>NC_133576.1:44030469-45230469 GCF_964106895.1 Numenius arquata
CCGCTGACTAACAGTGAAAAGCAGATTATATATTTTGGTTGGTTTATTTTGTGCTTCAAATCTGCTTAACAGAGGCAGGTTTTGCATGTGCGTGCAAGAGATGGATTCATGAGGGGAAATGGCAGTTGTATGCACAGTCCTCTGTCCTTCCCATCCTTATCCTGGCTGTACATTGGATGGGTTTAGGAGGGGAAAGAGATGGGAAGTCATCCTTCTTCTAAGACAAGCAGCAGGTCCCTTCAGTCAAAAATGGGTTACAGACAGTGGCACTGGCACAAATCAGTGAAGCCTGGCCCCATCTCTGGGCTGGTCACTGGTGTTTGCAAGATGTTGCTGTTCTTGAGCCCCATGGCATTGGGTCAGCAAGGAAATGTGAGATGGGAGTTGGTGGCCTTTTGCTGCAGGGTCCAGCCTGTGAGACAGAGCGAAGAGGGGCTCCAGTCCCATCACCAAGTGTTGATACAGGCCAGGCATGATACTCTTTGCTGAACAGGACCTTCAGGTGGACTTGGCCCTTGTACCCCATGGGGCGATGCTTAGTGGGAGACTTTTTTTCCAAGTAAGTCTTCATAGCAAAGGGCAACACCCACCGCCCAGACTGCTTTCTTTCAAAAATGCTTGGTTTTTTTAGAGTTATAAACAAGAAGCATACTACGAAATGACTTAGATGGGGCTTAGTTCTCTGCAGCACTGCTAAATCATATATGAGGTATGATCAACAGTCTCGGCTGGTACCAAACTCAGCTTTAGGAATTGGACTATGCCATCAAAGCACTGGGGCAAACAAGAGCTTCTCTGTGTTGAGATTGCACAAGCAGCACTCGGAGGAGCAAGGCCAGGCAGAGGTTCAGCATGACCTCCGCCTGACTCATATTTTTTCCTCCTGTTACCAATAAGAACTTTTTCCTCATGAGTCACTTTAAGACAGTTTGTGCGTGTTCAGGGAAAAAACAAAACCCGAAGATTTTCCTGAGGAACAGTTTGTCTATGAGACAAAACAAATCACTGAATAGAGTCAGGAACTGTTCTGCCTGCACAGTTGAGCTAATTAACTCTTAGAGCTTTAAGGGAATGGTTTTTTTACTGTCATTTGTGCATGTCCCTTCATTTTTAATGCTTTTTTCTCTGAAACACATCAGTGAAATAAGCAAGTGTTACTATTCTACTTCTTGGATATGCATCTGAAGCTTAGGAAAACAAGGAACCCTTCAAAAAATTGCCAGTTTAGCTGTTGTCCATCCTAACATAGGCCTAGCATATGCTGGCAAAACAGTGTTTTGTCTATTCTATTTTTTTTTCCTCAGGTAACATAAGGAAAAGCATGTTTACTAGTATGGTAGCCATGGCTTTCACAAGGTCTGAAATACTGGGCTTTCTACCCCACCACCCCCCTGACTTCGCTGCAGTGGCAAATTTAACCTGCGTGACTTGCTCATGGCTGCAAAAGGTGCGTGGCAGGGGCAGGGAATTCAAGTCCATGAAATCATGAACCAGAGTTTTAACGCAAAGGTGAGTAGTTAAAGTTTATGAGAAGTTCCATCCTGTGTAGGAAGTAGGCATTAAGGTGTCCATTATACGTATTGATTTTCAGGAGCTGGAATAAGTTTGTATCCTGATGGCAGGAGTGATTTATTTTGTTTTGTCTTTAGCTGCAAAAACGTTACTTCTGGCTTAGTCAGCCTGTTCCTCTCTTCTAACACCTTTTGGCCTTGATGACCAATTTAAGCCAGTTTTGACAGATCGGCTGCAGGCTCAAAGGCAATTAAGTTCCTGCAGGCTTCCCAAAGATCAGGTGATCAGGTGTGGAGAAGAGGAAAGAAACCTTAGCAATGCCCCACTAAGGGAAAGACTGTGGTTTGAGCTCAACCCTTACCAGACATCTGAAATGTTACAGCAAGGGCACTGTTTAAGTCAGCCCTGATGGTGAGTTTGTCTCACTGGGAGTCACGGGCACCAGGGAACACAATTGTGGGGCAGAAATCAGATGGAAATCAAGTCTCATCGGAACTTCTTATCATCTTCATTGGAAGCTAGCAGCATTTTTTTGCCTTTGCATTCCTGACCCGGATCAGTTTATTTCCACTGTGAGATCCTCAGGAGTGGTGGCACCTCCATCCATTCCCACAGTCTGCTATGGCCATAGTCTGGGCTTTCTCAGCCTGACAGGCTCTAATCAGATTGAAATGGTTGGAGTCTGGAAGAGGTATCTGGGAGAAATTTACTGACAGCTGATTTTGAGAGGTCAGGTTAAATGATTTAATGGTTCTCAAGCTTTAGGTCTTATACATCTATGGGAAGGCGTGCTGGCTTCTGGAGCACAGAACAGCTTTTGTTAGATTCCCATGGAGCCCGAATGCATAGTCCTGTTTCCTGCAGGCAAACCCATCTGTCTTGAAACGTCATGACCATTCTGGGCATCTGAAGTAATGATTACTTCATAGACAAAATAATGCAAAGCAAAAAGAAATGTTCCAGCAACTTGACTTTTCTGTGTCAAACTCCTAGCCTAAAGAAGATCAGGATCTTCTAAGTGACTAATTAAATCAAAAGAAATAAATGCCTAAAAAGTATGATGAGAAAGCGGGCTGTCAGCCACAATATTACAATTACTAACAGTACAGTCTAGGAGAGGACTCAAATCCCATCCCTTAAAGTCTGCTTCTTAATCTTATAAAATTATCCGTGAATGGATTTTGACATGGCTTTTATTGGCACCGCGCTTCTTTGTATAAATTGCATACTTTAGATCAATTCTGACATTACAAATGCAGCTGCAGAAAATCTAAACAACAGAGCCAGGAGAACTGATCAGCTCCAGATGACTGGGCCAGGAGGACTGTGATGAGCTCCTTCCAGAGTGGAGTCCAGCTCACTACCAGCACCACACAGCCAGGGCTTTTATTCCACTAAATATCTCCTTCTCTGATCCTCTCTCCATTGACCTTCCTCAGCACCAAAGCAAGAGTGAGCAAATTTTCTACTAGGGTCCTAAGATAACATGTAGTTGAAAGGAATAAGGGAAAAAAGACAAAAAAATTATCACTGAAATACACCAATGGTTACTAAAAATAAATTTACATGAAATCAGCCGTGCATGTACAGGTGGACAGTTTTCCAAAATGATCAATGAATCCATCTAACTTCCCTGCAGGAGACTCTCTATTGACTTAGTGCTGAGTAAGTGCAACTCCTTCCAGCAACTGTAGTGATATGAAGAGCACACGCTACTGCCTGGGACGAGGAGCATCATCTTAAACTTATTGCAGTTAATGCAGTGCAGGAATATGTCTGGAAGATGTGAAAATGGTTGTACAGGACATAGGATGCATGCTTAACTGCCTGAGTGGTCTCTTCCAGTATCTGCAAGTAAGTTGTTGTGTGCCTCAATGATTGTAACAGAAGAAATAATGCAGATGAGAATCAGAACCTCGAAGAATTTGCAAATTACAAGGTAAATCCCGAAAAACACATGACTTCTGTATGCATTTCTTGTTTAGATTAAACAGCCACTGACTTTACATACAGTTTTGTTTGAAAAGGAAGTTCTGCATATTCTGTATTTAGGAACGGTTTCATTCACTGCTGCAGTCAAGTTGCAACTCACTGTTACTTGCCTCACCCTGAACACAAGCCTGTTACGGCTGCCAGCCATAAGACTGAGCTGTAAATATGCAAAGTTGTATCCATGTTTTTTAATAGTCCTAAAGATGAGCAAGTATACTTGAGTCTTTTAGAATGGGGATGTTAGTTCTTTACTGCAATTTGGAGGATCATACTTCAGTCATAGAAGTCCTCAGCGGTGAAGATGATGACGTTTTATAGCTAACTCTGGAAAGCAGCAACTGTTTAAGACACATGGCAAACCTATCCAGCAATTTAGGATTGTAAGTGGGAGACCCCAGATGCAATCCAATTCAGATGCCAGTCTGGAATTACCTATATTTGAATTTTGCCAGGACATACACTTCTTGCATAAGATGCCAAATCATTTCTAAGGCCTATAGATTTTTTTTGTTAGTGTTAGCTGAAAAAATTTCAGGCAGGACCTTTTTTTTTTCTAGAAAATTTGGATAGTTTGTTAAAAACAGTACAAATGTAAAAGACCGTGAAGAAATATTTCTATTTGAAAATTAAAGTTCACATACTCAAGTCCTCTTTTTCTTATTTGTGGTGGTTTGAGTCAGATTGCATCCTCTGTGCAGCCTACAGCCAGGGTCTCCCTGTTGCCTCCCTGTGCTGACAGGAGATGTAGATGGTGCACCTGGGGGATACAGCCTGATCCCACATCCTGTTGCATGCAGAGGGGTGTTAAGGTACACATTTTCCTTAGGCATAGCAGCAATGTTTCCAAACCAAAAAATATTTTGGTTTTCTTTTTTTGGTTTTGTGGTTGAAATGTTCTCTTCTACCCATTTTCTCCAAAAACATTTTTCAACTGAAGTTTGGGCAAGCCTTAATTTTCCTTTTTTTTGTTTGTTTGTTTGGTTGGTTGGTTGGTTTTGTTGTTGTTTTGTTGAGTTTTTTTCCCCGATGAGCTTGATATTTTATCTTCCAAGCCAGAAGAACAGCTCACAAGTGTCTCAACACTATACGGAGCCCTGCCGGAGGACCTGAACCGTCCAGCATCTCCCCTGTTGGCCCTGCTCTCCAGGGCCCCAGCTCTCCTACCTTGTGAGTGCTAACAGGGTGATTGCCTGACAGTGTTTTACCGAAGTGATATTACTGATATTCTGAACATACCCAAACGAGAGAGTTTGGGCATCTGGCTCTTTCATCCACATGAAATTTTCTATAATACTGTAATATGTATTTAAGTGCTGTTCTGAACATATTGCCTCGGCTCCAAGAACTGTACCTGTGATTTTCCATAGTTCAGTGTCAGCTCCTCATAAAATATCGTATTGCGTTTACTCCTTTTTTTTTTTTCATAAACCAAGTGATGTTGCACTGAAGTTACTGTCCTGCATTGTAAAGCTGCAGGCTCATCTATCTTGGGAAAACGTGTTCCTGATTTACACAATAAAAGAAAGGGATTTTGGTTCTCAAATCTCCTGATTCATGCCTTGCCTAATAAGGTTCTTGTTTGCCTAGCATTGCTCTGCTTTATGTGATGCATAGGACAAGGGGCAATGGTTTTAAATTGGAAGAGAAGAGATTTAGATTAGATATAAGGAAGAAATTCTTTACAGTGAGGGTGGTGAGGCACTGGAACAGGTTGCCCAGGGAAGTTGTGGATGCCCCATCCCTGGAAGTGTTCAAGGCCAGGCTGGATGGGGCTTTGAGCAACCTGCTCTAGTGAGAGGTGTCCCTGCCCATGGCAGGGGGGTTGGAACTAGATGATCTTTAAGGTCCTTTCCAACTCTAGCCATTCTATGATTCTATGATTCTATGCTGAAATTGAAATGAAATGAGAAGCACAGTGAGAGCAGCTAGTGAAACAGCTTAAATTCAGGAAAAGCCATTGACATAGGCATTTGCTTTTACTCTTAGTTTGTTTTCAAAGTATACAACTGAAGACCTAGAAAGTGGTATTGCTTGATGTGTGGACAGAAATTAAATTCAAGATGCATATACCTGACATTTGAGGTATGTAGATCTGGCTCCTAGCTGTCAGGTGTTCAAGGTGTGAGAGGGAATAAGCGCTCAGAAGGATAAACGTGGACTAAATTTTGGAACGCCTTTTTCTCAAAGTCAGGCAGGGGGGTGGGGAGTCAAGCTGAGCAGGTAGAAGAGGCAGGTTCCCCAGGGAGAGCACCAAGGAGAGAGAACCGGCAAAATTCCCACCAGAGCCTCTTTGTTTCTGTTGCCAGTAGTTATCACCCACTTGCAAAAGGTAAAAAAACAGAGCGCCTTTTCCCCTAATCCAAAAGCTCTACCGCCTTGGAAACGAAGCGTCATGAAGGGCTTATCCAGGATGGGCGATACAATGGCCAGGGTCACTCTTATTTCTGTTCTCATCCTCTGGGCAGCCACACGGCAGGGAAGGGGAAATGAAATTACAGGTGAGTGATGCAAACCCGGTCGGAGAACCATGACTGTTGTGTAGGACAGCTTAGTTTGGATGTGGGATATCTTTTTATTTGAAATAAACCGGCCAAGGTGGCCACTCTCCAGAGAACTGGCAATGTCTCAGCAAACATTTAAAAATCCTCTGTTGATAATTAAACAAAGAAAATCTAACCAAGCCAAAATACAACCTTTGTCCCCAGCTCTTCATCCCAAGGCATAAGGCCTGTCATTTCGTTTGTGCCAGAAAGAATGAGTAGTATTCCTGCTTTGTGTTCAGTAATGTGCAAATTTTTCTGAAAATTTTCTTTAAAATAAACTTCTGGAGGAAATTATGTAGTAATGTACCTGGCAAATTCCTAGAGATGCATTAAATGAGGCTGTAGATGACATGTTTAGCTTCCATCTATGGTATGGGCTGTAATTTGGAAAATCCTAACCCAATTGCTAGATTGTAACTGCAAAATTAAATCCTAATTTGCTCTTAATTTCTGGTTTGATTTATTTAGATGAGAAAAGATCGTGATTTTTGGCTGCTTTTTGTTGCATTTTTTTACTTAAGTGGTTTTGCAAGTCTCAGTTAAAATACAAACCATATTTTTTAAAGCCTTGCAGACTTTCCAGTTATTCTGTCAAAGTCGTCTTTAAAAAAGAAGCTGCTACAGACTGGAGATCAGCAGAACACCCATTCTAGTACCATTTAAAGTCAATGGTGTTGACTTTAAAAAGGATTTGGAATACCCAGAAAAAATTAAGCCCTTAATCTACTTTTCTTCATGTTTTGGAGCCTTTGCATTTTAAAGCTGAGTTTGAATCTGCCCTCTGTGAACCTGTTCCAACAGATTATTTTTAAGGTTATGTCAAGACAAGAAAGGGGCTTGTCTTTAGCTCCTGCTGTTCTCCAGCAAGAAAAAAGACCTTGATCGCAGCTCACAGTGGCATTTCTGGCACTTGAGCAGTGAAGTTTCCAGTATTGCAGGGAAGTCTGTGGTATGAATGCGATCAAGATTTTTTTTTATTGCTGATTTTTAAATCATGCTCTCAGATCTGATCTGGTTTGACCTTGAATTCTAAGCAGCCTGCTCCTAATGCAGGGTTCCCTTTCAGCTCTTGCTCTCAGTATTTGTTTTCTATTAATAACACATTTGCTTTAATTGTTTCTGCTCTTGCTTAACAGAATAAAATGTATACTTTCCCTGACAGTGCTGAAAGCTGGTGGTTACTAAGATAAAAGCCAAAAGTCCAGAGAAGCTAGGTATAACGTAGCCCTACTAATGTCAGGTGAATGACTGCCTTCTCCTGCTTTGCGATTGACTTCAGCTTTGTGTTGCTGGAAACAACAGCCCGTGCATTTTAATTCCATTTGATAGTGTCATAATCCCATAGATGGGGGTAATGAGAACAGAAAGCCAATTTACTAAAGAGCCCAAATTGATCTAAGCCACATCGCTCAGCAGGAAACTGCTGTCAGCAAATAATTGAATGCTGTGAGTGTCAAAGCTTGTTTTAAACTGGATAGAATGACGGATGATGGCAAGGTTGGCAGTGCTGCACCTTTCCCTGTCACCTTCAGGCTAACCTCTTAAAGTGAGGGTATCTTTTTGTACCACCATAGCCATATCTCAAATCTTCTCTTTTGGTTTTGGGAGCCTCATTCTATACCTAGTATCAATGTTTAAGTATGAAATGTGATTTCATATCTGCTCTGACAGCTGTAGCTTCTAATTATAAACTGTATCTAATTCTATACCATTTTATTCTCGGTTTCATACCTGTATTTATGTTGCACATTGCTGCAGAGCCTAAGCCAGCTCAGCTGACTCTGGAATTTTTAGCTTTCCAGTGCTATGTCCTTGCTGCAGCTGCAGCTCTGCACGGACATCACGAATCTTCAGTACTCTCTGTACTTGTTTGTTCTCTTCCCATGCCTGTTTTCCTCTAGCCATGCTAATACGTGAGCTCTGGAGAAATGGAGGGATCGTAGTGATGAGGAGCCAGGCTGAACTTTTCTTCCTTACCTGCGCTACCCACTCTAACATAATTTTATACTGTAACAGGATGATTCCTTAATACAATAGTTTCTTTTTCTCGTTTCCAAAATTTGTCCTGCTCCTCACACTTTCCCTGATCACCAACAGATGTTGGTGCACTTTCTCCAGATAGAGGCTAGATCCAAAATTACTTAGATACTCTTTCCATTCCACTTTGGGTATTTAGCCATTCAGGTCCCAAACTAAAGGGTAAAAAAAAAAACAAGCTAAAACAAGATTTTTTTTGTCCCCCATGCCTACATGTCTAGAAACATTTTCTAGGGTTGGCATTCTTGGAGCACTGTTAACATGTGGCAAGGGAATGCTTTACAAAATGCAATGACAGCTGCCTGTTTCTTGTAAGGCACAAGTGGTAATCGATCAAATGCACTGGATAAAAAGCAGCCCTCGATCTCTGATTTCTGCTTCATAACCCACATTTGTTTTCTTTTCCCCTCTCCCAGGGGGATGTCCTGAAGTTAACCAGGGGAGGAAGGCCACCTTCCTTTCTCTGGCTCACTTCACCTTCAGTTCCCTCCTGCGCAGCCACCTACCTACCACAGCTGGGTACAGGCTTTCCTGGCCCTGGTCAGACCTCCATCCTGGCCATTGGGGTCCTCTCCTGGGTCAGGCAGGGTGTGGGTTTCAGCCCCTCAGCTTGAGACAGGCTGGTGTCTTCCTGTTCCTCATGACCATCTCCTTTCACTCTCTTCTTAAGGACAAAGAACAACTTTGGTGCTTTTTAGGGATGTGAAGGCCGTTCAGCTGCTGTCTCTGTCTTCAGGGACTGAACACAGAGGTACCCTGCTTGAGGCTGGGGAAGAGGAGAAAGCAGGGAGTGGGATTTCCAGATATGCCTTTATTCTTGATGTTTTCCTGCTGACCTGCTCTAAGCAGCAGCACAGGGCTCCCTGGAGCCTGCTGGGAGGTCTCTTGCTTTCTCACACACCCTCTGTAGCACGCCCCGGCATCAAACTCTGCCTTTTGCTGCAGGATGAAGGCACACATGGGTTAGACAGAGCAGGGCTGGACTCCCAGGGCCTGATGCTCTCCCTGGGTCTGGTCAGACACAAGTTGTTTATAGTTGAGGCTGGTTCATGGTCAGTCCCAGCTACCTTCTCCTTTATTCTGCTCTTCCACTGTGCCCTTGTCTGCAGGGAGGTGCCTGTTCCTCCATTTGGGATCTGCACCAAGCAAACCCATTTTTCTTCATGGCCTTTTGAATATCTAAGGCAGGGGATGTCTTTCAGGCTGTTCTTATTTGAGCAGTTCCTAGGATTAGGGTTGAAGGAGGACCTTCTGGGTGATTTGGTTGGGCCAGCTTGAGGAACGTATTGTGGCATATGGTGTCTATCCCATGCGTTCTTCTGGACTGTCTCCTTGCACTACAAATGAATCATCCTGTTCAAAGCTCTTTTGCCAGTCCTGTTCAAGTTGCACATACATCTTTTGTTTAGCTGGAAAGCTAAACATGATAAAAGCATATAATTCCTAAGAACCTGACTTTTTTTTTCTTGTTTTTACATGTTTCATCTTTTCATGCAGGAGATAAACTGTACGAATAAGATAAGCTGTAAATATTTTTATTGTGTACTTGTTGTGTATACTATGTTAGCTCCAGTCCGGCTGTTGAATGGCCCCGATCCCCTTAGAGCTCTCAGAAATAACAATCCTGCCATACTTGAATCCCTGCAGCTAATTTGTATTTATCCTTATTGAAGTTTCTTTTGCTTTGTCTAAAGGATGATAGAGGCATTTTAATTCTATCCCATCTATTTCCCAAATGGGACACAGGGTGACTCAGCCCCTCTGGCTTCTATGACATCTCATTAGGAGACAGCCTGATGTCTGTGACATGATTGCTTGCTGCTAATTCTTAAACTCCATCTGTTTTTGTTGCTGTTGTTGTTGGGTTTGTGGTGGTTGTTTTTTTTTTTTTTTTTTTTCCCTGCTCATTTCAGTTTCAAGTAAAGCATGTAACAAGTTTGCTCCTCATCATGACTGGTTTCAGAACTCCAGAAACAGAGTCCCATTCCCAAACCTGCATGAAATTATGTAGTTAATGAACTTATTACTGACTTCATTTATACTGAAATCAACTGAACTACAGCAGCTCTCAAAGGGCCTGGTCTAATACGGTCTGCTACAAATGCAGATAGGCAACGTAGGAGCTCCAGGAAAGGAATACCTTTTGTGTCAGATACCTGAAAGTCCTTCCCAATGATGCATGAGTACCCAGTTTTAGCCTGGGGTGATGTCTGAAGGATGTCTTATTCCAGACATCTACTGTGACTCATCTGCCCATAAGTTCCTCGCCCTTCATTCCCTTTATAGTCAGCGGAGAAAAACGAACAATTTGGCAGCATAAGCCTGGAGCGGACATCTAAAGTACTTGGATTACTCTGCCCTGGAAGTGCCTATTTTGCTCTCCTGTTAATTTCTATTAACATATATTAATTTCTTTTATACTTACTTGAGTTAAATTGCCTTTTATCTGCTTTGCACCCGAAGGCGCTGAGAGCTCTTTGAATTTTCTGCCAATCTGCATCCTTTTATGACTGAAGTGATGCATATGACAAGCAGTCACTACTAATTCTTTCTTCTGTCCATTTTCTGAAGTGTTGTTCTTCTTAACATCAGCCTTCCTGGAAATCATTCATCTGAGTTGGTTCTGTCACTGCTTTCTCATAATGCTATTTTAAACTGGATACTGCAGGGAACTTATGCTCTGGGGTGACAAGTTAGTGCTGATCCCTTTCTTTCCTGTTTGGTTGTGTTATTTTTTTATTTTTTCTCCCTAGAAAAAGGCCTTTCTTTGCTAGGGTACCATCTCTGCAACTATAGCCTGACCAAAAATGTGTTTAAAATGGTTGCCTACCAAAAGTCCTATGAGAAAAGCACTTCCTGTGGAGGATGGATACCATGGATGGTGTGTCCCCGGACGTACTATAAAACGCAGTATCGTACTGTTGAAGTCCCTGAAACCATCACTCTTACAGATTGCTGTGAAGGATACGAACAAGTTGGACTCTACTGTTCTTTAGGTAAGTTTTAGTCAGATTAATTGTAGAAATAAATGTCTTATGGAAGAGGATTCACCTAAACTGGGACATGTAAAGGCTTAATTAAGTTCTGGGCAATTTTTTCCTGTTCACTGACATCAACAAGTCTGCAAAAATCTACAGTAAGCTTGGTCCAACAAGGTAAGGAGTGGACATGAAAGACTAATGCTCCTGATTCTTGCCCTTTTGCACCCCTAAGTAACAAATCCACTAAAGTTCCAGATAAGCATGAAGAAGGCACCTGATTGTTATCCCTACGAGGGCTCATCACTTGTCCTGGTTCAGGCCAATGTCTGTGGCCAAGTGCAATAACTCACATAGCTGTGCCTGGTGCTGTGTGTGCTCTGAGCGTGCTTGCATTTACAGTAGGAGCTTTCTTCTCAAAAATAATTCTGGATGCACTGGGATAACCTCTCCTTTTATTTGAAGCAGGGTCAGTTCCCAGGGTGCAAACCCAGTTTTGGTGTTCATTTAAAACAACCTGTGGCCTCAGGACAAGTTGGTACCAACCGCTTTCCAACCAAAACTACATTAGGGCCCATTTTCTCAGGGCTTCCTTGGCTACCCAGGGCTATGTTGGAGAATTGGAAACTGGTGAACCTTTTGGTGGATCTGATCTAACTTCTGAGTTTTAACAAGACTCTTCTTGGGAAGACTTAAACATCTTTGACTCAAGATGGAAGCTTTTTCACCTTCCCATATCAGGGCTACGAGCTGTTAACAAGAAATTGCTAATTTTTAGAAGTCAAGTCATAGGTGGAAGGGATTCCTTAGGGAAAAGGAAAATTTTTATTTTATTTTATTTTTTAATGGATAAAGCCACATGGTTTTAAGCTGAACAGGCATATTGGATTAGCTAGGCCAGCAATGAACTATTCCAGCATCCACGAAAGTTCTGCAGGGCATAATTTTGTCTCCTATTTTCAGTATGACATTGCGTTTTCTCCATTTCCCCTTTTCAAGTTATCCTCCTCGGAATTTACATAGCCTCAACACTGTAACAAAAGATCAAAAAGGAAAGGTCCTATTGCAGCCCAGGCGCTTGCTTTGGGTCATAAGACTTGGGTGACTCAGTTCTGTGGGAATGTCCCCAAACCTGCTCCTGCATTGGATCATATAACGTGACATGAGAGGGTATGAGCCATATGTCTTGTCATGGGATCTGTAAAGAACAATGTGTTCATCCTACTTCTAAGTTGCTTCAGAGCACTGGAAAATGAACCTCCAAACAAATTTTGCAAGTTATTTTCTCAACAGTTCCTAGTAGAATATTGTGTCTAGCAGGAAAATTCCTTTAACAGAAAGATGGGAACACAGAAGTGGTCATTGTCTTTTACTTGTTCTTAAAATGATTTGTTAGAGAAGAGGAATGAAAGCATAAATAGATATACATCATCCCTCATTTATTATATCCTGCAATTGTTTGGCTCTGTGGCTGTTGTGGAGTGTCAGCCAGGGCAGATTTAACCTGGAGGTTACAGGAGGTCCAGGCAGTCTTCTCAGACTGGCATCAGACCCGTCGTTGATCATATGCATTTTACAAGCAGCAGTTCCATGCTGGGGAAAATCTCCAGTAGATCTAATTGGTGTAGAATAGTCACTTCAGTAAGGTCTTTTCGAGATACACGCGTGTGCATACATGTGTGCACATAAGTATCAAATGACAAGGCTGAGAAGCAACTGGAGAAAAGTGCTTTTCAATTCTGTAGTAGTAGGAAATAGCTGTCTCAACTAAATGTTGAAGAGTCACTAGCTAGTTATGGTTGTCTCTATTTGCACAAGAAACTCTATGAGTGATCAGGATTTTCAAGGTGTTTCAGAACCTCTGAAAATCAAGACCGTCTTTGTGGGTGGAAAAAAAGGCATACTGGTAACAGTTTAAATATTTTTTTCCCGGTAGAATTCTATGCCTTTTAAAAGCATCTCTAGGGATATTTTAGGCTTGAGAGCTGTTGATGAGTTTACTTCATCTAACATTAACAAATCTGTAAATCTCTTATAAAGCTTAGCTGCAGAGTTTCCGCTCTGCTCTTGCCACATATTGATGGGCACTCTGGGCAGGTTTGCCCCTTAAATGCTGTGGTCACCTTGACTCTTTTTCCTGTCAAAGTTAATTTGGGAATATTTTAAACCATAAAAAGATTTGTATGGCTTCTAGGTGATTTCTGTGTTTACATTATTCCGGTACCTTTGCTTTTCAGGGTGTTAGTCGTAAATTCTGTGAATGGTAATGCACTGTCTAGACACAGTCTTAAATAAATGATGAAAAGAGAAACTGGGACTGCTGAAATTACTGTGCAGCATGCTGCTCAACTACTGTTATCTTCTTCTTGACGTTATTCATGCTGGCATGCTCTCCATCCTACTAGGAGTGGAAAGGTCTGTGTGACCTTTTGCAGTAACCTGCTCCTGGCCACTCCCCACCTGTTCTTCCGAGAAGGAAACATTTACCCCTGCCTGGGAAAAGGCAGGTCCTAATTTTCTTATTTCTTTACTGTGGGGTAAAAAACGTCTAGATCATTAGTCAAGTTATGCCAGTTGTTCTCACTAGTTGCCCGCCAATCTGGTAGGGTAGTATTGCACACACAAACTACTTTTTTAAAATAAAAATTGCAAAGTTAAGTATCTAAAAGTTAGGAAGTGCCATAATTAATTCTAAAGGTAGAATTAAATAAAACCAATTGTTGTTTCCTCTCTTTATGCCTATGCATGCGTATTAGTAAACTCTTTTAATTACCTGATCTGGCTCTGCCTTGCCCCGAGGACCACGTTTCCCTGTGGTGCTCAGGGACGATGGAGCCCCTCTAAGGAGCTTCCCAGCAGCACGCCATCCTGGCCTCCATGTTCGGTGCGTGGTGCAGTGCTCTGCCGAGCCTCTCTCTGAATAGAGAATTATTTATCACCTCTTGAGGTGAATCCTGGGCCGACTCACAGACAGCAGTTTGTCTCCACGAAGCCTGTGGGAAGGAAGGGAGGTTCTCTGCCTTTCACAGCTGGGCAACAGAGCTGCAAAGCGATTGCGATCAAACCATTTGGTGTGCCCATTCTCAGACACCTAGGGTGGGGTCTGAATTTCTTTTTTTTTTTTTTAATATATTTTGATTTTGATTTTCAGAGAGCTTAGTGCTGCTTTTAACAACTTGCGTCATTGGAGCACAGAGCCTCGTGTCCTCGATGGCGACTATGAGCAGTCCCCTGATTGCTAAGTGGGTCCCAGGGGTGCATGTCAGGTTTTTGGACCTGCGAAACCTGCGGCTCTGAAAGGTTGTTTCAAATTTCTTGTACGAAACTTTCCCAGCATCTTGCAGCATTTTTTTTAAGGTACAGGAAGGGTCCGATTCTCCAGGCTGGTTTCCAGCTACTTGAATCAGTGGCATGGCTACTTCTCCTGGTAGCTGGTATGCTGCCCACCTTCCACTTTACTGTGTAAGATGAAACCAGAGAGTGACAGGTAGGAGATTCCTTCCTTATCTGCCATCTAACCCTGCTGGATCCCCATCCAGGGACCAAAAGAGTGCGTCAACATGTGATGAAGGCTGGTTTTTAAAGCACACGTATACAAAAGTGCGTTGAAATAAGAAAGCCCAGACAATTTTAATCCTGGAGTTTTGTAACTTGAGAGCTCTTGATTCGCAATGTTAAGGCCACGCTTCAATCAGAGCACGCTTTGTGCGCTTAACTTCCTAAGGTTTTCCAAAAAACAACTGTAAAGTTAAAACCCATTCATTTTAGATGCCCAGGTAACTCCTCAGCAGGGCGAGGACCTTTCAGAGCCTCCGTGCAGATATTTGCTTGCTGGGTCTGACCAGAGCAGTGGGGAGCTGCAGCACAGTTGTTCCCCCTGCTTGGGCTGTCACCAAAAAGCCATGGGACAGCTCTGTCACTGGGGGCATGCGGGCAGCGTTGCAGCATCCCCCTGGAGTGGGAAGGGAGGTATCTCACCCAGAAGCAGATGTTTCTGACTCCTGCAGTCTGGGTGCCTTGTGTGCCCCCAGCAGCCGCTGAAATAGGATTACAGGTGTCAGAGGCTACGTCCCTTCCTGCTCCCCGTGGTGTGTGCTTACGGGCCTCCCGCCCAGGAATTGTCTTCTCTCTTTTTGAGCCCACTGAGGCAGTCGGCCTCCGCACCCTTCTGTGCTGAAAAACTGCAGAAGTTCACTCCCCCTTGGGTAAAGAAGTACATACCCATTTTATTACTGTGGGCTCGTGGTGAATACCAGCTCCTTTTTCACCTTACCCTCAGCTTCTGGGATATTGTAAACCTTGATCACATTCCCTTCAGCCTTCTCCTCTCCACAGCAAAAACTCCCAGCCTTTTTAGTAGTCTGTCCTTGCAGGTTTTCTACTCCATTCAGTTATTCACCCCATGCCTTTCCCAGCTGCCTTAACCCCAGAGGGAGTGGGGGTACCCAGAGTTGCCTCCAAGCTGCAGGCTCACCATCGGTCCTTGCCAGCTCACCACCGATTGCCGGTGCGAGCGCCGACGGGGCAGAACATGGCCACGTAGCAGTGCTGCCAGTGGGATGAACCCATCGGAGGTAGCAGTGGCTAAATTTCATAAAGTTTATTCTGAGCATGCACAGAACTGTTTTTGTGCTTTGAAGGCCATGCTCCCCTATCATCCAACAGCTGCATCCTTACTGAATTTCAGCCCAAGGCTCCTGAATGTGTTCTGGTGCATGCTACGGCTTTTCATGAGGAAGACTCTTCAATATTTGCCAGAGGCTGAACTAGCACATCCCAATGCTGCCCTCCATCCTGATTAGCCCCCAGACAGTCAATCAGGATGGAAAACACCCATCTGAGCAGGTAAAATCTAGCAGTGATCAAAGACCCCGAAAACAGGGTCTTGTGATGAAAACTGCCAGTCTGACTTTCTAAAGGGCTTTGCCATGAGCTCTTTCTGTAATCTCATAGATTTGTCTCCACCTTCTGATGCCTGAGATGAATGCAGGGTTTTGGTTCCTGGCTCTGCCGCACCCTCTGGATGAAACCCGGCCCCTCCAGGTGGAAGGAGGGAGAGGAAGGGGATTAGGGCTGAGCTAATGGTGTCCCTCAGCGTCTATCTCCCGGGAGATCCCCCATCCTGCAGTCACAGCAGACCCAACAGCTCTCAATGCAGGCAGGCTGGTAACTGAGCTTTCGTTGCTAAGCACTGGGTGCTGCATTTCTGCTTCTGTAGGTTTATGCAAATAATGGAGGAGAAAAGCCTATACTTCATCCAGCTGACAGAGGAGTTGGCTGGCTTGCTCCCCAGTGCTGGCAGTGTTACTTGGTAGGTGACTGTCCCCAAGATGATTGAAGTGGAGAGCATAAATTGAATTTTCAAAATGCATCTGGTACAATTAGGCAGAAATGTGATGTGAATCCATCTCTGTTTCCGCTGATCCGAAAATGATGACCTTTTGATTTTAGATAAATGGCTAGTGTGGCATTCAGCCAGGATTCAATAGTGTTTTCTGAGATTGCATGTGACTCATTAAATCTTTTACACCACAGTAATACATGCCAAAAAAAGACTCCAGTGGAAAAAGCTGCTTTAAACCTCAAACCTGCTTGAACTGCATTGGAATTGCAAAGCTGGAAGGATCTAGATGCTTGTGTCAAGCTTACCAAGATTCACCTGGTTGGAATAGTAAGGAGACTGGTGACATACCAACACAGGGAAATCCCTTGGTGCTTGTGTCTGTGCAAGCTTCTGGTGAGAGAGGCTGGCAGAATGGGAGAACCTCCCAGAAGGAGCAGGCAAAGGATTTCTTTCTTGCCCTTTTCCAGTCGAGGGTAGAGTTTCCTAATTTTCTGCCTGGAGCTCTTGTGGGTCTAACACCAAGTCTACTTGAAAGATGCTCACAGCCCTGTTAAATGTGACATGACCACAGTCATGGGGTTGTTGACTGTGTGCACACAAAGGATACACAGACAGTGCATCAAATACGATACAAAAGACTGTGGGAAAGTGCTGTCCCATGTATTCTCCATGCAAATTTTTGAAATTACACCTGCGAGTAACTTGTGTGCTGCTGAGAGGTCTCAACTCAGTGCCTTCCCTGTTCTCCAGCTTGTGGGTTTGGGCAGGTTTTTCAGCAGAGGTGTGGACCCCCATCATTAAGCTATGCCTACTTTTCTTAATAACCTTTCAGAGACCTTTGACAAGCCTACTTTGGGCCCCCCGAAAGACACAGACCATAGTCTTAAAACGGTTGATCTCAATAGCCTATTTCTTTATGCAAATATGACTGCATGTCTAGTGGATGACTTTAATTGCCCAATAATGGATCAAGAGTTTGTAGGATCAAAACCTTGTTGGCACGAAATTAATGGAAAAGAGAAATCTTTTGGGCTGATTGGGAAGACCAGAGCTGAGCATTACTTGGAGCTGTGTTTGAGAGTGTGGGTGAAAGCAATGTTCATAGATCTTAAAAATATTTTCTTTTTTTTTTTCGTCTGGAGAAGAGTATGTGCTGGCAGTGAGCCAGGACCGCTGTCTGCCCTTGGCTTGGGAAGCAGTAACCTTCTGCCTTAGCCGCTCTCTGCAGGGCTGTCTGGTGTGGGCTACCGACATCCCACAATGGCTAGCTGGCTGATAAGGAGCGGCTGCTGCCAGGCTGCAGATCACAGGCTCAGTTCTGCTCTCCTGCCCCTCCATGTAACCCACTTAACTGAACCCGAGAACAGCATTTTGTCTCCGGTCTCATGTAGCATCTTCAATTACTATAACTAAAAGTTAGCTTTGTCGCAACAAGAGGTTAAATGAAAACTCACGATTTCTAGCTTAGACGTGACCTATTTCCTTTGATCATTACATATTATTTGGATTAGTCATAGCTGACATCAGGCACATTTTCTGTTTTGTAGTGCTTTAATGTCTCCACATTTTGAAACTAACTATCTATGCGTCTATCTATCTATCTATCCCTTCCTCCATCCATCCATCCATCCGTCCATCCATCCATTCATAATAATTAATGGAAAATTATCAATTCAAAATTTCTGTAACAGAAATGTCATGAACGAGAGAAAAATCTGAGAACATTTACACTCTTGAAATGAAGTAATGGTATTTTAGGCTGCTATTTTCTCCCTATAAAAACCTCAGAGCAGACACACTTCTGAAATGAGGAGGAGGTGTTTGTTGTAAATTAAATAGCACAATTTTATGGAAACAATTTTCTATATTTTTGTTCTCAGAAATGTTTTTGTTACTTAGCACTCAATAGATCCAGTGTATTTGCCTCAAGACCTGGTATTTGTCCAATGGAGAACATGGAAACATCTGATTATCCTTGCACGTTCGACACTGAATGTCCAGGGCTCAAAAAATGCTGCAACTCATCCAAAGGAGCAGGCTGTGTGGATCCAATGCCAGAGGGTATGTTACTGATAAATTCAAGACTGCTTCTAATAGAAATACACTTAGTTTTTCCTTCTGAGGGTGGGAGTCGGCAGGAAAACTGTTACCATAGCTCTTCATAAAACAAATACAGGAATCTGCTTTGGATCAATTCCAGGATATTCAGCTTTAGTACTTGCACCCGGGAGCACTGAACAGTGCGTGGGTGCTGTTGGTCCAGTGGACCTTCCTTGGCTTCTTCTCCTTCGCTGGCGCCACTGCCTGCGGCATACAGCAAACGAGGCTGTTGCTGATGGCTGTGCATGGGCCCTTCATAATTTCGAAGTTAAAGCTTGCTTCAATTTCTCAGAGCCTTCCTATAGCTCTGTCGCTTTCTATAGCATCAGACCTCAGATGACTTGGCTGTTTTATTTTGTACACTTCAGGAAGAACATTCTGGTACAATGTGACAATGCTTGTGAAAATGGATTTTAATGAATTAATCAGAGTGGATTCCTACCTTCTGAATCATTCACGCCTTTTGCACTCCATGGTATGTACAAACACGAACACTCCTGTGTGCTGCTCATTGCGTCCCCATTTCTGTTAGTCAGCGGCCACCACTTGCTCCAGCCCAGGAGGGATCTCATAGTCCTCCATGCTGGACATAATCTTGCCAGCCAGTCACTCCCGCTTTGTTCCACCAGCTAACTGATCTATCAGATGCTTTAGCAAATTTTTCAGGTCTCGTCCGAGGGTAGTTTAAAGACATTCTTAAATATACGTTTTTTTCCTGTTTAAGTGATGTTTGCTTCAGCTCTGTCTCAGTTCAATTTTGGGTCTATGGCCAACAGGGTGCGGATTTCAAGATCTGCAAAGTGTGATGTTTTCTGATAAGGAGTTTTGAGTTAAACCTCTCAAGAGACAAACCTCTGATCTATGGCACTGGGACCTACATGGCAGATGGACTCAGCAGCACCAGAAGTTTCACTGTGAAACCCCAGGGTTATGGCAGTGAACTGTGGCTGGGTGGAGGGCATTTTGTTGTCATTCTCACCACAGCACTGGGAGAGACAGCAGGGTGTTGCTTTTGCTGTAAGACCAAGGCTTTGCCTCATGCATGGATTAGCAGTGGCATTAGCAACAACATGTGCACGGCCATGCGACAGCAGCACAGTGTGCCTGTCCCTGTCCCCAGCACAGCAGGTAGGAAGAGTCCAAGGCAACCAAAAAAGCCACAGCCCTACCAGAGGAGTGGGGCACGCCTCCAGAAAGGAGGGCCTTCAGGAAGAACCAGGCTACAAACTAAAGCTGCACTCAGACAAGCAAGCTCATGCTGTCCTTGAAGTGGTATTTAAGGAATGGATTGATGAACTAGGACGAAGACTCTCCAGGCGGTAAACCCAAAGCATCTCCCTAGTACATATCACCATGCCATGGAGAAAGTCAGGCTTGTATGTATGCTTTGAAAGGTACCCAAGATATCAGTTGCCTATTTCCATTCATTTTTATTTCTACTCCTCATTTTCCAGCTGGGAGGGGGCTAATAGCAAAGGAGACCCTTCTCCCACCATCAAGTGGCACTGGCAGACAGAATAGAAGGTAGAAGTAGCATGGGGATGTTGCATGAATTTACTTGATCCTCCTACCTGAATTTCCCCTTCTCATATCCATAAAAAGCAGGAAACTCTGGTCCTGTCACTGTAGAGTAAGGAATAGAGGGCAATGATTTGCCAAGACTTTCATATCTTGGTCTAAAGCAAGCTAAGGCAAAGACAAACATTCAAAATATAGGAATTATAAACTGAAGCTTTGCAATGAACTATTACACAGAGGAATGTCTTCCAGGCCCTGTCTGCCCCACTAATTCCTAATGCTCAGCCCCCCACCATGTCCCTTCTCTGGTCCCTGACTCACGGTTTGATGACTCTGTCAGTCCCCAGGTCTCTCTATGGCTCTCAGTCCCAGCCTTCTTGCTCAGCCTATTGCTATTCTTTTTCTTTCTATTCCCTTTGCCAGCAGTCTTTTTAGTTGCTTAAAGTAAGGAGTGTTGGACAGCTTTATTATAGATAAATTGTAACAGCATGTCTAAAGCATATTCTGTCAATTGAGATTTTTGATGTTTAAACATTACAAGCCAAAGAACCTTTTTCTTATCTTCTTGGGTTGCATCCTCCTGCCAGGACACCTAAGCATTTGAGATCTGACATGCAGCTCCACACCTCCCTCGGCTTGTCAGTACTGTCCTGTAGCTCTGTTGTGAAGTGCGATAATGAGAAGAGATCACCTTGCAGAAATACAGATCTAAATGTTGCCACTTTGATGTGGTTTCTGAATCGGTGCTGTCTACACTCAGATTATGATGATAATCATTGCATAGGTTATGCCTCATTGGCATACAGTTGTGCTGATAAAGAAATGAGGTACCAAAGTGTTTGTTCTCCTGTTTTCCAGATTACTGGTGCATTACAGCCCTGGAACGCCTCTGTGTACCATATCCAGAGTAACCGTGCAGAAGTATACGCTGGGACAGTGGCCTCCCATGTTCTTATTGGACTGCATCAGCCAGCTCCGCTAGCAGAAATTTCTTCTTCCTTGAAGGACATAGTGAAGCGTGTGTATGAAGTGATTGACACAGAAGTGCAAGGTTAATTATTATAATCCTGTCATGGGGAGGGAAGCTTTTTCAGGGGGCTTCGTCTATCTTCACTTGACATTTCATCTGTATGACTATCAATTTGCTTTCAAAAACAGCGTAGTGAATCTTGTAAATTTTGCAAATATGGCCTTAAGCTATACATTATAGGATGGAGAGGGTTGTAATTAGTTAGTAATTATTTTGGAATGAATAGTTTGGAGGGGAATATTCCTGCTTCCTCAATTTTCTATTTTCTCCTAATAGCATAACACAGGCCATCCTCATACGAAAAAAAAAAAAAAAAAGGTGTTCAAAATTTGTAGCACAACCATTACTTGTATTAAACAGGCTCTTTTAAAAAGTGTTTAAAGTATTCTTGGGAAACAGATATAGTCTGTTTTTGTAGACATGTATTGCTTCCAGTAGCTTGCCTGAAGCAAGGAGTATTTATAGTTTTATAATTACTATAGCATATTACTACCTACTTTTTAAATGTTAGGTAAATATTTGAATATATTCAAGTTTTTTTAAAAATTTACTTATTCATGTGTAGTTACCTGAACATTTTCACTTCTGAAATGCATTCATAAGCACCGTTGTCAATACTTCTTATTCTGTGTTTACTTTTGAAAACTCAGTCCAACTTCCAGTGAAATCACTGGGTAGATCTAGTTCCCCTTGCTGCTGACGTTTCTTAGGTTTGGAGGACACCCTGCAACTGTAAGCAGGAGCTGCCACTGTCTGTCCTCTTATTCCAAAGAGTTGGACTAAAAAGTGATAGGGTTATAACTGAACGGGGTTAGTTTTGGGGAAGGGCAGCATTCTGATTTCATTGCACCCATGTACACCCAGAACTGTTTCAGCAGAGTTACTGCAGATTTACACTGATTTTATCATATCCAGAGCCTGGTCTACAAACATTGCAGATCAGTCTTGACACTGCTATGAATATCTGTGCAAGGTGTGTTCTTCTTCTTAGATGTCAATGAATGTTCCCACCTTGTATTCAACACTTGTCCTGAGAAAAACACCTGTGTAAATCTGGAGGGTTATTACAGCTGTGACCCTCAGCATGAACGTGCAGATGTCAGCCCTCACCAGCTGAGCCCAAGAAAGGAAGGTAAGAAATGTAGGTCTCGCCTTGGGAGAACACTTCTACAGGACTTTGTGGTCTATCGCAGGAGCCACCTGCAAGGCAAAAATTTCTGGAGCACCCAGTGCCCTTCTCCTCCTGTTGGGAGAAGGTGCCACATAAGCCAGCTGTTATAGCTATTTCTGATTGAAATGCAGGCTATATAATTCACAGTACCTGGCTGTTTCTCCTATCTCACCCTCAGCTGTCCTCACTCACCTGCCAAACCCTCCTGCTTCAGACCCTGACTGCTTCTCAGAGCAAGTCACTCGGTGTCAGTACACCTCCCCAGCCTCCTGGGGAAATACGATGAGTGACGTTATTTGTACGTGAACTCTCCTTCCCATTTTGACTGCGTGAGTGCAGCCGGGACTCAGTGGTTGTATAATCCCACCCTGGATTATACAGGGTCCTCTGCTGGAGGCAGATGGAGCTTGGCAATGGGTGAAATAATACTTTGTACCAGTTCAGCAAAATACAGAGGCATGTACTTACAGCCCACAGACATCAATGGGCCTGCTAATAGGCTTAAAGATAAGGAGATAAATAAGTGCTTGCAGATTCAATGCTTTAGTTAGAAAACAATCTTACAATCCTTTAATCTCAAAAATTAAGATAATGTATTACTGTATGCTTTTGTGATATGATAATACATTTATTTTCATTTCTATTTATACTACTCCTATTGCTGCTTTTCATCTGCGGAAAACATGAATGGTATTATTTTGGATTTACTTTGTTAGGAATGTTTTAACTCTTTGATAATACTATTTTTCCCCTAGGCATAGCAGCATCTACTCCAAGTTCAGCATTGGATCTCATTAACACTAGCGATAGCTCTCTGTCTATAAGTAATTCAAGTCTCTTGTCCATGACTAACCAGTCTACAGATGCCGAGTGCTGTAAGTAACCTTGGATTTGAATGATTATTGCCTCACTTTTAATTCAGACACTTCTTTGATCCCTTTGTCCTGGGGCTGGTTGAGTTACGGGAAGGTGTTCACAGAAGCTGGTAATAGTTTTGGAATGAAACTCCACCTATGGAAATGGAAAAAGAGAGGCTCCCCAAACAGGGCATTCGGATCAGAGTCTGTAGTGTTGTGACCACTGGAGAAGCCCCACTGTACTTCCCATGGCTACCGAAGGGAGCTGGCCTCCTGGAAGTGGAGGTGGCCATACTGGCTTCTTGAGCCATTTTTGCCTGGTGAACCATTCAAGTGCAGGTCCCGTCACAGGGCTTGTGCTGGATGATTCTTCAGCATAAGAAGCATGCCAGTGAGCGCTCTGCAAGGCCAGCACCACTCACTCACCCTGGACCCAGCTCACTGCATGTCCCAGGCTTGTCCTGGAGCAAGGTATGGGAGGATCTGCTACCAACCACAGGAGCTCCTCCTGGCCACAGCCACTGGGATGCAGGCCTCTAGCTTTTGAGTCCATGAAGAAGTTGGAGAGTCTTTGCTTTGGTCAGAGAGACACGCTGGATATTCTTGATCTTCATTCACAATTTCTGATCCAAACTGAAGCTAGAGGAAATCAAACTGAAGTCTCTCTAGAGCAGAGGCAGTATGTCTTTGGGGGCATCTGGCAGCCATAGGATTCAGAGGTGTGGAAACAATTGTGTTCTATTGAAATAATTTAAGAAAACAACCCTTTTTCTCAGGCTAACCATTAGCATGAAAGAACTGAATTCAGGGCAGCAGCATGCCATGATCTCTTGGTTAGTGTAGGGCACGATGTTCATTTCACCTGCCCCCAGCTGTCTACAGGAGAGGTGTCTAGACTGTGCTCACCTTTCGGGCTCTCTCTCCAGTTAGTGGAGACAGACAGGCTCTGCTGGAGGGCTATTCATCCTACCCAATTTAGACACTTCCTCCTCCTTCGAGGAGGGGAATAATCTCTGAAGGATCCTATCTTTTCCCATTGACATGACAATGATTGCCCTGGACTAGAGTGGCATAAATAGGTGAAACACTGCCTACCAATCTGTCCCCAGCCTGTAAAAGCTGGGGTCTGTGGTTTTTTTCCAGGGATAAACCAAGGCAGATTTTGCCTGAAGAGGTGCATTTTGATGATTAAAGTGACAAGAGGAAAAGAAGGTGTCAATGTATGTAGAGTACAGAGACTCACTACTCCAAACTTACTTCTGTTGCTTGAACCTGTAGCTCACTGGCTGATTATTAGTGTTATGAGAGATTCAACACAAATAGGTATAGTAAAAAGAACTAAAAAGAGAAAGAGTAAGCACCCAATCCCTCTAGTGGGATGGTTCATGGATAAGGGTACCTGATACTGGGAGAAGGGCAGAATCTGTGCTGATGTAATGTAAAAAGGAGCTTCCCCTACTGATTGTCAAAGTGCTTATCTATAATGGATTTACAATAACACAATGCTTTAAAGGTGAAATGCTTTTTCTATGATGACTCTTCCTGGGACTGCAATAGATCCCTCTGCAGTTAGAAACCACCAAACCTTCAGCGTTACCAGCAGCAGTTTTGAAATGTCCTGGCGTGTCACTTCTACCCTGAACCATACTTTCCAAGTCCAAGTGTTCAAGGGCAAAGAGATTATACAAAACCTGGCAACAGAGGAAATGAAAATGGACGTGTCTGGACTGGAAGCAGGTGTGATGTATTCAGTACAGATCAGCTATGAAACCTGTGGAAAAACCAGCATCTTCCATCAAAATGTTAAAACAGGTAAAGAGCTACTTAAAAAAATATATATAATTTATCCCTCCCCCTCTCTCTCTTCTCCCACTTACTTGCAGTTCAGCAATGACCCATTTAGTCCTTCCTGAACTACATTTCCCTCCTCCTTCAGCACTTTTTCTCTCTTCTACCCCAGCATTTATGCGACCCCAACTATCAGGCAGCAGAGCTCTGGCCTTAGTTGATAAAGCAGTGTTGGAGCTGACTCCGACTATTACAGATACCAGTCTAAAACAGAATATAAAAAACAATTTTTTGTTGTTGGTTTTCAGTTGGGTTGGTTTTTTTTTTTGTGTGCCTGGCACTGCATTCTGCTGCCACACATCTCCCATCAGGCCCCATTTTTCCTGGTTGACGGCTGTGGCCAGTGAGAAATGCAGTCAACTGGTTTGCCAAGGGCTCAGCTAAGCTAATATGAGTGCCCAGAGGAAGGCCACATTCAGCTGAATATTTGTGAGTGACCAGGATTAAAGGGAA
Source organism: Numenius arquata (assembly GCF_964106895.1). Taxonomy (NCBI): domain Eukaryota; kingdom Metazoa; phylum Chordata; class Aves; order Charadriiformes; family Scolopacidae; genus Numenius; species Numenius arquata. The sequence continues at coordinate 44,055,853 of NC_133576.1, forward strand.
TAACAAGGGCTGTGTAAGAAAGCTTGCAGAGTACCTGCATAATTTTGTTCAATTAGCTGGTGATGCTATCTCTCTGAGACCCTAGTGTGTTGATCAAACCTAATTTTGATTTTCCTTTATCCTTAAATTATTTCCTAAGCCTTTATGCAAATAACGAAATAAATCTCTTCACGTTTTCTTCAAAAAGCAGGCAGCGAACTATTTAATAGTGGCCAGAGTGAGAATGTTGCTGTTTATGTTTATCTATAAAAACCTTCCCTTTGATCAAACGAGATGACTCCAGTTTGGGTCAGAAGGAAATTACTGCCTCTGTAGTGGGAAAGTAGGAGGTCTAGTGGTTACGGAAACAAGGGGCTGAACTTCAGAGTATGAAGTTGAAGCCCTTGAGAAAAAGAAAAGTTTTCCAAAGATCAGTACGAAGAGTAGCAGCCTCAGACTGTTTATGCAGGTTAAAGTGGTTAATAGGTTCCTTGGCTCTTGGTTTCAGCTCACGTGTTCTGTACATTATCTGTCAGGGCTTACCAGACAGAGAAGTGGCCCGCACTGTTTTTTGTTACTATTTTCAGTTTAAGAATATATTTACTATATACACTATCAAGATTGAGAAAAAAATAATAATTGTGACTGGTGGACCAGAGCTCAGCTCACAGGCAATTCAACCCTAGATGGAACTCAAATGCAGGAGTTATGTAGGGCCAGGTTCTTTACAAGGATATGTGTATACCTAGCTCTCACACAGCTGGAATTAGACCCCTAAATATCTTTATGGATCTGATGCAAGTGCATCTCCTCAATGTATGGGAGACTTGTAGCAGAATATTTTCTTGGTTTAATACCAAACTCCCTCAACCTTCTCCCTTCTTTCCCCCTCCAAAATCTGGGATTTTGGTCTGGGTACATCAGTCTGACTGGATCCTTTCCTCTTCTGCTTTGTCACTGTGTGTTTAAATATTGTGCCCTACAGACGCCAAGATATTTGCTATTACTATGAGGATTCTCAACTACAACTTCACTGATGATTTCCATAACACCAGCAGCTCAGCGTATGAAGAATTTTCAAGACTGTTGCTTACAGAGGTAATGCTAAAATATCTGTGGGTAATATATTTTTTTCAATTTAGAATTTATTAATCTAATAGAGGATTTTATGCCTGGCTGAAATATCCCTTGAAAATCATCATATTGTTTCCCGTGACCTTTCTTTATAATTAAAACAAAATCCGACTGACTAAACAGATCAAGCCCTTGGCCTCATTAGCAAAGGAGCCAATGAGAATTTTCCCCTGCAGAAGAGTAAAGGGATTAAAAATGCAGGCATACAACAGGGACTCCTTTCCTTGGATCTTTAGTTTGGCAATAAACTCACACTGAATTGACTTGAGTCTTCTTTATGGATTATTGAAATTACATTGCTGGCATTCATTTCAGTGATGTCTTATCGATAAATGTCTGAATGCTCTCAAAGCTTTTTCTTCTTAAAGAAAAGTGACCAGGTCAGGCTTTTTTCTCCAGCCCCATTCATTGTAGGCACACATGTAGCCACTGTCCATGCTCAGGTGTAAGCAGCCGTAAACAAAATTTGAGTCATGAAGTCTGTTACCAGCTTCCCAAACAGGGGGGATGTTTCAGACACAGCACTCTCTCACAGTTTTATTGTAAAGAACAGAGCACATACAGAGGAACTGGAGTCTCCATCCAAAACCAGACTTTCCCAAAACAAAGGGGGGCTCATAAACATATGTGATTATATATATGAAGAAAAAAATAAGTAATGGGGATATACTTTCTAAGGCAAGAGAGAAGAGGCATTTGCTCGTGGGAAATTCCAAGTTGAACCTCCTGACATGGTTTTATTTCCCATAGATGCAAATTGTTTACTTTTGTTGTGCAGGAGTATTTTTGTCAGCGAATCTCCTCTGACACTGCTGCAGACCTAGTCAGCATCATGAGGTTGGGAAGTAAAAGGAGCATTGCCCATCTGTGTTGGTTCTGCCTCCTTGGGTGCTTGGGTTCTCGCTTCCTCTCTCCTCTCTTTTTCTTGCCTCCTCACCCTGATCTGAACTTAGACCAGTTAAACAGCTTGTTTGTGGGAATATTTTGGAGGAAACTCTGGCTGAACGGGAGCAAAGCTGTGTTGGTTTATGGTGCTGCATTGCATGCTTAAAGGCGTCCTTTGAGGTGTATGTAGGAAAAAAAAGGCGTAAGCATGGAGATGCCTTCTAAAGATATAAGGCAAAACTGCCAACTCCCACGCATCTCAAATACTGAGAGCAGTATGCCATTTTAATATTCCGAAGTAACATCATTTGTTCAACTGATGTGTCTACTTACCGGATTGGTAATCAAACATGGTGTAATTGTGGTATTGCCTTGAAGCTGAGCTGCCTCAAACACATTTTCTTGAAGCCATCCACACCCATTTTTTTTGTCTCTCATAGAATCACAGAATCATAGAACGGTTTGGGTTGGAAGGGACCTTAAAGATCATCGAGTTCCAACCCCCCTGCCACGGGCAGGGACACCTCCCACTAGACCAGGTTGCTCAAAGCCCCATCCAGCCTGGCCTTGAACACCTCCAGGGATGGGGAATCCACAACTTCTCTGGGCAACCTGTTCCAGTGTCTCACCACCTCACACTAAAGAATTTCTTCCTATTATCTAATCTAAATTTCCCTCTTTCAGTTTAAAACCATTAACCCTCATCTTATCGCTACACTCCCTGATAAAGAGTCCCTCCCCATCTTTCCTGTAGGCCCCCTTTAGGTTCTGGAAGGCTGCTATAAGGTCATCCTGAGATTTCTTTGTCATTGGACTGGGCTGCAGGCTGGACTTGGTCTGGTGAGTTTCAAACAATCGCTGGGAGCTAGAGCTATTGTCATACTCATAAATGAAGCATTTCCTTAACCATTCTCTGGCACTGACACCAACTGGCATAAACCATCCTGTACTCGTGCAGTTGGGTCTTCCAAAGTATGCGGTCACATTGAGATTGCCTGTTGGGACTGGCCTCTGGCTGATGCTAAGTCTGCCTGGGTACTGCCTGGGGCACTGCTGGTTGGTAGTCAAAGTCAAGCCAGAGTCTGCTCCAGCGACAGTGGAGATGACCAAGTTCCAGTGTCTGGGAGTCCAGAGGTGAATACATAGGAGGCTTGGGACAAAAGACTTATGTGACATACAGAGCTAACAGCAAGGGTCTGATGCATGAAGACTTACTGGGCCAATGCAGCAGGCAATGATGCAGGCAAACAGGGGAGAAAGGAATTCTGCTCCCTTGAGCCAAAATGAAATTTGGCTTGCAAGACCAGTAGTCAGACAGGTACCATTTTCAAGAGCACCTAAGGGCACCAAGGAGACTCACTTCTCTGTGCCTCAGCAATCTCTGAAAAGTAAGATTTCTGAAATATTTTGAAACTCTTCTTTTTACATCATTTTCTATGTTGTGCATATATAAATCTTTAAAATAGTACTACCATAGTTTAGTTTTAAAAGGACCTATTCCTGTTGGCTTCCTAATTGTCAATGCTTTTCCCCCTTTGCTCAGCTTGAAAATTCATTTCCACGCAACATATCTGCTTTATACAAATCTGGGAAGCTGAAAGTGCAGACCGAATCCTTGCAAGCCGGAAGCATCATTGTGAGGCTCAGAATCACTGTGGAGGATCCCGAGTTTCCAGTCGACACCTCCACATTTGCCCCAGTGCTTTCTTACCTGCACAATGGCTCTGTGCTTTTGGTGGATCAGCAAAACACTGCAGTAGAAGGTATTTTTTTTTAATTTTTTTTTTTTTCAAACAAGAAAACAGAGTTTGTACTTTGATCATGCACAGTATCACCAGCATTCTTCATGGAATACTTCGTTATGGAGAGACAAAGTATGTGGTTTTTTGGAGAAAAAATCATGACATGAGAACTCCTCATGGGCTTTTATCCATTAGCCCAGAAGAGGTCAGATGATGGAGCATTGGCTGTCCCCAACTACCTGCTGGCACCACTCCACTATGTTTAAGGAGGAGCAGAGCTCTTGGTCTCCCTATTAATTTTCCTCCCTCTCCTCTTTGTGAGCAGTTGGAAGTTTGCCATATCTGAATTGCAGATAGGATTACTGTGGAATATTTGTAGCCTTTAGATACACACACCCTCTAGACAGTTTTGTGCTTCAAGGCTGTGGGACTGTATTTGGGTCAGGGTTTAAGGAAAGAAATCTAACACCTTCACTATAGATGAACACATATATGTATACATTTCACTATAGAAATCCACTCAGAGGAATTCCCAAATGTCCTCTCAGTGAACAGGACTAAAGAAACAGGTATGGAATTTATGTTAAACTAGGCCTTTGTTTGATCTTCAGTAATCACCTTTTTTATCTTCAAAGGGCTAAGTTCTGGCTTCAGGTTTCCCAGCTGGCAGAGACAGCCAGAGCTCAGAAAGTTGCCAAAGCCAACAGAATGGCTTATTCTTCTCCCCCAGTGTACTGAGTCCTTAAAAGCTTATTTACTGTGAACAGGGAAAGCTCCCTTTGGAGTTGCAGAGCACATGGAGGTTAGGGGGAACAGGAGAGGCAAAAAAGCAGGAGAGACGAACTGCACCTGAAGCCTACAAATACCAAGGTGGTAGCAGATCCTGAATTGCAAGATGCTGATGTGTGCCAAAAGACTTTACAAACGTTACTGATCCTGGGGCCAGGAGGAAGAAGGCAAAAGCTCTGGTCTGTTAATTTAATTGCAGAAAGCCAGGTGGCTTCCAGTAGCACCACTCTTAGCCAGGAGCACAGCCAACTCCTCCACTCCTCCTTAGGGGCAGAGAAAAGGGGTCTATTTCTTACCTCTTCTCAAACAAGGATTTGTTTGACATGAATTTCCTAAAGTCAAATGTGGAAAATAAGGCAAAGGACATCCTGGATTGTATTAGAAATAGTGTGACCAGCAGAAGTAGGGAGGTGATTGTGCCCCTGTACTCAGCACTGGTGAGGCCACACCTCGAGTATTGTGTCCAGTTTTGGGCACCTCAATCCAAGAGAGATATCGAGGTGCTGGAGCGAGTGCAGAGGAGGGCAACGAAGCTGGTGAAGGGCCTGGAAGACAAATCATATGAAGAGCGGTTGAAAGAGCTGGGACTGTTTAGTATGAGGAAGAGGAGGCTGAGGGGTGACCTCATCACTCTCTACAACTACTTGAAAGGACACTGTAGAGAGGTTGGTGCTGATCTCTTCGCACAGGTAATTAATGACAGAACGAGAGGGAATGGCCTCAAGCTCCAACAGGGTAGGTTTAGACTGAACATTAGGAAAGAATTTTTCGCAGAAAGAGTGGTTGGGCATTGGAATAGGCTGCCCAGGGAGGTGGTTGAGTCACCATCCCTGGATGTGTTTAAGAGCCATTTAGATGTGGTGTTGGGGTATATGATATAGGGGAGAACTTTGTAGTGTAGGGTAGATGGTTGGACTCGATGATCCCAAGGGTCTCTTCCAACCTAGACGATTCTATGATTCTATGATTCTATGGAGTGCAGCACGTGAAGGAAAGATTTGTATAATGGGCTGTTTTGCTTCCTGACCCCTGAAAGCCCTAAGACATGCCCTTTGGCAGTAAGCCCACGTAGCTCCTCTTCCACAAGTGGAGCAATGGCACCTGGATCCTCTGTGGAGCCTGGCCACCAAAAGACTGTGCACTTGGTTTAGTAACAGTGGCAGAGCAGGGAATTCAACTTTGAAGCAGCAAGGATGTGAAGTCAGAGTGGACAGCACAACTGAGGGGAGTGGAGCAATTGCATCTCTCTTTGAAGACTCATAAATTATTAAGTTTACAGCCATGATTAATAGAGACACTAAAATTGTCTGTTGTGTGAGGCATGGTAAGGAAAGAGAAAGCAATGCGTGCTGAGTCAGGCCCAAGATCCATCTAGCACAATATCACGTCCTCGGTAGCAGCCAGGAGTCAATTCCTGGACAAGTGCAAGCATATGGCAAGTGGAGATCACAGAATCACAGAATCTTCATGGTTGGAAGGGACCTTTGAGATCATCGAGTCCAACCACAAAAAAAACCCAAAACCAAACCAAAACAAACAAAACCACCACAAAATAAATGATGCTCTGACATGCTCTGGGCAATCCTGCTTCAGCAGGGGAGTTGGACTAGATGATCTTTATGGTCCCTTCCAACTCTAAAAATTCAGTGAAATTCAGTGAGATGCCTATCACTAATACTCTCTTAGCCACAAATGGTTTTCTGTTCCAAGAGTCCCTGAATCCAAAGTGACTTCTTTGGCTTTCTCCTCCACGGGTTCCCCCGCATGAAATCATGCAAGCTTTTAGCATCTGCAATATCATTAGGCAAGGAGTTTCCCAGATTTTTAACCATTGCATATACCTCTTGCAGGTATAATCATAGTGAACACAAAAGGTAGTTATTTTTTATAATTCTTGGAGTGGGACTGTTGGTTGAAGGTGGAGGAGTGGGGGAGGGGGCATGAGAGGGGAGGGAAGGCACTTGCCAAGTGTGAAAGGCCAGAGAGATGCCAAGAGTGCAGAAAGAGAGCACGGAGCACACCTTGGCTGAGATGTAATGGTTATAGAGGAAAAAGGTGCAGTGTGTGTGTTTGTATGTGCACGAGTAACGCTAGTGTCAGTAAGCACTGAGAAGAGAATATAAATGTTTTGGCCTGATGCGTGATTGAATGTGGCCATCAGAGGTGAAGGAATTTGCTTAAAAAGCCATGCTAAGTGCTGAGAAAGGAAATCCTCAGAGGCAATGGAGCCGGTGAATGTAAGTTATTTGGCAATTGGCAGGGGAGCATCTCTCAGATGGTGTTTGAAGGCATCAGGAGTCACAATTACCTCATAGTAAGGCATCAGTGAGAGTGCTTTCATTGCTGGTGCTTTAGTCAGTGCTGCAATGTATTTCTTCTAAGTAGTTTAGGCTATAACATTAATAGGCAGATGCTGGCCATAGGCACATGAAATTGTCTAAGGCAAATAATCACAGATACAACAATTATCTAATGAGGAAGAAAGGAAAAAGAATTGCAATATTAGCTGGGAAGAAGTAAAAGGGGAGTCTGTTTGCAAGCAGAAGGATGAATGCATGTATGCGCATGCACACACAGGCTCTGCACCTTCTATTTCTAGAATGGGACTTTCCTTTGTTTCGGAGAAATAATCACAGTGATTAATCTCTGCATGTTTGCAGAACAAGCACTTACTATAGTGCATTGTTCAAAACAATTTTCTAGCCTCTGATCAGAATTATTTGTCCCAAGACACAGTCTTCAGTCTGGTTTTCTGCCCTCCCTCACTTATGGCCATGAGGCAGTGAAGGTGTATGCACAAGGGACTGCACATAGGGAGGTTCACGTGAGATTATTCATGTCCAAAACATTAACTCAGCCTTTGCATATTACTGGAACAGAGTGCAAACAGTAATACAAGACTTCAGATCTAAATCCCTCCAGAGTGAAGACACACGGCAATAAAATAGGTTGATAACACTATGAAAGAAGCATCTCTGATTCAGAGCAGCTGAAATGAGACATAAGGAAGACTCTTTAAGCATATTCGCGCATTGATGAACCAGAAGCTCTTTTCTGAGACTACCAGAAAGAGGGTTGCAGTTTTACAGTATTACCTTTGAGAAGAACTCTTCTACGAAACGAGTTTTTGCCCTTAGCACTTCCTCTGGTAAGATCTCAAGAGTGCTTCTCCTGGGATTTACTTCCATTTACCTTTTATTTGAAGCAGAAGGTTATTTGATTAAGTATCTATTTAATATTCTATCTACTGGTAGCTAGTGGTAACAGATCTATTCATTACCTGATGTATCCGGAGGTACTGTGCGCAGAACTTGGTATAATGTATGCTTTTGATATAGCATCTCTAGTACAGATCTGCAACATTTTTTTCACTTCAAAAAAATGTTTACTTCTAAAAAAAATTATTAAAACAGTCTTTACCTCGAGAAAATATTTTTCAGAGTACAAGGACAAAGGTTGATTTTTATGTGAGAGCATACATAACAACACAGACAGTGTTCCGCATCACTCAGAGCTTGGCTGTCAGGTAAACGATGAAAAAGGAAGACCACATTCAGAATTTCCAAACCTGAAGACAGGACTACTTTATGATTATTTCTAGCTTAATGAAGCCAGAAGGGAGGCTGTCTGACCGATGTTCTGTTTTGGTCTTACAGACTGGGATGAATGTGCTTCTCACACCGAGAATGACTGCTCTGTGTTCGCGGAGTGTATCAATTTGATGGGCTCGTACTTGTGCAGATGCAAGACAACCATGGATACCAATCCATCCCGACCTGGAAGAAACTGTGAGGGTGAGCAAAAGACTGGCATGTGGTTTCCCTTTGGCATGAAAGACTGGAGTAAGTTGTGGTTTTTTACCTCTGCGTTTATTGCAACTGTTTATATAGCACACAACGTGTATATAGATGCACCTTTACAGTCTCTGGCTGATCAAGTATATATGGTCTGTGTCTGAGCATGAAGGTGAACCTTATATATATCTTCAGATGAAATCCCTCTGAGATCCTTCTTGATTAGCCTAATAACTGACTGCTGAGCAACATGAGGCATACTATTTCCTCTTCTGGTATGTCTGTGGCTAATTTCCTTGCACTATAATGGTCCACGGCCTGCCAACCAGAAGAGGACACCCAGGAATCAAATGTGCTTCTTTGTGTAGGCACAAACCAGGTTCAACAACATAACATTCACGTACACTACAATGTATTAATGAAATATCCAAGGCCTGTTTCTGTAAGCTATTATACATGGCTGAGTGGTCTCAGTCCCATTTTCAGATCAGACCCTGGTGCCTCCTCATCCAGTTTGAGGTCCCATTTCAACATGCATTTGCTGTGTTGCAGGTGAGATTGTGGACCCTCTCACTGAAACGATGGCTCCTGAAGTAACAAACAACACAGAGTTTGCTCCTGAAGAAGTAAGCTCTGCAGGCCCTGCTTCCCCTGTCACCACTGAGATGGTGGCTGCTGTTGGCTCCAAGATAAGCACTGCTGTACAGCTTCCTGCTGCCCTGCCCCTGGGTGACAAGCAACCACCCCACAGTTCTTCTCCCACCAGTACTCCTCCAGCCCCTTGGAAAAAAAGCCTGGCACCACAAATGGGCTTTGGCAGGGACAACAGCACCATGACCACAGGGGTCGCAGCCAGCAAGGAACTGACCATGAACGCAGAGCAGCGGGCTGTTGTAAGCCCATCACAACAAAGCTCTGTGGCAGAGGCTTCCCCCAGTGCATCGAAGCGAGTGGCTACTCTCACAGATGCGCCCATGGGCACAGCCAGGGAAGAGCCACACAGTGCTCCATCGCTGGTGTTTCCAACTCAAACAGCCTCTGCTACCACCAGAAGTCACACAGCTTTTGGTGTGCCTCAAGCCAACTCTCAAGGTGGCCCTGGTAGAGCTCTGCTGGCCACAGGGGATGCTGGCGTTCCCACCTTCAACGCCACTGTCAGAGAACATGTAGAGATGGAAAGAGAGAACAGCTCTTGGTCTGAGAAATATGCTGGAGCTCTGGGGCCACCAGCTTTGCCAGGCGCCTCTCCGCCTCCTAGCCCAATGCCAGGGTCAGCCATGGACCACAGTGAGTATATGTTCGGTGGGGGCCTACACACATGGTAATTTGGCTGCATGAGAAGCAAAACCTCACTCAGAGTTGGGAAAGACGCACAGCTGGAATCCATGGTCTGGGCTGAAGGTGTCTGAAACTAGCTTTTCTATGTCAAAACTATTTTCTTGCAGGAATCAGCACTTTTTTCCTAATTCAACCTGTCAAAATAATTTCTCTTTCTGGTAATTCTCAAAGCAGATGAAGAAAATCATACAGTGCACTGAGTGTGGCTCATCGAAACATATGCTGCTTGTCCTTTTGCCACACACCTTGATTTCTCCTGCGTGCTCTGGCACCAGGGTACTTGCAGCAGCAGCCGCCTCTAGAGCTACCGTAGAGAACTGGGAAGGCAAACGACCTTCCTCCCTATTTCTCTCAGTGAGGATGGATTAGGCAGAGCCCCGCAAATTCTCTGTGGGGCAGGAGCTGCGTGGAAACCTGGGAGCCACTTTCTCAAGAGCTGCAATTGACAGTAACTAGGCTGGTGGTGGGGTGCTTAATCTGTTTGGGTTTGGGCAGATGTATTGCAGCTAATTAGGGGATTTTTCTGTAGATTGGAGCTGAATCATATTTTGAGGTTGGAGTCAAATTTGGTCTTTAAATTACAGTTTTGTTTGGGATAGGAATGCTGCTGTCTCTGCCCATTGATAAATGTATTTTTTCTTTAGTGTGTTAGTAAGTGATATTGTCCTGGTTTGAAGTATTTCAGTTTTTTTCTGCTTGCCTTTATTCTGGCTGTCATGACCTCCACATCTCTCCGATCCCAAACCACAATCCTCTCTGCTCTTTTCTCTTCCCCTCCTATACGATCTCCCGTTCCTGGGGGTTTCCACTGATCCAGCCGCACTTCTGGTTCTCCTTCATTCCTTTCTCCCTGTAAAACTTCTTTTTCAGCTGTGTAAGGCCAGCTCTGCTGCTTCTCCAGCCTCTCTTGTACCACCAGTCCCAATCACCAGTGCCACAGTGTCCACTTCTCCAGTCCTGCTTAGCTCTGGGCAGCCATGTCAATGCCCCTGTTCAGCTTTTGTCTTCTCTCTTCTTCATGTTGTATCCTTTGCTCTGCCTGGCACGGGTGAGAAATAACTGCTTCGGGACCTCGGTGACCAAATGGAGGAAACAAATAATTTTGGACTGAACAACATTTTGACCTGAACTGAAAAGCTTCATTTATTACTTTGCTTTGTGTTCCTTCTACCACCTTTTATTGTAGGGAAGAGTAAAACAATGTGGATTTTTTTAAAAATGAAACCAAAAAATGTTCATTTTTTTAAAAAAGTAACAAAAGAGCTGATTTTAACTGAAAAAAATGTGAAGGTAATTTTCTTCCAGCTGGAAAACAAATTGAAGAATTCTACACGAACAAGTTCAGTTGATAAAAACTTGTTTTCTTTTCCTGATGAATCAAATATTCACCCAAGTGCTTCTGCTGGGAAAGTAGCTTGTGTAGGGATTATGCCAAGGGAACAAGAGCCACCATAGTGGTATCTCACTAGCCCTGGGCAGGAAATTCAGAGGGCAAAAATCCATGTTTGGTGAAGTTTAATACATAGCTCCTCCTTGTGGCAGCATCTCTGACCCGGAGAGTCAATCTCAGCTAACTCTTCATAATGAAGTCTGTCATCTCTTTTAATTACTGATTATTCTTTTTTTGCTCAAAAATTGTTCTGAACATTTTCCGCTCCCACCATCCGATAACTGAATGCAGTTTATCACCTAAAGACACATGTTCATCTGACAGAACAAGGCATAGCAAAAAGCAAGCCAAATCATTTGATCTGACCAGTGGTGGTGAGGGTTCCTTTGGGATTAGAAGTATGCTGGGATAAAGGAAGCCTCCTTCTGTGGATTGCTTTAAGCAGGCACGACTTTCTCCTCTCCCCTGCAAAGCTTTACTTGATGACTGTTTCTTTTCCTCTAGTACCTGTCCCAGTTCAAAGGATTATTGCCCCCAATGTGACTAGAACCAGCTTTGATATAACATGGTCCATAGAGTTTATGCAGAGTCCTAGTTTTCAGTTCTTCCTGCTTCAGGAAAAACAGCTAAAATGGATGACTAAAAGTCAGTATAGGAGTCTGACAGTCTCAGAGCTGGAACCTGGTGCTTTATATACTGTTGAAATCAGGACAGATGTGTGCAGGGAGGAAAGCAAGCTGGTACGCCAGAAAGTAAAGACTGGTCACTTGATTCAGAAACAATTTTAAACCAAATCCTTAGCCAGATGGTAGAGTTCTTGAAGCCTTTGGTGAAGACCATCCTATATTCATATAAAATATTGAAATGTTAGATCTTGGTATGCTAGGGGTGATGGTCTGTTAGCAGCTGGCAGGCAGTGTGAAGACAATTGGCTGGCAATGGTCACGGTATTGGGTGGTGGCAGTGAGCTTGCCTGGCTAGCCACTAAAAGGCTGCTAGGGGTATGAATCACATCTTGAGAAGCCCTTTCTCTTCTGCTTGCGGTCACCTTCAGCGTCCGTAGTAACGATGCCAAGACTAGTGATACCGAGAAATAACCTAAAACATTTGAAACTGCCTTAACGTGATTCAGCAGATACAACTTCAGGGAGGAGGCGTACACCCTGTTGGGGTTCATCTTACCTTACAATAGCTGTCTAAAACTAGATGTGTAATCTCAGGCAGCTGTCTGGCCTTCCTCTGAGGCTGGAGGGAGGACCTTGGTGCTGCAATGATTTGCCCCCTGGAGGGACTGGTGTTGCTCCGTTGCACATAGAGTAAGCTGGGACAGCTAGCCGAGTCTAGGAGAGCAATTCAGGTCCCTCTATGGCACATAGCCATAGAGCTGCATTTCAGATGCCCCAGAGCATCCAAGACAGAGCTGGCAGATAAAAGACCTACAGGAGGTCAGTGCCCTTCTTGAAAGTCATATGGGGGTCAGAGAAGGCAGACTAAGGTGATGGATGCCTATGTTAAGGCGTTGTGGTTTTGGCTGCATTTCAGAGGACTGGCTTTCTGCTGTTATGAGCTGATGCATACCTCGTGTAGCCGGGCATGCCAGTGACTGTCACACACTTGTCCATGGACTACAGTCCATGGGACATGTATTTAAATTGTCTTTTTCTTACTTTGCAGCTGTCCAGAAGCTTAGCGGCACAGTAAGGATAACAAACGTGAAATACTCTCCGGGCTTTAGCAATACAAGCAGTGAGCAGTACCAAACCTTCGCACAGCTCTTTGTTGATGAAGTAAGTGGCTTAGAGGGACGTGACCTGTTACCAGTCTCAATGAAACCACGTGTACAGCCTTTTTCCCATGAAGGCTGCATGCCACATGCGTGTCCCTTGGCACAGCTGTAAGGTCTGAGTTCCCCTGGCTGTCTGAAACTGCAGGATGAGTGTGCAGCTGTGTTTTAGAGCGAGATTGGGATTTGGGGATTCTCTGGTGCCTCCATTTCCTGTGTTTCTCATACCCGGTTATACTGGTTTATTGATTCCCACCAGGGGTGTGGTGAAAAGTTAATGGATATTTGCAAAGTGCTCTGATATCCTTGCCCTGCACAGCAGTATATTAATGAACTGTGTGATTGTTATTACCATTTCTCATAGTACCTTGAGACTGACATTTCTTATAATCATCCTTGGTTTTGTAGCCCCGTATGTGGAAAGGGAGTGGTTTCTTGATAAGTCACCTCTGCCCTCCCTTCTAATTAGAGCGCAGGATATCGAAGCGCACTGCGATATCATCTGCACCTTTAGTGCTCTCATAATTCTCAGGCATTGCCTTTGACAGTATCACTCTCCTAATTTCTTAGTGAATTTATCAGAATTTTGTTCCTGCTGGTGTTTACTCAAGCACACTTGTTCTTGGAAAACTTCTAGTTATGCTGGGCTTCTTTATTGCCTTCCTTATCTCCCCTCAACTGTCTGTTTTTTTAGAGGCCTTGATAACTGTGATGATAAATCTGTCGCTGGCAATGGTATGAATTTTCAAATTCTGCAGAAACTCTCACTGTGTACAGAGTTACAACCCGTCACTGAATTCCAGCTGCCTGCAGCGGGAGCACTGGCAGCAGCGTGTGTGCGGGCAGAGGTCAGGCCAGCGTGGGGTTAGAGACAACTGCGAGGAAGGAAAAGTGTGATCCATTTAGCTGCACATGATATTTTCTTGGATACCAAATGAGTTTCCCACTGGTCGTTACCCGTTTGCACCTTTCTGGCTGTACTAGCGGAGCACAGCTTTCTCCGAGTTGTTTTGGCCCCAAGCTCTCACATCAGAAAAACAGTCACAAAATGAGAGTGACGTGATTAGCAAAGTGAAAAGGGAGCAATTCTCCACTGACCTCACTCTCATTCAGCACCACTCCCTGCCTGAGGCTGTTTTGGAATAGCATAGTATTAAAATGGAGTAAAATGAATATATTTTCTTCATTCAGTCAGATACCTTAACCCAGAAAATCACAGATAGAAATATATTTGGAAAATTTCTAAAATGATTGCATAAAGGAACTAAAGTAAGTTTTGTGTCGGTTTTACCAGGTTCTCAAAGTTTCAGTCAGAAAATGATCTCCTGTGATTATAAGGAACTAATTCCCTTTTCCAGCACAGTGGTTTTGTGGATCAGCTGGCGAGATGCGTTAGTACTGGTTCCTTCTACCTCTGAGCCACTGTATATAGGCTATAGTTGCATAGCTACTGTATATGGCAAAATATGTTGCATTTTATTAAAAACATTGTGTTTCTAGATGCCAAGGAAAAGGCAGTTTAGGAAAACAGAAAGATGTGCACATTTTCTTTTCAGGTTATAAGGGCCAGAAATTGATCCTTTAAAGTAAGCGAGGAAAGTGTCATGGGCTTTAAAAGCATTATCAGGTTCCAGTTAAATAAACTTCGCCAGAGATTTTTTTTTTAAAACCTTTTTGGAGTCATCACCTACAATTTGGAGGATTGATAAATCCTAATGTGTATAATGTTCTTTGGCGTAGATCTGCCCCAGCACTTAAGTGCCATGTGGTTAAACTGGCAGCACAGCAAATGGAAATACTGACCTTTAAATAATGTGTAGATGAGAATGAGGTAAAAACTTGATGTAACAACTTGCACTGTCATTGTTCAGGCTAGTTTCACCATCCTCCCTGCACTGCGTTGAAAAACATCATAGCTAAAGGCAAGAGAGTATTTTATTCTTCTTGGGTTTTGCTTAATCGCTCTTTTGCAACTGCCAAGAAGAATATCATGGCAGGTAGGGCTTGTCCTCAAGAAAACAAATCAGAAAACAAAAGTTTTGAATTAAAAATCCATTAACGAGGTGCATTAAATTCCTGAGCGGAAAATTTTGTTTTGAATTGGTTGTCTTAAACATAACTGATCGACAAAAAGCGTGAAACTAATAAATGATATTACCTTATCTCGGCGACCCCCTCATTTGGAAGTGACATAGCCTTTGTTTGGTGTAGCTTAATGCACTTTAAATGATTGCAGCTAAAGCCCTATGAGTGTGGAATGAGTGTTGATACAGGGATTAAGGCAGTTTCATTATTCCAGTGTAAATTCATCCCTTTTATTAATTTGAATTTATCTGCAATTCAGGACATCCTTAAAGCTGCTGGTGATGGTGGCTGGGCAGATGTGTGCTCTAGTACCTTCTCTCTGAAGGTGCAGCCAAAGCACAGACAGTGAGAAGAGTTGTTTTGTTTTTTTTTTCAATTTGAGTGAAAAAACAGGCTTCATGCAGGGTTTGGCTCAAATTAATGTACCTTTTACTTACTCATTTCCAGTTTCCAGACTGCCAGTGTGTTCCCTGCTCTGCCGGCCACACAGGCTCCTGTGCAAGTACCCACAATAGCTCCAACGAGCTGCTGACATTTTGCCTGAGACCTGTGGATGGGTGGTCGCAGAAAACCCACCAACCACCCCACAGACACCCATGGGGTGAGCCTGGCTGACTGAGCCTACCACTTCCCTTTTGCTCAAAAAACCTATTGGCCTCTCCCATCCCGTTAATCTGTTTAGTGTGGCTTCCACCTGGCCCTGAACTTGGACTTTATCTGCCTCCTGTTTTTCTTGCCTGAGCAAAGGACATTCCCTTCCCTCGACACTGGTGTTGATTTTGCTCATGTTCTCTCCCTTTCTTGTGGCTCTTCTTCTGGCATAGTGGTTTCTCATGGTCTGGCATTGCTAGTGTTTCCTTTGTGTGCTACAGAAATTGTATATACAGTGGTGGATCCCAAGATAATTTTTTTTGTCTAGTAGGAAAACCTCATACTCAAGGGTATTATATATTGAATATTTCCTTCTAAAAAGTTCTGTCTTTCTTTATCCTTTTTTCTAGCCCCACTTCATCAACCGTTATTTTGATAGCCTAGGGTGTGGTACCTGCTGTGAAATCATGTAGCCTTCTGGATAAAGGGTTTTGTAGTGTCACCTAGTGGCTAAACACAAATACCGTGAATGTCCCCCTGACACTTCTCAAGCTCCTAGTCCCTACTTGGTGAGGAAAAATAGGAATAAGGACAGAAACAAAACAAACAAACAAACAAACAACCTTAGGTAAAAAGAAGCACCAATAAAATCTTCACAAGACAGATGAGGAGGGAATACATGTGAAATCGGGGATGGGCTAAGAGGTTGTCACAAGCGTGAATATTTAATGTCCAGAAGTTCAGACAAAAACTGTGAAAGATGAAAACTTACTGCTGACCTCAAAATTTTCAGTACATGCTTGTGAAACAGCAGAAAGAGAGAGGAGAAGGGACCCGAGAGCCCCCTGGCTTGGTGAAATGGGAGATTTTGGGGCTGACAAGGATAGCCTATGGTCTGCCCAGGCTTTTGTAGGGAAGTTAGCTCTATCCATCCTTCCAACTCTGACTTCATCCTCTGTGAGGCACTGTAAGGTTTGCTGTTTGGGACTTCCAGGCACATGGAAGCCCTTTCCAGGTGCACGCAAGGTGTTTTCTCCGTGCATGTTACCTTTCCATGAACGCATGCAACGCACATCAGCTCTGACAGCTCAGGAAGGGGCTGCAGGATACCCTGCAGGATACCCAAAATCTGGGCCTGTCTGCAGGGCTGAATAATACATAGCGGGCAAGTAACTTGGGACTGAATAACACATAGCAGGCAAGTAAGTCAGGCTTGAAATGTAGATGCACAAGAGCTGTGGTCACCTGGGAGAATCCAGCACAAAATGCACAAGCTCTGTGCATGGGTACAAGAGAAATGAAACTGCTTCACCTGTTGACTCCCACCATTGACTCTTGCCTTGCCTCTTCCCTGGGGTCCCCCTGTTAGGAGTCACTGCCTGCACCCCTGAGCATTACTTTACATTGCTGACATTAAACTCTGCCTTAAACTCACCCCTGAAATCCAGCTGCTATTTCCTGCAGAAGACGTGTCACCTCCACCTTGCCATTGGAGGTGACCACTATGTAGTCCCCGCCTGCCCCCTTAATTCTCTGGAAAGTGGGACTGGGGAAGGGAGTGATGTACCCTAAAGAGAGGGCCTAAAGCAAAGCGAGGTGCTGGGAAGGACAAGACGTGCGACTCTCCTGCACAGGGCAGCGATGTGACAGCTCTCACCTGGGCCAAGTGCTGCTCATCTGGCCCTTAGAGTGCAGTTGCTTGGCTGCTTTGTGCCTGCCTCTCTGCTGGCATCTGCTGGGAGCCTGACAACCACAGGAGGGTGAAGGCAAAGGGCAAGTATGCTGAGCAATCACAAAAATTCAGGTATTTCTGTGGCTGTTTCCGTCTCTCCGTGTCCTGCATTGAAACTAGTAGCTGCTATGTACAAGGAAGATGTGTGTATCCCAGGCTCAGGAGGGTTAACAGGGACAGCATGGGTGAGCTGCTGGGAGCTGCTCTCTTACTGTGGACAGTCTCCTGTTGCACTGTCTCTGGCAGCTTTTAAGGGTAATTTTAATATCAATAGCTCGGAACAGCCTGTACTACCTTCCTGATGCAGGCTTGAAACTTATGTCCCGTGCTTTCTGTTGCTGTACTTTCTATTCCTAAGTGTGGAAGAATGTAAAAAGATTTCCCAGATACACGTGAGAGATATTAGGAAACATAGAGGATCTGTGAGCACCTCCTGGAGAAAGCGAGAGAAGAAGAGATATGATTCTAATGGGAAAATTTCAGGACATTGATGGATGGTGTCACATAGCCTGGGCTTACCCTGGCATCTGGTCTTCAGGTATGCGTTCTGCCTGCATTGGGGTTAGATGATGGGGCAAGACCTGGCATGCAAACCTCAGACTCTGTGTGCGTGTGTGCGGGCGCGTGCCCTGCTTTCATTTGGGACATGCAGGTAGGCAGGGAATCCAGTGCAGAATCTTATCGGGCCCCTTGTTCTGGGCCACTAGAGGAAAAGGACTGAGGGGAGAACTTGTGGATGTTTACCAGTTTCTCTTTGTGGCGAGTTTCTCAGAAATAAGCTGTATTTCTGTGTATAATGTTTTCTCAACATGTCCTTTAAAGCTGAATTAGTATTAGCCTTGTGTCTTGTCTGGGGTTGGTCCTGTGAGATGATGCCATCTGACCTGTGTCTTTTCCTCCTGTGACTGATGCTGGGCCTGGAGATGAAGGGGAACGGTGCTGGAAATACAAATGCTGTTGTACATCCCCCTAGGGCTCCTGCATATGCCCTGCCCCATGGACTGCTCTCCTGTGGGAGGAGATGTTCCCACAGGTGGCTGCCCTCCAGAGGTACCCAGCCTTGGAGGGTGGAACGGGAAGAGGTTGAACATACAGCTCCAGTCTGTTTATCTCTTTGAGTGGGGTTGGTGCCTCCATCTTAGCTGACAGTGGAGAAGCTTAACAGCCCAGCTGATGCAGAGCCTCACACAGGGTTGTATTTTCCCATCCCACAGAGAGCAGACCATCCTGCTCTCCCATGTGGTAAAGGACACAGCTTCCGGGGCTATCATGACTAAGTCCCAGCGTGCCTTGAAAAAGATGGCATTTTCTTTCTTAGACCACCAGTGAAGTCCAAAGTTACTATGTACGGACTGTGAATGTTTATTCTATTGATTTCTCTAGACTGACCTAAGTTCAGCCGTGATTTGGTGCTGCAATACTTTGAGGATGACTGTTCCTATTCAAAATAATGCAGAGCTATTTCCTAGCCCGGCTCTTGGACTCTCAAGGAGGACCATGAACTGGGGCTGTGTGCCCTGATGACAGTCAGAATTTGCAGAAATAGTATGATACTTCTCAGGGAAGACTTTAATGAAATATTTCTGAAATCAAATGGACGACTAGCTTGATGGAAGGTTGAACTATGTAGCAGTGCTGATTAAATGAAATACCTTTCTGTTTTCTTTACCCTGGTCCAGGCCTTTAAAAAGAGGTGTTATTTGCTTGGCTCTGGTGAGAAATAACCTGTGAAGAAAGGCTTGAGGGTGGCCTGCTCTAAGCTGTACCATACCTGAGCTGAGGGAGCCCTCTGCTCTGAAACATATATGCAGTGTGGAGAGTTAGGAGGCATCTCTACTTCCATTGGCAGCTCCTCCTCATATTGCATTGCCCCCTCTCCCTGGAGGCATTTTGAGAGGCAGAACATGGGAGCTTCCCTGCAGTCTCCTCCCTTGCTATTACCAGAGGCAAGGACCTGTGCCAAATGACAGGCGAGGTATCTTAATCGCTTAGCTTGTTTAATATTCATGGTTAAATATATACCATATCCTTCACTGGCTGTAGAGTCAAAGCATTATAAAGCAAAAGGTCATCTTTCTTCTGCTGCCCTCCAGAGTATGAAGCACAATTGTAATGCATAATGCTCTCTTCTGGGCAGCATACGAAGCCTATTCTATCTGTCCACCTCCACATGCATTTTGTTTTTATTCCAGGTACATAAATCTCTGCCCCTTGAGGTTCTTCAGCAGATGGATGCTGGTCTGATTAAAGTGTTGGTAACGGGTATTACTAATGGGAGCACAGTGGTAAGTTTCAATTTACTGATTGCAGAAGATGTGGATATCTACTACATCATCACCACTTTTCGTGATGCCTTTGAACACAGCTCCTATTTCATGGTTGACAAGAGCAGTCTCTCCATAAATGGTAAGGAGCAGCTTGTACCCCAATAGTTCTTCAGAACTAGAAAGATGATAAAGCCTAATTTTAATCTATAGTTTTTGAGGTGAAAGTATCTGTAAAACAGATAGATGAAAATCTATTCTCAGACTCCTGATCCAAAAGGAAGAACCAACTGGTCTTTTTGTCTGTAGTTAGCATTAATGTTATAGAGAAGAAGATACGGGGATGTTAGAAACAGTGGTGACAAACTGAGGATTATAAGCCACCAGTGGAAACAGGTCCCTGTACACAGTCATAACTAGCTCAGTCTAAAATATTTTTGAAACACATTATCCTCTGCTTTGCACTGATAATTTTGCATGAAATAGAAACCCCAAGAAACAATTAATGAACATGTGAATTCTTCTTCACTGGGAGTATGTGTTTTCCTCACACACCTGTGGGTCGGGAGTTCAGATGAAAGTCCACACTTTACCAAGGCCAGCACAATGGCTGATTGTACAACTTCTTTTCCTTTATATGTAATTTAAGTCAGTAACAAAAAACATTAGTCTCCTGACTAACTGCTGTTGAATTCTGTTTCACAAGTTGATGTGTCATCTCTGAAAAAAATACCAAATTCTATATCCTTAACATGATACATTTGTCCAAAGAATATAATTATAAGATGTCAATTAGAATCTCACGCAAAATGACTTCAGAAACATGTATATGGTCTGCCCTGTGCATTCTCTTTGCTTCTTACCCTCACAGCTGTGGATCTGGAAAGTTACATATCCTGTTAATTAGTAAGATCACGACTATCTTGTGGTAGTGCTTTGTAGAGTGCCTGCCCCCCTCAAATCTATGCTAAAACAAATGGTTTGTTTCAGGGACAAGTCCCCATAGAGCAGGTGGTTAGTGCTGCTTTCTGAGTCCCACTTATGGTGGTACGCCCTTATGTGCACAGTTGCAATTAGATCTTGGGAAGAGAAAGGGAAGTAAAGTATATTTTTCCTTTCAAAAATGAAGATTTCGGCCACCTAAAAATTAAGTAAGCAACTAGACTGCAACTTGGACCAGTCACACAACCCTCCTGCTTCACACATGCTGGGCATTTACTAACCATGTCCTCAGGAATGTGGAATGGGGGAGGCAGCTGAGGAAATCCCTGGGATTAGAAACATCCCCTTGGGCTATTGATCAGTTTAGGAGGATAGGAGCTCTGAAGTAGGTTGCTTACATTTCAGTGAGTATCTGCTGAGCATCATTGGTAGCACAGCTCCTGGAGGGTTTTGTCAGTGCCTTGCAATTAGCCCTCTAGGCTGTGCTTCCAGTATCCCACCTCTTCTAGACCCAGAAACTGCCTGACACATACAGTAGAGTATCACACCTAAAAGGTGTAATCCCACCATGGTATCACAGTGATATGACCGTGCTCCAGTTTCCAAACCATCGTATTTTCATTTAGATGCTCTCCACCTTTGTCTTTTGCTTAAATATACCCAACAGATTATGATGAGTGCAAAAGCGAAGAAGATGACTGCTCCCCAGATGCATCATGCCATAACACACTTGGGTTTTACCAGTGCAGCTGCAATGAAGGATTTGCTGATGTGCATCCAGAAAGGCCTGGAAGAAGCTGTGAAGGCAAAAATATTTTTTTTATCAAATGGCTAACTGAATGCTTAGTGACTGGATCATGGTCACACTTGCCACAGGTCTTGAAATTTTGCCAGGGATGAATTTGTTTCGTTGTTTTCAGCTGGATCCTAATGGGAAAAGTCTTGCAGTGGACTTTAAGTATTTCTGAATGTAATGCCCTGTTATGAGAGTTTACTATACTAATATTTAATGCTGTCTTTGTGAGGTTCTTTTAACAGTCCTGTTTTCTCATATTTGCCATTAAAATTAGATAGGACTGTCAAGACGGTCAGTTATTTTCATTAGCAGTAGCAGAGGGGACAGCAGAGACAATAGAGAAGGTAACAGAAAGCACTAGGTACATGGTTTGACCTCTGTATGGCAGAAGGTTTAAAATGTTGGTATTACAAACTACTTTTTTGCATGAGTCAATTCATCTAACTTCTCTATTTCCTTAAATCATTTGTTAGCTGATGTGTGATGGGTCTTTAAGCTCCTAAATTCTTTTAGACTTCTTCAGTCATTTATATTTGTTTTTGTAACCACAGTGATAAGCTACTCTTTGGCTGAAGTCACAAGGATTTGTCGATTGATACCAACCTTTGCTCAGTTTTGTTTAACCAAGATATTTAGCATTATGATAATGAGCTTCTGGGAGATTCAGCTCTGAAAGAACTCGGACTTTTCATTTTCTTCCTCTTACGTTCAAATCACCAACTTTTTAATTTGGGGCATTTTCAAAAGATGGGGTGTTCCAGAAGGAGATATATATATATATATGTACAGATTTTATATGTTGCTTGGGAAATAGATGCTATTTGTATGTACACCCCATTAAAATTATTTAAGAGAATTTTTGTGTGATGAGACACATCCTTTGTGTTTCACTGCAAATGGAGTTTATTATCTTGGTGCTCTTTAGGTCAGTGGTGGATGAATACTTAGGCTGTTCTACCAGCAAAGAGCCACGGGGTAACCCCAGAGCCTGTGCTGGATGCTGGGTGTTCAACATACACAATGATCTCAACCTGTGCTTCCCCTTTTCCCCTGCTTGCTTTCTTCCTGAAACCATTAAAAATTGCTACTAACACATTTGTTCAACTCCCCACTCTGTCTCTCAGGACATGTATGTGCAGTGTGGGCTTGCTATATGAGGTTTGTCCTGTACTTCCCCCAAAATGGGTTTTCCAAAGTGCTCAGGGTCATATCTTTTGGGTACCAACATGTCACAAATGGGGCCAGGTTTTTTAACAAGCTCTGCTCCTGTTTTTACCCCACATCCAGAAGCGTACAGTCTCCTACAGTACTTGACAAAAAAATATGAACACTTGCCAAGCAACTTACAGCTGGGTATCTCTTGCAAGCACTGTTCTTACAAAAGCCATAGATACATGTTTTACTTGACCACATTAATTATTGCAGTTCTCAGGAAATAAAGCACTTCAGTTCTACTCACAGGCACTTTATGTATGTCTTGCTCTTTCTTAAAACAAAGCCACAGCTTTGGCAGTAAGTAGAGCAGGTTAAAAAAACAAAAGCAGCTGGTTTCCTGCCAGAAATGGAGATTTTCTCCTAAGGGTTTGCTCTTACCTTATAAAATAATTTTGAATCTGTAAATTACAACAGTACCTTTATTTTTGGTATTTCTTCAGCATTTCCTATGAGCCAAGAGGCAACACCAATGAATAAGAAACCTGCACACAACACAGTTTTACCTGTGACATCTTTGCAAACCTCAACTCATGTTTCCTCCCCTGCTTCATTGGACTTCTCTACTGTGGAGCACAAAGCATTGGAGAACAACACATTCTCCAGCGTGGTGCTCTCTCCTCTTCCCACGGATCCTGTGTCAACTCCCGATGTTTCTCCTCAAGCATCTCCTGTCCCACTCGTTAAACCTGCCCAGGAGGTTTCCATTAAAGATGCGGTGAGAGTGTTCTGTGAAATTGAGAAGATCATCCTTGCTGTCCAGAAGAGCTTTTTACAGCAGGAGTCTATCCCTGAAGCCTCCCTGTACCTGGGGGAGCCTCGCTGCAACGTGAGCATCAGCAACGGCACTCATGTTGTGCTGCAGGCAGGCTGGAGTGACTGTGGCACTGAAGTTGAGACTGTAAGTAAGTCCCTTGAGCTGGTGAATGCCCCGAAACATTTTGGTTTGGTCTTGGGGGTGAGGTGAGGAGGGGCAATGGCAGATCCTTACTAGGCATACAGTCTATTAGTTGCTGAAATGTTGGACAAAGAAATTTCTTTGGAGAAAGAAAACCCCTTCCTGTGAGTGGAAAGTTATCTCATTGGTTGGGGAGAAGGGCAAGCAAAAAAGAGAAGGGGAATTTTTGGGGTCAGACAGGAAAACTCAAGGGCTTCTCCAAACTGAGAGTCACTACCCATGTCTCTCTAGGCTACCCCTGCAGCTATCAGAAGTTTCTTTTTTCTTAAAAGCAATTTCATCATCATCTTTAGACAAATACCCAAATTGCTACTAGTAATGGGAACAAAGAGCAATGACTATCTTTTTGGATCCCTACACTATGCTCAGGTCATGCCAGAGTACAGAAATTCCCTTGTGGAGCAGACAGGCAGAGGAGGAAGCCTAATGGATTTTCGTTGTCTCACTGTACAGCAAATAAGATACTAGAGGTTTAATCTGTTTGATTTTTGCAGCCAGGAGAATGGAGAATTCCTAAACTGGTAAGCATATAGTCTGTTATATCCCTAGATACACTGATGTTCACAAGTTGTGCTTTCTTCTTTCTGTGTTCCAGAACATGACTAACACCGTAGTGAAAACCATCCTTCGGAATGACATTTCTGCTCAGGGAGTAATCCACCACTTAAAAGTTGCCAGTCCCATTCACTGTGTGTTTCAAAATGATCTCTTGACTTCCTCTGGATACACTGCAGAAGGGTATGTAACAACTCTCTCTGCTTTAAAATGCTGTTGTGCGGCTGAGCGCTGCTGCATCAGAAAAATCCCCAGGGACCTTACCTATATCCAGCAACAGTACTTGCTCTGCCACGTAGTCTGCCATCCTGCGAGTCCTGTGCTCAGGTGATCCCTACTGTGGGGTTCTCTCCTACTCCATGTAATGTGTCAATAGATCCCACAGCCGACAAGATTGGCAATTGTCTGGCTAAACCACAGATGAAAACAAACATTTGGGAACTACTAGTGCAGGTTTGGGAGACAGAATTCCTGACTCCTCTTTGCCTTCCTGGGGAATCACGTGTAGCAATAACAGTATTTTCCTGCTTTTTGAACATAACAATGTTTTTAATACATCTTTTCAACTGATATTGGCATGCAGACTGCTATGTGGTTGCTGACAATGGCAATTTTTAACCCCACCAAATCCTTATTTGATCAACTTGGAAAAAAGAGAAGATAGATTATGCAAATACATTTTTAGGGAAGTCCCCCATCTTCAAGTAAGATGGAATCTAATCCACTGTTCACATCAAACCCATGCTCACAGAAAAAGTGGCAGCACAAGCTTTGCTCTGATGGTGAATGTTTTCCCTTCGTACAAGTGCACCTCCTCTCTCCCACCTAGCACCATGCTTAAGCTATCATCACCAAATCCACTTTCTATTTTCCAGTCCTCCAGACATTGTATTTTCCTTTCTATCCCCCTGCAAAGTCTTTGTGGGACCCCTTCTCTCTGAGCTCTATGGTTTTCTCATGTCCCTTACTTACTGTTCAGATTTGTCTTTTCTTAATTTTTTTTGGCTCTGCTCTTCTTCACTAAGATTTTAGTCTCCTTATATTTAACTTTAAGACATCTCATAGTCTTGTTATCCTTCAGGTCCACTCAAATATCTGTCTCTGCTCTATTTGTATTGCCAAGACATTCTACCCTTTGGCTTTTTGCACTTGTGTCTCCATGCTCCCTTCCCAATGAAAAACAGCCCTTTCCTCTTGAACAGTATTCTAATGTCCTGGACTGCAGATAACTCGTCATGACTTAAGTGTGCAAGAGTTGGAGAAATAGGCCCTGATTTATAGAAACACACAAATTTGTGGTCTTTAAAGGATGTTCATTGTTGTTTCAGACTTTACACCATCTTTGAGGATTTGCATGGATCTGGACACTTCAGAACAG
Organism: Numenius arquata; assembly: GCF_964106895.1. Lineage (NCBI taxonomy): Eukaryota > Metazoa > Chordata > Aves > Charadriiformes > Scolopacidae > Numenius > Numenius arquata. Next base: position 44,081,200 of record NC_133576.1, read on the forward strand.
AAATGCAGTTGTTTATTGGTAACTCCCCAATACCAAAAAATTTCAGTGTCTCTGCCAGTGATGATGTACTGATCGAAGTGGGGATCCAGAGAGCAGACAGCAAGCTCAAGGTGGTCCTCACTGATTGCTGGGCGACTCCAACTAATAATTCAGTGGATCCCCTCTCATTTGCTTTTATCAGCAACAGGTACAGCAATGCTACTTGCAAATAGCATGTGCCATACCTTAGGTCTTCCAGTGGTGCTAAGTACTAATGTGTTATATTTTAAATGCCTTTTTTGTGTGTTCTCATCATTCATATACACTGTCCCTTACCATTCTGACTGGTTACACCTTCTTTGAACAAGGAAGGTAGGTATGAAAACAAAATGTTTTCAAAGGCTAACAAGGTAGTTGTTTGACTTTGATTGCCTTCACCATAGTGCTGTAAAGGAATAGTACTTTTGACCTGAGGAAATAAGTTGTTTTGTCAGTCAGTAGTGAAAGAACATTGAAAAGCATGTGATTTATCTCTGTGGCTCAGATATTACCAAGAACTTATGTGACTTTGATCAATGAAGGTGTAGGTTAGTTGATTCCTATGTTTTGTGACTCACAGACAGTATTAATGCAGCCTCTGGTAATACAAGAGTTTGTTCCTGTCCGGATCGTTGATCTCACCCTGATGTCGTATTCCCTGGGCTCACCCACCTTAAAATATGCCTCAAAATAAGGGATAGTCCTTTTGCTCAGTAACAAAAGCTATTCCTTTTAATATGATGTTCTTTCACTTTGTGTTTGGTGAAGCCAAGTTCAAACCCTTCTTTCTGTTACTCTCTCCCTCCTTTCCCAAATCTCCAACCACTTCTCAAAAATCTTATTCTATTTGGATACTGTGAGAAGAAAGCAGCAAATAGCCCATTATCACCCCTGCACTGCTGGAGAGTTGCTTCATGGTGGGACTGGCTATGGCTTTCTAAGGGAGCCTTACAACCTGAGATACGTGCTATAACCACAACATACCTTCTATAGCTCTAGCTGCTATGTATGGTTTTTTTCTTCCTTTACAGCTGTCCCATCCCAAATACATTCACCACACTGCTAGAGAATGGGAATTCAAGCAAAGCGCAGTTTAAGATGAAAATTTTTTCCTTTGTGAACAATTCTGTGGTTTACCTACATTGCAAAATACGTATTTGTATGGAGACACCAGGAAGCACCTGCAGGACAGTAAGTGTTTTGCTCCGATATGCTATTTTTCTCCGACATGCCATATGCAATCCTGCTGGGGAATTGAACATATTTTAAACCAAACATGGCTTAAAATAGCTCTTGAAGTCTTCCTTCATTCTCTGCTGAGACCAAAGAGGAGTGGGGAAGAACAACCATATGGAAGCGTCTACCTTTCTTCCTGTTCCTCATCCTCACAGTTAAAAGCACAGAGCTTGCACAGAAACAGGGAAATCAAAGCTGGGGAACCTGAGAACTGAACCTTTCACCTCTGCATGGGGGCAGCGAGAAGGCGAAGTCACAACAATGAGATAGGCTGTTTGGAAACCTGTCAGTTCAGATGAACATGTCACAGAAAAGTGAGCACCTATATTGGCAGTGTCAGCAGGGAAGTCTGAGTGAATTGATTTGGGATGTTTTTCTGTCCTTTTTTTTCCCCTCAAGATTTGCTTCTCCAGGTGAAAGTTTAGGTGCCAGCAAAGGAAGCTCAGTGACATTAGATAGATGGCATAGATTAGGTAATTAGGTAATCTATCTAGATATCTAGATATCTATCTAATCTAGACATATATTTATTAGATATAAATTAATTAGATAATCTATGCTCGGTGGCATAGATTAGGTATTAGGAAGAATTACTTTACTGAGAGAGTGATCAGGCACTGGAACAGCCTGCCCAGGGAGGTGGTGGAGTCGCCATCCCTGGAGGTATTTAAGAAACGTGTAGACATGGCACTTCAGGGCATGCTCCACTGCTCGAGATTGTTGGTTTGTGTCTGTTTGTGGGTGGGGTGGGGTGTGGGGTTGTGGGCATTTGTTTTGGTTTGGTTTTGGTGTTGGTGTTCTGGGATTTTTTGGGTGTGGGGTTTTTGTTTGTTTTGTTTTGTGTTTTTTGTTGGTTGGACTTGATGGTCTCAAAGGTCCCATCCAACAAAAAATATTCTGTGATTCTGTGATAAGTTTCTAGGGCTGTGACTCTAATAGAGTTTATTATAGCTTTTAAAAACCCGATTGCTTTTTAAAGCAATAAACCAAGCAATGTTCTGATAACAACTTCAATCTCTAACTGTGGTCCAAAACATTACTATGTTTCTTTTTACTTCTAAGTAAGTGATACACACTGCTTCATCTAAAAATATGTTGTCACCACAGAAATAAGAAAAAATAGGTTTTGCTGATGGCTTTTTTTTTTTCTTTTTTTTTGTTAATAGCAGACACACAGGAATTCTCCTCTCCCTCTGCTGACCTTCCTGGCTCTTTTTCTATCAAGGATGTTTTCATTAGCAGTTTGGTGTTGCTCCATTGTTTAGCACTTTCCTCTAGTTCTAAATAACTCAGTTTAAGCCCATTATAAAGCAAACGATCTCTTCCTAAAAGATTAAAAATGGCTAGCAGAGGACCTTTGTTTCCTTTCTCAAGTGTAAAGCTTCCTCCAGATTAAAAAAAAAAAAAAAAAAAAAAAGGTAGAGAAAGAAAGGAAAGATGACTGACAGACGGAAAGATGGCTCCAGTTTTCACAGCTGAATATGCGTGTTAAAAATCAGTGCTTCAGCAGCCCCGAGCCTATGCCTTCCTTTGGAGGCGGTGGTGCCCTCCCCAAATCCACTGTGTGTTCTGCACAGCTAAGGAGGGACGTGGTGGTGGGTGCAAGGCAGGGGAATAAGAGGTATGGGCAGGACAGGGACTGCGTGGGCTGGTGTGGCTGCTGTAAGGAATCAAACAATTGCTTTGCTAGGAGCTGCTGGGTTTGCTGTTAGAGCAGGCTTTAGCTCTATGGATTAGAGTGTAGGGACATGGTTAACTAAAGGACTGCCTTTGATCTGTGTTACAGGGGTCTGGGAGGGGGTAATTCTGACAGCCCGCATTGAGGTTTGATTGAGATTGACATCTGCAGTAAACAAGGCACAGCAGGGTTAATCAATGAGGCCCTCTTCTTTCATATATTCTATATATATTCATATATATATATATATATGACATTTATTGCTCTTTCTTCTATGCAAAATTTACCCCCTATGAAAAGTTAGTGAATTCAGCATCTTACATTGCGATTAAAACTTTTTGTGGAGAAGACAAGTACTAGGCACATCTACAAAGGATGACAATGGCTTTTACAAAGAAGGGAGGGGGAGCTGCAAGAGGTGCAAAGATCAAGGAAAATTGGAGCAAGAACAGAGTATACTTGGAAATAACATAGGATGTCTGAGAAAGTGCCCAGGGTCTGGGATCTGATCCTCTGATCTGTCTGTTACTCTGGAGAATACTGACTTGCTCCAGGGCAGATTTGCTTCAGCTCTTTGCTTACCAAATTGAGACTTATATCTTGTATTATTTTTTCTTCCCCAGTCTTTTTATTCATTGTGTTCATGGCAGAAGAGAGTAAGGTGCTCTAAAGTTTAGAGCAGAAAAAAATAGACAGGCTGGGGAGCAATGGAGTGAGAAATGAGTAAGAAACATGATTTTGAATGGGAAGAGGAGCAATATGCCACTACCGTGCATATGTTTGGTGGAATGTGGCTGCTCCATAGCTACATGGAACCAAAAATTTGACATCAGGGAGCAGCTATGTAACCGTATTCTCTAACGGATCCACCTAGCTGGGAAAACTATTCAAGGGTAGGCCATAGTTGCAGCTACACGTGTATTTCTCTGGGAGCTGACCAGGCAAAAGATGCTGTTGCTGACAGTAGCTTGTAGAGGTTTATCAGTGTAACCAAGCTGATTACTCGTGTAGACAAGCTGGTAAGACACCCTGGCACTTCCCTGCTTTCTTCTGCTGATTATAGTGTTGTACTGCAGTTTCTCTGTTTTGATGTGCAAATCAAGGAAAGCCAGAGTTAATAACTTCAGCAGGCTGCGGTTCCCATCAGACACCTGATGAAATAGGGGGTAGCAGACAAAAAGGTAGCAAACAAACTGAACCATCCTCCTGAGAGAGTGTACAGAAGATGAGTGTGCTTGTGTATTCTGCAAGTGCTGCTCATGCAAAGCTAAAGCAGCTAATCCCCAACATTTCGCAGGGCAGGGCTTTCAAACTAGTAGTTCCCAGATCGGTAGTTCACATGTCACTGAAGTGTTGTGCGCTGCTCCAAAATGACACAAAAAGCTTGGCAGGGGCTGAAAGTTGCCACTGGTGTTGGTTTTGTTGGTGAAAGTTTTGCTGGTGCTGGTTGTAGTATCTGCTGTGCCTGCCATGGGCAGCAGAAACATCCAAAAAAAAATCAGAATCAGAATCAGAATCAGAATCGTAGTGGTTGGAAGGGACCTCAGAGATCATCGAGTCCAACCAACATTAAAAAAAAAAACAAAAACAAAAAACAAAAACAAAAAAACAACACCACAAACAAAACCACCACCCACCACCTGAACACACAACAACAACAACCAAACCAAAAACCATCACCCACCCACACAGCACCCCACCGCAAACCAGTAATCTTGGACACTAGAGCATGCCCTGAAGAACCATGTCTACACGTTTCTTAAATACCTCCAGGGATGGTGACTCCACCACCTCCCTGGGCAGCCCATTCCAATGCCTGATAACCCTTTCAGTAAAGAAATGTTTCCTAATATCCAACCTGAACTTCCCCTGGCGCAACTTGAAGCCATTACCCCTTGTCCTATCATCTGTGACTTGGATGCAAAATGTTTGCAAAAAAAATGTTTGCAAAACCCTGGCATGTAGAAATAACGAGAAGTTTATTCTCCCATAAGGCTTCTCTAAAACAAACAGAAAGTTAATGAAAGGAAAGAGATCATCTGTGTGAAATGCCGTCTCACAGCATTGTTTTCCAGTGTGACTAATTACAGATTTTATGCTGATGTTTCCCTAATGCCATTTCTTTTGAACTTCCTGCTGATTTCAGTTTAACAAACCATAACATTAAGAAGTGAAAACCCTAATGAGTGAGCACTGGGCTTTCACATACTCATCAGAAAGCTTTGTATTTTTAATCACTAAGCCGTATTACTTGTTGGAGTTTGAATTGATTGTTGCAGAGATGCCGTGCAGTTCGATCCCTGAAGACTGGGGAAACCATCGCTATGCACAGAACATCCTGGGGACCCCTGTGTAAATCGGCTGGTGAGTTATGAATAGAGGCTTACGAGAAGGGGACACAGAATAACCACCATTTTGAGATTGTTTTTCACTGACAAAGGAACCTAAAGACCTGTGATACAAGGTTTTCAGGCCCCTCTGCATATTTTTCTGAGGAGCAGGTGTTCTTACTGAAGCCATGCGGCAGTGTGGGAAAGCATGTGGCCTCTCAGTGAAGTGACTATCAGATTGTCAAGGGAACGTAGAAAGGGAGAGTTGTATAAAGTGCTTCGTGTAGCTATTTGCACAGGGTAGCAGGTACAACAGCCACAAAATCAAACAGTTATTACAATTGTAAAGTGTGAAAGCAGCTTGGATCTTTTAGATTGCAATCAGTTTTTCAAGTATTTATTCTACACTGTTGTTAGACCGCAATTATATTGAGCGCTGAAGTCCAAAATCAGAGGAGAGAAAAGATTGCATTGTCATGTTCCCTTAGACTCCCTTCTGTTGATTTTGTTACTGCCATGAGGGAAGGTGGCAGAGCCTCGCTGATGCTCAGCGCCTTGGTTAATCTGGTGGAGCGGTACAGTCAGGTTACTAGAGAGTGGACACCAGCACTGTGTTCAATCAAGTTCTAATATGTTATGCATCTACCTCTTCTGCATTTACCCCGAGTAATGGTTTCAAGGGCAACTGTGGACTCCAACATTTTCAATCATTTGGCCTCCTCCACCCTCCTCATATCTTATTAGTGTAAAACACTCATTGAGAGTGTTTGTACACAACAACATCAAAGTTTTAACACATGGCTACTATGAATAGACAGAAGTCACCCCCTTTCTTCCTGCTGGTGACTTGTTTTGCCAGTCACTTAATGCTCTTTTGGCTGTGAAGATAAGTTACTACTGGACTGTTAAAGGATTCAGGGTATTTTGTCTCCTCTGCTGTGATGGTCACAATGTTCTTTCAGAACTTGAAACAGGCTCTGACTTAGCATATTTTATTTTTCTTCTATTTTATGCAAGCATTAGTCTGCTAGAATAGGCCTTCAGTGTTTATTTCTGAATTAGTTCTTTTTTAAAACTTAGCAATAAATACAGCTTTCTTTGTACAGCACTTACTTATTTCAAGTAGATCTCACTTCCATTTTCATTGGAGACCCTGATACATTTGTAATATTGAAAAAAACTCATAACATAAAAGGAACTCTGACGAGGGGAGCTTTATTTGGGTTGTGCTACATTGATTCCTAGGCAAAGGTGGCACTACAAGTCTCCTATTTCCAAGTTGGATACTCACATCGTGTTTTAAGTGTGAGGCTAGAACTAGAGAGTGATATACATCTCTGTGTGGAAAGAGACAACACGAATGTCAGGTAAGCTGCTGCAGTGAAATATGAAAAAGCTCTAACTGCTGTGCCTATACCACTTGGCCATATGCTATAGCAAAGACCACTGATACATGCCCTCAGGAAGGCCTGTTCTGTCTGTGTCTGGCTACAGGCTGCCATTTCTGCTGTGCATCTTTTTAATTCCTTTGTTTCACACTGAAATTCAGAAATAAGACTAAATATATTGTGCAACACCGCTTTGACCTGCCTTGGAATGATGCCCTGGAGGTTATGCAGCTTGGACATCACTATTGCATACCTCTGTGGCTGCCTACAATGCCCTTTGGCCAAAGATCCTGTCTCTAATTACAGTCAGGCATGCATTAGTACTTGTCTTCTGTGCACCTCAGGTACCGCACAAGTGCTTGGCTAAATAAGTGCTGTCCTGAAAATGTATATAAACAAATAGATGGTTTTGTAGGTGCATCAGGCATTTACAAGAATGAATTGGAAGTGTGCAAGAGTACCTGTACAAACAGGAATAGAGGCATAATGTTAAAGGGAGAGGGGATTCTGCTTGCAGATTTGTACAAAATAGATGGAATTGTCCACATGTGAACGAGGTGAACACATTCTGTCAATGGTCAGTGGAGCCTAGGGAGATAGCTGGCAACAAGGGAGTTGACTCTTGCCCACACAAAGGCATTCATTGCTCATGACCCACGGTGCCCCGTTCTTTCCTTCACCTCAGTGTCTGGGTGCTATTCCAAAAGACTACAGGTCTCCTGCAGCTCCCATGAGATGTCTGCCAGACTCTTGGGCTTCTAAGGTGGCGCTAGATGCCTATGCTCAGGCTACAGTTGAGCCCATGGTGACCACTTCAGTGTGACTCACTTACCTACCACCACTGACTGCCCCAGCCAGATCTCTGCTGATTAGAATGGGAGCTTAGAGACCCAGTACATATGGACAATCTTTCCCCAAACACTTTGTGTTTAAAGAAGTGTTACATATGAGAGAAAAGCAAATCAAGTGGTTTTTAATAAGCACAGATTAATGGGGGCAGGATTGAGATGGGAGAATGCTTCACCTCTAGGCTCATTCTGAGTGTAAGGCAACACTTCAAAAGTCACCAGTGCTCGTCCTTTAATTCTTATTTCAACAGAAAATTGTGGAGTCAAATTCCGAGGACACATCACACTCATGTCTGCAGGGACTCTACACCTATATGTAAAAAGACAACTTGGACTGTGTCTCACAGACCTTTCCAGGACAATCACCCTCCTCAAAAGGCTGATTCACTTCTGTATCACAACTCTGTGCTTCAGCGTGCATGCTGGCTAATTTGTAGGCAAAGATGGCTTCTTACCCCAGGACAAGATTTAGGAATTTCAATATTTTTTTCTTTCACCTCTTGTCTTTTGTAGCATCTGATTTGAAGAGGGAGAAGGAGGCTGGGATGGGAGTTGGATACGTCATCCTCATCGTCTTTGCTGTGTTTGGTTTTGTGGTGGGAGTTGTGAGCCTTCTCATTTTCCAGTACCAGCGAAAGATGGGAAGGTACAACTTCAGAATCAAATCTGACAACTTCAGCTACCAAGTGTTCTATGATTAGTGATTTCCAGGTTACCGGATGTAAGTACTGCATCATGATCAGTTACTTTTTTTTAGCTGTTTATCTCTTCCTGGAATGGTTAAATACTTGCAGATGAACATCCTCTGTTTAAGAGTATTTAAACCTCCTGTCCTGTTTGCTGTGAGTGAAGGTCATAGAAGTAAGAGTGAAAGCCCTACTATTCTTGCCTGTTTTCAAATGCTGCAGACTACCGAGGAGGAAGGCAGCCTTCAGTCTCAGTCAGAGTAAATGACACACCACTTTAGAAAACCAATAAACATTTCCACAAAAAGCATGTTACTTTTGATTTTGGATCATGGATTAGTACAATAAAGGACTGAAACTTTACCACTCTCTTTATAGATCTGCTTCAGAAGCTAATTTGCTTCAAAAGTTATTCTTTTCTGCAAAAACTTGGGCTTAATTTTTTTTTTTGAGGGGTTGTTTTTCAAGAAAATAGTGGTACGTTAGACATAAAGAGCTTGAAATATTGATAATGCATAAGCAGTGCTTAGAAGTGCTTGCAGAGAGTCTGAAAAGACAGCTCTGAGGAGTGTTAAGTGCTACATGTTCTGCCTCTGCAACTTGGGAATCTAACGTATTTCCTGAATGCCGTAGGATTCAGCCCTTTTTCTGTAAAATGAGTGTGTTCTAGCTGCTCCACCACTGTTTGTATGTTTGTCCCTTTAAGAGGAGAAGAGATAGGTGAGAAAGCTGGCTTGCTGAAAAAGAACACCTAACATTGCCTCACAACTCAAGGATGTTTACTGCGGATCTGATGAATTCTGCCCCTGGGAACAGGCTTATTTGACATTGTTACTGGAGTTAGTCAGTAACTCTTTCCTGATGGAGGCCTCATACATGACAATGCAGCTGCCATGACCACAGTAAATTTACTAGACTTATCATGATGGTATTTGCAGATAATGTAATTTGCTTCACTGAGTACAATAACGCTTAACATATATCACAGAGAAAGGGCAGAGAAGGCTGTAAACCAGCTATCTGCTTGTAAATTCTTGAATAGTCACTATTATAGTTTCCCTAGTCTCACATTGCGGAGACCACTCTCTGTAGTCCTCTGCGGGCAGCTCCTAGGAGATCACCGGAGGTGAGGGTGATGCTCTGATTGCTTCCCAAAGGCTGGGCAGGGCTGCCTGATGGGAGCTCAAAGGGAAGGTACCTGGGGGTCCTTGGTACAGCTCCAGCAGCTGTACAGTTCCGTCGTGATACAGGTCCCACTAAGGAGCCATAATCCAGCGTAAAGGGCATATCTAGGTCCATTAAATTAAAACCTATATATGAAGACCCTGAGCCTCTGCACAGAGGGAAGAATGGCTTGTCTTCATTCAACATTCTGCTCTCATGAGTGGTCAGGGGTGATTGCAACATTTGATAGTAATAGGAATTCTGGAGTTGTGCAATGAGGTTGTAGCATAAAAGATATTCTTAGGCTCAGAACAATTATACATAATCAGCATGTTAGAGTCCCAGCTAATGGCTCCTTTTAGATGTTGGAGCTACTCAGCTCTTCTTTCCTATATATTTACTTTCTTTGGAAGGCAGTTGACTACCTTTCTCAATCGTTATCAGTTTGGTTTTTATTTTTTCTAGTTGGATCACATCTCATTACATGGAGAACTGAAGTTTGTCTTCACTCAGCATTTGGCTTTCATTATTCCTCACGATGGTGGTCAGGACTGGTTGCAACACTGACTCTTCCAAATTAATGTCGCATACAAAAGGTTTATGTATCCCTCCTTTTTCTCTTTCTTTTTTTTTCTTTTTTTTTTTTTTTTTTAAAGCAATCTGTCTCTTTCTTGGTGTCCTAAGAACCATTTGCCACTGCAGCTCCAGGTTCAAGTGAATTTTGGCATTTTTTTCATGGATAAAATAGAAGGGAAAAAAGAAAGACTTCTTCATGGTTCTTTGTTCAAGTTCCAAGATTTGGCTCTCCCACTGTGCCACGTTGCTATATGCCCATTTTAGCATCACCTGTGCCATTACTTTTGACAAGCTGCATGTTTCTATAAATATTCCAGGAAGTAAATCAGCAAACTCTTAGAGAGATCTCCTTTTCAGTTTGTAATTCACTATTTACTTAAGGTGAGGTTGAAACTTTGAGCTGCAGCAATGTTGAAGACCTAGTAGCCAACGCCTTAAGTATACAAAAGCTGGAGAATAAGTATTGGATTTGCCACCAAATAAAGAAAAGGCACCATGAATCTGCAGCTTAACCTACTCCGAGTGTTCTTCAGTGTGAATTTTGAGATTTGATTGTAAATTATTTAGTCAATAAGGACTTGTTAAAAAAAAAAAAAAAGAAAAGAAAAAAGAAACTATTTTTGCTACTGGCAGCCCACGTTTTTCAGATAAGTCAATTGGTACCTTGTGTTGAATGTGTTTTGTTGAATTAGACCACAATGATTGTGCAGCCGAGCCACAGAGTGTGCTGCCCATCTAAGTAAGAGCACTCCAATTTCAACAGAGTAGTTACAAATTTGAGCTTAATTTTGCCTGGCTGCAAGACCCTAGTGTTAATGCAGCAGGAAGGGTTTAGCTTACATGCTTCATTGGATACAACAACAGTCTGTTCAGATGGGTAAACTGGAACAAAAATCTTTTCCACACAGTAAGCATCTCCTGCAGGACTCTTGCAGAGCGCTCTTCACTCTGTTGCCCCAAACCTCCACTTCAGTGACCGTGTTAGAAGGCGGAGGGTAAAGCAGTTGGTAACTTGTCCCCACCACCCCTTGGTTCGGATTGCTGCATGCACTCCCCCTACACAGTGATAGCGTCTGCTGTGTCTGGGTTACATGTAATTCAGTAATTTATAGTGAACAAGCTTATTCCTCTTTAAGCTCAATGGACACCATTATAAATAACTCTTCAGTGGAAATCGGTCATTAACTTGAACGCACAAATACTCTTAGTAGCCATAGCAATTAGGTACTGATATTTTGGTTCAGAACAGCATTGGAAAGCTGCTTTTCCACCCACCACCTCTGATTGCTGGTAGGTAATAAGATTACTGCGTAAAGGACTTCTGCATTTTGCAAAATGTTGTACTGATTGATCTTAGAGGTTACATATAAACCTGTTAAATCCACCTATATATTTCAGAATAATCATTTGCATTCTGCTTTTGGTTCAAGTGAATCTATAAAGAGTAAAAATCTTTGACTAGTCTTTTGCTTGCTGAAATATCAGTTACCAGATTCTGATACAAAAAAAGATCCATTTGGTTGCAATTCACTAGTGAAACTTCAAATTATCTTTGCCATCTTAGAGTCTGATGAACATAACCATAACCTTTTTATTATGTAGGAGTCTCTTCACTTTTGCTTAGTTTGCTCTCAAATATATAATGTGTTTATCTTCTCACACAGTGAAAGGATGAGCTATTTTACTATATTTTTCTAGTTTTTAGTACTTACAATCCTGAACTGCTTGAAAGTGACAGGACTAGAGATTTGCCTATTGATTTCAGTGGAGCTAAGACAAAAGCTGAGCATTAGTCTTCAGGATGAAATGCAAATCAGTAGCTTGTATTTGATACCTTGCATGCTCAGCAGAAACCATTGTTGTGACTATCTGAGTCTGTTTAGCAGAGTTTTGGTCTCTTAATAAAAGCACTCTTGAAACTTATTGTTGACTTTTGTACTGTTATATTTTCCTTTTATGATTTAGTCACACATATTAAGATGTGCATTGCGTGGATGTGGCAGCTTCTGAAGAACTGTTGAAGTATCAGTATAATGTTCAAACATCACTCAAAACACCATGCATGACCTTATCCAAACAGCAATAGATTGCAATTACCAACAACTATGTACATACGCTTTACTAAGGGTCACTTTCTTCAACATTACAAAAGGCAAATGTGTTTTCAGTTGCATGCTTTGCAGCAAAGACAACCGAGAGTATTCGACATTCCCAGTCCAATAATGGTACTGCAGCAACATGGTGACACAGGCTGAAACTAGTGTCACAGCAGCCTCCCTGGGCATTCGATTTGTACAGTTCTGGCAGCTACTCCAAGAGCAGCATATTCAGAGCTTATCCTCAATGAAGCTTACCCTGGGGGCATTAGTGGACTTGACTGGACCCAAGTGTGAAAAGTAGGGAAGAGCACCAGCACTTGCTCCAAATGCTTCCTTTCTCATCCCTGTGCAAAGTGTTGCACAACTGTCACCCATTTTTTTTTTCTGTTCGATGTTTCTTTGGCTAGCAATCGCTATTTTCTCAGCGCTGTGTCCCTTTTTATCCCCTCTTCATGCTGAGGAATAGAACAGATTGTTTGGTTGAGATATCATAGAAGCACAGAATGGTTTGTGTTGGAAGGGATCTTCAAAGATCATTTAATCCAACCTCTCTGCCGTAGGTAGGGACATCTTTCACTAGATCAGGTTGCTCAAAGCCCCATTCAACCTGGCCTTAAACACTTCCAATGACTGGATATCCACAGCTCCTCTGGCAACCTGTTCCAGTGTTTCACCACCGTCACCTTCTTTATATTCAATCTAAATCAAGCCTCTTTCTTGTGCCTTGTCCTGTCACTACAGACCTTAGTAAAAAGTGTCTCTCCTTCTTTCTTATAAGCCCCTTTATATATTGGAAGGCTGCAAAAAGGTCTCCCCGGAGCCTTCTCTTCTCCAGGCTGAACAACCCATCTCTCAGCCTTTCTTCACAGGAGAAGTGTTCCAGCCTACCGATCATTTTTGTGGCTTTCTTCTGGACCTACTCCAATAGGTCCATGTCTTTCCTGTGCTGAGGACTCCAGAGCTGGATGCAGGACTCCAGGTGGGGTCTCATGAGAGCACAGTAGAGGGGGAGAATCACTTCCCTTGACCTGTTGGCCACGCTCCTTTTACACATCAGGATACAATTGGTTTTCTTGGCTGCAAGCACACATTGCTGGCTCATATCCAATTTTTCATCCATCAGTATCCCCAAGTCTTCTTCTGCAAGGCTGCTTTCTATCCATTCATACCCCCATCTTTATTGATCCTGGGGATTGTCCTGACTCAGGTGTAAGAGCTTGCACTTGACCTTGTTGGACTTCATGATGTTCATGGGCCCACCCCTCAAGCCTATCAAGGTCTCTCAAGATGGCATTGCTTCCTTCTAGTGAATCAGCTGCACCACTCAGCTTGGTGTCATCTACAAACTCACTGAGGGTACCCTCAATTCCACTATCTATGTCAATGATGAAGAAATTAAATCATATTGATCCCAGTACTGACTCTTGAGAGACACCAGTTGTTACTGGCTTCCACTCAGACATTGAGCTATTGACTGTAACTCATTGGATACAACCATCCAGCCAATTTCTTATCTGTCTAACAGTCCATCCGTCAAACCCATGTCTCTCTAATTTAACAGCAAGAATATTGTGGAGTCCAGGTAGATGACATCCTTAGCTCTTCCCTTGTTCACTGATACAGCCACTCCATTGTAGAAGGCCACTAGATTAGTCAGGTGTGATTTGCCTTTAGTGAAGCCATGTTGGTTGTCTCTAATCACCTCTCTGTCTTCCCTACATTTCGACATACCTTCCTGTAGGATCTATTTCATGATCTTACTGGGCACAGAGCTGAGGCTGACTGGTCGGTAGTTCCTAGGGTCCTTTTTTTTCACCTTTTTTAAAAATGGGTGTGATGTTTCTCTTTCTCCAGTCACTGAGGACTTTGCCTGACTGCCATGTTTTGTTCAAATATGACGGAGAGTGGCTTGGCAACTACATCAGCCAATTCCCTCAGGACTCTGGGATGCATCTTGTTGGGTCCTATGGACTTATGTATATTCAGGTTCCTCAGGTGGTCTTTAACCTGATCTACACTTTCAATGGGAGGGAGTTCATTCCCGCAGCGCCTGCCTAAAGGTCCAGGAGCTTGACAGATGTGGGAAGACAGATTTCCATTGAAAATTAAGACAAAAAATTGTTGAGTACCTCAACCTCCTTCATGATGGTTGTCATTAGTTCTCCTGCCTTGTGAGGGGGAGTACTTTTTCTTTAATCTTTGTTTTCTGACCAACATGTCTATAGAAGCCCTTCTTATTATTCTTTGGATCCCTTGCCAAATTCAGCTCCAAATGTGCCTTTTCCTTATCCCATCTCTACACATCCAGGCAGCATCCCTATATTCTTTGTAGGATACACATCCCTGGTTCCACTGACTGTGCATTTCCTTCTTACACTTTAGTTTGACCAGGAAGTCCTTACTCAGCCATGCTGGTCTCCTGCCTTCCTTCCCTGATTTCTTATACATGAGGATAGAGAGCTCTTGTGCTATAAGAAATATGCCCTTAAAGAGCTGCCAGTGCTGTTCAGTTGCTTTATTGCTGAGGGTAGTTTCCCAGGGAGTCCTGTCCACTAATTCCTTAAACAACTAAAGTTTGCGCTCCTAAAATTTAGTGTCCTGAACTCTGCTCTTCACCTGGCCCATATGCCTCAAGATTGTGAATTCCACCAGGGCGTGATCACTGCAACCCAGGCTGCTGCCAATCTTGACATCTCTGTTTAGTCTGTCCATGTTGGTAAGCAACAGGTCTAGTAATGCTTCTTTGGTTGGGTTGTCTATCACCTGAATTGAGGAATCATCCTTGGTACACTCCAAGAGTGTCCTGGATTGCTTACAGCTTGCTGTGATGCTTCTCCAGCAGACATCAGGGTGACTGAAGTCTCCCAGCAGGATCAGAGCCTGCAAGTGTGAAGTAAGAACAGTCTGTTGATAGACTCCTCCTGGTCAGATGGCCTGTAGTAAACACCAGCCACAAGGTTTCCTTTGTTGGCTTGGTGCCTAATTTTTACCAATGAGCTCTCAACCTGTTCATCACTGTTTTTCAAAGGCAACTCTCTGCAGTCAATGAATTTTTTTAAGAGGGGGAAACCCCCTCACCTCTTCTTCCTTGCTGGCCCCTTCTGACCATTTTATGGCTATTGATTGCAGTGCTCCAGTCATGCAATTCATTCCACCACATTTTAGTGATGGTGATTAGATCAGAGTTTGCTATCTGTGCAGTGGCTTCCAACTCCTCCTGTTTGTTATGTATGCTGTGTGCGTTGGTATAGAGGCACATAAGTTGGGCTATTGATCAGGTCACCTTTTTAGAGGAACACACCCTAACTCCTTTGAGGCATTTCACAGGTGTTTCCTGTGAAGGAGGAAATGTATGAGTTGCTGAGGATCCCTCTGTCCCTACTGTTTCACCGCATCTGCTTCTCAGACAAGGTTTGAGGGCTTTGGAGGGCTCATTTTAGACTGCTGTGGTCAGTTCCCCGCAACAATGATCAAGCAATTTCACCAAACAAATGATTCTGAGACCAAGTAGAAATTGAGAGGAGCAGCACTGACCATCTACCCTTTCCAGTCTGATGTTGCTCACCTTTCTGTTAATGAAGCACTGGCTCCAGATAATTATTTGAGACAATGGCTGAAAAATGTGTAGAAATAAAATATTAGGATTTAGTTTTGACCTCTTACATTGTTTCCTAAGAAGCACTTTAGACCAGCAATATGCGTGCCTAATGTCCCTATTGTTCACTGAGAACACAACACTGCTGACACCTGATGCAAAACATTCATCGTTATTCCTTTCTCTCATATTATAAGGCTGCCAAACTCTGGTCCCAGCAGGGTTGGGAAAAAGCTGAGATAATTGGAAAATTTCCTTTTCCATTAAAATATAAAGGAGCTGACTTTTTAATGCCTGCTTGGAAAGTTTTCATGTAGGCTGCGGAAGGAAACAAGTTAAAGGAACTGAAAATGTTTGACTGCAATTGATTTAAAAACACGGTGTTTGCTACGGTTTAGTAGAAAGCCTAGAGCACAGAGCCGCCTAACGGCTTCTTCGATTTGCTCCATAACATCTACTCTGCCTGAGGTTCTGTCCTGCAAGGCTTGTGGCAAACCTAAAACTGAGTAGTATCCTCTCTGTAGAGATACAACCTTTCTTCAAGACCCTTTTTTGTTGGGTTTTTTTTTTTTTTTTTTGTGGATTTATCTTCTTTCCTTGATCTCTCCTTATCCTAGCAGGCCCACTGCGGACAGTACTTCAGACTAGAGTTTTCAGGGAATCTCTGCCTGTTTCTTCAACTCGCCTGCCTCTGGCTGTGTGGACAGCTACCACCTGGTGCTAAAGACACTCTTGGGTACCTAGTCTGGATGTGACACTCTCTGCCAGGGCCTAACACAGGAGAATTGTCAAAGCAGCACCTTTCCACGCTTTCCCTGAAAGTGCTCTCTGCCCCTCCTGCCCTTCTTTCCCAAAACAGAGATTTTTCCTCTGAGATCCAGAGAAAAAAAGTGTTTCAGAGGCTTAACACAGACACATATACTTGCACACTAAAAACAATTATAACACCAGTATAATAGAGGAATCGAGAAATGCCAGAACATTTGACGATGGCAAGGAAAGGAGCAGTAAAGGACCAAAACAATGAAGTTCAAATGCTTTGCAGAAGTGTCAGTAATAAACCACTGGTGTAGTGCTTGCAATGGATCCCAAAATGTCCGCTTACATTATTCTCTTTAAATGAGCTGGTGCCCAACCCTGCCTATCACGAAGGCTATAAAAGTATTGGGATGGTTAGGGTAAATGCATGTTGCTGCCTAGAAACTGGATTTGTTGACATAATAACTGTAAGGACTGAAAAAATATAGCAGTTTTATCAACCTACCTTTGTGTGTGTTTGGGTGTGTGTTAGACAAAATTCAGCATGTTTAAGAACACTGCAATTATATAGTACAAAGAGCTTGATTTGATCCCACTTTTCTCACTTTTTCTCTGCCTGTCCCTTCAGAGAAAGTATTAGAAGTGTTTTTTCCTATGTAAGTTTCTCACATAAAAATATTTGACAACTGGCAAATCTCAAGTATTTGTAGGACAGATGAAATTATCAACCTTTATTTAAAGAGTAATTTTCTCCTTTTCCTGCTTTACTATGGAAGTAATCAATTTAGAAAGAAAAGTTGCATTTCTCTTGCACAATCTTTTTGTTTAATCCTGTAAACAATATAATCTCTTGATAGTTGCTTTTCTTTGACTATTTTCTGTCTGATTTTGCCACAGAGAACTCTGAGAAGGATCAGAACCTAAGGACAATGAGAAGAGAAAATATACTCCAGTTAGTTTATTGACAGTGCAGTGAATACTTGGCAACTAGGATTGTGAAGGTGACACTGAATTCCAAGAAGAGACTGCCTTTCTGACAGAAATAGTGGGGTAAAAGTTTCATTTCGGTAAAATCTTTCCAGCGAACAATGTCACTATTTCCTTGGGAATGTGCTGGCAGCTATTAACACTATTGACAGCGTGGGTTCTTCATGCCTTATGTTCAGTAACACTTAAACTCTTCAAATACACTCAGGATATGTCTGGCTTTGCCTTTTGTACTGTCTAGAGCTTTGATATGAAATGCCAGCCAGAAACAATGCTCCCATTTATTAGCTGCCCTTGGCATCTGGCAATTTGAAAGGATGAAGGAGGTGCTTCACATCAATATTTTGAACAAGTATGGCTATTGCTAGTCCATGGAGATAGAAGGCTCTTGTGTTTGTTCTAGTGCCAACCTTGAGAGAATAATTACTGTGTTACATATGAATGGATTTCTTAAGCTTAGTCTAGTATATTTAATTGTGCACTGTATCGTACCTGCTCAGTAAGAACATAATGTTGTCCATTGAGTTAGTCAGCAAAGAACGTGAAAATATGGCTGAACTGGAATTTGAAATGGGATGTTTATGGAACCCAACTTTAATTTTCACAGAACAGCTTTTGCAGAGCACAGGACCAAACCAAACTCCATAGCTCTTGTCTGTGTCAGTAAGGCAAAAATCAGAAGTGACAGTTGAACAAGATGCTATTGGCTTCTGCTACTGGCTTCTGGTTTTGTCTATTTCCCAGAAAGATTTTCAGCTGATATGTAGTCTGGGGCTACATTATGCAGTACATTTTAAAGTCAGCTGACTTATTCTCAGGAGATACTAGATCCTGCTGCCAATTTAATGAGTCTCAGCATTTGTTTGACTACCTGTTCTCCTCCCTTTCATTTGTTTGGCTACAGCTGTGACATCTTATTCTTAAACAAAAGGAAGGCACCTCTGTTGTGTTACAGGTGTATGGAAACTACCACCTTGTAAAGTTTAGTGAAATGACATCTAGCTCTCACCTGACTTCTATGAAAGCCAAAGTCAGTATGCCAGGATGTCCTGGCTGTGCTCCTTGTCCTATATCCTGAATGTCCTATGGCCTGGACTTCTCTTATGAGACAGTACTACCAATGATAGCATACTATCCATCTTCTGGTACTCCCTAAAACAGACCATTGGAGGCTGCATGGTATCCCTGGGAAGATATATGTTTAGTAACTTCCAGGTTTGTTATTTCTAGCACTTCCCCCGGCATTTGTTTCTTAAACTGATATTGGTATATTCATGGAGTGAAACCATACACATCAGAAAAAGGAACACCTGAGAAGACCTATGCTATTGACTTACTGTCTTCCTTTGTTGTAACCACAAATGGTAGTGTCTTTCCACTGATATGAGCAACCAATATTTGTGCCATGTCTTGATGTAGTGCATCATTGCTTTTACTGCTTTTGATTCCCCAAAAAAGCACCAGTGCCATTTGTATTGATGCAACTGCTGTGACTGCCTCAACCAGTTGTCACTGAGAGCAAAATGTAACATACATTGCCTCATAGAAGCCTCATTCAGGCCTATGCTCAGTTATTTCATGGGGGCAAATGAAATTTGAAATTAAGGGTAAGAAATGCAGTTGAACTTAATGTGATGGTGCCCGGGCTTTTTGAAAGTGAGATGCTGAGTAAAAACACAACTAATACAATCTCCCTGTGTGCAAGTTCTTGATGTTTGAGGTAAGTCTGCATGTCAGCTTCTTACTGGAGTTCCTGCTGCATTTGGCAGATGATGGATGAAGCAGGAGATCTGATAAAGGATGGAACAAGCCCTCAAATTCTTTCTGTGACCGTATGGCTTATTTTACCTTTTTTAAGAAATGTGTGTTAGCAACTGTCAGCTGAGCAAAATATATCTGTGCTTTAAGCAGACTTTCTAGAAGGTCGTTTTCTCCCCTAGTTCCCATAAAGATACAAACAGAACTGCCTTTTCTTTTAGAGTTTCCTCAGGGAGAAAGATGGACCCTGCTAACCTATTTCTGACAGTCACTTAGCCATGCTCTGCACGTTTAGTGACACAGCTTTAGTTACTTGCATGTACGTAGCTACACACAAAAACTAAGATTGCAACTGCTGTAGTTAAGAAGTGCTTCATAATGCCCTTGAAAACCAACCTTACATTAATAATATATCTAAACAAAATCTCATGGAAAGTTTTATTGCATTTTCCTGCAAATGCAGCGTTGACTAATGCAATCAGGGTATTAGTAACCATGTGAGTTAATGTTTTGTACCTGTTTTCCCTTTCTCTGTGCACTCTCCCAGGGACTCTGCTTTGCTAGGAGACAATTTCATGGAATCACGAGAAACAGTTCCTCACAGCTCTACAGTTATATGCACCTGTTTTGAACATAAGATACACAGAGGGATTTGAACAGGCATAAACCGGGAGTCTGGCAGCTGATACAACATCTTGCTCTGAAAACAAAGGGAGAAAACCCCAATTTGCTTTATAGAGCAGCACCTTGCCAGACAAGCTGAGTGGCTTGGTGCCAATCACCAGGCATGGAGCAGAAGGATGAGGAGACTGGCTGACAGGAGTTTGCCTGACTGGGGGGTCATACCCTGGCTCCTCCTCGCTGCCGTGTCTGGATGAAAGCTGGAGACTGGCACTGGCAGATCACTCACACCACACTGGTGTCCCTGCCTGTGGCCTGACCCCAACCTGTTGCCCACCCCAAAGGCCAATCTCGGCCATGGCACAGCTGCCCTCCTGCCTCCTCAGCCCGCACTTACCTTCCAGCCCTACCCTGGGTGCCGATGGCTGTCGATGGCCTTGGGGTCCAGCCCTGAGCCCAGAGTGGCCCATCCTCCTCAGGTGGTCCCTCACCCTGACAAGGGGCCCTCATGATGGCAGCAGGAGTCAGCGTCCCTGCTGAGCTTTGCCCTTGGGCTGTTCCTGCAGCAACCAGCCATAGGGCCTGGTGCAGGGGCTGGGACCATCCTCCTCCCCAGCTCGGGACTCAGAGGCTGCTCCAGCCTCCTGGAGATCCCATAGTTGAGGGTTCAGTCCCTGAGACCTCCCCACACTTGGCCAGCAGCAAGAGGCTCCTCCTGCTGAAGGGAGAGGGCAACCCCTCCTCTGCCTTCCCACATGGATGTTGTTTTTCCTCCGGTCAGCAGTATTGAGTTGGGCTTTTTTTGTCTGAGTCCTGCCATCGCTTTGCCATGTGCTGGTGCCAGTGGTGGGGGAGCACCCGTGGCAGGCAGAGAAGGTGGGTGAGGCGCTGGGGAGGCCGAGGCTCAGCCAGGTGACTCTGCCCTATTGCTTGGAGGATGTCTGCTTACTCTTTGCTGTGGTGGGGCGGTGGATGGGAACTGCCTATGGAGGCCAGGAGTACGAGGTGTGAGGGGCCTGGGGCAGGACAGGCACAAAACAGTCTTTTGTGTCTCCCCTCTGAGGACCTGAGAGACGTTTTTGGGGACTTCCCCCCTTGCAGGGGGCAGGGCCAATGGAGGAGAAGTGTAACGAGGGTTCTGTAGCAGGAATTGCTGGGCTGACTGGGAGGCAGCGGGAGAGACCTGAGACCTCAGGGAGGGCATAGGCAGAGCTGTGGAGGTCTATGAAGTTCCTGCTGGACTCGGGGGTTTCTCTTTTCAACCTCCTGCTCCACCCTGTCAGGGCTGTGTCCACAGAAATGTGAAATTTTCAGTATGGGATTCTGCATGGGATTTTGTATTTTACATCCCCTTACTTTGATATCAACTTCTTCATTCCAGGGACGGATTTTACCAGTGCTTATTATGAAGTAACAGATGTGGACTACCCAGGTGTGTGGCATTGTTGTCACAAGCCCTAAAATGTACGTATGCATCACTGGCAGGATAAATTGCACCAAACCACTTTTGGCAGTCTTAAACACCTCTGCAGTCCCTTCAGAAGAAAATGCAAGAAGTTGATAGGCTGAGCGGGGCCTAAAGCCTGCAGCCAAGTAACATGAAAAAAATGGTACGACCTCCTGCCCTTCTCTGCAGCTTGGTTATCTGTGTTAGCACAGAGAGGCTCCTCTGTCCATTCATCATGCAGACCCTGGAGTCTCTAATTGAAGCTAGGCACCTCTGGTCTGATCGTGCTGTTTTTCATAGAAAGTGGCCAGACAAGGAGGAGGAGATAGTGATGATGGTTCTAATCACTGTGACTAATTCCACTTGTAGGATACCCTAATGAGCACGTTTAAAAAAATTTATCAAGGGGACATCTCTGAGGCTGCATTGATCCAAAGTTGTAGTTAAAGATTGGTGGGGCTATTAAAATAGTAACCTTGCATTAGTCTTCAACTGAGAAACTCTGGCATGGAAAGCATTTAAATTTCCTCTTCATATCAGCTGGAGCATAAACAAGCCCTAAAGCACCATCTTTTATGTTTAATTCTTGCCCTACTGTGTAACACTGCAAAGTTGGTTGCCTGTTTTTCTTTTCCAGATTTCATGATTACAAAACCAGTGGGAGACAACTGTACCACACATGCTAAGGTAAGACTGATGAGTTATGCCTGGAGAAAGTGCTTTTGTCACTTACTTCCTTGCTGTGTGATTTTTCACTGATGGATTTTCCTTCCCAGCAGAAGGTGGAAGCTGTTCTGTATCTGAAATGAAAGTATTGTCTCATTCTCACTACAGTATTTCATTCTGTAGTGAGAACTTTCTAGTGTTTTGGTACATTATTCCTGTTTATCTGCTAAGCAGGAGAAGACATATAACTAAGTGTTCAAAGTAGCTTGAAATCATGCCCCAAATATATCAATCAATGCATTTTTAGATTTTATTTCCTGAATATAGGATATGGCTGGTGGGTAAATTAATTAATATAAATATTGTAACATTTAATACTAAGCAAAGCAGACCTTTGTTGAAGAAGCTGATGTTCCCATTTCTAACTGAGTCACCTTTTGTATTGCCCTTAAAAACCACCAAGGCTGAGTATGGAAAAATTCTTGTACTTGTGTGAAAGCTGCACACCTACTAAAAGCTCTATCTGGTATACATGTATACTAATTAGAAAGGGACAATCTGCTCTGTCTTTGTATGGCCTGGAAAAATGGGGTGCGCTCTGAATGAGATGTTTGCTAATTAATCCTAAAAGACATGGAAGACTGTCAAAACCAGTGGCAATTGCCTCTAAAGCTCACTTGGTAATTGCTGACAGGGAAACTGTGAGTGTTCTCACAAGCCGTCCATTACCTTGGATCCCAGGGAATGCTTAGCTCCTGCATACGTATCCCTGTATTGCAGAGTAGGTGCAAGATACAGGTGTTAAGATAGGACCTAGATATAGGTGCTAAGAATACCACAGGTTATCACATTCTTTACAAGTAAACAAAAAATTATTTACTATTGTGAACATGTTTAATATTTCCAATACAAACAATTTAAGGTATTGTATTTTCTGGCAGACTTTAAAGCTTAATGACTTGGCATGTCTTGACAGAGTGAATTTATTACTGCATAATATATGTCATATTCTTTTGTGCCATAGATATATGTAAATTCTCAATGTGTGGTTTTAGCTGTCAAAGGGATTTGAAGAGCCATGCACAAGAAACTCATTATTGGTAATCCACGTGTGATACATAGGTAATGCACAAAACATGCAAAGAACTTTTTCCCTAGCTGCTTCATCTGCAACTACCTTTTAGATCCGTGTTGGTGGTTCTGACCTCAGGAAAGAATTTTCTCACTCATTCCTCCACACCTTTCTCAATCTGTCCCTTTAAAATAGCAACAGATACCATAATTTAGTTGTTTGCAGTTTGTTGCTGTTTGCTGCATACTTTCATCTGATAAATACACAATGCTATTATGGCTTTGTCTTTTTTTGTCCTGTGGTAAATGGCATATTCTAAACAATGTTATACAGATCAAATGCCATATCACTTCTTTACAGAACTGGATACTGAGTCATTTCTACCCTTCTTCAAATGGAAATAGCTTCCGTAACATAGATCCTGTTGTATAGCTTTAAGTCACCCAAATAACTATTCTCTTATTTATGGTCATATGGGTTGAAGTCAAAAAGGAAATGCAGCCCTCTGTAGTACACAGTATGAGCCCTGGTAGAAGCAGAGGCCCAAATTTTGGAGGGGCGGGGTGGGTAGTGTGAGCCTTCCTTCATGTAGCTTTGCCTCTTGTGCTCTTTCCTGCTCCGCTGCTCATGACCTCTCTGGAAAGCATCCCATGGCCTAAAAGAGGGTTTGAGGCCTGATGCATATATGCAATATTTTAGCTCTTCCAACTACTGCATTCATCTATGTGGATGGGCATGTATTTTGTATGATCCCATATTTATATGCAATATAACATTTATTCATCACTGACCTTCAGAGATGACAAAATGACTCATTTTGTAGTTCCGCTTCTCTGTTGATAACCATCTGGCAAAGCTATAAACTGTCTACTCACCTTGTTACAGGGAATTTCCCCAGGTTAGGAAAACAAGCCAAGGAGGGGTATGAAGGAGCCAACATCAAGATTAGTCATTAGTTCTGTCCTACACCTGTTACCTGTTCATTTTTAAATAGGTCTGACCAGCTATAAGGTGAGTAGGAACTTTCTTAATTAAAACTGGAATGTGCTTAGAATTCTACCTTTTTGAGGTATCTTGCTATGTGATTGCATCACTATTAAAAACTGCTTTTTTTATTCCTAATTCAAAGCTGTCCCCTTTCCTCTCTTCCCCACTTTCTCTTGGGGTGGATAGACTCCTCTCCCTCTTCACCCAACAACTTGAAAATACTTCGAAAATCTAGAATACTGAGCTTCTGGCAAGGCTGGAATGTAGCAGGTAAATTCACTACACCAGCCAAATGAACCCACGTGTGGTGGCAAGAAATCACAGTTTGGGTGGTAAATATCACCAGAACCTTCAATGGTTTTGTTCTCTCACTTGCAGAGAGAAGGTTGGAGAAGCAAAGATTTTACTAATTTGGAAAAGGGGGAAGAGCTGTGGGAAGTTAAGAGAGTTTGGGGATGCAATTGAAATGAGTCACATCTCGGGTTTCATGGCATGAGTGGGTCCTTTCTGGGATCCTACGAGAGGATGTCTTTGAATGAATAACTTAGCAGAGAGAAGACTGGCCTAAGAAAGAAAACCTGATTTTCCAGTCAGAAAGCAAAGCCCTGCCTCCCACCCCCCCTTCTATTTCTGGGTTGGTAGCAATATTAAGTAATTCTAAGTGACATGAGTCAAATATATAGTTTAGGTAATTGTTGCTTCCCAGTGCTAGTACACAGGAAACAAGCAAAACCAGAAGCCCATCTAGAGATGCAAACAGCTAATTGTCCTGTAAAGAGTAAATTTATATGCAAACAGGAACATAAATTGGCATGGACTAAGCAGTGCCAGTGTGGATTAAGCTATCTGTTTTAACACACCAAATCAAATAGACAGTTTCTGAACGAATAAAGAAGAAATATGAGTACATACTTATAAGTTCAATTCCTGCATGCACTGAGCCAGAAAAATAGACAACTTTTTTGCTGGGTCATACCTAATTTTCATGCAGTTGAGAATCTCTTTTCATGCACTTGTTGTGTGAGTAGGCATGACTTCCACTCTGATGTTGGTCACAGGTGAACATGGGGGAATAGGGAGGAAGGAAGGGGGAGTGGATTTCACAAAACTGTCCGGTTGGAGAGTAATGGTGTCTGAGAAACAGTAGAGGTCACGTAGTTTTTTTCTGAATGGCAATCACTCTGTTCCCAGAACTTCTGATGGTCTTAGTGAAGACACTCACTAAAGCTCCCTGCCTTCCCTAAACACAAAAATGCCCCTTTTCTATATACTAGTATTGTCATCTTTCTTTGTATTGGAATAGTGAAAAGAGAAGCCCCTGGTCCAG
This sequence comes from Numenius arquata, assembly GCF_964106895.1. NCBI lineage: Eukaryota > Metazoa > Chordata > Aves > Charadriiformes > Scolopacidae > Numenius > Numenius arquata. The sequence goes on from NC_133576.1 coordinate 44,106,442, forward strand.
GGTGCACTCAGACTGGAATTAGGGAGCTGAATGGGAACGGGCAGAAGCTTTTCTAGCTTAAGGCACCTTCATGTTCATCTAACCACACCTGCATTGTAGGCTAACCAAGTACATCTCTCCTGGTTAAAAAAGGAACACCTTAGGCTGGCATAATTTGCCAGTACAAGAACAAAACACAGACCAGGCCAATGTCTTCCTGCAGGACAGGATGACACAGTTTCTATCTTCCTTTCCCTGCCTGAAACACCCAAACCAAAGCACTGTCTACAGAGCTGTTGGGAAAGCACCCTGAGACAGTGCATGAACATATTATACTCAGGACTAACTTATTGGCAGACTGTTGAGAGGACTCTTTTTTGAGCCTGTTGATAGTGACACTCTTACACCCCAAAATGTCATGTGCACAGCCTTTGAGCTGTCTTGGTAACCCTTTGCTGGACTAGCTTCAGTCTCACAATATCTCTTTTGCACTGGGCAGTTCCAAAACTGAACAAAAGACTCCTACTGTGGTCTCACAACTTTCAATTAAAGGAAATAGTTTTTTATCTCAACCCACCTAGTCCATACATCCCCAGGCTGGATACAAGGATGCTGTGGGAGAAATTGTCAAAAGCCTTGCTAAGGCCCAGGTTAGTGATATCTGCTCTTCCCTCGCTGTCCACAGACCCAGATGTTTCATCACAGAAGGCATTCAGGCTGGTCAGGCACAGTCTGTGATCAGTAAATCCACCACTTTCAGGTAGTGTTGCTTATTTGGACAGCCCCTGTAGTGAAAATCAGACTCAGGTTTATAAAAACACTTCCACTTAGCCAACAAATCCTGCAGTTAGCTAAGAAACCTATGAAGAAGTATACTTCCAGAGTGCTTGTATTATCGTATTTCTTTAAATAACCTGGGTGTGTAATTTTTTTGACACTTTTATATAAATCTTTCCCCATAAATTTTTTTCACATGCTGTTTGAGTCACCAACAGGATAAGCAGAGGTTAGAAGGCAGTTTTCATCTCACTATTAGCACTGCAAAGTGAGGTGTGTGCTCAGGATTATACAATGAAGGAGAGGCTCCTTCCTTGGCTTGTCTCCCCATTCCGCTTCACCTCACCCACCAGTGTAATTTTCCCCACCCCTGTTACTTAGCAGAGCTGAACAGAGAGCTGTCAGCAGCTTGTTGCAAGACTAATTCAGAATCGTCTGGTTTGTGCAGCCAGTTGCCACTTCTTGAGGCTGAGTTCAGAGTTCCTTTCGTGTCTTCAACAGTAGCCAGAAGAAAAGGTTGATTGATAGAAATGCTAAACAAATGTTTTTAATAATTTATGTTACAGTAGAGCAGGGTGGCCAGATTGGTTGTGGAGTCACTGTGCTCAGGGCTGACACTTTGTAGGACAAGAACAGTCCCTTCTACAAAGAGGTTTCAGTGTAAAAAGTGACAATGGAAGAAATAAGCATTATACGAAATACCCAGTTGCTGATGTAAAAAAGATTTATGTTTATTTTTTAGCCATACAGTAATACGTCTCCCATACAGTAATATGTCTGTAGAAAGGGAAGTTACTTATCCACAGTTAGTGTTCTTTGTGGTTTATATTTTGTATGTGCATGTATTTATGTATTTTCTATGTACTTGTATACTGTAAATACACATATGCCGTAAAGATCTTAGCACTGAAGCTTTTTTATTTCAGCAACTTCTGGGCCCACCTTCCCTTATGTTCCACACAAAGGGGAATACACCGCCCTCCATCCAATCTTCTTTGCACACTGTGGTTTCTGTTCACCTACAGAAACCTGTTGATCAGAGAGTGGAGAACGAATAATGAATGTTTATATGGACAATGCACCTGGGAGTACTCTAGTTATCAGTAGGTAACCTTTTCTTCCTTTCTTGAGGGAGCATTTATGATTCATTGACACTATAGCTACAGCACTCCCTTTTCAATCCATCTGGAGAGGAGGGATGCTTTTCAGAGTCTTTAGTTAAAAGCAATTGCAAGAACTTTCTATCAAATGTTAAGCCACATTGATAGAGCTCTGAGAAGGTGCACTACTGGGTAAGATGAACTGAAAGTCTAAGCATCTGTGCTACACTTGTACATGGTTGTGAGCTTCTACAGGAAGGCCACAGAAGTATCCTGATCTCTTCTGCAATGTGCCATGATTCCTGATTATTGATCCAGCTTAGTGATTTCCTAGCAAGTGAGTTGGTCATCCAGTTTGACATTCTGAATGTATAGATTAGTATCAGCATGGACACCAACAGCCATGAAGATCCTCAAGTGGGTCTGTTGTGTGACCACAGGACAGTGCTCTTCTAACTTCCCCCCTGCAGTGATGCCCTGGCTCCTGATGCACAAATCAGTGAACTGTCTGGCTCGTGCAAATTTTGAAACTTGAAGGGGATCCTCAAGGAAACCTTGTCTTGAAAGATGACTATTAGAGGGATCTGCTATCAATATCTGGATTTTCCCTACTTTCCTTGCTAGAGAAATAAATGCCAGAAAAGCTGCTTCACGAAGAGAAAAAAAAATAATATATATATCCAAGAGTGGCTAAGTGCTCTCTGAAAGCTAGGAGCTCTCATTTTAATCCCACCTTACTACTACCCTTTGGAAAGACTTTGCTGAGAGTGAACTGATGTCAGACATTTCAGTGATCAGTCTTATTGCACAGGGGCAGAGCCCACATACTGGTATCATCCATTGCAATCTGACTATGTGAGTCTAGGGGCCCATATCTGATCAGGTAGAAACTGTGGGATCTCGAGTGACATTTGTATATCAGGCAATGTCCTGCAAAGAACTCCTCTGTCCATTGTTAGTGCAACAGGATGCCTGTAGAGCCAAGGTTTGTACCTGGACTAACAGGAATGTCAGCCTCATCTTACATAAAATGCCTGAGAGAAACAAATTGTAGTATATACAGTAACACAACTTCTGTGTTGTCAGTCATTTAATGAAATGTCCAAAACTTGAATTCATTCACTGGAATGGCTGGTTTCACACTGCAACCGTAACACATAAATCATAAGGAAGTGTTGTGGCTTTCTGCTCAAAAACAAACAGGGGATTTTCTTAATATAGGAATATAGCATTATTTCTAAAGCTTCTCTCTTCCTGTTCACCTAGCACATAGTAAGAATTCCTACCTACAGCTCTCCCCAACTCACATTCCTATTGTAGTAAATAAACAGTATACATATCCTCAAATTGTTTAATCACTTAAATTTATCTGGATTTTAAGCTTTTTTCAAGGAAATAGAAAGTTTTCCAAGTGTTTGAAATTTCAACATGCAAGTCCTCCACCTCTTGTAGTACCAATTGCTCTGCTACACTCATTCACTTGAAAGCTATCCTTAACACAAGTGGGCAGATTTCTAGCCTCTAAGCAATGGTATTCATAGTCTTCAGGAACTCTTTTGTGTAAGTACTTTGAGCCAGATATCTAACCACTCACTTTCTCTGTGAATAAAATCAGGGAAATGAAGCTTAAAGAAACCCTTGGGGTAGACGCATTATAAATGTAGCCAAATCATGTTTGTAAAACGTTCTGAAAATCTCAAATGGCAGGTGCTATAGAGATGCAAACTTTAAGGTTGTGTTTCACAATCCTGAGGCATTGAAGTCAAATGACTTTGTCAATGTCAGCACTAGCTTGGAGGGCTTGAGTTTTGCTCTGTTAATTGTTAATGCGTTTTAACGAATTTAATATTGTTTTATTTCCTAGTAATCATAGATACTTTTGTTATCATGTGCTCTCTACACTTGAACTCTTTTTCTGACTCTGCTCTGTGTTGACAAACTGTAATCCAGCGGTATCTGCTTGATTGTAGACATGGGCTTCTGGTCTTTCCTCCTTACTTAAACACTCCAGTGCCTTGGTAAGCTGTGATCCTCTCTATCAGCAATGCGTTGCCATGCAGGTTATCTAGATCCTTGAAGTGGCTACGGCATTATCAGTAAGCTGATATGACTTTCCAAAGGCATAATGGTAACAGTGAGCGTAGAGCATTCAGTATTTCTGCTAAACTACTGATGTTTCAAAAAGCTGCAAAACGCTTAATACTTGAGGGATTCAACAGGAGGTCTATAGCTATTACTAGATTTAAAAACTCAAAACTGAAAAGTTTCAGGCATTGTGTCTGATGTTTAGTTTGTGCTTTCTCAGGCTTATTTCCTTTGCAGGGCTCATATAGGAGTTTGAGGAAATTTTTTGAAAGAATTTAGAGAAGGATCATTAGCTAAACTTGTTTAGAACAAGATCCTTTCACTGCATCAACTGTTTATGGCTATATCCTTGCTAGATAAAGATGCCAGCTTATCATGTGTTTTAAAAGCTATGGGCAGATAAGGCTAGTGGAGGAGAACGTTTCTAAAGTCAGAAGGTAGGCTAGAAATTTATTAAATTAATATCCTCTGGAGAGCAGATCAGACCAAATTAAAGAAAGTGAGGAGAGAAAGGAGCATTCTGAAGAAATGAAACACAATGAAATAACAGCAGGGGGGAAATCTTAGTCATTGATCTCCTGCTGGAGTCTACAGAGGAAGACAATAACAAGAAAACAAAGCCTTCCATTATATTAAATCCCGAAACTGATCAAAACAAGAATATGGGTCCCAGCCTCCTCCCACTAATTCTGGCAGGCCCCAGAAGAGTAATTTACATTCCAGCTAAGCTCTTGCTGTTGCCATATCTGACTTTCAAGATGGTTCCTCCCAAATAATGTTGGAATAGGCATGGATAGCTGAAGCCTAGCTGCCCTTGCCTTGCAGTTATATTAACCCAGAAATGAGCCTGATGGCTCTGAGTTGCCCCAGAGCAACATCAGAGGCAAATCAGAAGTCATTCCTTAAGCTAAATCATCCTTCACGAACTTAAGTAGAGCGCTAAAAAAATTTGCTGTCCTGGTTGGGATGGTAGCAAGCCAAGGATATTTAAGCTGTCTGTACTCTATTCACAAATGTCACTGACTTCTTGTTCCCACAGCTGTGTTGCCTGGGGTCATTTTTTTGTGTAGCTCTGGAGTACAAAAAGGGATTGTGTTGCCGTGCCAGGTACATTGAACAGTCATTACAGGCAATTAGTTTTTTTCAAAATCCACAAAGCTTGGGACTGTTATTTCATAGGGACTAAAAAAGCAGCTGTAAGTATTCAATAATCCACATACTCATGAAATAAACTTTGTCACTAATTGTAGTAACTGGCATTGACATTCTGTTGTGGTGCTGAGGACAGGCAGAAAGGTGGGAGAGTCCTATTGTATATTTATATAGATGTGCACATCTTCAGGGTAATGTGTGTTATAGTATATATAATATTTATATTTGTATAATTATATGAATCCCTTATTATCTCATTTTTTATATGCTCTGAAGATGTTCATTATGTTGTAATTTACCTGATCTATGCCTTCATTTACTGTATTTAAGGAGGGAAAAGCACAGACTTTCAGTGGGATGATTCAATATAAGGGCTACCTGTCTAGAAAAAAAGACTGTAGTTGTCTTGTTGCGAGTGAGCAAAAGTATAATTCTTCAGGAAAGAAAAATTAAACTAGTGAAACAAAATTTAAACTAACAGCCTGTGGGCTCCTCTACAGGCTGGACTAGTGAGAAATACAGTGTCAGTCACTCTGCGCGAACGTTTAGTGGTGAGCAGCTCCATTGCCTTCGTGCTACCTGTGCAGGGGGATCCAACCCAGACTGTAAGAACTCAGCTGAATTTCAAGGGTGTTCAAACAGGGAATATTTAGCTGCTGCACACAGTTGGTTAAGCCAATGGTATAGAGTGAATACTCGGAAAGAAATCACTTACATAGCACAGCAACTAATTAATATTCAGCATTTAGTCCTCAGGCAAAAGGGATCTCCATGTACCCTTAGCATGAGTATGTTTTACATGTGATGGTCTCATCTTCTGACTCTGGTCCTGACATCTTCTAGATCTTACACATGCCAGTGAGACAATGGAATAGGCATGTTGGAGCCTTTTCCTGAAAAAATCAGAAAAAAGCTTCCACAAATGTCTTCTCTGAACAAAAAAAAAAGATAACACATTCTGACCAATGATATCTATGCTTCTAAATAAAAGTGGGGCAGGGAGAGAATTGACTCTCTAAACCTTGGATCTTTCACAGTACTTAACTGTTAGCTCATTCCCTAGTTCTCTCCAAGTTAAACCTTTTTTATAGGAATGAGCTCTAAGCACTGTAAGTTTGAGCCAGCTGATGTCCCTGGCCTTGAGGTCCAGGAGCAGTCCATAGCTCTCTTCTATCTAGCAATATTTGTGTTGATGGTGATCTTTTGGCACCTCCTTTTCTTTTTCACTTCCCGTTTCTAGAGAAACAGACACTTCTGTAAAACATTGACCTTGTGCCTTCTGTGCAGCCACCTGAAGCTAATTACAGCTCTTTAGGAAAAAGGTGATGGAAAGCTGGACTCCTGATCCTGGCTGTGGTGGTATTCTCTGTATTGTTTTGTAGCACAGATAATGCTTTCTGATAAAAGGTGTGTAGATAGGAAAAAGGGTAACCTGAAATGGAGAAAGGTTTTCTTGCATAGTCATTAACTAAGTTAGGTAAAAGAAAATGATCAACATAGAGGAATCCCTAGAAAAAATACTACTCCATTGAAAGGTATTTAACGTTTGGTTTTTTTTGCTGGCTTGAGAACAGGACTGTTGAAAAAAACCCACTTATGTGAAAAGAAATTCTCCCTGAGAAGTGGACTGATTTCACTGAAATTACCAAGGAGAAGTTATCACAACACTTCTTTCCAAAATATTGTCAAATAGGTTTTATTTTGCCTTTATAATTTTGCATTTTAGATAACTTTGCAATGCAATACATTTGGGAAACCAAAGTGTTTAAGCTCAGATAAGACTCAAAACAAGACCGTTCAGCCTTACTACTGTCAAAAGTTTCCTTAAGACTGATTTTTTTTTTTTTTTTTAGAACATTTTGTATCAGAAATTCTTTGGAGAGAGACAGCATATTGAGTCCTCAGTCAATATGAGGGAAAAGTTCAAAGTCTCAAAACAATACAGATTCCTGTGGCTCTCATACCTGCCAGCACTTTTGGAAATGCTGAGCCCAAAGAATTTTCAAAATTGTGTGGTTGACTTCTGTTGACTAAGACTGGCAAGAAGAGAAAGTGAGTAATAAAATTCCCTTCTTAAAATATCATGAAACACTATCTGTAGCAAAAAGGTACTTACTGAACGAGTTCTTTGTTCCAATATGCAGCAGGTGAAATAAAAGAATTGATCATGGGAGTAGATACAAAGTAGCAGAGTTCTGATTTTGGACTATGTTCATGGAATAATTAGAACTAGCTCAAAATTTTTCAGCACAGTTCCTGGTTTTGCACCAAGATTTGCTTCACAGAAGACACTGAAGCTACAACATGACATGATAGCCCTGCCAATCTAATACCTGGCAGCTGCCAAGAAGGGCCGTCCCACCTCTTCTCTAGCCGTTTGCCTTACATACTCAGCAGTTGTGTCAAATTCCATGATTCTGTGGCCTCATAGAGAGTCAGTTAAGCTGTCAGATACTACTAAAATGGATCCTTCAAAAAAGATGAAAAATTGTTGAAAAGAGCTTTCTGATAGATCAACTAACTTGGTCAACTCCCTCTTGTAGCTGCGTTATTCAACCAATGCAAAACTATGCAGCAGGAGACCACATAGCTCCTTTCAGCAGCAGCTCCAGCTTTGCTATATCATTGAACCACATGCTGAATGTAAGAAATCTCCTCTCTGTTTGCTAATCTGAACAGCATAAATCAACTGCCCCTCAATGAACATTAAGCCACAAGCTTAGAATGTATACATTTTCATACATAGAAGCAGTAGTCCCAGCAGCTACCCCTTCTTCAAAGAATAGCAGTTTGAATAGCCCATATAAAGAAAGTAAATCTTCATTTTGCAGATAGAGGATGAGACCATATGTTCAGGGTCTCAAAAGATGGTTGTAGCAGACCTGGAAAATTAGCTAATTTGACAGAGGCCCAGTTTGATATTTAATCAAGAAGTTCTGAGGTTCTCCATGACAGCTATGTCTCTGCATCTGTAGGATGTTTGACATGCTACATAGAATTACAACTGTTATGCTACAGAATGTAGATCTTCTACACATGTGAAATGTCTTAGTGATGCTAGGAAGTCCTATTTTGGAGAAAAAAAATATTTCAGAATTTGGAGAATGAAATGTGAAGAGGGGAACAGAGCTGTCAGAGGGATGGGTGCCAGCAGTCACATTGACAGCAGCCTGATCTCTCTGTCTACCATCATATTTCTGTTAGTTTACAAGAAAGACATTAGATCCCATGCAGCAAGCCTCCAAGACAGGAGGATCTTCATTGGGAGTCACTGTTCTAGCTTTGGATGCCTGCTCTACATAATGAACCAATACTGTTATTGTTGGCAATAATCCCTGGCTGAGTGCTGTCTTTCAAATTCTGCCCTGGAACCCACAGCTAATTTCTTAATTGTAATCTGTAATTTATGGTTAACATGGATATTTGTTCGCTGGCAGTGGGCTATTTGAATGTGTTTCTGAAGCAGATGCAGTGTTAGTGATGCCGCTTTGTGGAGAACTGGACTTTCCTGTTTGGAGTAATTTTCTCTTCTTCCTTTACCTGTCCAGATTTATAGGGATAATTTTTCTACACAGCTTTATGCAATGCTGTGTTAGAAATTCCCTGATATAGCTATAACCAAGCTGATGCATCTGCACAGCACAGAAGAAAGTCATGAAAGGGTGCTAGTGAAGTCACAGAAGCAGCATAGTCCGTTAGTATTATGGTGCTACCTTTTTTTTTCCAGGAGTAATAATCTGTAGTCGAACATCAAGATTACTTGGGCTTTCTTGATTCTGGTTCTAGAGCCACCTTGACTGGTCCTATCTCAGGTTTACGGCCTGAGGGCTCATAAATGACTTTGTTTTCCATAGCTCTTCCATACATGAGCAGGAGGACAGCAGGCCCAGGCATGTCTTTAGTGAAGTATAGGTGAGCCTTAGTGAATAGGAACTTTCTAAAGGTATCTGGAAGTCCTGTGTAGCACAAGGGGCAAATTTCCTTCCTTCTTATCAGCTGGATTGTTCAGGGGCCTGCCAGTTAGGAAATTTTTATCTCAATCATACTGTGAGTAAATAAATGCCCTCAGCCCTCAGTTTGTATAAGAGAGGTTTCACAACATGTAGCTCACATGGTGTGCTAAAAGCAAATAGCTTCTCAGAATTATCTCAGTACCCAAGTGCACGATATCTATAGTGGGGAATCTACATGGCTCCCATATTCCGAGAAATGTCCCCTGTACGCTGATTTCCTATTGGGGTGAGAGAGAGAAGTACTCCTGTACCTCCCTCAGATTGCTTTCTCACGCAATGTAAAGAGGAAAGGGGGAAATCCAGCTTGTTTCAACCAGGTCTTCAGTATGGATGATGTGGGAGCAGGGACCCTGTTGGAACATGGTGTGCTGTTTAGGTCTCTGGCCGAGACAGCTCATACTCTTTGAATGCCTAGTGCTAATACCATCTAATTTCCTTATATCTGTTTAACTTTTAATGCTCCTTAGCTTTTTTTTTTTTCTCTGGAACACTTTAAAGCCTCATGGCAAATAAGTTTGAGTGCCCATTTAAACCTATAGGTTTTGAATGTTTTTGGACTTCTGTGACCAGTAGAAGATACGTATCATATCTGTGCTATTTGGAATCACACTGAATTATAAATGCACACATCGACTGCGGGTAGGGGAGTTGTTGAAAAACCCAACACTCTCTCTGACACCAAAATTACAACATGAAAAGGCAATTCTTCTGGAAGCAGTTTTGGACAAGAAGGAACCTCACTTCCCTTCATGATTAATGAGAAGGCAAACATAAAATAAAAACCTAGGAGACAGTCCTGAGTTAATATATAATAGGCTGATATTGGAAGAAATCCAATGATTTCTACTGCATAATGCAGCTTTACATTGTTCAGGTGGGCTGAACTCTCTGAAATGAGGTTCACACGTTAAGTAATTGAAGAGAAAATTCAGCGGTAGGGCACTTCTTACACAAGTGTAGCTGTAAATGGTACAGAATGTCAGCTGGAAATGTGACTGACCCACAGCTAGTATTAAAAAAAAATAAAAATAATCTATTCCTCCAGCAAAAACCTCTTGAGTGACTGTAGAAGGCAGGAGGGTTTGAATATCTGAAATCCATATTGAGGCCACACTTTGTGACAGTGCAGGTACATCCTGCTTATAACCAAGGTTGTTTCAATTACAGGCATTACAGAGCTCCTTCTGTGTTACTCCAAGTAATCTGGAACTGATTTTGATTTCTAACAATGATGACAGTTATATGGCCTCACAGACATTTTTATACATGTGGAAAGTACAGTTGTGCCTAAAGCCCCCTTTTTCTTTCACTCCCAACACCTACAGAGCAATACACATTCTCACTGACAGTACTGATATGTTTTTTGGGGTTCTTGGGTATGTTAGTTTGGTACTAGAACACAATAAAATAAGTTAAAAACAGTATTGTCCTCTTCCTCTGAATTGTGATTTCCCCAAGAAATTCCATCTTTAATAAATGGGCAAGTGAGAGCCTGGAAGTGTTTGGTAGTGGCTGGCAGAAGGAAGAATTAGAAAACTGAGTACCTTGAAACAGGTTGTTTATCTTTCAGCTGTGAAATAACTAGCATTTTTCAATATTTGCTGCTTATGATTCAAGTTGGTTGAGGGTCTTACATACCCACAAGAGTTTTGTTTTTCTCCCCATTGTTTTCTTTGACTTAAGAAAAGATACTGCCTTTACCAGTTCAGCTGTCCTCTGTATTTCTTTTAGCTTCATCCTTATTTTTTTTTTTCTTTGAGAAGTTAAGGCCTTGGTAAACATGGGCTTTTAATAACACATTCTTAAGCAGATGGAATTAATATCTTAAGGGTTTTTTTTGCAATGTAAAGTCCAGAATCTTTGAGCACCCCAAAGAAATGCCAAAGTTTTGAAAGTGATATGGGATATCAATCCTGTTATTTTCCTGTGTATCTTCACCTCCTACCTCTAGATGTAACATGAGTTTCCTCATAAGCTTTGAAAGATACATGTAAGAAGTAGGTGGTCAGTCAAATCTTGAGTTTATAGGTTGGTGAGATGAGTGAAAAAGCATTTAAAAATTTTGAGAAGTGTCGCCAGTTTCATACTGGGGACTCTCATATCTTTAAGGCATGTGGTAAAACTTGTTCTATGTTTGTCAGAAAGCAACTCTTATAGTAAAATATATGGCAAGATAAATTAGAAGTTAGTTTGCTTTTGGGGCATAAATTGTTGCAGGTGTAAAAAGAGAAGTTGTGGAATCAAGGCTGCCTAAACAGAGAGGATTACCTGAACCTCCGCTCTGTAATGAAACAACCAGCCACCCTACTGTACCCATTCCCCATAAAACAAAGAGAAGGTGGGTTTTTTTTTAATTAATATATCATTTCCTGTACGTTATTAAAAATGAGCTTATAATACTAAATCTGAACTTGTTTTGCCCTTTTGGTTCAAAAAGGTCTTTCAAACAAGTTAAATGTCACTATACACTAAAAAGCAGGGGTGTTTCTTCCAAGGTAGCTAAAGACCTGATTTTGCAGCCAATTTTCTATGGCTCTCATTTCATAGAAGGTGATCTCGTTCAGAGAGGTAGGGAGTGACCCTTTCATTGATAGGGACAGAAGGCTCTAGTTTGCAAGAGATCAATGCTCATATATTGTTCGCAGATGAGTAGGACTTGTAGAGGTCATGCGAGGGGATTAGGTCCAAACACTACCCTTGTGTGGAATGGTACCACTATAAGTGCCCAAACTGAGTGTGAGTTAAAGACTGGTGTTGGACTAATGGGAGTCAAGAGAGAGAGGAACCTGAAGACGTTGGCTTCCTGAGTAAAAGGAAATAGTTCATATGCATTCTTCAAGCATTTCAGTTAAAGTTGTAAACAAGCAATTGCTAAGAAAACATTTGACTGCGTCAGAAGGTCATACATCAAACAAGGCACAAAGCTGAAATCTGCTACCTCACACTAGAAAACAACAATACCCTTCCTTGGGTTCATTTCAAGGACTATTTGCCTTCATCTTACTTCCCTGTCAAAGTAAAACTAAAATGAAACTAATTTTAGAAATGTAATTGCTGGAGCAAAAACTAGAATTCATGTAGTTATAGATATGCCAGCTCTTAGCAAATCTATAAAAACTTGAAAAATGTTCAGATAAATAATGATCTTCCTTCTTCAGTCCTTACTCTGCTCACTCCACCCCACCCCACTCCACTCCAGGTGGGGAAAGCAGGAGATGTAAGTACATTCCCTGCTCTTGCTATGCCAGCACTGGTAGCATCCCTCAGAGAGGCAGAATTACCTCTTGGTGTTCTGCAGAGTAAGAGGGAGCCCTTTCCCTTTGCAAAGGATGGCAAGAGCTCTGTCTGTTCAGCAGCATTCCTCTGCACACAGTGTGGCTGAAAAAAAAAATCTCACTGACAATGATTTAATGAAGGCTTTTATCAGCTTAAACCTCAGGCAGGTGAGGGTATTAAAAACATGACATATTGTCAATGTTTAAGTCACAGGCACACAAGAGGCTTGGGGTTTCTATAATGAATTGTCACTGAAGAGAAGGAAGGCGAGTGTGGTATCATAGGGGTAAAGCTGTGACCCAAAGCAGGCAACCAGGAATGATTGTCCATACAAACTGCCTGTAGTTAGGAAGATCTTATCTGCTAAAGAAATGTGGATAAACTCAGCTAAGAATAAGAAGCCTGGTTATCCAGTATTTTCCACCTAGTTCAAAGAGGTGAAGTAGCAGAGATAACTACTCCAGCCTCCTTACAGTATTGGAGAACTAAAGCCTGATGTCTGTTTGGTGCATTTCTAGCTATTTGCCATTCTAATAAAATAAAAATACAGGTTAGACCTGAATACTTAAACATTTACTACTAAATAGTTAAAAATACAGGTAAATGGGGAGAAAAAAATTGCGTCTCCTAATTAGGGACTCTTTTGGACTCAAAGCTCCTCAGCTCTGTATCTTAGTCATGCATTGCCCAAGGCCAAGGCTGTTAAAATATTCTTTTTATTGAATACCCACAACAAAAAAGATGTTGAGGTGTGACGTATTATTCACTGAATTCTGTCTGTCGTTCCTTTTGACTTACCAGCCTTTCACATTCAAACTTTGTTCCATTAAAGCAAGAAAACTTTCAACAGAAAACTTTGGAATTTATTATAGTACAGGTTAGGTGTGAGAATTTCATTACATTGGCTGCGATCCCACTTGCGTGAGGGATTAGCTGAGGCTGAGACATAACAATGCAGCCTCACCCCTGTTTAAATTACTGAAGTCTCCGATTCAAAATGTCAGTTTCACAAATGGAAAGAGTACTGCAAGGAGGTGAAAACTCGACATGGGGACTTGGAATTACCTTTGGCAATTCATTTTCTCGTTTATTCTGTGTAAGTTAAAATCTATTTGATTTTTTACTATTGCTATATATTTAGAGGATAGCCTTGAGATGCATTTGAAATGATAATCTAAGGAAGGGCTGGATGGCTAAAAAACAATGTAAAATGCAATAGCATGTAATATTTATGGTTAAAATTTATTTTTTTTTAATTTCTCTTGAATGTGTAGTTTTTCAGCAGTTACTTTAGTAGAAATATAAAGCTGTAAGTAGATAAAAGAATGAGAGCAAAGTATTTGGAAAACTCTTAGCTAAAAGATGAAACATGCAGTCTTTGACCAGATTTTATGAATCTTATAGCCTTGGGCTTGGTTATGAGACCAATGAATGATCTATTTTGCCAGTTTTCCTCCCCTGAGAGACTTTTTAGGAAAAGACTCATAAGAAAGCATGGACTAGGTTGTATTAATTGTGCTGTGTTCTCACTGTACTGCAAGAGTTTTTTGAAATAACATCTAGAAATTCAGAGGGCTGCATTATTTCATTCTTAGCGTCCAGTTTAATGCCATTCAACGCAGACAAGTATAAGTTTCTTGAGTGATCAGTATTTGCTCATATTAATCCAAAGGATACGAGCACAGGGTTTTACAATTCAAGCTGCACTGGGACACAGAAAATGTATTAGTTTGTAGGAGGAATTTTGCAAAATATGCATTGTTACATATTTTACAGGCTTTTATGTATACACCAGATGATATGAAAATACCACTTTGATTTTACAGGTAAATAGAGTCAAAAGAAGTTAATTAATGTGGTTCTTAAAAATTTGATAGAGCTACTCCAGTATACCCTCTCTGAGAATACTTTAAGTTTTATACAGCCAAAACCAAAGACCCAGGATAATAACTAAGGGTTGCTCAAGAGTAATATTAACATGAGACAGAAGACTATGGCTGTGTTTTAAGTAGAAGCAGAACCACTCCTCAAAATCAAGGTTAAATTACTCGAGCAAGTAAATGAAACGAGCCTGAATTAGCCTGAGTATTAAATCACACTGGAAAAAGGATTTGATTTTCTCTTTAACGAAATACCGGGATTGTTAGAGATGTTGTCATTGTTACACTTATGAACTAAAGTAGTTATGATTTATTCATAGAGATACAGGTAAACAAAGGAAAACAATGACTTTTTCCCATGTATGATTTATATCAACATAAAGATATGCACAGAAAAAGCTTTTGCTCCTGACTGACAGCCAGTAAATAAAAGACATAATTGCTTTGCAAAAAAAAAAAAAGAAAATAATAAAGCATACAAAAAAAAATGAGGAGAAAATGATGTAGTAAAAAGCGTTCAGTTCATTATTAACTTTCCTTGTTAATACTCTAGACATGTCAGTCTAGAGAGATCATCGAATCATAGAATCGTTTAGGTTGGAAAACACCTTTAAGATCATTGAGTCCAACCGTAAACCCAACACTGCCAAGTCCAGAAGTAAAACATGTCCCTAAGTCTGCAAGAAATTATACTTAGAGGAAGAAAAAATCATAAAAAATTGAAAACTGTGGAATAGAAACATCAAAGCATATAATAAAGCAGTGTAAATATCTAATATGATATAGAAAAAAATTATTACTGGGAAATAAGTAACGTAAAGAGCTACTTAAACCTCTGCAAATGAAGAGAGGAAATAGCACAGAAATCTCAACGTTACTTAAGGAGTAGCAAAGAAAGCATGTAACAGTAAAAAATGATGGAAAGGAAAAAAATGCAAATGAGAAATAGAAATGATAACGTAATCAAACAAAAAAAAAAATATCTGGTAAAGTATAGAAATACTTCATATAATTACAGGGCAATTAACGACAACGCAAAGTACTGAAATGGGAATTGGTAATCTCACAAAAAAACCCCTGCAAAACTCCTCAGCTGCCGCTCCCAGCCCGCAGCCAAGCAGCACCAGCGGCACCACTGAGGAAGCCTTGGCCGCCACATCCCACCCCTCCACGGTACTCGCGTCCTCCGCTCCGTCCTCCACTCCTGACGTTACGAGCGTTGGGTCAGGCGCTGTGACGGTAGCAACCACGAAGCACAGCCCATCTCCCAGCACGCCCAGCCCCAAGCCATCGGCTTCCGCCTCCGGCACGGCCCCGGCCTCAGACACCACCGAGGCCAGCCTTTGGTCCTCCAGAGCCCTCTCGCAGGGGCAGGGCATGGTGGAGGGAAGGACCACTTCATCTCCCACGGGGAGCTCCTCTCCTGCCACGGCGGCGGCCTCTGCGGCTAGCCATGCCACGACTGCTCTTGGCGAAGGGCAAAGTCCCATCACGACCAAGGGGAGCAGCCTGACGACAGAGCCCAATGCCGAGACGTCCCTTTCCCTATCATCTGCCACATCTATGGTGACCCCACCCGCAACAACGATGGCAGGCGGAGAAGGGCAGACGGAGACTGCGGCCACCACGCCAACTCGGGAAGGGGGCTCACTCGGGGTGTCGGCCCGGAGCGAGGCCACCAGCCCCACCTTCCTGACACAGAAGCCCCACGCCACGGCCACCAGCACGGGCACAGCCAGGAGCAGTGCTGCCTCCGTGTCTCCTGGGCCCAGCTTGGCAGCGAGCAGCCACTTCTCCTCGTCTCCTGCGGGCTCCTCAGCTGCCGCTCCCAGCCCGCAGCCAAGCAGCACCAGCGGCACCACTGAGGAAGCCTTGGCCGCCACATCCCACCCCTCCACGGTACTCGCGTCCTCCGCTCCGTCCTCCACTCCTGACGTTACGAGCGTTGGGTCAGGCGCTGTGACGGTAGCAACCACGAAGCACAGCCCATCTCCCAGCACGCCCAGCCCCAAGCCATCGGCTTCCGCCTCCGGCACGGCCCCGGCCTCAGACACCACCGAGGCCAGCCTTTGGTCCTCCAGAGCCCTCTCGCAGGGGCAGGGCATGGTGGAGGGAAGGACCACTTCATCTCCCACGGGGAGCTCCTCTCCTGCCACGGCGGCGGCCTCTGCGGCTAGCCATGCCACGACTGCTCTTGGCGAAGGGCAAAGTCCCATCACGACCAAGGGGAGCAGCCTGACGACAGAGCCCAATGCCGAGACGTCCCTTTCCCTATCATCTGCCACATCTATGGTGACCCCACCCGCAACAACGATGGCAGGCGGAGAAGGGCAGACGGAGACTGCGGCCACCACGCCAACTCGGGAAGGGGGCTCACTCGGGGTGTCGGCCCGGAGCGAGGCCACCAGCCCCACCTTCCTGACACAGAAGCCCCACGCCACGGCCACCAGCACGGGCACAGCCAGGAGCAGTGCTGCCTCCGTGTCTCCTGGGCCCAGCTTGGCAGCGAGCAGCCACTTCTCCTCGTCTCCTGCGGGCTCCTCAGCTGCCGCTCCCAGCCCGGGGCCAAGCAGCACCAGCGGCACCACTGAGGAAGCCTTGGCCGCCACATCCCACCCCTCCACGGTACTCGCGTCCTCCGCTCCGTCCTCCACTCCTGACGTTACGAGCGTTGGGTCAGGCGCTGTGACGGTAGCAACCACGAAGCACAGCCCATCTCCCAGCACGCCCAGCCCCAAGCCATCGGCTTCCGCCTCCGGCACGGCCCCGGCCTCAGACACCACCGAGGCCAGCCTTTGGTCCTCCAGAGCCCTCTCGCAGGGGCAGGGCATGGTGGAGGGAAGGACCACTTCATCTCCCACGGGGAGCTCCTCTCCTGCCACGGCGGCGGCCTCTGCGGCTAGCCATGCCACGACTGCTCTTGGCGAAGGGCAAAGTCCCATCACGACCAAGGGGAGCAGCCTGACGACAGAGCCCAATGCCGAGACGTCCCTTTCCCTATCATCTGCCACATCTATGGTGACCCCACCCGCAACAACGATGGCAGGCGGAGAAGGGCAGACGGAGACTGCGGCCACCACGCCAACTCGGGAAGGGGGCTCACTCGGGGTGTCGGCCCGGAGCGAGGCCACCAGCCCCACCTTCCTGACACAGAAGCCCCACGCCACGGCCACCAGCACGGGCACAGCCAGGAGCAGTGCTGCCTCCGTGTCTCCTGGGCCCAGCTTGGCAGCGAGCAGCCACTTCTCCTCGTCTCCTGCGGGCTCCTCAGCTGCCGCTCCCAGCCCGGGGCCAAGCAGCACCAGCGGCACCACTGAGGAAGCCTTGGCCGCCACATCCCACCCCTCCACGGTACTCGCGTCCTCCGCTCCGTCCTCCACTCCTGACGTTACGAGCGTTGGGTCAGGCGCTGTGACGGTAGCAACCACGAAGCACAGCCCATCTCCCAGCACGCCCAGCCCCAAGCCATCGGCTTCCGCCTCCGGCACGGCCCCGGCCTCAGACACCACCGAGGCCAGCCTTTGGTCCTCCAGAGCCCTCTCGCAGGGGCAGGGCATGGTGGAGGGAAGGACCACTTCATCTCCCACGGGGAGCTCCTCTCCTGCCACGGCGGCGGCCTCTGCGGCTAGCCATGCCACGACTGCTCTTGGCGAAGGGCAAAGTCCCATCACGACCAAGGGGAGCAGCCTGACGACAGAGCCCAATGCCGAGACGTCCCTTTCCCTATCATCTGCCACATCTATGGTGACCCCACCCGCAACAACGATGGCAGGCGGAGAAGGGCAGACGGAGACTGCGGCCACCACGCCAACTCGGGAAGGGGGCTCACTCGGGGTGTCGGCCCGGAGCGAGGCCACCAGCCCCACCTTCCTGACACAGAAGCCCCACGCCACGGCCACCAGCACGGGCACAGCCAGGAGCAGTGCTGCCTCCGTGTCTCCTGGGCCCAGCTTGGCAGCGAGCAGCCACTTCTCCTCGTCTCCTGCGGGCTCCTCAGCTGCCGCTCCCAGCCCGCAGCCAAGCAGCACCAGCGGCACCACTGAGGAAGCCTTGGCCGCCACATCCCACCCCTCCACGGTACTCGCGTCCTCCGCTCCGTCCTCCACTCCTGACGTTACGAGCGTTGGGTCAGGCGCTGTGACGGTAGCAACCACGAAGCACAGCCCATCTCCCAGCACGCCCAGCCCCAAGCCATCGGCTTCCGCCTCCGGCACGGCCCCGGCCTCAGACACCACCGAGGCCAGCCTTTGGTCCTCCAGAGCCCTCTCGCAGGGGCAGGGCATGGTGGAGGGAAGGACCACTTCATCTCCCACGGGGAGCTCCTCTCCTGCCACGGCGGCGGCCTCTGCGGCTAGCCATGCCACGACTGCTCTTGGCGAAGGGCAAAGTCCCATCACGACCAAGGGGAGCAGCCTGACGACAGAGCCCAATGCCGAGACGTCCCTTTCCCTATCATCTGCCACATCTATGGTGACCCCACCCGCAACAACGATGGCAGGCGGAGAAGGGCAGACGGAGACTGCGGCCACCACGCCAACTCGGGAAGGGGGCTCACTCGGGGTGTCGGCCCGGAGCGAGGCCACCAGCCCCACCTTCCTGACACAGAAGCCCCACGCCACGGCCACCAGCACGGGCACAGCCAGGAGCAGTGCTGCCTCCGTGTCTCCTGGGCCCAGCTTGGCAGCGAGCAGCCACTTCTCCTCGTCTCCTGCGGGCTCCTCAGCTGCCGCTCCCAGCCCGCAGCCAAGCAGCACCAGCGGCACCACTGAGGAAGCCTTGGCCGCCACATCCCACCCCTCCACGGTACTCGCGTCCTCCGCTCCGTCCTCCACTCCTGACGTTACGAGCGTTGGGTCAGGCGCTGTGACGGTAGCAACCACGAAGCACAGCCCATCTCCCAGCACGCCCAGCCCCAAGCCATCGGCTTCCGCCTCCGGCACGGCCCCGGCCTCAGACACCACCGAGGCCAGCCTTTGGTCCTCCAGAGCCCTCTCGCAGGGGCAGGGCATGGTGGAGGGAAGGACCACTTCATCTCCCACGGGGAGCTCCTCTCCTGCCACGGCGGCGGCCTCTGCGGCTAGCCATGCCACGACTGCTCTTGGCGAAGGGCAAAGTCCCATCACGACCAAGGGGAGCAGCCTGACGACAGAGCCCAATGCCGAGACGTCCCTTTCCCTATCATCTGCCACATCTATGGTGACCCCACCCGCAACAACGATGGCAGGCGGAGAAGGGCAGACGGAGACTGCGGCCACCACGCCAACTCGGGAAGGGGGCTCACTCGGGGTGTCGGCCCGGAGCGAGGCCACCAGCCCCACCTTCCTGACACAGAAGCCCCACGCCACGGCCACCAGCACGGGCACAGCCAGGAGCAGTGCTGCCTCCGTGTCTCCTGGGCCCAGCTTGGCAGCGAGCAGCCACTTCTCCTCGTCTCCTGCGGGCTCCTCAGCTGCCGCTCCCAGCCCGCAGCCAAGCAGCACCAGCGGCACCACTGAGGAAGCCTTGGCCGCCACATCCCACCCCTCCACGGTACTCGCGTCCTCCGCTCCGTCCTCCACTCCTGACGTTACGAGCGTTGGGTCAGGCGCTGTGACGGTAGCAACCACGAAGCACAGCCCATCTCCCAGCACGCCCAGCCCCAAGCCATCGGCTTCCGCCTCCGGCACGGCCCCGGCCTCAGACACCACCGAGGCCAGCCTTTGGTCCTCCAGAGCCCTCTCGCAGGGGCAGGGCATGGTGGAGGGAAGGACCACTTCATCTCCCACGGGGAGCTCCTCTCCTGCCACGGCGGCGGCCTCTGCGGCTAGCCATGCCACGACTGCTCTTGGCGAAGGGCAAAGTCCCATCACGACCAAGGGGAGCAGCCTGACGACAGAGCCCAATGCCGAGACGTCCCTTTCCCTATCATCTGCCACATCTATGGTGACCCCACCCGCAACAACGATGGCAGGCGGAGAAGGGCAGACGGAGACTGCGGCCACCACGCCAACTCGGGAAGGGGGCTCACTCGGGGTGTCGGCCCGGAGCGAGGCCACCAGCCCCACCTTCCTGACACAGAAGCCCCACGCCACGGCCACCAGCACGGGCACAGCCAGGAGCAGTGCTGCCTCCGTGTCTCCTGGGCCCAGCTTGGCAGCGAGCAGCCACTTCTCCTCGTCTCCTGCGGGCTCCTCAGCTGCCGCTCCCAGCCCGCAGCCAAGCAGCACCAGCGGCACCACTGAGGAAGCCTTGGCCGCCACATCCCACCCCTCCACGGTACTCGCGTCCTCCGCTCCGTCCTC
This sequence comes from Numenius arquata, assembly GCF_964106895.1. NCBI lineage: Eukaryota > Metazoa > Chordata > Aves > Charadriiformes > Scolopacidae > Numenius > Numenius arquata. The sequence goes on from NC_133576.1 coordinate 44,126,985, forward strand.
CACTCCTGACGTTACGAGCGTTGGGTCAGGCGCTGTGACGGTAGCAACCACGAAGCACAGCCCATCTCCCAGCACGCCCAGCCCCAAGCCATCGGCTTCCGCCTCCGGCACGGCCCCGGCCTCAGACACCACCGAGGCCAGCCTTTGGTCCTCCAGAGCCCTCTCGCAGGGGCAGGGCATGGTGGAGGGAAGGACCACTTCATCTCCCACGGGGAGCTCCTCTCCTGCCACGGCGGCGGCCTCTGCGGCTAGCCATGCCACGACTGCTCTTGGCGAAGGGCAAAGTCCCATCACGACCAAGGGGAGCAGCCTGACGACAGAGCCCAATGCCGAGACGTCCCTTTCCCTATCATCTGCCACATCTATGGTGACCCCACCCGCAACAACGATGGCAGGCGGAGAAGGGCAGACGGAGACTGCGGCCACCACGCCAACTCGGGAAGGGGGCTCACTCGGGGTGTCGGCCCGGAGCGAGGCCACCAGCCCCACCTTCCTGACACAGAAGCCCCACGCCACGGCCACCAGCACGGGCACAGCCAGGAGCAGTGCTGCCTCCGTGTCTCCTGGGCCCAGCTTGGCAGCGAGCAGCCACTTCTCCTCGTCTCCTGCGGGCTCCTCAGCTGCCGCTCCCAGCCCGCAGCCAAGCAGCACCAGCGGCACCACTGAGGAAGCCTTGGCCGCCACATCCCACCCCTCCACGGTACTCGCGTCCTCCGCTCCGTCCTCCACTCCTGACGTTACGAGCGTTGGGTCAGGCGCTGTGACGGTAGCAACCACGAAGCACAGCCCATCTCCCAGCACGCCCAGCCCCAAGCCATCGGCTTCCGCCTCCGGCACGGCCCCGGCCTCAGACACCACCGAGGCCAGCCTTTGGTCCTCCAGAGCCCTCTCGCAGGGGCAGGGCATGGTGGAGGGAAGGACCACTTCATCTCCCACGGGGAGCTCCTCTCCTGCCACGGCGGCGGCCTCTGCGGCTAGCCATGCCACGACTGCTCTTGGCGAAGGGCAAAGTCCCATCACGACCAAGGGGAGCAGCCTGACGACAGAGCCCAATGCCGAGACGTCCCTTTCCCTATCATCTGCCACATCTATGGTGACCCCACCCGCAACAACGATGGCAGGCGGAGAAGGGCAGACGGAGACTGCGGCCACCACGCCAACTCGGGAAGGGGGCTCACTCGGGGTGTCGGCCCGGAGCGAGGCCACCAGCCCCACCTTCCTGACACAGAAGCCCCACGCCACGGCCACCAGCACGGGCACAGCCAGGAGCAGTGCTGCCTCCGTGTCTCCTGGGCCCAGCTTGGCAGCGAGCAGCCACTTCTCCTCGTCTCCTGCGGGCTCCTCAGCTGCCGCTCCCAGCCCGGGGCCAAGCAGCACCAGCGGCACCACTGAGGAAGCCTTGGCCGCCACATCCCACCCCTCCACGGTACTCGCGTCCTCCGCTCCGTCCTCCACTCCTGACGTTACGAGCGTTGGGTCAGGCGCTGTGACGGTAGCAACCACGAAGCACAGCCCATCTCCCAGCACGCCCAGCCCCAAGCCATCGGCTTCCGCCTCCGGCACGGCCCCGGCCTCAGACACCACCGAGGCCAGCCTTTGGTCCTCCAGAGCCCTCTCGCAGGGGCAGGGCATGGTGGAGGGAAGGACCACTTCATCTCCCACGGGGAGCTCCTCTCCTGCCACGGCGGCGGCCTCTGCGGCTAGCCATGCCACGACTGCTCTTGGCGAAGGGCAAAGTCCCATCACGACCAAGGGGAGCAGCCTGACGACAGAGCCCAATGCCGAGACGTCCCTTTCCCTATCATCTGCCACATCTATGGTGACCCCACCCGCAACAACGATGGCAGGCGGAGAAGGGCAGACGGAGACTGCGGCCACCACGCCAACTCGGGAAGGGGGCTCACTCGGGGTGTCGGCCCGGAGCGAGGCCACCAGCCCCACCTTCCTGACACAGAAGCCCCACGCCACGGCCACCAGCACGGGCACAGCCAGGAGCAGTGCTGCCTCCGTGTCTCCTGGGCCCAGCTTGGCAGCGAGCAGCCACTTCTCCTCGTCTCCTGCGGGCTCCTCAGCTGCCGCTCCCAGCCCGCAGCCAAGCAGCACCAGCGGCACCACTGAGGAAGCCTTGGCCGCCACATCCCACCCCTCCACGGTACTCGCGTCCTCCGCTCCGTCCTCCACTCCTGACGTTACGAGCGTTGGGTCAGGCGCTGTGACGGTAGCAACCACGAAGCACAGCCCATCTCCCAGCACGCCCAGCCCCAAGCCATCGGCTTCCGCCTCCGGCACGGCCCCGGCCTCAGACACCACCGAGGCCAGCCTTTGGTCCTCCAGAGCCCTCTCGCAGGGGCAGGGCATGGTGGAGGGAAGGACCACTTCATCTCCCACGGGGAGCTCCTCTCCTGCCACGGCGGCGGCCTCTGCGGCTAGCCATGCCACGACTGCTCTTGGCGAAGGGCAAAGTCCCATCACGACCAAGGGGAGCAGCCTGACGACAGAGCCCAATGCCGAGACGTCCCTTTCCCTATCATCTGCCACATCTATGGTGACCCCACCCGCAACAACGATGGCAGGCGGAGAAGGGCAGACGGAGACTGCGGCCACCACGCCAACTCGGGAAGGGGGCTCACTCGGGGTGTCGGCCCGGAGCGAGGCCACCAGCCCCACCTTCCTGACACAGAAGCCCCACGCCACAGCCACCAGCACGGGCACAGCCAGGAGCAGTGCTGCCTCCGTGTCTCCTGGGCCCAGCTTGGCAGCGAGCAGCCACTTCTCCTCGTCTCCTGCGGGCTCCTCAGCTGCCGCTCCCAGCCCGCAGCCAAGCAGCACCAGCGGCACCACTGAGGAAGCCTTGGCCGCCACATCCCACCCCTCCACGGTACTCGCGTCCTCCGCTCCGTCCTCCACTCCTGACGTTACGAGCGTTGGGTCAGGCGCTGTGACGGTAGCAACCACGAAGCACAGCCCATCTCCCAGCACGCCCAGCCCCAAGCCATCGGCTTCCGCCTCCGGCACGGCCCCGGCCTCAGACACCACCGAGGCCAGCCTTTGGTCCTCCAGAGCCCTCTCGCAGGGGCAGGGCATGGTGGAGGGAAGGACCACTTCATCTCCCACGGGGAGCTCCTCTCCTGCCACGGCGGCGGCCTCTGCGGCTAGCCATGCCACGACTGCTCTTGGCGAAGGGCAAAGTCCCATCACGACCAAGGGGAGCAGCCTGACGACAGAGCCCAATGCCGAGACGTCCCTTTCCCTATCATCTGCCACATCTATGGTGACCCCACCCGCAACAACGATGGCAGGCGGAGAAGGGCAGACGGAGACTGCGGCCACCACGCCAACTCGGGAAGGGGGCTCACTCGGGGTGTCGGCCCGGAGCGAGGCCACCAGCCCCACCTTCCTGACACAGAAGCCCCACGCCACGGCCACCAGCACGGGCACAGCCAGGAGCAGTGCTGCCTCCGTGTCTCCTGGGCCCAGCTTGGCAGCGAGCAGCCACTTCTCCTCGTCTCCTGCGGGCTCCTCAGCTGCCGCTCCCAGCCCGCAGCCAAGCAGCACCAGCGGCACCACTGAGGAAGCCTTGGCCGCCACATCCCACCCCTCCACGGTACTCGCGTCCTCCGCTCCGTCCTCCACTCCTGACGTTACGAGCGTTGGGTCAGGCGCTGTGACGGTAGCAACCACGAAGCACAGCCCATCTCCCAGCACGCCCAGCCCCAAGCCATCGGCTTCCGCCTCCGGCACGGCCCCGGCCTCAGACACCACCGAGGCCAGCCTTTGGTCCTCCAGAGCCCTCTCGCAGGGGCAGGGCATGGTGGAGGGAAGGACCACTTCATCTCCCACGGGGAGCTCCTCTCCTGCCACGGCGGCGGCCTCTGCGGCTAGCCATGCCACGACTGCTCTTGGCGAAGGGCAAAGTCCCATCACGACCAAGGGGAGCAGCCTGACGACAGAGCCCAATGCCGAGACGTCCCTTTCCCTATCATCTGCCACATCTATGGTGACCCCACCCGCAACAACGATGGCAGGCGGAGAAGGGCAGACGGAGACTGCGGCCACCACGCCAACTCGGGAAGGGGGCTCACTCGGGGTGTCGGCCCGGAGCGAGGCCACCAGCCCCACCTTCCTGACACAGAAGCCCCACGCCACGGCCACCAGCACGGGCACAGCCAGGAGCAGTGCTGCCTCCGTGTCTCCTGGGCCCAGCTTGGCAGCGAGCAGCCACTTCTCCTCGTCTCCTGCGGGCTCCTCAGCTGCCGCTCCCAGCCCGCAGCCAAGCAGCACCAGCGGCACCACTGAGGAAGCCTTGGCCGCCACATCCCACCCCTCCACGGTACTCGCGTCCTCCGCTCCGTCCTCCACTCCTGACGTTACGAGCGTTGGGTCAGGCGCTGTGACGGTAGCAACCACGAAGCACAGCCCATCTCACAGCACGCCCAGCCCCAAGCCATCGGCTTCCGCCTCCGGCACGGCCCCGGCCTCAGACACCACCGAGGCCAGCCTTTGGTCCTCCAGAGCCCTCTCGCAGGGGCAGGGCATGGTGGAGGGAAGGACCACTTCATCTCCCACGGGGAGCTCCTCTCCTGCCACGGCGGCGGCCTCTGCGGCTAGCCATGCCACGACTGCTCTTGGCGAAGGGCAAAGTCCCATCACGACCAAGGGGAGCAGCCTGACGACAGAGCCCAATGCCGAGACGTCCCTTTCCCTATCATCTGCCACATCTATGGTGACCCCACCCGCAACAACGATGGCAGGCGGAGAAGGGCAGACGGAGACTGCGGCCACCACGCCAACTCGGGAAGGGGGCTCACTCGGGGTGTCGGCCCGGAGCGAGGCCACCAGCCCCACCTTCCTGACACAGAAGCCCCACGCCACGGCCACCAGCACGGGCACAGCCAGGAGCAGTGCTGCCTCCGTGTCTCCTGGGCCCAGCTTGGCAGCGAGCAGCCACTTCTCCTCGTCTCCTGCGGGCTCCTCAGCTGCCGCTCCCAGCCCGCAGCCAAGCAGCACCAGCGGCACCACTGAGGAAGCCTTGGCCGCCACATCCCACCCCTCCACGGTACTCGCGTCCTCCGCTCCGTCCTCCACTCCTGACGTTACGAGCGTTGGGTCAGGCGCTGTGACGGTAGCAACCACGAAGCACAGCCCATCTCCCAGCACGCCCAGCCCCAAGCCATCGGCTTCCGCCTCCGGCACGGCCCTGGCCTCAGACACCACCGAGGCCAGCCTTTGGTCCTCCAGAGCCCTCTCGCAGGGGCAGGGCATGGTGGAGGGAAGGACCACTTCATCTCCCACGGGGAGCTCCTCTCCTGCCACGGCGGCGGCCTCTGCGGCTAGCCATGCCACGACTGCTCTTGGCGAAGGGCAAAGTCCCATCACGACCAAGGGGAGCAGCCTGACGACAGAGCCCAATGCCGAGACGTCCCTTTCCCTATCATCTGCCACATCTATGGTGACCCCACCCGCAACAACGATGGCAGGCGGAGAAGGGCAGACGGAGACTGCGGCCACCACGCCAACTCGGGAAGGGGGCTCACTCGGGGTGTCGGCCCGGAGCGAGGCCACCAGCCCCACCTTCCTGACACAGAAGCCCCACGCCACGGCCACCAGCACGGGCACAGCCAGGAGCAGTGCTGCCTCCGTGTCTCCTGGGCCCAGCTTGGCAGCGAGCAGCCACTTCTCCTCGTCTCCTGCGGGCTCCTCAGCTGCCGCTCCCAGCCCGCAGCCAAGCAGCACCAGCGGCACCACTGAGGAAGCCTTGGCCGCCACATCCCACCCCTCCACGGTACTCGCGTCCTCCGCTCCGTCCTCCACTCCTGACGTTACGAGCGTTGGGTCAGGCGCTGTGACGGTAGCAACCACGAAGCACAGCCCATCTCCCAGCACGCCCAGCCCCAAGCCATCGGCTTCCGCCTCCGGCACGGCCCCGGCCTCAGACACCACCGAGGCCAGCCTTTGGTCCTCCAGAGCCCTCTCGCAGGGGCAGGGCATGGTGGAGGGAAGGACCACTTCATCTCCCACGGGGAGCTCCTCTCCTGCCACGGCGGCGGCCTCTGCGGCTAGCCATGCCACGACTGCTCTTGGCGAAGGGCAAAGTCCCATCACGACCAAGGGGAGCAGCCTGACGACAGAGCCCAATGCCGAGACGTCCCTTTCCCTATCATCTGCCACATCTATGGTGACCCCACCCGCAACAACGATGGCAGGCGGAGAAGGGCAGACGGAGACTGCGGCCACCACGCCAACTCGGGAAGGGGGCTCACTCGGGGTGTCGGCCCGGAGCGAGGCCACCAGCCCCACCTTCCTGACACAGAAGCCCCACGCCACGGCCACCAGCACGGGCACAGCCAGGAGCAGTGCTGCCTCCGTGTCTCCTGGGCCCAGCTTGGCAGCGAGCAGCCACTTCTCCTCGTCTCCTGCGGGCTCCTCAGCTGCCGCTCCCAGCCCGCAGCCAAGCAGCACCAGCGGCACCACTGAGGAAGCCTTGGCCGCCACATCCCACCCCTCCACGGTACTCGCGTCCTCCGCTCCGTCCTCCACTCCTGACGTTACGAGCGTTGGGTCAGGCGCTGTGACGGTAGCAACCACGAAGCACAGCCCATCTCCCAGCACGCCCAGCCCCAAGCCATCGGCTTCCGCCTCCGGCACGGCCCCGGCCTCAGACACCACCGAGGCCAGCCTTTGGTCCTCCAGAGCCCTCTCGCAGGGGCAGGGCATGGTGGAGGGAAGGACCACTTCATCTCCCACGGGGAGCTCCTCTCCTGCCACGGCGGCGGCCTCTGCGGCTAGCCATGCCACGACTGCTCTTGGCGAAGGGCAAAGTCCCATCACGACCAAGGGGAGCAGCCTGACGACAGAGCCCAATGCCGAGACGTCCCTTTCCCTATCATCTGCCACATCTATGGTGACCCCACCCGCAACAACGATGGCAGGCGGAGAAGGGCAGACGGAGACTGCGGCCACCACGCCAACTCGGGAAGGGGGCTCACTCGGGGTGTCGGCCCGGAGCGAGGCCACCAGCCCCACCTTCCTGACACAGAAGCCCCACGCCACGGCCACCAGCACGGGCACAGCCAGGAGCAGTGCTGCCTCCGTGTCTCCTGGGCCCAGCTTGGCAGCGAGCAGCCACTTCTCCTCGTCTCCTGCGGGCTCCTCAGCTGCCGCTCCCAGCCCGCAGCCAAGCAGCACCAGCGGCACCACTGAGGAAGCCTTGGCCGCCACATCCCACCCCTCCACGGTACTCGCGTCCTCCGCTCCGTCCTCCACTCCTGACGTTACGAGCGTTGGGTCAGGCGCTGTGACGGTAGCAACCACGAAGCACAGCCCATCTCCCAGCACGCCCAGCCCCAAGCCATCGGCTTCCGCCTCCGGCACGGCCCCGGCCTCAGACACCACCGAGGCCAGCCTTTGGTCCTCCAGAGCCCTCTCGCAGGGGCAGGGCATGGTGGAGGGAAGGACCACTTCATCTCCCACGGGGAGCTCGTCTCCTGCCACGGCGGCGGCCTCTGCGGCTAGCCATGCCACGACTGCTCTTGGCGAAGGGCAAAGTCCCATCACGACCAAGGGGAGCAGCCTGACGACAGAGCCCAATGCCGAGACGTCCCTTTCCCTATCATCTGCCACATCTATGGTGACCCCACCCGCAACAACGATGGCAGGCGGAGAAGGGCAGACGGAGACTGCGGCCACCACGCCAACTCGGGAAGGGGGCTCACTCGGGGTGTCGGCCCGGAGCGAGGCCACCAGCCCCACCTTCCTGACACAGAAGCCCCACGCCACAGCCACCAGCACGGGCACAGCCAGGAGCAGTGCTGCCTCCGTGTCTCCTGGGCCCAGCTTGGCAGCGAGCAGCCACTTCTCCTCGTCTCCTGCGGGCTCCTCAGCTGCCGCTCCCAGCCCGCAGCCAAGCAGCACCAGCGGCACCACTGAGGAAGCCTTGGCCGCCACATCCCACCCCTCCACGGTACTCGCGTCCTCCGCTCCGTCCTCCACTCCTGACGTTACGAGCGTTGGGTCAGGCGCTGTGACGGTAGCAACCACGAAGCACAGCCCATCTCCCAGCACGCCCAGCCCCAAGCCATCGGCTTCCGCCTCCGGCACGGCCCCGGCCTCAGACACCACCGAGGCCAGCCTTTGGTCCTCCAGAGCCCTCTCGCAGGGGCAGGGCATGGTGGAGGGAAGGACCACTTCATCTCCCACGGGGAGCTCCTCTCCTGCCACGGCGGCGGCCTCTGCGGCTAGCCATGCCACGACTGCTCTTGGCGAAGGGCAAAGTCCCATCACGACCAAGGGGAGCAGCCTGACGACAGAGCCCAATGCCGAGACGTCCCTTTCCCTATCATCTGCCACATCTATGGTGACCCCACCCGCAACAACGATGGCAGGCGGAGAAGGGCAGACGGAGACTGCGGCCACCACGCCAACTCGGGAAGGGGGCTCACTCGGGGTGTCGGCCCGGAGCGAGGCCACCAGCCCCACCTTCCTGACACAGAAGCCCCACGCCACGGCCACCAGCACGGGCACAGCCAGGAGCAGTGCTGCCTCCGTGTCTCCTGGGCCCAGCTTGGCAGCGAGCAGCCACTTCTCCTCGTCTCCTGCGGGCTCCTCAGCTGCCGCTCCCAGCCCGCAGCCAAGCAGCACCAGCGGCACCACTGAGGAAGCCTTGGCCGCCACATCCCACCCCTCCACGGTACTCGCGTCCTCCGCTCCGTCCTCCACTCCTGACGTTACGAGCGTTGGGTCAGGCGCTGTGACGGTAGCAACCACGAAGCACAGCCCATCTCACAGCACGCCCAGCCCCAAGCCATCGGCTTCCGCCTCCGGCACGGCCCCGGCCTCAGACACCACCGAGGCCAGCCTTTGGTCCTCCAGAGCCCTCTCGCAGGGGCAGGGCATGGTGGAGGGAAGGACCACTTCATCTCCCACGGGGAGCTCCTCTCCTGCCACGGCGGCGGCCTCTGCGGCTAGCCATGCCACGACTGCTCTTGGCGAAGGGCAAAGTCCCATCACGACCAAGGGGAGCAGCCTGACGACAGAGCCCAATGCCGAGACGTCCCTTTCCCTATCATCTGCCACATCTATGGTGACCCCACCCGCAACAACGATGGCAGGCGGAGAAGGGCAGACGGAGACTGCGGCCACCACGCCAACTCGGGAAGGGGGCTCACTCGGGGTGTCGGCCCGGAGCGAGGCCACCAGCCCCACCTTCCTGACACAGAAGCCCCACGCCACGGCCACCAGCACGGGCACAGCCAGGAGCAGTGCTGCCTCCGTGTCTCCTGGGCCCAGCTTGGCAGCGAGCAGCCACTTCTCCTCGTCTCCTGCGGGCTCCTCAGCTGCCGCTCCCAGCCCGCAGCCAAGCAGCACCAGCGGCACCACTGAGGAAGCCTTGGCCGCCACATCCCACCCCTCCACGGTACTCGCGTCCTCCGCTCCGTCCTCCACTCCTGACGTTACGAGCGTTGGGTCAGGCGCTGTGACGGTAGCAACCACGAAGCACAGCCCATCTCCCAGCACGCCCAGCCCCAAGCCATCGGCTTCCGCCTCCGGCACGGCCCCGGCCTCAGACACCACCGAGGCCAGCCTTTGGTCCTCCAGAGCCCTCTCGCAGGGGCAGGGCATGGTGGAGGGAAGGACCACTTCATCTCCCACGGGGAGCTCGTCTCCTGCCACGGCGGCGGCCTCTGCGGCTAGCCATGCCACGACTGCTCTTGGCGAAGGGCAAAGTCCCATCACGACCAAGGGGAGCAGCCTGACGACAGAGCCCAATGCCGAGACGTCCCTTTCCCTATCATCTGCCACATCTATGGTGACCCCACCCGCAACAACGATGGCAGGCGGAGAAGGGCGGACGGAGACTGCGGCCACCACGCCAACTCGGGAAGGGGGCTCACTCGGGGTGTCGGCCCGGAGCGAGGCCACCAGCCCCACCTTCCTGACACAGAAGCCCCACGCCACAGCCACCAGCACGGGCACAGCCAGGAGCAGTGCTGCCTCCGTGTCTCCTGGGCCCAGCTTGGCAGCGAGCAGCCACTTCTCCTCGTCTCCTGCGGGCTCCTCAGCTGCCGCTCCCAGCCCGCAGCCAAGCAGCACCAGCGGCACCACTGAGGAAGCCTTGGCCGCCACATCCCACCCCTCCACGGTACTCGCGTCCTCCGCTCCGTCCTCCACTCCTGACGTTACGAGCGTTGGGTCAGGCGCTGTGACGGTAGCAACCACGAAGCACAGCCCATCTCCCAGCACGCCCAGCCCCAAGCCATCGGCTTCCGCCTCCGGCACGGCCCCGGCCTCAGACACCACCGAGGCCAGCCTTTGGTCCTCCAGAGCCCTCTCGCAGGGGCAGGGCATGGTGGAGGGAAGGACCACTTCATCTCCCACGGGGAGCTCCTCTCCTGCCACGGCGGCGGCCTCTGCGGCTAGCCATGCCACGACTGCTCTTGGCGAAGGGCAAAGTCCCATCACGACCAAGGGGAGCAGCCTGACGACAGAGCCCAATGCCGAGACGTCCCTTTCCCTATCATCTGCCACATCTATGGTGACCCCACCCGCAACAACGATGGCAGGCGGAGAAGGGCAGACGGAGACTGCGGCCACCACGCCAACTCGGGAAGGGGGCTCACTCGGGGTGTCGGCCCGGAGCGAGGCCACCAGCCCCACCTTCCTGACACAGAAGCCCCACGCCACGGCCACCAGCACGGGCACAGCCAGGAGCAGTGCTGCCTCCGTGTCTCCTGGGCCCAGCTTGGCAGCGAGCAGCCACTTCTCCTCGTCTCCTGCGGGCTCCTCAGCTGCCGCTCCCAGCCCGCAGCCAAGCAGCACCAGCGGCACCACTGAGGAAGCCTTGGCCGCCACATCCCACCCCTCCACGGTACTCGCGTCCTCCGCTCCGTCCTCCACTCCTGACGTTACGAGCGTTGGGTCAGGCGCTGTGACGGTAGCAACCACGAAGCACAGCCCATCTCACAGCACGCCCAGCCCCAAGCCATCGGCTTCCGCCTCCGGCACGGCCCCGGCCTCAGACACCACCGAGGCCAGCCTTTGGTCCTCCAGAGCCCTCTCGCAGGGGCAGGGCATGGTGGAGGGAAGGACCACTTCATCTCCCACGGGGAGCTCCTCTCCTGCCACGGCGGCGGCCTCTGCGGCTAGCCATGCCACGACTGCTCTTGGCGAAGGGCAAAGTCCCATCACGACCAAGGGGAGCAGCCTGACGACAGAGCCCAATGCCGAGACGTCCCTTTCCCTATCATCTGCCACATCTATGGTGACCCCACCCGCAACAACGATGGCAGGCGGAGAAGGGCAGACGGAGACTGCGGCCACCACGCCAACTCGGGAAGGGGGCTCACTCGGGGTGTCGGCCCGGAGCGAGGCCACCAGCCCCACCTTCCTGACACAGAAGCCCCACGCCACGGCCACCAGCACGGGCACAGCCAGGAGCAGTGCTGCCTCCGTGTCTCCTGGGCCCAGCTTGGCAGCGAGCAGCCACTTCTCCTCGTCTCCTGCGGGCTCCTCAGCTGCCGCTCCCAGCCCGCAGCCAAGCAGCACCAGCGGCACCACTGAGGAAGCCTTGGCCGCCACATCCCACCCCTCCACGGTACTCGCGTCCTCCGCTCCGTCCTCCACTCCTGACGTTACGAGCGTTGGGTCAGGCGCTGTGACGGTAGCAACCACGAAGCACAGCCCATCTCCCAGCACGCCCAGCCCCAAGCCATCGGCTTCCGCCTCCGGCACGGCCCCTGCCTCATCTACAGTGACCCGATCTGTTACATTTTTTAAGAAATCTACAGCAGTTAATCATTTTACTACAAGTTGCTGTGAGTATTTTTAGACGTTGTACTTTGTTGTTTTTTTTATCGTTAGGGGAAGTGACTTTTTTTTACATTTATTCTTTTTTTCCTTTTGTAATTTTGACTGTTTAGTGCTTGAATTCTAATTTGGAATTTTATACAGGAATATGATTCACTGCTTCTACATACATTTCTCAAAATCTGCCTCTCTAATCTGCAGTTGTATTCCAAATGGCTCATCTTGTGTTTATGCATTGCGATTTTCTGCAGTAGTTATATGCTGTGAAGTTATGTTTCATACATGTAGTTATCTTATTGTGAACTGTAATTCTTCGTGTTGTTTATTTGAGTTTTTTTAATTTGATATGATGCAATAGTAATGGCTGTTCCTTCTATTGGAGAATTCTTTCAAATTTATTCATTCTAACTCAGTCCTTGATTTTTTCAGGTGTAATTATTTTCTAGTATATCTTTATTTTTTTCCAAGTGGCTATCTGCTGATTTCAAAGAATATGAGGCAGTGAGTTTTAATGATTTTTTGATGCTTAATAAAGTAGAGAAAAGACAAAAGGAGAATAATGCAACCTTTTTCTATTTTACACCAAAAAAAAAAAAAAATGAGGATATGCTTTCAATTTTTAGAGCATAATTGTATTCTTCTTGTTTTAATTCAAATCCGATTGGTTAAGTCTACACTGATTTGGAGTCGTAGTGCTCTTATGGAATTCAATAGGAGATATGCATATGCATGAAAAGGTGTAACTTTGTTTTTCACACTTTTATTAAAAAATTGTATAGGCTTCAAATTTTCCATGGGCAGTCAGTTTTGCATTAATACTTTATACCTTAAAGACACAGAAACTATAACTACATGCCTGACAGGAATTTCCTTTTTGCTTTTTAGTTCCTGTCACTTTCTCCATACAGCTGGAAGAGGTGACCAGCACAATGATACAGTTCAGCTGGAAACCTGAAGGTGGCACAAGAGATGGTCCTTACAGAGTGCGTCTGTGGGAAGGCTCTAGAGAGATGCAAAATAGAAGCCTAAATGAAACAAGCACTGCATTTGAAAATCTACTTTCTGATAATGAATATCAAATATCCGTGGATGTTTCAACTTGCTCTAAGAATGTCAGTACCTCCTTGACAGTTCGGACAGGTATTTCCTTGGGAACCTTTATTTTTTTCCATTAGCAGACTAACACATGCATGGCCTGAAGATGGAGACTTTTTCATTGAGCACCTACCTAGACATGAATAAGCTATATACTGAAACAAATAGGCAAAGGGAGGCCAAACTTTCATTTAAAGCCAGGCCTCAAATTTTTCTTGGGGCTGAGATCCAAAGCCTCCCTTGTCCTCCCGCCAAATTCAAAACTTTACTGAACCAAAACCACAGTGATTCAACATGCCAGTCTCTCCCAGCTCCACACTTTTGACTTCCCAAGCCTGCTGCTGCATCTTCACATGCAAGTTGCGCCCACTTTTGGGTTCCCAGTCACATACCAGCCAGTAGGTTTAAAGCCATAATCCTCCTGTAGACACTTACCCTAGGAAAGCTCAGAGTCCTGCACCTTTTACTGCCTGTTCATTTTGCAAATCCCAGCTTCTTTGTCAGTAGAAGCAGCATCTGCAGTATGGCAAATGCTTACAGTAGAATATACCAGTGTAGCTAAATTCACAAGTGAAATACCTATTCTATTATCTGGAGTCTTGCCCTGTCCTCCCATGGGACAGCATCTGTGATTCTGGGAGCAACTGTGTCTGGTACATGAAGTGACACGTTGGAAGGAGCAGCGTGAATGCACTGCAGGTCAAGGGCAGGCCTCTTGCAGGGACTGATGTTTGAAGCTGCCTTGCTGTGGGGCACATAGCCCAAGGTTACAGTGGTCCTTCCCGTCCACATCATGTAGCAGCTTGTCCTCTTCCTTCAGAGACACATCAAGTAAAAGGTGATGAATGCAGTGGTCAGTAATGGTACAGAGTATTTATGAGATATATTGTGGCCAGCTGTGGTGCAGGGAGTTAACCTGTCTGCATTCACCTGTGGTCTGCTCTTATCCTTAGAAGTACTTAGCTGAGGAACCATTTTTAAACAATACTTTGGTTGGTTACTCTGTCTTTAATATCTCCACAGCTGCTGAAGTCTTCAACGGAACCACTAGGATTACCAGTAAAGATTTCATACCTGAATATCAGAACAAATCAAGTACAGCATTTAAGGACTTTGAAACTAAGTTCATTAAGGAGGTATTTTTCTTCGGAATTCTAAACAAAATTTATTTTCTGTTGCATTCTTCATAATCTAAATAATCATGAGGGTCTGGGTATGAATAATCTTAAATGTGGGGAGGAAAGATTTTGTGATGGTTAGAAACAAAACAGTACTTATTTAGGCCTTACTTCTCAATATATTGTGGTCCTCTGAGGCCCTGGTTTAAATGAAATTCTGCCTGGGAGTTACACATGTTCCTCTACTATAAGAGGTGCTTCCAAATGAATTATGGCCAGCATATTGCCCTAACAACTCTTGATGTTGAAGGAGAAAAATAGATAACTTATACCTTTTACCTTGCAGATCGAAAAACATCTGCCACAGAAGATCCTAGAATTAATAAAGGGGAAAAAAATGCGTATTGTAATTAATAGCATCAAGAATGGCAGTGTGATTGTATTCTTCAACATTGTGTTGGATATAGGAGAAAATATAACAAAACCAGAGATTTCAGATGCTTTTACAGATGCCCTTAACACGAGTACAGTATTGCAAGTTGATCTTACAAAGACTGTTATAGAAGGTATGAATTTGTTCATCACTTTGAATTCAAGCAGTAGTGTATATTTCACTCATGGTAACATCCAGTGAAATGGGATTTAGGTGGGGAAAGGCAATTGCAAGTAGTATTCTGCATATCTCTTTTTCCAATGCTGATCTACACCCTTGTTCTTTTTCTGTTTTCTTTAACTTCACTGTAGCAAGGAACAGTTGTCAGCCAGGATTAAATGGCTGTTCCCAACATGCCACCTGCACTGCTGAAGGAGCCACTTATTCCTGTCAATGCAACAAAGGATTCACAGACAATAGTCCCCAAGTTCCAGGGAGAGTTTGTCAGCAAAAGCAGAATCTACCTTCACGTAACTGCGTTTTGTTTTTTGTTTTGTTTTGTTTTTCTTTAAAAGAAAAAAGTCTTAAAAATTTGCATATAAGGTCTTTTCTCTCCCCTGACCCTCCCTCAGCTAATAGTTCATTATGATTACTTACACTGGCATTTGATGGGTGAGACTGAATACTATAGTTAATTATTTAGGAAAACAATGGAAACATATTTTCTGGGCTTGTTTTTTCAAAGCTGTTTATGAAAATAAATAGCACAGACTTGGTGAAACTTTAAAAGAAATTCTATTCACTGACTCCAGATTGCTATTTTACAGAACAAATGACTACAGTCCTTCCAAAAAGTGCTACAGCTAGATTTACAAGATCCACAGCTAATTCTGTTTTCACTACCACATTTGCACCAGCGCCTTGCAGTAAGTAAATATTTGATATTGAATACTAGAATAAAAATTATCCAAGATGACATTAAAATCAGATACAATATTCTTGTGCATCAGTCATATCAGTTATGAAGTAAAATCTCTGAATAGAATTTCAGAAAGGGAAGCCTGAGAGAACCACTACATAATTCCACAAATATCAGTCAAGGCATTTTCTACACCTTGGTAAAGACCTCCTGGACCCAGTAAGATTCCACTGGGTGCCTGCCTCCAGTGATAAACCACTGTGATAGGTGATTTTTCTTAATGTTATTATGAAGTACATTTATTAAAAGCCTATCTACTGCTCTGAACTTAGGGTTTACTGGTGGTGTTTTAGTAATCCATCCTCCTGATCATATCAGTATGAGTCAAATAGGGGTCCACCTCAGACCAGTCTTCAGAGCAGCTGCCTTGCCTGTGGTGAGAAAAACTAGAAGCAAGTAGAATGTCACTCATTTGTGTTTTGGAGCCATTGAATGAAGTACATTAATGCATGATTTACATCTATAGAGCCAACAGTTTATTTCTGCTCTTGTGGAAGAATGAGGTGGAAGGCTGAAATCAGCTCTAAGGAAACTCAAAAAAATTTATATTGGTTTAATTTGTATTTTTTTTACTTCAATATTAAATGTGTAGAATTGCAAAAGTGAAATGAACCGCCCTCAGCTCTATGAAACTTTTCACTTTGCAGTGCCAGCGTCCATCAAAGTTCAGAATGTGACTGGCGAAGCAATACAATTCAGCTGGACCGGTGGCAGGAGAGGAAGCCTCTACACTGTCTCCCTCATGGATGGAAACCAGGAGATAAATAAAACAACTACAAAAGAGACAAAAACTGTATTTAAACATTTACTTCCCGGTCATGTATACACAGTGTCTGTGGCAGTATTATATTGTGCTGAGAACAGCTGGACTTCAGTTCGGGTCCGAACAGGTATTTCCTTGATCATGTTGTCATTTCTTTTTAAATAATATACTCTCAGAATACCTTTTTACAATATAATTTAGATTTGATTTCATAGACTATTCTTCCTGTAAGTTGTCTTTGTTTATCTGACTCATCTCCTTACTTGGATAGGACTACTTGGATTAAACAGGAGTTTGCAAGAGTAAGTGCATATTCTGTAAAATTTCTGACCATGCTGTATTGTTGAACCATATATTTCTATACAAAAGTCAGGATATTTTGGTTGTACATTTAACAGGAAATATTCTGGTAATGTGAAGTTTAGGTTGTACGTGCTTTTGCGAATGCAAGCAGTCCTTAATTGTCATTGTTAACTTTTTAATTTCATCTTAGCATATAGACATGAAGACAGACTGCTTAATTGTGTCACTGTACTAATGCATAAAAAGCAGAACACATACTTTA
The DNA here is from genome assembly GCF_964106895.1 of Numenius arquata. Classification (NCBI taxonomy): domain Eukaryota; kingdom Metazoa; phylum Chordata; class Aves; order Charadriiformes; family Scolopacidae; genus Numenius; species Numenius arquata. The sequence continues at coordinate 44,143,680 of NC_133576.1, forward strand.
TTTTTTCTCAAAATTTCAGGTAAACCTGGAAAGTATCTTTTGGGAAATACACACTCCTGGGTGCTTACATCCTTTCCCTCAGCCAAATGCTTTTGACTAAATTTTTCATATCGTGCCTCCGAGGTGACATTGTTTTCTTTACAAGCCATGTAGGGACTGCACATATAACCTAGATCCAACATTTTAGCATCCATGGCACTCAATAGGACCTTCTTAGTTGAAATGTCTGTGCATTTATAGTCATCGTGTCATGGGTATATCTGCAAAAAATGTTGCAAGTGGACAGGAACTTGCTTTTCTTGAAAAATCTTCCTCTGCCCACCTCTGCCCACACCAAAGCCCTTAGAGCAGTGCTGTGCCTGAGATCCATACCTGCCTCTTAACAAGGTTTACAATGAGTGGTCTGTGAAGTATAGCTATGTAGCCATAAGGTAAAAAATATGGAGGGTTCTTACCAACTCAACTTATAAGGCATCTTGAGAGGCCTTAGGCATTTTCCCTCCACTATTCCAAATGAAAAGCGGTTTCAGAATTGCAATGCTCAGATGTTCTGAAAACATTTATCAAATAGCCAGCCTAAAAGTATCTGTGGCAAATGCATATTCATTTGCTTTTGTGCTAACACTGTTCTCTTGTTTAAATACTCCCCTTTCTTCCTTTTCTCATATTTTTCTCTCTCTCCCTGATATAACTATAAACTTTTCTACAGGCAGTGCTCTCACCCTTTCTCTGCTAGACTAGACAAGCCATTCTTTCGTAATTTCCTTTCCTAAGAATTCTTCTTCTCTGCTTTGGAGGCCCCCACCACTCATCTCTAATAGAAGTCACCCTTCTTGAGTGTGGGTAACTGGGATTACACACAGCCATCCAGTCAAGGTTGTAAATGTGCGCATTAGTATTCTCATCTCTACTGGAAATGTGCGGAACTATGTATCATAGGACAACACATGCTTTTTTCATAGCTGCATCACAGCTGTGATCAGCTCAGGCACTGAAGTCCTTTTCTCTTTAATGCTTGTGCTGCTGGGTTAGAGAAGACATTTTTATTATTGATCCCCAAATGCACAACTTTCAGGGAATTTCATCCCAGTGCTAACTGCTTCAGCCTTAGCTTCATCCAGTTCTTTCTGGAGGATATCTCAATTCTCCCCTGTGTTAATGACTTGATAACTTCATGCCAGCAACAAATTTTATGAGGAAACTCCTGCATTTTCTGGCAAGATCTATAATGGAAATGTTGAACAAGTTCTACACCCAGACTGATGCTCAAGGAACACCACATGTAATATCCCTCTAAAGCAAGGTTTCTTCTTTTAAAGCTACCCATTGCCATCTCCACATTAGCCAATTCCTTTAGATGAATCTTTTCCAACTAAAAATTTACCATTTGGTGCTCTATAATACTGCTTTTCTATCATTGGAAGAGATCTGAAAGTCAACTTGTCAAAGGAATCTACTAGGTTATTTCAGCATGATTCACTTTTGAAAAAAATGTATTGCACTTTATCATGCTTTCTCAGTGGCTGAGAAAATTTTCATGATTTCATTTAATATTCTTTGAAAGATTCTACTTGCCTTTCGTCAATTATTACTTTCTTCCAGCATTTCTTGACCTCTAAAATATAACTGTCTTTCTTGCAATCCTTTTTTCAGTTCTCTAGGGGACTGTCTGATTATTTTCAAAACTCTTCTAGGGCAATTATTCTAGCAGTTAAATGTGGGGTTCCTTCTTATGGATTTACCATCTTTCTTAGGCTTTATGACCACAGACCCAAACAATTCTCATCATAATTTCCATTCAAATCTTTCAATACTTCCATCTACTGGTTTTCATTTATTAATTTCCATATTAAAAAAAAAATAATTGTTTCCTTTTGTAACCTGAAACCATCTGCCTTACCAGAAAAGTGCTTGTGAGCTAATTAAAAAGAGCAATAAAGTCCAAGTCATCTGGATTTTATGAAGAATTAAAGATTATGTTCAATTCTGTGAGGAGAACTAGAGTTATACCCAATGAACTAACCATATAAAAACTGTAGTACCACCCTTTACTACTGTTTTCACCCATTATAAATAATTCATATTAGCCAGTCCAGACAAGCATACTGAGATTTTGAGACTCCATGATGCATATTGCTTTCAAATGAAATTGTAAGTGACTTTTACCTCTGAAAACTCTATCTAGTTTACCTGACTTGGACAACCACGTAACAGCACAACCTGTATCTTTAACTCTTATAAGAAATTAGAGTTCTCAATATTATTTCAGTAAAGTTCTCAAATACCACCTACCCACCCACCACCTGCCCTGTTTCATATGCTCCATTTTTATAATCTGCAGTTCTAAATTCTCACTGGGCAAAAGGAACTGCTGCTTAGGTGATTCCTTGGCCATGATTAAATGCTTTCACCTATTTCATCATTTTCTAGAAACAAACATACATGCACAGAGGCAGTCATCTTGATTTTTTATTTATTTTGCAGATCCTGGTTCCTGCTTCAACAGAACTGAGTTTTGCTTACCACAAAATACTGGCTGTCCTGACTTAAAATACATTGTATGCTCATGTAAGTTTTATAGAATCTTAAAATTTGTTTATTCGTACGTATGGGGTATTATTTCTACAATATAGTGTCTTTCATAAGTATTTTGCCATCAGCTTTGCTATGTCAATTCACATAGCATCTGAAGTTCACGCTTCTTTGGTAAGGAAGCTGCCTTCCTCAAACTTCAGTGTCAGCTTCCAGCTCTATTTTTAGTCTGGAGTTTTCTATGCAAAGCAGACTTCTTTTGGCTCAGGGCTCAGCCACCTACTCGGGAGGATTTAAACATACTCAGTGCTCAGATACTTGCAGAATCTAACAGGCTGATCTTGCTTCTGCTGAAATCAATGGGAGAGTGGCTGTTGAATTAGGGAGTGGGATGCACCCTGAATAATGTAGGAATGATTAACAAGTTGTGAAGATTGTGATGGCTGACAGATTTGAAGAGGAAGAGATTCAACTCTGAAGGTTCAGAAGTTAGTGCACGAGACAAATGATACACTTTCTTATTATTTTATTAGTTTCTTTTTTTGTCAATTAGTGTTTTAAATACATGAGATAAAAAAGTCCAAAAAGCAATTGCGGAGTGACATCCTGGGATTCACCTAATTGTTTCACTTTTTTTTTTTTTTCCAGATTACCAAGCATTTGCCTGCAGTGTTTTGTTAAAAAGCCAGACATTTAATCATACACTTTATAACTCTGATAGTGAAGGCTACAAAACAATGTCTGAAAGTATCAAAACCGAAGTAAGTTGCTGCAATCTTCTTTGTCATCATGAATGAACTAAGAGAAGTTTTGCAATTAGCAACATCAGTCTCATAGATTCATTGTAAAATGAAGATTATGACAGGAGAAAATGATAATCCCTCCTTGATAAAACAGTACAGGAAGCACAAGAACTGTCTTGACTGGAGGACAGAAATCAAGTTGTCCAGTGAGAAGGGGTATCTTCCCTAACTCTTCCTTGAATGTAAGATATTTAGTGAAAGGCACTTTAAAATTCTCTTTTTATAAGCATGGTAGCGGTTGCAGGAGTGCAGAAAGTATCAAGGGGTCCATATCAGGGAGGAATTGAGGAGAAAAACTGGAAGCTTAGAGACAGTGGGTGAGCCTAGTAAAGCTGACATGCAGAAGCAGCATTCTGCCACTCAGCTGTCTTTAGCAGGATGTTAAAAAAAAGACTAATAATTTACACACCTCTCAGGAATCCTGATATATATAGGCCTGTTGAAAATGTAAAACTATTGTAAGATTGGGGTAGAACACTTTTAAATAACATAGAAAATTATTTTTAGTGTGATTATCATACCTTTTAGCTAGGAAGCTCCACAGATTTCATAAGCAGTAATTAATTTGTTCTCGCAACACCAACTCAGAGGCAACCTTGTCTTATGACTGCTACCATCTCCATTTCATGGACAGAAAATTTACTGTAGTGAATTTAAAAGGCTTCCTCCAATCCGACTGAATGCAACAGGAACCCTATTACTGTCTTTTAATAAGCTTTCACTCAGGCCTTGTGCAACATTCCGGCATGACTGTTACCACACTTTTCTTTAAAAAATGGCAAAATCAAAAAGAGTCTGTACAAACATGACTGAAAATGTAGTCAATTTCTGTGTTGGTTTTTTTATATTCAAATTGAATATTGAACTATTTATTTTAAATTCTACAGTACTACTACACTGTGGTTATAGTTTTGAAATTTTACATTTCCACCTGCATAGGCCAGGTTTCCTATTTAGACTGCTCATTGTGGTGCTTGGAGTCTCTGGCCAGAGAACTCAATGCAACATGTAGTTTGGGGTGGGGGGTTGTTCCATAGAGAAAGATGGAAGTAGACAACTGAGCAGTGATTCAGAACAAGGTTCATTATTATCTATGAAAAATAGTATTCTTTCAGACTTTTCTAGTAAAATATCATATTAGCCACAGTAAGAAGATACCTTTTCCTTAGTGGGTTGAATCAAACACCTAATTTTCTGTAAAGATTAGTCTTGACAGAAATGTTTCAACCAGTCTTGCTTGGAAGGGAGGACTGCTTGTTCTTGCCGTATATCCACATGAAAACACTGGGCATGGCTGTAGTTTGGAGACATCTATGTAAACCTGAAATCATTCCAATTGGTGTAATGGGATTACATTTAATTTATGCCAGAATGATTGAGAGACAAACCAGATCATTATCTTTCTTTGCATATGTATTCTGTAACATCATGATTTTGATAATCTCATGATAGAAACATTTTATCTGTTCTAAACCTCTAAGGTCAAGTTCTGTGCTGGTAGGGGGTGTGTGACCATGCTTGAGGTTTAGTTGTACATGTTAAAAAAGCTAGAAGACACTGAAGATAACTTTAGAACTGTGAGGTGCACTTTGTATATTCCAAATTTTGTACAGCTGGGGTCCCATATGAGTTTGTAGCCTGTGGATGAGGATAACTGGTTTCAATGCATTATTCATTGATAACTAGCTAAACAGATTACTGCTTTGGAAGTCAAGCTTTGATTTCATATTTTCAGTCACAGACCATGCATTGTTCTGGAATCTTCCTTCAGTAAGTTTTTTAGTAGTATAGACAAAAATTACTGTCATTATTCATTTATTTGTTATTCCAAAATAATTACCCTGAAAAAATAAGTGCAGAAAATTAATATCCTAATGTGTTTATGCTGATATGTGTATGATGTGTGCATTCCTGCTCTGCCTCAGTTGACTGACACATGGAACAAATATCAATTCCAATTTACACAGGTTGTTAGAGAAATGCGCATTAAACTGAAAGATGACCACTTCGATATCATTATGCTTGGATTCAGACCTGGGAGTGTGATTGCTTATTTTATTTCTCTACTGCAAAACCAAGAGCCCATTGATGTGAATATTATTCAGTCACACTTAAGTCAAATATTGAAGAGCAAGTTTGGTGACGAAACTGAAGTAACTGTAAAATGTAAGTGATGTTGAAACAGCTTCTGTGTCATGGCATGGGGGTTAAAGGGTCAGATCTCCTGCTCTTCACAAAAACTGATAAATTAACTTCTCTCTTTTAAGAAATTCAAGTATTTCAGACAACCTATTTAAACATTCACAAAATGCATAGTCCAGATATCATGTAGATTATGGATCTATTTTAAAGAGCCATTACACATACCAAGTTCCAAACTCAAAGGATGGGTTCTGTTCACAGAAAAGGAGGGCTAGATGAGCTTGTTGCAGCATGCATCACCTTTGTACCCACCACCCTGATCCTAAAAGATTTGCTTTCACTGGAGAAGGGGACGAGACGACTTTTTCTGTTGTGGTATCTGCAATACTTCTCTATGGACAGAGATGTGATGGAAGGGTTTACCTCTTCTGTTGGACAACCCTCGAAAACATTTGGCCCCTGCTTCCTTGGCCAGAGGTCGTGGGGATTTAGCAACCCAAAGTACTGCAGAGATGTGGAGAGGCTGAGAGGAAAAGTAGAAATTGTGCAGAAGGATATTAATCCAAAATATGTATTAATACCCTCTCTTTGTGGGTACTGGCTAGCACTATAATTTAGTCTGTGTGCCTTTCCACCATTACTACAATGCATCTTTACCACAGAGATGAGGTATGCTTTCATGTGCTACAAGCCTTTTTTTGACTTTATCTGTCAATCAGGGAGCTTTCTGGTTTTGGCCCATCAGTTTAGAGACTCTGATTTCAGTGGACTGTCTCATGGAGCAACACATGGGTAGGCGTGAGTACAGCTGGCAGACCAGGTCCCAATTAATTTCACAAAGTTGCTTGTGCAAGTATAAGGAGGACTGTGAAGGTTAAATTATAAACAGCTCCATTTCATGGCCCTTTTTCACACTTTGGAATGACTCTTTGTTGAGGTACAGGCCAGAGTTCTCTCCTCCTAGAACCTTCCAGATACTTTCCACAGAGAAAATCCTCAGAGCTACTGATTATGGATGTCACCAGTATATCACAAGGACCTTCAGAGAGAGAGGGGCCCATAAAATTTTCTAGTTAACAAACCTTTACTACATACAAAAACATTGTTAATATTATTCAGAAGTTTTGAAGCTTCCAAACAGTAAAATGCATCTGTCACTTAGGGCACCAAGCTTTCTTATTACTGTTTCTAGTTCACATTTCTAAAGTGTGTTTTAAATTTCCAGCTCTGACTGCTCAGTCATCAACTGGAAAAAGTTCCAGCTGGAAAGTGGCAGTGATTGTCCTTGGAGTTTTACTCGGAGTTGCATTAGTGCTGATTCTTCTGGTATCATTGGTTTACATCTACATGAAGAAAAGATCAGGTAAATATTTGGTTGAAACCAAAGGACTCCTGGGAAATTTCTTCTACAAGCAATTATAATATAGGCTATCAGTTTCATTTACGTATTTTGGGTAAGGAGAAAAATTAATATATATGTCTTAGAATTCTATGTTAATTGTTTAGGTTAACTTCAGATAACTCTACCCTCTCCTTCCCAATGTCCATCACAAAATTCCTGAGCTCCTGAAAACCTCTGATGAATCATCCTTTTAATATTGCTCTCAGGTGTGGAGTAGGAAGTTTTTCCCATTGTACATGTGGTCGAGTAAGGCACTGAGAAACTTCTGTTCCGACTGTCCTTTATAGGTATTGCAATGATTTTTAACTATAAAGAGAGACAGCATCTGAACTCTTTTATAAGTTGACACAGTAAATGGAGTGACTGCTATAGGTAGCAGGTCACCTGTACGCACAGCTCAGCCCAGAGTCATCCTGTTGGGCTTTATGCACTTCGCCAAGGGTGATTCACCTCACCTGAGATTTTTATCACCATATGAAGATGCCTCTTTTTCTCCAGTGACTGCAGAATGACCCCAGGGTAATTAGTGTTTTAGCACCGACAAAAGGTTAATTTGGCCTGAAGTATTTTACTCATCTATGTATGCCTGTCAAAAACGGTTGGTTGGGCAAGGGCGTGTCATATAGTGCCATTTGCCTTTGGTAATCACAAAGCAGAGTCTGCTAAAAGCAACCTGAAGAATCCTGTGGCATTGACCAGACCTTTGCTTTAAAGCAATGAAAAGAAATGGCTTTCGTGGCTCTTAGCTGCAGTCCTGCTGAAGTTACAGTCTGCTTCTCCTGTGGTGTATTTATTCTGCTTGGAACATGTTGTTGAACAAATGATAAAGGTCAGTATATTGCTGTACATATTTTGAGCAGGATTTATGTATTTAATCTCAAACAAGTTCTCCCTGTGTCTGTATATGTTGTCTGTATGCCTATGCTCAGCATTCACGTTGAGGCACTGAATATCCTGTGACATTGACGACGCCCTGGCTCATGCCCCTCCCCAAACAGTTCAGGCCCTTTGTCTTTGCGGATTATGTTATGGTTAGTTGGCATGGGTTAGAGTAAGGACGTGTCCAGAACTGTAGCATGGTGTGGGACACCAGGAGACAAAGAATCTCAGCAGAGTGGTGGTGCACAAGCAACTCTCTTGTCCTCTGGGTGCAGCTAGTGTTATTTTTTTTATACTGCCTTTCCTGCACTAAAGTGTGGGTCCTGGAGGAACCCTGCCAATGACCATGGTTAAGCAGAAGGGTGAAGACATCTTATGTGCTGGCATTACTGCAGAAAGGCTGATTTAGTTCAGGTTGTATCATCACCCTGATGAGGGAAGTCCCATCCAGCCTTGCTCCTTTGTCCTTGGCCTAGCAGCAGTGTCACTGTGTGAGGCCAATGGGCTGTTCTGGTTGAGAAGGGAAGGCTGTGTGGGTACCTAGGGTGTCTTTGCACACAAAGTTGTGTCAGTGGTTTATGTTTTCTGTCTGGAATATTTATATTATTTTTGCAGGGACCTATGAAAGAGGGGTCTTGAGCATGCCTTGCTCTCCCTTTCCTTCCATGTAGTATCAGCTTGGTTGTCCTTCTGCTCAGATTTGGGTTATGGAGTTACAGCTCTCCTCACTGCTGGGAAGTCAGTGTGATTAATATTTGTTAAACCTACTTTATGTGGGTTTTAAACATAGCTAGTTCCTATATTCACTGAGCCCTCATTTGATAATATATTCTGTCAGTAAATGCAAGTTCTCCAGTGAGCTACGTGTTAAAAATACAAATGTGCGCTCTTGCTTATGTTAATTCTGTTTTCCTTCTTTTTTGGGGGGTCTACTTTGAATAGCAAACTCATTGTTAGTAAAACCTTTCTGATGTCCTTGCAAATAATGTTGAAATAAAGACCATGTACAGCAGGCTTGTACTATGGAATCCTGGGACTTGTTCATGTAGAATATATTTAAACTCTCTGAAAGAAAAGAAAAAGTGGTATTTTAAATGATTTTCTCAAAAATGCTTTACAAATAAAATCTCTATTTTTACAATTTTGCATTCTGAAGGCATCTGCTGTTCTTATTTTGTCATGTAATTTGGAGCCTCTTCTACCTGCAGGAGGGGAGGGTGGCCAGTACTATCAACAACAGAGCTAACTTTGGTCCAGTATACAGTTAGATAGAGGCATGGTGTCTTCGAGCTAGCTTAAATAAGAGAAGCTAGATCTAATGGATCTAGCCTTATTTTTTTCATATATTCCTGTTACGGTTTGAAGAACCCACAACAATTTGTTGTCCTTTAGACAAGAGAAACTTGAGCTGCTCTGGCTTCAAGACATAGGGATGAGCTGGTGTCTGAACAGCAGAACTGCACAAGTCTGGTCTCCTAGGGGCTGGCTTCCTGCATGCTCTATACCCCATCACCACAGTAACGCACCTTCCCACCTTCACGACCTCCCCTGCCCCCAGTGCATGGTCATTCCACGGTGCCAGCTTTTCTCTCACAGTGCCTCCAGTTTTGCCTCTTCCTCCTCAAAGTGTTTGGCTATGCAAGAGTTGGTATAGTCTGGGTAATGGTTGAGCTTTTCCTTAGTGCACGTAGTATTAAAAGCCTCTGACTTTCACCATTTTTCAGTGACCTCAGTACACTTGACACCTCTGAGCCTCTCTCTGGAGGCATCTGCATTGTTTCAAGTTTAGTCGCAATTGGCCAACGTTTGCAAAAGTTTTTTTTGGAAAGTCAACAGCTGAATAGACAGATGGGCTGGTAGACCGATTGTCAGCTCAGCCACACAAGTCTTGTCTCCTTAGACGCATAAACTAAACAACACCTTGCTAAACATTAGTTTGGGAGTTACACAGTGCCCCCAAAGTTTTCAAGCACATCTCCCATGCTGGGGATCTCTCATGCCATCGGCAGCAGGGCTGCTGTCGAGCCCGCTGGGCAGCCTGGATGTGAGAGGAACCGAGCCAACAAGGGTTACTGGGTATCATGGTTTTGACTGGATTGACCAATCAGAATGACATATGGCTCCTCCCTCCCCCCTCTAAGAAAAAGAGGAGAGGAAGAGATAAAAGAGATTTATGAGTTTAGAAAAAACTAAATTACTTTAATGAAAATATTAATAAATAATGAAATAATAAATAATAAGAAGAAAAGAAAAGAAAAAAAAGGAAAAAAAAAAGTATACAGTATATACAAAACCGTATCAAGCTCCCAGGATGACAATCACGTCACCAGCAGGCACAGGGAAGAGTCCCAGACTGGACTCAGTGATGGACAGGAGTTGGATTCTGGATTGGAGTCAGGAATGCTTGGATTGGGATCAACGGCAGACAAATAGACAGGGTCCTCCTCGGACGACGGCCATTGAAGAAAGAGAATTGACCCGTTGATCCCTCAGCTTTTATACTGAGCATGATGCAGATGGGATGGAATACCCTGTTGGTCACTTTTGGGTCACTTGTCCTGTCCGTTCCTCCCTACAGGTGTGACCCCTCTCTGCTTTTCCACTTCTGACCCTCCAAAGGGGCAAACAACAAAGTTACCTGACCTTGGTTGTTATAGCAATAAGTATAAGGAAGGGCCTCTCTGCATACCATTCCTTGGTATAATCAGGTCTTATCACTCTGAGAGTGAACAGTTTCTGAACAATATGCTTTAATTTCAGAGTTTAGTTAGTTGGAAGAGGCCCAGCTAAAAAAGTAAAATTACTGAACAGAAAATTAGTTCTGTTTTACCTCAAACCAGGACACTGGGGCCATCATCCTCTGGGATGTAGCACCATACTTGGCCCTTGAGTGCTATTGTTGTTTCCCATCTGAGAAGAAACCTGGAACTCTCCTGCCTCGTGTTTCACTAAAGCCTGATGTAAGCGCCTCAGCCCTCTATATAGGTTTTATCACCTCACTTTGATATAGGTGGTCAGAGTCTCTCATCAGTTATATGGTATATCACACAGGAAGAGAGAAAAGTGTTTTCAGACAGAAGGAATTTTGCAGATACTGGTGCAGAGGGGAGGAGGGTTCTGGGACAGCTCACCTGTGAGACTGATGGAATTTCCAGCCCAGGGGGATTCTCTACAACGCAGCAAAAATTAGAGGTAAATTGCTTAAGTTCACAAATGTGGAAGATAATAAACTAAGCAATAAGTGGAAATTTAAAAATGTTAGAAAGCATATATTGTAGAACAGCGTGAAACGTGTTAGTCTGAAAGTAGAACACTGACCGGGGCACACCAACCGTAGCTTAATAGATCACCCATTTTTTGTAGAGACAGGAGGAATGTAGCCAGATAATAAGTTTTGCTTATGTGAACCTCTGCAAGATGTGCCCTCCGAGTCTTTGAGCTGGCATTCAAATGAGAGTATCAGATAAGGTTCACCACATCTGTTAAACTTCTACCCTGTTTTGCAACAGTTCGAAGATTTGGATGTTCCCTTTCTTGGAAGCGTTAGCCTTCCTGCCTCTGGAGGGGCTCATGGTGTGCTATTTTTCCCATGAGTGTCAGTAGTATAAGCATCTAGAGAAACGTTTCCACTTGCTATGTAGAGAATTGCTATGTTGGTTCTGAAGACAAGACCCACCAACCCAGTATTCCAGCTCCAACACTTTTCAGATAACAGGAAATCTCTCCGTGGGTGTCATCCTATGGTGTGCTGTTCAAGTTTTCAGCTAGCTTTTAAGCGATAGTCACTTAAGCTACTGTTCCCCCCATGCATGTTGTGATCAAGGCCAAGGTCCTAGGAAATATTGTGTTCTGTTCTTGTTGATACCGATAGCAATCTGCCAGCTGACTTCCTGGTGAGATTGAGGCCCCAGCCAGCCTCTGGCCTCTGTCATGTCCTGTGATGGCCCTGGAACCAGTGAGGTGAGATTCAAGTCTTCCGGGGATTTTTAAATAACCTTCCTTTTCCACAATTTATTATTCCAGTTGCTGTCAATAACCAAAAGCTTTTCTCCAACTTCATGAGTAAGTTATTAGATGTTGTGATAAAAATGATGGTGCTACGAAACCAGGACTGGTGCATTGCATTGCTATGGTCACAGGCAGTTCAGGACTAGATCTAGCCATGCTGTGGGAGAGCAGTTTGTGCAGTCACCATCTTCTATCCAACCGGGATTATGTGGGCTATGCCAGGAATTTCTCTTAGTGCTCTTATCATTGTAGACGCATGAGAGAGGGTGGGAACTACACCTTCTTTAGGAGGGAGGAGCAAAGCAATAGGACATGCTCTCAGACTGAACTACAGAGGCCTAGGAAACACCAGGAATGTCATTTCTCTCCTCCAGCCTGTGATCCGGGTGCCAGAGGAACAGGAGGAACTGGCTGATGAACACAGGGAAGCAAGCCACCAGGCCAGAAGTTCCCTCTGCAGGGTCTCTAATTTGTGCTGAAACAGACACTGAAGCGAGACACTGAAAGATCTGAAGGCACTCAAGTTAGATAAAATAGCAACAAGAGGGGTCAAAGCTGCAGATGATCTAAGGCAATAGAATAGCAATGTGCCTTACCCAAGTTGACATGCTAGCTTACCTGTTCCCAAACAGCAAGAAAATGCGTAGGACTTCAGGATATCCTAAGTATATATTGACCTATAGACTAAGGAGTGCACGCATGCCCTCAGTATGGCCTGGGAAAATGAACTGCAGGATTTGGGTCTGGGTAGGACCTTGGCAGCTGGTGCCAGGGAGCACGCACAAAACATGCATGAGACATCAGACAGCCAGTCCCTCAGGCCCACATTACCCGCACACGATGTTGCCTGGCTTGACTAAGGACGGTGGCTAGTCCTTATGATTGACTTTGTAATAAAAAAACTGCTGACATCTGCTTTAAAGTGTAATAGTGTGGAAATAATCTAGCAATAGGAATACTACCATTGGTAATCCAAGCAGACCTGCATTACTCTTACTCATCTTTATGAGAGCTGCATTGTCCCAGCGCATTGCATTCTGGAGACCCAAATCAATAACATACCTGTTTAGCTACCATTAACCAGCTCAAGCTGGTGCATCTGCCTGCTGGAAACCCAGTTTCCACTTTAAGAGCAGAGCCAGACAGCACTGCTGCTGAAAAGGGGGTGGGTTTAAATATTTTTACTGTATAAACTTGCCCATCTGCCAGTTCTTTCCAGTGCTAACTGGTTCTCTTAAGAACTCAGTTTCCAAACGTTCCAGAAATTTAGGGCTCAACTTGTGGTTAGAAAGCTTGCAGAGAGAAACTGGGATGTGGCCAGCTCACATCCACTTGGCTGTCTCATGGCCCCAGTTAAAAATTTGCCCTGAGCAACTGAAGCTCTTTTGTGCTGCAGGTCGCATCTCCCTTCAATTACTCTTGCTGTCTGGGGGACACCTGATCTTTCGACAGTCATATATATGTGAATTTGTGCTAGAAATTATATCAATAATAGGTGTTTTAATTCAGAGAAATATAAATTTTTGTTACTGGTGTTGTAAATGGTCTTTTCCAAGCTCGCTGTGATCCTGTGCTGGCAGCAACGTTAGCACAGGTCAGGCAGGATGATAAACAACTCGGGATGCTTTTAGGAAGACTTGGTCCTGCCAGGGATTCACGACATTGCCTTCATGACCATCAAGTCACTGAAGACAAGTTCAGCTTGCTTTTCTGCAGTTCTTGTGCTCTTCCAGTTTGGCTTGAGTTATTGCAGTGAGCCAGCGCAGTGTGTGATCCCACAACAGATGTGTACAGTCAAGCAGAAAATCTAAAGGGTTAATTACGAAAGGGTAGGTGTGTGTGGGTAGACTTCAAAGCTACTTTAGTGGCAATTATTCCCTCTCCTACAATTCCAACTTCATAAATAAAGGGTATTTTTTAATGATGAGACTGAATGAGTATAATGCTACACCTGAGCTTCCAAAAGTCTTGTTGATACCTTGATTGGACATGAATGGAAAACTGTTCATAGAATCACAGAATCATAGAATTGTCTAGGTTGGAAGGGACCTTTAACATCATCTAGTCCAACCATCAACCTAACTCTGTTAAAAAAAGCCCATCCCTAAGGACGTATCAGATCAAGAAAATGCTGCACTGTGCAGCAGTAGCCACAAGATGGTGCTCCCTGTATTTGTATCAGCTGCTCCAAGCCCTAAATGCACTAAAATCTTCAATAATTCCTGAATTTTCGTCTCAGCCTGCAGGACAGGGCAACCTGGAAACTCACCTCCCTCTCAATGGCTTTTGCAGTTCTTAAGTGCACTTCAGTCCTGTCTTAAAACCACGCAAGTGTCTTCTTTTCTGGCACGTGAGATGGCATAAGAGTTGGAAAATGAATAAACTTCATCACTCTGAAGGTGTGACATGGAGCAAAGAGATGCTGGACAGGCAACGGGAGGTTCTGCTGTCTGCAGGTCACCTTGGCTGTGCCCTGGCAGCAGACTCTGTGGCCATGCTGTCACAGGCACGAAGAGCCATGCAGGTCTCTAGTTCCACATGCAGTTAAGCTCATGGGGGAATTACAGTCCAAAAAGGAAGGGATAAAGGTGTCTGTGGCAATCTCAGTGTGATCCTACCTCTCTCTTCGAGCACCTGAATACCAGCTTAAAGCATAGCCCTAAACCCTGTGAAAACACTCAGAGAAAAAAGGTTGGACTTGTTTCCTCCCCACATTCCTCTTCTGCTGGCTTTTGTGTCCTCTGGGTTGGTGCAAGGTGAAGTGGTAATGGAGGGTGGCACGTCAGGAACACACGAAGCCAGTGCAGCAGCCAGGGAGCAAGAAGCAGTCACTTGCAGCCTGAGGCAAGGGACTGATGTGTTCGCTGGACTTGGCCACTGCTGTTGTGGCAATGCAAATCACTAACTCGCTTGTCACTGTGGGCCAGCATTGACAGCAGCTCCTAAACTTTTATTTGTCTCATTGCAACAATAAGCATCCTATTCTTCTGATTAAAAGGTTAATTGGACATAAAGTACATTCAAAATCTTAATTTGATTTCTCTTCTCACATTCAGAAGGCTTATGTAGCGTATGGACTCTTCATCTTTTCAGCTGTTCCTCATGGAAATTTTACATCGGATGCACCAAATCAGCAACTTACGTAGATGAATATTAAAAAAGATATAATTTTACAAGCATGGCCAAATTATCTGTGTAAAAAACACCCTTTGAATCAAAACTTAATTAAATATTAACCCTCGGCTAATTAAAAAATGTGATATTCCAACTGTCATTTTCCTTAACTGCCACTATGATCATGTCACATGTCCAACCATTCCCCTTGTCTAAGGAAATGGACAGCTGCAGAGTGCCAGCTAGCAGTGAGCTTGCTTGCTCTTGAGTATCACAGCCTGAACATCGCGCCATTAGCTTTTAAATCCTAATTAGCATTTAAGGAAAAGATCTTTCTCCTTCACTTCTGCTGAATGGTGCCCAAATCTGTGACTGGTACTCACTGAAGTCACCCCTGGAAGAAGGAAATAAGAATGCATGATTGATAATACATGGCCACAGGAGGCTATCTGCTTGCCTCCAGTTTGTCTCTTGGCTTTTCTTTATGTCTTTCCAGAAGAAGTGGACTCGGGAAGAGCAGGTCACCCTTGGCCGGGGGGCGGGCTGGGGGTTGCCACTTAGTAGGGCTGCCTGGGAGGAGGAAGCCCTCCCTACAGGACCATGACTTTATCCCTTCCCAGAGATGCAGCTGTATTTGCTGTGTGACGTTGCGAGAGGGCCATTTGTCTTTCGTTGAGCTGGTCTCTGTTGTCAACAGAGAAAAATGAGCACTTTCAGGACATGATTCATCTGCCCTGTTTTAGGTGTCTACTTCAGATGAGATGAAACCACCCAGAAATGCCTGTTTCTCTCTGCTGACTCTGAAGGGAACCCAGAGCAACACTAACTCCTAGACACCTACACTATAAGACAGCTGTAGGTGCTCAGAAGAAAACTCCTCATAACTTTCATGCCTTGGAAGAAAGTGCCAGCTTCGTCCATCATGTCAACACCTGGTGAGGTGGGTCAGCAGATCTGGGGCATCATAGGCCTGGGCAGGGCATTATATTGGGTCATGGAGAAAGAACAGCAATTTTTGCAAGCATGGGGAGTTCCGCAGCAGCAGCACCTAACTGGGAGCCCGTGGCTCTACAGGCACACAGCTGGCACACGAATTTTTCTCTCTTTTCCCATAGGGTCTACTTACCACAGTGCCTTTCATGACTGGTGTCTTTCCCACCTCTTCCCTTCAACTGTAACTGGGATGTAATTCTCACTAACATGACTTTGGCCTTGGAGGAAGACCTGTGGGATAGGATATACATCCCTCGTGTCTTTCTACCCCATATCTCTCTCACCATGCCTGCCAGAACACATCTTCATCCCAACATGCACACACTGGAAAAGATGTGCAGTGGCACAAGCGCACTATTGCACCTGCCCTTGCCTCCATTGCAGAGCCGCTGCCTCCCGTCCTATGCAGCTTGCATGTAGACCTGCAGCCAGGTCATAGCATCATAGCCTGGTTAGAGCTGGAAGGGGCCTTAAAGATCATCTAGTTCCAACCACCTTGCCCTGGGCAAAAAATAAAAAAAAAAAGCCCCACCCAACCTGGCTTTGAACATGTGTATCAGCACTGACTGGGCAACCCAGGACCTAATGAAGGTATGTGTTTATGCAGATTACGTAGGAGGAGTGAGGAAGACAGCAAAAAAGGACTAAAGCGAAGACAAGCTGAACATTCCTTAAATGCTAACCTGTCAGTGTATACTGCTAGGGCTAAGGAAACTAGTTGAGGAGAGTTGTGACTGCTTCACTCCTTCATGACAGATCACTACCCATCCAGCCTTGCAAACTCGTTGCGCCTGATGCACGGGGTACCCCAGAGCAGTGAGGAAGCAGGGATGTGTTATTACCCTGCAAGCCTGACAGGAAACACCTGTTCTGATTCTCCCTGCTAGCAACCCGCCTGCCTCAGAAAAGCAAGCTGGCAGCGGTGGATGCCTCATCCGGTAGCGTGATGGGAAGCAGATAAACCCCTCCTCCTCTTCTTTTATATTTTGTATGGGCACGAAGCCTGGTGGTTGGCCTGTTACTAATAACGAGTGTGGTCACACTGCTCTGTGAACAGTTTCCTTAATTCTAGCAAAAAGCACTGAAATATTACGTTAGAAGAGAGAGTGGATTTGCAGCTTATGCCATACTTGAGAACTCCCTTTTCCTTGAGTTGCTCAGTCTCATGTTAGTAACTGGTTCCTGCTTCACTGTAACAATTCTGCATTTGCTGGGTTGTCCTTAGTGCCTTTTTGCAACACGACGGTGCAAATGTGTGCAAGGTGCATTTACAGTTCACTTAGAGGAAAATATGGTCTATGCTGTCACTGCCAAAAAAAAAAAAACCTAGCAAAGGAAGCTCTCAGGTCACTGTAAAGGGTAATCTGATTTTATTCCACTTGTGCAATGTCAGAAGTGATTGATATCTTACATATGAGGAAATGGAGTTTCCTGCTTTGTCCTACAGCTTGTGTTGCGATTGTCTCTGCCTCATTCTCTTTTATTAAATGATCTCTCCATGGGTAGCTGGGAACAGTCTCCCTTTTCATTCTCTACATTGTACAATGTGGTTTGTAATTATTTCATGATGACTTTCATCAGTCATTCTTACATTAAGGTTACGAACATCACATTTAGTGATTTATTTATTTTTTTAGTTGACTACTTAGCTCTTAATAGAGTTGAGAGGCTTAAAAGAGAGTGCAATGGCTATTCAATTTTGGAATTACCTCTGACAGAGTACACAAACAGTTGTCATTTTTTCAGATCAAAAGCATTATACGCTGGAAAACTGCCAAAGTCAAACAGCTCTGCAGGAACCTGCTTGTTTTCCTGTCAGCTCTTTCAGTCTCTGGCTGGGGAGGCTGCAAGTCTCGGCCTTCAACCCACTGTGCCAGCGAGGCTAGTGGGGAGCTAGGTGGTGAAAACTTCCATCCATGACTTGCCTGAAGGTTCTTTTTTCCCCAAACCCTCTTCTCCTCTTCACCTTTCTTTCCCAACAAAAAACTAGTAGACTGCTATAAAACTGGAAGTGTATCTTGAATAAAATGATGCTGAGGCATTTCCATCCACCCTGGGGTTACATTGTCATGTCCATCAGGCCTGACCTCTTCTACTCAGAAAAGTTACCTGAGACAAGTTTGAAGAATTCTTACGTTAGTTCGGGATGCCCAGGTGTATGGTCTTGCCCTTATGCCACTGAGCATAGGTTATACCATGAGCATACACATGCATGGTTGCAAGGAGCTCCTCACCAAGGGTGCTCTACACCTGGAAAGTCCAGATGTCCACAGTGCATACACAGGTGACCTGGAAAGTAGATCTGAATGATTCAAAATGGAAAAAGGAAACATAGGGATGCTTACTGTCCATGCACTACACAGAGTGCACCTTGGTGGAAATCAGAGTTAGAAAGATTCTAACATGGGAGACACGCTGTATTCTGCAGCTGTCAGTAGTGAGCCAAAGCTGGAATTTTTAAAAGTACCAATTTGGTAACATTTAAAAGCATTGTGTCCGAAATAGAGTAGCTAGGTACTTTCTGTCTCACTGGATTGGAAGCCAGTGGTTGCTGAGGGACCACTGATGCCAGTCTGCCTGTTTACAAACAAGGCAACAAGAGAAGAGTCCCAGTAGTGCTCTGTATATGGGACAGACCCACTATGAATCTGCCATGACTCATAGCACTGTAGAAAATAGCAGAGTAATTTAAAAAATTTGGAAAGGAGCTGCACGGGTGTGAGCAAATCCATGAAGACAAAGAAGTATTTTTTAGGCCCTTAGGACGGAAGATGATGCTGCATAGCACTTGCTGGCACTAAACTTGTAAATCATTGGCCTGGATAGTTTACAGCCATGATTCCTAAAAATATCTCTACAGAGGACTTTGATGACGTTGAATAAAACCTGGAGTCCCAGGGAAACTTCATTGTTCCTAAAAATGTTGCACCAGAATTCAGAAAAGCCTGGAGGAACGGCTGGATTAGGTTGGAGTCTGTGACACTAGCTTAAGGCAAAATAATAGAACGGCTTTAATAATGAACTATAATATCAAACATGATGCATAATGCCATGTGCTGAGATGACTGTCCTTTTCTGACTGCCCTAGCCAGATCAGCTCTTTTCTATGAGCAGGTACCAGCCTGATTTATGAAAACATATGCTACAGTTATGATATGATATAGTTACATTTTTGTGAGGTTTGACTTTGTAACCTACAAACCTAACAATCTGTCCGATACTGTACAATACTATAAAATAAGAGAAATAATTTAGCAACTGGTAAACTAACATACCTCAAGGTAGTCATCCCTGGGGAAGCTTCTAATGGGCATGTTTTGATTAAGATTCCACTGAAGATAGTGTTAGTCTTGAAATGATTAAATATTTGCATCGGTGATTCAGAAGTAAATATAACTCCTCTGCTGATTAAGGTGTGTGACTTATGCAGAATGGTAAACAAAGAGGCTAGAACTGTTGCATACAATCATCTTGACTTCTTGATAAGCTTGACCCACTTAAGCGAAATGTATTTAAGTAGTTGACTGCAGATACACTTTTAGGAATAAGGAATGAAGGTCATGCCTACAGAATAGGATGCTGTATCCCAGCAGGAATGGACTCAGAAAAGGATTTGGCAATCGAAGGATAAGCAAACCAGCATGAGCTCCCACAGTTGTGCTGTGGCCAAAAAGGTTAATGGGATGCTTGGATTAACAGCGCATAAGCAGGGCAGAAGTAAGGTAATGTTAGCTCTGAACATGGCATTAGTGGGATCAACGCTGGAATGCTACATGGAGTTTTGGCATCAACTGCTCTATAAAAAGAGGCTGAAAAGGTATAAAAAAGAGCCACAAATTATTAGATGGCAAGAGAAACTGCCTTATAGGGAGCCCTAAAGGGTTCAGTGTATTTAGCTTATCAAAAAGAAGACTGGATGCAACTTGTCTAAGTATCCACGTTCTTGGGACAGAGGGAGGGAGAAGTACCAAACCGTGAACAGCTTTTTAACCTGGTTAATTACACATGTAAACAAATAGTTTGAAAACTGGGGTAGACACATAAATACTCTACACATTATTTTACAGCAAATGACTAACTGGTGGAATAAACTATGAAAGGTAACTTTGCCCTTCTTTGATTTGGTACCTTCAAATAAAGCCCGAATACCTGCCCAGAAGAGAGCTGAACGTTACTGACTCCCATAGAGAGTAACTGAGCATGACTGAAGGACCAGTGACATACGAGGGACCAGACTAGCAGATATGACCTCTTAGTCTGACATGTATCAGTCTATCAATGGCCAAATATGTATGAATTAGAAAAGGCTCATCGGGAAAGGCTTTCATGTCAGGCCTGTGGACCGACCAAGGAAGTCAGGCACTACTGAATGCTGTGGCTGTGAGGTCTGTGAAGGTGCCAAATTATTTGCAGGGTTCTCAAGCCTCTATTAGCTGTGCCAGGGACTCCAAGGAGCTCCTCTCTCCAAACTGATAGGCCGTCACTCTGATAACCATGACAAATTGGAGTGTAGTTCAGGGCCTGCAGTTTGGCTCCCTCATGGGTAATGACAGCTCTGCTTCCTTGGGAGGCTTCCCGGTGACCAGGCACCTTTTGCAGAGTGCATCACACTTGTTTCTCATTTCTAGATGTAATTTTGGACAAAAGCATTACCAAGTACAAGTAACAAGCAAACAAGCATGTACTAAGCTTACCAGCTCCTGGGACGCTCCTTTCACGGAATCATGGAATCACGGAATTCTCACAGTTGGAAGGGACCTCTAGAGATCATCTAGTCCAACTCCCCTGCTAAAGCAGGATTGCCCAAAGCACATTACTCAGGACTGCATCCAGGCGGGTCTTGAAAATCTCCAGAGAAGGGGACTCCACAACCTCCCTGGGCAGCCTGTTCCAGTGCTCTGTCACCCTCACCGTAAAGAAGTTTCTCCTCATATTTAAATGGAACTTCCTATGTTCCAGCTTGTGCCCGTTGCCCCTCGTCCTATCACTGGAAACCACTGAAAAGAGTCCAGCTCCATCATCCTTCAACCCACCCTTTAGGTAATTGTAAACATAGATGAGGTCTCCCCTCAGCCTTCTCTGCTCCAGGCTAAAGAGTCCCAGCTCTTTGAGCCTTTCCTCATAAGGGAGATGCTCCAATCCCTTAATCATCTTAGTTGCCCTATGTTGGACTCTCTCCAGTAGTTCCCTGTCTCTCTTGAACTGGGGAGCCCAGAACTGGACACAATATTCCAGTTGTGGTCTCACCAGTGCAGAGTAGAGGGGGAGAATGACCTCCCTCGACCTACTGGCCACACTATTCCCTATGCAGCCCAGGATTCCATTGGCCCTCTTGGCAACAAGGGCACATTGCTGGCTCATGGAAAGTTTGCTGTCCACCAGGACTCCCAGATCCTTCTCCTCAATAGTGCCTTCCAGAAGATCTACCCCTAACTTATATTGGTGCCTGGGGTTCTTCCTCCCCAGGTGCAGGACTCCACATTTGCCCTTGTTGAACCTCATTAGGTTCTTTTCTGCCCAGCTCTCCAGCCTGTTCAGGTCACACTGGATGGTGGCACAGCCCTCTGGAGTGTCGGCCAGCCCTCCCAGTTTGGTATCATCAGTGAACTTGCTGAGGATACACTCTATCCCCTCATCCAGGTCATTGATTTCTCCATGTCGTCCTGGTAGGTGGCTGATACAAGTGTGTTGGTGCTTTGTTCTGCTGTCAGTCTCATGTGGGTACTGGAAGGAGTGAGTGGGACAACTTTTCCAATGCCTCGTTGATAACTATACTGTTTTGGGGACTTTTGTAACTTTCTTTGCCTGAGCTCAAGCAGAACACACAACTTCACTATGAGACTGAGACTCCAGAAGACTGTTTTTGTTTCCTAGGAATCTCCCAGGGATTTCTGTGCTGCAGGAAATAAATGTATACATCTGCAGGGAGCGTGGAGGGAGGATCATGTCATTTATAAAATTTATGTTTGAGATGTGCCAGGTGGCATGGCCATGTGGAATAACTGAAGTTTCTCTTGTGAGTCACACATCTCTCAGAAATAATCTAAAATCCCAAATCTTCTGCACTTCTGCTGCCAAGCATGTACAAAACCACCTGAAGTGGACAGGGTTGGGAAAAGGACTGGTTTTCCTTACGATGTGGACAGTTAAGAGTGCTTTCTGGCAGCACAGTAACTGCTCTGCCTGACCTGGAGCAGGGAGGTTGAATCAGAGACTTCTAGCCTTTGTAGAAGAGCTGTATATTCTGGGGAAAAACTCCTACCTTCATGAAGTTGTTCCACTTCGCACAGAAACCAAAGGGGAGGGGGCATTGACATCCCTTCCCCAGCTAGTGTTTAGTAGTGTTTTCAAAGCAGAACAACTGCAAGGGGAGAAACACCCAACTCTTTCCCCACAGAATACTTAATTTCAGTGGCTCAGATCTTGTCCTCTCCCCACGGGCCAGTCCAAAACCTTTCTTGAAACCAAGAAGAGGCTGAATTTGAAGTCTGCTTTTCAGCACTAGGGTGAGTGCTCGGTAGCAGGGCTATTGGGTCTTACAGGACAGGTTCTGTTTGCAGCTTTTGGTGAGAAAACAAAAACTGAGTTGGTGTCATGGCTGAGAATCCCCTTTGGAAAAAGCTTTCAGGGACTAAGTCCAAGTCCTCCAGGCATGAGCCTTTCCTTGGCATGTCCTTCTGCCTAACTTTTCCTGCTGATGCCTGTGTATCCCTTTCCCAGGTGCTTAAGTCTCTCCCTTGGCACTGTACAGGGAGCTTAAGCTGGCAAAGGATTTCAGAAGATTGGTGCCATGTCTAATTTTCAAGTTGCCTTGTGAAGTGAGACTCCAGTCTCTCCATCAGACTGTGAGAGTATTTTCTCCACCCAATCTGCTCACGATAGTGTTGCTAAAGTTTTCCCCACTGGCTATCGCTACATGAGTTCTACCACTTGCTCCCTTGTGCCCAGACCCTGAGGCTACAATCTGGGAAGGTGCAGTCTAGGGAGACATGACACCTAAAATCCAGCTGCTCTTAGCTGTGATTTCCAGCCGTTAGTCTGAGCAATGTGTCCACATGTCTGGTTATAACGAGGGCAGTATGATTTGAGAGGGGCTGCACTGTAGGAGTACAGAAATACATCTGAAACAGCCTCTGTGTTGGGGATCTTTTCCCTCGAGCCCTTGTCTGCTTCCAGCATGATATATGGGTGACAGAAAAATTTTCTATTTCTCCTCTCATGATAACTGAGGGAAAGTAAATTTACTGTAAGCATGCTATGTTGACATCAACTGAAAGTAGTGAGTTCATATAAATTATGCTCAGTCTCTCACAAAATAACTCTATTTGTTCACGCAGGAAGACTGATGATGTGTTTTCTTGCTCCCTCCTAGCATGTCCTGGGATCAGCTAGCTATGGCAACTGAGGGTTAATCAGATATAGACTAATGGACCACCATCTCTTGCAGAACTAATCCATCGCACTATTACTTCTTTCCAGTGTTCCCCCTCAGCTTTCTTGAGCCAAAATGCTCAGACAAATAACCCCTTTGCATCTAAGTGAGTGCTGCACACCCTACTGATTCCCACGAGTACAATAGAGAGTAGCCACAGAAATGAATTGCAGCTAAAACTGGTCAGAAATAGGTTGGCATATTGCTCTTGAATTTCTTGCCTTTGGATCTCAGAAGAGGGACATTTGAGTACCCAGACATAAACATATTGATAAACTCTCATGTAAAATAAACATGTGAAACCTCTTGTGTTATTCCTGGAAATGTTAGTTGAAGACAAAAGTGGCATAAGAACACAGCTTTGGTGGTATCTGTCTCCGTAACACTGGCCATGGAGATTCCAAGTTAGGTGGAGCCAGAATCCATCCCAAATCAAGGTAGATATTCAAGAAGGAAAGATTGAATTTTCTTTTGGGGATGCCCATTTCTCTCCACTGACTGAAAAAGAGTCTGCATGACTAGCTTAGACACCAATTTTCTAGGCAGCTAAAATTAGAGATGAATCCCACCCATTATACAGAGTATATCTAACCTGAAAGGAATGACTGATTATGTTCTTCAATATTAAATAGAGCTGAAGGCAGATCTGTTTAAACTGACTGATCATATTCTTCTCAAATAGCGTTATGTGAGTATTTCCAGTATAGATAGGGAAGTATTAATGTCATGTACAAAAAGACATGACAAAATTGAGAGGGGTTACAACTGTTGTTCCAATAAATAGGGAAGGGGAACAACAGGAAGAGAGAAGAAAAATGTGATCTAAGTCAGGGATTTATTGTATTTTATCATAGAATGGTTTGGGTTGGAAGGGACCTTAAAGATCATCTAGTTCCAACCCCCCTGGAACTAGTAAGATGCTTCTTCAAATTTCCAGCCCATTGCCAAAAAGTACTGGAATAGTCTTTTTAGTTGGAGACTGGGCACAAAGCTGCTAGTAACTTCCTAGTAGTAACGGAAAGTTTGATGTGCCACTGGTAGTTTGTTCGATGTATCACCTGAAAGTAATATGTATGTCGATGTCTTTCAAGTCCTAATACATGGGAACTTACACAGAGAACAATATCTCTTCAGTTAAAATGATTCTCTTCCAGTAAGATACTTATTTTTTCCCACACTATTCTTTCCTTTCCTCTGTCCTTTTTTTTACCAAGCACAATGAAGACTCACAGCTACTGGCTGCCAGAAACCCAGGCTCTCAGCCTTTCTCAGGATCAGACAGTAAGTTTTTTCTCACTTCATCTTTAGGCTGTTCAAACCTATCGATATTCTTCCCACTCTTATTTCACTAAACCTATGGAAATAATTGTGGTAGGGCATAAGAAGAGAGAAAACATATGTCAGAAACCATCCAAAACAGTGTGTGTTTTCAAATGGCAAAGCGACACTGTCTGGAATAAGCTGTTGTTGTTGTGTTTTTATTTAGGTCAATTATTGCGTGAGCATTTCACAGTGGGATATATTTCTTTGTGCTCTCAGCTCCTTTGACTTTTTAGGTAGATTTAGAAACATAATTCTGAAATGAAAACCCCAAGTGTTTTTCTTTGATAAATGTGTGGGGTTTTTTTTAAAAAAGGACATTTTTGTCAAAAGCTCCTTAAATCTTTTCCACAGAATTCCTTAAACTCTGCCCAGACGAGATTAAATTAACAGCAAGTTGCAAATAATTAAAGGCAAGGTATTTTTTAAATTAAAAATCCATCTAAAATATTTTGCCTTTTATAGTTAATACTTTATTTTTCTCATCTGCCTCTTCCATGCTTCTCAGTTGAACTTTTCCTATGTGTTGTATCTCAGCAGTTAAGTCCATGCCGGCCTCTGTATTTCCCCAGGCTATGCCACTTCTGTGTGTGAACTAGTTCTTGCACAGAGACACTGGAGCTATCAGTACTGCACTAAAATGCCTCCTGGGGCTGGGCTGTAAATCTGCCCTCTCCTGCCATTGGTGTGTTTCTACTTTGCCCTGCCCTTCTCAGTGCACTTCTGCTTGCGATGTCCTTTTTCTTTCCTGTGGGCTGTACCAGTCTACTGTCTGTAATGCTTACCCTGCTGCTACTACTATTCCCTTATCTATTTTAGGAGTCAGAGTTTTGTCCCTGCCTGCTTGTCCTCACCTTCATTTGTAGCTTCTGTAGCTTCCTTTTTTTTTTTTTTTTCTGTCCTGGATTTTTTTTAACACGGTTTTATATCTCTCTTTTCTTTTTTTTTTTTTTTTTTTCCCACAGAGTTGTGTTCTTGATCATTTTGTCTGCAGGGACCAGGGGATCACCTGTAACGTTAATGGAAGAGTTAATGAGGGAATGTAGGAATGCAGAAGACACTGCTATTTTTAGCATGCTTCATCTTATGTAATAATTTTTTCCCTGTGTGGTATCAAAATAGATACCAAATAGAAGTTGGTTTCTGAGAAGCCTGTTTTATGTCTCTGTGTTTTACACCGAGAAGATCATGAAGCTCCCTTAGATACTGACACCGTGGCCACCGTGAAAAAAAAAGTCCTTGGGATCAGGTTGTGTATTCTTGCTCAGGCAACACTCCTGCGGAAGGCGACAGGAGCAGTGCTTGAGGCTGCAAGGGTCAAGCCATCACTTGCCTTCGCATTCCACCTAACGCTTGTGTCTCCGTGCCGCCTCATACAGCCAAGGGTAGTTTTCATGTACATCATTAAAAGCCGTATGGCTAACGAGCGAGGGGCAATACCATAACGGGACGTGGTGGGCATCACGGGCAGCCCTGCAGCCCACAGGCAGCGCGTGCCTTCCTGCAAAGGGCTGGCTCCTGGAAGGCGCTGTTCAGCCCTTCGTCCCGTAAGCTGCTTACGGACGCAGCTCAAACTTTTGTTTGTGCAGCAGATTTCAGGGCTGTAAATTTAAGTTCCATTGCAACCTTTATGTTGTTTTCCTTGCTTTCCTCCGGAGCCTTTAAGAAGCTAAAACACAGGAGAATAAGCGCTGTGCTGAGTCTGTATGGCAACACTCACTGAGGTCAGGGCATCTCCTGCTGTCTCTCTGCATGTGATGTCTTTATGCAGTTTGGTTTACCCCTTAAACACCTTAAACATATACAGTAGTATTTCACCACCCTTTTCAGATCCTGTAGGGAGATAACGCAGCCTTCTCAGTGTTTTTAAGGGAAAATAAAGGAGACAAGCTTGAATAAATTGTAGGTGCTATAGACACATGCTCCGTATCAAGTTATTTGAAACCCTGGACCCACACTGGAAGAATGCTCCGTAATTTCTCTTTATTCCTAATATAAAGAGATAATGGTATTTCAAACTTCTCCTCAAACACAGTTCAAGCCTCCAACAAGGACTCCTGGATGGACACATCCATGTTTGGTCTCGTATTCCACAGCAGGTAGGCATTTCTTCCTCAATACATGAATTATAAGTAAATAATTTTCTGCTACGTCTAGAGACTGAATCCAAGGTCAAGCTCAGTGAATCTCCACACTCTATTCCTTGGCAATAGGATGTAGTGGATGGTAAAAGTTTGTATGTTTCCAAGGGGGGTGTCTTCTCTAATGGAGGAGATATCTACCAAGGGTTATTAGCACATTCAGGAGTGACAACTACGTCAGGAAGTCCTTAAGCCAAAACCAGCTGCTGGCTGGGAGAGCATCAGGGAGACATCTGATACAAGCCAGCCCTGTGCTTAAGCTCTTCTTTGAGCATCCATCTCCTGGCCACTGCCAGGAAGGAGGATACTGTGGGAGATGGGCCCCCATCTGACCCAGCACAGATGGTTCTGTGCAGCAGTTCCCTCTGCGGTGCTGTGCCGCCTGTGGTAAACAACCTTCCACAGCTCAGCAAGGATAAAATACTTACCTGCCTTCCAGGGGCTTTGTGAAGATTACCTCGGTGTCTGTAGAATGCTACGTGAGCACCAAGTGTTATGGCAAGGTCCCTGGGTAGAAGATTCCTCACGATTGCGAACTTGTGTATATAATGTTTGGTAGACGCTGTGAATCCAATTCTCAGGCCCTTGCTATAATTTATCCCCTCTTCCTGCTGCTTCCAGAGGAACAGAGAAGCCCCAGCACACGTTAAAGAGGCCCAGTGGGTACGTGACTGCAGAGGCACTTCAGATGGTTGGTAGGTCTTCTCGTATCTGGCTTCTTGGTGAGCTGGCTGGGTAGAACCTTCTGCTAGCAAGTAGCATGGATAGTGAAGGTAACTCAAAACTTAGTCACGGATCTAGATTCAAGTCAGCAATGCCAACACAACCCTAATGGCATGTGAACACCACCCACTGCACATCATGGGTGGCTCAGGCCCTGTCTTTGCAGGACCTCGCTGAAATCCAGGCTTGAGAAGACCAAAGATGGAAACGCAATGACAACCTTCCTTTCTCTCCATCTCGGAACCACAGCGGCTTGCTCACCTTATAAACTGATGGCATGCAAGTCCCAAGGCCAGAACAGCCATTTCCTACTTGTGCCGGTGGGATGGCACAAGGTGCAACCAGATGGTGCTTCGATTCCTCTTCTCCTGGGTGAACGCCATCCCTCTGGGAGCTCATCAGGAAGCCAGGCCGTGCCAGTCCGGAGTGTGGAGGCCATGTGTTATGGTTTGAGAAACCCGTAACAATTTATTGTCATTTAGACAATTACTCTATCACCTGATGACCCCTCCTCACCTGGGATGTGGAATCGGTAAAACAAGGAAACATGAGGGTTGAAATATAAATAGATTTAATAGGATAAGACTAAATAATTAACAATAATATTAAAGAACCAGTATTGATCCCGATACTAATATAAGATATACAAGAGTTATACTCAGCCAATTCTATCAGCAGGAAGCTGTGCTCCTCCAGCAGCAGACAGCAAATGTGAGATTCAGGAGGAAAGGAACGGCTCAGGGGGTCCAGCAAAAGGGCAAGAAGTTCTCTGGACCACCGCCATCAAGGGAGAGAGAACTACATAGAAAAATTTCTAATTTATATTAAATGTGATGGTCGTGGTATGAAATAACCCTGTTGGCCAGCTTGGGTCAAGTGCCGAGGTCTCGCTCCTCCTCATCCCCACACCTGGCAAGGCTCAAAACCACTGAGACCTTGAATCCCACATAGCCTAGCTGGCTATGAAGTAAATATTTTCACAAATTCAGACACTGGAGTCTCCCAAAAGTGCAGTTTTCGCCAGCATTAGAAGATAAATTAGTCCTGTGTGCTCAAACCAGGACACCACGCCCGGCAGCTCTCAGGGATGCTCCTACCTCCAGCGCCCGCTCCCCTGGAGAAGCGTCCGCCGCCTTGTTTCGGCGACAGGCAAAGAAACCCAGGGCCACCCCGGTGCCCACAGCGGGGGTCACGCTGCCCACGCCTCCCCCCGGCGTCCCGGTGGGCTGGGGTCCCCCGGCCGGCTCCCCTGAGCCGCTCGGCGGGGGCGGGCGGGGGCCGGCTGGGAGGCGGCCCCGGGGCGGCGGGAGGCCGCTCCCTCGCTCGCCCGCCTGCCTCCCGCAGCCAGTCTGAGCGGAGAGGCGGCTCTCGGGGGCTCGGCGCGGCGCCGGCGGAACGGGAGCCGCCGCCAGCAGCCGGGCGGGCAGCGGGGGCACATGGCATGTCTGATGGCGGCTTTCTCCCTGGGCACCGCTTTGGTAAGGCGGGGGTCGCGGCGAAGGTTGGTGGGGAGGGGGACACGGAACGGAGAGAGGGGTCCGCGGGACTCCTTCCCCGTCTCCCTGAGGGAAAACCGGGTCCGGTCGGTGGTGCCGGGGCAGATTCCCGCCGGGGGTGGTGGGGGTCAGCCCCCCCCCGCGCTGGGCGGCTGGGCTGTGTTGAGGGGGGCGGCGGGGCTTGACCGCTGGTTACCTCCGGGCTGTGGCTGATGCCGATGGGATTAGCGGCGGCTCCGAGCATGCTCCCTGCGCCGCTGCGCCCCGCCGCTTTCCAAACAGATTTGCGGAGAGAACCGTAACCTTTGCATAACGCCCGGGGAGGGGGCGGAGGGGGGGGGACGGCCGGGGACACGGCCGGGGAAGGAGCGGGCAGAGCCAGCGGGACCGTCCTGCCGGGGTGAGAGGGCGGCCGTGCCCGCTGGGAGCCCCGGGAGCGGTCCGGCTCCTCGCGGGGGGAATAATAGCGGCTCTAGGGGCAATAAAGCTGGGGGGGTGGTGGGGAGGCTGAAATGGAGAGGGGTTGGTTGGTGTTGGTGGACACAGGAAGGGAGTTGGGGGGGTGTTTGAGGAGCTGTTCCGCAGGGCTCTGGTAAGTCTGTGGCTGGGGTAGCCACGGGAGTTGCCCACCTCTTCGGGAGCAGGGGTGATCCCACGACTGGGAGCCATCTCCACCAGCCCGGGAGCTCTCCTTACCCCTGGGATGCGCCCCCTCCCTGGTCCCTGGTAGGGGTGACCTTGCCCACAGCAGGTGGCCCCTGCGGGGACATCCTTGTCCACAGCAGGTGGTCTGTGGGGAGGGGAATCCTTGTCCATAGCAGGTGGTCCCTGCGGGGACATCCTTGTCCATAGCAGGTGGTCCATGGGGAGGGGGATCCTTGCCCATAGCAGGTGGCCCCTGTAGCTGGCGGGGGGGGGGGTTCCTTGCCCATAGCAGGTGGCCCCTTTGGAAGGGGGCAGGAGGGGGGCATCTTCTCCCACAGCAGGTGGTCCCTGGGGGGAGGGAGACATGTGATGGAGAGCTGGGATGATTCTATCACCGTCTGCTGAGAACAGGCATTTCAGTCCACTGGGTGATTGAAATGGTTTGTTTAATGTCCCAGGAACAAAAGTCTCTGTAGTCCCAGATGATTAAGTAGGCAGAGACAAGGACCTTGTCCAAAGGATGTTTCTTTTCAAATTGATCTGAACTGGAGAAGCTCTGGCTGTCCCCTGGATACTCAAGGTGACCTGCTCGTTGAGAGTTAGTTTTTGGATTATACCCTCTGATGTGGGAAGGTGCTCAGTGGTTCCTCTGAACCACACAGTTTATGAGTGCCAAAGTAAGCTTTGGAAACATTCAGGAAAGAATGTTGTTAACTCACCTTCTCTTATTTTTTAGGGAAGAGGGAGGTTCCTTTACTGTAATTGTTCAGTTCCAAGGTGTTTTACATTACTCTTGTTATGTTCAAATTACATGCTGTTACAGGCAACTATTTAAGAAATGGGGAGTAAGTGTTACTGGATACCTGACCTCTGAGTAAGTTTAGAGCACAATTAAAATAGCTTTCTTGAGGAAATGTGGTAAGCAGAGCTGATTTTTACATCCAGAACTTGCTATGTAGTGGTTATGTAGGCCTTTAAAAAATGTTTTTCATCAGCATCCATAACAAGTGACTGATCTGAGCAGCATGGCTTTTGCAACATAAGTGGGAAGACCACTAACCATGACTGAGAGGGTGAAAATGGCGCAGTGAAAAGGGGGCAATGTGACTTCTTAGTTGCATTGGAGGGCAAGTAGAGGGAGACAGTGGCATGCCCTACAAGTCTTTATTTGAGGGTGTTCAACACTGATGCCTTGAAAATTAATGCAGCACATCTGGTTTCCAAGAGATACCTTTGGGGATGTGAACATTGTTGGGCAAATGTGACAGTATAGAAAGGCTAGCACATATGCAGCTACAGAAGTCTTTTCCAGTACAGATCTGCCTTAAAAATGCTACATTTTCTACTAGACAGCTCTGCAGATGTTTGGCCCTGCTTATGACATACAACAAACAGCCTCTGAACTGCTCAAAATTCTGTTTAGCTGAAGAAAACAGCTAAACAGTTTTGATTTTTTTACTGTTTGTAAACAGTTTTTGATTGTTTTACTTCTAGTTTTAAACACATCGTGTTGATCTTGGTGCAAGGTGCCCATGCAGGTAAAAAGAACGGAAAAAGTTTGGATTTTGTGTGCAGAATTAAAAAAGAAGAGAAGGGCAGGTGGCAGGCCATTGTCATGGAAGAGGAAGGGAAAGAGATTCAGTCCAAAAAATGACAAGTGGAATTGCACCGAGTGCTATGGTGAGCACAGTATAGTAAGAGGTATGGCTGTAGGCATCAAGTGTTGACCTTACAGTGTCAGCGGTGCAAGTCCTGGAGCAAGGTTTAATATGTTTATGTGGCTGATAAGATTTCCATTAGAATTCACTGTGAAGCAAGGAAAGCGTGCAAGGGTTTTGGGTGGAAATCGCTGTGCTTTCCTGACAGACCTCTCAGAAAGAAGCTGTACTGTTCCAGGTTGAAAAGTCTCCAGAACTATCAATGCAGGAGCAAATAAGGCACAAAATAGTACATTTCAGAATTTGCGGAAATATAACTTATGCGATTTCACATTTACAGAATTATATTCTGATCCAAAGGAGTAAGAGCTCTTAGACT
Source organism: Numenius arquata (assembly GCF_964106895.1). NCBI lineage: Eukaryota > Metazoa > Chordata > Aves > Charadriiformes > Scolopacidae > Numenius > Numenius arquata. The sequence continues at coordinate 44,175,347 of NC_133576.1, forward strand.
TTTTGAGTGGTTGTCTTTTGAAATGTCTGCACAAATAATAGTTCAGCTATCTCCCTTCCCCCTTCAGCGCTGTCCCAATACAAGCACTGGAATTAGAGTAACTAGAACCAAATTCTTTCAGTGCATGAGAAACCAAATACAATGGGGACTGAACTTAAAAATGTTGTATTAATCTGGTGCAAGAGCTGCTCTGTTCTGAAGATAGTAATGTGCTGTGTATATACCCTTGGAGGGGAAAGTGGTACTAAAGGAACTGCCCTTTGTGGCCTGCAAGTGCAAGAGCTCTTTTACCTCTTCTGTCGAGGCACTGGCAGAGCAAACAAAAGGTTGTTTTATTTTTTTTCCCTTTCACCTTGCAGCGCATTACTGTGCTGGATTCTTGTGTTATTTAAATAATAATAATTCTTCTAGTGCAGAAGGTTTTGAAATTTGTTCCTAAACTAAAGTCTGTGAACTTTGTCCTTTCTCCAACTTTTCCCCTCTAGAACGGCAGCAATTCTGCTTGTACCATGGCTGAGCCAAAGTCAGTGTGTGTTTCAGTGGATGAAGTAGTCTCAAATGGCACAGATAACCAAGATGTTCGACTGATGAATGGACATTTAAAAAAGGTGGACAATACTCTGACAGAAGCTCATCGTTTCTCCTACCTACCCCGCAGACCAGCTGTGAATATCGAGTTTAAAGAACTGTCATACTCTATCCAAGAAGGACCATGGTGGAGGAAGAAGGGTGAGGAAAACTTAATGTTTTGGCTAATGTAGAAATGTTATTGCCCGTGTGAGTGGTCATGATAGTTGGAATGAGTCTGTTGTGGGTGGCGAAGCAAAGTGAGTAAAGGGACTGTGTTTCCACAGTTGCTTTTTGCTTGGCTTCTTGATACACCCACTGCCCCACAGTCGGCACTGGGGAACTTTCCTGGAGCCTGTTGCAGTGGGGTGTATGGCCCCTTGCACTCCAAGAAACTGTAGATGCAGTAGTTCGTACAACTGCTTATTTTTGCCTCCCGATTCTAAAGTATCTGAAGTAAATATAGTATTGCTGTGCTGCCAAATATCTGTCCTGTGATCTTGCGTGTCTACAATACATGGCTGAGGGTGGGTAGAGCATGCAGTAGTTTAAAGGTGGGGGTGGGGGGAAAGAGGATGCTTTTTTTACTTTTGTGATTGGTTGTTTTGTGAAATGTCTGGAATGGTATTTTTGCAGTAGCCTTTCAGAACAGTGAGCATCTCAGAATTTCAGAAGGCCTTTGAAACCAGGATAAAAATTACTCTCTTAAAATGTTGTGTTTGGAAATAAATACTGCGAGCTATAGGAATATCAGCCCATCCATGTATCTTGGTGTTCTACGATGCGTCTCTCTAAGCTTACCATTTCTTTTAATTGACGAAATCACTGGCTACTGCTAGGACTGAATCTTGAGGTTTAGTCAAGGACCAGGATGCTCTTGCTAGCTACTTGGCTAATAATACACAGGATGCTCTTGCTAGCTACTTGGCTAATAATACACAGCAAAGAGTTCGCAGCCTACAACACAGGGCACACCAAAATGATACAAATATTGAATGCCTCTCAAGGAAGTGAAGTGTTACCACTTTGCTGTCACAATCCAGTTTCACTTATAGCTGGTTCCGAGACAATGACAATTCTTCTGTTGCTGTTTTACTGATGGGAATAAGGAGGGCATATTCAGCTCTCTTCTTCATATGCTCTTGGTCTATTCCAGTTCTGAAAGGTGGGTGTAAAGTGGCTGTGTCCTTTTTCATCTGCTTTGCATCCATTCTTTTTATACCTTCATCTGCTTTGTGTAGCCTTGTGTTTCCTAGAGAGTTTTTGGTTTTTTTGTGTGTGTGTGACTATAGTCATCTCTGAAAGGAAAACTAGGTTGTGCAGTAAATTCCTGCTTGCGGAAAGAAGTAAGCCCAAGAGAAAATACTGAAATCTTCAGGAGAATTTTGTGTACTAAAGGACATAATTGCTTTTCCTCAAGGAATTCTTGCTTAGTATTGTAAATTGGTATGGTTGTGTGCTTTAGTTCTTTTAAGAGATAAGCCCATGCCAATGCACTGCTCACCTGAGCCATACTTGATACCCGCACTTGCTCCGAATCTGTAAATCCACTGGCTTAAAGGTTCCTCTTGAAATTGTTTCACAATGTACGTTGCTGCTGTCTGGAAATTGTGTTGTTATCACAACACCAAGGCTTCAATAGTCTAAAAATGCATGGTATGAAAAATACTGGATGTATGATCATGGAAGTGCTACTGTATGTGGACAGCCTGTGCATACAGTTATTCATTTGTTGAAGGATGTGCAAACTTAAGGCGCTAATGGGTTTTTCAACATCAAAACTGCATGTGCACACACCTGCATTCTTATAGTTCTTTATTAAAATTGCATTTAACCGTACTGTCCATAGGAGGACAACTTGGTTTGGCAGCAACTTTCAAAATTAATCTTTATCAGAATTATTTTTTATCTTATCAGAACAAACTAAAACATTGATGTCTTTTTTTTTTTTTCTCCCAAGAAATGGAACTGTGCCAGCATCTCATGTAAGGTTTAAGAACTTGAGGTTTTTAACCGAGTCTCTTTGTTGTTGGCCGAAAATGATCAAGGGGTTCTAGACCAAAAACCTCTGTCCACATTTGCTGACGTGTCTGAGTGACTTGGCTTGACAAAATGGCGCATCCTGACAAATGGACGTGATCTATCTGGACTTCAGTAAAGCCTTTGACATGGTCCCTCACAACATCCTGCTTGCCACACTGGAGGAATACGGATTTGATGGGTGGACTGTTCAGTGGATAAGGAATTGGCTGGATGGTTGCACCCAGAGGGTGGTACTCAATGGCTTGAAGTCCAGGACAAGTGGTGTCCCTCAAGGGTCCGTGCTGGGACTGGTACTGTTTAACATTTTTATCAATGACATAGAGGGATTGAGAGCACCATCAGCAAGTTTGCAGATGACACCAAGCTGTGTGGTGTTGTCGATACACCAGAGGGACGGGATGTCATTCAGAGGGACCTGGACAGGCTGGAGAGGTGGGCCCAGATGAACCTCATGAGGTTCAACAAAAGCAAGTGCAGGATTCTGCACCTGGGCCGAAACAATCCTCGGTATAAATACAGACTGAGGGATGAGGTATTAGAAAGCAGCCCTGAGGAAAGGGACTTGGGGGTGCTGATGGACGAGAAGCTGGACATGAGCAGGCAATGTGACTTGCAGCCCGGAAGGCCAATCACATCCTGGGCTGCATCAAAAGAAGTGTGCCAGCAGATCCAGAGAGGTGATTCTGCCACTTTACTCTGCTCTGGTGAGACCTCACCTGGAGTACTGTGTGCAGGTCTGGAGCCCTCAATATAGAAAGGACGTGGACCTGATGGAGCGGGTCCAGAGGAGGGCCACCAAAATGATCAGGGGGCTGGAGCACCTCTCTTATGAGGACAGGCTGAGGGAGCTGGGGTTGTTCAGCTTGGAGAAAAGGAGGCTCCGGGGAGACCTCATAGCAGCCTTCCAGTACCTGAGGGGGGCCTACAGGAAGGCTGGGGAGGGTCTGTTTACAAAGGCCTGCAGTGACAGGACGAGGGGCAATGGTTTTAAGTTGGAGAAGGGGAGATTTAGATTGGATATTAGGAAAAAGTTCTTTACTATGAGGGTGGTGGAACACTGGAACAGGTTGCCCAGGGAGGTGGTTGAGACCCCTTCCCTTGAGATATTCAAGGTGAAGCTCGACGAGGGCCTGGGCAACCTCATCTAGTTGGGGGTGTCCCCGCTGACTGCGGGGAGGTTGGACTAGATGACCTTTGGAGGTCCCTTCCGGCCTGGACCGATCTATGAATCTATGACTATGAAATTGCTCTGCTGCTGAAAAGGACCAGTTGCGGTATTTAGCTCTAGGGCATGGCTGGCTATGACTGTGTCACTGAGTTTGAAGGAGGAGATTAAACTTTTTTGGCTATCTCTGAGCAGTTTATATTCTCCTCACCTGGTCTTGCACCATATGTCTTTCCTTGGACCACTAAGGACAGCCTCTGAGTGGCCATGAGGCATGCTGTCTGCCAGCAGGTCTTGGCGCTCTTCTAGCCAAGGATCTTAAAAAAGACTTGGGGGGGTTTACAGTGGATGCCAAGCTGAATATGAGCCAAAGTGTACTCTCACTGCAAGTAAGGCAAACCACAAGATAAGCTACCTTTGGAGCACCTGGCCAGATGGATGCAAGTTGTTATCCTTCTCAACATCGGTAAGAGCACAGCTGGAATAGTGTATCCAGTTTTTGGCTCTCCAGATCAACAGAGAGATTGGGAAGCTGGAAAGGGTCTGTCAGAGGGGTAAAAAATTGGTCAGGGGACCAACGAGGAGAGGCTGAGGGAGCTGGGCTTGTTCCGTCTAGTAAAAGGGAAGCTGTGGGGTGATCTCAGTCTGGCGTAAAACTACTTAGAAGGCAGTTATAAAGGCAGTGGAGCCAAACTCTTGTTGGTAGTGCCAGATGATAGACTAAAGCCAATGGCCACATATTGCAGGTTGGGTGGCTTATGATGAACGTTAGAAAATATCTGTTCACCAGGAGGTTGGTGCAACACTGGGACAGATCAGCCAGAGACAGTTTTGCTTTCCCCATGTCAGGGGGTGTAGAAGATTTGGCTGGGCAGTACCACGGGTGACCTGATGTTGTGTAGGTGATCGTCTTGCTTTGAGCAGAAGGCTGGACTAAGCGACCTCCAAAGGTCCTTTCCAAGCAGCACTTCTATGATTCAGTGAATTGCTAGCCAGATTACAGAAACCTTCTATAAACAAACTTTCCTCCCAGTCATGTTCCCTACTCCAGGGACTGAGCCAATGTATTACTTTTAATAGAAAGGGTTTTCCATTAAAGAAATAGAAAACTGAATTGTCTAAATTGTCTCAAATGAAGGTAAGGACTGAACTGTCAGATTCCTTCAGTTGTTTTAGTGGTTCTGCAATAGAAGTGTTTGTGTCCAATTTGAGATATCTCTGTTTAAAACTGATGGGCTTGTAGATAAATATGTTACACTTAACTGCAATGGGTTTTAATCTGGCTCTGCTCAACAAAAGGGCAATACTGTGTCTTGAAACACTGGTGGTTGTTCCATCTCGACACTCCTTGTGGGTTCCCTGTGCTAAAAGGATCTGTCATCAACATAATGTGAAATTTTTAAATTGACTTTTTTATGAGAAGTGTAGCAGAAAACATATTCCTGAAGGTACAAAGTCCAGTGTAGGAAATGCAAGTGATTTTTTAAAAACAGTAAACTTGTATGCACAAGCTGAAAAAGAGTAATAAAATGGAAGGTGTTTCTCAGTGCTGGTCATGGCAATAAGGGATAAGGGATGCTGTTATGAAAATGTGCCTTTTAAATTAATGGTGTTTCTATTCTGAAACGGAGCTTGGAAAAAAAAATCTGCTATTTCTACATCTTTCTCCATGACTGTAATGAATTAGTTAAAACCTTTCATGAGTGTTGGATCACAAAGGGAGAAGTATAGTTTCCTTGCAAAGGCAATTTGTGGCAGAATGTTGAAGAGGAATTCAACTAAGGAGCAACAACAAAAATGTACTCCCTTCAGTAAAAATGGTATTGTGAAGTAATGTTAAGATTAGGCTCTAAATTAACAAAAGGAGGAGTAATTATTAATGCTGCCATTGTGTTCTGTACTTAGCTGTATTTTTCAGACAATGAAAGTCATGGTATGTAACACCATTTACTTTTAATTAAAAGCACAAAGCAACATGAATTTGCATTGCTTGTCAACAGCAAAGCAGCTAAATAAGCCATCACAGACTTCAAATTAGAATTTTTCATTGATTTGTGTCAGCCTTAAAGTGCCTAATTTATCTATTAAATCTCATTTTCTCTTTAAAAATAAAGATAGGATTTTCATTCTCAGATTTATATGATAAATGCTGTTCTACTCATTTTAATGAGGTTTTATCGAATTCATAGCAAAGATTGGTGTGACTCTGGACCTGATTCATTCATGGTGTAATTCCTTTTGAAGTCAATGGTAGTAACAGGGAAGGAATCTGGTAGGCGAGTCCTCGATCAAAGCAGCTGTATCTGACCCATTCCGTTCAGTAGGAGTTCTTCCAATATGGGAATTTGGAAAAGATTATAGAGATAAAAGTTTTAGAAGGTCTCAGATGACTTTGGCACTTTCCCCATATAGCTCCCCATAAAGCTTTTGGGGGATTAGTCAAATGGTAGAATTAACTTTTGGAGGAAAGAGATTGATAAGCGACTTAATCCAGATCTTGTGAGGGTAAGGATCTTCCAGAACCAAAAACGTGTCTTGATCTTTGAATCCAGCCTTTGTTCAAGGATGTTCCAGGGGTCTCCTGCAGTCAGCAAGGTTCCAGATTCACGTTAAGGGAATCCTGCCCCTGCAGGACTGCTGGGGCAGAGACAGTGGGTTGTAAGATTAAGACGAACTGGCAAAGCCAAAAAAAAGGAAACTTCAGAACACAAAGAAATAGTAGGGGCGCTTAGTCCGAGAATGCCTTCTCCTTTCTTTGAGGATGAGGGAGCTGGTTGGCTTGGAGGGGAAGAAAACGAGGAGAGTCCTTGGTTAGATCCAGTGTGGGCTTCTTAAATGAGGAAAAGCCATATCTACAGAGCTTCAGAACAAACTGTGGCAAAAATTTCAGTGTCTTGTCACGAAGCCATTTATCTAAGAGTTGAGAGAGAGAGATCTGAAAGTGGAACTTATCTTGGCTTTTGAGCTGTCTGTTTAAACTGCAGGTTGCAATGCAAACCACAAAAACGTCGTTTTACCAGTTTATAGAAAAAATTGGTTTTACCAGTTTATAGAAAAAATGTAGACACGTAGATTTTAATTCTAGGACTGCCTAAAAACTGCAAGAGGATTTCAGAGTAAAGTCGGTGCCTTAGCTTTCTGCCGTTTTTGCTGAAAGCACCATAAAGTAATCTGAATAGAATGAGTGGTCTGGGGATAAAATTATGGATAGTCCCAAATAGGAGAGGACACAAAATACTTTGGAGCCTTTTGTCTTGGTCAAATTCATTCAGCTTCACTTTGAAAAGATACATACATTTTATATATCCACCAAAGGACACTTGTCCTATTGTTTCTAGGTGGTTTTGTTATAACATAGGATAGAAATGGAAATGCTGTTCCAATATAACATCGCGTGCATTCAGGAAGAAAGTAGTAATAAATTTGCTTTCAAAACTCCAGAATAACTCAGGGATTACTTCTTTTTTTTTTTTTCTCATACTTTTCAGTATTCATGGTTAATTAGGCAACATTTTAGTTGGAAATTTCTCCGTTGTTATTTTTAGGACCATAATGACTCATTTGTGCTGCGTTCGAGTGTAAGTTCTGGTAGGATTTGGTCTTTAGTAACCTCTGAGGGAACGGGCTCCAGCCGGTCAAAATGTGGTGGGTATTTTTGTGGAGCAGTTTAGTAGCAATACAGAAATTCGTGCTCAGCAGAAAATGCGATATTTCTGTTATTTTGCGTTTGTTCTAATGGCTCAGGCCCTGTGGAAACAAACCAGCCAGAGAGGTACTTTCTTTTCTCACAAGACCGTTGCTTCGTAGCTTTGAGATTCAGCAGATTAAACAGCAGGAGTGGAAGGAGGAGAACGAAGGACCTTGCTTATTCTGGATGGCTCCCTCACGTCCGACAGGGAAATAAGGAGTCTTTGGGAGGTTGTTTGATATTCATGAAATGCAAAAAGTGCCTGTCGCAGTCCGAGATAGTGTCATCAGAACAGCTAGATACCCACATTTCAGCTAGGAGGTCTGTATATTATGTTAATACTGACCTCTGCATAAGATGGAAACAACCCACTGTCAAATCGTGGGCAGGGATTTAAACAGGCTGGGTTTCGCCAATTTGCTTTGCTGCTCTGTTACGAATTAGTTCTGGTTACCTGCGCTTGGACAGACCTGTTTCTTTCTTATTTAGTTCGGCTTTTTTTTTTTTTTCTTTTTTTTTTTTTTTTTTTTGGCTACATTCTTTCTGTGACTTGATTTGAAAGATTTCACACACACCCCCCACACCCCCCTCCTTCCCGCCGGAGATATCCAAAGACCCAAATGAAAAAGGGGGAGGGGAGCGGAGGGGAGGATTTGCCCTAAATTATTTGCTAATCCTGGCTAGAGGAGTCGGAAAAAAGCCTGTCCTCATCCCCAGCAGGTGCAGTGCGGTAGAGGTGCCGCAGGCAGAGCCCCGGCGCTGGCCCGGCGCGGTTACTGGCGGGCGATGCACTGCAGTAACCCCGCCGGTGATGGCGGTGCTCTGGCCCCGCCGCCCGGGCCCTGGTTGGCTGCTCCAGGCGCTGTTGTTGCTAAGATGGGAGGAAAAAGATGCAGAACAGTCAAGAGCAAAACCCACTTTGCGAGAGATTTGGGTTTTGGGTTTTTTTTTTGTTTTTTTTTTTTTTCTTTTTCCCGTTTTTTTTTTTTTTTTCTTTTGCCTTCCTCCGACAGATGGGTTGTATTGTTTTCCTTCGTGGTTGGTTTTTTTTTTTTTTTTTTTTTTTTTTTTTTGCCTGCTGTGTCTGAGAGCGTGTTTTCATCTCGGAGAGCAGGATGTATGCAAATTGAGATCCATATGTTAGAAAGAATAAACGAGTTAAGCTGGTTGGAGTGAAGGGCGATACTAGTAAAAAGCTCTTTAAGCAACCGGTTTGCGCATTCGCTTTCAGTGAGTTGAAATGTTAGCGAACTTAACGAAAATGAAACATGAGTTTGAGCAGAGGATTTCCAAATGTGTGTTTCAACCTTGATAAAATCCGTGCAGTTTTTCTTTTAACACTTAAGCTGTCTCAAGATGGTGAAAACATACTGAATAGTCACTGTTACTGGAATAGTTCAGAGTTCTATTAAGTGACTTATAACTCTTCCTAGCATCCTCTTGCATGGATTGTTATGAACTAGAGGTTATTTGGGATAAGTCTTGGTCAGCCCCTTTGTGCGATCTTTCTACTGTTTCCCAGCTGAATATGACAGCTGAACATGACTTTACTTCAGCGTTACTTATTTTCCTCCATGCGGAATCCAGTGTTATTGTTGTGGGTTTGTTTGGGGTTTTTTTTTGTGCCTGGAGCTCTTTTTTGGAAATGTGTCTGAGTTTGACTCAGTGTGTTTTGGTCACTGAGTCTTTGTGTGAGTAGAACACATTTTTCTTCTTTCTCTTTGCCATATTGTTTGTTAAAACTAAACATAGCAACGACCTGACTGTTTCTCATTCTAGGTAATGTTTTAATACAATAAATTTTATTAGTTCCTCTTGGGAAAACTTGTGGCCAAGGAAGGAAGTTTTAGAGAGATACCAATTAAAACATTTAAGAATTCATACGCCAGGGAAGCGGTGATGGCTGTGGTGCCAACGAGCCGTTGGGAGTTTGAGCTGTGGTCCCCACTGTTTCCATCTCACAGTAAGCATGTGTTGGGGGCTGGCTGTAACTCACCCTGACAGTCCTCCACTACAACCTTCTGTACACTGAGTGGGATTTGATGAAGTGCTTTGCTGTCCTCTGCCCATATACAGCCTTGTCTTGCTCAAGGTGTTGAGGGAGGTAGAGACAGCATGCACCAGCATATGGGGGTGCTTTTTTTGCATTTCAAAGTAGAATTCAGTTCACAGTCTGGAGATCTCTGAAGGAAGATGAAGCAAGAGTCATTTTGCAATTGAAGGCTTCAGCCATCAGATGGTTGATCAGGGTTCTCCATAGCCTCAGTAAAAGGAAAGAGGAATCTCAAAAGCAAGCAAGAATAGAAGGTAGTTCAAGAGTAAAAGTGCTGTTAGAGTCCATTTTCACTTGTGTATTTACATGCCATTTTGGGAGGTGCCTTCTGGAGGCCTGTGGGGTCTAAAGTTACCTGCTTACTAAGGCAGGTCTTTTGTTCTCAGGGGATTTAATATCTCAGAGTTCAGCTCTGTATTCTCTAAGAAATTAATTGCTTCACACTTCCCTGTAGCATTGTTCTTGTAGGTAAACTGGTTGGCTTTGGAAAGGCAGAGTTCAGGGCACATGATACTACTCAAAATGTGGCGGACCCTGACAAGGAATACTCAGCTGCATTATAATTTACAACTGTACCAGTTAAACTGATGGATACCTTTTTCCTCTATTAGAAAACAGTGTTTGGTTTTACTATTAAAATTAACATCTCAAGACTTACTCCAAACAACACGCAAGGAGAATCCCAGCAAAATTTAAATGATAGTTTAGCACATGGGAATGAACTGATCTGAATTTAAAATTAAAGCATTGCAAACTGAAGGGTGGGTGTTCAGTCTCGAGATGGATGTCCTTGAGGCAACCCTAAATGCATCAGCCAAGCCTTATCCCCAGAACCTCTGTGACTTGCACACTCTTGAGGTGCATAAGGATGTATGTCTAAAACAAGACTGAGTTTTTGACAAAAATAAGCTGGGAGTTTAGGTTAGTTTGCCATTATATGCAGTCAGAGAACCTGGCCCCGTGTCCCTTCTCTGACAGAAAGTAGAGCAGAGTGCTTGGGGAAGAGTTCAAGTGTAGGCAAGTGTATAGTAGTGTTTCCCTGCGTTTTTGCAGCTCAGAGGTTTCCTGAACTAGGTACGGTATCTTTGTGTTTACTAGTTCTCAGTGGATTTTTTTCTTTTGTAAAGTCATTCACTTGCTCTCTGAACCTAAGCAAGCTTTTGGTGTTCATGCTGTCACCTCACTATTTGCGTCCTTTTTCAAACCATTCAGGAGTTAGGTGAATGGCAAATAGCCCAATAAAGATTCCCTAAGACTCAGGGGTTAGCTTTCTTCATTGATTGACCACTGACCTCCTACTCTTTTGTTTCCTGTTGCTTTATCTGCTTTCTCACTTATTTGATAACCGGCCATTTATCTTCCTGTCAGATTCATTTATTTAAGAACTTTAATGTAAGACCTTGTTGAAACATGACATCCATGGCAAAAAAATGGCCCTCTTTTTTTAGGTATTACTTCAAAAAGACATCAGATGCGTTTTATATTACCAAGTTTTGTACCAGAGACTTCTGCACAAGATCTGTCTTTTTTCTCTATCAAAAGCATTGGAACAGTAACAAGATGAGATGGTGGTGGTTCAGGTTGCCTGCCCACTGTGCTGGCTTTGAACCTGGAAGCTAGCAATTTTTGTTTAAAAGCGTTGGTACAGAGGACAGCAAAACCACCAGAGCTTACTTAGACTATACCATGTGGAAAACTTAGTTCTCTAGTATGAAGGTAATTTCCAAGCACAGCTTTAGTGCTTAGGACTGGAAGAGTCCTCCTCATCAAGCCCAGGACCAAGCTGTAGCAGGCGCCACCTTCTTGATATCAAAGCCTATGTTAATGAGGAAATGGAAAGACTGAGGGTCCCCAAATCTGTCCAAATGTTGCCACATTTTCACCAACTTTTAAATACATGAAAAGAAGTTATGGTATAATAAAATATGTATGGAAGAACTGCTGCCCTTTTTAACCAATTCTTTAACTTATTCATCCCCAAAACAACATGTTAAGTATGATGGAAAAGGATCACAGCACATATGTAGAACACCAGGCAATTTTGGTTGTTTTCAGTAACTATTTGAATCTCAATAGCTTCTTACAAGTAGATGTTCTTATATATTTAATTTGTTCCTCAAATAATTATCAGGAGGTCTGTTGAAATATCCCATTGGTGATGATTCAGATGTTTGAAAATGGCTCCCTTGTGAATTATGTGCTTTAGTGCAGACGTTGGATTTAATTTGGCCTTTGGATGCTTTGTCTCTTAGAATTGAAGATTTTAGAATGGATATTTGACACAGAACGTAAGTGGTAGTATAAAATATAGAAGGACTAGTGCTGTGTAAGTGTCTCTGAAATAAGGAAAAAATAATTCTGCCTAGGAGATGGTGTCGCTGGAGATGCATGCTGCAATATGTCTTAAGTCACGCTGTGGGAACTTTTGTAGCTGCATTTCCCGATTGGACTTTCTTGTGGCCGTTAGGCTTGTATTCTCATTTACAGTTCATTTAGACTTTGCTGATTTCAGGGGGAGAAACAGATGCACTTTGAAGACTTAATTCTCTTTAGAGAGGATAGGGATGAAGCCATCCAAATTCTTATCAGAACGAAGTATGTGGAATTACATAATCGTCAAACTGAGTTAACCGCGTGTTTGTTTGTTCGTTTTTCGTTACGTATCTGTTCCAAAGAAAAATAAATGTCAAAGACCTTGGCTTTACAAGATAATTTACCATCTGCCTCTCATCTAGTATCTGCAGCCTACATCTTTTGTATAAGAATCATATTTCTTCCTGCTTTGCATATTTAGAATAATAACAAATGTTGTTTATAATTGCAGTACATCTGCTACAGGAGAGAGGAGAAGATGGAACATGCAGTGGTCAGGTTCCTGGGTAGATGAGGATAAGACCTCTGCTCTGTCTCTTGCTGATCTTCAGAGGGCAGCCTTTTATGCCAGACGAGAAGACGGGAATTTCAAATGAAGTGATGCACCTAGTTAATATGAAATTTGAAGAAAAAAAATATAAATCTGAAGATTATAATACTCTTGTTAAGCAATGGAGTTAAATTCTGCCCTGTTGCATCTGTTTTGTGCTTGTGGAAGTAGTCAGGTGGATGAGGCTGCACCAAGAAAGCATGGCTAGTATAATTTTTTTAGTCATGATCCAGTTATTACCTCAAGTGCTTTGGAAATTAAACACTCTAATAGCAGCAGCATGACAGGACGAGAATTGGTAAATGAATGCACAATTAAAAGGAAGGGGATTGAAGGTAAATATTTGCTATTAGAAGAAGGGCAGCTATTTTTTCTGGGTCAGAAAGCCATGAACTTCAACCAGCTTGTTGACTATGAATATTGAGGCCCAACTGTCTAAAATAACTATTTGAGGCTCATAAATCTCAAGCCTGTGGGTGGCTGTCTGGGACTGAGTTCCTCTTCCTTCTCCCTTGGAGAGGTGAAGGTCATATGCTGCCACCAGAGAAAGCTGAGCATCGGAAAGACAAGGATGAATGTGGAGGGGTGCATCTGTGCACAGCTGGCCATGAAAAGTTACTCTCTTGGGTTTTGGTTTTGACCCTGAATCTTGAAGAATTATTTGAAGGAGAGTTTGCGCCAGAGGAGCCAATTGATAATAGATAAATACTGAGTGTGCAGATGCTGGATCAGAGACCTTTCTGAAAACCAGTTGGGTCAGATCTGTTTTGTAATCAGAACTGTTGAGTTTTTCACACAAGTTAACAAGAGTTTCTAATTGTGGTGATTGTAAAACAAGACTGTTGGTAGTAGCTGAATCTGGTGGGGCTTCAGGTCCCACAGGGATTCCTCCTACTCCAGCCCAATTGGTACTTGGCAGCCTTGGTTCTGTATTTACAGGTCCAGTTAGTAATGAGGCAGGGCATGTATTCCTAACAGGCACACACTACTTGTCCATACATGCCATACACTCAGCCAGCCGTATGGACCAGCAGAAGGATGGTCCACACAAGGACGGACCAACCTGGGGGTTGGTCTCTTCTCCCAAGTCACAGGCAACAGGACAAGAGGAAATGGCCTCAAGCTGCACCAGGGGAGGTTTAGATTGGGTATTAGGAAAAATTTTTACACTGAAGGGTTTATTAAGCCTTGGAATGGGCTGCCCAGGGAAGTGGTTGAGGCACCATCCCTTGGAGGTGTTCAAACAATGGGTTGACATAGAGCTTAGTGACATGGTTTAGTGACTTTTTTTTTATCAGAGTTAGGTTGATGGTTGGACTAGATGATCTTAAAGGTCCCTTCCAACCTAGACAATTCTATGATTCTAAGGATGGAACTGCCTTTATGGCACGCACTTAAATACAGGTGACACTTGTGCAAACGTGACCACCACTGATGGCTCACTGCCATTCCTTCCTGCTGGCTGCTTGTGGGTTGCACACATACACAAGGCAGGTCTCGCCACCAGTGGGTTTTGGACACTGACAATCCATTCACTCCTGCCTCCTCCAGTTGTTGGCAGCTGGACCTACAAGCCCTCAGGTCTGCATCCTCTCGCTCAAGTAGTGAGCATGTCATGGTATTTGTTAGCACTCAGGGACAGGGGCTGGCAGAGAGTGCATTCATGTGGTAGATAATTGGGAATAGTGTTTAGGAGGAGTACAGGTTGGACTGCGGTGATCAGAGGCAGGGCTTGGTCAGGCAGGTGTACTGACCAGCTGCCTGTTCACGTGCCTCTGGCTCCTTTAATCCCCTTTCCCGTCTGTTTTCTCAGGTTGTTCCTTCTCAGTCCTTGACCCATCCCTTTCCCTGCCTTTGGTAATTCCCTTAAATGTCCTGTGATAATATTTCTGACTCTCCGTAATTCCCATAGCCACCCCATGGCTGGTTTTATGCCATCCCAGACTTCTGTTCCCCCTGCACGACGCAGCAAGTCCTATTCCCCTGCAGGCCATCGCCCACTCTTGCCTGTACCGCATTCCAGGGAGACAGTCTCCCTGTTGACACGTCTTGATGGGCTTTCCTCCAGGAACAGTGGTCCTGTCCTTTTCCTTTGAGCGTCTTCGGAGTGGCTGATTCAGGAGGCTGCGTTTGGACTGGGTAGCTGAGTACGGTTGGTCCTCTAAGCCTCAACTCGGTCTCCGTGCTCAATGTGACTGGCCTTTCATTACATAACTGAGCAAAGACCATTTTTAGACTTTCTTGGCTGATTTGATTTTTTTTTTCTATACTTTCTATTTAAAAATAAATCAAAGTGCTTGGCCAGTCACTTGTTTACACCGGTGGAAAGTTTCCCCGTGATACAAATCATCATTGAAGGGGAACTCACAAAAGACAGGTTGACATAGTGCTTAGTGACATGGTTTAGTGATGGTTTTTTATCAGTTAGGTTGATGGTTGGACTAGCTGATCTTAACGGTCCCTTTCAACCTAGCCAATTCTATGATTTTTACCCTCTCATGTGAAAGTTTCAGGAAAGCTGTGAGTAATTGCAAACAGGGAATCGAGTTGCTGCCACTTGTGATTATAATAAATCAGGTTCTGCTGTCTCAAAGGCTGAGTTATGACTATTTGTGCGAGCTGCTGTATCAAAAATAGTCAGAGAAGCTTGACAGGCATTCCTGAAGAAGGTTGACTATTTGATTTCTTGTTTGGGAGAAAGACGATGTAAACTTCAAGGAGAAATACTGAAGTAGTCGCAAGTCTGTGAGCCCTGGGATTACTGTAAGACTGGGTGTTTGTAGAGAACAACTGTGTCCTGTCCAGTAGTAGTATGACATCTGGGGACACCAAAAGAAGGATGAAACTTCAGAATATGCATAATAGCAGTTAACATATTTTGTCTTTAGCCTGCAAACAGAAGTATTAACATCAGTCTCCTGAATCCCATATACTCTAAATATGTCATGTACACATTATAAAACCAAGCAAGCAAATTAAAGCAGGCCTTCCCTTACAGAGCGTGGCTGCAGCATTTTAACACTCGGCATTTGATTCTTATTGACAGGTAGTAAAAATGAACTCCCCACACAAAGTGACTTGGGGCAAAAGGTGGCACACATTCTGCGGTAAATAAAACTAACTTCGAAGCCAACCTACAGCTCATCTCAGATGTTCATACTATGCCACTTTAAGAGTACAGGGCCAAATGAACCTTGAAATCACCGCGATGACATAATGGATAGAGTTTACCCAAGGAACAGGTATTGACAGGCTGTCAGGAGTGTTGTCTTATGATAGAAGATTTTGGACCAAATTCACCCCTGATATAAATTGACTGAAATTAATAAAGCTTGCTGAAACAAGAGTATGGCCTACTACCTGAAAGACACTTTTTCACTCGTTAGTATGGTTTACTGCTAAAACTGTGTTCTAAAAAATACAGAAGCTAATGCAGTTCATGTGAAATGTCAGTGTTGAATGTCAACCAATATGCTGTTTGGGCCAGACTAGACTTTTGACTACCAGGCTAATAAAGCAAAGGCCATCTATTTCCCACTCCCTCCCATCACCCACAGTTTTAATCTAAGAAAACTTGTCCTGACTTGGATTCCAACTCCCGTCCAGATACTCAGCATTACAAATGAGAGAGTACAAAGCATGTTTATAGGGTGGTGGAAATGTGTCAACATCATCCAATCCAATCCATCATCATCCAATACAGGCATGTCTGAAAGCATTGGAGGCCCTCCTGTCAGAGTGTAAAGAGTAACGTATTGCTTCTTACCAAGATTACTATATTTCCTTTTTAGTCATCTATGAATATTTTCTGTGTAAATTGTCTTCATAGATAAATACATTCAATATAATGTGTATGTATGTAGATCTAATACATTTATACAGATATGTGTAATTATAAGTCTGTGAGTATATATACATACATATTATCTCTGTTTTCATATAGATATGTGTATATATGCACATACGCCCCTACGCTCAGGTATATTTATTTATGTACAAAAGCTGGCTGCGTATCACTATAACAAATATTTTGAAGATAACATGTTTGTAGAGGTGTATATTCCTCCTCCTTTTCAGCAACAAGATGATATAATTATAGAAAAGCAGTAACAACCTGATTTTTTAAAATGAAAAGCAAAAGAATAGCGGTTGCTTAGAAGTGGTTCAAGTCTGTTGCTACTGGATTAACAGCATAACAAGCTAAAATAGCAGGAAAAATGACCGTGAAATGGAAGCTGTTTTATCATCCACCTGAATACCAGTGGTGTAAAGAACAGTATGAAGAAAAGACAGCATTTTGCTGATGCTTTTCAGTAGGGACTTACTGCATTACATAAGTTGAGTAATTTTCTGCTCTGAGTCATTTCTCTCGTAATCAGATTGCTTGCGCTTTGTTCTTGGTTTTTGTTTTTTTTTTTGAAGTTGTAAGAAAGAATGGGTTGGAGCTCTCATGTGTATCAATGGTGGGTTCAGTGCATACATGTTTGGGCAAATTTGCCTGGTTATAACTGCTGACATCATTGTCTGAATTTCCTTCTCTATTACCTGAGCATTATTGCAACTCACTTTCCTGTGCTGGTTGTAAAGGAGGGTATGCTTACATGCTAGTAAATGTGTGCTACTTCTGTTTGTTTGAATAGTGGTTTGCTGGTGACCGAAAACCGGAATGGGTGTGTATCTTTGGGTGCAGAAGGAAAATACCACAATTTTATGTAAAATAACGGGAGCATACGACACATGCTGTGATTTTCAAGAGCCAATGAGAGAATCATACAGTAGTTTGAGTTGGAAGGGACCTTTAAAGTTCATTGAGTCCACCCACCATGCAATGAACAGGGACATCTTCAATTAGATCAGGTTGCTCAGAGCCCCATCCAGCCTGACACTGAACGTTTCCAGGGATGGGGCATCTACCACCTCTCTGGGCAACCTGTTCCAGTGTTTCACCACCCTCATTGTAAAAAATGTCTTCCTTATATCTAGTCTAAATCAACCCTCTTTTAGCTTAAAGCCATCACCCCTTGTTCTATTGCAACAGGCTCTGCTAATACGTTTGTCCCCGTCTTTCTTATAAGCCCCCTTTAAGTACTGGAAGCACGCAGTAAGTCTCCCTGGAGCCTTCTCTTCTCCAGGCTGAACAACCCCAACTCTCTCAGCCTGTCTTCATAGGAGAGGTGCTCTAGCCCTCTGATCATCTTTGTGGCTCTCTGGACCTGTTCCAACAGGTCAGTGTCTTTCCTGTGCTGAGGGCTCCAGAGCTGGATGCAGTACTCCAGGTGGGGTCTCACCAGGGTGGAATAGAGGGGCAGAATCACCTCTCTCAACCTGCTGGCCACACTGCTTTTGATGCAGCCCAGGATGCGGTTAACTTTCTTGGCTGCAAACGCATATTGTCGGCTGATGTCCAGCTTTTCATCCACCAGTACCCCCAAGTCCTTCACCTCAGGGCTGCTCTCAATCTCTTTATCTCACAGCTTGTATTGATACTAGGGATTGCCCCGCTCCAGGTGCAGGACCTTGCACTTGGCCTCACTTCATGAGGTTCACGTGTTCCTACTTCTCAGGCTTGTCCAGGTCCCTCTGGATGGCATCCTGTCCCTCAGGCTTGTCAACCGCACCACTCAGCTTAGTGTCGTCAGCAAACTTGCTGAGGGTGCACTTGATCCCACTGTCTATGTCATTGATGAAGATACTGAACAGTACTGGTCCCAGTATGGACCCCTGAGGGACACTTCTCACAGATCTCCATGTGGATATTGAGCCAGTGACCACTACTTTTTGGATGCGACCATCCAAGCAATTCCTCATCCACCAGACAGTCCACCCATCAAATCCATATCTCTCCAATTCAGAGAGAAGGATGTTGTGGGGGAACGTGTCAAAGGCCTTACAGAAGTCCGGATAGAAGACCTCCGTAGCTCTTCCCTTTTCTAGTGATGTAGTGACTCCATGAGAGAAGGCCACTGGCTTGATCAGCCAGGACTTGCCCTTGGTGAAGCCCTGATGGCTGTCTCTAATCACCTATGCCTTAGCATTGCTTCTAGGAGGATCTGTTCCATGATCATCCCAGGCACAGAAGTGAGACTGAGAAATTGGTAGTTCCCAGGATCCTCCTTTCTACCCTTTTTGAAAATAGGTGCAATGTTTCGCTTTTTCCAATTACCAGGGACTTTATGTGACTGCCATGACTTTTCACATATCACGGAGAGTGGCTTGGCAACTACATCAGCCAATTCCCCCAGGACTCGGATGCATCTCATCAGGTCCCATAGACTTCTGTATGTTCAGGTTCCTCAGGTGATCATGAACCTGATCTTCTCTTACAGTAGGAGGGACTTTGCTCTTCCAGTCTCAGTCTTGCAGTCCATCCACTCAAGAGGTGTAGGAAGGGGAATATGGTAGAAATGTTCTTCTGGCGGATTTTCTTGAGGGCTAGAAATGTCCCTTGACTGCACTGGGGAAGGCAAATAACAGCGCCCAAGATCTGCAAATGGACAGCACTGCCCATACTCAGCTCTGTCCACACAGTGGTGGACATTTGCCTTCCCTGGGCACCTCTGATGTGGGGAAGGCAAAGAGCTGTTCAGGGCATTGTCTGATTCTGGTCAGCCTCAAGAGTACACACACTGTCTACACCTTACAACCTGTCGTATTTGGGGTGTGAGTGGGAGTGCTCCGTGGTCTCTTTTTTACAGAGATGAGGGGAGTGGGATAGGGGTTGTCATCGTCTTTTTCGCTCACCACACTGGAACTAATACACCTCAGGATTTGTGTGGATTGCTCAGTGCGTTTTAAAAGATTGTCTCTCCTGTCTCCTCTTGTCCAGCTCTCCTAATCATCCACACTTGTAGCCATTCTGTGCAAGTGCTGGCACTAAAACACATAGGAAAAAGTGGCTCCAAATGCTTCCAGGGTGTTTACAACTGTACACAAGGAAAGGAGATTGAAGATAAAGTCAAGATTAACCTCTCCTTTTGTATCGCAGTATCATTATCTAATTAGATCAGAAGCAGAGCCCTGCGGCTTAGTCAGTATTAGAGCGTAGGCACCCATTTCAGGAGGGAGCCTTTGAGAAGAGCAATCTTCAGCCGTCCACCTACACCATTTTCTTTGCGGCTTTGCAAAATGGAAAAAATGACAGATGTAAACCTCCCCAAAAGCAGTTGCATGTTCCCCTTATACACATTGCCTTCAAAGTGACTTCTGTCCCCCTGAACCACTAACTCTTTGACAATCCCGGTGGGTGACCCTTGTCTTTGCTGTCCCTGGGCTGCTGGGACGAGACAGAATAGCTCCAGTGGAATTCAGTGTGTCAGACCCTGAGGAGAGGGTCTGCTGGTTTCAAATCACCCATGCTATTTTATTGCAGGCACAGGTAACCTTTATCAGGGAATTGGAGCCGTGGTTCAGATAAGCTGGAGGGAGAGGGGATGGGAGGGAGCAGGGAATTCTTCCCATTTGTCAGAAGAGGTCCTTTACCTGAACAAGAACTCTTGTCACCCAGTAGTTGCTCTGCCTTACTGTAGAAAATGGCCAAGATTGCCTAAATATATGGAGATACTGCAGTTGGGGCTGTTGCTACGCCATTCATAGGTCCTGTTCTTGGGGTTTATATATGTTGGGACTTATGCCTGATCTGTGATTTTGGTTCTGTATCAGTTGCAAAATGACCCTCTGCTTTAGGTTTGGCAAACATCCCCCTAGAAGAGCACTTTGTGTGCAGTTTGCCCAAGCATTCTTCTAACATAACAGATGGTGGGACTTTTGTGGGCAAAGCCCAAGTGGGTTCGACTAAGTTCTGAGTGTACCACTCTATATAAAACTAATCCTGGTGCGCTTTGGATCCTTGTAGGAAAACATACTGTAGCAAACCCTTTCATTGTATTGGGACAATTTATCATTAGCAAATAAATGGAGAGTGTGGGATAGAAGAATGGAGTAGATCTGTCCCTGCTCCAAGATCTTAATATTCAATATCAGTTGACTAGGAACATGGGACTATGAATCTGACCAAGGCATGTTGTAACAATAACAACCACCATAAAATACAGAAGAACTCTCACAAATATTACAAATAGAGAAGTGGAAACTCGTAGGTTAGGGGCAGGTAGCAGAGCTTGAAAGCAGTTTGTTGGGTTTACTCAAGTCTTCATTGGAAGTGGAGTGGTGACTCAAGTTTTAATGCGTACATACAGAAATTTTAAAAAGTAGTAATATTTTCAGAGTGTTGTGATCTGATGACAGAGCAATGTTCTGTACTTGTGCCATTACCTGGGTTGTTGCAGCCCCTGTCAGCATAATGTAATCTCACCTGTTGGCACAAAGACACAGGTGGTGCATTCACCGCTTCCACATAATGATCAAAAGCATTTAGCTAGTGCTGAAGACCAGCAATGTTAGAGGTGAGCTTATTTTTCCATTTGCACGCAGGCTACAGCTGTCATTGCTTTCTCTTGCATTTCTCACATACATTTAGAAAAACTTGCGTGCGAACTTTGAACTTGTGCATCTCCTGTATAGCACTGAGTGCACTGCCCGAAGAAGGACTGTCTGTGGCCCAGCAGACTACAATTGCTGTATCGCTGTGTGTAATGAAGCTGCTCACCTCACAATGAGATTTTGTATTAGGTATATCAGATCCTTTTAAAACCATGGATTGCATGAGTGGTTATACCTAATAGACAGCAGGCCACATTTTCCCTTAGGCATCTCATAGCAACGAGAGCCAGGCATGAGAGTCTGATTCATCTGAGTCCATGTGGGCTTCTTCTGTGTAAGAGGCTGTGCCCAGCAACCTAGGCTCTCATTACAGCCGAGAGATTTCACTCATGGTCAATGGAGTATAGTTACTTCAACAAGCCAAACAAATGACTCCTTCTGCACATTTACTAGGAGGAACAGCAGTGGTGGGGTGGCCCTGGGCAGCAGTTGAGCACCCACACAGCTGCTCTGTGTCCCCCACCAGAATAGGGGAGAGAATCAGAAGAGCAAAAGCTGAAAACTTGTGGATCGAGGTAAGGGCAGTTTAATAAGTGAATCAAAGCTATGCACACAAGCAAGGTGAAATAAGGAGTTTATTCACTGCTGCCCATCAGCAGGCAGATGTTTAGCTACTTTCTGAAAAGCGGGTCCTCGGCACATGGAAGAGTCACTTGGGAAGATAGATGCCGTAGCCCCAAACATCCCCCCTGCCCGTCTCTTTTCCCCAGCTTTTATTGCTGAGCATGATGTCGTATGGTATGGGATATCCCTTCGGTAAGCTGTCTCGGCTTCTTGAGCACCCCAGCTTACTCTAAAAAAAAGAAAGCCTTGACTCTGTGCAAGCACTGCTCAGCAATAGCCAAAACACAGTGTGTTATCAACATTGTTTTTGTCACAGATCCAAAACATGGCACCATATCAGCTGCTCTGAAGAAAATTAACTCCATCCTAGCCAGACCCAGTAGAAAAGCTCACATGTGAATGTTTACGTTGTAGTTGTTTGCAGATGGTTAAAACAAATCCCTCCCTGAGTTTTTGAGTTCCTGATACGTCAGTATTCCTATGTGGAAGGTTTCCACGTTCCAGTCTTTGAGTCTTGCGATACTGCTGTATGCCTACATTTTCATGAATCCCCGCTTTCGATCCCTCAGCCTGTGTCACCTACTGAACTAGCACAAATGTGTGCTGCTGTATTGATTTTAGTGGTTCCATGCTGTTCTACAGGAACTGAGTCTGGAGACTGCCTGTGGTCTTCAGGATCAAAGCATGTGTTTTGAGGTGACATGAATATTGTTCTAATGGTGTCTCTTCATTATTTCATTTAAAGTAACAGCATTTGCGAGGAAATGTAAGTAATTTGCGAGTAAACAGCCTGGACTCTTATCTCCCTTTTTCTTTCCTGTGTGTACTGCTGTGTTAATAGGTAGCATAGATAAATGTCTTACAGAAGTATGTTAAACATAGGTAGACCAGTCATATAGAAGTCATACAGTAAGAGAGTAAAGAAACCTCAAGAGACAAGTCAGATTTAATTTTCTAGTAACATATCCAGCCAGCATCGTTTTGAAATGTTATTGTCAGTTTAGTTGGTGTTCAGGAAAAAATGGAAACACGTTGTCTTGACTTCGGAAAACAAATGTACTTTGGAATATGGTTTACAGGGACATCTAATTAAAAGGATGTGGGAAGACCAACACTCTATATGTGAGTCTCTCTTACTAGTGATATACATGAGTCATCAGACCATTAGCATAGCTAATTTCTTTTGATGGACTTCCAATTTGTGGAGGAAGCAACTGCTTTCACTACCAAATTTTTCCTGTCCCTATAGACCAGTTGGATCAGTCAACGTCCAGCTTAAGTCTCTCCATAGTTTACCCCTTGCCTTTTCATTGAACAGTTGAATAGCATAACTGTAAAGAAGGACAAGAAGTGTCAAAAGAAGTTACAGGTGTTACTGGGAAATGAACCAATGCAGAGATAAAGTATAAGTGAAAGGACTGTTAACAGAGAGGGTCTCCTGATGAGCCTATAATGAAAATCCCTCAGGAAAATTTCAATATCCTATTTTTGTTGGAAGATGGTAGTGCATCAGAGTAGAAATGCTGTTTCTTTGCTACATTTTTCTAACTGCCTTTTCATGGAGGTTTGTTAGGTCAAGGACTTTCTAGTTCAGAAGAGAGAAAACCCAGTTGGGCTGATGACCAGGCACCTGAAAATGTAAGAGACCTAAGTTGGAATTCTTGGTCTGACTGAAGGACTTAGACTTGGTTCATGCTCATCTCAGTGTGTCCCACTGGCCTCTGGAATGACATGTTAGTGGTTTGTAAAAAAACCAACCAAACAAAAAGTCTGCCACCAAAACTCAAAGTTGAGTTTTCTCTCTGCCTCAGAATAGAGAACAAAATGGAAACTAAGGTGGAAATCATGCTTTTGTGAAATGAATTACTGCATCCCAACTTGCTTTACTAATAATTTCGTAGATAATTCTGAAAAGGCAGGATTTCCAAAATGCTGAATGATTCTGTTGCCTTGTTTTAGCATGTCCTGAACTTGTGAATTAAAGTTCATTAGCCTTTTTTTTCAAATTTCAAATAATTTTAACGTGCACATTTGAAATTTTTTTTAGTATGTGAAATAAAAGTCAATTTGATGATACTTGCAATCTAAGTGCAGCTGTCAAATCGTTATTTCTGTTTTGTGTGTGAAATGTCAAAGAGTTTTCCTCTTGAAAAGTCTCATCTTTACACGGGACATACTATTGATAAAACATTTAACTGCTTAGGATATAGGGTTAGCAGCAAGAGTCAAGCTTTGTTGGTGCTACTCTTAGCAGCTTCAGCTAATCCATAATATAAAATGTAGGTCAGCTGGAGCTTTTTAAAACAGATGGAAATTTAGTAGTTTATGGTAGTTCAATGGATGTACATCCCCACAAGGCTGCCAACTTCTCCAGTTCCGAATTGCCAAAAAAGCAGAAATCAGACTGCTGAAAGACGCTCATTCTAACTCATTTTCATTCCAGAAGCAGCAGTGCCCTGTGCAGTGGGTTTTGTTTGTAACATATTCAGCACTGACATGCTACAGAAGATGATAATTAGTTCAGTGGTGTTTAGAGGATTTTATATTTAGTTTGCTGACAACGAAAAGTATTTTAATTTGGGCAACTTCGTTAGTGTAAATATTCAAGAAGAGAGATAAAAACACAGTTGTTCTAAGTAAAATGCAAGAACTGGAGGTAAACTAGGGTTTATTTCTGCCCACACTTCAGGTTTTCCTGTATTTTTACAGTCAGGATCATAGGTTATATCTGTTACTAGATTAGTGCTAGAATAAAGTAAATATATAGTCCTGTGTTTCTATTTCGTGAAAGTCTTGGGAATGTTGAGGAGAAATGGGAA
Source organism: Numenius arquata (assembly GCF_964106895.1). Classification (NCBI taxonomy): domain Eukaryota; kingdom Metazoa; phylum Chordata; class Aves; order Charadriiformes; family Scolopacidae; genus Numenius; species Numenius arquata. The sequence continues at coordinate 44,199,668 of NC_133576.1, forward strand.
GAATCAGTATGTCTATTTCTGAAAACAGAAATCTACCAGCACCCGTGTTTCATATGGCTGGCCACAGGGATGTCCTGCTGCTTTAGGGGCTTCTTCAGTCTTAGCAGTTGTTCTGAACGTGACTCTTCCTCTCATTCACTGAGCTCTTTAAGTTTTGAAGGCCAATCGCTGAAGTTTCTATCTGTGTCTCTGCTCCCGAGTGTATGTAGCAGAACTAAGGACTCAGTGCATGAGTTTAAAATTTACTTGTTAAAACACTTCTGATATTTGCCTCCGTGTGCGTTTCAAAGTGTCTTCCTGGCTCCAAGCGTTCCTCAGCCTGCTTGCGGGAGAGAATGGGATGGGAGCAGTGAGAACGCGAGGAGGTGGAAGTGCTTCCTACAATTTGCAGTGCAGAATTGGTTTGAGAGGGTGGGAAGAGGCAGGGGAAGGATGTGCAGGAAGTTGTTCAGAAGGTCAGATGGCCGAGGTGCTCGGCAGCTGCCCATTCTTCAGAGGAAGTTCCTGCAACAAACTGTCCTCGCTATTGCAGTTGAATAGGAGTGCTGTGAAAAACTGCTTTTTGTTTGGAGTCAAACATAGTGTATTTTGAGTGATTGAAGCTGACTTGTGAAATGTGATTTTTTTTAAAAGTCAAACACTGTGGCAGCTTTTAAATTGCAGTGACCAGGACTGAAAACATTTTCCAAAATCCAAGAAACGTGGCTCGCTATGTCTGTAAGGACTAGGGACAAAATGTTGTCTTGTGAGCATTTAAATCACTGTAGAAGCCTGTGTCTTAAACAACAACTCTTGTTTCTAATAGTCTGGGAAAAGGTACTTTTTTTTCCTGTTCAGGAGAGATTTCCTCACATTCCAGTTTAACATAGAGTTTGTGATAAAGATGTACACAGAAGTATTAGGGAAAGCTTTTCTTTACACAGCAAGCTCTGCAGGCTAGATATTGCCGTCAGGCCCAGCTTGGAGGAAAGTGATGCTAGATAACTTCAGCTGCTTCTGCTGGAACTCTAGAAAGCCCCAGTGCCTTCCCTCTCTAGCCCTTCCACAGGTAGGTAGGAGGAGAGAGCCAAAGTTTCACTTTTGCTTTTTTTCCCTTCCCGCTTTCTTGCTCTGTGTGTGCGTGTGGGTGGGGAGAGGCTGGGAGGAGGAAGGAAGAGCGCAGCAGTTAAAAATGTGGTGACTCTGAACATCAACACAGGAGCCCCAGGGTAGGCTTCTTGGAGGGATGAAGGGTTTCTGTCTCCCTTGCTGCAGAGAGACTCAGCTGGATCTGCACTTGGAAATGAAGGCAGATGGGGCAGTTCAGTTCATAACTGCGGCTGGGCTGTTATGGAATATCTCCTATTCGAAATTTTTTTCAAAAGGGAAGAGATGTTGGGAAGGGTTCTGGTTTTCTCTGTTTGTAAGACTGAATAATACTATTTGTACTTTGAGGTATAAAGGTACTGCAATTATGAGAAATTGCTTTCTGCCTGACTGGCATACGTAAACAGCTTTCATCTCTGAATGTATGTATCAGGCTCGTGACTTCAGTTTGTCATTCGAGGGAATGTGTCAGCCTTTTGATTTCAAATTGTGTTGGCTCTTCTTTTGTCAGGAAAGACCTTTCTTGCGTGCTTAAGTAACAGAAACAAAGGCAATTAAAAAAAGGCAGCAGAAAGCAATTATCAAACAAGGATTAGGCTGTGGATATTGCTTTGAAAAGACATTTCCACTAGATTCAGAAGAAAGATGAAGCTGTGCGTCATTCATACATGGGTGTTTTTTTCCCCTTTAATGTTTCCTAAGGGTTGAAGATAAATTAGGGTAGCTATTTTCTGTGCAGGCAAAGTACAAGCTATGCCCCAGATCTCCAAATGCTTCAACATGTAAATACTGCTTCTGAAGCCATCAGGTCTTGTTGCAAGTACAGATTTATTTGCATTCATGTTCGAAGGTTACTTTCGTTCATTGACCTATTTAATTGTCATTCCCTATCCTCAGTTGCAGGCATATGGCTCCATGTGCATGCGTATGGCAGATGAACAGCTTTAGCTCTCTCAGGCAGAAACATTCAACAGAGAAACCGACAAGAACTGAATCTTGCCGTGGATGTATCTGATTAGAATTAACAGGCAGGAGCCGTATATAATTGTCATCATCCTGTAAACCTCCGAGGAAGGCTGTAACCTTGCTGTAGGACCGGATGAAAGGAGCTATGCAGGAAAGGTGAATACAAGGAGAGGCTCAGAGCAGCTCTTCCAGTAGGACTAGTATCAACCAATATGAGGTATTTCTTCGCAAGAAGGGTGTCTAGGAGTTACCTGGGCCTGTTACTGGCTCAGGTTGCATCAACGGGTCACTTAGGTACTTCAGCTCTGCTTGATCGTAGCCGTAAAGAGCATAACCTTTAGGTGGGGGCTGGCATGAACCCCATTCATCTCACAGCACGGTGGGGAGGTGTCATCAATAGTTGCAGGAGGAAGGAGGTGTGCCCATGATGCTGCTGACTCCTGTTCTGCTCCTCCGTGCTGTTGGAGGAATGCATGTTTCAAGAAAGTCTGTAAATTCCCTGTCCGCCTGCAAGCACTTCAGCCTCCTGTTACTTGCTGGAATGGGTTCTGTGTACGTAAAAGCTGTCTTGTTTATAGAGAAACATTGCCTGGTCAGGAGATGTGATACAGCCAGACAAGGTGAGTGAGGTTGTATAGTCTCTTACTTCAAACTCCGAATTAGGGGGCTGCAGAGCTTGCAGCCTAACAGACTGTCATATCTAATTAGTTTTTTCTGAAGAAAAGCAGTATTCAGATACTAAAATAATGCAATGAGCAGCCTGCACAATAGAGAAAGAGCGTGGTGCATGCAGCTCTTATTTCCAAATTTCAAAAGAGTGAAATCTTTACTTAGTGAGGACTTTTTTTGTTTGACTACACAACGTGGACTGTCAGACCCAATGTCTTGCATAAGTTTAATATCTAGTCCAGGGATCTGACAGTACAATGAAATTAAAGGGACTTTTCACTTTCTTTATAATCTACAGTTTGGTTTAAGATTCTCCCTCTGCTAGAACTCAATTCCTCATCTGGATTGCTATCTTCTCTTCAACACATTCTCTTTTATTATGCAACATGGCCTACAGTAAGTAGGGATTTCATGTCATAAATCTTGGCTTGGGGACTTATGATCTGCCTTTAGGCTCCAGTTTACTGGATGCTTTACTGACTTGCCACAGAAGGAAGTTAGCTGATACGTTTAACACAAAGGAAGCGCACTGATAGAAGTCAAATCTTAGGCAACCACACAAACAAAATTCAAAAACTGCTTTAAAGTTTATTCTTAAACATTTAACTTTTGATTAAGGTCTAATCTTCCAAAGCACATTTAGATTTTTCAAGCTCTGGTTAAGTTTGAACCAAGAGCTACCAATGCAGTGCTGTGTTCTTGAGCTAGTAGATAGCTTGAAGCAAAAATCCATAGAGTTTTGAACTGTCCCCAGTTAACAGAGTGCAAAGTAAGTCCTAAATACTAATGGTAAAGTAAAAACACAATTTGTGATACATTTGTACATCCTGAACATGGGCAGGATGCTCTTCTTGATATGTTTCGTAGGAAGCATCTGAACGTGTGGAGTGCCAATCCAACTTGAAGATTTTTCAGTATGCAATTTGTGTGCTTAATTACTGCAATCGTGCAAGTGAGTGACCACAATCAAATTGACATTTAAAAAACCACAGAAAACTCCTTTATATCCATTTTATTTGTGACTGATATGAAAATCAGCCATGATTTTGTTGGCAAAGGATGAGATTTGTCACAGCATCTAGGGGTTTGGTGTCTAGTCTAAGCTAATTGTCCTGACCTCCCACTATAGTTAAGAGAAAGATGCACTTCCAGAGGGTTATTTATCCCTTCCCAGAAAAGGAATGCAAAATAGGTAGAATTAATTACCTGTTAGATGTGCCTGTTTCTCTCTATCAGTAACTTATGGGTCCTAAACAATTAATTTAGGTTAAATGGCAAACTTTGGGACGTATAAAATAAAGTAGATTGAATGCTACAAGGCTTGTAGTGAGCATGGGCTAAGCTCTCCATCTGAGTTATGAATAATCCGTCCCATGATCACTAAGTGGGAAATCGGCTGTGGATCAAGAGCAGTATGTTTAAGAAGGCCTGGTTGCGGGCTATATTAAGAAATGCAGTTTAGTCCGCCACAAAGAGCGAGCTTTGCTGCCCAGGGCGAATTCTTTTGTTTTTTCTTTCCCTTTTCCTTTTCCTTTTCCTTTTCCTTTTCCTTTTCCTTTTCCTTTCCCTTTCCCTTTCCCTTTCCCTTTGCCTTTTTCTCTTTTCCTTTCCCTTTCCCTTTGCCTTTTTCTCTTTTCCTTTCCCTTTCCCTTTCCCTTTCCCTTTTCCTTCCCTTTGCCTTTCCCTTTGCCTTTTTCTCTTTTCCTTTCCCTTTCCCTTTCCCTTTGCCTTTTTCTCTTTTCCTTTTCCTTTTCCTTTTCCGTTTTCTTTTTCTCTTTCTCTTTCCCTCTGTAAAGCATGAAAGACTTACTGTGTTTTTAGGTTGAGAGGAATGGATTCCCCATTTCTGAGTTGGAAAAGACTTTAAGGTAAAGGAATTCGATTTGGTTACTTCAAGCACTTGCTAAGCTTTTCTGCCCTCTCTGTCCTGATGTTTTGGTGCCTGGCATGCTGTTTTATAGACATTTACATAACGAAGGTGATTTCTCTGAGGCAAGGTACAAGAATGCATTACAATTGTAAATTCCATTAATTGTCCTAAAGCAGGGCTCAGAGCTTAGACAATGGAAAATCCTGTTGTTCTAAGTCCCTGAGAGACATGTGAATATAATAGAAATATATGGATGTGTGGATTCTAAAGCTAAAGTGGAAAAATAAAAAGGTTTATTCCCTTGTGATACACAAATGATGGTGGAATCCCTGAGCCAATGACCTGTGAGTTTACATATAGGTTGTATTTGGTAGACAGTTTAACCTTAAACATGTTTATTATTTCTAGTGTGACTCTGCCCTCCAGGCTTCACAGAGGTACAGTTAATTAGGGAAGTTCCTATTATTAAAGCAATATATTTATTCACTCTGTCAGGAAAGCTGTTTCTGTCCCACATTTTTTCTGGAAGTGAAAAGATGCCTCTTCCCAAGTGTCGGTAACTGTAACTCACTTTAAACTTAAGCCTCTTTAAACTCAGGATCTTGGGAAAGAAATGTCCATTTAAATAATCCCCATCAAGAGTTGTTTTTTTTTAATTCAGGATATTTAAATAATTACCAACTGATACAGACAATCCTTCTCATCTGAGAATTTACAAACTCTTAGACATTAACACACCCTGTCTATACCACTGAGAGGAGAGCATTCTGTACTCATGCAGTGAGTGGGCAACACGATGCTCTGGCTGGTTAATAGCGGAATTAGAAATACATGGAAAACGTTTGCCTGACAATATGCCAATGTATGCAGACACGCTGGCTTAGAACTAACTTTGATTTAGGTGAAAAGCCTAAGTATCTTCATCTTATTGTTGGGAAGTGATTTAATTTTTGTTTTATACTAAAATAAAGCAAACAAGGAGTCCAGTTTGGAATGAAATGGTTTGAATGGCCCAGCACGAATTGTGCATAAGGGTTAATTTCATTTAACTGTAAGCCCCATTTGTATTTCAGAATGGACAAGAAAAGGTATCTCAAGGGACGGATTCCTGGGTGACACAAACTGCTGGATGGTCCCTAGCTGCCGAAGGGGCCGTCCCAGCTCCTTACCTTGCTTGTGACCTGCACAGTCTTGTCCTGGCGGTGACAGTCCTGCAGCTGAAAAAAACAAGTCCTCTTTGTTCTTAATTTCCCAGGAACGGTTTCCAGGTGGACGGGCTTGCTGTCCTCACTGGTTGTGTCGGTGCACTTGAAGACCGTCTCAGGGAAAGTGATGGGAAGGTGTCCTGGGAAGAAAGGGCAGAATAACAGTGCCCACTTCAGTAATAACTTCATCTTCTATTGCTGTAAGCTGCTTCTGAAACTATATGCTCCAGATAGCCCCAAACCCACAAACTGGGCCACCACCTTGCAATAGCTACTAGTCACTCCGCACTTCTCCTGGTGTGTGTACGACTATCATGTTTACATGTACAAACTGGATGGCTGTGTGGCTGCTGAGTTGTAAAATGGAACTGTAAATCATCAGGAACTAATTTATATGCACAATTACGTTATTTATGTGCAAGTAAGAAGAACCTGCACCTCTTCTCATGTGCAAACAGACTATGGGGTCGTGACCGTGTGCTCCAGAAAGTAGCACAATAAATGCAAGATATTTACTGTCACTGCCCTCGGTGCTCTGCAGCGCCAACCTGCTGGGCTGCTGTAAGTGCGTACTTGCTCCTGGGGCTTAGGAAGGTGCTCACGCAGTGCAGGGTCGGGGCAGAGGAAATAAAGCACCAGGAGACCGAGAGAGACTCCACGGGACTGCGATATGGGGTAGCTTTCTCCAGGAACTTCACAGGAATCTCTGTGCTGCTGCTTCTTGCTTACCCCTCCCCTGCGGGGATAAAACTCGGTTAGATGAAGCAGGTCGGTGTAGTCTCTAGCAGTAAACATGTAGACGTTTTGCTATGACAGTGGCTTCTTCTCAGGAAGGAGAACAAGGGCTGAGATGCAGGAAGTGAATAATAGATTGAGGAGAATGAGACAAGAGGAGTTTTTGTTCATATATTTACATCTAGGTGTACGGAAAAGACTTTTTGCTGGTGTAAAAATGATAAAGAAATATGTTGCCTAGATAATGTATTTTTACATCTACAAATGTTTCTAGTGTAAATCTGGCCTTCAGCTGTTATCTCTGCGTGTGTGTGTGTTTCTCGTCTTGTGCTTCTCTGTCGAGTTTCTGCCAGCATTCCCCAGCTGTTCAGTTTTCTGATATAAATCTAAAGAGTCTACAAATGAAATGTCTGCCAGATATCATGAGGATGGTTTCCATGTCTGGATGGACCTCTGCAAGCTCGCTCTTTCACGCTTAAGTCACTAATTTTCCTTTTAATATGACACATGACCTGTTTAGTTTGTTTTTTCCCTTACTTGTGTTGTTGCACAGCAGGTGATGAAGGGAATGGTCGTTAGCCATGGAAGTGTGGGTATGGTGGGTCTGGGGGCAGCAGCAAAGTCATAGATTTGCTAGGAGCATTTTTCCATAATAGAGGGCTCCCTACTTCTGCTTCATGGAGAAAGGTGTGGATGTGGCACCTTGATTCCCCTTCCCTTATTCAGGTTTTGTGGTTGAGAATTCCCTGGACTTTGGCATACTTTTTTTTGATTGAAAGGAGATGAGAGGACAATTAAGCCTATAAGTTTTAGAATAGAATAGGAATATCCAATGGAGTTTCTTTAATGGAATAGAGTCAGTATACAGTGCCAAGAGGTGGCTGTGGTTTCTCCTCATGATTTAACGAGCAATTTGATTGATGGTACTGTAAACGAATTGTGTATTTAAATTTAAATTGCTGCTTAAAAGGTATGTTGCTTGTTAAAGGTATTAAAATGAGGCAGGTCAGTAATACAGTACTTACCAGAGTGTCTTCTATATTTCCAGCTGGATGTTTCTAAGCAGTAATAAATCACATCCCATTTAAAAAAGCAGCACAAAAAGACAAAATATAGTACTTGTATAAAAAATTTTAATAAAGAAATGATGCAGTTCTACCTGGCTGCAGGTAGGAAGTGTGGAAAGAGCAGGCTATGTTGCCTTTGATTCTGACTTTTAAGTGCAAAATGCTGCTTATTTTGTGATTGGTTTTCAGTCATTTATAATTTTGCCAAACTCTGAGCTGAAATTTCCTATGTTACCTATTTGCTATAGTGAATTTTCTGATAAACCTTTGAGCAATTCCGTGCCAGTGGTACTTCCAGAGTGCCAACAGCTATTTCCTACCTTCAGAAGAGCTTGTGGTAACAGAAACAGTTCAGATCTATTGGGAAGGGCAAATCCTGCTCTAATTGCAGCGAGCTGGGAAAGCCTGCTGTGCTCACCTGGGACCTGAGACGGGTTCTTGGTGCCTATTGGTGGATGCAGAATTAGGCTATGACGCCTAGAAACTTCTAGGATTCCGTATGACATTTCTCCGAGTACCGCATGAGTGTGTTATTGGCAATGAAATGCAAATGAATGAAGCATTTTAGTCAAAAACCTAGAGATGGTATTTACCTGAGGAAATTCACTGTAAGGGTAGGAGTGAGTTTTGGTTGTGTTTTTTTGGTGCCGATTCAGACACATTCTGAAGCATGCGCTCCAACCCTAAGCATGGGGAGGGGGTGGCTTGCTTCTTACCAGATTAATCATAATTATTGTGAGAATGATAAAAGAAAATCTCCCCAGAAATCCTTGTAGAATCCACAAGGAAGCAGATAAATCCATCAACGCATTTCTCCCTTGCTGAACCCATTAGCAAAAATTTTGGTGACTTGAGCAACAGGAGCTCCCCTGCTATCTTCATCAGTACAAGAGGTCACCCTCGATCAGCTCGTTAAACAAGGGGCTGCTGTGGGGCTTTGTGCTGCAGCCAGGCGGGGAGGGAAATCCACCTCTTGAATGGGAGTCTGTTCAGGCCAGTCATGTGTTCCTGGCTGTGAATTTCGTCTAATATCACAGTGCCTGGAGTTTGCTTTCCATGGGAAATCCTAGCAGGGGAAAATGAAACACATTTTGCTTCTCCGGGAGAAACAGTGGAACTCTGGAATGTAACGTGAGGTGAAATTAACACCAAAAGTTTTTACATTGCTTGAATTTTCTCTTTCAGTTTTGATTTCATAGTTTTTGCATTCTGTTTTTAGTGGGTTGGACAGAGAAAGTTGCTGAGTGCTTGTTCTGGTTGGTGATGGTACATTAATGTCCTGTTGACAAATTCGTATTTTAAGTAGTTCTTGAAAGCTGGTATTTGGATTCCCATGGGCATCAGCCCCTAAATATCACATAATCACAGAATCTTCTTGGTTGGAAGGGACCTTTGAGATCATCGAGTCCAACCACAAAAAAACCCCAACAAAACAAAAAAAACCAACACACAAACAACAAAAGACCAAACACCAAAAAACAAAACAAAACCAAAAATCACACAAAACAAACACCCACAACCACACACCGCACCTACCCACAAACAGACACAAACCAACAATCTCGGGCAGTGGAGCATGCCCTGAAGTGCCATGTCTACACGTTTCTTAAATACCTCCAGGGATGGCGACTCCATCACCTCCCCGGGCAGGCTGTTCCAGTGCCTGACCACTCTCTCAGTAAAGTAATTCTTCCTAATATCTAATCTAATCCTCCCCTGCCGCAACTTCAGACCATTTCCTCTGGTCCTGTCATTATTCACTTGGGAGAAGAGCCCAACACCCACCTCTCTACACCCTCCTTTCAGGTAGTTGTAGAGGGCAATGAGGTCCCCCCTCAGCCTCCTCTTCTCAAACTAAACATGCCCAGTTCCCTCAGCCTCTCCTCATATGACTTGTTCTCTAGACCCCTCACCAGCTTGGTGGCTCTCCTCTGGACACGCTGCAGCAGCTCAATGTCCTTCCTGCAGTGGGAGGCCCAGAACTGAACACAGCACTCGAGGTGAGGCCTCACCAGGGCTGAGTACAGAGGCACGATCACTTCCCTACTCCTGCTGGCCACGCTGTTCCTGATACAGGCCAGGATGCCGTTGGCCTTCTTGGGCACCTGGGCACACTGCTGGCTCATGTTAAGCCGGCTGTCCACCAACACCCCCAGGTCCTTTTCTGCTGGGCAGCTTTCCAGCCACTCTTCCCCAAGCCTGTAGCGTTGCCTGGGGTTGTTGTGACCAAAATGCAGGACCCGGCACTTGGCCTTATTAAACCTCATCCCATTGGCCTTGGCCCATTGATCCAACCTGTCCAGGTCCCTCTGTAGAGCCTGCCGACCCTCGAGCAGATCAACACTCCCACCTAGCTTGGTGTCATCTGCAAACTTACTGAGGGTGCACTCAATCCCCTTATCTAGATCATCAATAAAGATATTAAACAAGAGTGGCCCCAAGACTGAGCCCTGAGGGACACCACTGGTGACTGGCCACCAACTGGATTTCACCCCATTAATTACAACTCTCTGGGCACGGCCATCCAGCCAGTTTTTTACCCAGTGAAGAGTACACTTGTCTATACCATGATTCGCCAGCTTCTCCAGGAGAACGCTGTGGGGGATGGTGTCAAAGGCCTTACCAAAGTTCAGGTAGACAACGACCACAGCCTTCCCCGCATTGAGAAGGCATTTATTTTCAAGGATGAGGTTGCAGTAACTCCAGGAGGGGACCCTGGAAAACTGAAAGGATGTAAGCTATTTTCCGTGGGAAATCAGAGCATTTTGAAGAGAAATGCCTGAAAATCATGATGCTAAACCGATCTTGATGTAAGTCCCATCCAACAGGAGACAGCCACTGTGGTGCTTGAACTGAGTGGCCCAGAATATACATCAGGCTTGGGGTGAGTTCCCTGTGAGATTCAGCCTTTCATTAAAAGCTGGGGTACTGAAACTCCTTGCTGTATGTATGGATCATGAACTGGTCATCTAAGGAAAATGAGGTAGGCCAGGTAAACCAGGAGTGAAGGTGGTTAGAAATTCCTAATATACGGCAGATGGATGTGAAACAGTCCCTGTACTGTAAGAATGTAATCCCCTCCAAATGCATAATCTGTTTCTCGTGAAAGACATGTGGCCCAATATAGAAGTTTTAGGTCAACTGATTCAGTTAAAGATTAGCCTCAATATTCTGAAAGAGCAGACTGTAGTTACTTATGGTCTTTAATTCCTTATAAACGATTATACTGGGCACCACGCTACAGCTACAGTGTCGAATCTTTTTGTGGGTTTGCTAAATTAACCTTTGTAATAGAAAGGCTTATTATGTGCTTCCAGTCAAAAGAAGAAGTGGTTTTGAGTTTGTAGTAACTTAAAATGCCAATGATTGGGATCCTGATCTAAAATTCATAGTTTTTTCTATTTCTTCTTAAATCGTATTCCTCTACTGTTTTGCAAATGAGTTGCAGAGATGTGTCCCGCTCTGATTTAACACGGTGTGCAGGATACTTAAAATGGAAATCTGCATCAGAGGGGCGGAAACAAGTGGAGGTAACGAGGGGGAAGATATTGCAATTAAAGATAAACTGATTATCATTTGTGAAATGATGTTTGGAAAAGTGACTTTAATGGATGAAATGTTAAATCTCGCAGTCATATATAGTGAGAGGAAAGGCTTCCGTTTTAGGCAATTGTGTATATGTTGAGACATGTTTTCAGATGATGAGCATGTATTTTACCTCCTTCAGTGTTCATGGCTGTACACATTATTTACGCTTCCCTATAAGTTGATCTCGGCACTCATGATGGGCTGACTGTTACGGAACTCTGACAAGAACCCTTTGCCCTGGAAATCTGGGTCAGAACAAGCCCATACAATAGAAATTGTTGTAGTGAAGTTGCCATGTGATGTTCTGTCATGTTGAACTGCCTTGTGGGGCAGACAGAATAGAGACAGACACCAGTGAGTACTTAAGCCTGTGCACTACATGTGGAACTCAGTGAAGGAAATCCTGTCCCAGTGGAAGTTAATGACAGGCCAACGTGGCCAGCCTTCAACCAGTGTGACAAAGAGTTTCCCAGCTGGATGTAACTTGTGTGTGTGGTGGGTGTGTGCGTAATGCAAATAAATGGCAGTAAAGTCTGGTGTTTGAGTCCCTTACAAATTCCATATGAGGCTCGGGAGGTAGCTGGTTTTCATTACACTTAAGGGATAGTATAAAGTACTTTGTCTCTATAGATCCCATTAAGTAAATACCATCATGTGTGAAAGGCCTTATCTCTTCCTTGCGCTTTTCCTTCAAATGTTGATTTCCAAAAGGTGGTGACATTGGCATGAAGGACAAGCTTGTTAGACCTTGTCAGTGCACCATGGATTTCTCTCTTCGAAGTAGTTGTTCCTTTCAATAGATTGTCGTTGCTTTTGTTCTTAGGGCTTGCTCCATAAACAGGCAGTGTAAATACACTGCTGTTTTCATACCCATGATATCTTACAGCTTCCAAAACAAGTTTTTCTTTCAGGTCCAGGACAAAATTTTAGAGTGAAAAATTACTGGCCTGTTTAAAAATGGCACTCGAGCAAGCTGTTATTTTGGTACATTTGGTCAGTTACATTTTCTAGGACATTTGCCATGAAAATGGCAGAACCAAATATTTCTAGAGAGACATTTTGAGGCTACTGCTTTCCTCCTGGGCTGGGGAATGCTTGGAGAAGAGTATTGGCTGTGGATTTGGGAGGTCCCATGGCAGCATGACATTAATGTATTTTTGTGCAAAAGTTTGCTCTCTGTGGCATTGAAAGGGTGTGAATGGAGACTAGAGATTACATTTACATTTTTGTAAAGAGAATGCTAAGCGGGGATGAAGGAAACCAAGAAATGAAGGAGTTAGGAAGAAAGAGAAGATAATCCACCATTCTTTTTCTAGGAGCTTGCAGACAAGGTGGATTTTTTTACAGCATTTAAGTGTTCCAGCTACAACTTATGCTAATGATAATTACAACGTTGGGGTAGTTTACATCAGGTGGATAAATGCATATACACCAGTATGGCAAAATGGATTGCCAAATCCCAACACTGCATGTAGATTGATCTTCCACCCTTCTGTTTTGGTTTTAATTTAATTACAGAAACATTTTCAATACATGAGATTGTTTGTTGACACCTTATTTAAATTTTTTTTGATTATTAGAAGTTTTAACTAAAAGCACTGGTAATTAAATTGAAATAAGCAAACAAACTAATAAAAGGGAAAGAGATCCTGAAAAGTTTAAATGTCGATCAGGGCTCTCTCCACGCTCCTCACCCGGTTGTTACGCCTTAAAATGGGAATCAGGCAGGACAAAGTGTATACAACTAAGTAAAAATCTGGAATTCTCATTGGAGTCCAATTTTCTTACACATAGAGTAACATGGAGTCTGGGGCTTTAAAATAAGGTTCACTGGCCAAGGTAATTTATTAAGGAATAAGGTGAGATATTAAGTTGGTGTTGTGGTTCTAGAACACTAGAAAACCTTTGCCTGAGGAGATACTTATTGTGGCATGATATTGTGAAGTGGATTAAGCTAAATGGGAAAAAAAACCCTGTATGTTCTTAATCTGGAATAAGCATTTCCCTAGGAATTATTTTACAGAAATACTGTGGTCAGTCTCACTGCCTAGACAAGCCTTTATGGTTCTTATGATAAGAAAGCCTTCATGATAAGAGAATGAAGAAGATTGTCTTTTCCTGTAGGTCTCCTTTTGCTGTGTTTCTTGTCATACCTCTTCTAGCAGGGAATGAACAAATGGATAGGGCTTTGGTTTTTAGATCATGGCTATTACTCTCCAAGGAGTTGTTGTTTTAGTGAGAGGGCAGAACTTTGGCACTGAAGCTGCAGTAATTGGAGGGTGGTCTGTTCCAAGGCTGTGGACTTACATTAGCTGTGGAGTATTAGATATGGTAATGGAGACACCAGCGTCCCAGTAGAATACTCTGAGAAGACACTTAGCAAATGGCAGCAAAGTTTCTTAGCCCTGTTTGAAAATTTTCCTAGAGTAAATCAAGAGCGTGCAATCCTGTAATCCCACGATACCACTTGTGTAGTGAGAGGAGGCTGCTGCTCTCAGTCAGAATTTGGCTTTTGATAGTTTTTACAGTGTGCTGATCTTAGCATCAGCCTCTTAGTAGGTACCTGCTAATGCCTCTTTGTCATCATTGTTTAGAGGAAATAAACTTCCATTGCCCACCAGACGTGACTGTGAAAGGTTTGGTGAACTTTTCTTTCTTCTTTCAGGTTATAAGACCCTTTTGAAAGGAATTTCAGGGAAGTTCAGCAGTGGAGAACTTGTTGCAATTATGGGGCCTTCAGGAGCTGGGAAGTCAACGCTCATGAACATTCTAGCAGGATACAGGTCAGTAACAATGAAAATCCTAAGTAAGATAAGATCACCTAGCTTGATAGCTTCTTGGAGACAACAGCAGAAGAAATCTTGCCCATTGTTTATAGAAAACAGGTTCTCAGATTTTGAATTAGATTCTTATTGCTTATATTTTTTTCCATTTTTCCTGTTCTAGTCACTTAGGATTTGTCTGTTAACAAGTCAGATCCAAAAATAGGAAGCAATTTAAAGTCCAAAACACACAAAAATTTCTCCTTTCTAGCTGTGTAACAAATCTGACTCAGTGTCTTATGTTTGTGGTATTTTTAAATCACATTTTATAAGCACTTGAAAAAAATGACCCTTCTTAGTCGCTGCTTTCATAATGTTGATGCCTCCTTGACCAAACTGCGATGTGTGAAGTGACTGTGGTTCATCTTCCTGAATCCCCTGTTGTATGGCCAAATACAAAGTGTCTCTGTAGTGTTGTCATTAGGGCATAAGGAACAGGATAAAGAAACCTAGAAAAAAGTACTTGAATAGCTTAGTGTTTTTTCAGACATTCATATAAGACAGCACACATTTTGTCCTAACTTCGAGTCAAAATTTTCAGTGAAATTGCATGAAGCCTCTTATGAAAGAGAGCATAATCATGAAATAAATTAGTTTCTATTCAGTGTGTCAGTTTTATTCCATACTGGGCAATAATTACCTAAGAATTGCACATACTGAGGGCTGTGGCAGTACAAGTGAGGGCAAGATTCACCCCTGGTTATATTCTTGGTTCATTTCAGAGAGACGGGAATGAAAGGAGAAATTCTCATCAACGGACAGCCTCGTGATCTGCGTTCTTTTCGCAAAGTTTCCTGCTACATCATGCAAGATGACATGCTGCTTCCTCATCTGACTGTCCAGGAAGCTATGATGGTGAGCTTTGTGTCTGTCTCTAATTTATTTGGCTGGGAGAAAATGGAAAAATCTTTGTGTATTGTGCACATTTTCTAACTCCTGGTAATGCCACGAACCGTTATCTCTATTTGATCCCACTCAATGAAAGTGCGTGGACTTCGATGATGCCTTGACTTCCATTTCAGGCTCATCCTTCTAGGGGTTGTCTGAGATTCTTTAGCTTTATTGTTTTCAATTTGTGACCAGCATTATGATTTGGAAGAAAAATCTAATGCCTGTACTTTGTAGACCTCTCAGAGAATGGAACCTACAGTTCTGCACAGAATGAGCCTTTGACCATCTTTTTTCTTGGATGGTGGTTGAATAAGCTTGTCTCTCCCTTTCTCCCAACGTTCCATGTTCCAACTGCAAAGTGCCGTTTTGACTTGAGCATGGTCTCTTGGCTACTTCTACTCTAGTAGTGGCTATGCTAAAAACACGAGACTCACATCTTCCTCTCAAGCTCTGACTGCAGAATGGACTTTCTTTCTAATGCACTTTTTGTAAGATGCTTGAGTGATTGCTTAAGCCAGATTATACTCAGTTACCTACTGCACAGGCATATGTGATGCTTGTAATTTGAACATTATAGTTCCACTTAAACTTCCCTGAGACTGGGTTGAAAGAGGTTGTTTAAATGGTACGTTGGGATGTTGTGCCTGAGACAGCCATTGTAACTGGTTCTTGTGCTGCAGACTGTTTCAAAATCAAATTCCATTGTATTGCATTCCAGGTATCTGCACATCTGAAACTTCAAGAGAAAGATGAAGGCAGAAGAGAAATGGTATGTATACTGTCCATCAAACAGAGTTTTGGGGGATGCCCAAGAGGTCCATGAAGTGAGTTCCAGAAAGCGGACATTTTTATCTAACATTGAATTGCATTGGACTTGAAATGATGGAATAAATCAAAATGTCAAAGGTAACAGGTATCATTAGGAAGGAATGTTTACTGCAGTCTCTGTGAAAGTTGCTTTCAGTATGCGACTGAGTAGATAATTGTAAAAGATCTACTGAAATTAATTCACAGGTTTTGTAGGATTCCATTTAATGTGCCTTAGCACCTTAGATTGTCGAATATGCACGTCTTAGGGCTTAGGCATCTTGCGTGTGGAGAAATAAATCAGTCACGTGGCAACAGTGAGTGTAGGCCTTAATTTTTCCAAGGACTAATGAAAAGCTCAGCAGTTCTGAGCTTCTGTCCTTGTGTTTGGAAGTGTTGGTCCTTATGACTATGCTGGTGGGCATATTGTTGCACTGAACAAGTTAATGCAGTTGCAGTTAAGATACAGATTAACGTATTTTGAAGCCGTGTTGAGTGACTGAGGTTTGGATGAGTAGGAATCTAGGCTAAAACATGCACCTATCTTTTTCAAAACACTGGGAATGAGTTGCACAATTTACTTATGCACATTTGCTGCACTGTCCTGCTTCTGCCTGCGGCTGACTTACAACTTTTCTGAGTGGATGAGAAGTCCTGGTGTGTTTTTGTCCATGTAGACCTATAACCCAGCTGGACCTGCAGTAGGAAGTGTGCTTCTCTCACCCATCCGATTGCCACGATTCCTGCCCATCATTTGATCTGACACAGGGCTATCCTTTTAAAGATGGCTCCTGATGTATTAGCTTGTGTGTGAAGCGGCTATCCGACTGAATTTGTTTACCTCAGTTATACTTTAAAGGGCTGGAAATGTGTCCCTTCTACACATTTCTTTTCATTTAAAGTGTCTGGGCCTATGTATTCCTAAGGACACTCAGAGCTCAGGCTCTGCTCACGTGGAGTTACCAGAGCATGCCGAAGCCTAGGAGTGGAACAGTTTGGTGCTGCACAGCGTGTTTCAAAACCATATATGCCCAAGGAGTGGGAGGATAATGCCTGCAGCTAAATATAAATAAAGGAAACATGGCACTGGTGAAAGCAGAGATGGTTCTCGTTGTTGAGAGAGTTGTGATAAGTGAGATAGCTCAGAAAGTGGAGGTGTTTTGACTGGCCTCAAGCTATGTTGCAGTCCAGCATAAGACAGCACCACCAAGGAGGCAGTAGGATGTCCCATACACTGCCTCCCCAAGGAGGAAGCCTCTGTTATATGACGGTTATGCTGAGGGCTAATAGTGCTCATGTGATAACATGGCCCCGTAGCTAACATTGAGATTTACCTTCCAAGAAAGCTGGCTGCTCCTTCTACCTCTGTTAGGGACATGTATATGACTCTGGCCAAGTCTGCTACTGGCTTAGCAACTCATATGTCCCACCAATGTAAAGGGAGTTACTGTTGATATAGGAAGCTATACCATTTTGCTTTGCTTACTCCTGTAAAATTCAAGCTTTGAGCTTTCCGTGATTTTTTAGTGTTCTTTTTCATAAATAGAAGGGTGAGATTTTTGTTTTGGTGCATTTTGTGCTCCCAGGGGCATTCACTGAGTACACCCTCCATGGGCAAATCAGGAAATCATGCAGGTGACTGGAAGAAGCCACTTTGCAGGACTCAACTGAAACCAAGTTGTACAGGAGGAAGGAGGAGATGAGGGGACACAGGAGTGGAAGTGGAGCATGGACATAAGAAATTTGTGGCCAGAACATGAGGCTTCCTGCTCTTCCCCAGATGCCAATATCATTTTTTGTATCTGATGGAGGCCTAAACTTGACTTGTTGGACTTAACCATTTCAGAGGACTCTTTTAAAAGGCACCTCTGGCAATAGCTGGCATGTGATTCTTAGGCAGATTTTTATAAAGGAAAAGGTGAAACTGCTTCAGTCCCACCTGGTGAAAAGCAGGTGGGACTTCCCCTTCCCCTGAAATGTGAAAACTATGGCAAGTTTAAAAGTAGAGCGCCATTTGTCCATATTTATTTCCAAATTGGAACATTTGGTATTTCTTCAGTCTCAGAACCCTTGAAAATCAGAAAGAGCTCCAGAGAGGGAAACTTACAGGAATCAACATGTGTTTGATAGCTTAAGATTGCTTTGATTCTCTCAAATACTTTCTTAAATATGCTCAACAGATTTTTTTTTTTATTGGAAAATGTGTTTGTGTGGAAACAGCTGTTAATTTTATTTGTACTTTTAAAGTCTTAATTCATTTACACTTTAGTGTAAGTTAGGCCAAGCAAGTTAATTCACTTGTTCACACTGTCACTGTAATTACAAACAACTCTTTGAGGAAAAAACTGTGCTGTATGCCTTTATTCAACACGTATTAGAAGGGCAGTAATTTTCTGCTTAGTGTTACTGGCTTGTTCTGGACTAGATAATTTATTTTATTGTTGTAAATTGTAAGGTGTTTATCACAGATAAATTTTATTAATGTATGCACTTGTGCTAGCAAGATTACGAATGCTTGCTCAAAACAGGGAGAAGTGGAAAATCTCCAGTGAACCGTACCTTATGTTTCCAGTTTACCTAGATTGTGCTGCCCATGTCATGTAGCATCCTTCCTACAGATAAAGGGAAGGAGGTATTTGTCATAGAATCGTTTAGGTTGGAAAAGACCTTTAAGATCATCAGGTCCAACTGTTAATCTAGCACTGCCAAGTCCACCACTGAACTATGTGCCTAAGTGCCACATGTACATATCTTTCATATACCTCCAGGGTATTTAACCATTCAACCATTTCCCTGGAGAGCCTGTTCCAAAGCTTGATAAGCCTTTCAGTGAAGAAATTTCTCCCAATATCCAACCTAAACCTCTCCTGGTGCAACTTGAGGCCGTTTCCTTTTGTCCTATTGCCTGTTACTTGGGAGAAGAGACCAACCCCCACCTCGCTACAGCCTCCTTTTAGGTAGTTGTAGAGAGCAATAAGGTCTCCCCTCAGCCTCCTCTTCTGCAGGCTAAACAACCCCAGTTCCTTCAGCTGCTGTTCATAAGACTTATTCTCTAGACCCTTCACCAGCTGTGTTGCCCTTCTCTGGACACGGTCCAGCACCTCAATGTCTTTCTTGTCGTGAGGAGCCCGAAACTGACCACAGTATTTGAGGTGGGGCCTCACCAGTGCCAAGTACAGGGGGACAGTCACTTCCCTAGTTCTGCTGGCCACACTGTTTCTGATACAAGCCAGGATGCTATTGTCTTTCTTGGCCGTCTGGGCACACTGCTGGCTCATATTCAGCCAGCTGTTGACCAACACCCCCAGGTCTTTTTCCAATAGACAGCTTTCCAGCCTCTCTTCCCCAGGCCTGTAGCATTGCATGGGGCTGTTGTGAACCAAGTACAAGACCCGGCACTTGGCTGTGATGAACTTCATACAATTGGCCTTGGCCCATCAATCCAGCCTGTCCAGATCCCTCTGTAGACCCATCCTACTTTCAAGCAGATCAACACTCCCGCTGAAGTTGGTGTCTTATGGGGGCTTCATTCTACTCCCCATCCCTGTCTTCCAGCTCAGGGGGCTGGGTACCCAAGGAACAACTGGTCTTACTATTAAAGACTGAAGCAAAGAAGGCATTAAGTACCTCAGTCTTTCCCTCATCCTTTGTCACTATGTTTGCCCCTACATCCAATAAAGGAGATCCAAGAATCTCCTTGGCCCTCCTTTTGCTCCTAACATCTATAGAAACATTTTTTAATGTCTTTTACAGCAGTAGCCAGGTTAAGTTCTAGTTGGGCTTTGGCCCTTCTAATTTTCTCCCTGCATAACCTCACAATATCCTTCTAGTCCTGCTAAGTTGCCTGGCCCCTCTTCTAAAGGCCATAAACTCTACTTTTTTTCCTGAGTTCCAGCCAAATTTTGGCTGGTGCTTCTCTCTGAGAACGAGAGTTGATGGGTTTTGTTCTCTTTGTTCGTCCCTCTGAATGAGAGAGGTAGCTAACCAGTGTTTATTCTTCTAATTGCTTGAGCAATGTAGCTTGAATTCAGCCATTTTTATATCTGCATTTTTACTGATGCCGAAGAGCTATTTTCCTCATATAGGGCTACCAGGCTAGATCTACAATCACTGAAACAGAAAAATTCTTAGCAGCTGGGATTATTCTTCTTTTGCTCCAAAGACCCTGGGACAAGCTGTGCCCTTCCTGAGGCTGTGCCTTGGGGAAATCCCAAACATCTGAGAGTACGTGTGCAACTGAATTGGCTTTGAGGAGAATGAAAACACTTCAAATCAATGGCCATACTTGAAAGAGTAGACTGTGAAGAACAGATGAGATGAGAGCAGGTCATTGCTCTGTCAAAACCACTGATTTTTGTTGTACATTTTTCCAGTCCCTTGTAAATACAGCCTAAAAGTTCTATGGGAAGAAGCTTCTTGGTTTCACTGTACAGTAACTCCTCACATACTGCAAAGCTCTTCTGATGTCAGTGCCATATCTGAGGGGTGCTGTAGAGGAACTGATTTCCACTCCATTTTCATAAGCAAGCCTTGTGAAAAATGAGGCAGGTCATGTAGGATGAACAAACAGAATTTGGGTCAAAATAGTCAATGGTAGGCTGTGAAGCCCATTGAATAACATCTAATAAATGTTTAAGATCCACCTTTCCTACATTAGATGGAAAAAGGCTTCAGTGTGTGGATGGTGAAACAATGTCATGAGCTAGTTTGCTTTCTCCATGAAGATCAGTAAAGAGGCTTTCTTTTGTGCTAACAAATTTAAATGACATACATTGTTGTGTTCCCTCTAGGTAAAGGAAATCTTGACAGCCCTCGGTTTGCTGACGTGTGCCAATACGAGGACTGGCAGTCTTTCTGGAGGCCAGAGAAAGCGTCTTGCCATTGCTTTGGAGCTGGTGAACAATCCTCCTGTCATGTTTTTTGATGAACCAACCAGGTACTTCAAGGCCAAAAATTAAAGGTAGACAAATATCACTTTACATTGTAGAACAGCGCTGCAGGAAGGTTATTCACCTCTAAGTTCTTGGAAAAGGCTCATTTTGTATTGCCTGTAAGTACTGAATAAGGCCCCAAGGAATAATTTGATTTGGGTACTTAGTGCCTTGGGTCACTGCTGTAACCACTGGACCATGGGACTATAAATAAATTTTAAGGGAGACACAAACTGAAACAGGAAGGAAGAGAGGAAATTAGTTTCATATTGTGGCATGAGTTTTCTTCTTCAAGCAAAGATAACTTGAATATAAGCATTTTAAAGTGTGACTTTAAATAATGAATGTAGCATATTTAGAATCAAATTCTGTGATCAGTCTAGGAGGAGGCTGGGAAAGCTATGAATATGTGTCTATTCATTAAAGTTGGGAACATTTAAATCTGTAGTCCTAAAATGTAGAAGTCCCTGAAGGCAGCTTTGAGAATACTCCTAGTTTTCATTCTCAGGCATGCTTCCAACTTAATTAAAAGACTGATGAAGAAATACAAGCATAAGGTTGGCATATGATAAAATTAAACTGCTACAGAGAAAATTTATAAAAGGATAATAGTGGGAGACAGAAGTAGCAAATACATGTGCTAGTTTTGTGTGGTGCCTATGGACCTGTGGATAACAAACAACTTCCTTCCTTTTATTCAGTGGCTTGGATAGTGCATCATGTTTTCAAGTTGTCTCTTTGATGAAGGCTTTGGCCCAGGGCGGCAGATCCATCATTTGCACGATTCACCAGCCTAGTGCTAAACTGTTTGAGTTGTTTGATCAGGTATGATTCTCAAACTCTTTCTCATTACGTGTGGTTTAAGTAGGTTACCCTTTCAAGGCTACGTTCTCTGAGTAAAAACATGAATAATTCTAGTCTATGGTTCCAAATCAAATAAAGACATTAAATAATAAGAGCAAAATATACTTTTTTATTATTTTTTTTTTCTTCTTCTCTGCCCATTTCCATTATTTAAATGTAATGGTTTTAAAGAATCTGGCTAGTATGTTTGTGAAACCACGATTATCACACTTGTGATTTTCATGCCTTCACCCAGCACTGCTTCTGGGCACAGGGCTGTCAGTAAAGTAAAGGAAAGGTTATTTAGAGCAAGAGAGCTTTAGTGCTGCGTTGTTGCTACTACACATTCTCATCCTAGCTACACAGGTGTAAATTCAGAAGAGTTATTCGTATGAAATAATAATAATTGAAATGAAGTCAGTTGGAAATATTTTCTCCAACCTAACAACAGGATTTGAACCATACAGGTTTAGGTTACATTTAAATATACTTCTTGGGAGATCTAAATGAGACATGTGAGAGCTAAGAGAAAACCCACAACACCATAGGTGAAAAAGCTCTTGCAGATTGCCAGTCTGGCAAGGAGGTTTATTTAAAGTCAACAGCGTGGCTAAAAGTAAGAATAGTCAAGCTGTTTCCCATTGCTGTGCTGTTCCACCTCTCCTTCCATTCCTACATTCACAAGCCTTGTCTCCCAACCTAAAATATCTATAACGTGTGGAAATTAGATGGCTTGGCTGTTAACAGTTTCTTGCCTATTTTCAGCACGTGTCTAGGGCTGGAATTAGTCTGCTTCTGTGTTAATGTGCTTTTAAGTCTGGAGTGAATATTTGCAGAATTCAAACCTTAAGCATTTAGTTTTCCATTAGTTATAATTGCATGCAAAGGTAGTTCTAAGCGGTGACAAATCTTGCCAAGGATGTTCTTCCCACAGGGACAAGAAGAGGTCATTAGGTTCATTGGTTGCTGTCATACAGGTAGCAGTTTCAAATATTTTTATGCTAGTTCACATTTTTCTTTTTTTCTTTTCTTTGCCTTGTTTTTCAGCTCTATGTTTTAAGTCAAGGTCAATGCATTTACCGTGGGAAGGTGGTAAACCTAGTCCCTTACTTGAGAGATTTGGGTTTGAATTGTCCAACCTACCACAATCCAGCAGATTTTGGTAAGGACAATTTGAATAGTTTATTTATTTAATTTATTTTGTATTTGATTAGCACCCTAAGGGTAATGGGGGCCATGGTGTGTTTTATACTTTTGTACTTATATACATATGTCAGTGCATACATACATGTACCTAAATTAAAAATCAAATTATTCCAATTTTTTCTAAGTAATTTGAATGCCATCTAGTGGTAAAATTTAGTGAATATTTCTCTCTGATGGAAGTCAACGTCCAGGAAATGAAAGATAAAACACATTACTTAGTGTTTCATAGTAATTAATCTTAGTGGCTTTTCAAAGAGGCTCCAGTATTCTGGTGTTTTATCTTGAATAATACCACTGTGGTATTGTACAGCTAATAGCATTGAGGGTTTTTTCATTGTGGTTTCTTAATTCCAAAGAAGCAGTAAGAACCACAAAAATAGACTTTTGTAATTTTTTATTACCAAGAGTATCTCATATTCACCCCCTTTGCCCTAAAGTAGTTCATTTAACTTCTGGGATGAAGAGAACTCTCTGAAGATTTATAGAAAGATACATTTAAATTATGTGTGTATACATAGGAATTTGCATGTGGCATTTTAGAGCCTATTTTAGGCAAAACTCCTCTTTCTGTCCGTACAACAGAATCAAGGGGATCTAATAATAAGGCTTGTAACTAGTCAGTACTGTAAACAAGTAACTTTCTGGTTTTTGTAGTTATGGAGGTGGCATCTGGTGAATATGGAGACCAGAATGGCCGGCTGGTAAGGGCAGTACGGGAGAGGATGTGTGACACAGACTACAAGAGAGATGTTGGTGGTGAGAATGAGTTGAATCCCTTCCTCTGGCACCGGCCCTCTGAAGAGGTATTTTGTTTATCACCACTAAAGGGCATGGCTGGAGGCTGGGGGCAGGGGGAGGAAGAGCATTTAAATCCTTGGTCAATGGAGGAGGTTTCTGGGCACATTCAGCTGATGAGAGTGGGGTTTTGTGAATGAAAACTAAGCAAGATACTGCAAAGAAAGAAGTTTATTCTTTTATGTGTTTCCGCAGGATTCCTCCTCCACAGAAGGCTGCCACAGCTTCTCCGCCAGCTGCCTAACCCAGTTCTGTATCCTCTTCAAAAGAACTTTTCTCACCATCATGAGGGATTCGGTAAGACTGCCTCTATAATAACTATTGTAGCCAAAGTGTCTATCCAGTTGGTTGTGAGGTAGTGTAACACGCATTAAAGGTCCTGTCCAACAGCTCATGCACTTTAGATTTTACAGAATTTCAAAGGAAAGGGACTGATCTTTCAGCCTTGCTGTTAATTGTACCATCTTCATTGTGAACAACAGTTTTCTTCAGAGGAACTCAGAAGATCTAGGCTAAAAGCCTGCATCCCCTCTGTGCTGGCAAATCCCTTATGTAGTTATTTTTCCTGCTGAAAAGTAAGTGGGAAGTTGTATTGATGTGTCACAAAATAAATTTTTCCAGAAAATTCAGGGTGGCTGAGATGATTATTTCGGTGTGGTATCAGATTAATACTTGAAATTTTTCTTTTTCCTTGTGAAACAGAAAATCAATAAATAAAAATTTTGCTTCTTTGAAAAGGGAGCATATCTGTTTTCATACATTTAAAATCAAGATGGAGTAAGTATCATAATGAAACTCTTCATTCCCAAGGAAGAAAATATAACTTTCACCTTTTTTTCATAAAAATAAACATGCCCACTTCAAAATCCCAGGTCCTGCAGGTTTCATATAAATTCACTAAATGTTGTGGCTGCCTAGTTTGCATTAGCAAAATGCAATGGGACTTCTTTTTTTTTTTTACTCAGGAAAGTTTTTCTTATCTCTAAGTAGCTCAGTTGTTTGTGAATTTAAGAGATAGGACTATTTACATTGTCTGATTGATGCTTTGCAATGTCATCTGGATAGGATTGTCCCTTCATTAACAGGCCTTAGTTAAGGAGATCGAGTTTCCTCAGATAGACCTTATGTGCACACCTGTCCAAGGGACTCACCCATGTACAGTATAATTCGTACTAGTTGGCCGAGTGCTTTTCTCCATGGCAAATTTGCAATTTGATGAATCTGAGTAGGGTTATCTGCTGCTTTTTCTGCAGCAGATCTGGAAGGTTTTCAGTGCTTTACATGAGAGGCAGAAAAGGCAATGTATACATTACTATATATTAATGTATTAATTTGACATACCTGTCCTGCGAAAAGGGGAAAGCCAGACAATGTATCTATAATGGTGGGCACATGGTGGATTCTGATGAGGTTGTTTGGAAACCAAAAGCAGTTGAGCCACGTGGAGTTCAGCATGTGTGAGCTTCACAAGCTTACCCTTGTGAAAGGGTAAGCTGAGCTTCACTGAGCTCCAGATGCTGCATCTTCACTGATTTTGCTCTACACCCAGGCGGGTACCTTTTTAGGACACTTATCGTTTGCAGTGTAGACATGCCCACGCAGAACTACAGGCCTGGAAGAAACCTACTGGACCATTGTGTCCAGGCCTCTGCTGTCAGAAAACCACAGTACTCCTTCCCTTTCAGAAAGGGAAACACGATATTGAATGCCATAGTAAAAACAATCAACTGTTTTCCCCACTGCTCTGGATGGGAAGATATGGCAGAACTGTTCAATTCTAGTGGCTGCAAAGCATCTTCTTATTTCCAGACCACATATATTGCAGCCATTTGTTGTTTTGCTAGCATATTTCTTTGTCATAAGTTGTTCTTCTCCCTTGCTGTTTTACATTACAGTGCATTTGTCATTCAAGGATTAATTCAGTTGTTGAATTTTGCCTTCCTGCAATCTGGTATAGTTTGCACATCTGGTCTAGGACCAAATATTTGGTCAAAAATAAATTGACATTTTCATGTGGGAGGCCTGTTGTAATCCGAAGCATACATACAGCTTCACGTTCTCCATGTTGCTCAACTAGCTGATCAGAATGTCTCTGGTACACGTGGAGAACATATCTCAGAGGTTTGCAAGCACTAACCATGGATGATACAGTCCTCTCCTCATCTCCACCAAGGGGAAACTATAGATTGAAGAACAGTGTTGTTTTTGAGATTTTTTTTCCTGCTCAACTGTAAAGGCTTGCAGTTCCAAATTTTATTATTTCTTTTGTTCTTCCATACCTCTTGTAGGAATACTTTATTGCAGAGAAGGCACAAAAAGCTGATTTATGCCTAAGTTAGTTTCATCTATACAAGCTTGCAATAACTTTTCTGCCTGACTCTGCTCTGGGAATTTTATCTCTTAGTCAGAGAGAAAGTCTGCTTCTCCTGATGAATGAGGGCAATGACTCCATGACGTTGTCAGACAGTAAAATTTCAGGTTGCAGCATTTGCAGTTTCTGCCTGTGTTTACAGGAAGAAATTTTCTGTTCTGTGGTAGCTGTGTGTCTGATTCACTCTGGAAAGCTCATTACAGTAAGTTTTCCTTAGCTGAAGCTTAGTTTGCTGGTAGGAAGCGAACAATTCTATATAAGTTCTTCTGGACATAACTCCTTTTCCGCAATCTGATTTCAGTCATATTGCCATTGTTTTTGAGCCCAGACTTTCTGATCAGAAATACTACTCTTTCCGTGCCTGTAGGTCCTGACACACTTGCGTATCACCTCACACATTGGCATTGGACTGCTCATCGGCTTGCTCTACTTAGGCATTGGCAATGAAGCTAAGAAAGTCCTCAGCAACTCCGGCTTCCTCTTTTTTTCCATGTTGTTTCTTATGTTTGCCGCGCTCATGCCAACTGTCCTTACATGTAAGTACCAGTCATACTGTTATATCAATGGACAAGGAGATTGCAGTAAGCTGGGAGGGTGTTGTAATGTATCTCTTCCATATAAGAAACATTTGGCTTGCGCTTCTACTTCTGAGACAGGCATGGGCATAAATCTTGCACTCCCTGAACTGCCACGTAGAGGCAAACAGAGGTAGGATTGTCCAGTGGCACCTCTCTCTCCCCAGTTTTGCCAGTGTTTCTCAATGCCAACAGTTCACTATTACAGTCCTGGACTGGATAGAGTTAATTTTCTTTCTAGAAGCTGCTGTGACTTGGCTTTGGCATGGGAAGAACGTTGAGGAATGTTGATAACACATATTTAGTTGTTGCTAGGTAATGTTTATATTAGTCACGGACTTCTGCTTCCCGTAGAAGCTGGGAGGGAGCATAGACAGAACAAGCTGGTGAAAAGAATATTCCATACCATCATGCCCAGTATATAAATGGGGGTTGGCCAGGAGGCAAGGATCCACAGTCACTGCTTGGGACGGGCTGGGCAAGCAATTGTCAGATGGTGACAGCAACTTGTGTTGTATCACTTTGTTTTGTATATTCTTTTACCTTTATTATTATTATTGCTATTTTCTGTTACTGTTCTATTAAACTGTCGTTATCTCAGCCTATGAGATTTTTTTTTCATTTCCCCTCCTTTTCTCCTCCTCCTCCCTACACTACTGGGGGCAGAGGAGGAGGAATGAGCGAGCCGTTGCATGGTCCTAGCTGCTGGCTGGGATTAAATCACGACAGACTTTTAAGTTGTGACTCCTGCATGAGGTCAGTGTATTCATGTGGTATCAGAAGCAAACTCCTGCAGTATGGACTGTTCCGTACTTTCTTTGGGAGCACTCTTACTTTACATTCTCTGTTGGATCAAAAGGAACAACCAGGTTCTTTAAGTTCTAATACCATTTTTTTCTCAAAAAAACACTTTGAGGGAGGTTCAGATCATCTGAGTAGACTGATGCATATCCTAGGCAGTGAGCAACTCTCAGGGCTGTCCTCTTACATTTCATTACAAATCATTGAAACTATTGCTGGTCTGTCAAAGGCTTCCAAGTTCCAGTCCCACTATGAGACTGCAGCAGTTCAGGATTAGATATGGATAAACTGTTATTATGTGCAAGAATACTTCACACTGACAAGCTAACAGACTTACTAATATGTGTTCTCTGCAGTTCCTCTTGAGATGGGAGTATTTCTTAGGGAGCATCTGAACTACTGGTACAGCTTGAAAGCCTACTATCTCGCCAAAACCATGGCTGATGTTCCTTTTCAGGTATATGCTCTACTCTTCGATAAAACAAGAACCATTTAAGTTCATGGCAAGTCCACTTGGCAGGAAGATTAGTACTGGTATTTTATCCATCTGAATAGTGGTGAAACTATTCACATATGTGTGCTGAAGCTTCTGGTCCAAATCAGAAGCACCCTAAGAGTAAACAGCGGGACTTCACAAAAGCCAAGACCTGACCCAATATTTTTTCATAACCAGAAGACCATCTTTGCTTATTTGCAAAAGGGGAATTGAAAAGGGCTGTAAGTCAAAGGGATCTGTTTTCTAATGCCCAAGATAGAGGTCATGGTCTGTGGCAGACATATTTATTCTCTTCTGCCATGCCTGTCATGTAATAGAAAGGCTGAAAGGTGTGGTTTAACTAGGACTCCCCATGTTTTTAGCTTAAAGTAACAGTGAATGTTCAGCTTTAATGGACTAATTCCAAGCATAATCTCCTTGCAGATCATGTTTCCTGTGGCTTACTGCAGCATCGTGTACTGGATGACTTCACAGCCCTCTGACGCACTCCGATTTGTCCTCTTCGCAGCCTTGGGAACCATGACATCCCTGGTGGCTCAGTCACTGGGTCTTCTCATAGGCGCAGCCTCTACATCCCTCCAGGTACTGATGGTGTTTTGTGATCTCACAGGAACCCTGCTGTCTCCTAACACTGACTGCTTACTGTGACTGTTGCTGTGGCCCCAAGACATTTGCTGAGAGATGACAGGCAAAAAGTTGTCTTGGTCTGATATAGCTACTTGATGCTTCCCACTAGCATCAACTTCAACAGCATGTACACACACTGGATGTGAGGCTCTGATGTTCTTTCCCCATCTGAGTGGGATTGTGCCTGCCTCTGCTGCCTCTGCTTGAGATGGTTGTTGCTTGCTACTCATCCCAGGCTGAGCAGGTCTTAGAAACTGCAGGACCGATGCATTCCTATGCACCTACAAAGTGGAGGTAGACAGTGAAGATCAGTAGTTCAGGAGGGGGTTCTTCCATACACATACAAAAAGGTTGCAGCAGGTGAGGTAGGAAAAGGCTTGCCCAGAAACTAAACCTCTGCAGAGGGAGGGAGAGAAGCAGAGTGACTGCCACGCTGGGAGCTGGTTGTGTAACTCCGTGCTGCCTCCTGGCAGCAGGAGTGCTGAGGTGACAGTTCCACAGCAGAACTGATGATAATGGCATTAATATGCACTGACGCTATCAAGATTTCTGTAGTAGAAGACTTGATTCCCTCTCTGTGCCACCCTCTGGAGACAAGCGTAGACCTCTTGTGTGACCCCTGTGCTTCTGCTCTTGCCAGAGATACCTGTATGGCCCTTTGCCCTGAAGGGAATACAGAGGAAAGGCTGGAGTTGGCCCAAAATCTGTCTTCCTCAACCAAAGCAACCCAGCTGGACATGTTCCTTATCCTCTTCATCAAATTTTAGGACCAGTTGAAGCTACTGTTTATGTGGGTTAATGAGGAGGGAGGTCTGTGTGTCACCAGCTGGGGGTGAGTGAGAAAGGGTAGTATTTAGGAAGAGGAATCTCATTCTCAGAGAAGCAAGGGAATCACAGTGCCCATCTTACCCTGTAAACTTCTTGGTGGGTTCAAGTCCCTCGGAGGACAGATACCAGCACAGCATCATCATCAGCTAGTAGCAGGATTTAGGAAGAGGAGACTTATAACTTTTCCTTCATTAACAGCATCTGACTTCCCCCTCACACGAAACCTTGTCCATAAAATTTAATAATGTCATGGTATTTCGAACTGTTGTAGTTTTGAGGAGTAGCATTATCAGAAGACCTTGAGTGGCATTGCTCCCCACTGCCTAAGAGAGTAGGTTTTCACTGCCTATTTGTGTTTGCACAGAACAGAGGACTTCCCATATGGAAAGTGTGCTCTTTTAAAGACTGATTTCCTCACTGGAGGTCAGGACATCAAATTAAAGAACACGTTAATTTTTACTTTTTTCTCTGGCTATCTGACAAGAGACTGTCTATTCCTTGTCTTCACAGGTGGCCACTTTTGTGGGCCCAGTTACTGCCATCCCAGTGCTTCTGTTCTCTGGGTTTTTTGTCAGCTTTGATACCATCCCAACATACCTCCAGTGGATGTCCTACATTTCCTATGTCAGGTACTTCTAGGGAGGCCATTAACCTCCCATCTTGGAAATGCTGGGTTTTTTGCTGTTGTTTGCTTGATTGATTATTTTGGGTGCCAAAGAGTCTTACAGAGTATAAGAGTATAAACATACATGTGATGTAGATCGCATTATCTCACTACATTTTGTGTTGTATATGATAGGAAATAGATAGGAACATTCAGTACAGATTATCAGCCACAAGTCTATATCAGTCTCCTTGAACTCAGTGGGAATGGACAGCACGCAAATGTCCCTGGATTTTGCAATAGTGGATTTCTGAAATAATAGGGACAGTATGCCCAACTGATAAGTTGATGCCACCACCTCATTTTGGAAGAAAATGTATAAATCACTGCAGCATCTTAGGGGGACTTGTTGGATAAAGACCTGTTTTTAAATTTTGCAGTAGCACTGCCACAAGAGGCACAGGATTTGTGTCATCTGTAATCTTAAATAGTGGTTTAAGAACCATAGGCACCTTATATCCTATCTACGCCTGTCACTCTCGCTGTCTGAGACAGCTGTCTTAAGATGGGATAATTGTCATCAGGAAACTTTTGAGAGCTAGCACAGAGGGATAGTTTAGACTAGACACTTAAAACGTTTATAGCTGAAATTAGTTGAGGTGAATTTTCCCATCCCCATTTTCCCCACCCTCGCCAAGCTGCACTATTACTGAGAACACCCAAGCTAAAATATCCTCTCATTTGGCAAGTAAGGTCTTACACAGAGACCTTTCAAAGATTTAAGAGACCACACGCCCTGAATTACTAGCTGGAATTCCAGATGAGGCCTTAAGCAACTGTCTAGCCTGTATGGGGTCTCCTGAAGCTGGAGGGAGCTGTCATACACAAGGGACCCATGATGGTGTATCTGCTTGCAAAGTCAAATCCAAAGTGCACCAAGTGCCAGGGGAGACACAGGAACTGCATTGTCAGTGAAACTATGGCACATGGAAGGAAAGGGAAGAGACATTCTAGACTGTGCCAGTTTTAATATGTTTCTGACTTCAAACAATAATTGTATCCCTGTTGCTTACTTTCAAAAAATGGAATTAATGATGTCACTTTCATAAGGAGAATTTTTGAATATGAGCTGAAAGTAGTCTGCTTTGTATTTTAATGTTTTTCTTTGGAGAAATTGCACTATACACTAACTGGAAGCAGTTAAAGGCAAAACTTCTGCCCTTGTTCAATCTTATGTAAAATGGCAGTGACATGTAATTTACTTGATTGTAACTGGGATAGAATTTGCCCTGAGACACATGTGTCAACAATATTGAACCCCTCGGTATTTCCAGCCGAGCTCTCACAGAGATTGTATTGCTGGTGGAGTACTTCAAAACAGATCATCGGGACTTTTCCTTGTAATCCATCCTTCTTCTTTTCAGATACGGCTTCGAAGGAGTTATTCTCTCCATCTATGGACTGGATCGAGAAGATCTGCATTGTGACAAAGATGATACTTGCCATTTTCAGAAATCAGAGGCCATTCTGAGAGAACTGGATGTAGAAAATGCCAAACTTTACCTGGACTTCATTGTTCTTGGAATTTTCTTCTTCTCTCTGCGCCTAATTGCCTATTTTGTTCTCAGATACAAAATCCGAGCAGAGAGGTAAAGGAAAAACAGCTAAAACGATGCAGTAGGAAGATCTTTAGACACGCAATAGAGTGCACTTGACATTGTCTCACTGTGGCAGGCCAGTCTCCAGTGCCCAGCTAGATGCTGTTATGACCTAGCCCATAGAGAACCACAATGGGATAGTGGACATATAGTGTTAAGCCAATCAGTCCAGTTGGGTTGGGTCATGTTTTCATTACACTTTCTAGCTTTAACTAGGAAGAAGAAATAGAAGGGAATTTTACACCGCAGAATATCAATACCGAGGCAGTGTAACTGTAATAAAAAACCTGGCTGCAGGAGTTCTCCTTATGAAAACCGATTTCATGATAAGGTAATACAAGTCCTGGTAGCCAGAATAGTATAATGTCATCTATAGGTGACAAGGTAATGAGATGAAAAATGGGGAAAGCAAAGAAATAGGATTCTCTCATCTTTTTAAATTCAGAGTTTCATCTTTGCAGTTTTCTATGTATTACTTTGCAATACTTTTCCACAGAATTGCCCCTTCTGGCCAAAAGTCTGTAAATGTATTAATAAGGTAAAGATATCTTTTTAATACGGATACTTTTTTAAAAGAAACCGAAAGTGATTCAAGTCATTATTTTTGTTTCTGTCTAAATTTAGAACTCTGGTGCTTTGCTTGTCGAGCTGGTCTCATATCTGAAAATTGTAATGATAGGAGGAAAAGGCAGATTCTGAGTCTGTACTAAACCTGTGGTCCATATTTGGAAACAACAATAGATAGCACAGGCAGTCAGACATGTTCAAGCTGTCGCTGAACGAATGAAAAACATTCTTTTTCAGTGTCTTTTAAATCCTCAATATTTGTGATATTTAAAATACTAACTCGGCTCATTGTCTATATGATCTACCTCCTGCGAATGAAAAAATCAAAGCACTCCAAGGCTCATTTTTTTTCTTAAACTGTGAAAGCAGAATCTATCCCTAAAGCCTGAGCGATTGTTAAATCCTGACGGAGTGCAAGAGCTATCCACAGCTCAAAGCTTGGTTATTGTGTTAAAACGTGTGACTGCCTCATACGGCAGTGTTCCTTATATCTGCAACACACAACGTGTAGGACTCTCCTCAAAATATACAAATGACCTTGTAATACTGCAGGTCTAATTATGCCAAGCGGTTTTGTTCTCATCCTGAGTTCTACATGCACGACATGGGAACTGATACTAATTGATCTAAAGATTAATGAAACTGTTAAAAGAAGCATGTATTTGTTTTGTGTATCTCACCTTTGTAAACTTGGCAGTGGGAATTCTGGTTCCAAGTTGATGTGAATTTTGGCACTGATTTTCATGGGTTTGGATTTTTGACCCAGAATGAAATTGTGGAGCCCATACTTACGTTGGACGCCTTGGTGAACTTCTGTGCGAATTCCTTTACCTCCTGCCATTACTGTGCATTTACCTTAGTGTTACAGACTTCCAAGTCAGACCTACAAATTCCATAAATGTGTTATTCCTATCAGGATACTGAAGCCTTGTAGATTGGAAGCAGCTCCATGTCAGCAAACCGTTCGGGAGCTCAGCAGCTCATGACAGTAAGGTAGATGAGGAGAGATTTTGGGCATGTGCTGGTCAGCAGCTGTCAACAGTTCAGGCTGTTTTCGAGGACTCCATGGCTACATCTGTACTAGTAAACTACATAGAGCCAGGGCCAGCTCTGTTAGTCCTCAGGCAACTGGGTCTCATAGGAACGGTCCCTGTACTGTACTAACTTCTAAACAGAGCCCAGACATTGTCTGGAAAAGCTCTGGCTGTGATGGGCTGCAGCTCTGCCATTTAGCAGTGAAGACAATTGTTTCCCAGTTTTCCTGGCCCATGCCCAGGCTCTGTTTAGTTTACCAATATATATGTAGACCACATGTATCTGTTAAACTCAGGATGCTTGAATTAAGACCGTGTTCTGGAAGACTTTAAGTCGAGTCACGTAGTTTTGGAAGGTTAGCTGAACTTTTCCTGAAAATAAGTTTGACCTATGAAAGCAAGGTCAGTTGTTGCTGTAGAAGGAAAAAAATCCTTACACAACCTCTTTGCATAATTTTGTTGCTGTTTTTTCAAAAAATGTCCTGGAGACAGTAGAGCTCTTGTACAGTTCTGCAGCTTCCTCAGGCATAATCACAAACATGTATGGGTCTATATGGCTGTCAGATATGAGAAATTAAAATTTTGGCTATTCTAAATAATACTCATAACTGTGAACAGTTTTTAAATAAGTCACAAGCTGAAATCCCTTGGCACAACATGCCTTGATTATTTTAAGACTCTAAAAATATTTGTGAATAAAACAGGTGGTTCAAATGGTATTTGCAAGCAGAGAAAAAACTGCCTTTGCCAAATTACTGTCTTGTTGCACACTGCTGGTCCAGCTGTAGGCTGGCTGGGTAGGAAAGAGTGTGATATCCGTGGCATTAAATACCTTCAGGGTTCATGTTTTGCATTTACCAACACCATTTACCAAATACCACATTGAAAATCCATTGCAGTGTACCAAATGAAGTAACTTGCTGACATTTTGACACTGGTAGCTCATGCAATGACAAAGATGTCTTCTCCTATCTTAGACCAATTTAGCAGTATGAGTTCCTTGGATACTGTCTTGTTATCTGTGTCTATTCCTCTGTTTGTAGACCTCCTTATTTTACCTCTTTAGCCTGCAACAAGTCCTCCTGTACTGTAATTTTGTGTCGTATTACGGTAGCCAAAAGTCTGGTCCTCCACGGGTGTTCCTGAGAAAATGCATGCTCTGGAATATTTTTTGTCACTCCTATTTTTTGTTAGATATGCTTTTTCCCAGCCATTTGCTGGCAGCATTTGGCTCAAAGTTACTATTCTAAGGAACGCTTTCAGACTGTAGAATCCCAGTAAAGGAATAAATGAATTCTTTTGAAACTCAGTGCTACACATAAATGAGATAATCATTCTTTCCCTCCTTAGGTCTAAAATTAACTAATGATATCTCTTTTGCCACTGCTGTGTGACAGAAGTATTTAAAGTCCGTCCCAATTATGTTTTCATATACCGCAAAGATTTTTAACATAGCCTCAACTTGGCTTCTTTCTGTTTTTGTGGAAATAAATTCTAACAGGCTGGTATAAAACACATTCCCAGGTTAATGGACTGAGCATGCATGTGCTGTAGTGGTAAGCAATCGCATTGTGAAGCTCTGGAGGCTTCACGTGGAAGAATAATGAAGCCAGCAAGATTCTAAAGACTTCAAATCCTCACTTTATGTAGCCATATATAAATAGCCATAGACCAGTTAAAATCAATGCCATCATTGCCATTCAAACTAGTCACAATCTGGCTAAAATTTGCATAAGAAGCTAAAGTTTTTTTAAAGGTCTCTTGAAGACTGAATGTATGATTCCTGTTGGGATTGCAGGAAGACTTTAGTGTTATGTTGGCCTCCTTATTTTGTTTCAATTTGTTTTGTGCATGTTGCTTCAGTTACTGTGTGCATCAGTTAAGACTTTATGCGCTTCAAATTTTTTTTTGTCATTTTTCTTTGTGGAAACTTGCATCTAATCCAAAAAACCCTGAAAGTTTTTAAAAAAGGAACGTAAAACATTATTACTTACAACTAAATAAAAGATTTGGAAAACAGATTCTGCTCACATAAGAAATTGAGAAAATTTCATCTTTATGGATCAAAGGGAGTAA
This sequence comes from Numenius arquata, assembly GCF_964106895.1. NCBI lineage: Eukaryota > Metazoa > Chordata > Aves > Charadriiformes > Scolopacidae > Numenius > Numenius arquata. The sequence goes on from NC_133576.1 coordinate 44,234,786, forward strand.
CAGGAGAATATCTGGTGCTGAAATCCTGTTCACTCCTTAATATTTGGAGCCCAAGATGTCTTTTTTTCCACTAAAGGAGAAGAATGTATATACACATAACAGGGAGAGCTGGTTATGCAAGTGGGAGATAATGAACACTTGAGTCCCAAGTACAGGATGTATCCGATGACTGGCATTTCAGTCTGTTCTTTTGTGTCAAGCTCTATGTTGTCAACAGAAATGTATGTTTCATTAAACATCTGTTTCTAGAAAGCAGCCTGTTACATACTGACCTGTACCTCCCCAGTGATCTTCACAGAGGGAGGTCCTAGCTGTCCTGTTTGCTCAAGACTAGGTGGATGTCTTCTGCTCTAATGGGATCCTTTGAAGCCCTGTTCCAACAAAGTGCTTAAGTATCTTCTCACATCTGCATTGTGAATCAGAGGAATGGCCAATGTCTTTAAGATAAAGTCCAGGCTTAAGTGCTTTGCTGGGTGAGGGCTGTGTTGCGCAGGAAGACTGAGATGCTGGCTGTCTAAACAGACTCAGAGACTCAACTGAAAAATCCACTTGCTTTGGGTTAGTCTCTAGGAGATTACAGCTTTGCAGTGATCTTGAATTAATCTTTTTAAATCACAAAATACTTCTTTTGAGGAGAAGAGGAGAGTGAAAATCAAGCATGGAGATGAGTCTGTATTTTTCTCTATATTTACTGTTGCTTTGCATAATTGCTTTTGTTATCTGCATAGTTTTGTTAAGGAAAAATTAACTTTTTTTTTTTTCTTTCTGTACTAGAAATGCCAATCCAGGACTGCTTTACATTCAAACAATGTCAGCATTTATTTTTTACTTTCCAAACTAAGCAGGAAGGGATCTTAATTAAGTATTTTTCAGTGTTAACTTTTATTGGAATGTGATTTTATTCTTTCATCTCCTGCCCTGCGATGCTCATATTCAGGAATGATGATGATGAGGGGCAGAGGAAGAGAGTTAACGTACAATGGTGATGTTTCCAGAGTTCCTCAGAAAATGCGTGTGAGGAGGGTGCAAACAGCAGGCGTACCTCTTTCTGCAGCCTGATGCACCTTCTTCCACGTTGCCTTTGCTCACCAAGCGTCGGGTCCAGTCTCATCTGGTGGCTGGGTGGGAGAGCGGATCATGCGTGTTTGTCCTGCATGATGCAGGAGAGCCCCCCCAGCACGGCAGGGCTGGTTACCAGCACCTTCACTGGGGACAAGTTAGTTCTGTGGGGAGTGTCTGATACCCGTGGGGTCTGCTCTGGCATTCCTTGATCTTAGTACAGCAGAAGCTGGCTTGGAGCCTTCTTCACAGGGGTTGAGCACGGTCTTTTCTGGCCGAGTCTGCCACTGGTTCTACTGTGGTGTATCCTCATTCAGGGAGGATTTTGAAGGGCATCAGCTGTCTTGGATTGAGTGGGGTGTAAGCACAAGCTCAAATGCTTTCCCAGACAGAACAGTTCTCTTGACCTGTGTTTGTTGTGGTCCAAGCTTTGTGAGTTAGTATGAACACAGTTAAAAAGGACATCAGCTGCAGGAGTGGCAGCAAGGCAGAGCTTCCTTCTGAATGCACAGGTAGAGATCGGGGTGCAGGTGGTCAGCTGCAGCATTGGTCTACTTGTTAGGATCCAGGTGTGGAGTAGGAGGACGTTACGTGCTTGCTGCTTTTAACTATGGATACCGTGATTTGGCCAATGAAATTCAATTCTTTTTCATTCTTTTTCATCATCTGGGTAGTGTTTTTGGAGATGGTTTATCTCAGAACCATAGCTGTCTAAAAACGAGAGTCTCAGTCTCAGTTAATCACCTACTTTCCTCTGCAAAAAGAAAGAAACGGCCATCTCTAGGACAAATGGACCCAAGGTACTTCCATAATTCCCTGAGGTAGGTATTTTTTCTAGTTACTTGAATTCTGGCCTTTACAGTGAGTATTATTATAGCAGTTGCCACATTTGAAGTCACGCCTCTTCCCAGGGCAATGTCATCTGGAGCAGGACTGGATCCTCATTTTGCCAGTGTGTTTGTGCAACAGCCCTGAAGTGGGTAAATTGAAATGTTAGCAGTGTGATTCAGCTTCTTGGACTTACAAGCTGTAGTTTACGCATTTCTTCTGGTTTCCCAAGCTCCTTCTTAAGTTAATGCGGACTAGATAGGCAGCTCCAAAGGCAATCCTTCACACTGAACTTAGCATCTCCTTTTGGATCTTTCCTAGGCATGTATTTTGGGCACTGGCAGAAGATTGGGAATTTGGTAATGTGACAAAAAAGTATGGTTTGCCCTCATGGAGGTATGTAACACTTGCACTGATGATCAAGAGAGCCTAGGAAGGTACCTTAGATAGTCTGCCTACCTGCTCTGGACACGTCAAATTAGAGGAGATGAGCCCATGTACGTCGAAAATTTAGAGCATAAAGCTTTGGCACTTCGACCTTTGGAGCTCAGACCTTTGGGGCTGGAAGTTCAAGCAATTCCTTGCTAAAATGGAAACTTGTTAAAACTGGTCTTACATTGTGGGTACCATAGCACACTTAACAAGTAGATGTGGTAGTTTGTTACCTTGTTTTTGTAGCCCTACTGTAAGTTGGAAAAGGTCTGGACTTCGCCCTGAACTCTTGAGTGTTAGGATTGTTGTTCCCTTTAACATTCAGGCAGGACAGGAAAGATCCCTGCGAAAAGCAAGAATATTAGGAAACATCGAGGCTGATGTTGGCAATATCTAGCCTTAAGCACCTTCAGAGCAGGTTGACTGTGGTGGATAATTGGTCTGTATTTCTGCAGGGAGGATCTCAGTGGTAGCTGAAGAGATACTGCCCTATGCGTTGTTCTTTTTTCTTTGAGAAAATCTTCTCATGTATATCCATTTTCCCACCAGAACAGCCTGGTAGGGTGCAGTCACTCAGGAATTTCTTTCCTTTAGTTCTGTACAGAAAGCCATTTATAAAGTATGATAATAACAACGGCATTTTGAAAAGCCATTGGGAGCTAGACGTAGGCAGAAAATGACCCCATGTCATGTCCTCTGTAGCAGTTTGTGTACAGGCTGATCGTTGCTGTGCCCGTGACATGGGTCCTATTAATCCTGCCACACAGCACTGGCAAGTGCACAAATTAAGTGCTGAGTGTCACCGAAGTTAATCATGAGCTCTGCTATTTGTGGACAGGGGCAGTAGAGTTTTGGGGCGTCAACTCCTACTGTCCTGTTTTCATAATATATAAAGATACTGTTGTAACGGATCCCAGTGAGTGGTTTTTATAACCCCAGATATCGTTCTGCATATTACATGTCCAAAAGTTGCAGGTTGAGCCTGCAGACATAACAAGTTTGCTTTTAATTCTGTGTGTGTATTAGCGTATTCCTGTTTCTGTACACGTTTCACGTAGAGGTTGTGAAGGAGTAATGGTACTGTAGAGCATGAAATCTAGCTTCAGTGCATTTATTATTTTGAAATCTTATAATGAACCATAACTTAATGCAGTTGTCAGATGTAGAACCTTCCTTTAAGAGATTTAGATTTCTGTTGAGACCCATTGCCAGCACAGTAAAACAAAGGGTGACCAGGCAGAATAAGTATCCTTTGGCACAAGAAATCCCCATGGCTCAGCCTGCCAGCCTGCATTCTCTGCATTGTTTATGCCTTCAAGATACATCAAGATTTTGTCAACCCATTTTCTTTCTGGGAGCCTCCATGCAGCTCATCCCATGCTTACCAATTGCTTGCATCCTTATTGCTAGATATTTGTGGTTGCTGTCCACATGGGGTGTAAAATTGAGCTGTTTGGGAACAGCGCGCGGTAGTTGCAAGTGGAGAGATGACTTTTAGACTTTCGTGAGTTACCGAATACCTAATGTGCTGGATCTATGGGTGTGCTTCGCTCTTTCAAGAACAAAAAACTCTAAAACGTCTTTTTAAGCAGATTGCAAGGCAACATGGAAGTCTTTACTTTTAAGGTTCACAGGGTTTTTTTACTTCAGTGGCATCTGTGATGTCTTTTTTTTTCTCCAACCCCACTGTAGCTTATTTTAGTAGCCCATTTAGGATAATTATTATGCAAACTCCTTTCTATTACTTCCAAAAACCACCTTTCCTGGCCTCAATGATAATTGTACCAACCTATACAAATGTGAATTAGTTGTTGAGCAATTAAAAAAAATTGGAAAAAAATGCTCTTAAATTATGGTAAAAGTGAATGAAATTTAAGGAAAAGATTACACCGATGGATCTAAAAAGAAGACAAGTCCTGCAGTGTGGCCAAGCCTTTACCTGTGTGAGTAAAGATTTGTGAAATACCTTATCTGAGTCAGTTGACCTTATTGTGAGATACTGCCCTTGAATCTGTTATTGAATTATTTAACGTTTGTTCTTTTGTTTTTAAAGCAAGAGTCAATGCAAGGTATCATTTTAAATCAGCGTGCTAAAGTGTGCATATTCTGTATATCTAATATGTCATTGTTGTCTCTCGTTTCTGTAATGCATTTGCATTACTATGAATCAATTTTATTATGCTTCTCTAGAGACTACAGCTGCCTGCACGCTGTGATATATTTGCACTGTTGTAGATATATATATATGCATATATATAATTATATTATATAAACCATGTCTTTTTCAGGTTGCTTGTTACCTTTGTAGTTTACGCTTACCGGTACAGTGGACCTGAGTAAAAATGTGGGATGTGGGGCATTCTGATGATATATTATAATAATAGAGAAATCTTTGTATATTTCTGTATACTTAATACCCGTAAGAAGAGATTTGTATGTGCGTTATTTTCCAAACTAGGGCTTTGTTTTCTGAGACTAGAGAACATTTATGATAATGTAACAAAACAAAAAAAAAAATCAAATAAAGTGTTATTATTTTCAGACAGATGCCTTTGTCCCTGTTCTCTCTCAAAGGGAAGTGGCAGGTGCGTTGGTAGTGATGCGTTTTCACTGCCTGCCAGCAAGGACATCAAATTGCCTGTTTGAGATGTACATTGTGGTGGTTTCAGGTAACTCTCAATACAGGCAGGTTGCAGAAATAGGCAGTAAAAATTCTTAAAAACAGTCACATCGGCTCAGAGCAAAGGTCTGTATTGCCCAGTACCTGATGATGAACAATGGGCACAAGCTGGAACATAGGAGGTTTCACTCAAATACGAGAAGAAACTTCTTTACGGTGAGGGTGACAGAGCCCTGGAACAGGCTGCCCAGGGAGGTTGTGGAGTCCCCGTCTCTGGAGATTTTCAAGACCCGCCTGGATGCAGTCCTGAGTAACATGCTCTGACATGCTCTGGGCAATCCTGCTTCGGCAGGGGAGTTGGACTAGATGATCTTTATGGTCCCTTCCAACTCTAAAAATTCAGTGAAATTCAGTGAAATGGCAGCGCACAGGGAAGAGTGGAAGAAAAGGGCAAGCACCAGGGGGTGCTTCCCTGACAAACCCCACGCAGTTTGAGGACATCCTGAGCCAGTGGGATTATCTTTGTGTTTTCTTGCCTTTGATGGATTTTTCTTCCACAGACTTACCTGCTGTTCATCTTGACCATGGTACCTGCAAGTGTTGGCAGAGGTTCCACATGCTCTTGCATTACAGGAGGCAGTAAAGGATCATTCTCTCTTTACTGTCTGCTCGGCACTCTGGAATATATAGGTTTTCTCCTCCCTTGTTCTCAGACGAAGAGAAACCGTTTTATTCTGCCAGTCACAATTCCCCATTCCCCATTTTACAAAATGCTGCTGTTCTCCCTCGTTCAGCCACAACACCCATGCTTTGTTCTTCTGCAGCCCTCTGTGCATTTCTGTCATCATGAAAGGTCTCTTCAGCTAGTTTAAAAAGCCAATATTTTTCCTCCCACGTTTGTCCTGAAGATCCATGTTGTCCAAGAAATGACATGGTTACTACTACTGTGCTTCTGAACAGTCTCCCAAAAATATGGTCCATAAGGCTTTGTCACAGATTGTCACGGAATTGTCAGAGTTGAAAGGGACCTCTAGAGATCATCTAGTCCAACTCCTCTGCTAAAGCAGGATTGCCCAGAGCACATTACTCAGGACTGCATCCAGGTGGGTCTTGAAAATTGCGACTGCGCTTTCCGCTTGCCCTGGTCAGGAAACTAGGGCCCTAAGAACAGCAGTGTCAGAAGAAAGTTTTCACTGCATGTACCCCTTACTTTGCCATATACTTTGTTTGACTGGGTGGGTTTTCGTGCTGTTAAGCTGTCTGCTTGTGTATGGGACTTAAGGTCAAGCCTAGACAACATCGTGGTCCTCGTGCCACCCCTCCTTACCACCACAGCAACAGAAGTACCTGCGTTGGTCACCACGGTTCAAGGGTAACAGCCATTAATTTTTACAAGTTAGTTAAGTGTCCACTCCTAGGTAATGTGAGCAGTGATGCTTAAAGGATAATTACCATAAGGATGCAATAGGATTGCATTTTCAAAACTAACGGCAAGACAGTTTTGTAATAACAGAGATCATACTTTATGTTATGTTTTATAGACCTGTAAATAATACTAGATTGAGGGAATTATGGTCCCAAGAACCAGATGCTTCCCCACGCCAACTGACCATAGATCAGGAAGGGAAGAGACGGAATGGGAGTCCTTCGTAACCCAAGTGGCAACGTAAATTAAATGGTTTACATTACAGTTAATGCTATGAAATAAGCCAGCCATAAACTGCTCATTAGCAACGCTGCAAAATTTAATATTCCTCATGTGCAATTACCATCCACTGTGTACTCCAAATGGATTCATAAAATAGCATTTGAAAATAAATGATGCTTTATGTTGTATTTTCTAATGGCTATCCATTTAAAACATGCTTCGTAATGCGGGTTGAATTCCCAGAATTGCTGGGAAGCTGCTGCAGCAAGAACAATCACCTCTTTCAGCAGGGGAGGATACAAGGATCTGTGCTGTGCCCAGGTGAGCAATGAGCAGCCATCGGGCTGTTGGTCACTAGCACTGACGTCTTGGGAGAGCCTGAACAAAGGGCTTGGCAGGAAAGTGTATGTTGCAAGCTCTATTTACGGCAGAAAAGCTGTCAAGGGCTGGGTTAGTCAAATTGACACTAATTGCAGCCATTTCTTTTTTTAATTTTATTTTAAATTTCATAGCCCCTTTTGGTTTCTTTTCTTTTTTTTTTCTATGCCTTGAAGAGTTTTTTCAAGATCTGTGAATTTTTTTATGCAATGTTAACTTTGTGCGATGGCATTGCTGGATACTTGACGTTTCAGTTTTGTGCCTGTGCCCACACACACACACATAGGAAGGCTGAGAAGGAAGTCATTACTTGATCTTTTCCACATATGGGAAATGTTATCAAAGCATGAAGTTGATCCATTGTCAGCCTCTGACTGCGAAAACACCCCCGATAGTTGCCGTATTTCCCCCCGCTTCTTTCTAGCACATAGTCAATCTCTTGTCCCACCACCAGCTTTTCTGCTCTGCTGGGCAGGTTGAATAAAGCTCCACCTGTTCCTAGGATCCTCCTTGCTCATCCCCACACGCATCTGTAGAGTCAAAATATTAAGTAGATTTCATGGCTTTATCAAGAGTCTTACAGGTGCTTTTTGTCTTTCTCCTGTGTAAGAATCAGAAAGTAGCCCCAAAGTAGTTAGAGAAGAAAAAAAAAGCGACAGCAAAGCTTTTGATTTTGCTCCTTCTGTTTGTTGAAATGGGGCGTAATGCCAAGGTCTGAAAAAGGATAACAAGCAGGGGAAATCCTACTTTGTGGTAGGAAGGAGCATGTGTCCTGGCCGGGCTTTGCTTACCAAATTTATCTTTCATGAAGCTTCCTGCAAACACCACAGACTAAAATAATCAAACGGATGATACCTGCTTTCAAACAGCCATCTCCACTCCTGTGTTTAGTCAGACCCAGCTAACTTCCATGGGCTTCGAACCCTGGGAATCTCCTAGAGTTTCTGCAAAAGTTCAGCAATGAAGGTGTTTGGCTCAGCTGCGGTGAAATGTTTTGATTTGAGGCTTTCAGGGTTTCATTTCAGTTGGGGTATTTCAGTATTAAATCCCTTGAAACTTCTGTTTTTCAAAACAACCTTTTGTTATGCCCGGGGATGGAAGCGCATGCTGAAGGAAGCCTGGGAGACCTAACTTGGAGACGGATTGGGGAGCGAGACCCTGAAAAAGCCTGTCTTTGTCTAGTGTCTTCTCTGAGGGGAATTTCTGGGTACCACAATGGGTATACAAAGAGTGCTCATAAAGCACAAGACGTTATTATAGCTAGATGAATAGATACACCAGTCTCCAGAAGAAAAGAACTTTTTTTTTCTTACCCTGCTCACCTCTGCTGGGCACATAGAAAATTTACCATTGACTTGCAGGGGGAGTAGCACCAAATGGCTGCAAACCCTTCAACAAAACAGCATCCTCTTCTATAGCATCTGTGAGTGGTACTAGTTAGTTCTAGCACTTGAACGTATTACGCATTGCATCACACTTTTTAAAGCAAAGTCTATCTGTTTGGCCATTGTCTTCTAGTACTGAGGACATGTTTGTAGTCTCATCCTCCCATTGTGTACCTGGTGCGCAGGGACCATGCACGCTGTCTTAGGTAACCGGGCAGCTCACTGTTTTGTGTACTGACGGCGGCAGCTTTCAAATGCTTTAGAAGAAGGTTCAGATGGGGAAAAAGAAAACTACACAGTAATAATGGACAGTTCTGCCCAAAGAGGACTTTTGTTTCTGGCAGAGAGCTGCTTGGAAAACCCTCATCCGAAAGCTTCTGAAATTCTCACCTGAATTTTGCTCATAAGGAAGGTTTTGCAACCTGCACCTCAGAGCAGCGATTCCCCTTTTTGGACTCAGCCTGGCAGAGAGGGCAACCTCCTAGAAACTGAATCTAGGTCTTGAGATCATCATTCTGCCTGGTTTTGAGACAGGGAATCAGATTTGGTTCTTGTGTTTTACCTTCTGCTTTCCAAGCTGTTTAGTGGGATCACGGTCAAGTTTTCTAGCTTCAGTTAAGCCAGTAGCTTGTTAGAGACTTGTGGCAGAACCGTGTGATTTAGCTGCTCTCAACAGAGGAAGATTTCAGTTTCTGCATTCTTTTTCACTTCAGTTTAGCACCTTGTCTGAAACCTCCCTTTTGAACAGGAGCTTTGCCAGAGGAGGTGTGTGATAGTAGCTGTAGCGGGAAGCATACCCTTTCCAGAGACATTTGGAAATGTGATCTGAAGTAAGTGGGCACATTAAAATACACATTTTTGGAGGTGTTTTCAGTTATATCCCTTTTTCAGATTGCTACAGGTTTGTTCTTTGTTGCTAGCACCCATCTGCTCTGAGCTCTTTGTCCTAGTTTTCTCCCCTGTTAATTCTCCATGTCAGCCAAATACAGCTTTCCTGCATTGCTTCAAAATCACTGATTTCTGAGACCTTTTCCATGGCTACAATTGCTTTAAAAAACAGTAGAATATCCTCACTCACGGAAGAACCACACAGGCGGTCAATCTGCAACGTCAAATGTTTTCTGTTCAGCCTTATTAGGAGCTGAAGCACTGGTTGCACGCAGCTGTCATGATTACAGGCAGTTTAGGACTACCAGGCATCCGTGATTTCAAACGTCATTCACTATCTGCGCAATAGCCTCATCAGCACAAACGCTTTGTGTCACAGAGAATTGATTCCTGTTATGGTAGCACCTTTGCTGACGAAAATCGTGTAGCTGACCTACTTTGTTTTCCCCTCAGAAAAATATTCAGAACTTTGTTTACTTGTTCAGCACTCGCTGTACGGTGGTGTGGGGATGCAAGCAGAGCTGCAAAGAGGCAAAGGGTGAGTTTTCCTTCGTGCTGCTCATATTTCCTTGTTAAAACTCATTCACATTTGTGACAGCTCTGCATTTTGTTAAAAGAGAAGCCTCATTGTACGCTTATCCTGTACCTCTCCCTAGACAGCCCTTTTGGTCACTGAGGGACAGAGGACTAGATGAACCTCTGAAATGACCCAGTGTGGCCACCCATCAGTCTCAAGGTGTTGTGGGTGCAGTCAGATTTATTTCCATTATGCAAATTAATTGGATAAAGTAACCAGCCCGAAATACTAAAAACAGTTTTAAAGTTTCTGTTTAAATTTCTATTTCTAGTGCTGGGCAGAGCGCCATACAAGCAAAAAGAATGGAAAAAAAAAAAGTTGAAGAAGGGACAGAAAAGGACAGACTTTACACAATCTAATAACATGAAGCCATTTCAATTGCATCAGCTAGTGAAGCTTGTCAATCTATTGACGCAAAATAAATGAATGAACTGCGCATATCTACTTCTGTCTATCTGGCCAGACTGTGGGCTCCAAAATGCAATCTATGCAACCAGCAGCCAGGACACCTCCACTCCTGTGCAGCGGTTTGTCTTTCTTGGGCCTCTGCCACCAGGTCACCTAGGAAAGCTATCATCAATTCAGAGATGTGTGCCAGGGCAGTGGTGTTCCCTGTCTCTGTCTCTCTCCTGTCCCCTGAGTGGCTCCAGCATCAAGAGGCACTGATGGGGAAACCCAAGGAAGGAGAACAGATACGTACATCTGCTTGTGGAGGCATCCTTTGGAGCTGGGTGAGAAGGAGGCCTTTCTGGGCAGTTCAATTTGCTCATCTGAACTAGCCAGATTATTTCCAGCCCAGAGGTGTCTTTTCTCTCTGAGGGCTGTGAGCAGCGCACATGCTGACTGAATCAGGTGGGGGAAACCCACAAAGTGGCCCTGAAGCTGAGGAGATGAAGGTCCCTTCTTCTGTAATCACATCTCTTCAGATCCTGCACACTCTTCTTTAGCGTGCATTCCTGTTTTGGGATCTCACTTTGCTCTACCTTGGCTCTGCCTGCCATCTTCACATCCTCAGCAGCTGTGGCTTTTATTCTGTTTTTTACCAGCTTGTTTTCTCACAAGAAATGTTAATTTTAAGAATTCTAGGCAGGTTTTTTTCAAGTGCATTTGTGTGGGTGTGGATAACAGTCTACAAAGAAAGACCTCAAGCATATACTTAATGTAAATTCCCAGAATAGCCATCGTCCCTTAGGACTTACTGATGATGACAGATCCTTAGGTCATAATTCTTTTTGCTATGAGCAACTAACTCTGGTTTATAACCTCGAATGTCCAGAGCAACTGCATGACCCAGTGCCTTGGCTTATCTTAACACACTGTTGGGGATGGTTTGCTGGTCAGCATACAGCAGTTAGTGGTTTTTGCAGGGGACACCATGCCCAGGCACAGTAAGTGAGCAAGTTCAGCCCTTCACGGTTCATCCCTTTGGAATTAGACTGCTGTCAGTGGGGCTTTCCCACACCATCACTGCTGTTTTTCTCTATGCCGATGTGCAGACCATTCCAACAGACGGGATCATAGAATCATAGAATCATCCAGGTTGGAAGAGACCCTTGGGATCATCGAGTCCAACCATCTACCCTACACTACAAAGTTCTTCCCTATATCATATCCCCCAACACCACATCTAAACGTCTCTTAAACGCATCCAGGGATGGTGACTCAACCACCTCCCTGGGCAGCCTATTCCAATGCCCGACCACTCTTTCTGTGAAAAATTCTTTCCTAATGTTCAGTCTAAACCTACCCTGTTGGAGCTTGAAGCCATTCCCTCTCGTTCTGTCATTAATTACCTGTGCGAAGAGACCAGCACCAACCTCTCTACAGTGTCCTTTCAAGTAGTTGTAGAGAGTTGTAGAGATCAAGCAGTTCCCAGGAGTTTCAGCTGCTGTGCCTTGCCAGGCTGAGTTTCCCTATCAGGTCTTGCAGCAGAGGACCCCACAGTACCACCACTCCCCTTGCTAAGCATAATTTTTCTTGCAAAGCCAAACACAGCCCCGGTACGCTGTGGTGGTGGAAGGTCAGCAGGACCACTGACCTGTGCCTGCCTCACTGACACAGCCCCAGTGGAGAGACACAGGAGGGTGAGACAAGAGTAGTAAGTGGTTATCCATCTGAGCCTGTCCCTGCAAAACACCCACATGCTCCCCTTGCACTCTGTGTTGTACACGTTGGTACATGCCTCTGCAGAAGGAAAAGCCCTTTGGTGAGTATGTGTGGCTCTGTGAGAACTCTGCCCTTGAAGTACACTGACTCGGGCAGCCTAATTTTGGTCCCTGCGGATGATTTCCTGCATTGCTTAGGGTTACTCTTATCAGTGTGGCTGCATTTTCATTCTTTCTCTCAACGAGATGCCTACAAAGGTCCTGTTACCTGATGAACCCACCTAGTTCTTGCACCAAATCTTGCAATGCAGTATTATCATGATTACATTGTGCTTAGGCCTTCCAAATTCACCCAGGCTATACCATCAAACCTTCCTCAGCAAAGACCTTCAGAAGACTTGTCAGTTTATTGCCCATATTACAACCAATACCCTCACATATTCCAATCATATTATTGAGCCTATTCCAAGTGCAAGATAATGAAGTTTTATGAATGACTAATTTTTACCTGCCTGGATAAACTCACTCATCACAAAAGCATACTTGAAGAAATCCCTAAGGAGGGATGCATCCCCACCATTTTCTCTCTCCTTGAACCTGCACAGCTGCTCTTTCCTTCTAAGCCCTGACCATGGCTTGCTGCCATGCCATTCTCGCGTTACCCATTTTGTTCCCAGTGGTGCTCTTAGAGGCTCTTTACTGTGCTCTCACTAGCCAAAGCACAGAAGCATTTGGGCTGCAGTGCCGAACATCAAAGACACCCAGGAGCAAGCAGCCACACTCGCCTGGAGACCAAGAGCTTCTCCAGAGCCTGACGAGATACAGCAGGCTCAATTTCAGGTATAGGTCAGGACTTGTGCCTTTCTTTTAAATACTTTTCCTGAGCATGACCTCCAGGACCCACTTGTGGGGAGGCTGGTTAACAGTGAGAGTGGCCGGTGCTTCAGCTGCAGCTTGGATGAGCAGCTGGAGCCCGTGTTGAGTTAGGCAGGGTGCCCAATGGCTGTCATCTGCCTTCCTGAGCTACTCCGTGCCCCGCTGGTAGCAGCACGGAGGGCTTGGCAGCATCAGGGACACAGTGATGCAGAGAGCAGGAGGGCTCCGAGTCAGATCAGCTCGATGGTCAGCTAACAAAGGTACCCTTCCCTATGTCTCAAGGGGAAAAAAAAAAACAACAAAGCCACAGCTGTAGCTATATAAAGGGAAACTCCGAATATTTTCATTATTCAGAAAGGCGAGTGGCCCACGCCACATATCAGCTCACAAATGCAAGCAGTCACTTGCAAGTGGGAAGTGTAACTAACACAAAGAGCCAAGTGCCATGTTCCTTTCAGAAGTGTTAGTGATTACTCTGTCATCAACGAGTTGCTAAGATGCCAAATTTTCTGGGAAACAGAGAAACACACAGCTTTAAAATAAAGATAACAGAGAACTCACAAATTGTGTCTTAGTTCTTTTATTATGGTGAAAACCTGCACAGTACTAGCCTACTGAAGGAAAAAAAGCTGCAAGTAACTTTTCATCAGGAAGGAGTCAATCCAAGGTAAAAATGATCTAGAAATCATAGCTGTTGCAAACTGTAAAGTCTGAGTTGGGACCTCTGGCTGTTGTTTCTTCTTGGAGTAGGTCCAAAGATCACAAGGTTCTTGATGGAAGTTCCTCTTTTAACAACCTGAGGAGGTAAAGAGGAGAAGCAGATTAGGGGACATATTTTCTCCATAAATTGCACAATGTGTTAGGTAGTGTTTCGTTTAGCTGCAGGACATCAAAAAGGCAATTTTTTAGTAATTGCTTCCTCGCCCCCCCCGCCATCCATACATGTGTTTCCTAACTGCAGTTCAGATCAGTAAAAACAAATTATGGTGAATTGTTTCCAGTACAAAATACACTGTAGGGTGGGTTAGAATTGGCTGAGGCTGTTGGTTATCTACGTTAGATACGCTGAAAGGTCAATCCTCATTAAAAACACAGAAGGAGGGGGACAGAAATTTCCATAAGTTTCATTTGACATTTCTAAAGCAAAGCCTTTTATCTTTTGTGATAAAGTAGATGTGAGTTTGGTAGCTGCACCTCTACCATCACATTAGCTGAGAGCTTGAGCTCACACCTGAGCCCAGACTCCCTGTGCAGTCATGTTGCCCACAAGTCCCTGGCTCAGGTGCATCGGCAACACCCACCCTTTCGTTCAAGAAGTCGGTCTTTTTAGGGTTTAGCCTCCTCTTCCCTGCTCACACCCTGGGTGAGGAAGCTCTGCATCCGCTCCAGGAAGGCAGGGAGACCCCATCCTGCTCAATCCCTCAAGCATGGCCTCCCACCACACCAGGCTGGCAGAGCACACCAAGCCCAGGCACAGCATGGACCCTGCCAGGAGCTGTGGTGCACCCACAGGGACATAGAGGACCATGTCTTGTGCAGAACATTACCTTCCTCCACAGTGCGGTGGTAGAAGCACCAGGGGACACCAGCAGGATGTGCCCTGAAGCAGCATCCCCTCCTTTCGCAGTCCTTAGCTGTGATGCCGGGGAAGCCGCAGTTTATCCTGGCGTAAGGATCGTTGGGACATACTTTCCTAACTGCGTAAAGCAAAAAGAAAGGAAGGAAGGAAGGAGGCTGTGTTACTTTATGCTCTGTTTACCTGGCAGCAGAATTCATAAGTAAAAGGCAAACCACCAAAGTGTGGTCTGTAAGCGAACATCACAGCCACGACAACCTTCTCCACACCCATTTCAGGCGACAGGTTCACCCAGATCCTTACTGTGCCTGTTAGGCAAAGCTAAATACCAAGGGGTGAGGAATTGCTGCTGCACCCGGGGGGTCAGAGGGGGCAAAATGTGCCCCTAGAAGTGCCTGACCGACAGCGACCCAGCTTTACTTCTCCTAGATCCAGCAATGGGGTCAAGAGCCAAATGTCTTTCATAATGGTACCACAGACACTGGTCTCGGACCAGGGTGTATTCATGACCTGACCCAATACTAACCCCAGAGCAGCCTGGCTGATGCGGGGAGAGGAAAACCCAGCCTCCTCTGCGTGCCAACTTGAGTTACAGAAAGGAGGTAGAGCATTTCGGAGGAGATCACGGCTCATCCAAGCAATTTAAAGTGAAATCACAGGTAAAGAAATTATACCACCCAGCCTGAATAATTCAGTTTTCCACTCCTGAAACTGTTCTGCTCAGAAAAGCAATTCTATGAAAATGGCATTGTAAGCTGCTGCCATTAGTTTTTCAAGATTTTCATGAAATGCAAACAGTGTTCAATGCAAATTTTTTTTTTCCTCTGGCAATTCTGAGCCCTGTTGACAAATCTTGATTCATATCATATTCTTTTATTGAGTAATGTTGCCTTTGCACCCTCCGTTCCTTTCATTACACCTGCTGAGATTGCCCTGAAGTTCTCCTAAGAAGAAGTTGTACAACCAGCCCAGCAAATGTAGCTTACATTCAGCATTCATGTAAAATATACACCCGGTCCTTGGGAGATCAGCACTTACCCTCTCTGAGAAAACAAAGGCAAAAAATGGCAGCAGGATTTTAGAAGCTTTAGAAGGAAGAACCTAATGGAGAAAAGGACTTCCCCCGGGATATTTTGGTGATTTCATCGAATGAAGACTGGGAGCAAAAATGGTAGAGAAAACAAGAACCTCAAAGTGGAATTATGCTGGGAAAGAGGAAGGATGTAGCAATTATCAAAACAGGCTAGAGAAAGACCAAAAAACCTCGAAGTTACGGCATGCCTGTGGTCTTCTGTACAGACAGCTATACTGTTTGTACAAACAACTACAGAGGCACTCATCTGCTCAGGACTTTGACATGAAGCTCTGAAGTCCTCCTCAGCCACATAGAAAACCCACTTATTTAAGGGCTGAGGATCTCCTGCTCTACTGGTGAACAAGACCACAAATGGTAGTGAAATGTTTTTAAATAATCAACATGGGTTATCTGGTAACTAGAAGCCTGAAGGAAGAGGAATTATATTGTGTGAAGAGCATGAGACAAAAGACCGATGGGTAAGCAAGGTTTTACTTTTCATTTTACTACCAGTGGTATTCCAATAGAGGCTAATGCCCACTTCATTGCCCTAAGAAGAAAAGCAGAGCTACTTCCCGGTTGTATACGTTTCTGCATAATCAAACACTAGGTAGAACGGTGTTTCTGGCAGAGATATTACCTCTCTTTGCTTTAGGAGCAAAGCACCAGGGAACACCGGTGACTGAAGCGTTGAAGCAGCATCCAGCTTTCCTGCAGTCCGCTGGTGAGATTCCCGGGTAGCCGCAGTTCCTCCGCTCCCTGGGGGCCATTTTACACTGGCATCTCGCTGTTCAGGGCAGAAGTAGAAAGTTACCGGCTGTCAGTTCGCACACTTGTTAGCGGAGGTGCATTTATCAGATGTCCCCTGGGAACAAGGATCTTTCCCTAGACTGTCCATCTTTGCAAGTGTACCTTTTCTGTCACTTGCCGAGACCAGAAATTGTGCGGTGTAAAAGTGGCTTTTAAACTCTCACTGATTTCAGTAAAGGTTGGACTCCACCCTTTGAGAATCTGTGGTCTCACTTGCAGCCAAGCCAGCCCAGCACAGTGGGGTCTGCGGACTTCAAAGAGACCACATCAAACGGTAAAAACCCTTAACTTCAAATGTCAGGCTAGTAAAGGGTCATTGCTTTGCCCATCTCATGTGAAGAAAGAAAGAGTTAAGGGTCCAGTGGATATTCAAACTGGTATATATAAAGATATAAGAAGATATATAAAGATATAAAATCTTTTCATTCTCATCAGGTGACTGTAAAAAACATAGGATTACATGTAAATAGTTGCGGCTATACTTTCAAAATTTTAAGTCTACTGCACAGTCATCCGCAACCAAGAAATTCTGGAGATGTCCCTAGATGCCTGTCGTTGATTTGCTTGCTTTCCACTCCCTAAGTTGTCTAAATGACTTGTCTTTCATTAAGGAGGCAGATAGACTCCTTTAAAATTGTATTCATGTGGCAAAGTAGCATAAAATAAATTTCAGAAGACTATTTAGACAAAGCTAGCTCCTGTTCGAGTCCTGGTCCTGTTCCGGTGAGCTCCTGGGCTTCTCTGTCCCTCTGCCTTTGCAGCAGATTCCTGGTAATTCCACCAACACAAGACCTACAGTCCTTTTTTATTTTGCCATAGATTTCTCTGAAAAAAATAAACAGCAGCCTCCAGCTTTGCTAATAGTGCCAGAGTGAGACTTTTGCTCTCTGACAGGTAAACTGGAGACGTGCTCTTGCCACAGTTACAGGCAGTAGGATCAGGCCCACGTACATACCTGTGAAGGCAACAGTACTTACTTGGTAGTGTCTTTCCCTCTGCCACGGTGCTGAGGGCTACGACGAGGATGGCAGAGAGCGCACAGATCACTTTGAGATCCATTGCTCTTGGAAGGTGGGTGGAGGAGGGGTGCCGCTCTCCCTGGGGAGCAGCTCATTTTATACCCTCCTCGTGTTTGCCTGGCAAGTTCTGATAACATTGTTCCATCCGATGCTTCACCCAGAGGTTGGGTTTTCTTTTGTTTAATTAGGAAATGTTGACATGCATATTTTGATATCCCTGAGATAAATTCCTAGGCTCCCGTGAGCTTTTGATCACGTATCTATTACGTACCTATAGATACCTATCTATTACGTGATCCCATAATCTATTAAATGGAGGCTGCTGCATGCCTCTGGCAGCCCCAGCTGATTTCATTGCCATTAGAGTATTCCAGACCTCTGGGCAGCTTTAAATGGTTGCCAGTACTGAAAAATATGTACATATATTTCCTATCCACATGCATCTTTTCTGCCTCAATTTTTCCCCAGCCTTAATGTTTTGGTTATGCTTACTCTAAAACGGGTAAGGCAGGGGCCTGGAGGTGTGACGCCTCCAAGCTCCAGGAGACCACAGTACAAACTGTGCACCTGAAGAAATGCATGAACACAGAAAAGGAAAGGTGTGACAGCGAAATAGCGAGCCCGGCTGAGGCCACTGGTTGTTTCCACACGAGGCAATTTGTACCAGTTTGAAACGGGAAAAGAAGGTAAGATTAGGAAAATAACCCAAAACCCCAAGAGGCACAACGGCATAAAGAGACTCAAGAGAGGAAAGGAGAGTTTATATATGGTCTCAGCCTGACCTACAGGCACTGTACGGGTCCAGGGTTCAGACCCAAGTGGCCCAGCCAATATTTTGGAATTGCTGTCCTGTGCAAGGAGGAAGGTCAGGCATCGGGAGCAGAACCCCTCCCAGCCTGTGGGTCCTGCCCCAGAGTGGCTGTGACAGGGGCTTCCCCCATCCCCTCTGCCTGGTCCCCAGAGCAGCATATTGCTTTGCAACCTGTCCAACACCAAGGACACATAATTTGCCACAACCAAACTTCTGAAGCACCACATTTGACCTCTTAATTTCCTGATGGCTTTTCTCCTGGTTTCAAAGGTGGCCTCTAAGGCAGCCTTTGAGCTGTTTCAGGTTAACAGGCCTTTAGAGTTAGACTGCCTGTTCATGCTTTCATCTCCTTTTTGGACATTTTTCTACCATTTACTTTAATATTTCTTAATGTCTAGCTATTTCCCAATGCTTGAACACAAGCAGAGCAGTGCCAGGGAGTGGGATACAAGCAGTGGGATGGTGGGACCATGTCTGCACCCTCCCCAGAGGAGGCACCCACAGAGTGGGTCCCTGTGGTGCTCTGCCGCATACCTTCTCCCATGGGAAAACCACTAGGGGATTTTTTCCTCTTCATCATCAAAAAAGGGATTCAATGCTTTATCTTTGACAGAATTGTGCCTTCATTCCTTTGATTATTATACAAGTTTGGTTTCTGCCTCTTTCCTTGACAAAGTTCAAAGTGAGACCTGTAAACTTCTATAGCTGTGTTTTGAAGGTAATTTATTTGTTGAAAAGTATTTTGAATCCCGTGGGAGGGATTTTGGTCTACAAGGGAAAAAATAGAGCTCATTTTCCTGCTGTTTAATTTATTTAATACTTTATGTACTTCATTTAAGTCCATCCCTATTTAATATATTGATGGCACTGAAAGTCAAGATTTGTAAACCAGACATTTGGTGTATCCTTCATTTCACAAGATACCAAGCTGCAGGCAGAAGAGGACTGTGTTCCAGCAGTTCATATGACGCCTTTTACATCCATCACTGGAAGAAAAAGTCAAATTTAAAACTTAAAAATCTAGTTTTCTCCTTATGTGCAATGTCAACAGTGTTCCCAAAGGCCCATCTTGATGCCTGGTCCAGCGAAGTAATTTTTCCATCAGTTTTCTTCTCAAGGTGTAGCGGCCAAGGTTGGCTGAAACGTTGCCCGTGCATGAGAGGAAAGCAGTCTTCCCAAGGTGGGGACCACGCTGCTTTCAGACCTCCATGGAGTTCTCAATAGGTTATCGGCCCATCACATGAGTCAGGTGAAACTGCTGATAACGTTCCTTCCTCCTGCTTCTTACTGGACATTAATCAAGTCCTTATCTGTTGGCTGTCACCTCCTGGGTCCAATCCCAACTGCATGCGCAAAGGCAAATCTACCGCTGAGTTTTTGCTGCGGAAAGACCATTCGATTGGCATCTTAAAACAAACACACTGAAAGAAGTAAGCTTCTTGTTTTCTGCCAGCAGATTACTTTAAGATATTTAATATATTTATATAACAAAGCCTTGAAAATTATCTGGGGTTTCCCTGTAAATGTGTTTCTTTCTCTGAGGCTGGCACCTACATGGACCTTTTGGTAGCTCACCATAGGGTGCCCTGGCTCTGTGAGTGCCCCTGGCCAGAAGGGGCTTGGAGGGCTCATCCTCCCTCAAGACCCTCCTCCCATGCTTCGGGGCTTTTAGCTGAACTGCGGTGCTCTCCTTTCCTTTCCAGCAAGGAAATGGAAAAATCACCATGGCTGGTATGGACCTTCTTGCTGCAGGTCAGCAACAGGCTGCGACTTTTTATTCTGATATTGTAGAATTTTTAAAGGATGTGGGTATTTTATTTTATTTTCTTTGCTTAAAACCGAAGAACCAGCAACCAACAGTACAAAAGGTCTTTGTCCTAAAAGGAATTTGTTTTTGTGGTAACTGTTAGTATGAGTGCTGGCCTGAGAAATCTGTCATTGGGCCAACACCACTGCATGTGAGCCCACAAAATAAATCCCAGGGTTTGAATGCACCCTAAAATAAATATAAATTAAAGAGATATTTATTAAAATAAATAAAAATAAAGGAGAAAAAAATCAGAGACAAGGGAGGGGGGAGTCTTCAGCTCCTTCCAGCTGTGTGAGGGGTGGTCAGCAGGAAGAGAGCTCAGGATCAGGCATAGTCTGGCACCACCACTTAGGTGAACCCCACTATCACGCTACTCATTCACTTTAATACTGTTTTTTATTAGAGTTTTCCTAGAAACCATAGTAATGAGTAGCACTCTCTTCCCTTATCATCTGGCTTACTGTTTGCCTTGCTTCATGACAGCCACTGGTGCCATCCTATATCTGCCTTCCTCCATCCCTTTTTGGAGGTACACAGGGGGTGGTTTGGGGAACAGGCAGCACAGGTGCCTGCTCTCCCCCATGGTATGGCCTGTAAGACCACAATTTTTAAAGTGTGTGTTTTTCAGGGTGTACTTCACCGTGGGGCCCACAGGACCGTGTTGTGGAGTTGCTCTACCATGACGAGTTACGTGGGTGGTTTGTGCAGGGTGATGGGGGGGCACCAGCACAAGCCCCCTGTATGTGTGTGTGCGCACACAGGGTACCCACACAGCGGGCAGCTGCTGCATCTGTGGGCAGGGTCTGGTCTCCTGAGGTGGGGACATTCTTCACAGTGTGCACCTCTGGACGAGAGGCTGTTGCTGGAATTAGGGACATGGGTCTCTTCCAGTTACTGTCCTGTGGACTCCTATGTTTTCAATAGATACGTTCCCACGTGGCACTTGTCCTTGCAAGGTACAGCACAGCAATGAATTTCCTTGCTCCTGTTAAAACCTAGAGAAAATTAAACAGAGATAAATAAAGTGGGGGGCTGGGTTTGGAGCTGCAGGTTTCTGCAGGGATCCTGGGCTAACGGCAGAAATCATTCCAGTCCTCCCCAATCCCTGGTGTAAATTAGAATTACCTGGAGGCTGAAAAATTTGTAATAGAATCTTTAAGTGATATTGCAGTCAATTCCTACTGTTCCTTCCTGTTCTGAGCCTGTACTCATTTATTCCTGTGCCGAACACATCTGGGAATGGGAATTTCCAGAGGGCAGCAAACTTGTTGGGATTGTGCAGGAGTGTGTGTTTGAACAGAAGCAAAAATACCATGAAGATGTTCCCAGTAAGATTTGCAGCTTGGCACCCATAACAAGCATCATGGTCTCAGATTTCTATTTGGCTTCCCTAGCAAAGCTTGTTCTCTAGCCCATGCAGGAAATCCCTGTGTTTTTGAAGCTTAAAGGTCAATATTTTGAGAGTGTGTGGGAGGTGTATAACCATGTTGGTTTTAGATATAGGCTTGTTGTAAAACACACTCAAAAATTTTGTTTCCCACAAAGCAGGCAGGAGTTGTGTTGCAGCTTGGAGGTGTCTGTGCAGAGTGATACGACCTGTCACCCTTGTTGGGCACAAACTGGGACTGGCTTTCCCGTTTTCTTTCAGGGTTGTCCCCATTTCAGAAGCAATCTGCCAAGCCGTGCTCCACAAGGAAGCCTAAAAATACCACGTCTGGAGAAACACAGCCGGACATAACTACAGAGCATGAGACTAAAGCTTGAAAGCGTGCATGTTGTTAAACACACCTTGAAATATGGGATAGGTGAGATTTTGGAAAAAAATAAACACTCATTTATAGATGTAAGCCCCGTGGGTACAGCCAAAGGTTTTACAGAAACCTCTTGCATAAAAACATCAGACGTCAGAGCAGGGGCAGACAGGTGTCCCTAGGAAAATCAGGGGAGGCATTTAGAGGATTTAGAGAGGAACTCTGTGACCCTCACCTACCTGCAGCACGCAACATCCCACTGCACTTGTCTCCCCAAGCTGTTAAACTCATCCTCAGTGGGACCAAAATCTGAACAGGTCTGGAGAAGGAACTATAGAAAGAAAAGGAAGCTTTGAGCTGTAAAGAAGAAAAAAACAAACATAAAAAAAAAAAAAAAAGGAAGAAAGTGGTAGGGTGAAGAGGCACTATACAGTCTCTGACTACCTGTTGTGTAAGGTGTGTTGATCCATGAACTGGGAGCAGTGGGAAAAACCCTGGTATTTCTGGTGTAAATGAGGGAGAGGGCTGTTAGCCTCCCTCCTATTTTAACTAGATAAGTTAGCACACAAAAGCCCTCAAATCAGGATGTTATCTGCCTAATAATACTGTGGGCTCAAAAAATAAATAAAGAAAACCATACATGTTCATTCTGAGAATTGACAGTTCAAAGTAACCATTGAGATCCACCACTCTGATAAACATACCTACCTGAGATGCAATAACGCAGGTGTCAAAACCAATTTTAACCTGACATGTACAGACTCCTTCAGGAGAATTTTGTAAAAGAATATGTCATTTCTACAAACCATAGACAGTGCTGGAGGAGGGCTTTTGTCACACTTCTGTGGCCAACATCCTTGCACAAAATGAAATGAAAAAAATAATTACCTGAAGTTAATCAAATACGTAACTCAGCACTGAGTCAGACCTAAAGACTGGAATTTCAGCATCCAATGTACTGCAAAAAGTTTTGGTTGCAACTGCAAAAGTCAGTGCCGATTTAGAAATACAGATCCAAGCCTATTAATTTTTCCTAATGCTTCTGGGTTCTCCAAACAGCATGTGATACCTGTATTGCCAGAATTTGCTTTTTCTTTTATTTTTTTGTGAGCACCAAAGCAACACCAGAAAATGCTTATTGTTCCTGAGATGAGGTGGGGACCAGCCTGTGGAGAAAAGGACACACTGGTTGTTACCTGAAAGGCAGGGAAAGATGCATTTCTTTTCTAGACCTCATCAGTTTTGCAGTGACAGAGAGGGGAAGAAACTCTTAAGCTGGGCCTGGGAAATGTGGAAGATTTAGTTCAAGATGTGGCCATTGAAAGGTCTCTTTATGATAGTGATTGTGCTGCATTCCAGTTTACCATGCCCCTAGCAATAAAAAAAGCCCAAATCCTAATCTATTACCTTCTAAAAAGGGAAACATACAAACCGAGGAGATTTATTAAATGGAACTTAAAGAAAGAGTAAAATGAGTGAAATGTTCACGAACCGCAGGGTGCTATTTAAAGACACAATATAAGAGAGACAGAGCAAATATTTACCATCAAACAAAAAATATGAAAAGGATGTCCTCAGGCACACATGCAGATCCAGAATAATTAAATGGAGGAGCAAAGGAAGCTGCTAGAAGAAAAAAGAATCTTTTTTTCAAAGCCAGAGAAAGAAAAGAGAAAAAAAAAGTTAAAAAAAAAAAGTAAAATCATAAAGAGGTAAACAAGTATCTTCTTTTAAGATAGGAGACAAAGGTCGGCTATCACCAGGGAGAGAAGAAGATTTTTGTTGTTCAACATATTCATAGGTGATCGGGAAAGGTTGGTGAATAATTAGGCGATGAATATGCTGATGATTCAGAATTATTTTTCATATTTTTCAAAAGTGCAGGTAGCTGAGGAGTTGCAGAAATATCTTCCAAGACGAAGTGACTTGGTGATGAATGGCAAATGAAAGGCAGAGTGGGTAAGTGCACAGTAAAGTGCATGGAGGAAGAGTAACCTAATTATATAAACACAAAGATGGGCTGCAAATTAGCTATTGTCACTCAGACATCTTTGCATCTCTGCGGACTGAATATTCAAAGTGTTAAAAAGGCAAATTGAGTTTTAGTAGTTATTAAGGAAGGGACTGAGTACAAAGAGGCAAACATAATTTTGATACCACGGCGAACCCTGCTGCTCCCATGCCTGCATCGCTTTGTGATGTTCTGGTTGCTCCAAGTTAAGAAGGAGAAAGTGTAATTAGAAAAGCCCTCATGGGAGCAATTAGCTATGAAAAAGGATTTTGAAGAGTGTCTTAGAAACTAAGTTGTCACAGGATCAAAGGGGAAATTTTTCTGGGATAAATAATGGGGTAACAAGCAGAGGGTGGGAGCTAGTGGATGGTGTTCACTGTGGGAAGAGGCCACGAGGAGGGTCCTGCAGAAAGCTATGCTGGGACCTTTGCAACTTAACAAACTCAGAAACCATCTGGAAGAGGAGGTGAGAGGGTAAAATTTTTTTGACAACACAATATTTCTGTGGTGGGAAAGATATGAGCCAATTGCTCAGATGGATTGTGCAAAATTGAATGACTGTAGAATAAGATGGCAGGTGATGCTTAATGTCCATAAATATGAAGTGATGCACACCTGGGAAAGGAGCAAAGGAGCATTTTATTTTTCAAATAAAATGATGGGCCCTGAGCTGATTATGACCACTCGGTTAGGTGCAAGTGCAAAGGAAGTATGACGTGAGCATATGGAGGATAGCAGTTTTATGAAAACACCAGCTCAGTGCTTAGCAACCATGAGAAAAGCAAATTTCAGATTAACAATTATTGGAGAAGGGACAGAAAGTCACACAGATTCACACTGTTATGCCATCTTATAAACCTGCAGTACTGCCACCTTTTTCATGCCGTGTTCTCAATCTCCAGCCTGTAAAATGTCCCATGACAGGGATGACAGTGTGGAACAGCATCCACTCTAGGAATGACTATGTAACAAGGTCTACACAGGTCACAGGAGGCAGAGCTCATTGTCTCGTTTAATATAAAAATCTGGCTACCTGAGTGGCAGGTTTGAAGCAGGTGAAGGAAGACGGTTCTTCACCAAGCACATGGGCATGATGCAGTTCATCCTTGGAGCTCCCTTTTGCAGGACATTGTGGATGCTAAAAGTTCACATGGGTCTGAAAAGCAATTAGATGAACTCAGGAGAGAACACATTTGGGTCTATTAAATCCCCAAACTAGACATCTATCTCAAGAAATGTCTAAGCTGCAAAACACTGGAGGCTGGAAGAGTGTTCTGGGAGTGTATCGCTGCCTGTATGACTACTCTTGCTGCTCTTGAGGATGGGACACTGGCTGGCTGGACTTCAGCTAACGTTACTCATCATCTCCCAGAATACAACAACCAGAAGGCATTCAGTGAAATGATGAGGCAGGGATTGTAAATGAGAAGTATATGGGGTTAGACGTGGTGCTTAGGGACATGATTTAGTGGTGGTTTTGGTAGTGCTAGGTTGATGCTTGGACTCGATCTTAAAGGTCCCTTCCAACCTAGATGATTCTATGATTCTATGACTATATTCTCTGTAGTCCTTGAAGTTTTCCTGTAAGCACCTGTCATGCATGGCATGGAGAACTGGGCTAGGTATAGATTTAGTTTAATCTGTCTGTTCCTATGGTTTTATCATTACGTCTTTTGATTTTCATCTTTCTTTTAAGCAGCATCATTTCAAACTCTCCTGAACTGATGAGTTTAATCATGTGGTGAAAGTTTTGAGCTCAAACCCAAGATAGTTTAGTTTCTTTTTAATACTGAATCTGGTAAAAATGTTCCAGTTTGGAGAATGGAAAATGCTGTGATGGGTGGTGTTTCACAGATGCTCTGAAACTCTCCAAAACCCAAAGCAAACCCACTATGGAATGGTTGTGATTACCAAAAGAAAGACCCAAATGTAGCACTGCTCATGAAGATGGGAGGGTTTCTGGGTCGACTCCTTCCCATGGTGACTGGTGGGAGGGAGGGATGCTTGTAGGTGCAGGGAAATGTATTGCCTGTGGTGCAGCCAGCAAGGGGTATGAGCAGGCCAACACCTCTCACCTGTGCCCGGGACAGGGGATGGGGAGGCACTGAGGACCAGCCAGCAGCTCCAAACACTGACGTGCTGAGGACAATGGCATGCAGCAGCTGATAAATATTGCTTGTATTTTATCATTTTAGCATAATTCATTTATTAATGTCAGAGCACTTGGTATCATAAACAGGGGAATACAAGGGTTAGCAGTCATTAATCCCTGCAAGCTGAAGGTAAATGTTCCCCTTTTGTTTTTTTGAAGAGCAGATTGTAAACTCTGGGTTTCACCTTATATGTCAAGGACTGAATATTGTTCAGGACAGATGAGAAAAAAAAATCCATAGTTCTCATTTGCTACTATGAGAATAGCGAGTGGTCAAAACTTTGAAAACCAGGCAATGCAGGCAAAGGGCCGTAAGGTTACTTCTGGCACAAACAGCTAAAGAGATAAATACAAATGATAAATCCTTGAAATAGGAGAAGCCAGAAATCTAGGAAATAATAAGTGATCCTAAGACATCATGTGGGAGGAAAAGGTCATTTCAGAGAAGTTTTGCCCTAGCCATTTCAAAAGCAGGTAGCAAAAAGATACTGTCTAAACTGCTGTCTCCAAATAATGGTGAGGACTGGAGAGCACTGGGAGGGAAGTACAGTGTGGCAGGGTCTGTAAAAAAATTAGAGGGCAGACAGTGACCCGGACTGGCTGAGTTGAGCTGCTAGCAAAAATTACCTACCATTGTGGCAGAGTGGAGTCAAGACAATTGTTGCTTTTAGCAAGTTTCAGTTATTGCATTTTTCATTGATGACTGTGAGCGGAGGAAATACTGGCCAGGAAGTGTTTCTTCTGTGCCAATTAGATGTGGTTAAAAATAGAGGGAGAAATATTAAGCTCTAATGTTAGCAAGAGTATATGAGCATTAATGGGAGAGCTACTTCAGGGGAAAACCATCTCTCTGTATATATAGTTAAATTCTTCAAAGCAGTTAACAAAATAATGAAAGAAAAACGTAGAAAGTAGAAAGAAAAAGGTAGATGTTTCAAAAGAAAAAAGAAGGCTAGCTATAAAATTCCTTCGAAACCTTCCTATTAAGGATTTTTAATAGAATGAGCGTATGAAGTGAACTGTGAAGTTTTGGCAAGAATCAGAAAAGGAAAAAAAATATTTTCCTCTTCTCAAAACTCTAAAATCTCAGTAAGAACATTTTTCTTTACTGTGCTTTTTATAATATGTTACTGCAGGTGAGAGCATTGCAGAAGCTGCAAAGGTCTTTAGCTCAGGTCTAGACAAGCATGTTGGCGGTCTCCAGCTGGGATGAAGGATGCCACGGCAGATGAAAAGACACCTGAGGCTGCCCTTGCTGTGCCCTGCTTACCCAGTGTAACCCAACAAAAGCTGATGCAACATGCTGGACTATAGCTGAGGTGCAAGAACTAGATCAAATGTACTCAGCAGGATTAAAATATTGCTCCCTAGAGTTGGCTGGGATTTTTTTTTTTGACATAAAGTTTTGTCAGGTTGAGTAGATTGAAATAGAAACTTGATGCCTGCAAGGATTGCATTGGCAAAACACCGCTGTGACAGTTCTTCCCGATCTGAAGGTGTTTTGGGATGGAACAGACAGCAAGCAAGCAAGCTCTCTGTCAGCTCATCAAAAAGCCATTTGCAACAGTTTGTGGAAGCAAAAATCCATCCAGGCTTTTAAAAAAGCCAAAAATATTACAGTTGGTTCATGAACTCCTGAGTCTGGAATACCCAGGAACTGGGAGTATACTAGATATGAATGCTTGCCTTCTTGTGTCCATGGCGGCTAGTGTCTAGGGCCAAAGGCTGCACAGCTTTGCTCTTTCACACTTGCCGAGGAGGTGGCACCAGCTCAGTCTATTTCATATAAGGCCCTATCTCAGACCCAAGAGGCAAAGTGAGAGGTAAAGCCAGAAAAAACCCTAAATAGTGATAATAGTGAGAATAGTGAGAACATATGGCCTTTTGGGTGCAATAGAAAAGCAATTAAATTTTGATGATAAAAGATACTGTTCACATTTTATGTGTATGTCACATGGACAATACAGTAGCCCAGGAAGGCTCTCACATTGGATCACTGGATTAAATCTCTCATTTGTAGCACAATAAAGTAAATTGTCAAACACATTTCTGTCCACAGTAACAAGACACCAATTGATTCATGCCCATGAGTACAGGGAGGAAAATGTTAATATTGCAGTAAATCAAGCAGCTTCTATCTCTATCATATTTTTTCAGAAGTGAGACCTGAATTGTCAATGTCTCTCTGCTAATGGAAAAATGCTAAAACCTAATTAAAAAGTCTCTATTCAATGGGCTGGGGAGAATTCATAGCAGTGAAACTGTCTGTGTAAGACAAATATGCTATTGATAGTCCTGTGGGAACTAATGATGAAGGGACTACAAATAAGAATAGAGAGAGAAAAAGGAAATGGGCAGCACACTGGGCGCAGTTTCAGGCAGCTGGATGCTGGTGTGTGGGAAGGCCGAGGAAGGGAGGAGGCTTGGGATATGCTGGTGTCAGCGCTAAAAAATGCCACTGTGGGAGAATTGGTACCACAAAAAAGACATTGAGGTGCTGGAGCGGGTCCAGAGAAGGGCAACGAAGCTGGTGAGGGGTCTGGAGAATAAGTCTTATGAGGAGTGGCTGAGGGAGCTGGGGTTGCTCAGCCTGGAGAAAAGGAGGCTGAGGGGAGACCTTGTCGCTGTCTACAACTACCTGAAAGGAGGGTGTAGAGGGGTGGGAGTTGGTCTCTTCTCCCACAGGTGATAGGACAAGAGGAAATGGCCCCACGTTGCACCAGGGAAGGTTCAGATTGGATATCAGAAAAAATTTTTACACTGAAAGTGTTATTAAGCATTGGAATGGGCTGCCCAGGGAAGTGGTTGAGGCACCATCCCTGGAGGTATTCAAAAGATGGTTGACATAGAGCTTAGTGACATGGTTTTGTGGTGGATTTTTATCAGAGTTAAGTTTATGGTTGGACTAGATGATCTTAAAGGTCCCTTCCAACCTAGACGATTCTATGATTCTATGGCATCCTGTGGGCTTTTACCTGTTCTCAAGGAACAGGCTGCATCTGTGGTTTTGGTTAACCAAAACCACCCCACTGGGCATCACTGTCTGGTAACACCCCAGTTCCCCCCTGAAAGGTGAAGACAAATACTGAAACACAGCACCGGACCATCCTGGACATTCTGCTACCTCCAGTGACATTTGGCCACCCCTGCAGTCACCAACAGGTAGCTGTTTCCTGGTGACTCATCACAGCCTGGCTCAGCTCTAGCTCTGTAGGAAGCTTTTGGGGAGTTCAGGCGCTGCTGCTTCCCTGGGGCTACCTCAGGCTAGAGGGATGCTGGGAGTGACCAGCACCCTGGGTTGAAGGAGGACCTTGTAGGTGGTGTGCACAAGTTCCTGGGGTCAGCTATGTGCACAGCCCTGGCACAGTCCCCCAAGGCTGCAGCACTTTACAGCTGAGGGCATTGCAATGGCAGTAGCCATTGCTGATGGGAGGGTCAGCAAGGTTTAATTACATATAAACTGGAAGAGGTGTTTCTGGTTGCTGGAACCCACTGTTACTCCCTTCTACAAATGCTGTTTCTGGGGTTTACTCTTGGGCTGGTTGGACTTTGTTTGGAGAGGTTCAAAACCTCTTTATTCATATCCTCGATAACAAAAGAGAGCTTTAGAAATGTGGAGAACGTGAGGCCCCTATAAGAAAGGGCATGATTTCTCAACAAGAAGCCAGGCACCCTTACCTTCCTGCCAAATGTTCTTCTTATTAGGCAATAGGATCAGCCACTTTCACCTAATGCGCATTTAATTGTTTGCATTAAGGAGGGCCACCTGCAAGGGGAGAAACTGAGAGGGGAACTATGTGAGTCGGAACGAAGCCTCAGAAGTTGGGAGCCCCTGCCAGGTGCCCTCACCTGAAGTTTTCGGTGTTGGGGTTTTTCCTCTCATTCTCTCCTCCAACCTGGACTGGATGTAAATTCCTGTATCAGTCCCTTTGCCCTTTTAAAATACTTTTCTTTAGTGAAACTACATTAGTAGTAAGAAAAAGCTCTGCCAATAATGTAATTCAAATTATTTTTTGCCACCTATACAGCCCCTAGTATTTGTGTTGGGATCGATTCAGAATAACTGTTATTTAGTAAATGCTTTGTTTGCCATTCCTAACTGTAGCTTTATGCAAACTTTGATTAGATCATTCCCTGCCCAGTTATGGGAGCCAACACGCTGGTCAGAAATTCTCAGTCAGAGGCTTGCTTCCCATGCTGTAACTAAGCTTGGTCATTGTAGCTGCATAATGTAACAAAATTATTGCTACTTTAAAGACTAATATGGTAGTTTCTTTGGTATCACATTAGTCACAGAGATTTTTTTATGTTCAAAACAAGCAATTCCTATTGTTGGCCCTTGGGAAATGCAGATGTGGAGATGGTGTGAAGCAGAGACCCTGATGAGATAAATGTTAAAATGCTCCTGAAAAAATAGCTTCCAAACAGACTTCACGCAGGAGATGCCACCAGGCATCTGGGAGGTCTTGCAGAGGGTAACCTCAGCAAAGAGTCTTGATCCTTTTCTGAAAGAGCCTGTCTGGCCACAGAGGGAGCCGGGAAGGTGAGCTTCACTGGCTTTAGGTGGCCCCAGGGTCAGGGCTTCAGCTCAGCACAAATGTCTGGTTCCCATTCGCGTTAGGTGGGTCATCCTATTGCCAACAGGATTTTCTGCTGTTGGCCTGACCTCATTCAATTCATCTTTTAACAGAAAGAAGGGAAACGTTTACATGTGTTCCTGAAGAGACCAATTCTTGTGCTACGGTTGTAGCAAAATGGGTGGATGAGGACAAACTGCTTTACATGCCCCACCTGCCATCTTTATGTTCCTCTATGGTATAGAAATGTGAGTTATCTATCTATAGGACCGATGGGGAGAAAACAAACCCTTAAATATTGTTTATTTCTCTCTCCTTTGTTTTCTTCCTTTCTCTTCTTAGTTGGTATAATCAAAGCGGCTCTGGGCATATAGAACTCTTCAAACCAGATGTGCTTTAAAGCCTATGCTTTGTTACATTAACATTTGGGCCATTCTGGTCTTGAACTCGTTAATCTTCCATGACACAGTTGGAAGGAGGATAAGATTTAGGAGAAGGAAATAATTTTCTCTTGGTATCCTTTTACCTTTATCAACATTTTAAAATAAAAAATATACATGCCATAGTGAATACTTGTTTTAACAGCTTCCTGGTTGCACTACAGGTTACCCCTCTGACTACATGTCACTTGAAGGTCAGCGTGGCCCAGCAATGGCTTCATAGGGTTTGATGGGACTATGCATTGCCACCAGGGAAAACAGTCCAGCCCAGGCTTATGTTAACGTTGCTGGCTTGTTCCTGCTTGGGCTGGTGGCTTTTAATCTGATGTATCCTGGAACTAGTGTCCAGGGAAACACGTCAGCAGCCCCAGACTGAGATAGCCAGTCACCTTTTCTCCTGCATTCACAAACCAGGAGGAGGTGGGGGAGCGCATCCAGCCAAGCACACCTCTGCCTGAGCTGCCCCACAGCGCTACAGCTTGCTGCAAGAGAAAGAGATCAACTGTTTCTAGTTAGTCCGTGTACTTAATGGCCTCAAGATATAATTATTTCCCTTTGGCTTGGTCCAGTGCATAGATAACCCCCAGTTCCTCCTAGCACTTGTTCTTGGTCTCCAGTTGTGGTTTCTTGGAGGAGGAGATCTCTGTTATCGGCACACAGTGGCGTTTGCCTCCTGGGTATTCCCAAGTGCCTCCTCCCACGCCACAACTGTGGTAGATTAGGTACTGAGGCTGCACCACACCACAGGCTGGACCTGGAGAAGGTTGCAAGTCACAGGGCCCTGGTTTCAGTAGAGGGGAGGGGAAGGAGCAGTCTCTTCTTGGCCCTCCGTTCACATCAGGGCCACACCTGCCCTTACTGTTGTGCACATTGGCAGGTAGCCAGCCATATGTCTATATACCACAAAACTGCTTTCCTTCAGCCTGTGGAGGTGTGCTATCAACCAGAGAACAACAGAGCCGCAGGTGGTGTGATGTTTCATTGTGCCTGGGGCGCATTCTGCAAGGTCCAGCATAGCACAGGTCTGGAAAAAAGCCACGGCCACAAAAGCATCATTATAAACTGAGGAGAACCAGCAGTGCTTCTGGTAGATATTGACTATCTGGAGACAGGTCTGAAGCACCAGGGCAGATGTGAGATGGTTGTGTCAAAGCAGCACATCTGTTGTAAGCATTGCAATGACTCTGTGATGCCTAGAAACCCATGGCTTTCCCTTACTTTTGGGTGCACACCACATCAGTTACAGTATGTCTAAAGCAAAGAATAAGGTAAACAACATGTATATATATCTATACGCCACACAAACATATGCACACGTATATATACATGCATTTATATAAAAATATACAAAAGCATAGAGATGCAAAAATATTTTTTCCTAACTAATCAATGCAGCCACTCCAGCATTTGGTATTTAATCTGCCCAGTGAAATAGCAAACATAACTGTGAACTCAGGGGTGTATTGCCTTCTACTATAAATAGGCCTAACAGGGGTCAATCCTTTAAGCAAAGTGCTACTTAGTGAAGTAGGTCATGGTCTTGGCCTGCTGTCAGAAGCGGAATATGCTAATCTTCACAATTTAATAGTTTCTCTCTCTTCACATTAGTCCCTAGCACCTATCTGTTCATATGGCCCTAACGATGTTGTGCAGACTGATGTGCCTCTAAATGTCGCCCTGAGGAGCCCCCGAGGGGGCGACACTGCTCTGCTGCCCTGTGGAAACAGCCTGCTGACAGCGGTGGCAAGTTGTTAATATCAAGCATTAAAAGCTGGTTAGGTGTAAACATGAAGCAAGGTATGACTTAGCTGTAACGTGAGAGCGATGCCACTGAAAATGTGGGCAATGTGCCAGGCACAGTCTGTGTGAAAAGTGAAGGGGACTCACGTGCACTAGCGACGGATGGGCTTGGTCAATGGGGTGCCTTCAGCCCCCTTGGAGGCAAAGCCAAGCCTTTTCCCCTCCCTCCGCTGGAAGAGCTCTGCAGCAGCCCCCTTGCTGAGGATGCCCCAGGGACCAGAGGTTGAGCTGGAGCCACCTGTGTGGTCCAGACATCTGAGTCATGACAGCTTGTCACACTCTGCCTGGGCACTAACAACATCAGCAGGAATCCTTCTCACAGATTTTGTAGAGTACTGCCCATACACATCGTACTGTAACCACCTGAGACACCCTCTGACTGACTCGATGGCTCTCCTCTGCCAGGGGAGATGAAAACACCTGCATAAAGAACATTTCTGAGCTCTGTACAGCAAGGATTATACAGGATGATGCCATAGAAACTTATTAAATAAATCTTACTTATATTATTAATACTAGATTAACTAAACATTTAGAAAATCTCCTTTACATCTGAATATTGGCTTATTTTTGGAGTTCATTTAACTTGGAGAATGAAAATTGGTTAGACCTTCTGTAAAGTAATCCTGTAGGGATGTTCCCAATGACACTTTATTTTTCCCGGTGTCACATACATAACAGAGTGAGGGACACCCATAGACAATCTGAAAGCAGCTCCACTATCTTCACTCCCCGAGTCTCGGCTAGTAGAATGGGACTTCTCCTTTTGAGCTGCTGAATGGCTTAAACCCAAAATTAAATCTGTTTTTCACCAACTCGAGAAAGAAAAAAAAAAAAGCTGCAGTAATTCCTGATCAGATTCAGAAAAATATTAGTTTTGAGCTGCTGCACTGCTAGGAAAGCAGACCTGCCTGCGACTGTGCTACCATGGCTAAGAGAAACACAAATTACTGGTCTCCTGATCTCTCCTCTCCCCCCTTCTGACAAGAACAACATGGAAAGTGCCTTCGTTCGCTGTGCCTCCCATGTCTTCCATGATCCCATAGGAAATTATGTTTTACCTCTGCACATAGCTTTACAACTTCAAGGATAATATTCACTTAATGCTTAGTATTTCTTGATAATGAAGCAAGCCCTCTATGAAAGATGTTATTTAGCAGCACCCCTAAATAGTGCAGGCTCATTTCAGACTGCTTGATTTTACAACCAAGTGCTGGGTGCTGATCTGCAAACTCCTGCACTTGCTCTCTGGGGTGCTGCTGAGCCCCACAGCCAGCGAGATGCTGAGGAGCCAGAGCAACATCTTCTGCATGGCTGTCCTCCATCTAAAAACTTCAGGCCAGATGTGCGTCTGCAGAAAAAAGTCACTTTTGAGGCTTTTATTTAATATCAGTTGTGTTTGTTGAAACACTCACATTTACGTTTGACTGAGGAGGAGCTTTTTGATTGTTTTATTTTTTTTTTTTAGTCACTCTTGATTGGCAAGAGTCTTTGATGTGGCAAATATGCCACATTGTTGGCATATTTGGTGTCCTATAAACAGGCAGGTGGCTGATCCCAGGTAAAGGTTGGCAAAGATAACGCAGTTCAGTGTCAGGTCTGTGTGGTAGGGAGGTTCGACCATTGAATTGGTCATTCTCACCAGTTCTAGCCGGGCTCTGTTTTATCACTGTGTGTTTGCTCTGCCAGTTGCTGAATAAGTTATCTTCAACACGGTGAATCACCAAGTCAATGCTTTTATGTGTGTGTACAGCAATATTTTTTATTTACTTCTTAAAATATGCAAGTGATGGGGAGCCTTCAAATAATGCTCAGTCCAGGGACAAAATGAGCAGAGGCTGCAAGTGCTGGGAAAAAAAGCAAGAAATGGGGTTTCTTCTTTAGTGAGGCACATAAGCACAGAGCCAAATGTGAACAGATTTGCAGAGGGGCTTGTTATTACCCCTCCTTTCTTTTAACAGTGCCTGGTAGATATGTACTCCCAGATAAATGGCGAGGGAGCAGTCATGCCGCCCCTCCACTCCTGGCTCTTATCACCTAGCTGTATAGCACACATGGGTTGTCGGTAGCACTGTGGAAAATTGGGATTATGGATCAGGTGGAGCTGCATTTCTTTCCTTCACGCTGCAAAAACATCATCAGCAAAATAATCTGGAAGAAGTCAGGTTCCCACATGTGTCTGTAATTTCTGTTGCTTCCCAGGAACTTCAACAGAGCCTGAAGAAAAGGCCTTTAAAATATTATGCTCGCTGCAGTTGCAGGTGTTACCCATAGGGACGGATAACGGCTCAGTGAATATCACAGAGTATGGTCAGTGTGGCAAAAGGGGTGACACTGCTGCTTGCTGCGCAGCAAAGGTTGAGGAGTTATGCCAGGCAGGCACAAGCTGGGTGCAGGCAGCCCTGGGGTACAGGCAGCCCTGGGTGCAGCCAGCCCTGGGGTACAGGCAACCCTGTGTACAGGCAGCTCTGGGGTGTAGGCAGCCCTCAGGTGCAGGCAGCCCTTGGGTACAGACAGTCCTGGGGTGCAGACAGCCCTTGCAGAGCTTCAGGAACCCTTCTAGGGGGGAAACCAACCATGCGGGCTGGGGGTTCTCCCCTGGCTCCGGGTGGGCACTGGCCTTCTCCCAGGACAGCCCCGGGTCTGTCCCTGCTCTGTTGTATTCTCCACTCTTCAGTGTGTGTGTGTGTGATTTATGCAATTTTAGCGGGTGACAGATCCCTCATGACACGCAGGTCTCCCT
The DNA here is from genome assembly GCF_964106895.1 of Numenius arquata. Lineage (NCBI taxonomy): Eukaryota > Metazoa > Chordata > Aves > Charadriiformes > Scolopacidae > Numenius > Numenius arquata. The sequence goes on from NC_133576.1 coordinate 44,270,157, forward strand.
AAGGATGGGTCTCACCGTGTTGTCCCTGGTGCCTTCCGAAGGGATGCTGGCAGCACTCAGAGGGTGTCTGGGAAGAGCAATTGCCGCTCCCCCCTTCAGCTTACCCACATGTCAGGCAGGGACGAGCATCTTCAAGTCCCATGGGAGTTGGTGGTCAGCATTTGTTAGCCAACCTACTGCCACTTGAAGGGGAATTAATTCATCAACTGGAGCAGCATTCCAGTCCCAGTCTGTTAGAGACCAGTGGGTGATCTGCACAGAAAAAAAATTCTTTATAAATATGAACACATCTCCATGTGTACAGATGAATGATCAGGAAAAGGAAACTAGCATAAATAAAGACGCATCTCTAATTGTAAATAAAAATCTTTTTGGCTGCATGGTGCGAGATTGTCCCTAGTTTTGTTTAAAATGACTCCGCGGCCTTCAGATTCAGAAAGGTGGGAAACGCTGATCCCAGTGTAGCACACGTGCACTGTGTCTGACATGGCTGCCAGAGATAAAGACCTTGTATTTGGCAACATGTAAACTGGGATGCTCCCAGTTTGCTCTTCCTGCTGCTGTCTGAGTCCCTCTGACAGAGGCAGGGGCTCCACCACGGAGGTCTTTGCAGCCGCCCGAGGCAGTGAGATGTGCTCTGCCTCTGCAGCCACTGACCTGGGCTTGATTTTCTCTGTGGAGTCCAATCTCTGCCAAACACACCCTTTGGTGGCTCTCCTGGGCTGCGGAGCTTGGGGGGGGAGCGGCAAGGTCCTGGAGGAATGCTGAAAATGAACCACAACCATAAAGCTCTTTAACTTTTCCAAGGCTTTTTTTCGTTTGTTTGTGTTGTTGGCGTGGTGGCTTATGCTCATTTTCAAGCCTATCTGCCCTTTTGAGGGTTCATTCGTTACTCCTCTTCATCCAAGAAGACAAACACCTTGAAGGCTTGATTCTCTGAGGCTGAAGGACAAGGTGGCCAGCAGGGCTGTGGTTGCCCAAGGAAGGAGTCGTGCATGGTGCCTGGGCATCACGGCCACTGAGGGGGGGATGCATGTGACACCTCTCCCTGCAGCAGAGGACTGGGCACTCCTGTGTGCGGCACCATCAGGAAAAGCAGGAGGATACCCAGGGACTGACTGGGGATGCGGAGGCAGCATGGCCAGATGCCTTGCCCCAGGGGGATGAGGAGTTGAGGAGGAGGAGAGGCTTTTACCTTTGGGAGGGAATGAAGTCTTGAAGCTATCCCATACCTTGGGGATACATGTAGGATTTTGCCCTCTTTTTGCAAGCAGGCGGTACGTCTGCCCTCCTCCTACCTGGCTCCTGAGCCTGCTGGACATATTAAATAAACTTGAGAGCGAAACTGGAGGAGAAACTATTGAAACACTCTTACCAACTTCTGACAAGTTTTGGGCAAATTTGCAGCTGGGAGGAGGAAAGAGATCTGAACCACTGTGCCCACTGAAGGGAAAGCAGGAAGGTTTTGGGCTTTGCTTTGGCATCAGTGGATCAGCTGCTGGGCTGAGCAGCTGCTGGCTGGTGATTGTCCTGCCTCCTGCCCAGGGATGCCATGGGATGGGGACACGTGGGGCAGCCAGTGGCACTAGGGGAGGGAATATAGGTATTTAGGGACATACAGGGGGTAGAGAAAGGAAAAGGCTTGTGAGGCAAGAAAGAGGTCTTGAGAGGTGGAGAGGATCTAGGAGTATTGCAGAGGAGGCACTATAAAAAGCAGGGATTATTGTGGTGTGGGTGGATGTGGGGATGCAGAGCCACTGAGGGGCAGGGACGCAGAGACTGACTGCAGCTCCCGCTGTCACGGCCATGCCTTACTCCTCCCACAGGGAGGAGGAGGTGAAGGAAACCATAAACAGCAGGTCATCTTCCCCTTCACTCTTGCTGCAGCCACAGTGCAATGAAGTGATTTGCTTCTGGAGAAGCTTAGTTTCCATTTTCCTACTGGCTTAAAGGGTTTCTTAAAATTAAGCTATCTAATGGGTATCTGCACATGGCTGTAAGCGTCTAGCACTGGGTACCTGTACAGAAATATTTTTATGTGACAGTTACATTTTTGCCTTGAGGCCTGTAAGTTGTGATACCATTCTAGTCCTAGTAAAAGTGCTAGTAGAAGGGAAGGTTGCTAAATCTCTAAATAAGCTTTTTTCTTTCTACCATTGTAGAGAAAAGGTTCTTTTTCACTCTTATTGCCCAATTATAGCTTCAGCCTCAGACGGGAATAGCCTAGCCAGGTAGTTGGAGATGTGCATAATATACTGATCAACAGAACTCTCTGACTCAAACACAGCTCTGAGGTGACATCTTACTGCTATTCCATTGTAATTCTTTAATATTTTAAAAAAATAAAATATATCACTTTTAAATATATAAAAGCATGAGAAAGCCCAAGGCTGTGATTTCCAGTGCATCCCATAGCATGAGGAGCCAGCAGCACGAACACACAGCACAGCTACACAGCATGGGGAGCTGGGGCCAGCACCCACCAGAGGAGACCTGGGGAGGCTTATGGATGCTCTGACCACGCTCCTGGGTGCCTGAGATTCCCCTTCTCTGCTGGGAGAGCTGCATCTCCTTAGTAAGCTCTCCTCAAATAGGCAAGAGTTCAATGGGGACCCTAACTGTTCGCATTACCCACTTCTGGTGGCTGAGGCATGAACTGTTTGGTACTTATTTATTTTTTTTAAACAGAGGATGTAGGCAAAAATTTGATGTATGCTGCCATCTGCTGTGAGCTTAATATTATCATAAGCATTTGAAATTTGTTCCTGATAGAGGTGATGCTGCTGAGGGTAAGGGTGCCCAAATAAATGATACATGGCAGTTACACTAGTTGTATAAAAAGGATCCACTTGACCTTCTATGCAAAACATACTTCAAAAAGCGGGAAATCTGTAGGAAGGAATTACTGGTAATTTTATTTTTAAATGCAAATTATTTCCCCTCAGTTCTTTGTGCTGCAGTGCTTCAAGACAGTAATTTTTGACTCTTGCCTTCTCATTTTTCACTGCCTCACTGCCCGCCCTCCCTCTCTCACTTGAAAGCTTCAGGTGGATCATATTTATTTTAAGGCCACACCTCAGAGAAGAAAGCCTCATTCCCACTATTGCCACTGGGAGTCACCTATATTTAATTCAGTAAGAATTAAGCAAATCCTTTCTCAGGAAAACCACAGGCAGTCACCAAGCCACTGGTGTCCCACCAGCCTGCCCTGCACCAGGCTCAGCAGGGGACAATCCTTGAAAAATGGGTGCACAGGGTAGCATCCCACTTGCTGCAGCTAATTTCCATTTATTTAGTCCTCTGCTAAAGGATTAAAGCAGTTGCCTTGACCTTGTCTTCTAAGGATGCATTTTTCATCCAAGCTTGTTTTCAGCAGGCGGCCGTACCCAGCCCTGGCTATGGGGACACGTAGATGTGTGCTGGCATCCTCAGAGCAGAGGTCTAACGTGGGTGCCCGAGGCGAGGCTGGGCTACTCCCTCAGCTGCCAGTCGTGTGCCTGCATTTACCTTGCATAAACTCACTCCAGCATCAGGAGACAGGGGATCATTAATTTTTTTCCTCGCCCGTTGCACTTGGCACATTCATATTGCTCAAACTGGCACCTACCAAGGTGCTCTTCGGGAAAACAAATCAGTTACGGAGTCAATTTTCTTTAAATCAGAAAAATTGGTCTGACTGTTTTGTGCCATCCGCAAGGCTGCATTTTTACTTCTCCCCTACTAAATCCTGATGCAAACTGTTCAAAATCCTACCTGTCTAACGGGTGTCAATGCTGGGGACGCAACCTGCTGTCCTCTAGTGGGACAGGAGCTCCACCAGCAAGAAAACGTGTGACAAAAGCAGCAAAACAAACTCGGAAACCTCTGCTCATGTAAAATACATAAAACCAGAGATTAAAGGCAATGATCGAGTGTGCTCTTTCAGTTCAGATAAGAAACACTTCCTTGTACCTTCCCTAAAGTTAAACAGCTGAAGTAAGCTCCTTTCTTACTGTGCTTTATGTAATTGCAGCCTCCTGCTGCTCACAAGTGTGATACTGCTTCTCACAGGGCTATTTGTTGAAGAAAAGAAGTTTGAGCTGCACATCTTAAAATGGTACTACACTCGCAGAGATACCGGAGGTAGGTTTGTTACCACAACAGCAAGATTTACAGTGCAGCACTCAGAATATAAGATTTCAACCTGCTTTGTTTGGATGTTGAAGACTCTAAAAAAATTGGATGAGGCAGATCTATTTCTTTTTAAGTTTAACGTGCAGCTCTTGGATTCACATTTACAGACTTATATGAATTTTGCCAGTGAAAGAGCCGCCATGAGCAGAGCTCTGCAGCATCCCCGCCTCTGCGCAGTGATTGCTTCCTGGTGCAGGATGTGTTAGCATGTCAAAAGCATGTCACCTCTCAGAAAACACCTTGGCTTTCTCAGACACCAAACCTATGCATTTGTTTTTATGCTTATCTCTGTATCTTTACAGAAATTGCTTTTTTATTTATACATCTCAGGTGAAATAAAGTAATTTTGGATTGGCCAAAAGAGAGTTTACATGTGTGATGTTTTTTCTGGGAAAACTGCATATTGAATAAAAGTCACATTTGGTTTGTCCAAACTTGTCAGCTTTGTCTCAGTTTGTGGGTTAAATATCATGATGACAGGAACATGCAAAGGAATGACGAATGGCAAAGGATTTTTTTTTTCATATGCTGGACATTTCTTGTGAAGTTATATATTAGATTCATTTTCTGGGAGTCTATTACATGTTGATGCAAATTTGCTCCATAGGCTGTACATACAAGGAGGTTGTATTTCTAAGGGATACTATGGCTGTAACATAATCCTATGTTAAAGCAACCATTTTAACCAGTGATCTGAGTTCACAAGCTAGAAGCTGTTTCATCAGCCTCTTTAATAATGGAGCAGATATACGCTCCTCTAATATAAAGGTCTTAAATACTTCCAGGATGTTTACCTTGAAACTCCTGATCAGGATTAGTTAAACTGGAGCTGCCTTCAGTCCCACCTGGTTTGGCCTCTGTACATGCACATGCTACATAGCTAATTATTACCTTCATTGAATAGAGAAGAAAATCCAAGGTAAAAGAAAGACTTGGTAACCTGTCATATAACCTCTTTGAAAAGTCACTTTACTGTCTACCAGTTCATTCCAGCTGTAATGATCACTACCAGTAGAGACCAGCTCATCAATCCTACCTCTCTGAATAAAACACAATGCTCATCTCTATACAAAACCCTTCCTGCAGCAAATGTCCTAAAACCTCATGTATCTTCACCTGGGCTAACACAAAGAAATATGCTAATGTTGAGATTATATTTATTTTTAAACCTCTGGCATGCATGTTGATGGCGTAAGTTGGAGGAGGAACATCCAGTTAAGATCTAATGTGGCTCTATTATATTCTGCCTACACCTAAGATACCACAGCAAGGGGCATAACAGAAATCAGAAAACGGATTTGCAGCTCAGTGAGCCCAGGCTACATTTACCCATAAGTGACTGTCATTGATCTGGGGTCAATGTGGCTTTTTGTCAGGAAGAGTTCACTAGCTTTCTACATTTTACATTGGATTTCTCCTTAATATAACGACAGACCACAATGGATACTTATTGTACAGTCTTTTTATGGAAATAGAAGAAGTTCAAAATGAATTTTCATGGGTGCTTTCAGAGATATGAAATAACAACTCTGTGAGCTCAGAGAGCAGTGCCCTCCTCTCCAGACTGATAATACTAAAACACAAGTCATGTTGGGGCTGTGAAAATGTTATGATAACAGTGAACATTGAAACTCTTTTGAAAATGTCTTAGTCACACAAGGTTTCAACAAACTTCTGTCATGGTTCTGTCAAGTTGAAATTTCTCATTTAATTCCAGTTTTTGTGCCAGCTTTGCAATAATACTTCCTTCTTCTTTGTAGCAACATGCTGTTTCTGGAAGTGTTGTTTCCATTGCACTGCAGTTTCTTCAGCCAGGGTGAAAGCTATTGATGCAGTGTCCTCTGAGATGAAAGTTTGTTTCCGTACAACAATGTTGGAGGCTGACGGTTCATGCAGGTTTGCTGTTGTCTCTTGATTATGACCTGACATGTTGCAGTGAGAATGTAGTTCCAATTCCACCGGTGCTTTCTTGCAGTAGTGGTGGATGACAGTGGTGATGCAGGTATTGATTTAGAAGCATAGAGATGCCATCCAAAACCACATTTCAAGTAGATCAGCAGCACTTGATCAGATGATAAGATCAATTTTGGCTGATATTGAAAAGCTCTGGCAATATTATCCGTTATTCAGCCTACCTAGTCACTAGCAATCAATTCTAGAATTGATAGTTTTCATCCCAGGATTTTTACAAAGGGCAAGTGGAAAATGACCAGGCATTTTCCAACCTAAGAACACGAGGCTACTAAATTTAAACAGCTTGTAAGACAGGAAACCACAGCAGCACTTCAGATATTTTGTCCCTTGCCTGGCTGGCATGAGTTCATCCGCACCACTGGTGTAACTAATAGGTACAAAGAGTGCGGGATCTATATTGTCCTGTCCACAGAGAAAGGGAGGGAAAACAGGGAAGGCACCTGAGCGCAAGTGCCTTGGTGAACTGTACTACGTGATGTGAGCTTGGGAGCATTCAATGGCTATTGCGCTGCGTGGTGCATTGTAAATAGAGCAATGGGTTTGGCTCTCCAGCCTATTGAAAGGCAGTGAAGAAGACCCTCTTCCCTTTAAGACTGTTCAGTAATCTCAGAATTTTTCAGTAAAGTTACAATCTGTGTGTTGCTCATTTCAGAGGTATTTGCCACAAGAAAAAAACCCTAAGAATTCCATTTTTAGTGACTTTGCTCACAGCCACTCCAATGAGAGTTGAACTTACTTGCCAAGTGCTTGCCAAAATTGCCAACTGCTTGCTTCCTGCTTGCTTTATGGCTTCAAAGAAAGCTGCTGCCACCTGTGCAACAGAGCATGGACCTTATATATAAATAATTTTGGGAAAAAAAATTTTTGTAGTCTGGTTCTTGGAAGGTAAGTACTAAACTAACAGCTAGCAATCTGAAGTTGCTCTAGTCTTTCACTTTTGGTGCTTGCAAAACTTTATTACGATAGCATCGTGGATTATAAATCTTAGCACTTTTTCTACATGTGAAATTTGTAGCTGATAATTATTATCATATACATGCCTGTCATCCAGCTGCCTCCTCCATCCAAAAGAGGCTGAATGTGCAACAGTTTTCATTAAGTGAAGTTACCGGTACCAAAAAGAAATGGTAAAAAGTAGTCTGTGAAGGTACAAAGCAGATGTCCAGAAGAGTGTGGTGGGTCCTTCTGTGAGGCTGGAGTGTGACGTGGGTTTTTAGAAGCCCAGTGCACTGCCACTTTCCTCAGGTCTGCAATTCTTCTCTCTGTGAAGAAAAACCAGTTATGCATCTATTCAAACACTCATGTTGCCACCTATTGAATTCTGAAAAGGAATGGTATTTTTTTTCCCAGCTGTGCTAGAGTCACCAAAGAAACCGTGAGGCTGTTGGAGCCAGTCCTGCCAGCTGAAGTTCTTCAGAAAAACACACCACCTCAACAAAAGAGGTGGGGTCCAATTCCCATCGTGTGCACTGTGAACCTGAGCAAACACCATAACCTTCTCTCACCACTTTATTTCACTAGTTCTCAGCCTTGCATAAGCTGAGACAGGAACATAAGGCTCATGAAGATATATGCTTACGGGGGATGGAAGAATATATCAGTAACAGTGGTAGATACTGCATGCATGGGACACGTGCATACAGAGAGCTAGGTAGGCTTTGAAGGGGGTTGTTTTGTTTCCTCTTAGTTGTTCCATTTTGGTTTCTTTTTTTTTGGTTTCTTTTTTTTTTTTTGCTGGGGTGAGAACCTTTCATGTCTATTCAGATTTAATAATTGAAGCATAATATTTCTCAGATGGTAATGTATATAGGTCACTGGTACTCCCCATAGTGCTCTAAATTCTTTGCTTCCTTCCTAGTGAGAGAACTGTCCAAAAAGGGGACAGCAGAAATTCTGTTCACAGAGTTGGAGAAACATCTTGCTAAATGACATCAACTACTTTTCACCACTTAGTTCTATAAATAAAAAACTTTTCTTTGCAGTCACAGAACAGAGCCTTTAGCAAAATGTTTGCATCCTCCTGAAAATCTGAGAGACAGGAGTGCTTTATTCAGATTTCAAAACTGGAAATGGAAGATCAAAAAACACAAAAGCCTTCTCTTTGATCATGCTTTGCATTAGATGACTGCCCATGATGGGTGAGCTGTTACAAAGCTAATTTCCAGAAAGCAAGCTTTTAAGAGCATGCTGATAGCCAAATTCCTTATCTTGCAATTTTGCATCTCTTAGATCAAAATGAATCTCTTTCCTAACTCCCTTGCTAAGCCTTAGCTACAAGAGTTAATTTTGTTTGAAAAAAGCAAAGAAACTTCTGGAGAGACCAAATGAACCCCAGTCCACTGTGAGCTACAGCAAGTAAGAGCAGATCAGGACCATTATGCCACAACACAGATCTGACAGGTGCAAGCCATTCCCTTGGTCCCATTTTCAAAGGAACACCAGTTCTACTTTCCTTTGGTTTGTTTCAGAGTCCATTTAAAAAGTGTCCATGTTACCTAAACACGAGGAAGAATTTCTTTACTTTGAGGATGGCAGAGCACTGGAACAGGCTGCCCAGGGAGGTGGTGGATTCTCCTTCTCTGGAGACATTCAAAACCTGCCTGGACATGTTCCTGTGCAACCTGCTCTAGGTGGACCTGCTTTGGCAGGGGGGTTGGACTAGATGATCTCCAAAGGTCCCTTCCAACCCCATGTGATTCTGTGATTCTATATTGCAGTTGAAAATCCTTTCTAAGGGGACAAATTGAAGAATGAATGTTTACATCTGAAGGATACCCCTGTGAAAAATTTAACTATATATTAGCATTTAGCTGTACTTTTTCCTCCTTGATCACTTCTTTATAATGGAGATCTGTGCTTTCAATATATATGAACTCTCATATGAAATGTCCGGGCTTCTATATCTGCAAATGAATCACAATGATATATATATTTGGGGGGAAGAAAAAAAAGTAGTATTAGAGGTCTTAAAGATATAGAACTGGAATCCTGTCTTCTTTAGCTTTGTTGAGTGAGAGACAGGCATATGATAGCATAAAGCTTCCTGTGTAATATACATTGTGTAAACAGCACGTGTCATACAGAATACAGATGGGGGCTGAAGTGAAATTGCACACATAACCTTATTTGGGGCATTTCCTTGTCTGTGCATGCTTGATATTGGCACTTTGGTTTGAGGAGGAAGTCTCACGTATTTCATGAATGAGATGGGGACAGGAGTGGTTTCATCAGGTGCCATCACAGTGGCACAAGCAGCTGTTAGGGCTGGGGCTGTATTGCTGGTGCTGCAATAGCATCATTGCTATTCATTCGTTTGTTCAAGCAAACTGGGTGCTGGAATAACAGCACTGACACCACTGTCTGTGAAGACCTGGCTAGAGCAGGGTGGGACGTACACTTTGGTGCTTAGGGTGCTTCATGCTTTGCCATGAAGCTAAAAAAAATTGCAATTAAGAACCTGTGAGCTATGTGTCTAGGCTCCTATCAGGGCAGTCCAGGATGGCTCACTTGCCTTGCACATGCACCATTTAGTGCCACTTGAGGTGTCTTAATGCACTTTGCCTGACCTCCCCTAGTTGGTCCAGAAGGCCTCAGAACTTCTGTAGATCCTCTATCATATCTACCTGAGCTGTTGTAGGGTACCTGAGACATCCCCATGGGAATGGTGGATACAACCCAGGGCTAGCTGCAGGTTCTTGCCCTTCTGCAGGGACACCTGTGAGCCGGGCAGGACTGCCTGGGGTCTCTAAAATGGCTCTAGATGACCCTGCTTAGGCAACACATCCCTGTCTGGGAGTCCACCTGGAGCACAAGGACTCTCCCTGCTTAGCTGACTGAACCCAGCATCTCTCTGGCAGCGCTGGAGGGGTGCTGATGGCAAAGGACCTGGCCTCCAGAGAGTGGCCCACCCTTGGGGCAGGTGAAGGCAGCTGCAGCATCCCCCCACTTCCTTGCCTCTTCTCTCCTCTCCTTCCTCCCTCCATCCCCAATTTCTTTGTCCTTGCTCAGCTTCCACTCCCTAGGCTTTTTTGTAGCAGCCTCACGGCTTCAGGTAAAGTCCCCTAACATCAATTCCCTTGCCCTCCATCTCCTTACTCAGCCCTCTCATACCTCCCTGCTCCCTGATCTGCACCCCCAGCCCCCCTCCCAGTCACTCCCACGCTCCCCTCCCCTCTCTACCCCTACCATGGCCTTACAACACAGCTGTGACAAATATGAGCTAAACCCTGTGTGACACAGGCAGAGCAAAGTGACAACCGGAGGTGGAGAGACAGGGCAAGACCAGACCTCCATCTGTTCGTGTATCCAGTCCAGGAAGGAGGTGGTTCGGCTGTAGACACCCGGCTTGTTCTTTTCTGCACAGCCCACGCCGAAGCTGGTGGTCCCCACCAACTTCCAGATACTCATATCTTCGCATGCTAAAGGGCCCCCACTATCTCCCTGGAGATCAAAGAATTAAAACAAACATCAGTGCCGCAGAAAAGGAGGGGAACACCTATCTGAAGGGGTTAGGAGGAGAAGCACAGTCCAGTAATTAAGCATCTCCTATTTCTGTCCTATACTGGGTCCTGGGAAAAGCATAAGAAGTCGGAGACTTCTTAGAGACATGTATTAGATCATATTTTTCTTTCCCCAGTTGGGAGTACCATACAACAGAAGCAATATTGAAGCTTGCTGTTAAACAACATTTAGGTGCTGGGAAGCATGCCTATCCTGCAGGCGTCACTAATCTGCAGTCTCCATGCCATGGGCTTGGTCTCTCACAGCTGCTTCTCTCAGAAAGCTTCAGGCTATTGAGCTGAGCTGAGCTCAAGGTTGCAACCACAACCTTGTACCCTACCTCCTTCCCTGCCTGCTCCTGCCTGCAGTCTCACACACTGCTTTTCTGGCCCTTCCCAGACACTTTGCTAAGCTGATTCAACTCATCAGACTCACATCTAAGTATTGAAAAGTTTCAATTTATTTTACTGGGGCAATTTCCTGCCCTATGAGCCTCAAAACCAGCACAATATCAGGAAGAAAAAAAGGGGGGGGGGAATTTGGAATGAGCCTCTCCCTTTGGCAAGTAGGGCTCATTTTGTCACGTGGAGCCACATGCTGAGTGGGATGCCTCTGGGCAGCTCTCCCAGGCACAGTGACGTGTTGGCGCTGGGTACCTTGCTGGGGGGGCTGTGCAAGCAGGTGCTTAAATGAAGATCTCTGCACCAAATGCCTTTGTTTTGTCTTGTCCCCTGTGTAATTGGGACTGAGCAAACCTGGAAACAAGTTCCTCCCCAGCCCTTGCCCTTCATCCACGACTAGCTAGGTGAGTCCCCATTAGTGTGTACGGGGATGAGACGTGGCACAAGGTGGGCACTGTCATGACTGACAATGATTTTGAATCATCACTGCCCTGTGATATGAAGAATCCTCTGACCCATCACTGCTGTGAGCCTCTCGCCCCCAGAGTCATTACCAATCCTCTCAGTTATTCAAACACCTCTCCCTTTCTTCCTTTCCCCTGCCTCACTTGACTTTTTCCAAAATCCAAATCCAAAAGCTTCTGCTTCTCCCTTGATATATGGTTTGGCTGCTTTTCACCATGGGGTTTCTACACCTTGCAGTCTCCGGAGCTGCTCACAGTGCAGTGAAGCTCAGTGTTGGTGCAGAGGCCACAGAGGGGGCCAAGAAAGGATGACACCATGCTGTAGCACATGCAAGAAATTAAAAGAAGTCTTAAGTAAACTTGGCTTCTGAAGTAGGTCCACAGAAGAAATATAAGAAGGGAATTGTAGCACGTGAATGAGCACACACGCAGTGATTGATATTCATGGTAAACAGAGTAAATGGCACAAAACGAGATGTTTGCCCAGGAAAAGCCTGGGAGTGCCTTCTGATAACTTATCGCTCATGTTTTTCCATTGCTGCTGTTAATGAGCACAGTTGCAGTTTGGAAACTTCCATACCTGGCAGGTGTCTACCCCTCCCTTTAGGAACCCGGCACAAAGCATTGAAGGAGTTATGATCCCACCATAGACTTCCCTGTGATTGCAAATTGCATTAGATATCAGAGGAACACCTGCGTAATTCATGGTGTCTGATGTATCACCTGTTAAAAAAAAAAAAAAAAAAAAAGAAAGAAAAACCTCCCTATCCTTGAAACTAATCTGTAATTATAAACAGAAAATATTTTAGTATATGAAGAACTGGCAAACAAGAGTGAAAGGAATATGCTTAAAATGACAACATAGAAGTAAGGCAACTAGATGTCTCATCGCTTAGAGAATCCAGTAACGAACAACTCTATAGAGCTGTGGATTATCACAGTATGTCATATAAAGCTGTACATTATATGTTTCTACTTCAAACTAGACAATCAATGACTAATGAACTTAAGAGCTAGTTGGACACTGTCTTCAATACTAGCACTAAAATTTGTTTCAAATTTATCCCCTGCTCTGTTATTCAACAAATCATCTGCAAATATCTCATTTATTTTATAAATATTTATTTTATTTTGTTCAGAGTCTGAATGAATCATTTCTACAAATGGGAGTATTTTCACACTGACTATTGCCAATTTATAACTGACTTTTTGCGTGGTAAATCTTGCTTTCATTTTTTATTTCTACCTTTCACTATTATCTGTAGGTCAGGTAACATACTGTTCTTGTTCTCTGAACAACGGGAACACGTGAAATGAAACAAATGAATAATGATAAAAAACAATGACCTGAGAATTCAAACATTTTCACATGAAAGTGATTCAGTATGTATTATTGACTAACATGATGTGAGTCATGGTAAAAGAAAGTAATTCCTTTTTCTTTGTGACATTATTCACAGATGCAATTTCTACATCATCCAACCTGCCTGAAAATGCATACATGCTTTCTCTGAAAAAAAAATGAATGGTTGATTCTTGCATTCATGTTGTGTTTTCTATGCTTGAAGTTATAAAGGACACAGCCTATTTGACAGGCTAAGTACAACGCTCTGGATGGTGTTCCTGTCTACATGTAATTTTCAACCTTTTCACAGAGTATAACCATCCATTCTTTGTGATAAGGGGTTGTACAGCCCTTTTGCCTCCTATGACCCCATGCAGTCCAGTGTGAGCAAAAAATTTAGGAATATGTCTTCTTTTTCCAGATATTCCAGAAAATTTAATGACGGACAGTGCTCCAACCAAATTCTGTATTTACTGTATGTGAAATGTATTTATGCAGTGTAATCAATAGCAGACAATTTAAAATACCTCCTTCCACAGTTGCTCCCCATCCCGATACCCAGCACATTTTCCCTTCTGGGAACTGTTCACCAAAATTAGGCAGACAAATTGGCTCTATGTGACCTGTTTAAACAAAAAAAAAAAAAAAAAAAAAAAAGAAGACAGAGAGAGAAAGAAGAGCGAATTCTTTTTAAAATTTAGTAACAATTTGTATGCCTCAATAAAACTTGCAGGAAACTTGTTATGACCACTACCCACTCCCCCCATAAATAGCCAAGCATCTCTGCAGGTCTTTTGTCTTATGGCCAAGGTTTGAATCAGTACCTACACCAGACCTAATTAGTTTCAAGTATGAAGCAACAAAAGGAGGTGTTGGCATGTCAATAAATCGAGGGATGAGCAAACAAGAACCAAACCACGTACGCAGCTGCTGGGCAGATCAGAGACCCCACGGCACCCTGCTCAGACAGAGAAACGGCCTTGGCTAACCGCAGCAGGACTGCATGGTGCCTCCCAACAGGTTCTGTCCAGCAGCACATGCAAAGAGCCATGCATGTACATCTCTGCCCTCTTCTGAAAGGGCAACAAGATGTCTGGGGTGCTCTTCACCCCCCACCCACTGGCTCATAGAGTTTCAGCACCTCTCTGTTCAGGGGCACGGAACGCCGTGCAATATAATCAGTGTTTGATGCTTTTGGGGACAAGCTGCAGCCTGTCAAGATGAGCTGGCACTGAGCAAAGGGAGGGAAAATATGAGGTATTACTGGACAATTCCTAGTGGTTCAGCTCTCCACAGCTCAAAGCATCAGGCCTCCAGAGTGGAGCCTCCAAGATCCCTCAGGCTGCCCCCAGCCCCTCCTCAGGACATAGTGGGTATCTGGTTCAGGTGCAGAGCCATTACTGTTCTTGACAGCCTCTCAAAGTTATTCCTGAGCAAAAGAAAACACCACTAGCTGAGAAATAAAACAGAACAAAATCAAGCTTCATTTTCATTCAAAGTGGAAGTTTAAAGTATTTCAAGAGAATTGATTTAGGAACTGACAATCTAGATGCGTCAGAGAGCACCAACTCCCCTTTGCAGAGAGCTCACAGTGATTAGGAAGTATTGGCAGGTGATCATTTAAATTCATACAATATTATTATACATTATTTCACTTCACTAACTGTGTCAGCTGTAGGTAGCATCCTGCTGGGAAAATAAAAGAAGTTTTAATTTAAAAGCATCATTATATTTGAATTGCCTTTCCTTCTCTTTGAAATTTAAGCTTGATTTTCAGCTTTGGACACTGTTGGATCTCCCTATACTCACAGAAAGGATGTGATAAAAATCTCTGTGACCTCCAAGTAAAATGAGGTGGGGCATTTATTTTAGACAGGAAAAATATTTAGAAAGAATAAAGTTAATGTTTGCCTATTATTAAATGCCTTTGGTAAGCCGATACCAGAATGGAGTGGGAACACTTTGCAGAGCCCTGTGACCCCCTGGATATTGAGTACAGAGGAGTTCCTGATACTGAGGCCGGGGTGGGTTTCTGCCGGTATAGACCGAACAGGGATTGCTGCCTTGCCATGAGAGCAGCAGGCTAGCTACATCTATGCTGCACATCTCTCATCACTTTTAGAGGCAGTGGGGATCCACTGGACTCTCCTGGGCCAGGTGTAGGGCACCAACAGAAATTTCCCTGTCTGTACTAGGAAAGACCCTTCTTGCTTTTTGCTAGAAACGTAGAAAGTCAAGTGAAAGCTAACAGAAAGAATTACCATTGAGAGTAAGCGGTGCTGACAGTTTCATCAATGCTATATCATTTCCCATTGTCTTGGGTTTATAATTTCGATGATATATAATTTTTTCCACTGAATATGGGTGAACCTGGGTGTCTTGCTGAGTCACAAAACCAACCTGCACACTCCATGAGCTTGGCAAGTACAGGCTGAAACAAAGAGGTAGGAGAGAATGAAAAATCTTCAAGAAAACTCTCAGCTTTTCTAATTGTCTCCTGAGCTTACGAACAACCTAAAACCCCACAGGCAAATAGCTGCAGTCTGCTGCACCTGCTTGCCTATCTATTAATATTGGCTATGTTTTGCATCTAATTTCAAAAAAATACAGAAAGGATGACTAATCTTAGCAACACACTGGGTCACTCGCTTATTATCTGTGCAGCTTTCTACAAACATATGAGAACTTTGCACTGGTCTACCTTGAAAAAACTGTCTGTCCTCCTACATGACCTCACAGCAGTCAATGCTGCTGCCTGGCAAGCCTGTGCTCAGCCACTGGGCTACTCAGGCGTTTTCAAGGGAGAGGCTTTCCTTCTGGAAGGTGCTTCTGCCTCCAGTACATGAGCAGCCACATCTTTCAGCCTCCAGCACGTGAGCAACTCCTCTTCTCTTGGCTTCACCCCACCAGGCTAGTGGTGGGTTAGCAGCGGTGCTGGGAAAAGGCTCCAGGGATGTGAGTTGTGTTAACAGCTCGCATCCCCATCAGCCTTTGAACACACCACAACCAGACGGGTTGTGCAGAACTAAAGTCCTAAAACGCTTAATTCCTAACTATTTTTATGGCAACACTGGGCTCTAAATAGGATCTAGGAGGGGGATTTGTCTGTCCAGTGTCTTCTTTCCACTGGGTATAAAAGCATCCCACAGGACTTGTTCAGAAGCAGGCATCCATGCTGTGGGCACCTAAAAGTGGTCAGATAAATCCCATTTTAGCTGTATAAATGTCTCTGTGAGAGAGTAAGAAGAGCTCTCCTGCACTATTGGCAACAAAACAGACTGCAAAACCAGACAACTCATTATAAATGAGAGAAGGCTATGTTTATAGTTACACAAAGAAGGGGAGTTTAAATAACTGTTTAGCATCTATTTACAATCCAAAGGCTACTTGAAACAGCGTAAAAAGGAGCACTGAGTATGTTGTAAAGGGCACTAAGCACAGTACAACTCACTGCCACTGATTCATCCTGTCAACTTGAAAAGGTTGGTGTGATTTATTTTGGAGCTCCAAAGTACCAGAGCAGCTGAGTTCAGATTCCTCCTGAGCTGCTAACCCACATGCAGTGTACATAAATTGCAGATCAGGATACCTAAAATCTAGCACTTAAATGTTGTTTTAAGCTGATTTCCCAGGAAGAGAGGACTGCCCAGGATATCTGAAATCTGGGGCCACTGATTTGGACCACTTCGTGGAGAGACTTTTTTTCAATAAAGACTTACACCGGTGCGAGAAGAGAGAGAGATGGTTTAAATGTTACGGAGCAAGCCAGTGAAATAAGGTTAATCCAATATCTCCCGCAGTTTATTTTTAAGAGATTGCATTAAGAGGTGTATTAGCCCTACCCTGCAGTAACCCTCCCCACACACCTGAATCTGCTGCAAGTGGCATCAGTGAGCGAGACAACGTAGGGACTTACTCGTAGACACAGTGGGCAGCTGTGATGATCCAGCGCGGGGTGATGACAGACCCTCCACACAGGTGGTGCCCATGGAACTGCAGGCTGACCTGCCAGGGCCACTGCCGGGGGGAGGATGCATTGCCCCCGACGATCCGTGGCCCATAGCTGGCCCGGGTCCCGCACACTACCGGAAAGCAAAGATTAAGGTCCCTGGGGGAAACGCAGTCATGTATTTGGTCACCTTCATCCCCTCTGCTCCCAGTCTTCCTGAAGCCAGGTGGTCTCTGCAGAAGGACTGTCCCCATCCCCATGGCCCACATCTCCGGCTGTGGCTGCCACCAGAGGTTTTTCCTCCTCCCTCTCATCCCGGCAGCCGGTATGGGGGCTGTGGGGCTCACATCTCCTCCCCTGAAGTCATAGTGCTCAGCTGAGATGTAAAACCCGCTGCTCTGCCCTCCTAAAATGTACAGGGTCCCAGGGGCTCACACAGGTAGGCTGAAGGATCTCCTCTCCTCTGGTGATTATTTTTCTGTTGCTTTTTGACTTTTCATATCCTGATGTGAAAACTAACTGACATGGAGTAGTGTGGGATGAAAGTTCAAATGTCAAGATAGAATTTCCCTTTCCCCACCGAGATGGCAAAGAGTTGGAATTATAGTATCAGTCCACAGACTCAACTCACAGTCCTTAAATGTCTGCTTCCTCCTGTGATTCTCACCAAAATGCTCCTGCTACCTGATGTTCCCAATCTGCCCTCCCAGCCTACTCTCTCCTCCTGAAATTCTTTTATATTTTATCTAAGAAATACAATCTTTCTTTGGGGTGATAAATTGATGGTATGGTATGCCCTCGAGTACACACAATTCTTCTCAACTCTTGCCCCGCAGCAGCAGACGAAGGACAATTTCTGATTTTATTTTCACTTTTCCTGATTCTTACCCAAACATTTTAAGATGATCACATTGCCAGAAGTGCATTCCTCTCTAAGATAAAAAGACAGTGCAGTATTAGTTCCAATTTAGGAATATTGTGGGGTTTTTTTTCAAAAGCAACTCATATATCGAGACACAAAGTCACGTACTCATCCTGTCTACTTAAGGCATTTAGTGGAAATATCTAAGTTAGGAGCATTTAGCTGAAATACTTAAGTTAATAGCTTAAACAGCATCGGGAGCCTGCAGACCATATGCTACCCCTCTAAAGAGTGATTCGCTCTTCCGGGAGGGGAGGCTCATCAGCAATTTTCAACATGTGATCTATGGTCTCCTTGGATCCATAGCTTGCTTCTCAGTGAAAGGTAACTAAGAAAAACAAGCAATTGTTAGGAGGAAGAAATGGACCATAAAGGGCTCATAAGCCCCACTGGGAAATATCTAGGGATCTGTAAACTGAAATAAACTGCTCAACAACAGGAAAAGATAAGTGCCTAATGTCTATCCATTTGCAAAATAAAAAAGGGATCATGGGACAAATTGGCTTTTCAAATAGCTCATTTTAAAGCCTTTGTAGATTTTAATGGGCCTTGGATCAGGCTCTTCATTCCTATTCCAGCAAGACTGCTACTGAACCTTGGTCTATGATGCATAACAACACCAACCACTTATGAAGCACTACATGCCTGAAAAAAATAGGCAACAATCTCAAGATATTAGTAATTCTCCTTCTATTGATTGCTCTCTTTCTGTCAGGATTAACAAACTGAGGCATACCTGAGGTTTGTTGCATTGTGCAGGGATGTCGCTTGATCCCCTGATAACCAGTGGCTGAGGGATACGAAATGTCTTTGAAACTGTTTTTCGACTGCAGCCACAGGCAGGTAACCTGAACTCACGTAACTGCAAATAAACCATAAACACAGCTTCCTCAGACAGCATTTCAGTAATCCGTTTAAATAATTCAGTGGTTCTTCTAATGAAACCCCAATGTAACAACCACAATAATCAGATTCTGACACTTGATAAAGTAATCCTATCCTCCCCAAAAAACACTTCTTATAACATGTGCATATTTTTACCATAATTGTGTGGAAGTCACACATTTCCTGAAGCACTAACAAGCTCATTGTCTCCTTTTTCTAAAGTTACGTTTAGCAGCAAGGAGGATGAACAATTTTTTCCTGTCTTTTGTGTTGAACAATTAAGACTTATTTTATCCTAAAGGAAACAAGAATTTATTCAAAGAATCTTTATACTGCTAACTATAATATGCAGAAATCAGAATTAATCTATCGTAAGAAATAACAGAGCATCACTGCAAGTCACAGCTTCAAACTCTTTCTCAAGTGTTTGAAAGTTTGTGAAAGCATTGGTGCTTTTCCAGGAATGAGATCAATCCAGTAAGAACCACCTCACCAAGTTCTTCTCTAATTGTGAGGTGGACCTTAATTCCTAACAGTTGTAATGGCCTGAATTGCATATGCAGTTTTCCTACCGAGGAGGTAAAAGAAATGGAAAATACTCGTATGGTTTTAGTGTGTTTCTGACAGGCTGTAAGCTACTAGACACACAAGTAGGATTCAGGCACCTGCATCCCATAAGGAAGATTTAACCAAACCATTGTATTTAACCATCATCCAGGATTTAGAGCAGTAATAAATGGTATTTGCAGTGCACAAGTATTCAGGACTGTTTCCCGCATCACCCCAAACCTCCTCAACCATGTCATTCGATAGTTAAGTCCTTTTTTCTTTTAAAGCACAGATGAATACAAGGTTTCATTAGAATGATTTAAATCTTCACAGTTTGTTCAAAATGCCAAATAAAGTTTCTTCCATCTTGTGTTCATACCTTGAGAAACCCAGGTGTTTGCAGGTAGTATTTCCATACTCTGCTTTCCAGTCATCAGAGCAGACTGTTCGCCAGGATCCAGAAGTGAACACTTGCAGCACTGCTTTCTTGCCACTCAACCTGACTTTGAGAGTCAGAGGAGAAAAAGCCTGAGTGATGTGTGAAGAAGAACCACTGGGTACACAACATGTACACAACTGTGTCTATGCACCACTGTGGCACTCACTTTTCTTGGCTCCCTGAGCTTTTATGTAGAATTTTTCTATGTTTTTTCTTCCCCCCTTAAGGAAGGGAACCAAGGTACGCTGAACTAGAATAGCCAGGAGAAAAAAGCCTATCCTCATGGGAATGGATATGGGATGGTGCTCTAGTGCAGATGGAGAAGGCTGCCTTGCCCTCCAGTGAGCCTCAGCAAGTCTTGCTGATTGCAGTGAGTTGGAGATGAAGATGGTTGGCACTGAGGAAATCTATGATCAAGATAAGTGATGAAAGGTGGTTGGAACTTCCCGCGCTGAGGTGGATGCACTTCCTCCCAGCCACCCCTGGTCTCCCATGGAGTTTCCTGCCCTCTTTTCTCTGCTGACATGGGGCTGGCACGCCTAGGCTGGTGGGTGGGTAAGGGCTGGGGAGAGGAGAGATGCCAGGTTGGGAGCTCGGCTCCCAGGGACTCCCTCCCGATGCCAGCCTGGCTCTGCTCAGCTCAGCCCTTCCCCACAGGCAGCTCTTCATGCCAGCCTGGCTGCAGGGCTGAGCCACCCCGGGGGAGCTAACAGCGCTGCAAGCTGTGCTGAGCTGCCTCTGGCTGAGAGACCAACGGGTAAGTCCTGCAGGAGGCCCAGATACAGAGCCATCACCCACGGTCCCTTCATACTGCATGTCGCCACGTCCTCCTGACCCCTGCACTCTGCACCATGGCCGCTGCCAGGGCACAGAGCCCTGGCTGAACAGAAGGCACCTGGAACTGGGAGAGGGCACATCTACGTGGTCTTCCCAGGGAGAAGGGAGGCCACACACACGGTCACTGCCAGACGGGGGTTTCCCTGGGGAAACACGCCAAAGGTTGAAAGCATTGCACAGGGTTAGCTGGGGTCAAAAGCTCACGGTTCTTTTCACTCTCATTTCACAGGGGGAAAGCTGTGCTGCCTCCTTACCCAGGAGTCAGAATTACAAGCCCACTGATCTAAAAATCAGTTCCTCTCTTTACTAATACTAGAGCCCTTTCCCTCCAGAGGCAGAAAGTACCACAGTCACCTTCCATAGCAGAGGGCAGGGAGGGATGATTTCAAATGGCCCGGTGATGCCTGACACCACTACAGAGAGAGACTCAGATAAGGGGGCATACATTTCACACCTGAAGCAACAAATTCCACAGTACACAATGCACAAACGCCAGAGCTGATCTTCAAAACTGGCACAGTGCAACTGTGTGCCAGCGAATACAGAGAGTTCTGTATGTATATACCATAACACCATGATGGCATACCCTGCAGGCAGAGGAAATGCTACCAGTGAAAAAGATCAAGACTTTTAATGGAGAAACATGCCCAATATGGCAGTAAAAGTACTCAGCAAACATTAGATTTATCTTAGGAGCCATTTGATTTATCACACATTGTAAATCAATACCTCAGAGAGATTGTTGCTCTGAAGTCGTGATTTAGATAATCCATCAGTCTCTATCTTTCTTGTCTCACCCAAACTCTCTACAACATGCATTTCTTGATAATGTGCCAGATGCCACAGGAGGAGGTAGGAGGGATTTATAATCAAATTTAAATTACCACATCCGTACTCATCCTCCCCTTCTTTACAGTTGAAGACACCATTGCACCTGGCTGATTTCTGGATACACTTAAAGGATGATCGGCAGCGAAACTTCCCAATGCAGTTGTATTGAACTAACAAGAATGAAAGAAAACACGGTGATGAAAACACACTTGGATATTAATTTAACACTTCTGACTTCCATTATCTGGCTGGATTTCTGTCTTGCTAAGAAAAAGACAACTCCTGTACTCTAGGAACTTTTGAAACACAACCTGGAAGTTGCTACATGGTGCTGCTAAACTCATCCATTAGTAACGACTTGTAGGATGCGTCGGCCTTGCTCCCTGCACTGGCTCCTTCCCAGCTCCCTCAACCCAGTTTATGTTTCACTCCACAGTGAGTTTCTGCCTGGTTCTTCAGCCCCTCAGCAGCAAGGCAAGGAGATGCTCACGAAATACAGCCAGTGCACTCTCTTCCTGAGGGGATGCCTCAGCCTCCTGCAAGTTTATCTATCTCTGTTGCAGGTGTGAAGGCACTGCTCTAGCACCAATATATTTGGCACCCAGACCTGGGCAGATCACACTTTCCAGTTGCAACTAAACTCATTCTGCATTTTCTCCTCCTTTGTAAAGATTGGTCGTGATAGGGGAAAGTTCTTTGAAAACAGACTTAGAGAAGTGAATTACAGGACAAAAATATGGTGTGTGCTACTTGAAGTCTCCCCCAGCTTCTAAACTCTTAGCTCACCATCCGAGAGGAATCAGGAAAGTTTGATCTGAGAAAGATTTCTTGGTGCTGCAGGTTCCCACTGTTGTAAATATTACACCAATCTTCTCATGAGTGCCAAATCTATTTTATCCTTACATGTAAATAAAATTTAAAGCTATCGCATCAACAAGATTTTTTACTTCAGCAAACAAGCCACAGTAGCAGTTTAATTCCATTCTAAGTAAAAGGCTCATGAAAAATTAAGCATTTGAATGGTTAAGCGAGAACTTAATGAATAACTAATTGTACTCACCACCCAGGCCAATGGCAACTGCTAGGATTACTGCAAGGAATAAACCACAGATATATGGAAAGTATTTTAGGGAGACAAAAGCATGGCACATCGAAGGTGGTTCGATATCTCCTAAAAACAAAACAGAAAGAACAGCTTCTGTGAAGTTAAATCAGCTTGAGTTTGCAATGAAAAAGGTTTATCTATCTTTAAACTAGATGGCAGTAGTAACCCCTGCATACACTTCGTGAGATGACTGGGCTCGAGGGATTCTGTTTCCCCAGCTCAGAGGCTCAGAAGGCTCCAAGCATTTTGGGGATGGCCAGTGCTCTCAGATACTCCTCCAGCATTTGCCTCTCGAGGGGTCTGAATTGTGCCCCTACAGAGCGCCTGTCCTGTCCTCAATGCAATTGATAATATGTGCTCTAAATTTTTATTTTCATGGGCTACATCACACTGAGAGGTTTGGAAGTATATAAGCACCTCTTCTGAAAAGGTGAGACCCCAAAGAAAAATTAAATTCAAATCTGTTTTGTCTGTGTAATCAAATGTGTGTGCAGGGTACAGGCATACTCCCTGAAGACTTCAGAAGGCTGAAGAGGACTAATATATTATTTCAGTAGAAGTAGCAAAGAACGCTCTAGTTTGAGTTTCCTCCTTACAACCGTGCCTGACTGTGTTGCCTCCTGACTCTTGTTGATACCAAGCCCATGGTCCCAGTGCTCCCTCCAGCTGTAGCCCCAGCTGGATGCTGCTCTGAGCACTGTGTCTGGAACAACAGACACAGAAATCCTGGGATGAAGCTGGAGGCCACATAGCTCCGCCTCGTGCACTGGAGAGCTAAATCCCATGCGTGATGCATTCCTATACAGTTGGGGTAACAGAGACATGGAAACAAGTAAGAGGAGCCTAAAGTTTTGAACAGGAGCAGGGATATTGGAATGAAGACAGGACTAGCTAGCAAATAGATGTTCAAGGCAAGAAGGAGGAAAGTTACTGGTCCTTTTGGACTTGGAAGCAAGGTTAACTGAAAATGATAGAAAGCTAAATTTGCAAAACACCCAAGACCCTTGAAGTAGAAGATAGCTTGAAAAATGTGGGAAAAAGGGATCTAGCCAAAGTTTTGCTATAAAGACAAGGACTGAACTGAGCAATGGCTCAAGGCTGAGTTTTGAGTTATCAAAGAAAAAAAAAAAGCATCTAAAGTTAAAATATGCATCAGTAGTAACTGTTGAATACATTTTATGAGCTGGACCTTGTCCTTCTCACCAACAACCTCCATAGCTGACCTCAATCTGGAAGAAAACAATAGATTCCACTGAAAATAATGAATGGTTCACTTGTGTGAAATGTATTCTGGTATACTAAGAGCAAACTATGGGAAAATAGCATACACAGCTCGGTCATGGGTACACACAGGAACTGGCAGAACCTTGTCTTAAATTTTAATTCATGCAGCTCTTCACACCCTCAGTCTTCAAGCTTTGAATTTGAGATTGGCAGGAAGTTACAATCAGCCAAGGATGAGGAGTATCTCCCAGTGCTTATAGACTCATAAGCAAACCCCAGCCTGCACAGATCCTTTCAGCAGCAGCTGAGTAAATGGTTTTGGCAATGGAGTTGGTGTCTGGTATGCTAAAAATCTTACACAGCTCTAGTAGCTAATGGACTAGAAAATTAAATTACTCTAGGTTCATCCTTGCTGCTCAGCTTGTCTCTGTTGAAGTTAATGTGTACTTTTGCCATGAAACTTATGGGAAGTAGCAGACATGCATGCAATTCCTCTAAGGCTGCTGTATTGTATATGCAGTTTTTTAATGGACCAGTTTCCAGGTTGATAAAATTTCAAATAAGCCATTCAAAAATGTGTCTGAAAAGCGTGGGCAAATATATGCTATGTGGCTGAAGTATGTGAATAATCTGGCTGTGAAAAATGCTTTCATACACAAATTGATACAAGATGTCATCACCTGTTAATACGGTGGCAAACCTCATGGCCGGGGGAGTGAGGTTGTGTTTCTTCTTTCTCTAAGAGATTGCTTTCTCTGACTGAGTGGGCAAGCATAGTTTTGCAAGGTTAAAGACCTACATTAGCCATTTAGGTTACAAAGGTCAAAAAGCTGTGCAGTATCCCTACCAGATCCATCTGCACTGGGGTCCACTTTTGCTTGTGGTATAAAGAAAAATCTTTTGAAGGAAAACTGAACTTCTGACACTGGTGGTTCATCTTCTGTAATAGAGATGATTTCAAGACTTCCAGTAGTGGGATTTGTCTCTTGTACCTGGCCCAACAAAGGGGAAAAAAAAGAACATAATGATTAAACAAATTGTTTCTATAAAAAAAGCAACCTGACATCCTTCTCATGACATGAAGAGACATGTAGTTTTGCTTAATACTTCAGGTTTTCTTCCATTTTTTTAAAACTCAATACAGGTACTCTGTGAATCCACAGGGACACTTTCAAGAATGCTGTGTTTACCCAAAAGAGACCACCTTGTAAAATGTTGTCTACTTCACATTTGTGAGATGAGCTCTTATAATTAATTAGCCAGCAAACTACTGAAGTTAAATTTTGTTCAAGTTTGTCTAAGCACCATAGCTACTTTAATGACTCACACTAGACGTGTGAATTCATCCCTGCTCTTTAATTGCAACTGGAAACAAGAGAAAGACATAAAGTAAGAAAGACATAAAGAGAAAGACATAAAAAGTATATGACACCTGCACAGCACCTGACAGGATCCTCGTGCACAGGCCCACTGAATTTTAATCCAGAAAACCTTTGATCAGTTTCTATACAATGAGAAACAAGGAAAATGGGATACACTAGAATTCAGGGTAAAGAATTTTGAAATGCTAATTTCTGAGTCCGGTTCTACACGCTGTCACTGTCAAAAGGAATCAGATTTTTGAACTCACACTGGTGTGAAATAGGTCCAGGTTTGTTAAAGACAGTGGAGCTGGTAAGCTGTAAAAGCAGCGTAGGTGTTTGCAGAGTCAGACCCAGAAAATGCTTACAATGACACATTTTTGGCAAAGAATATGTGTTTTGTCTGCGAAGTTCTACCTTTAAGTCACCTGGAATATATTTTCACCTTTCAGCAAACAACTGCAATAAGGTTCCTATCCTTTCATTTGATAAAATTTCATATACATTTCAATGGACATAAATTAAATTTTATATAGAATCTGCTAGCTTTAAGGCAGAGAAAAGGACAGCTTGCTGTGCCTTATTTTTAAATATTAAACAAAAAGGCTTCTAACTGGTGAGTAAGTTGTCCATCGGAAACAAAACAGCATTGTGAATTATACTACACAAAAGCTAAGCACTGATGCGTCGGTTATTTAGAGGATACCACACGCTCCCAAAGCTTCACTCACCTCTTCCTGAGAAGTCATAGTTAAAAGCAAAACTGTTTTCTTTCTTCATTATCGAAAGAAACCAAAAGGAAATTCTGAGGTTGCTCTGGAAATGTTTCCACTGAGCCGCCCGCGGCTGCCCATTCAGTCATCTGTTGCGTACAGCATTATGGCAGCAGCCTGTGTAATTCAAGCTGGTGAGGGGTATCGGGTAGCCCCGGATGGCATGGCTACAGAAAGGGGAAGATGAAAATTCAGCAGGCTTTTTTTTAATTAGCCTAAGAGAGTCTGGTAATATTGTAGTATTTGCAAACCTTTCTGTAACCCCTCGGCAAAGGAGCACCACGAAGGCCCAGGCTCCCGCTTGCTCATCTTTTACCAGAACTCGTGCAGGGGAGAAGAGGAGTCTGCCTCTCGCTGTAGGCGGCAGAAGGTTGAAGCCCCAGGTGCTTTGTGTCTCTTCGGCTCACAGAGGCTCGCCTTGGTCTTCCTTCGCTTGGTTTACCCTTTGGTGTGTGCTTGCAGGGAAGAGCACACTTAAAGAGGGTTTTTGAAAAAAGACTCATGCTTCAGTTATGGATAACTCTTCTAGTTAAATATTGCACAGTATTTTGGAAGTACTTTGCAAGCAGTATCACGTATTTCTGAAGTACCAACTCATTTGTACTCTGAGATTTAGAAAATGAGAATGTCTGCTCCTCTTCATAAAATGCTCTAGAGTAGCAATAATTTGGTTTGGCTTTTATTACTAAGAAGAAACATGACAGTGGGGAGGGTGGAGGGAAGAAGGAGGAGACATGAAGCAAAAAGCCATGGCAGTGTAAGTGGAACAAGGCTCCTGAGAGGACAGGGGAGAAAAAATTTTGTCCATGACAAAATCTATCTCCCTGGAATGTGGCTGCAATGAGGGAAGCTGTTTAGTCCCATTGCTGTGCACAGTGGAAACTGGCACTTCCAAAGGACAGGATGCCTTGCCACATTCCTGTTAACTGTTCACATCTAGGCCATGGCATCAAGAGTCCTTCCTCATCTCTTATGCCATGTTTTCAGCAACCTTCCTTGGAAATGGGAAATGAAGGACATTAAAAGAAAAAAAAAAAAAAAGAGAAAGTAAATGAGGATGTATAAAGAAATCTGCACTTCTTGAGTTGCTCACAGTGCTCTGATGCTCTCCCCACCAGGCTGCAGCAATAGATGATGGGAGAGGCAGCCAAAACAGGCTAGATGATCAAAGGGTAACTTCAGCCAAGGGGGAGAAAGTGAGGGCTCATCTCAGGACACCAGCAGCTCAGGTGACCCTTTCAGTTGATGGAGTGACACATCCTGTCCTCCCCAGGGAGCTTTGTTACCTTCAATGAGGACAGCCCAGGCCAGGGAAAGCTGATTCCAACCATTTCACCTGCTCTGGCCATGCTGGAAACCCTGGGGACCAGCCAGCGCAGCTCTGTAAAGGCTCCTGTGATGGGACTGACACCACCAGGATAGACAGGCTTCTGTCTGCTGCCACCATGAGCTGCTCCAAACCCATCCTCAGGGCATGATGTCTAGATGGGACATTGAGTTTGACCTTGCACAGCTGGCTGACTCATTGCCTCTGGCTGAGAAGACCAAAGCAGGAGCCGTGTACAATAGGGACTGGAGGACACAAAAATTGAGCCCAAAAGGAAAGAATTCAGCCTACAAACTAACTTCTTACATGCTGCAGGGCCTCACCTCCCCCCGCTGCAGTAGCAACTCAGGTGAATTTCTTGGCTTTCAGAAGACAATTTAAAATGAAGAGCTAAAGTGACCCAGCCTTAGACCCTTCAGCAGGTCCATGCACTATGTGGTGTTTACCTTTGGACTGCTAGTCTTGTTCTGCTGGGGCAGATGGGAAAAGCCTGCAGATAGCTTTTGATTCTTTAGCCACCTAAAACAAAAATTCAGAGATGCAGATGCTAAGAAAACAGGATGTCAGCTTTTGTCAGAAAAGATCGCAAGAGGTTTGAGGTTTTCTTTTTTTTATTTTAGCTGCTTCTTTTTCTCTCTCTCTCATTTTCTTCCTCCCTCCCTCTCACCCTCCTCCCACCTCCCAATTTCTGTCAGCACTCAGTGCACGGCCAGGGGAAAAGCGGAGGAGATGGCGGTGGCTGAGACACAGCTGTACGCAAAGGTGTCCAACAAGCGCAGGAGCAAAAGCACCTCTGCACTCCTCGAGTCTCTCCTCGCCAAAGGATTCCCGGCTCATATCGCGTGAGTAATGTGTTTGGCTGCCTTTGCACAGTAAGAGGTATTTAAGATATAAGAGGTTTTTATCATAAGATCTTGAAAGCAGGTAGCTGGGTTTTTTTTCATCAAGAGAGAGAGTGTGCTGCTTTCTGGGGGGGGATGTTCCTGTGCGGGAATCAGACCTGTCTTGCTTTTAATTTCTTGTAGAACAGTGTGTACTGCTCATATTGCAAAAACAAGTTGCTCTGCATCCATTTTTATAATTACTGTGTATATCTGAAGACACGTGCCCTTCCATGTCTTCAGGTTGAGAGGTTTCACAACAAGTTAAGAAGTTGATGTCCAAAGTTTTCTCTTGGGATATATTCTCTTTCATTTTTTTCTGCGTATCGCTGTTATTATAAGGGAGTTAAATGTGGATGTAAGCTCTATCCTGAGGTTGTTTTGGGGACTGACAAAGATCTCTTACAGGATTTTGTCACTAGAAGCAGTTTTAAAAGAATAAGCTTTCCTTAACAAGATACCACATAAGTCTGTCGCTTTTTCTTCCTGTCTTGAATCAGGATCTTGTTCCAAAAGAATACCCTAGCCTCAAAATATAATAGTGAAGAATCAGACACTATTCTTGGCAACCCCAATGGATGAGAGATTAAGTGGTCGCAGCATTTCCAACCAAGTTAATAAAAAAGAAACATTGGGATCACTCCTCCCCCAAACATTGCCCTAGTCGGACAGGGAAGTTTTGAGGAGGATTTTCCAACTTCTGAACAGCAAGTATGGGCGCCTCAGTTCAAACTGTTCAAAAACTAAATCTTTTTATATAAATGTCAAAGAACTCCTCATTAAAAAAATTTTAAAAGGAGACAATATCTTTCCATTTTGACTCTTCATTGAAAACTAAGCAAGTCAAAAAAGGTTCCACAAGTAAGTGCTGTGTTGCTTTTCTAGGAACACCTGTGTTCAGTGGAACAACTTTCAGACACAATGGGCACAGCTTACAAGGAAACTGTGGATCTCTTGTTCCCAGTTATACCCAGTGGAATTTTAGTAGTGCAGCTGAAAACCTGGCTCATCATTTCTCTAATAATACTCTAAGTTTGGTCACCCCAAAATAATGGCTAGTTTCTGAATTTTTTATCCTGTATGTGATGTTTTTCAAATTGTCTTTGAACCACTTTCTGCTGTTACTGAGATGGTTTTCTCCTTCCCAGGTCAAAATCAAGAAGCAATGGCAGAAGTACTATGTGAATTGACATAAAATGACGAAATATCCAAAAGCACTTTATTTTTTAATTTTTGAATTTTTTTTGCTTGTATTGACTTTAAGACCTTCAAAATTTCAATTGTGCTTTCATAAAACCTTTTGGCTGTGTCTGTAATTCCTGTATTGAACTGTAAATGGAAGTACTGAGAAGTTGTTCTTTTGAGACGTCCTGGCCTGAGAAAAACAAGGCTGGGTGGAAACACTACAAAATCTTTCACAATGTAGAAACAGCACACCAAAACAACATTTCCCCAGACAACAAAAACAAAATATGTGAGGATCAAGCCTAGCATTGATCAACAAAATGGGCCTCCCCTGGTTCTTAGACAGAAGTGAACTATATCAGCAGTTTTCTGCTTTAGCGAAGAGCCAGTTTATTCTCGCTGTAATGACACTATTTTTAATACAGATTTTCAACGGTTTATTCCTACTCTTTATCTCAGAGAATTTGGTATATACAGAATTTATTCCATGTATTATCTTTCAATCTTTACTGTTCATCTTGTAAGCATAGCATGTCTAGTCACAGCCTAATGCTCTCCGGACGCTAAGGGCTCTACGAACCCTGACGGAAAGCATCCCACAGCCAACATATATGCTGAGACAAAAGGTGGGAAGAGGCACAGAGAGGAGCACAAGGGAGCAAGGAGGTAGTACTGAGCAGCATGACAGTCCATGCTCTCAGGTCTTGCTTGTTTTATTACATTTATGGTTATACAGGCCCTATGGTAAAGAAAAGCTGAAGTGAAGCTCCATTTGGCTTCAGGGCTGTTTGCACAGAGCTTCTTTCTGACTGGGAGGAGTAGCAGGGCATGAAGTGGTAAAACACTCACTTGGAGGTGTAACTAGTGGTTGACAAAGTCCAGCATCGTTGGCTGAGCAGTGGCAGGTACTGACATTTCAATAGGATACGGCACAAAGGGTTGCATGGGGAGAATGGCAAAAACACAGGTTGTTCATGCTTCATGTGGCAGAGAAAGGGGAGCCAGCAGAGGGGCAGAAAGAAAATGTGCAGGACTATTCGGTCACAGAGGACACAGGCTAGTTTTAGACCAGCTAGCTCATGGTTTTGCATTGAATTGGCCATGGTAGTTGATTTACTTTATGGACAAGAAAGGTAGAAGATAAAGCTTGAGTGGAAAGACTCACATCAGCTCTCATCCATGTTGAGCCCCTACTAAAGAGCCAGGCATGGTTGCACATACATGTAAGTGCATTTCAATGTTGTTAACAAGGCCATATGTAGGTTTTGCACTAGAGAGAAGACAGAAGGCTAGGAGGAACCACTCAGGATGAGTCTGAGTCCTGCTGCTTAATGCACTCATTGCACTGCTGGTGTCACAGAGATGAATGGAGCATAAAAACGTGAGGAGACTAAACAAATCAATGCCCTAGCAGCCAGAAAGGGTGGCCTCAAGATAGAAGAAAAGGGATGAGCAGATGCCAAGCAATTTAGCATATTTTCCTCCATGTCCACTGTCTCTACCTCCCCTCCATGTCTTTTCTGAGAAGTTTGTGATTTACAGGACTGGAAATGGGGTTCATGGGTGCAGGTGCTACTTCAACACCGGAATCCTTCACCCATCACCTAACATTCAGTCACAAAGACTTGTTCATGTGAAGCACATAGTTGGCATTTTGAAAGCTCTAGTGAGAAAAGCAAATGCACATCAAACCTGATCCTAGCGAATGACACTTGAGAGAAACGTGAGATATTGTCCCTCATCTTGGACTGAAATGGTGGCTTAGATCTGGCTCTCTGCTGGCCTATGGCAGATCTTCAACACAGATTTTCAAACCTCAATATAAGTATGTTTTGCTTTGGTTATATGTATAGACTTGGGCCTGTCATCTTGAACCAGAACATTATCCTATGAACTGAGCAAACCCTCCTCTTTCAGTGTGTGGATGGATGGTTTACCCAACCCTAAGGAAATCCGTATAGTCTGTAAGGCTGCTTAGGAAACACCTCCAGAACACAATGAACGACATCCTGTGGGGAGGACAGGTTACCAGTTTTCAAGGAATTAAAGACTTGCAGTGGAAAAAACTATCAGGAGGGCTTCAAGAATATTAGTATTTGCCAGGAATAACCTAGTTGTTAAAGGTTCTGCCAGTGTTGGAAAATAGACTTGGTGACCACAGCATGTTCATCCTTTACTTTCTAGGAGTTTTCTTTCTGTTACTCTGATGAATTAAAATATTTTTTTCCAGGCAAAAAGCCTTGGCTGCTACTGGACAAAAGACAATAGAAGATGCTGCAAAATGGTAAGTACCTGTGATTCATAGAATCATAGAATTGTCTAGGTTGGAAGGGACCTTTAAGATCATCTAGTCTAACCATCAACCTAACTCTGACAAAAACAAAAAAACCACATCACTAAACCATGTCACTAAGCACTATGTCAACCAGTCTTTTGAACACCTCCAGGGATGGTGCCTCAACCACTTCCCTGGGCAGCCCATTCCAATGCTTAATAACCCTTTCATGTAAAAATTTTTCCTAATATCCAATCTGAACCTCCCCTGAAGCAACTTGAGGCCATTTCCTCTTGTCCTAGGAGTGCTTTCACATTAAAATTGGGTAAAAATCCTTCTTCATGTGCTGATTGTGTCACTGAATTTGAAGTTAGCTGCCATAAAAACCCCTGCACCTGAGGTTTTGGGTTTTTTTTAATTTTAGTTTATGCAGAGAAAGAAATAATTTTATTTGTACTGGTTATTTGCAGTCCAGGTCTAGGGTGAATCAAAAAAGCTGAGGAGGAAAAGGCAGTCTTGGGTAAAAACAGCTGTGTTCACCACAGTGACGTTAGTCAATTCATGGGACAGGCTGCTCTGGGCAGACACTCCTCCTCAGTTTTAAGCCTCCTGCTTATTTATGGCCTTGGCCACTGAAGTCTTCTCACTGCCTCCGCAAGGGGTTCCTGGGATCCAAGCCAGGATTGCAGGCACGCATCAGGGCATGTCCAAGAAGGTGCTCAGAGCCCCCCTTGGGTAAATGTTCCCTGCCATGGCACAGCACTTGCACCTCATGGTGGGCACCCGTGGGCAACAGGGATGGGGCCTGGGGGGGGAACCTGGACTCTCCATCTCTATGGAAAAGAGAAAGGGAACGGGGGAAATATCTGTAAACCTGTGGTTGCACTTACAAATGCATGCAGTAACAACATGGGGTTAAATGGCAATGGCCGAAGGCAAACAGCCTGAGTTCTTACCTTGAGAAAGGGTCATTGTAAAATAAATGAAAGGCTGATGGTCAGAAGGCCGTATCATTAGAGTAAAAATCCCTTGTTAGGCTTGATCCCTACAAAAGTTTTTTCCTCTGTACCAAGACTCCCACAGAGTATTCATATGCTGCTAATTGATTTTTTGCTTTAATTGACTCTCAAATCAAACCCAGTCTTTCCTTGCATTCTCTTTTGCGTTTTGTTGTGCTTTTTGGGGGTTCTTGGTTTGATCAGTTTTCTTTGTTTTTTGGTGTTCCTTTTTTTTTTTTGAAAAACCAGAGGAGGCATTTGAGAATGGCAGATTCTTCTCAATTTTTTGTCAGGGATGCTGCCATGCTTTCCAACAATTATTCCCAATCCAACATCTGTGAAGCCAGACATACAGCATATGCAGAACGGAGTGGAGGATATCATCATGTGGGATATGAGTTTCTGACCTTTGCTTGTGCATTTTCTCATTTTTCTTGTTTGCTTTTACTAGGGCTGAATAAAAATCCTAGCTCTGTTTGATTATTTTTTTAATCTTCCGTTATTTTTCATTTTGGCATTCTTCAACATTTTTTTCCCATTTTCTACTCTGTTTTGAGTCATAAAAAAGAGGTGAAAATAACCTGAAAAACCCTAAAAAAATCTTTTTTGTTTTCTTTCATTTTCAGATATTGAAAGAAGTGAAGGTACATAGTAAAATGTAAAGTACACAAAAAATAAGCAGAAGAAAAACCCATTCTCCATTAGTTAGTATTTCAGAGTGAAAATTTGCAAAGAGTTTTTATTTTAGCTTTTCATTTGTAAGAAAATATCAACCTTGTATTTCCTTTTTCTGATCTCTACTATGGATGTCTTCAACCACAGGAAACAGGAGTAAGTAAGCAGTGCACACACTTAGTCTCTGTGATACACTCTTGATTTCAGGTTGCACTCCCACTGCAATGATCCCTCTCTGGATGACCCAATCCCTCAGGAGTATGCTCTTTACTTGTGTCCCACCGGCCGTTTGCATAACCATCTGCAAGAGTTTTGGAAGGAGAGCAAGCGCCAGTGCGGGAAAAACAGAGCCCACGAGGTTTTTCCACACATCACTCTCTGCGACTTCTTCACAGTAAGGCACAAAAGACTTGGCAAGGGTCGAATACCAACAACTGGTGAAAGTGGACTGCCTACAGTTGTCTTACACCAGAAGTTCTCCTTGGTGATCAAACTAACATGACCTAGGTCCAGGCATGTTTGCTTAATACTTGAATGTTCAGCCCCTACATAGGCACAGGGGACTTTCTTCCCACCACCTCATCATACCTAAAAATCATATGCTGGGGCCAGTGGGATGCTTCAGGGCAGCTGAGTGACACGTGTCTAGCATCCATCTAGAGCAACCCTGTGCAGTCCAGGCTGCACACGGACCTGCCAGTGGGAAGCACTTCTAGCCACCCGCAGCTATTGGTAGGCAAGAGAGACCATGCCCATTGATGCATCGATCTAGGATGTTAAACCTTCCCGCCCAGGGCAGCAGTGGTTGCCTTCAGCCAACTGTGCAGGAGTGACAGTGTTATCATAGGATGTAGACAACTTTGGTACTATGCCTATGGGAATCTCAGGGAAATCCCTGCCTCCCCGAGAGAGCCCCAGACCAAAGGTCACTGCTGTGGTGGCTCATCTCAGGCACGTCTCAGTCTTTACTGTTTCTATTGAAGCTTAGATGTTGTGAAAAAGACAGAAGCAGAATGCACAGGGGTGGAAGGAGCAAGGGGAACTGGGCTGGAGTCCAGCAGTGCAATTGAGTCACTTCGCCAATAATTTAAGATGGAAGTCAGGCTCCTGAACTGGACTCCACGGGCTGTTTTCTGGTTCTGGAGATGCTACTGTCCTCCTACTTAGCCTTTTGAATGATTGATAACCCTCCAGAGAACTTCCCAGCAGAGCTGCTTCTCCTTCATGGGCGAATGTGCCAATATCAGCAAAGACCAACAAAGATCTGGAAAACCTCTGGAGCCAACTGGTATCCAGTTTTTGCGTGGTGGTGGTGCTGCACATGAACATTAGCTGCAGCTAAGTATGCTGAAACAGACACGAGTTAGAGCAGCTGGACAAAATTATCATGTTAATCAATCATACTTTCATGCTAAACCATGCTGCTAAGCACAGACAGTGAAAATAAGAGTATTTTGTTGCAGAATATTGAATAGCAGGATACTCTGTGGCCTTTAATCACAATTATACAGAACAAAAACCATCAATTAATAACGAATGCCATGCTGTTGAAAGGTGTCAAGTTTAAAGGCCTGCCCCTGGAAGACATGACTGAATTGCAACCCTCACCTCATGCCCCTCAGCCCTGTTTCAGGTAGCATATTCCTGGGGATAAATGCACCCTCCGCTGTTGTCCTCTGCTCCTCAGCTGTCAGCAAGAGCTGACCTGGGCACCTCACAGGCAGAAAGCGAGACTCACTGACCTGGCTCCCACCTCCTTCTCCCGACTCAGCCCTCTCCTGTTTCCTGACTCTCCATGTCTTTTGCAGCTCCTGGGCTTGTCAGCCCCAGAGGAGACTGCTGCACGGCACTTGCCCTGGTGCAGGATCCCACTCGCCCCTTTCCCCCCACAGCCCAGTCTGCCCAGTGCCCCTCAGATCATCTCCCCTCCCCATGCCTGAGCCTCATCAGGCAGTGGGTTTGTGGCTTAAGAAATGCTCAAGAGAGAAAGATAGTCTAAGCAGGCCTAGCTCCTTTCTTTTCTTCTGCTATTCCCTTTCAGCAGCTTGACCCAGTGTAAAGGCTAAATGGATGAAATAGCTCTGTGGGGGAGAATAAAGCAGCGTGGAAATGGAGCATCATTAATGTTTCTGACTTTGGCTGGACAGCACAGATTTCGTCTTTGTCTCTTCACTGCTTAAATTGCTTAATTGCCACTTTTTGTTGAAGCATGGCTCTCTAAAATCCTTTTATTTGCTGTGTTTAAGGCATTAAGGATCATAATGGCAAAGACGCCAAAAGATGACTGATTTTGCTAGGTATGTCACTCAGAATCTAAGATCTTGAAGTTTCAGCAGCAGTGATTTCAGCTGTTGGATAACAATAACGCAAATTCTTACTTAGAACTGAAGAGGGAAATCATGATCCCTGCCTCATTTCAGACAGGTTAATGCACACCTGTCAGATCGTAAAATATTTTCATTCTTTCCTACCCAGGCTAGGTACATCTCCTGGTAGAATCATAGAATGGTTAGAGTTGGAAGCGACCATAAAGATCATCTAGTTCCAACCTCCCTGCCATGGGCAGGGACACCTCCCACTAGAGCAGGTTGCTCAAAGCCCCATCCAGCCTGGCCTTGAACACTTCCAGGGACGGGGCATCCACAGCTTCTCTGGGCAACCTGTTCCAGTGCCTCACCACCCTCACAGGAAAGAATTTATTTCAAGTATCTAATCTAAATTTCCCCTCTTTCAATTTAAAACCATTACCCCTCATCCTATCACTACATTCCCTGATAAAGAGTCCCTCCCCATCTCTCCTGTAGGCCCCCTTTAGGTATTGGAAGGAAGACTCAATCTCCTATTATAGCACCAGGATACTGTGATGATTAAACTGCCCAGTATTACGGATTTTAACACCAGGAATTTCAGAAAAGTTCGTAGGTGTGTTGTCATTCTCAGGAAGTCTAATGCCCACTCTGTTTTCTGGTATTACTGTATGACACAGGCTACAATAGTGGGGCTTGAGCCAGTGGGTAAAGCCTGCTCTTCTGTTTTCTTTCAGTGTGAAGACCAGAAAGTTGAATTATTGTATGACACCTTAAAGCGAGTTGGTGACAGCTTTTCACAGAGCTTTCCGACATCCATTTCCCTATCACTACATTCATCCACCAGCTATCTTGGCTTTTTCATTGGTGACAGCCATGCAAATATCCTCAAAGAGTTAGCTCTGGCATTCTCATCAGAGGCTGCAGCCCTGGCAGGTAGGACCAACATCAGAAGGAAAATGGGTGGATCGTCGCACAAATGCTTAGGCATAGTAATTGAAAGCATCTCCTGTGTCTTCGGGGAAGATTATCTGATGTTTTATGCCAGCAAATACCCTTTCTTTCTACAGATTTGAAAATAACATGGCTAGGGGAGCATGTTTTAGACTTTGAAGACACTGTACTTTTGTCTAGAAGCTGAAATGGTTGTCTGTGTAACTTGATAGGCCAAAATTAGGATATCCTGGACCTCCATCTGCATGGTGCTGTGGCCCAGCCTGGTGGCCTGACTGCATCCCTGAGGAATAGATCCTAATTCCCCCTCCAGCGACATCCAAGGCAAACTGCATCACCAGTGGAGACTGAAAGCACATAGCTCCAGAATAGCTTCATCTGGGAGAAATGAGTTCAGTACATGTCAGACTGGGAGAGGAATTCAAACACTGTTCATTTTTTTTTTTCTCCCAGCGGAAGCCAGAGAGCAAATCCAGTCCAGATTTTTGAGTTATTTTGGCATGATTAAAACCATGACATTCTGCAAAACAGCTACTCAGCAAAACTATGCTATGCTCTACTACTAATGACTATGATATTTCCTGTATCATGAAAAGCATATAGGACAAAACAAGAAGAGCTTTAAATGATCTTCACTTCTATGTTGTGACGTGATTGTTTTATTCCTAGATTGCCATGTGAAGCCCTGCCTAAAGCAGCTCCACCTTACCTTGGCTCACAAGTTTTATCCTCACCATCAGAAGACTTTGGAACAATTGGCCAAGTGCATTAACCCAGAAGAGACCTGCCAGTGGGTAGCTGCTCTCTACTCACGGGACATGCGTTTTGTGCATTACCAGGTACTATCATCAGACGCATTTAATTTCCTGACCCCATGGTCAAACTCTTTGCTACAGTCATCTTGCCTTTTTTTTTTCATTAAGAAAATCAGTGCATGCACAGTACACTGTTTCAAAAAGCATGGTTGTTTCAAGTACCTCTTTGGGTTGAAAAACTATACTCGTAAATGAGTAGAAGATACCTTTATGGTAGTCTGCTTGACCTGCATGTCAGCAAGGTCCTAATTCCAAACTCCAGAAAAAAAAAAACAACAAAACAACCCTAATCTTACCAGGACATGAGAAAATAAGAGAGACAGGAAATTATGATGTTTGAATATTTGTTAGGATTTGCCAGAACAAAGCTTTGCAGTAAAATTGCATTCGGCAAAATTAGTTTTCTTTATTGTTTCAGCCATGATGAAAACTGCACAGATTAAATATCAGTGAGCAGAGTACAGTTCTCAGTGATGATTTTCTGTTCAACAAGACTCTTGGTTAAAACCAGCGAGCACTTTTCCAGTTCTCATTTCCAAATTTAAATTATGGAATGATCAACATTTTTTAGTCAGATCAGTATATCGCTTTGTCACAAGTTTCATATTGGATTTTGGTCACACTCAGGAGAGCTGCAAGTAATCACAAAAATAGCTGATAATGCTTTTGTTATGTCTGCTTTCAAGTAAGCCTGTACTAGGTAGAGGAAAAAAAAAGTATTTTTATGAAAACTAAGTGCCTATTTTTACACATACTGCAATTGCAGTAGAGTCTTCCTTTTTCTCTGCCGAAGTGCTGTTAAAGAGCACGCTGCAGAGTGGAAAATAGCACTGGCCACTGTATCCAGTAGAGAGTTGAGCAAGCATCCCCTGAACCACCGCGGCACATGCAGCAGCGGGCTCTGGCCAGCAGCCTGACCCTGCTACGTGTTCCTCCCTAGACGCTGAGGGCCCTCTTCCAGTACAAGCCCCAGAACATCGATGAACTCATGATCAACACTGGGGACTTCATCTACGTTGACCCGAGGCAGCAGTCAGACGTGAGTGAAGGTTGGGTGATCGGAACCTCGCATCGGACCGGCTGCAGGGGTTTTCTTCCCGAAAACTACACCGAGAGGGCCAACGAGTCAGACACATGGGTTAAGCACAGGTAAGTTTGGGTTTTGTGGGTGTTGCTTTATGTCAACTGGTTTTCCTGCTGGGCATCCATGGCAGCGTTCCTCCTCACCATGAGCTGTGGGCTGCCAGGTAGGAGCTGGAGGTGATGTGGGCAGAGGAGAGGGGCTCTGGGTGGGATGCTGAGACTTCTGGAAGAAAAGACATAAATCACACACCCACAGACACCCAGAGTTCATTAGTTCAGCTGCTCAAGGGCTGACCTCTGTTTGCTCTTGAACAACCTGAACGTCCTAATGAATTTTAAAAGACCACGTTCTGCCGGGCAGGCTGAGCCTTCTGCCTGGCTCACTGCTTGCTTCTTTCTTCTTTTTTTCTCATTTCAAGAGCTTGCAAAGTTAACTTGAAATGAAACCACAAAAAGGTTACTCCACCACCTTGAGCCCACCCTCATCTTGTTGATTTACCCTGTATCAGCAGGCATCTGTCTGGCTTCCTGCACTTTGCTCTGCAGCTGACAGCACGGCTGATGCCACTTGTAGATTAGAGCTGATTTTTTCTAAGCAGGGAGGTGTAGGTACACTTCTTGCTGCATCCTCAGAGACAGAGAGGAGGCAACCAGGTAGTATTTCCTGTTTGAAGCTTACACTTTTAGCAAGGTTACACCCAATATATGCCATCAGTTCATATTACTTTAGCCTCATTTTTACTGGGCAAATTCTAAAGCAAGAACAATGTGATGAAGTGGATTGTAAGTGTGCAAAAAATATTGAACGAATCCGGACTTACACATGCCTGTGGACAAAACCGTGACTTAAAAATCCCTTCTATTTGTGTGTGTGGCCCATATGTTTGTGTGTGTGTGTTGCTTCTGCTTTTCCTACAGGGAATATGTTTTTGTGACAGCTTCAAGGTTATTCACACAATCTGAAAATGAACCTAATGTAAAGCTGAATGGAGAAGTCCATAACCCTAATATGTCAAGGAGCGTAACCAATGTCCTTTCTCTTCAGGTAATTGTTTTTTTCCATTTCTTATCTTCACCATGTACTCATGCAGATATGCTATTAATTAAAAGCATTTAAGCAATTTAATGGTATCTTCCTTTTCTGTCCTACACTTTCATATTATGTTGTAATGCACACTCATATGCTCATACTGTATGATATATAATATCTCAAAAATATTTTGTAACCTATATGATGTACATTAATCTTGCCTTCTTTCATAAAAGTCTTTTCCTGTCATACTAGCACAATGTATGAGCACTCTGCTCAGGTTTCTCTGTGCACAGCCTTACTGGGCAAGCTGTGCAGAGGTATGGTGACAAGTCTGACAAGTGAGACGCAGGCGCAACTTTCATATAGGTTCATAGCAGAGTAACTAGAGCAGAATTAGGCTCATTGTTCATTGTTACTTTTATGTCCAGATTCTGTGGATGTCACCTTGGTGGGTTTTGTGGTCCCAGATCTTAGCACAATTAAATGTTTCATCTTCTTTTGTATTTTTATATACATAGCTAATGCAAATAACTGCATAGACCTGCAACAGTAAGAGACTAGCTAGCTGGAAAGGTTAGCAGCATTGATGGGATTACATTTTTGTCCCAGTTTCAAAATCAACAGGTATCAATTTTTTCCCAGGTTTTCCACTGGTCTTCTAGTAGGAAGAGCAAAACAAATAAGGACTCTGTTTTTTTAACTTCAGCACGTTTGGTCCTGCATTGCCTTATTGGCTCTGACTGTCAGGGGTGCCAAGCACCTGGCACACTGACATGCTGCAGAAGGCTCTTTGGGCTTGCTGGCCCCACGGTCTCTCTTCTTGCTGTGCGGGGGAATAACCCCAGGTTCATTTGTGCTAACATCAGAGAAACTTGAGGGCATCTTGAGGGAACTTCCATCCTGGGGCCTCCCAGGACGCTGTGTGCATGCCTGTAAGACAGAAACTTCTGCACAAGTCACACATCCTTCCACTGGCTCTTGATTGCTCTTGGCCTCTTATCTAGCTCAGATCTGTGGCAGAGCCGCTGCTTTGCCTGAGGAACACGTTGTGCAGACGTGCACGTCTCCAGTCTAGGAGTTTCCCTGGCCTCTGGGTTCCTCCTAAGCAGAAGAGCAAGACCACAAAACCGCAGTTTTAACCCCTGATCTTGCGGTGGTTGATTTGTGTTCCATGACAGAAATGCAATCGAGGTTAGCAGAATACATGAATATCAATCTCATGCCACTTCTTAAGAGTTCCTTTCTCTGGTGCTGAAGATACACATCATTAACCTTAGTGCTGCAGCAGTAACGCTGCGGTGGGTTACTGTTGAAAAAGTTTTAAAGCCTTTGACCTGTTCCTCTCATCTTTATTTAACATGCATTGTATACTAACCCCAAACTACTTTGGACTTCTTTGTTATTCCATGCAGTCTGAGTAAAAAAGTAGCCTCAGAGGAGAACTGTGGGCCAGTTGAATATTGTAAAAGTAGTGTTTTCATTAGGAAGAGAAGGACGAGCTTGGTGTTAGTCCTGTTGTAGAAAAGAGCATTACCACTTAAATCTTAGCTAGTTTCCCTCTTTTGTTTATATATATGATATATATTAAAATTTGATATATATATGATATATATTAATATATTATATATATGATATATATATGATATATATTAAAATTTTAATGCCTTTTGGCACTGGAATTGAAAATTCTGTTATCAGCATTACCTTTCACTAGTGTAAACACAGAGTTAAAACCTAACCTGTAGCCCATGAAGGTCAGGAATCTCTTTCATTTGCCTTCAGCAGAGAGCCAGTCAGGCTTACTATTGCCCTAAAGACAGGCACCTATTATAGCAGTTCCTTTCTCCCTTGCTCTGTGCTTGTTATAAATCTCCACAGGACAAGTCTGCTTTCCTTCCTCCACCAGGCAGCATCCAGGAATCCAGACTTTTCATGCAGGTTACCTATAATATTGTAATGAAAAATCCTTTTTACACAGCTGTCTCAGAATGCCACCCTGCGAAGAGGTGTGCTGGTGATGCGCCACGGGGAAAGAGTTGATCAGGTCTTTGGCAAATCTTGGCTTCAACAGTGCTTGACTGCAGATGGTGAGTGAGATAATGGAAGGTCCTTAGCAAATCGGGACTGAAACTAATTAACCCCAGTAATGGGTACAAGAGGTTCAGTCTCCTATGTGTAAATGTAAACACTGGCACAAAAGTGTGAGTAACATTGCAAGTCAGGTACAGCACTGCTTTGACCTGCATGTTACCAGTATTTCTTCATGTCCTAAAGTCCTTCATGTTTGTGTTGGATAATTTGGGACAACAATAGTACATCACTAGTCAAACCTGGGGAAGAAGAGCAAGAACAAACCGTGGTGGAAATGACATGTCAGCACTGTACCTAATTAAAAGCTGAATTTATTGGCCCTCTCTCTCAAAAAAGTATGTTTTGACATGAAGAAAACTGACCCAGAATGGGGAAATACATGTCAGGAGGAAAGAGGGAAACAAGGGGAACAAGAAGGTGGGAGTTCAGAAGGGAGAGATTTATGCTGAAAGTATCCTTTGTTATGCTGGAGATCTCCTATATTAAGTGTGCAAAATTCACACTAGATAGAGGGTGGTACCTTCTGGCTGCATAATCATATCATTGGTTTCATTTTTCTTCAGTAGTAATGCTGGTTTTTGTAGGTTTGGCAATAGTAAAAGAATATCGATATGGAGTGGATTTTTGCTTCATTTGGGCCCCACAAAGCTGAATTCTCACAATTTCCTGTCCTCTCTCTCCTCTCCTGTTTCGCTCCTTCAGAGCTTGCAAAAGAGGTGCTGTTTTGTTAGGACAGGTGTTTTCCCAAGCTGGTGTTGTGACCTTAAAACGTGATCTCTTTAAGGTAATAGCCCTCAGCAGGTTTTTTTCATCAGTGAGACACTATGTCTGTAGTACTAAAATAATCCTGGATGCATCTGAATTCAGGCACTGCCCCATAATCCCACAAACTGCTTAGTTATTCACTGTCTCCTTGGCGTGGTCTTGGCTGATGGCAGCTCCCTCTCACCCCCATAGTTTCCAGGTGAGATTTGGGGAGAGCACAGACAATATTTGGTCCCCGTGGGCAGACGGCGTGAGTATTTGAGGTGGAGGGAAGAGAGACTAGCTCCTTAGGCAGATGCCCTGCTTCACCACTTGCTCTTGTGGCCAGAGAACGGGCCCTCACCTGTTTCATTTGACAATCAAGATCTCACTCTGGGCTGACTCTTCAGTACCAGTCATCCAACCATTCAGAAGAAACGAAGCCACTATAATGAAATGCCACCTATGCATTCAGCCCTCCCTTGTGCTGTGGCAAAATGTCCCGCCTCGTTTCAGGAAAATACTACAGAGCGGATCTGAACTTCCCTTCCACACTGCCAAAGCGGAAAGACAGCGTGAAGCACTTCGAATGCGATCCTCCTTTATCTTGCTGTGGTATTTTCCAGTCAAAGCTTATAGGTAAGCTGGATAATAGCCTACTGCAAATGTAAGGGTTTGGGAAGCAGGCTTTCATCATCTGCAAAAGCTCAAACTGGCTTTGCAGTAGAAAACCCTCCTAGCAGCACTCATTGTGGTAACACTTCTCTATGGGCAACCACTGCAAGACCTTGTTAAATAGTAAAATAGAGAGCAGGGCTGGTTGCCCATCTTTGAAACCCATTGTGCCAGTTCCTGGCAAAGAAAGTTAGAAGAAAGAAGCTGCAACATGACCTGTGCCCTGCTGCTTGTCTGCAAGGGACTAATGTCTTATGCAGAATGTCACTGAATGGCTGGTCAGAAGAAGCAGCTTCATGGTCAGCGGAGTGTGGTCACCTCCATCACATGTACCTGACGGGTGACTGGTATGGGTTAGTCTGAATCAATGCACTCACTAGATGAAGTTGTTTCTGCTCTCTGAAGTTGTTTCTGTACCTGACTGTGACAATGCAAGCCTGGTGCAAATGCTTGTCTCCGGCCATTCAGATACATGGAGAAAACCAAATGCCCATCTGCTGTTTGCAGATTTGGAGTGAACCTTCTCTAATAATCCTTCCAACACTCCTTTAACACCTGCTGTTGCAACTAGAATGAGCTTTTTACTGAGCTCAGTCAGATGATAGTGTGAAAAAATGAATAGAAAAGGACTGTCAATGTACACCATGACAATGAAACTGAAAAGCTCCAAGTTGTTTTTTTGCAGGAAGTATTTTGTAGTTGTTTCTCATCTCTCACGATTTGTAAAAGAGCAACTCACTTTGCTGTTCCCATCCAGGGGAAGCTCTGCTGGACCAGGAGGTGACAGTCAGCTATGTGTACTCGTCACCCTCACTCCGCTGCGTACAGACAGCTCAACACATACTGCAGGGTAAGGCAGCAAAAACAGCCAGGTGCTTTTGCCACAGTGAAAACGTCTTCATCAAACTTCCGTGAAGTCTCTCAGATGAGCAGTTAAGAAGATATGCGACTTTGTGGTTATTTGTTGTTATATTTAAGCAGGGAAGACAAGGTGGTTTTGTCTAGCTGGTAATATAGGCAGTAATGAACCTGCTGCCACATGTATGGTCTGGAGAGTACAATCCCGTTAACTCTAATGCTCACTAGTTAAAATGGAATCTGATGTTACATGAAACAGAGGCGTTTCACATCAGGTTGAATTCTACGTTAGTAGCTGCTCATCAAATTACGACTGCCACCTTATCCAGAAAATATTCTGAGCCAAAAAAGCAAATATTTTCAGTGCTCTGAAGAGTATATATGTGAATCAGGGAAGACAGCTTTCTCTTGAAAGCGTTTGCCTTTGCAAGCCAAACTGGTTTAATTCCTTCATACTGCAGAACTTCTTTCATTCTTCTTGCCCTCCCTCTTCCACTCCTGTTTTTTCCTCTTTTGTCCCCTAGGACAGCCCTGACAGAGGTTCCTGGTTCATTACCATGTTTACATCAGAATTACAATGAGAGTGCATTTCTTCTAGGAAGTAGTGCTACTCAGTAACCTCTCTTGAGAATAATCAACAAAATAATGTGTGTTTTAACAAGAGAATTCAACTTCTAATACTTTAGGACAATTTATTGCCCCACTGGGGACCACTAAGCAAAATACTATATAAAGCTGGTAAAAACATTTTCTGTCTAA
Source organism: Numenius arquata (assembly GCF_964106895.1). NCBI lineage: Eukaryota > Metazoa > Chordata > Aves > Charadriiformes > Scolopacidae > Numenius > Numenius arquata. The sequence goes on from NC_133576.1 coordinate 44,314,548, forward strand.
AGTTTATTCAGATTGCAACATTACTGAGGATTTTTTATTCTATTCTATCCTGTACCTTACTTAACATCACAAGAGAGCTCCAGAAATAATAACAATAATGTAAGAATTTGTAGTGCCTTAGCATTAGTCAGACAAGAATGCAACGTTGGTTTCGTTTAATCAACACAATCCTCTTTTGTTCGACAACAAAGAATTCTTTTTCATTAATGAAAACATTACAGCAAAAAAAGTAGAATGTATAGCACAAATGTAACACTTTGAGCGTACCTTTCTCTTCTTAATAAACATGTCTTGTTCTTGCAGGGCTTAAATTAGATCAAAAAGTCAGAATCAGGGTGGAACCAGGACTGTTTGAATGGACCAAGTGGGAAGCAAGCAGAGTAATTCCTAACTTCATGACTTTGACAGAACTGGCAGAGGCCTCCTACACAATAGACACAAGTTACAGGTAATTGCTCCATATCTAGCTGTTAAAGCCATTTATTTTTTTCCCCAGAGGTATCTCTTCATCTTCTAACTTGTCATGTACCATTATGAACACTGGAAAAAACGGGTGATTCTGATCAAATTCAACCCTGCGTAATCCGTTCCCAAAATATGATATGCTGTCAGCTGTCTTGTGCCAAGAGTCAATTTGGTTTGCTGCTCTGAAACAGTGACACACATGCATAACTGGGAATGTGCACACACATAACACGCAGGTGTACCTGCACATGCACAAACATCTGATACTTGTGTATGGGACCAGCCCTGCTCTGCTGTTGCCTTCAAATCCTCCGGTGCAGGCCAATGGCTTGTCATGCACCAGGATAGATGCATTATAGGCATTAGTGCCAGGTATCAGTAGTTTAGTTTTTACCTTTGGCTCATGTGAAGCACACTTTAGAATCATAGAATCATCTAGGTTGGAAGGGACCTTTAAGATCATCGAGTCCAACCGTTAACCTAACACTGCCAAATCCACCAGTAAAACATGTACCTCAGTGTCACATGTACATGTCTTTTAAATACCTCCAGGGATGGTGACTCAACCACTTCCCTGGGCAGCCCATTCCAATGCTTGATAACCCTTTCAGTGAAGAAATTTTTCCCAATATCCAACCTAAACCTCCCCTGGCACAACTTGAGGCCATTTTGTCTTGTCCTATCACTTGCTGCTTGGGAAAAGAGACTGACATCAACCTCACTACACCCTCCTTTCAGGTAGTTGTAGAGAGCAATAAGGTCTCCCCTCAGCCTCCTTTTCTCCAGGCTAAACAACCCCGGTTCCCTCAGCTGCTCCTCCTAAGACTTGTGCTCTGGACCTTTCACCAGCTTTGTTGCTCTTCTCTGGACATGCTCCAGCACCTCAATGTCTTTCTTTTCATGAGGGGCCCAAAACTGAACACAGTTTTTGGGGTGCGGCCTCACCAGTGCTGAGTAGAGAGGGACAATCACTTCCCTATTTCTGCTCACCACACTATTTGATAGAGGTCAGGATGCTGTTGGCCTTCTTGGCCCCTGGAAACACTGCTGGCTCATATTCAGCCACCTGTCGACCAACAAACACCCCCACTTCTCTTTCGACCAGGCAGCTCTCCAGCCACTCTTCCCCAAGCTTGTAGCGCTGCATGGGGTTGTTGTGACCCAAGTGCAGGACCCGGCAGTTGGCCTTTTTGAACCTCATACAATTAGAAATTTAGAAATATGAAGAACAACCTTTTGGGTCAATAACATGCTGGTTTTCAGCGACAAAGAAATGTCAGTTTAGAAAAGGTTAGGAAGCCCATTGTTTAGGGCCTGCAGAGCAGCAGCAAGAGGTCTGCCCCACGGCAGAGGGTGAGCTCGGGCTAGGAGGTGGTGGGGAGCACGGCTCCACACCTGAAACATTGCAGGCTGGTATCACTGAAGCAACAGTTAACAAGAGCTGCTGTCCTGGTTTTGGGGGGCAGGCAGAATAGCAGCATTTCACTAGAATTTATGTTTGTGCCAAATTGGGTCAGGTAGGGGGGTTGTTTTTCTTTGAGTTGCTCAAAGATTAGTATTGTGCTCAGCAAGGACATTTTGGGGCCCTCACAACATGATGGGGAGACATGGTGGTGATGGTGATGCCTTTTCTGAGTGCTTGCAAACCACAGCAGGGCAGGAAATTATAAGCCTCCAATTCAATCTAGCTCCTCATCTTGCTCACAAACCAGGCTGCTCTGTGTTTGCAGCGCACAGCCAGATCCAGGAAATTACTCAGCTAATAAATGTGAGTGTCTCTGGGGTTTCCCATATACGCAAGAAAGGGGGAAAGAGAACTTCTCATGTCTTAATGCTTTTCTTACAGCCAAGCAGCAATCTTCATTTTAAGTTGTATGAAGGAGTAAAATCCTTCATTTCCTTGGTTCATAGTGCTTTCTGGTGTGTTTTACCACCAACAGACTGTTTTCCTTAGGGTTTTTTGTTAAAAAATCACTTGTCTTAAACTTCCACATAGAAAAAGGTGCAGATGCAGAGCAGCGGGAAGTTCAGAGGAGAAGCTCCGAAGCAGTGCTAACTACAGGGTTTCAGATCCCTCACAGCTCACTCAGCTCCAGGCAAACGTGGGGTGGATGAGCTATAAACTTGCACTTAATGATGCCAGTTTCTTCCAATCACATGCAGGGTTCAAAATCCTTGGGTCTCAGGAGCTGGTTTTACCATATTCACCCACTGCTAATGACAACCTTCAACTGGGTTAAGTCCCTGATTGTTCCCTGTCAGCAATGGACCCAACCTAAATTCTCCTGTTTCCAGTGCCACTAAAAGGCAACATGAGTGGTGCTGAAACATTTGCTGCTCATGTCTTGTGTGCTGAGATGAAATCACCTTGAGGTTCACTGGACTCAGTTGCAGACATCTAAGAGCTGGGTGCCTAGGCTACGATGGTTACCTAGCAGCCTTCTTGTCAGTGGAAAGAAGGGGCTACAAAGACAGTGATTTTCCATCTTAGCCTATGTCAGACACTTAAGATAGCGTGAATTGCCTTCTGAAGGGGCTTACTTGTCTCCTTTGACCTAGCCAGACAGTTGAGTTGAGGGCACCTAAGCTTGGGTGACAGTAACCCTGCCTCTCTCTCCTCTCATGCTCCGACAGAAGCAGAGGGTTGGTAAGCACTCTCTGTCCCAGACCAGGATAAACTCTGCCTTTGCCATTCCTACTGTTAAAGAATACCAGTCACAGTGTGAGCCACTTATTTCTTTCCTCTTCACCCTTTGAGTGGAGAACAGAGTCTTCCTTTTCACAACAGCCTTTTGCAGACTGTTATCACATCCTTCTTCAGCCTTTCCTCTGGGCTGAACTCTTCCCATCCTCTCTCATAGGCTGTGCTTTCTGGACCCCTGTTCACTGCTCCTCTCTGGATTTTTGCTTGTTGATCCTCATCTCACTTGCCTGTAGCCCTCGCAGCTGGACACAGCACTCCCACCGAGACCTCAGCCTGGGCTTAGCTCTCCTGTTGCTATTTGGCCTGGAAACCACCTGGGCCAGTGCTGGGGATTCTCAGTTCTGCTGCAGGATGGCTGGTTAATAGCAGGGTTAATACTGAAGGGACAGAGGTGTCAACAGGACAGCACACTAAAAACAAAATAAAATGCAGCTCTGCCAAAAGGCAGACTAGTTTTGAGTCTGATATAGACTTGACTGACCTAGCCAGGAATAATATTAACTATGATTAACAATTCACCATAAGCCTTTCACACAGTTTTACCACCTATTTTCTACTTTTGCCGTTTGTCCTGACTTAATATACCGAGGACTCACCTGGGAAAGTACATTGTGGTACCATGCCTTACTACAATATATCAATCTAATTTCACTTCTACCTATTCACTGAATAAGGAGACAATCAAATTGGGGCAAGGGGGGCAGTTATTTGTAGAAAAAAAATTAACACTGTATTGTATCACAACGCATGGCTAATGATATTTGCCAGCCATAGCAGTGAACGCCTCCCATTTTGGAAGAAGATGGATTAAGAGGATGACATGAAAAATAGAAGAAGTGCTCAGATACTTAGGAGTGGTTCATTGTGGTTAATGTCCTTGGAAACATTTATTTTTTTTAACTCTAGGAGTGAAAGTCTTTACTATCCATTTGTCCAACTAGTGCATATATGCCTTGTTGGTTGTTGATTTTGATTTGCTTTCCTTATTAAGGAGACTAACACTGAGGTAATTTTGAAAGCATTCACATCATCAGTGCCTTGCCGTTTGTTTGAACTGGGTCAGGATTGCTAGAGCTGGGCTACTCTGTATGTCTGCAGTCCACACCTGGGCAGTGGTCCTTGCCAACAGAATTGCTCAAAGCACAAGCTTTTCTTAGGCATGAATCCTACTTTAAATAATCTCCACTGTAAACTATAAGTTTTATTAAAGCATGGTTTTCCCTGCATCGGGTGATTTATGAGCTATGAGATTTAGCCATAAGATTTATGAGAAATTACTGTGGGGGAAACTAATGCTCCATGCAAGCTGATGTAGCAGTATGTCAGCCGAGTATGTCAGTAGATAAACCTATATCCTTTTAACCAAGTGCCTCTTCTCTTGTGGAGTCATTCAGTAGTGCTAACAGAGCCCCATATTCATCTACATTAACATATATTTTTGATTTTATTGTCAGGAGTAACTTCCCCCTCTCTTCTCTGGTGCCATCGGAAAGTTATGAAGACTATGTAAGCAGAAGCTCTGTGGTTATAAAACAGATCATCACTGCCTGCCCCAGCAAAGGTAAAGGTTTCAGATCTTTGTATGTTCTGTCAGACACTTCCAGTAACGGGTACAGGCAGAGATTTGCCAAGAGAAGCACATTTAACATGAGTTGTTGATACTGCACAGAGCTTAAAGTAGGCTCTTAGTCCTTGTCCTGGGCTACACTAAATCAAAATACATGCAATTTATTTAGAAATGAGAAAGCAAGACTAAACACAAGACAGTGGAGTACTAAATTGAAAGAGTATACTCTTTGCCTGGTCTTTCTACACTGGTATGTAGCACAATATAAGATAATATACTTTTCTGGAAAGTTTTTTTTAAATCTTTTCTTAGCAAATGCTTTCTCTTACTAGCTGGCATGCCTACAACACACCAGACCTTTTCTGACCAGCACAATACATCCTGCCACATAATCAAAGAGGTCTGCAAAGATGAACACCCCAAAAGAGCCTCATACTCATCTGCTGATGGGTAGCCTGACAGTGCTACAGCTGCCTTACTACTTTGCTTTGCTTTCTCTGGTATATCAGGTGTCATCCTCATTGTGGGCCACGGCTCTTCCTTGGCATCTTTCACCCGACCTCTGATAGGGCTGCCTGCCAGAGACAGCAGCGACTTTGCCCAGGCAGTACGAAAGGTAAGAAGATTTTATTTTTCAGCAGGAAGCTTCCTTTTGGTTTATTATATTTTTAATAAGGAGCTTGCTTACACAGGGAGATGCATGCCAATACCAATGACATTATCTTTCTCATTATAAAAGGAATCTCATAGTTTTAGCAAAACACTGGAGGTCAAGAGAAGGATTTTCTCCTGGTGAACAGTATGTGACTAGCAGCTAAGTCTTTGGAGAAGGTTTCCATCCAACTCACCTGGAAAGTCAATGCCAGGTAACACCTACAGACAAGAGGCACATTGGAAACTTCTCCATCTGGAGTTACCCTCCTTCCTTTAATAAGAGGGCTAAGAGCTTTCCCTCTCCTCCCCATGGTGTTGTGAGCGTAACATGCAGCTACATTCAGTGAGTCACTCTTTAAGAAGCTGTGTGTTTTTCAAGTCACTCTAAGTTCACTTTGGTGCTCAGCTACCAAATGAGGTGGAGAAAGGTTTTCTTGCCAGCTTCACAAGTGGTGCCTGCACTTGAGACTTGGTCGCCAAGGTTCTTCGTTTATTTGCGTATTATCACCAGTGGCAGTTTTCTTCACTCCAGTGTTCCTTACCATTTGCCTTGATGTGACCAACCAGAGAATTCAGTCTTTGCATATATTTTTACTACCACTGTCTGCGTAAGGAGTGAATATATTTTGATCATCAAATCCACGTATGAATGTGGGGTGATGACACAAGTTCAGCTTTTGCCCCGCAGGCCTCCAGTCTATTTTTAGCTCATTTCAGAAGTGGCAAAATGTCCTGGTCTCTCCTCACAGAACATTCTCAGGGTCTGCTCTCTTCTGTAGCAAGCCCTCCTCTTTTATGTCAAAGCAATGACCCTGCTAGTAACTCTGCTGGTAAATTCTTTCCTAGATCCCTTCTCTGGGCATGTGTTTCTGTGAAGAGATTAAAGAGGAAAACAAATGGCAGATGGTCAACCCACCAGTGAAGACATTAACTCATGGAGCAAATGCAGCATTTAACTGGAGAAATGGTATTGTGGAAGATTAGAAGGCCGGCTCTGCCTTTGCAGTTGTCAAAAATGAGCCAAAGACAGATTATGGTTCAGCACAGTCCAGTGATTCATCCAGACAGATTACAGATGGTGGGAAATACCCTCTCTGAGTTGCCAAAGCATAGGAAAACACTTCTGAGTTTGGTGCCTGAATTCGGTTTTCATTTCAGTGGCTGAGAAGAAGCAACCTAGGAACTGGTGCTCAAGTGAGCAATTAACTCTATTGATGGTGAAAAAAGTACCTTTTAACCTTTTCTGAGAGTATCAATGTTTAATAAATACAGAACTATAAATTCAACTGCTAAAGGCACTAAAGTAGACAATGTTGCATTTTCCAGGACCAAAATACGTCCAGGAAGAATTGCTTTTTTTCATGCACTTGGATATTTTCAGACAAGCAGAGAAACTGGGACAGAAAAAAAGTCATGTCCCACCCGGAAACCAGTTCTACCCAAAGCCACTGAGCTTCCTGTTTGCAGTTCTGTAAGAGGAAATACCACACTGGCTATTTATTTGCCTGTTCTACAAAGTGGTCCACTTTTTATCACAACAGCTCCCCATTCAGCAATTCCTGAGTGATCCGTACTGAAAAGGGGACTAAATGGTTCCTTTTTGAAGAAAACTGAAGGGATTGCTTTACAGTTGCTGGGACAAAGAAAGATGTCCTACATTACTGTACTGGTGATGAAACCGTGACATGAGAAACTCTAACTGCTGAACACTTCCTGAGATGGCAATCCCAAGACAACAGCTTTGCTTCCTGCTGTTCCATGCCAAATTGTATAAATGAGGACACACCTACTGGGCAGGTTGCCCAAAAGGTCTCTGTAGCTCTTCTTTTGGTGATTTGTTCAAGGGAATGTAGCCCTAAAATTTTATGCACAAAAAGGAACATGTCTTTCCACAGTTTTTTTTTCCTTTGTAATTTTTCTTTCTAGTTTTCCTCTCAGATGACTACCTCTGGGAAAGCACAAGTGTTTTTCTTTCAATGAGAGGAAAAGTGGAGGGTTCTCTGTCTCTCTTAGCACGACTAGAAACATTTTCATTTTTACTCTTCATCTCCCTGCTCCTTCTTGACATATTCCTACATACATGTCGTGAGCCATCAATCAGGACATCCGGTAGAGCCCATCCAGCATTCAGGCTTTGGGACTGAGGCATCTGACAAGCACCCTTATCTGAGGGTGTGTGTCAAGGTCCATTTGGATCCCGTTTCACCCAGAGTAGTCTATCACATTAATTCACTTGTTCATCATCCAAGTCATAAAATTTCAGAATTTATAACCCATAAATCTTAATATCGTGCACCTATGAGCAAAATAAAATAATTTGTTCCCCAGCTGGTGGTGAGAGTGCACACCCTTCCACCTCCATCACGGTGTGGACGTCCCCTGTATGACGCTGGGAGGTGCAAAATCCTCAGCAGTCCCGCTGCTGTTGGATCCGCTTTGAAAGTTTTTTGGGTAAGCTGATGTTTTATACCCTCCAACTTGGAGGTTTGGTCTATACCGTTTCCATAAGTTAGTGGATTCTGAGGAAACTGCCAGACAAAAGGCAACAGCTGCAGGAGACAGCAATTTGCAGGTGGTCATGGCTGCACAATGGCCCTTTAGCTCTTCCTGGCCTACCTGCCTCTCGACCTGTCTACCTGGTGGTCTTGCTTTGACCTGATGGTGCTGCTCCCAGCGTACATCAGGCCTTAGCACGAGCTGTTAGCCAAAATCTAAGCAGGAGTTGAGTGAACAGTCACAGCGTGGAGATTTTGTATCTCAGTCTTGTGCCCGAAAAGAATCATTTTGACTTTCTGGCTCTGATGAAGTTACTTGAACTCTTCGCATTTTCCAGCAACGCTGTAATTTTAAAATGAAAATCAAATGCTCCAGGTCCAAGACGGGAGCCCTTTAGCTGGCAAGTGATGCAAGGAAGGCTATAGGACTGCCTCGCTGGTTGAAGCCCGAGCACACGAGATGGGTGGCTATGGATGCAGCCCCGGAAAAAGCTAAAAACCCCAAGTGACATCACAACCTCTTCTTGCTCTGGGGAAGCAGGATGCCACTGTGGTGCTGAGGAGACCGTGGCTTGGTTACTTACCCGCATCTCGCCCTGTCACACGCTTGCTGTCAGCTGAGAGGGGCAGGTGTGGTGAGGGATGATGTTGCACTGAGCCCCGAAGGCAGTGGTGTGGCTCCTCTGTGGTCTTTAGGGAGGGCTGTGAATCAGAGGTCTATCTGAGAAAGGGCCATATGATACAAGAAAACCAGCATGTAGGGGAAGAGCCTGCTAATGAGAGAGGGAGGAACATCTCCATGTCGCACTCAGCCATGTTAACAGCAACCAGCAAGGGTCTCCCACCACACCGCTTGCTGCCTCAGGCTGCGTTCAGGTGGTGCAGGGTGTTTGGGTGCCCCATTTCCTCACCAAGGAACCCATCCGAGCGAGAAGGGAGCAGGAAATGTGGACAAGAAATGGAGTGTGCATTTCTGGGTCAAGGTTTTTCTAGGGATACAGCCTCTGGATAAAGACCTGGCTCTGTTTTAACTTGTGGTAGCAGCTGTACTTGTTATGGTGCATGCTAATGTTGTCCTTCACCTCTGAAAAGTTGTCTTTTACCCCCAGAGATACATCTGGAGGACTTTGCAGTCTGTGTTGTACACCTTAGCCTATATTCTTTTGATCTTTTAAGTTGTTCCAGCCTCAGAACTGATCTCTTCTCTGTGAGAAGAAACACAGGCAAGTCATGGGGATTGCCTTTCTTCTCCAGTGGGGCACATATCTATGCAACTGTATTGCATAAGGGGAGGTCTTGTGTTTGGTGGCCCAGACACAGAGGCTGGTTGGGGCAAAACAAAAGCCCAGGTGAGGATAAGCATGGAAGGGAGCAATGGTGGTGTTCCAGGTTCATGCAGAAAGGGAAAATGCCTGCTGCCCAAGTGACACCTCATGAGAGTGGGGCATGATGGCACACTGCTGGGCCAGGAACGGAGCCAGGAGCAGATAAGGACAGGCAGGTGAGACCTGTGGTCTGCTCGTTACATGATGCACCTGCCTGCAGAGTATGGAGTTGGCATCAACTGACAAGACTGACAAGAAAGAGAAAAAGGAAAAAAGTCTGGTCACTTTTAAAGTATTACTGGCATAAAATTTCAAGTGCTTTCATGAGAAACTTTCCCCTACCTTTTTAGAAAGAAGGGGTTTTTTTTCCATTATACTCTTATATTTTAATCCTAGATTGTGCTGCAAATACCAATTTGGGTTAAGAATCTAGGTCTTCTTCTAAAACACCAAAATTAACCACCAAATGACATCTTTCTTGTCACCCGGAATCATTGTCAGGGTGGGTCTGTTGTGAAAAGTAACCTGGAAGAACAGCATCATCTCCTTTCTTTGAACAGCTTTCCTATGCTGCTGCTGCTGTGTGCAACACAGTCATGAAATACTTCTCTCTGCTTTTCACTCCTTTTGGTCTGCAGAAATAATGTTACTAAAAGCCAGTTTATCACACTCTAATCCTGTTACTGTCCATCAAGTTTCTATCCAAAACAAGTGCATGCAGGCTGCCCTAGAGGAAGGTGTTGAGAGGGGAGATGGACACAGCTGGGGAAAGAGCCTCTCTCTCTATTAAGACCTTTCTTACAGGTTGGGGGGGACATGGGGGAAGGATTCAACCAGCTTACCCAGTCTTGGCATGTAATCAAAAGACACACAGAGCATGAACACTATTTGCAAACTGAAAATTCTTAATAGGCAGATTGCTAAGACATTTGAATCAAAATCCCAGTATGCTTTTTTTTTTCGATACAAGTGCACTCCGATTAATTTAACTTCAGTGAATGCAATGAAGTAAACCTTAGAGCACGTGGGAAAGAGGTTTTGGGGGCTTAAATATTTCTCTTGCAGTGATTCTAATTCAGACTGAATTAGACCTGCAGTGCTGAGCAGGTGAGGACAAACGCTTAGTTGCAAAATACTTTTGTTAACTTAAAAATACGTCTCTATTCCTACCATCCAAATCAATTGAACAGAAAGAACAGGCAGCAGAAATAGCAAGGCATTGAAACTGTATCTCAGTCTTAATAATGAAAGGGCAAGGACAAGCTCTTCTACTGACAAGGTCCCTGCTTTTGACTTTCCTGGGGCCCCATGTGAGCACAGGTTCATCTCTAAAGAACACTTTTTAGGATCAGAGCTGAAATTGATGTACTTTTTTAATGTACAAGGGTTCTTAGTTGTAAAATCCAGTGCTTAGGAGAGAGAGAATTCCTGATGTGATGTGTTCATAATATGAAACTAATTGCTGAACACAGGTGAAATGAAGCAAATGTCCTCAGAAGCTTTGAAGTTCTTCTTGTAATAGGCAAAAGAAATAGGAAACTTTTCCAGTTTCGGTATTTCTTATGCAACTTTAAAAAATAGATGTTACTGTACTCCATTGCCATTTTCTTTAATTGGATCTATTTCATTAAATGTTATGTACTTTAACAGATGCTTTTAGTAATGCTTAGAGAATCTGAATGTTTTGTTTATATCTTAAACACTGAAAATATGTATTCTTTTGATAAAGACCTACAGTGAAGTTAATGTATGGTGACACCTTGTGGGAAAACACAACCTCAGATTTACATGACTAAATAAGACCTGGTGTGATTGAGGGATGGGGAAGAGGAGCAGCATTTTTAATTTTTTTTGAACATGAATGCGCCTTCCATACAGTTTGAAAGGACAGTAACAGAAATTTATAATGTTTGCAATTACTTTTAGGCAGAACTGAGTGGAGAGACACTTGAGCCCAGTTCTTCTGAAAAGCAAGATTAAAAAATGCTATGAATGTTTTGTTCCTGATTTTTCCAAAGTTTTTTCCTTGTGCCAGCATTGATACTGGTGCAAGGTGAATGTGCAATTCTGCTGACTCAGAACAGTAGTTATTTCTGTACACTTTGCACAATTTTAAATCATTAGGCTGGGAATAAAGCAGTGAGTAGATTTTTGTTTGTATCCTGAGAGCTTTGTCATTAAAATGCTCTGAAACAATAGGAAATTTTATGAAAAGACCGTATGCAGCTGTTTCTTGGGAGTTCAGAAGAATGTATAGGTCTAATCTTGATCTTTTACTGCTTTCTTTAATGGGTGATTAAAAATTAAAATGTTCATGACTTTGAACTTGAGAACAGCATGAAAGCTTTGAACAGATGAAAAATTGTACTACAGGGACTAGGAAGGATAGTAAATCATTTAATTTTACAGTCCAGTTTTTGTGGAGATCACAAAGGGTCTGGAGAGCACTTCAGGCCTCTTGATTCTAACACCTACTTAGAAGAAAAACTTGGAGGAAAACTGTGCAAAACCTCCAAATGGGATCTCCCTGAGCTTCCTGGGTTCTTGGTGAGGATACCCAGGAGGCAGCATCTCCTACCTCTACGGGTGTAAAGAATAAAAATAAAACAATATGGTTAAAAGTATTTAACCTGATCCACCTGAAAATGCCTTCTCAATGGAACTAGTTGTGTAATTAAGTGTTTGGAAAACCAGGGCCTAAATCTGTAACATTTTGGTATTCAGATACTGCTGGGTTGGGGAGGGGGAAGCAAATATAGATGCTACAAACACACATATGCTTTCTGATTCACAGCAGGAATTTCTGTTGCAAATCTGTTTAAGAAAATTCATTAATCCAGTTTTGACAGAACATATTTAAAATAGAATGGCCTCATTTCTGTCTTTTAAAGCTCAGTTGTCACTGAATTTGTCTGATGCTAAGATGATATCGTTTCCCAATTGTTCTGCCAGATTTCTCTTGCCACCTGTGAGCTGCAAAGTTTAATAAATAATACACAGAATGGAAAGTGTATGGAATATAACCTATTATCTGGTACCAAGTTATTCAAAAGAACCCTGCCAAAGCATCAGTCTTTATGAAAAATAGCAAGCTAGATGTACTTAAGAAATGGGGTTTTGCGATCCCACAGAGCTTGTGTCAGGACATCGTTAATTTATGACAAACTGTGGTGTTCAGTTTAAAATCACGTGGTACATCACTGTATTTGCGTAGGGTTCAGAAACTGCTCCAGCGCATGAGAGTGACTGTGCCATTTAAAAAAAAAACCTCTAAAGAGTCTGTTGTGGAAATAGCTCTGCCGGTGAAAACCTCTGTGACTGCGTGGGTCGGCAAATGAACAATTGCTCGCCTTCACAAGTGGAGCCAAGCTGTGTATTCCAGGCAGAAGAATAAGGAACACGCATGTAAATCTCTTTTACAGCTTTGTTTCCCGCTTTATGTACACAATAAAACTTCAGACTCTGCTGTCATCTGTCCTCTTCTGCAGGGCTGAAATCACAGACACCTGCATCTGCACTGTAGTTTCTCCCTTCAGCTGCCCACACGGCGCAGCAGCGCTTTGTGTAGAGATCTTTGTGTCCGTATCACACCTGGAGAGATGCTCTTGGCACAGAGAAGCAGATTAGAGATAATCTCTTTGCTGGGCCTACAGGCTGAACAAGGGAGTTCACCAAAGACGTGTTCAAAGGATGTCATCTTTTGGGTTACTGTACTGGTTTTGGCTGGGATGGAGTTAATTTTTTTCGTAGTAAGGTGCTGTGTTTTGGATTTGTGACCAGAACAGTTTTGATAACACAGGGATGTTTTAGTTATTGCTGCACAGTGATTAAACAGCATCAAGGTCTTTTCTGCTTCTCATACCACCCCACCAGTGAGTGGGCTGGAGATGCATGAGAAGTTGAGGGGGACACATCTGGGACAGCTGATCTCAACTGACCAAAGGGATATCCCAGCCCATATGATGTTTTCCTCAGCAAAAAAAGCTGGAGGAAGAAGGAGGAAGGGGGGTTTGGAGGGCTGGCGGCGGCATTTGGAGTGATGGCATTTGTCTTCCCAAGCAACCATTACGTATGATGGAGCCCTGCTTTCCTGAAGATGGCTGAACACTTACCCGCAGATGGGAAGCAGTGAATTAATTCCTTGTTTTGCTTTGCTTACTCCCACAGCTTTTGCTTTACTTATTAAACTGTCTTTACCTCAACCTGTGAGTTTTCTCACTTTTATAACTTCCAGTTTTCTCACCCATCCCATTTTGGGAGGGTGAGCTCTAATACTATCTAAAATGGTCTTTCTTCATGACTGAGAAGTGAAGAGGCAGAAGGATGAGAGAGGTTTAGCATACCTTCATGCAACAAGTTTTGGCAGGGGTTCCTCCCTCTCCAAGGCAGGGATGAACAAACTACTACTAACTAGTTTCCAAATTATCCTTAAGGTATTTCTGGAAAATACAGTGAAATGAAATGTCTCCTCCTACAAAAGCACTGGTGGTTTCCAAAAGGAGCAAGCCATCTTCTCAGGAGCACTTTTTAGCACATTAGAGATTTCCAGATGTTCTTGGCTGTTCTTGATTGTATTCCAGACAAGATGCACTTTTTGCAGGTATACCACTGGAGGTCACTCATGTACTAATGTACAGTACAGTACTAGCAGCTGCAGGGGAGAAAGTAATTTCATATATCACCCAAGCGTGAACTCAGCTTGACCTGAAGATTACCTTAAAATCTAAATTACTTGGGAAATATGTTGTGCTGCTATTTCTCAAATTTACGCTAGAATATATTAAAACTAGAAAGTAAACTAAGGATTGTTAGTTTTTCATAAAAAGACAAAAAAATCCCATTGTTAGCAAGGCAAGTGTGCTTTGATCTAGCTACAGTAATAATGGAAATGCAGCACTTTTTGCCAAAGAAAGCAGAAAGAGGAAAAGATAACCACCTCTGAAAGTGCTCACTGAAGTCACAATTGGTGTGACAAGAAATTGCAAACAAAATGACATGTAAGATAGGAAGGGAAAGATTACATGGGAATTTTCTCAATATGACATTTCTGATAGGAGAAAAATTGCAGGAAGAAGCAATAAACTCTATTTATATGACTCATTTTTTTATCTCTGCTTTCTGTTAATCCATTTTTATCACTACCTCTCAAACTACTGAGCATACTTCTGCTGAAATTGTGAGTTGTCAAGAAAAGGAACTTGTTAAAATGTTTTCCCGTTTTCCCCCTAAGCTAAAATTTCAGTATAGATTTCCTGCTCTGAGGTGAAGAATAAAAAAATGCAGGTCTTGTTTCATCAATATCAGTACAACATCTCTTATTCCAGCTGGGCCAAAACCAGTTATTTTATTTCAAAAGCAAACTGCTACTGGCTGGCAACTCTCTTCCTCGGGCTCCAGGCCCATCAACATTCATACCAATATCCTCACAGACTGAGAGAGTCAATTAAAGTCAGACAGATATATATGTTAATAATTAAGGTATTGCTTACATATTATCAGGAAAAAAAATATTTCAGAGCAGCTTTATTCACCTGCAGAAAAGGAGAAAAGATCTGTCCGTGGCATTTAGTGCTTGTACAACACTTTGTGCAGCTCTGCCTTCTTCTGTACTTGTAATTTACTATTTATATAATGTCATTTGATTCTGGTAACTTCTAGGGGCCTTCTACAGCTGCTGTCTCCTGCTGGTTGCCTCCTAATTGACAGGCTCTTGATTTAAAAGGAGCTGCATGTTCAGAAGTTAGCTGCCTGCTGATTAGGGGGTGCTGCACTGGGTTTTTTTGTCTGGTGTGTAGGGGAGCTTATTCAGATAGCAATACAGCAAGCAGAGCTTTTGGTGGTTTGTGTGGGTGGTGGGAAAAGGCAGAAGCTCTCCTGCAAACCATGTGGGACTGTGTGACACCAGTGTTGATGAGCTAGTAGGTCTGATCTCCAACACCAGTGAAGAAAGTGCCCTTGGCATGTCACTGGTGAAGCCTAGACAGGCCTTGGGCAGAGGGATGTTGTGTCCAGATGTCTCACTGGGGCTGTGGGTGATGGGGTCCTCTCCTGTGGGAGGTGTGTAGTGGTCCACGTGCTGTCTATCCAAGGACCTGCAGAAGGAGGAGTGCAGATTGTTCACTATTAAGGAGAGCAAATGGGATATCATCAGGTTGTCCACAGAGGTGAGAGCCTGAGCCTGAGGTGGAGGGATGTCTAGGGGCTGTGCTGGATGGAGTGGTGGATAGGGACTCCCCTGAGCAAGGTTGCTAAAGTTCTCAACTGCTGGCAGCCGGAGAAATGTTCCTCCTCCCTGCTCAGACCTGAATGCAGAGAGTTGGTATTAAGCCCTAATACCCATGGGAGGGGAACAGATGCTGCCAAGGGAGGCTTCAGAGACAGCTGTGCCCAGCTGAGCATCAGCAGCAAGTCTAGCAGTTGGAGACCCCCCTCTGCAGGGAATAAAGGAACCTGTCTGCTGACCAGACATGCTGTCATGGGAGGTTTGCTGTTTGGTAGATGCCCAGATACTGAGTGTTGTAGAAAGATGGCAAAGGCCCATCTGGTCCTCTGATTGTTACCCTTCATTGCTCATTAGTGTGATAATCACCATCAGTCATACTGCTGAGGGACACCTGGAGCAAAACAAGAGTAACTGTAGGATTCTGGGCAGCAGAGGACATGGAAACCCACAGGATGTCCCCTTAGTCCTCCATGGGAAGAGGTCAGGCAGGAGGGGACACAACGCTGAGAGGTAGCAACTGGTCACAGGGCTGTTGTCATAGATAGTGCTTTGGCTTTCATTACCATGGATCTGTCTTGGAGGAACAAGGAGATCTAACAAAGTGGGGTAAGGCTATCTTTGCCAACAGGCTTGTAAATCTGGTGAGGAGAGACTCAAATTCGATACCTTGGAGGATGGTGATAATTGCTTACGCTAAGTGAAAGAACTTAAATGGGACAGGGTGGTGGGAACAAGCTACCCCTCAGGCAAGGTAAAACAAGCCAAAAGGGAACCTACCTTAGGTATATGTATACAAATGGATCCAGTCTGGGAAACAAAAAGGAGGAACTAGAAACTGCTCTGTGTGCAGATGCAGAACTGTTACATTCTTGGAAAAAATGAAAAATGGTGGGACTGCTCACACCACAACTGGAGCTCTCCAGTGAATGAGTGGCTCGTTAGTAAAGACAGAAAGGGAAAATGAGAGGCAGAGTTTTCTTCTATGTGAAGAAGCAGCTTGAATGCATGGAGCCCTTCTATACTATTGGACAACATGCTGTTTGAGAGCCTGTGGATCAGCAAGTTTATTAAACATGACATAGGTGTTGGGAATTTGTTACAGATCAGCTTCCTCACTCTGATGGTTGACAGTCTCCTTTAAGCAGCTTAAGGAAGGCCACAAGGCAAACAAGAAATTTGGGACTGACCTGAACTGGGGTTGTTTAACCTGGAGAAAAGAAGTCTCAGGGGAGACGTTATCGCTCTCTACAACTACCTGAAAGGAGGTTGTAGAGAGGTGGGGTCGATCTCTTCTCCTAAGTAACAGGTGAAAGGACAAGAGGAAATGGCCTCAAGTTGTGCCAGGGGAGGTTTAGTTTGGATACAGGGAAAAATTTCTTCACTGAAAGGGTTATCACGCATTGGAACAGGCTGCCCAGGGAAGTGGTTGAGTCACCATCCCTGGAGGTACTTAAAAGACATGTACATGTGGCACTGAGGTGCATGTTTTACTGGTGGATTTGGCAGTGTTAGGTTAACGGTTGGACTCGATGATCTTAAAGGTCCCTTCCAACCTAGATGATTCTATGAAAATGGAAGAAAAAACAGACTACAAAGAATTTAAATACACTGCACTAGTGTGTTAGGAAAGCAAAATTAAGTTTGACTTCAAACTGGCATGGGGAGATTTAGGGCAACAAGAATAGCTTCTACAGCTACATGAACAATAAAAAAATAACCAAAGAAAACATAGGCCTGTAATCAGTGGTCTAGGGACAGAGGATACAGATAGAGCTGGGAAGACTAATGCTGCCTTTGTCTTTGTCTTCACAAGCAAGACCCCCAGGTCTATGTGCCCAGAGGCAGGGTTCAAGGAAGAGAAGAACTACCAGTAGTGGGAGAAGACAGAGTTTGCTTCTGCAAACTTGTGAAGACACAACATCGTGAATCCAGAATAATCCTGTACTGGTTTCAACAATTTACTACCTGCTACATGGAATAAAGTTGTCACGAGACGGTGTACTCTGAGATCGTAAAAGTTTCAGAGATACATATTCCAGACGGAACAGTGACAGAAATGTTTATTCAAAGCATCTTAACTGAATAAAAATATTGCAGGGTTACCATAATAAATGATTCACTCTGAAATTTCCTTTTTTTGGTTCTTTGTCTTTACTTGTATCCAATTACTCTGCTTCCTTTGATTCATCTTCCTTATCCTCTAAACCAGTAGTTTCTGTGGAGGTGAAGGAAAGACAGGACAGAGAAATGCATTTTATTATAAAATACTGGAAAGTAATACTTGAAACTAAAACATAATTATAGGAGTATGCTGTCTATCTCAGTCATCTTTGCATTGCCTTTCACTGCCAATACTTGAATTTAACTGTTATATGTTGTTTGTCAGCTGCCAGACAGGCTCAGTACACACATATTGACTGCCAGCCAGCCCATATGTAACTCTGGAATAGCCAAAGAATGTCTTCCATTTAGACAAGTATCATAAGAAACATGGAGCAAAAAAGATGGATGGAATTCCTGTGTGGAAAAAAATGATGGTAATGGGACAGAGAATACAAGGCTGCAAGAAACCAGATTTTGTTACATCTGCTCTTCACAGTATGCATATTTTCTTCAAATCATTTCCTCTTACTATAACTTAATCTTGCTAAACATAAAGACAAGGGGAACAATATGTTGCCTAATTAATTATGGATGTAGACCTATACTGAAAAAATGTATAAAATCCAACTCTTTGATTCTAGCAATAAAGAGCTGGAAGGAACTTAGAGAATATCTGTCACATTCCTGTGTTTTCATGCATTGGAATCTGCATCTATACTGTCTCTGACAGATTCTTGGGTCCATTTGTTCTTTAAAAAAACAAAAACCAAAAAACCCACTAAAAACCAATGGGAATACCAGAGCTGCTTCATTGTGGTAGGCCAGAAAATTTGTTAGAATCAAGTTCAGTCAAAAATGGTTATATGAGTCCAAACGACTTTGAGACAAATCAGGCTCAATGAACTTTTGCCAAATCCAAAGCAGAGCTATGCAGGAAACCTGCTTAGATTCCTGGTGGATCTGATCCAAGGCCAGGGTCCCATAAAATGTCAGTCCCACACACCAGAGAGGCTAGCTGGCTAGTCTGCCCTGAAGCAGGAGTGCACCTTCAGAGGTGATGGGTAAAAAATGAGAACAAATAAAACTATGAAAATTTCAAGAGCTGACCTAAATGTTTAGTGCATATCTCCAGGCTTTTTCACATGATTTAATAGTCTTTCTGATCCCTGTAGACAGTGCTTTGCTTTGATTTATTGTAAAATGGATTGATTACAAATGGATAAATTTATCTTATGTTTTCATACATCAGATATGTAAGCTTGTAAATGTCAACACTTAATAAATACAAACAACACAATTGAGTGAAGGTCTATAGGCTAAACATGAGTAATCATAGGTGTATCCTTTTGTTGCTTCTTAGTAATTTTGTATTTAAAACAGGCTTCTGAACTGCCTGGAAGAAAACCTGAGCGTCTGAATTCCAAATCTCTTTGGTTTGTAAACGAAAAAAATCAACCAGAGGCTGTTCAAACCATGACGCATAACAACAACTAAAATTTATTTCTTCAGATTTGTTTTGCCTGCTTAACTTCAACTTCAGTTGAGAGAATAAGAGTACACAGTTCCATTCATGAGAAAAAAGTGGAGTGCTCAAAACCTAAGGTCTGAAATTTTCTCTCTCTTTTTTGTACAACAAAAAAAGTTTGCAAATGTAATCACTGATAAAATCAGCTTTGCAAGTGCTGTCAACTGTACATTCATAGATAACACGACGCTGAAGTGTCACTTCTAATTTGTACTGTTACATTATATGAATTTGACTACTCAAAACCAGTTTACATCTACAGAGGACTGTCCCCCCTTATGAAAGGTAGAGATTCCCATGGTCTCTTCAGCTTGATAACAGACCTCTCAGCAGCAGCATGCCTTCAGCTGATTAACATACATGATTCCAAACCTTGATTGCTAATTGAAGAATGAGCATGGATGCTCCATTCCTCACCTTGATCCTCCTGATCTTGGTTTTCTTCTTCCTCTCTGCTTCCCTCATCTTCCTCTCCTGCATCCTTTGCTGGGGTAAAAACTTCACTGGGTACTTCTTGAGGAGAAGGCTCATCTTCCTCACTGTCAGCAGGCTCATTAGTGACTGAAATATGAGAAATTAGAAATAGCAAACAAAATTTTACAAATTTGTACTCAGCCATTATTTTCATGCAGTCACTAATAACTCTTACTGAAATCTGCAGTCTTTACAGAATCACGGATCACGGAGTCATGGAATTGTCAGAGTTGGAAGGGACCTCTAGAGATCATCTAGTCCAACTCCCCTGCTAAAGCAGGATTGCCCAGAGCACATTACTCAGGACTGTATCAAGGCGGGTCTTGAAAATCTCCAGAGAAAGGGACTCCACGACTTCCTTGGGCAGCCTGTCCCAGTGCTCTGTCACCCTCACTGTAAAGAAGTTTTTTTGTATTAACAGGTGATGATATAGACTAAAATGATTCACAGGCTTCCCAAGACAGTTATACAGCAGTTTACAAACAGGCTTGGAAGCTCCCAACTTTTAATATGTGGTAATGAAACCAAATAAACCCAAACCTCTCACACTACTTGATATAAAACCTGAAAAACACATTTTCAGGGGATAGTCAAAGCATGGAGTTTCCAGCTGTCCAGAAGAACAAACCTGTAATCGATGGCATTTTTTCATCATTTTCAGTTACTCCTGCTGCTGTTCCTTCTTTCACTGCTTCTGCTACCACTTGGGAGGCTTCTCTGGGAGAAGATGGTTTTTCCCCATGAGGAGTCCAGAGTGTTAATTTGGTAATTTCTGATGCTTTCCATTTTGTTACCCCAAGAAATGAGAGTTCCTCCTCTTCTTCTACCTCTCCTTTATCCTAGAAGATAACTCATGAAATCCAGCATCACATCTTACAGGTATTAAGGAAGTAACCAAGATGATGGTTCTTTATCTGGGCTCAAAATGGCAATGACATGGCTTTTTAAAGTATTTACAGGTGGAGGAACTTCAACAGTCACAAATCTTGGAAGACAACTACACTTTGGACTTGATGAAGTCAGTTGACTGTTATTAATGATCAAGGCTTCCTAGCTTGCTTTCTTTAAGGGAAAATTTTGTCTCTCCCTTGAACAGAATGGCTGTGAGGGGCCTGTCAACCATTTCTCCTCTTCTATGCCTGTCTACAGTATAACAGCAGCAAATAAGACCTAATGCTCTGTCCGGTAGCTGTTACACTTTCTCTCTCACACAGCAACAGAATGGCAAAACAGCTTTTTCTGCCTCAATCTTTGCTTAGGTAAGACCTTGGAATGGATCTAGGAAGCAGCAAGGTATTGCACAAAGCTTATGTTTTTGAAATTTGAGGATTTATTATTATTATTATTATTTAAAAAAACATGCTTTTTTTTAATCCAAATATGAGGGAGTCTTAATAATGGAATCATTATCTGTATTGCAAGCTAATTTATTTTATTTTTTTTAAATAGGCCTTGTTCTGCAATTACTTCAACTAAAGCAAAGAGGCAAAATTCAATCTTACTTTAGTGACAGCACTGTCTCCTCCTTTACACAGTCACTACAGCATTCACATAAGAAGAAATTATTCCTGAGTAATGATTTTCAGAAGCTGAGTGCTTAACCTTGGATTCTTAAATTTGTATTTAACCCCCACATCAATGGCCTAATATCCCAAATCAGCTCATCCAATAATTCCCAACTGAACTGAGGATACTGGATACACTTCACTTTGGATACTCATATGAATCTGGTACTTAATTTGAGGATCTCTTGCTTTTAGCCAAAAAAGCAAAACATTCTCCATGTTTTGCAAATCTCTATCACTAAGGATAGGATTTTTTAATTATTATTATTTTTTCCTTGTCTTAAGAAACAATTAGTGCATTGGAGAATTTTCAAAGAGTGTGTAATGGGAACTAACAACCCAGGTAGCAAACTATAAGCTAAAATGTGGCGTATTTTCTTGAAACCAAAACAGTACTATTAAGATATATTTCTCACTTATATAGCTATTTTGCACCATATTAATCAGAAACATTTCAAAACATTCATGCATGAAGGAGAAGGAAAAACAGGCCCTGATCAAAACAGGCTCTGATCCCAGCTGCTCCTTACAGTTATTAGGATATTAAGCTGTGGATATTAAGCTCCTAACAGGACCAGTACAACAATGAGACATATTTCCAGAACATTAATCTGCTGGAAATTACCATTTGTACACATAGCATCAAGCAACTCACAAATAGAAGAGGAAATACTTTTCATTGTTTTCTGATGTTCAGAACAAAGTGGAATACAGGCTTAATGTACAGACAAATACATCTACATTCTTCTGTGGTTTGAAACTTCAAACGTTTTGGGAAGGTCCCGATTCTTCTAAATGTTAAGCAGAAAGGACTCCTGATTGCAAGTGAGTGCAAAAATCAGACCTTGTACCTGTCAAAGCTTACACAGTAGAGAAGCTAAAGAAAAAAGCAAAATGAAACCTCACTCAGTTCTTAAGAATTCATGAGTGTCTACCCTTTTTTGACAGATTAGATCTACTTTAATGTCAGTATCTATAAGATATTTTATAGATTACTCAACAATAGATTTGATTTACTGAGTTCTCTGATATTCAGTATAATTTGCACTATTTCTTTTACCTGCTCCGATTGTATGTATTCACCATGCTGTTCACACCCAATATCAAAGATATATTTGCCATGACCTACAGGCTGCACAAAGATACAAAAAAGTCAGCAAAACTATAAAGTTAGTACATTCTAAGCATATAAATGTAAAATATGCTTTACTACAAAATTCCTGCAATAGTCAATAACACTATAGTTTGAAAGCAAAGTTGCAGAGAAACTTGGCATTCTGTCCTGCAGATTAATTTGGTTTCTTCTGTTACACTGGTGATACCAGAAACATTACAAAAAATCAGGATCCCAGCTTCTTATTTTCAGTGGAAATAGATTATATTAAGGCAATTCCATGCTAACTGTTCAGATGAATAGAGAGCTTTCCAGCATACTTACATTTCCATTCAAAAACTTGCCCCTAAATCTATGGTTTAGGTAGATAAGTTCAGCTTCTCCTTCCTGGTTTCCATTTACCCAGCCACCAATATATATAGCTCCTGTATCTTTATAGATATATGTGCCTTGTCCATGCCTAAGGAGAAAATAAAAATTATGCTTTGTATTACTGAATAGTAAGAATGTAAAATATTGTTATAATTTAGGTATTACAACTGTATTATTTAAGTAGTTGAAATGACTCAAGTTGGCCTACATTGCCAAGGTTACCGTAGCACTTGATTTGCTACAGTCAGCCAAACTTTGAAAATAACCTTTGCATTTTAATGCCATTAGGTGACTTGAAACACCACTGCAAGAATGAAACAAACCTATTGTGATTAAACCATTCTCCAGTATAGGTGTCTCCATTTGCATATGTATACACTCCATGGCCATGTCTCTGGTCATTCACCCAGTCTCCTTTAATGAGAACACAATAAAAATAGAGTGAGATGTGGTATATTTCATTGTGTGATACAGTGGTCAGTTTGGAAAGTTATTATACATTAATTTTTAGAGAAGGAAAAGGAAGGTACAACATCATTGTGGTTCCTTACCCCTTCTTAACGCTGTTCCTTACTCTAAACCCTTGTCTTTTTGTTTCTGTCTGTCCCTCATCATGCTTATTTATGCAGCTGCCTGATCTCCCTTACACTCCAAACACATTTTGTGCATCATGGTCTATCTCCATTATCTTAAGATGAACACAAAAAGCCATGTAACATCCTGCTCCTGTCTTTACATTTGGTAATTTATTACAGTTTCATTAGATAATGTGACATCTCCACTCAAATAACAAGGGGGACTACTTTAGTTTGACTCATTTGCTAAAATTGTCCTGTCAGTAAGGGGTCATATATACTTAAAAGAATGCTAGATTGCGTGTCTTAATTACTCTTCTATTCACACTTAAAAAAATTAAAAAAAAATAATATTACAGGTGGATATGCTCCTGTAAGGCAAGAATTGGGCTGCTCTTTTTGCTCTCTGGTTCTAGCCCTCACAATGTGAATGTTCTGTCTTGCCTAGCCTAACTGATACTCAGAAGGTTTTGAGTACTATCCTGAAAGAAGGGAAACAATGTGAGTTTCAACTTCTTCAAACTTCACAGACACCCCAGTCCCTAAGTCCTCTAATCAGATTTTTTTTTAAGGATGGACCTAATAAAGTTATAAAATGCTTTATTCTGAGCACTCTGTGGTTCTAATCATCATTCAGAAATATGTAATTACACTCTCTTCTATCAAGATTGCACTGATTTGTAAAAGATCTTTAATATTTCTCAGGACTTGGAACACTCCACTTGAAAGGAGGACGTGAGAAGCATAAACTGCTACTAAACACGACACTTCTCACAGTAATTGACATAAACCCACACTTCTTAGAACTTGTAGTCAAAAAGGACTAAAAAGAAAAATTTCATAGAACATGTATCTCCTTAAAATAACTCTTAAAATGTATCTCTTAAAATAACCCTTAAAATGCTCTTCAGTTCACTATCTCCTTGCATTCCAGACATGGGAGAGGGGAGGGAGGGGAAAAGGGGGTAGCTGGGAGAATGTGTCCTTTCAGTTACAGAAATCCTTGCAACTGGGTTTTACCTTCATATTTTGATCCATCTGGATAAAAAAAAATGCCCTGGCCATGCTTTTTGTTTTGAACATATTTTCCAATGTAGCAAGCACCATTTTTAAATCTGTAGGTCCCCTGAAACATATTGGTATAGATAAAATACTTGTCAGTTCTCAATCTTGTTTCAATATAGTGCCCAAAATAACAGAACTGCTGAAACATAAGCACAACCACTGCCTTCTGTCACTGTCTTACCTGTCCATTTCTAAAGCCATATTCATATTCTCCATCGTATGTATCACCATTGGGTAGAAATGCTTTTCCACGTCCATGTCGCTCACCTTCTGGATTGCGTTCACCTTCATACTCCTGATAAAATGTAGGGAAAAAAAAAATTGTTTAAGAGGGCTAGACCTGACTGAATCTAACCTCATTAAACAGAGGAAAACAGGCATTTTCTCAAAGCTACTCCCATTTGGCTTTGAATCAGAGACCGCAGGGACACCTGGCCAACAGATGTGCTGCTTATGCAGACGCTTTCCTCAGGTCCTGGCACCCAGAGGCTTTCCTCCCTTCCTGACACACTTCTGGGAAGTATGGACGACTTCTTTTCACCCAGTGGAGAAAGTCAGGCAGGTCCCAACTGAAGCGGCACAGCCCCACTTCCCAAACCCCCGTCCCCACCGATGAAGCGCCTCGGGAGCTCTCCCAGGCTCGGCACGGCCGGCACACGGTATTTAAGACGCCCTGACCGGTAACATTCACTCTTCCCTTCCCCCCGGCTCTCCCCCACCCCCTGCCCGAGGCGCCCGGGGCCGTCTGCCTCTTCCCTCCCCGGGACGGGACCCCCGCCGCCGCAGGGGCCGGGAGACGGGGCAGAGCTGCCCCCGCCCGTGCTGCTGAGCCGCCAGCGGCACCCCGCTCGCCCCGGCGAACCCCCAAATTGGCCTCGGCCTCTTCGGCCTCTTCCTCCTCCTCGCTCAGATCCGACATGGCCGCAGCGTCGCCGTCGCCCCTGGCAACCAAGGCGCGCGCGCGGGGAGGGGGGCTCGCGCTGCTGCTGTCCCGGGTGCTGAGCCCAACGGCCGGCCCCGCCCCTCACGGCGGCGGCGGCGGCGGGTGGCGCGGGGAGAGGGGCCCTCCTGTCCCGCCGCCCTCTCGCCCCCGAGGAGAAGCCCCGGCGGCCGGCGCTGTGCGACCGAAAGCGGCGAGCCCCGACCGCTCCAGGAGGCCTCCCGGGCTGCCTGCTGGCTCGCGGCGCGGGAGTCCCGGGAGGGGTGCGGCAACGGCCAGAGGACTGCCCTGTTAACAGACCCTCGGGGTGGGGGACACACCCGCCGCCTTCCCCCGGGGCCGGTCTCCCTTCTGCTTCTGGCGCCGGGCTCTTCCCGGCCTCTACCTTCAGTGTCGTGAAACAGGCTGGTGACATTTGAGGTGAGACCCGAGAGGCCTCCATCTTCTGAGAGCTCCCAGTAGTTTGGCCTGTAAACAACTTTTTTTTTTTGTTTGTTTCCCCTGTCAGGTTTAATTATATTCAGAAATTCCAGTCCATGGATCTCATCTTTTCGTTTCGTATCTTAAGTGTTTCAGCCTAATCAGTCTCATTCACCCGCTCAACTGACCAGACATGTTCCCTTCCCCACGCACAGCCTGCTGAATCCCACTGGAAATGCAGTACACTCCTTGAACTGGAGCCAGAAGGCCAATGGCATTCAGCTCCAGTCTCTGAAATCCCACAGGACCCTCACGGCTGGCTTTTCCACCCATTTTCCACCAATGACATGGTGGGAGACAGAGGACCCACATGTATCCTCAAGAGGCATCAGAGAAACATGCCTGGGCTGTCACCAGCACTCCTGGGGCACCGTCCTGCTGTTAGCCGTCAGGCTCTGAAGAAATTCCTCTCTTTTCTATGGAAAACGCAGCAGAACCATCTGGTCCCTCTAATTCGGGGGTCAGGACAGAGGTGGGGAAATGCTTTGGCACTAATCACTTGTGGAGCTTGGGCACTGGAGGTCATCAAACCACCGTGTGATCTGGCCTGGAAAGTCCTGTGTTTCTGAATAATTGGGTGAAGGGGGGATGCAAGTTACCTCTTCTGTTATTTTTTCTGGATTGCAGTGAACTGCTGTGGTGACAGGGGCACTGTGCAGTTCTAACACAGTTACTAGTGAGACAGCAGAACGATGAGTCAGTCAGGTTTTACATAATGTTAAGTATCTTCTGCTTTCACACACACAGTTCCTTTTACTTCTACTAATTTTTTTTTCTTCTCCTTTTAGCAACTACAATTCTCAATGATCTTAATATGCAGGAAATTCTCTGTATTCTGACTTTTCCCCAAACCCCTCTACTCAGTCAGACATAGCAGTGATCTACATAACTCGGATGACAAGTCAAGAGCCTCCCATACAGACACAATTACAGCTAAGTCAATGCGGGGAGGCAAGGGAAGGGCTCTCCTTTCTCAAAAGGCCAAGAAGAATGGAAGGGAGTAAATCATAAGGAAAAGGACAGAGGGTAGTACATCATAGCCACCCTCAGTCCATATTAATCAGTAATAATAGCCCAAACTGAAAAGACCTGCTTTGTATTTTATGTCACAGTTTTTTTGTTTCATATGTGAGCTGCAGTATTCAAAAACAATCACTCTTTAAAAAGATCTTATTTGCCTGAATGCAAAGTAGTGCTTTCTTACTTTTTACAGAGGAAAATGCCCTAAAAATCTACCTTATGGCTCATGCCTGCCTCCTGCAGATGTTGAGGATGGGTTGTCTTGCTGAATGCAAGTGGTACTTCGCTTCTCTGCAAAGCAGCAGCTTCACAGTGCTTGCAGGAGCTTGGCAGGACTCAGGGCCTGCCAGTGACGCAGGAGTCAGGCAAATCACCTCACTGTCACTTTGCACAGTAATTTAATGGCCCAGGTTTCATGAGAGGAGCCACGCGTGGATATGTGTGGTGAAATGCCATTAGCTAACTAAGAGCTGGGCAGAGGAGGTGATGCTTCTGAGGTAGGCAGCAAAAGGAGTGGCAAGTGTTTGGAGATGTGATGGAGGTTACCTTATACCCTAGGTCAAAGCTTTACCACCCAAACCAGAGGAAAAACAGGGTCATCTCTATACAAAGATACACCATATATTTAGGTAATTTTCTTCATTTTCATAGGTAGGTATTATATAAGTAAATGCAGAGTATGCAAACTACTGCTCTGATTGCTTACCTCCTGCAGATCTGGATATGAGTGCATGTTATCTGAAGCATAGTCTGCTCATTTCCTCCTTTCTCACTCTCAATGATGCCTCAGTTTCTTCTTTCACCTAAGGATGGCTAAGTTCTTTTATCTACAATAACGTAATGTCTCTAATTATAAAACTGGTTATTTAGTCTGTGAGTGGCATATTAATTCTAAGCAGACACTGTGGCTCAGATTTGTACGGGAAAATATATTCGGGATACATATAGAGGTGCTCTCTGTTAAATTCAATAACAAAAATAACCGGGTATGTCTTCTAGCTTCAAAGTTCACATAGCCCAGGGTCACAGCTGTGACACAAACAGGACGCAGTGACAAGCTGTCAGATATGCTCCCCCTAATGATCACCAACTGCTCTTGCTCTACGTATTGTTTCTGAGTCCTGAAAGAGGAAAGGGTCTGAAGGAGGAACAGTTCACTTTTCTTGGGAAACAGCCAGGAACTATTTCTTTATAAAATTTAAGCTGCTCTGAACAGCAGATAGCACAAATGCCTGTGTGTCAGGATCACACAGTTTGACCTAAATGAGGAAGGCATAATTTAAAGTTTTCTATACCTAGAAACTGTCTTGTGAGAACACCTACAGCTTATACGGATGCATATAATTAATGACAAGGAGCATGTATTTTGTAGTTTCTGGGCTTCCAGTTGCATTTGGGTGTGTTCCAATGTCAGATTAAAGTCAAGCTTTACGTACGTTACTATCGAAAGAAGGGCTACTATCATCCGTATTTTCTTGCTCTTTTTCCTTTCCCGTCAACATAATGCCATAAGTATTCTTAAGGTCCTGCTGACCTTGTATATAAATTTCATTTGGCAAAAGGCCCGAGAGGGTTAGCAGATGTGCTGATTATCTGCTCTGCTCTTGCTGCTGGCTCAGCTGGCGGCTGCCGGCACCGACTGCCGGTTGCCCTGGCAGGAGAGGGCAGAAGCTGCCAGCGCTGGGAGCTGCCCCGGAGAAGCTCCTGGTTTGCAATTTGAGCAGAAAGTCTAGATGGATAGCGAGCTCCAGAGAAACCTGAAGCCGTTGCTGCCGGAGGTTGCTTACAAATGGGAAAAGACAGTGACACAGCAAAGCCAAAGGCTGGT
Source organism: Numenius arquata (assembly GCF_964106895.1). NCBI lineage: Eukaryota > Metazoa > Chordata > Aves > Charadriiformes > Scolopacidae > Numenius > Numenius arquata. Next base: position 44,343,042 of record NC_133576.1, read on the forward strand.
AGGCACAGGACACGGCAAGGTGCCTCCTGCAGGTCTCCTGCAGGAGAGGGCAGCCCTGGCTGTCCTTTTATCCTGCTTTGCAAGTCCTCGCTTTGAATTTAGCCAGAGAGCTCCTCTGTAGGGAGGAATGGCCAAAAGGCACTTTTACAGCCCGCTATGCTCCCGGCTCTCTTTGGACTTTACCCTGTGTTTTGACGGGGGAGACTTTTGGCAGTGCAGAGGTTTTGCAGGGAAAATGGTGCTGTGCCAGGCCTGGCCTCGGGGGCTCCTTCCAGCACTGACCCAGCTTTGAAAACACATGTTGCACAATGAACATTAGAAATGACAGTACTTATTTGTTCACCTCTATGCTGCAGGCAGAGTCTGGCTTCAAAGGGGTGCTAAAAATACAGTAGGGTGCACACATTACCTCTGATGTGGTAAAGGTGGCATGCTGCTTAATTCACTCTAGGTGCACTTTGGCATTCCTGCCCTCCAGGAGCTCTGTCCTGCCATGTATCCTTCTCCCAGGGGCAATGCCTCGGTCAAACAGCTTTTCTCCACCCGGCCAGCGATGTGGCTCTAGGGAGCCACTTTTTCAAATTCTGCCATCAAAACTATTCAGGAGAGCGGAGGTAATTTGTCTGATTCATGGGTTGGTTTCCTCACTTTACACACTCTTCTGTTGTTTCTGACAGAGCTGGCTACGTCGTGAGGGCCAGTCCTTGGGTACTCAAGTCAGTCTGAGTTTTGCTCTGGGTTAAATTAGAGATGCAAAATGAGCATTTATAGCTTTTGGTAGGGGAGACCTGGGCAAGATTATGTCTTTTGACAGGAATTTAAAGAACAGAAATCTGTTGGGACATATTTTGTTATCTCTCAGAGGACAGTAATTTACATCTCTTTCCTTATAAAAGCTAAACCCACAGTCTAGTGTACTGGTCAGTATCAGATACTAGCAAAGCGTGAACTGGAGTCGTCAGGAAAAACTTAATGAATCAGCTTTCTTCCTCCTGAAACTTAATATAAACCAGGTTGATTTCATCAGCCTTTTGGAGGAAAACTGTGCATTAGGGAATTTGTTGTGGTTTTGGCCGGATTGGTCAATCAGATTGACAGAAGGCCCTTCCCTCCTTTCCTCCCTCCCCCCGAGAGAAGGGAGGAAGAGATAAAGAGATTTATGAGTTTAGAAAAAGAACTAAACTACTTTAATTAAATTATCAACAATGAAATAATAATAATAATAATAACATAATAATAATGATGATGATAAAGTATACAGTATATGCAAAACTGTATCAAGCTCCCAGGATGACAATCACGTCACCAGCAGGCACACGGAAAAGTCCCAGACTGGACTCAGTGATGGACAGGAGCTGGATTCTGGATCTGGAGTCAGGAATGCTCAGATTGGGATCAAAGGCAGATGAACAGACAGGGTCCTCCTCAGACGACGCCATTGAAGAAAGAGAATTGACCCTTTGATCCCTCAGCTTTTATACTGAGTGTGATGCAGATGGGATGGAATACCCTGTTGGTCAGGTTTGGGTCACTTGTCCTGTCCCCTTCTCCCTACAGGTGTGATCCCTCTACGCTTTCCCGCTTTTGACCCTCCAACGGGGCAAATAAAGAAGTTACCTGACCTTGGTTGTTATAGCAATAAGTATAAACAGGAGCCTCTCTGCATACCATTCCTTGGTATAATCAGGTCTTATCACTCTGAGAGTGAACAGTTTCTGAACAACATGCTTTAATTTCAGAATTTAGTTAGTTAGAAGAGGCCCAGCTAAAAAGTAAAATTATTGAACAGAAAATTGGTTCTGTTTTACCTCAAACCAGGACAGAATTAAAATAATATCTAATGGGGAGTTCTTGTAAGGGAATATATATTTCAGGTCTTTTTATTATTCTGCAATGTATACTATCAGACACACAAAGAATTCAAAACATTTTCTTAGATTACGGGAGCAAACAGTGGGCAAAATGGAATTTACTGTCACTAACTTCAATATATTGGGGTTTTTTTCCTCCAATTCAGAACGAAGCCAGATTCTGAAATGTCAAAATCCTTTGCAAAATGGGAACTTCTCTCCTCACAGCTCTTTTTAAAAAGCCCGTTACAGGAAAAATGAAAGCTGCTTAGTACGTTTGTATGCCAAGTAAAGATAGCCTCTTTTTGTGCTCATAACCAAGCCAGAAAAACAAGTGAATGACCTTTCTAGACATTCAGTTTACAACTGCCTCCTCCAAGTACAATTAACATTGGGATATCCTGAAGGTGGGATGATTAGGAAAGAAAAGTTTGTATGAAAACCATTCTTGAAATACCAGTAATACTTTCTTGCATCTTGGCTAAATACAAACTTTCAGTTTCCTCCTGCAAATTATCCAAGGGAAAGCATTCTGCTGTGTTTACATCCTGCCTCCCATTTCTCTGACCTTACTCATTTTGAAGTACAGAGCGCATTCCATTCTTCAGACATATGGGAAAATCATCGAGTTTTTCTTTTATATATGGGGTCTCCCTTTCCACTAAAGTGCAATAGGGATATATGCAGGTCACTTCTATTCCTTTTAGGAAATTGTTGCTAATGTCTTTTCTCAAGACTTTTATGACAGTCAGCGTTACTACTACTGCTATCAAGAAAGCAGTTGGCATTCATGAGACCTTATGGTCAGTATAAGAATAAAGCAGTGATAATATTAGATTTTTCTCTACTTATCTCTGGAAGTGAGTTTTTTTTCATTAAATAAACAAACTCCCAAACCTAAGCTTCTTTATTTAGGCCTAGCTTGTAATGACATAATGCTAAAGCAGCCCAACACTTTTGTCCATACAATTTGAAGTCCTAACCTGGTAGCTCAGAGTGAATTCAATAGAGAATAATGAAACGATTGAGGTAGATGGCACTAATTTGCTGCCTCCTCATTCCTGTCAGCTTGAATACCTTTGTGCTTCATCTTCTCATACATGACTTGCAAGGCAATTGCTTTAGTGTAACCTCTCTGTTCTGGTCTGCATTCTATTTTACCGTGGTATTTGTAACTATTCTGGTATTTGATTTCTACTAAAATATGCCTCAGTCCTCCCTTCTCATATAACTATCTTCCAGTGATCAAGTCTGAAAGCATGAAGAAATGAAATCTATCAGTAGTCTACCTGCCTATTTCAATCTGTTCACTCCTCAGCAATTGTTTCTGCAGCCATTTCTTGCACTTCCACTCAGCTCTCCGGGCAATCTAAGAAGAGTAGAAATACAGGCAAAATAACAAGAGAAACTCTTCCATTTCCTGCTGGAAGCAGAATTAAATTCTTCAAGGTAAGTTCCTCAAAATAAATGTTCTTCTTTTGTAATGAAAGATGGTCTAGATGTTGTTTTGCAGATCCCTTTTATAATAATACAGCTTGGTTGGGGTTCTTTGATTTATTGGTTGTTGTTTTTTTTAGTTCTGCATTCTCAGTACATTCTTCATCATTTTTCCGTGAGCAGGTGGCTGAAGGTATGAGAGCTTATCTGGGTCTGTAACCAGGGAACCTCCATTCTAGCTGCAGGGGGCACCGATCCGATCCCTGTAGAAACGAGTCACATGAAGCCGCGCTGCCCAGGACTCCCTCCAGTAGATTCTACCCCAGTAGACACCACTGTTGCCATAACTGCTTTTTTTCCTCAGATGGCAGGAGGTGATTTAACAGTCCCACTGTCCACACCTCCTGAAAGCCTTGGGGAGAGTTAGAGTAGCACACTGTCATCACCACTGATCTCAGTTTTCTGAATGGAACCAGAGACTGATAGGCAACTCACAGGGTTCAAATAAATGCCATTATTCCTAAATGTCTCCTATCTATTTTTATGTAGGAGGCCTGGAGGCAGTTTTACTGCCCCTCCCTCTCCATGTTGCACATTCTATAGGTTTTTTTCTTCATAAGTAGTCCTTAGTGCTCAGGTACTGTCCTGCTCTGGCTGGGGAAAAGGCTGTGCTGGCACAGGGGTCTTGTGCTGGTCTCTTTTCCTAAAGCTACTGACTGGTGATTCTCACTAGCTTTCCGGCAAGCTAGATGCGATGAAAGTACCAGTCTGGAAACTATGTAGTCGTATTAGCGTGGCACCGTGCCGTCACTAAAATTTCTCAACAACAGGCAGGACATACTGTGCTAACTCAGCTAGATAGCTTCCAGACCACAGCTGGCTTCCCTCCAGCCCTTCCCAATTATGGACACAGCAGGGCTGTACCTGTCTCCTCCCACACATACAGGCATAGCCTTCGCAGCCTCCTTCTTTTTTTGGCTCTTTTGGATTTTGTGTTTTTTTGTCTGCCAAAGCTCGATGGCAGGTTATGTTTGGATTGCACCCAGTGTTGATGTGAATTGCTTATACCATATCCCAGCTGCTCTGTTGGGAAAAAAAAGCATGCAAAATTAATAAAGGCAACTAAAAGCCGTGATTTTATCAGTCCCGAGAATCCTACTGCTTGTGTGAAATAAAGTCTAAGTAAGTACCGATTTTTATATAGTAAAATACTATTTAACAACCCATTATTATGTAAAGAAGTTATGAACTTTTCTGATCCCTTAAGACAGATCACTCAGTGGCTAGACATTAGCTTTGTCCATCTGTGCAATTATGGATTGTAAAATACACTTGTGCAGTTTACTGGAAAGAAGATAAATACATTAATCAGCTAAAGGATGCAACAGTCTGCATTCAGACCTCTGTTCAACCAGCATCACCTCTTCAGTAAAGGAAAGACTATGCTGACATCCACTGACTGCGAAGTGTTTTGCTAAGTCAGGACTTGAGGAGTTAAAAGCACCACTCTCATTCCCTGGACGAGAAATTTAACTGTCAGCCAGGAAATTAGATTATCTTTTCTGAGAGAAGGGCCAGCGGACGCATGCGTAAGCATCTGTCAACTCATACATCTTTACTTCTGTTTGGTTTTGCAGACAAGAACACACCCTTTTCTATTTCCTCAAGTATCAACATTGCCAGAGGCTTAGAAAGCTGAGCTGCTGCCACCCTTGCTACCCAATACAACCATTTACTGGACTGTATCCTTCATTTGTATTTCCTTTTAGAAAGGAACTGGCAAAATGTCTCCTTTCATGTGTTATTTTAAATAATGTGGGGTTTTTGTGTTCTGTTTTTAAACCATTTACTCCTGTCTGTAGACCCCATTTTATCTCCAAGGGACCTCTGGCCCTCCTTTGATAACTCCACCAGCGGGCTGTTGTGCAACCAGCAGCACAAGGTCGTGCTGCTCCTTCTCTCTGCGTCCTTACTGATTTAAGGGCTTCTGGCAACTGCAGCTGCTGGGGACCAGCCCTGGCATAGCAGAGAGAGCAGCTGTGCCAAGCGTGGCAGCCAGCAGGTTTCAGTCATCTTAGAGAAACGGATTAGGAGGGACCTTTATTTTAACGGGAGATGCAGCTTCTGCTTTAAGTAGGAAAAATATAAGGGGGTTTTGTGGCTGTTTGGCTTGTTTGCAAGTTGCTTGTAACTGAAGACAGAAAGGTACTCAAGCAAGGTTAAATTCTTTAAGAAACTTAAAAACGGCTAAGCCAAGATCAGTTTAAAAAATATGAGGATCCTGCATGATATTGATAGTTGTTGTAATAACTTGGGATGGCTAATCGTGTATACACACAAATGCACTGTGATGTGTCTGACCTTTTCTGCTGTAAAGAAACAAATCTTCACTTTTTTTTTGTGTGTGTGTGTGTGCCAATCAGAATAGATGGTGCCTGGGTGCTTTCCTGTGCTGGCACAAAAGTGCAGCCACATGATTCATGCAGATCCCTTTTCCTAGAGGAGCATCCCTTGCCTGGTTTTGTCTCTGCTAAATGGTTGATACAGCAGAAATGACAAACATCACCATACATAGATGCTCAGCTCTGGCTGTAAGTACTTCATCTATACCCGATGTTAATCGTGTGCTTTTCCACCCCCGGGAACAAACGGCCTCTCAGTAAGACAATGGCATTTCCATGATACGCGTGCTCAGAAGAATAATGAGGCTTGAAGTATTTCCTTGTTTGCTCCACACACCATCACACAGGGGACGGTAAATGTGGTGAGCTAAAGGGGCTGTGAGTCATGCCTGTTTATGCTCCACCTCCAGTCACCAAACTTAGCCCTTCTGCCCAGGGCATCAGCCACTTCAGCTGAGCTGGTGAGGGTTTGGGGGAGATGATTTTTCCTTTGGATTTGCAAGGGACATGGAACAGTGTTGTGAAAAAGCAACTGCGCGCTGTCCTTTCTTCAAGCCACTGGATGAAGCTGTGGTTTGTCTTACACTGCAGGATGGTTCTGTAAAAGCTGTGCGAATGCGAGACCTTTTGATGCTCAGTAGTGGCTTTTGCTTTTATCTGTGAACCAAAATCATCTCCTTTAAAAGATAAGATTGATACTAATCAAGAGCAGGGCATTAGCTTTTCAAGTAGGAACTTCGTAGCATTTGGGGAGACAGTGAAGACACTTTTTAAACCTCTGATTCACTACTTAACAGATCTCAGCTAGAAGGATGTGAGCCTGAGCAGGAGACAACATCTGCCAGCGACAAGCTTAACAGCAGCAGGTTGTGCAACACCCATCTGCACTGCAACGGGCTGGTGCAACTCCCAGACCCCTGTTCTGCAAGCGTTATTGTGAGGGAGAAGGGATTGCTTATTGACTGAGAGAAAGCGAAGGAAAGATGCCACCGGTGTCCTGGAGCAACGCCAAGCAGGTGTCTTCAGTGTTTGAAATGTGGGGCCTGAGTAATATCACACTGGGAGTCAAAGAGTTACTTTTATTAGTATTAGCAGCACAGAATCATAGAATCATCTAGGTTGGAAGGGACCTTTAAGATCATCGAGTCCAACCATCAACCTAGTACTGCCAAAACCACCACTAAACTGTGTCCTTAAGCACCACATTTACCTGTCTTTTAAACACCTCCAGGGACAGGCAGTGCAAGAGGAGAGGGAAGAGACAAAATAAAGCTGAACAGTTCACTGAGTGCCTTAAGTGGATTGCTTGTGCCAGGCAGGTGACATCCTACAAGGGAGAAAATCCACTTGCACAAAGTAAATGTTAGCAGCTGCTCAGTTTGGGATGAAATATACAGCGCAGGGTTACCCGCACAGGTGAGGTGGTCACGAGAAAGAAAGAAACCCGCAGGTCTAAGTACTCATTTATATAAATGACCAAGCTTTGGAATATATATGGTTGCTGAAAATGAAAACGCACTGCAGAGTCAGGAAACTAGAAGGCAAATGAAAATAAATGTTATTACTTCTTTTTTCAAGAAGCTACACGGAATTTTCCCATCAGTTTTCAGGTGCCCTGGCGGTGTGATTTCTTGACGGTTGCCGCCTGGCACCAGAAATACCTCGGCGTCTTTCGGGCGGGCAGCCCGCAGCGCCGCAGGGAAGCACCCCCACCCGGGATGGCCCTGGCGATGCCGGGACACTCAGAGGGCCTCGGGCCGCCGCTCCGGAGCGGAAGAGGCCACCGGGGCGACAGGTGGGTCGGAGGGGAGGGCGGGCAGCACCGGCTCAACGAGTGGCTCTTCTCGGCCCCGCCGCGAAGCTGCCGCCGCCCCCTCAGCCCCGCGGCGGCGAGGCCCGGGGAGCCGCGGACGGCGGGGGAGGCCGGGCCGGGGGCAGCGGCTCCCCCTCGCAGGCTTCGGCGGCCCTTACAGAGGCGGCTCGGAGCCTCCGCGGGGCGCCCTCTTCCTCCTCCTCCTCCTCCTCCGCGGCGGGGAGGGGCCCGGGCAGACCGGTCCCGCCGCGCAGCTCCCGCGGCCGGCCGGCGATCCGCAGCCGCGCCCGGCCGCTGGGCTCGGCGCAGGCCAGGCAGGAAGCAGGAAGCTACCGGCGGTGGGGAGGGCGAGAGCGGCGGCCCCGAGTAGGGTAGGGTAGGGTAGGGTAGGGTAGGGTAGGCTCGGGGCGGGGGGGCGGCCATGCACCTGCCGTGCCGGCGGCGGGGGCGGAGCGGGGGCGGCGACGCCGCTTCCCGCCTTGTGCGGCGACAGCGGTGGCCCCTTCCCCCGCGGGGCTGCCCGGGGGTGGCGGCCCCGGCGCTCGGGAAGGCGGCTGTAAGGCTGCTGGGTCTCAGGCGTTCGCCGCCTCCGCCCCCGGCTCTCCGCTTTCTCTCCTTCATCTTTTGTTTCGCTTTCCCCCGTTTATTCCTCTGAGGTTGGTGAGACCCCCCCCCCTTCCGCCGCCCCGGCCGGCGGGGTCAGGCCCCGGACCCGGGGAGGAGTGTTTTGGGGGCACGCCTGGGTTTTGTTGGTAGCGGAGGGGAGTAATTGTGTGCTTTGTGTGTGAAAGGGCAGGTTAACGCGGCCCGCTAAGGTCCGCAGTCGGTGGGTTTGGCGGTGTGGCTCAGGTGCAGCGCTGCGGGGCGTTGGGCACAAGGTGCCGTTTGAGCTGCGTGTGTGTCTAAAGGCCCTTCGGAGCCCTTGAGGGACACCCCGATGAGGACTGGCCGCTGCCCGCCGTCTCTGCGGACACAGAATTAATGTCAGCCCTCCAGGGTAGGGGCCAGAGTTCGCAGTACCTGCGGTGGTAAAGGCCGGTGACAAATGACTCTTTTATTTCCCTGAAACAGGGAGGGAGCTGCGTTTCAGCCAGGGCAGCGGGAAGCCTGAGGAAGCAATGCGAAGTTTGGAAGGTAAATATGGCTTCAAAGTCAGTTACCGGAATACCGCTGTACACGTTGCAGGGTGGCAAGGAGGAAGCGAAAGTTATTTGTTGGCATTGTTTCAGGTAAAGTAGTTGCTGAAAATGAAAGAACGTGGAATCGGTTCGAGTGATTGGAGTTTGTCCTTGGGCTTCGTTAGTGAAACGGAAATGTTAAGGTTGTATTGGTAAACTACCAGATATGTGTTGTATCCTGTTAATGTCATTTGTGAGGAATAGCTTGGTTTTAAAATCTGGTTTAATCTACACCAGGATGTGATCTTTATAACCTGTTACCACAAGTTTTATTGCCACAAGTTTCTTTGCTTTTGTGGAGGAAGTTTTATTTGTTTATTAAAAGCACGTGAATGTCAGAGGAACTTATGGATATATGGGGACAGAGATAAGCTGTTGACGAGTAAATGAGAACTTGGGTCTCTCTGCCTGCAGGAGGGGAAATGAAATCAGCCCCTATGAAATAGAGTTAGGGTGCAGTTCTCTAAATGCTGCTTATAGTCCAGTCGTCTTCGGTAGGGCCTTGTGACTCGGGATTTAGGGCCAGGATACGCTGTTAGGAGGTGGTGTGAGTATGGTCTGTGCAGCAGGTACACAGATGTGCAGCCTTGTGTGACCGCTTAGTATGGAAACCACCTTTTTGTAAGATGTGTGAAGTCTTTTTCCACTTACAGTAACGCTGTTAAATAGTAACCTGCTAAGCAATTACTTTTCTGTGATGACAATTGCCTTGTCCCATTATATTTCAAGGGAACTGTTTAAAGAGGTTTATTACGTCAGATTTTTGTTCTTTGCTGGCCTCTCATTTTTTTTCCCAGTAGATAGTTCTGTCACATCACCTAAAGTGTGGTCAGTTAAATCATAGTTTCAGTGTTTGAGATAACTGTGAGAGAGGGGAAACAGGGTTTGAGATCACCCTGGAACAGATCTGTTACTGCTGGAAGAAGAATTCACCTCCACTCTGAGCTGCTTGTGCCCACCTCTTTTTCCTCTTGCCTCTCTTATCCCACTGGAGCTTTCCACAGCTCGTTTCAGCCCAACACGAAATTACTGATGGGCAGTTGCTGGTTTGAAATTAAGGGTTCAGCTGACCTAACTAGCTAGCTGGGGCTGTAAGGAGCGGTCCCACCTTTAGTCCCTACTGCTTCGGATTCATCCTACATAGCAGCTTGGTGGCCCCGGAGCAAGTTAATATTCTCTGTTGGATGTTCTCTGTTTTTCAGGGCAGGTTTTCTGAGGGATCAGCCACCCAAACCATGGCTGTATGACTACAAGGTCTGACACAGAGGGAGGCAGGGACCTGCAGCTGGGAGGAGGGATGAGGATGTAGGGTTGCACTTTCCCTAACCTCTGCAGCCGCAGAGAGGAGGTACCTTGGGTGGGAATGATTATGGGGTTTGCTGATTAATTACACAAGCAGTTATCTGATTCAGGGCCCCGGGGAAGGAGGTGGAACATGCCAAACGAGATTAGCAAGTCAATTCACTTTGGGGGAGGGCGGGGGGGAGGTGTCAAGCTGAACCAGGCCACTGTGCAAAAATTAAAGGTATGACAAAAATGTGTTAGCATAAGGGAGCAGACCCTTGATCTTTTGGTGGGATACTCTGTTACATGAAGAGGTGGCAGTTTCCATCATTCTTGGGGGAAAAGCCTATGTAGATAGTGAAGCTTTCAGGTTGCCAGCAGATACTGTTTGGTGGTGTCATTCAGCCAGCTTGAGGAGGAGTAGTTTCGCTTTCTGTAGTAAAATGGGGGAATAAAGATGAGAGGAGAGAGAGGCTCACACCTCTGCCTGCCCGCTGGCAGCCTCTAAAACTCCCAGGTTAAGACAAGCCCTTGGTCTTGGCAGGTGTGTCTTCTCAAAGGAGATTTTGCTTTAGCTCACCTCCCCAGGGTTTACTGGGCGGTCTAGTCCTGTATCCTACCACCTTCCCATCCAGGAGCGTGGCAGTGGCTGGTACTGGCGTTAAGCCCTCTAGCTGGGCTACTGGGAGGGCAGGGGTTATGTTGCAGACCCTGGTGTGTTATTTGACATCCTGCTGCGGTGGCTCTGCTGTTAGCACACAGGGAGGCTTGGCTTGCACACCTGAGTTGCAGTCACACCTTTTGCCTACAGTGCCTGTTGTCACCATACTCAACAGCTGGCTCAGACTTGCTTGCGAAGTAACAGTGCAGCTAGTCCCTCTCGCAGTGCCTGTAATAAAGGGTACTGTGCATCTTTTTCTGTCGAGGGGCTTTGGCCTGAATTTCAAGAAACAGGAGGAACTGTACAAGATTTTAAACCAAACTGAATTGATGATGCGACCAGGCTCGCTTTTCCTTGCGTGTCACGTGCGTGCGTGAGCCTGCCTTCTCCTGCCTTGTGCTGCATCAGCTGCTGTAGGGAGCTCAAGTGGTGAAAAAACTTTTTTTTTTTCCTTTTCTTTTCCGGATTTTCTAACGCTGTGGTGCTTTGTGGAGCACTGGTACTAGGACAGGGAAATGAGGCTGGAAGCGGGAGTGCTGGTCAAGCCCTGCTGGCAGCAGCATTCAGCTGCACCCACTCTCAAACTGAAGTCTCCATTCTGGGCTGAAAACACTACAGTCATTTTTGAACAAATTTCAACCTCATTAATGTTTCTGATGTGTAAAATTAGATCTTTGTATGGTGGGGAATTGCCTATTTGTAGTCTTTCAGAACAAAAGCAGAGTGTTTTGATGTCAGCTGGTTTTGGATCATGTTCTAAGTGCATCTTTTCCTTGTGTCCGTGCCTGCTTTATACTGTCCTGACTTCTCAAAATAGATTATACGTGATAAAATTCAAAAAAAGCTGCAATTTACATTGGCTTAAAGTTCTCCATTACCTTTTTGATGTCTAGAAGGGTAGTTACGGTAATTACTTGTTTCTGAAATAGATAATTGCCGATTCAAGTGTTATGATTAGGGAATGTTATAATAACTCGATAAGAATATTTACTTATCAGCTTCTCTTATTTGAAGATCAGCAATTAACAAAAGCAGAGTGAAGAATTTGCCACGTTGTGACTGAAGGTATATGAAGACAACCTACAGGGAGATCAACTCAGCAGCATATCTTCCACGTTTGTTAGCAGCCTACCATCACACTGCTTTGGGAGGATCTTTATTGTGCATCCTGAAGAACAGATAACGTTGTCACAAGTACATAATTGTGTCACCTAAAACTTCATACCAGCTGTAGAGTAGATGGCTCAGCTTCCTCCTGGGATTCGCTTCATCACATCATTTTCACGAGATCAGTGGTAAGTCTTGGTATGTTGCTGATCTTTGCTTGGGACAATGTGAGTTTGTATCTGGGGAAGATGATAGTGTTGCCTTGTTCTATTTTTGCTTTTTCACTGCTTAATGTATACAGCAAGAAAATATAGGCAGTAGTACAAAATAATAAATATTACTGACATTAGGGAAACCCAGACAGACCCTTATTAGTCAAGCGTTATAGAGAATAGAGCCTTTTCTTTACAAGGTGTATATTTGAAGTGTTAAATTTCATCTTTTTATTTTCAAACTCTTTGGTGGGAGGAGCGCTCAAGGTTACCTTTCTTTTCTTAACCAGAAGTGTATTTTCTCCCTCATAATTTGATGTGTAATATAGACTTGTAGAATTATAGTTTTAATTCTTGCTACTGCAATATTAAAACAAAGAAACAAACAAAAAAAAACCCCGAAACCTTTTTCCTTTTGGAAAACTAATCCTGGAAGTCGGATGGTATCAGTTCTTGTGCTTTCTGAGATAGAATACTGAGTCAATTGTGTGTAAGTAGCAAAAAAATAAATGAAGGACCAAACACTTCCATGTGAGCAATTTTATCACATTCTTTCTCTAGTATAGCAGCAAGGACAAAGTCGTTTCAGTTTTATTATTTTTGAGGATGCCTTTGGTTATGGGGGTGAATAACTCCACTCATGGTTTAACTTGCTGTTTTTTTAATGTTTCTGTGAATATGCCAGAACTATAAACCAAGACCTTGTTATGTAAAGGTTTGTAAGGCAGCAAATGATTGAAAAAGGTTAATTAAAAATTAGGGACAATAGTAGGCTGTGTGATATCAGACCTTTGTATGTATATAAGTACTTTTATTTGGAGATGTTAATTTTAAGATCAAGGCTAGAAGGAGCCAGTAGATACTCTCTGATCTTTGTGTGTTGTTAAAGCCACAAATCCACAAAACACACTCCTTCTGAAACATGTGCTACAGGTAGACAATAGAATAGATCAGATTATCTTTGTTTAACCCTTGCAATGACAGGAAGTTTGAGTTGCCCTTCTAATTAAGATGAACTGCAGAGAAAGACCCAAGGATTCCGGTGAGGTACAAATGAAAATTTCTTCCCAATCCCAAAGCTGGTTAATTATGTTCATGTGCTCCAGCTGACAGTACACACAGTCAGTGTCAGTCTCCCAGTCCATCTCCAGCAGTGGCTGATTTCCTTTGTTACAGAGGAAGGCAAAAATAAAGCAAAATCCTAAAAGCAGTAAGGAAAGAAAGAAGTAATAACCCACAGCAGTCAAACTGACAATTCACAGAGCCATCATTTACATCCTATTCGTACCAGAAAACCGGATGAGACAATGAAATGTGAAATCTGATTATCAGTATGTTTAATGTTGAACTGCCTTTTAATAGCCCCCAAGGGAAGGTTGTAAACAAGACAGATCAGCTCTGTGGACTCCACAGCAGTGCCATGTGGTCCTGCCCGTACCTGTGTGCTACCAGGATCCCTCCCAAAGCTAGAGCAGAGCAGATGTTGTAAAGCTGCGTAACTGCTAGGGTGGTTCTTCAGGCTGTTAGAGAATGGGGATAAAAGTTGTCTTCCACTATTCCAAGATTAACAATGGTTTGTGTAATGTTTTTATGTAACTTAGTGCTAAAAGTAAATCTGAATAAAACAAATTTCAAAAACTCTTTATATTGTAGGTATAGAGCCTTCATTTTCTCTCTCACTTTCCTGCTGTATGCCAGCTTCCATTTGTCAAGGAAACCTATTAGTATAGTTAAGGTAAGCAAGGTTGCGTCCTTGGTTAAACATCCTTCTACTCCTGTCAAACACGGAAGTAGTTGTCTTTTTCAGTATTTCCTTTTGTGAAAGGCGGTGTTAAACTTTAACTTGGAATGGTTTAAAAGATGAGAAACTGATAAAGCTAGTACGCAGTGACATTTACTTGATAAACTTCAGTGAGACCACACCTAGAATATTGCATATACATCTACTTTGGGCTTAAGACTTGAAACAGCTATGCCTACACTTAATTCACGTGAATTAATCTAATTATAGATATTTAAGAGTTTACAGGTTTGCATTCATATGTTTGAGAAAAGTTGCTCATACCTGATGAGTCAAAGACTGTTCCAAGTGCTGTTAAGCACCGTAGTCGTAGTTGTCTATACACTTGGGACTCTCTTCCCAGTGAAGCTGGTGGCAAAATATTATCTAATTCTAGTTTGTTAGTTTATAATCTTCAACTTGTATAACTTGCCAAACACAAATCAAATCCCCCAGGGCTGTATTGTATGTAACGGATGAGTAACAATGAGCAAAATAGGTTGATGTTAGTGAAGAATTTTGAAGTTCTGCATTATCAGAAACATGTTTTCGCTGTAATATATTGTTTCTAACCACATAATTACTCTTTCATGTGATGGTGGCCTCACCCAGCAAAATACCAAGTGGTTAATAACAGCTAACAACTTTACTGATTTCAGTGGGTTTGACAGGGGTTAAGATAGAGCTGGAATTCTTAAGTTTGTTGCTGTATGGGGATTAACAGTCACAAGTGTATTTCCCATTTTCAAATTTCCATTCTGTGTCAGGGAGAGCTGCATAAGCATTGTGCTGCTTCACATGAAGTTGAACTCAACTCCTTCAAAGAATATGCTGCCCAGATTCAGCCTGTCAAAAAAACATCTAATGTATCTCAGTGCGGTTGGGAACCATTTGGTAAGGGTTGTTTTCTTGGGTTTGTTTTTTTCTTTCATAATAATGAGCAATATTCATAATTAGGTTGTTTGCCTCTCTTGCTCTTTCTTTTTCGTGTGTGGAGGGATTCAGGAGATGCGTATGGGAAGGGTGTTTTGTTTCCATGTTTTTGTTGATTTTTTCCAAAGAAAGTCAAGTTGTGACTTACCTTATGGTATCTTTTCTACTTGAAGTCACTTAAACAACTGACATTATTTTACCTGTTTATAACTATGAGATGGTTAGATCAGTTTTCAGTCAGAAAATGGGATTTGTCTTTAGAATGTCTATTAAGGAAAAGAAGGGTGAAGAATAAAATAAATCATTATAATTTTCTGCTGTTTTAATTCAAGGTCCAGCAATCATTTAAATGAAATTACTCGGTGTTTATCTAAATTGGAATTTTTCAGAGTCGTTATCTGCCAGAAAGAATATTTTTCTTTCCATTTCAGTGTAGAAAAATGAGGGACTTTATTGCAGAACAGAGTTTACAGCTTACTGAATAGCTTATGAACCTGGCCTTTCACTTCAGTATTTGCCTACTTGCAATTAAACTTGAATTTAATTGTATTTGAATTTAATAGAGATCTTGAATGATTCCTTGACACTTTTATCACCACCAAGAACATCAGTGAAGTAGAATAGTCCATTCTGTCAATATGCCAGTCCACACCAGTCTATCTAGCCATCGGTTCTAATTCTTCTTTAATTAGCAATTAAAAAAAGTCCTACTCTGTTCAAAGATAATTAAAGATCTGAGCTCTGGATTTTCTGTGGACAAAATTCTGTGTGTTAACTGCCTCGTGCAAGATAAATCAGTCTATTGAAATTACTTAGTCCCATGGATTTCCAAATGTGTTGGGATACAGTTAAACTTGGTTGTTGTGTCTTGTCCCTGTACAAGGGGAGGCTGAGGTTCCTTGTCTGAAATACTAGTTAGCTTTCTTAATGAAGGCTTTCGAGCTCCAATGTCCTCCTTTTTCCATGAACACACAGGTTATTGCAAAGCTACCCATTTGGGATGGCACTCCAGGCTTGTTCTTTCAGCTCTGTTTTTCAGGCAGCGTAGCTGGCAGGCTGGGAGTAACACTGAAAGGAGGAATGCTTTAAGAACTGTGACTTTATTCCCAAAGTCAATGGGAATTGTGACGCCTTGCAAATACACAAACTCTCTGTCTTGGAATGAGCTCAGGTCTCTTGGTGTTTCTGTCTGGGTGGAGTCCCTCCTGCTCCCTCCATCCTGCCGACACGTCCCATTTAGTTGCGATTCTGCTCATTTGCTGTACAGAGCAGAACCCTGTGTTGTTTTTTTTTATAAACAGGATTTCTATCTCTGTGCCTTATGAGTAGTAGGAAAATGAAATGCAAAAGCCTTTAACCATTTAAAAATATGTATATTAAGCTGATTCCTTAAAAGCTTGTATGATGATGGATTATTTTAGCCATTTTGGCGTTAAAAGCTCACTCATTTGCAACACATCTTTCCACTTTTAATAAAGTCCGTAAAAGTTTGGGTTTTCTTTTTGTCAAAGGACCTATAAGAAAAGGGCACCTTGTTAATAGCTAATGTTTCTTCCCTTCCAAAATGCTTTTTTGAATAAGGTGGAATTAAGAATGGGCCTACCAGTATTTTCCTAATATACTACAGACGAAACACATCTCTACAACTGATTGTTGGTGTTAGTTTTCTTTTGTTAAATAAAATGTGTTTTGCGAAATGGATACTTAAGTCTAAAAGCGCCCTTTGAAAATTAAAAGTCAGTGTACATCCACTACCATTTTTCTCGAAACTTGTAAAAATGGTTGGGAAATTACTGGTACATTTAAACTGATAATTTGTTTTGATAATTATTTTTAGATAAGAACAACTATAAACAGTTACTGGGAGCATTGGATTACTCATTTCTGTGTGCGTATGCAATTGGAATGTATTTAAGGTAAATATCGCTCTCTTGGAAACCTGCTTCATCCTTTACTGTTAATATATGAGGCTGTACTATTTCTGAGATATTGTCCTTTCCTGTCCTAAAGTTTCTGCAGAAGAGTGCGAGAGCTTGGATGTAATTATCCTGCCTCTTTACTAGTTGCTGTGGAAGAAAATGCCTCATCCCGAGTTCCCAGGGGTATCATAGCTGTTGGTACACAGGAAGCTTCTCTGCCCCTCCCTGTCCTGACTGCCTCGTGCAGGAATGCCTTCCAGCTCACAGTCTAGCCTGTTGTTCTTTCATGTGCAATATGAAGGAATAGATGCTGGAATATATATCGTCAAACCTTATCTGTCTCCAGCTTGCACATGTAGACTAAGCTGATTGTCCTGGCTTTCTCTGTACTTGAAGGACAGAAGCAGGCACCTCCTAAAAATAATACTGAACACATCTTAAGAGGAGCGGTATTAGCTGCTGTTTGGAGATGCATCTTTTTATTGACTGAAAATAGAACCTTCGTAACTAGAACCGTCAACAAGGGAGACAAGTCTCCCTTTAAATGGCTGGAGACATGTCCCATCTTACAGGTCACTTGGAAAGTGATGATGTAAGTAAATCATTTCAAGTAAATCCCCTGTGCTTCAGGGGAGCATCTCCCCAGAAGATGGTTGTGCAGATGTCAGCTCTTGGCAATTAGTGAACATGAAATGTTTGTTGTTTTTTCCCGTCAAGTGCTAAAAATTGCTCATGTGCTGCTCTGAAGAAAAACAGCAGTTACCAGTAAAGTTTCTCCTCAACCAGAATTAAACAACACAAAAATGTTCTTTATTTGTGAAGGCTTGGGGTATGATCTGATTTTTAATTATCACCTTTCTTTTTATTTCCTTCCATATTCCAAGTGGAATAATAGGAGAACGGCTGCCTATCCGGTACTATCTGACAGTCGGGATGCTTGCTAGTGGACTCTTCACTGCAATGTTTGGATTGGGTTATTTCTATAATATACATAATCTGTGGTTTTACATAATGGCCCAGGTAGGCACGATGTTATTTGGATACTCTTGAGTTTCCATGGTGCTGTTTAGTGTTGTATTGGGGTTTTTTTTCAGTTGCAAACAGTGATTAGTGGTTGGATGGGAGGATGTAAATGCTGGCATATGTTGTCATTGGTGACAGGCAGAAATGAAAGAGTGGATAGCCCCAGGTTTTATTTTTGAAAAACGGTGGTTTTTTTTTTTTAGTGGAAGAAATCTTTGAAAACAAATTAAAGTGTTTCAGTCTGTGTCAAATCAGTGATCGAATCTTTGCAAGCCTAAATGTGGGCGAGTTTTAAAACAAACGTATTTACTTTTGTCAGTCTGCCAAGACCTGAGTGACGCATCCTGGCTTTCTCTGCAGGAAAATTACATTTATGCTGCTAATGATGGACAGTCTCCCACATTGGTGTGGCTGAGAACAGGCAGCTTCTGTAACGAGATTCATCGTGTGGGATTTTTCAGAGCAATTGTAGATCTAATAAGGCGTCACAAGAATTTTTACCATTGACCTGACAGGGAATTTAGGTCAGGACCAGGATATGGTTAGCACTTCCGAGTCATTTTTGGACACATCTGCGCCTTGCACTGCTGCTGTCTTTGTGTTGTTGCAGTAGCACTTTCACCGCTGGCACCTTTGCATGGCATTGTGCAACACGGCATGCAGCGATACTAACTCGGGTACTGCAAGCTCTTATAACCGTTTCACCAAGTCATCCCTTTAACCATGTCACTGCTCCAGCCCTCTTGGCTCATGTGGTTTCCAAGACAGGAGCTGGCTCCTTTAGGGTTAAGCTGACTGTCTCTACCCGGTGTGGTCTTGCACCACCAGCCTAATTGGGTTTTGTTGGGTAGAGTGAGGTTGTTTCGTTGCATGTTCAAATGCTCATTGTACGTGTGAGTTATTGTACTATGATCTTTGTGTTAATGTGTAATTCTAGATGGGGAGGTTTTTAGGAGGTGAGACAAGTTAGGGTTATGATCTGTGCAACATGGAGGCTGAAATAATTCTTACTTCAGCCTGAATGTAGTAAGTTAAGTTTCTTCTCTCAGTTTATTTATAAGTGTCTGTAAAGCATTTTAAAGTTAATGTTCAAAGTTATCCAGTCTCCCCTGAAGTTTTCTTCTTTTCCACTTATATTGCAAACACGCTTTGCTTTATGTTCAATTTGAGATAAGTAGCAGTATGTTGTTGTTTGAGTGTGGGGAATTTATTTCTCTGTTCAGTTCAGTGCGATGTGACTTTTGGTAAGCCTGTGATTGAATTACAATTCTTATGTGGTTTAAATCATAAAATAATTGGAGAGGTGTAGGTAGAGGGAAGAATCTCTGGAAAGCATTGTAACTTATTGTAGGAAAAGAATGCTTTCAAAACCCCCCACTAAATTTCTAAATTCAAAGCATTTGTCTAGGCTTCCTTTTCCCAATGCAGCACTCGGCAGGAATTGTGTAGGAACCTGACTTATTATAGGGTATGTTTATTTATTATTATTTTTATATACTTTCAGATAGCTAATGGGTTGGTGCAAACTACTGGCTGGCCGAGTGTCGTTACATGTATTGGCAACTGGTTTGGAAAAGGAAGGTAAATAATACATAATCCAAAGTTTTGGAAGTACAAATCAGTACATTCTGGGCTGTCGTATTATAGTCAATTTAAATACCTTTCTTACGTTTTGGGTGTTTTTTGGGGATGAAACAAGCAGTTAGGTAGATCCTTGACAGGAATTTTCTTACAGTGATTAGTTTGAAATAAATATCTGTTTGAAATACTCTCTCTCATGTCAAAACAGTGTTCTGTGATAGCTCTTTAGTCTGATGTTTAATTTTTCAGATTAAATATTTCAGAATTGAATTAAGAATAATTCCTGCAAATGCTAACAGTCTAAACCCACTTCTAATAAAGGCTGTTCTGACATTTTAATGTGGAATTTCCCATGTTTTCATTTGTTTCAAAACAGGTCAGGATATAACTCTAAAAGTATCTTTTTCTCCAATGGCTTTTTTTCTAACACACTTACAGAAACTTGAAAATTTATTTGAAAAAAGAAAATGTGCATGGCAACTGATTTAACCTTTCTTTTTGTCACTTTCTTTAAATCATTGTTTTGTTTTTTTTCCTTAATCCTGCATAGAGATCACTCACTATGTCTATTGTCATACCATACAGGAGTTTTCCATAAATTTTGCATGCTAAATCCATTGGCTCTGGTAATGGTCGATACCGGTACTATTGTAGATACACACCATTGAATGAACATTATTGTCAATCGGTTCAAGAGAAGGACATACAAAAATAAAGTATATGCTTTCCATATAAAATCACGGGCTAGTTAAGAACATGTAGGCTCACAGTAGTTTTTTGTAGTCCCTGCGACCTTTTTGGTGAATGTTACAAAATGTAGAGAATTAGAACTGTCAGTCATACAGTACTGGATAAAACCGGTGAGCCTGTGCAAAACAAATATGTCTATTCAGATTTTGCTTTGTGCTAAAGCAACAGCCTTTACTTTTAGGAGGCTGCATAGTGGACTGGCGGATAAAGCTCTGGTTTGAATGTCAGTGATCTGGTTCTTTTTTTCATTTTGGTACAAATTCCATGAAATGTGAGCAGACCTCTTAGATCTTGTCTTCGACCAAAAGAAAAGATTTGGTTTAGTTCAAATTAGGTTGCTCCAGGTAAACTCCTGCTGAGAGCGAGGCAGTTTTCCCATGGCTTACGAGGGGAAGAAAACACCCGCTAAGTGTCATGAATTCAGTAGGATTTTTGTGGTTTATGTTAGCTCAGATGGAGCCTATTCTACAGCAGCTCTAATCTGGATTTCCAGGCAGACAGCAGTTTGATGTGTCTGTTAGCCAAGCTTGCGCAGGTGTTATCTTCTACTATTGCCTAGCAAGTCCAGAATCTGATCAGAAAATACTGAATTTGCTCTACCTATCCTGTACAGATTGTTTTCTTCTGCATGATAAGTGTAACATATCCTGAAAACATCAGATTATCGGTGCAATGTGTTTCCAGGAGGACTTCCATTCCCGGAAGCATCAAATTTAGTGTGCATATGCTACGCAACGTCTACATACTTGTTTTTATCAAAGAAACGCTATCCAGAAATACACAAGCCCTAGTGGTGCCTCTAAATGCCATTAAATGCAGGGCAAGTTCTGTCATGCACAGGGGAGTATTTAGAACACTTCTATTAATATTTAGGTGCCTTGAAATTGCCAGATGAAAGACTGTAGCATAAGAACAATAAGATTGCAAATATTTAACTGACACCACAGATGAACAGTCATTTTTGATACACTTTTCTCAAGATAGTAATGCTTATTTTTGGAATAATAATAAATGTTTGTGGTGTTTTTTTTTTTAAATGCAGGAGGGGTTTGATCATGGGAATCTGGAATTCGCACACTTCAGTGGGAAATATCTTGGGATCCTTAATTGCTGCTTATTGGGTGTCTACATGTTGGGGTCTCTCCTTCGTGATGCCTGGTGTTATCATTGCTGTGATGGGAATTGTTTGTTTCCTGTTTCTTATTGAACGTAAGTGTTTTAATGGGATAAAACTGTGGAGGGTTCATTATGGGTAAAGAACACCAGGTGTTTAAGCTAAATGACCCAGTGCAAAGTATATTCTTCAGGCTAGGCCAATACTTAAAGAACTTCTAGGAAGTTCTAGAACACTTGATGGAGAAGAACCTGTGTACTTCTAAAGAGTTTATGTGCTCTTACTCTGGCATACCTGAGAGAGTAAGACTTCAGAATTCAGTCCACTGCCCTGTCATTACTGCCATGTCTTTATAAATTGTTCAAGTGTATCTTAGCAGAGTGTCCCACCTGGCTGCAATGTATATCCTGTGCTACCATTCAATCCATGCCATCCATATTCTGTGCTATGAAACAGAGCAAGTTTTATCACTTTTAGTTAGAAATTAAAAAGAAATGCCCCGTCTTATTCCTATGTAGACGCAGAGATATTAGTATGAATACTTACTTTCCTGTAACTGTCCTATCTCAGGAAGTAAAAAGTTCTGCAGATATAACTAGAATGCTGTAGTGAGCTGGACTGCCAAAATAGCACTTAATGTGGTTGTAGGATGGGAAGGGTACCATGGAGCACCCTTTTCTTTTTCCCTAAAGCTACAGCTACACATTTTTACCAGAACTACTTCTGTGTTATCCGTACTGTTGTTTATTGTCCGTAAATTACACTACTGGTGTTTTAAGAGCTATTCATTATGCTTGTTTTCACTAGTAACTATATGTGGTATTGTATTTCAGATCCTAAAGATATAAGTTGCTCCTGCACACCATCCAGTGTAAGTGAAAGCTTTTTCTATTTTGATTTTTGCCTCCTAATATACATTTATTATGATAGTTCTGGAAATCAGATAAACTGCATGGCTCTTTTGTGCCGAGCTGTTATAACTGACCCTATACTTGAGGGAATGATTTGGCTTCTGGGTTTCACTGGTAAACCAGTAACTTACTTTCTGTCAAAGCAATGTGAATCAAGAGGTGAATGCGTTTGTTTTAACTTAAGTTTTGGGATTGATGAGCTTACTACAGTAAAGCAAACAAAAACTGCTCATCTTTTTTTTTTTTTTTTTGAGTTCTCTTACTTCCCTCCAGTCTTCCCAGCCATCTTCAGAGCATTTTGACCTATTCTACTGTTCTTGCCTTCATTGCTTAGATGTGACATAATGAGATAGTTGCCAACCATATCCTGTGAAGGGTCTCGCTGTGTGAAAACCCTGTATTAGGCATTGCAGAAAGTAAAGAGCAAACAGCCTTTTTGCTGACATAGCATCAATGAACCATGCATCTGTGGGCTTGGGGATGGAAGGTGGGATGTTCCCTTGGAGAGAGGGAAGGACAGTAGGAGCATGTCGTGCGGGAAAAGAGGAAGCAAGGAATGAATATGAAGCTGAGGTGAAGAAATTGGAGCAGTTAGTCTGTGACAGTGAGTGTAGTCGTGATATAATAAGGCCTTTATTTAACAAAAACTGGCATTAATGAAGGTATGTGAAAAGGAGAGAAGTAATCTGTTCTTAGTGGTATGGGTCACGTGACAAATCAATGCTTTAGTTTTTGTAGCATAACAGGATAATTTGGGTTGGAAGGGATCAGGCCTCTGGACATTGTATGGCCCTACACTCTGCTCATATAGGTCTAAATTTGACATAGGATCAAATTGCTGCTGTCATATTTTGAAATCCTCAAGCTCTGGTACCAAGACATTTGCCCAGTGCTTTTGAACCAAAAGTCCATAAGACATCTTATGTACTCAAAATTAAGTAATGTAGAAAGCCATGTCAATGGCAAAAAAATGTGCCTTAGAAAGGTTTAGCTACTAGTGAGGAGGCGATTCCTTCCTTTCTTGCCTGGTGTAGCTCTTACCCAAGAGGAGGGAGGCAGTCTGAACAAAACGAGAGAAAAGTAACTAACAAGGAAAGGGGAAAAAGAAAGTGAGCATTAGGAAGACCAGCTGTGTATAACTTCTTGTAATAGACTGTCATTTGTAGCCCAGTTTTGTTCAGGGGTGTGTTTGCAAGTTCATCTCTGTTTCATGTTCCTTAAGACTCTGGTATGTGTTTGTCTCTAACAAAAACCTAGAGCAGCGTGTTGCTCCAGGCTCTTTCTCCTTTGGCTCCCAGGAACCTGTGGGCAACCACGTTTTCAACTAGTAGGGGGGAGACTGGCAAAGAAGGTCTTAAGGTTTCCCATGTGTGAGGGCAAATCAAGGCTGTTAGGGAAGGCATTGGAGGGAAGGTCCCAAGGGAATCCCACGTTTTCCACTGCTAGGGGATTGCACCTGGAGATTGTCTGCACACGTAGGTATATGTGAACTATACCTTTCAGTTGCAAGTCTCACAGATAGATTGTGCAGGGATCACGGATTGTCATGGAGTTGTCAGAGTTGGAAGTGACCTTTAGAGATCATCTAGTCCAACTCCCCTGCTAAAGAGCAGGGGATGATTGCTGGTTTTTTACCACCCTCCTCAGTAGTTTCAGGTAGATGGCTCTTACAT
The DNA here is from genome assembly GCF_964106895.1 of Numenius arquata. Lineage (NCBI taxonomy): Eukaryota > Metazoa > Chordata > Aves > Charadriiformes > Scolopacidae > Numenius > Numenius arquata. The sequence goes on from NC_133576.1 coordinate 44,366,670, forward strand.
TTTAAATGCTCTCTTCTTGAGTAATAACTGAAAGCAACTTTTCTAGCCTGTGTTATCTCCTCTTTACCAGTTAATGGGCTTTTTCTCCTCAGGTGAAGTACTGTTGATAAAGCTTCTGAACACTTGTAATGGTCTATGGAACCATTTAGTTCCATAGTTTAGTTTGTTATTGTGAGGTAAGGTGTGCTCACAATGCACCTTATTTTTCATTTAATTCTTTTTCATTTCTTAAAGATAAAATATTCTCATACTTGACGAAAGTTAAGTGATTCTTAGAGACTTCTAACAGGAGGCATTTTTTTTCTTTAGCTTTTGTGTAGTGCAGAAATGCTCTCATGAACGCTTCAACTGCTGTTTGTAATACCTAGAGCATAATGTTTACAGAATTTGCTGTTAAGCTTTATGGAAGTAAATGTTTGGTATTTTTTTTAAATACACTTCCACTGGAAAGCATAACTAAAGACTTCTGCACAGTATATTGCTTGTATGTCTCAAGGAGGTAGTATGGAAAAATCTCACATGCAATATCCACTTGCCGTGATGTTTTTAACAAAAAATTAGTGTTTTAGGAGCTTTCCCCCGCCTTCCATTCACCATCCTTTCACCCAGTCCCGGAAAGGGGCTAGCATTTGACCTAATCTCTAGGGCCACCAGCAAGATCACTGCGCCAGGTGCAGTGTCATTGTGTAGGGATGCATTTGACCTCTGTTTCCCTGGAAACCTTGCTTTCCAGAGCAAAGGGCATCACTCCTTCCTTCGCTGTTCCATATATTCAGATCTGCAGATCTTGTAGGAGGTTTATAAAAGTGCTTCCCCGCCTGCCTTGGACCCTTCTCAGCTTAAGATTTGTCATTGTCTTGGGAAGCTGTATGTCACTTGAATTGCTCAAATACCTCTCTTCAGATCTGTGTGGTCTGCAAAGTACAATGGATTCTAAATCCTTAGTGAATAGGGCTCAGAGCTTCTGTTCGCTGTGGGTAGGGTGGTTTTAGAAGTAAGGAAATTAGTAAGGTAAGAGCAGAAGTTTAAGGAGATCTACAAATGCAGATGTGGCAGTGACCATGTCCGATTGTAAAGAGAACAATGATTGCTAATTGAAGGAAGGCTCATCTAATAAAATAAGACTGTGTTATTACTGGGAACAAAAAAATTCAGACGTGTTGTAAAAGGTGTAGAATTTGCTGGCAGGCATAAAATGCTAGCTGTCCTTTTTTAATCGGTTGTTTCAGTGACAACCTGAACAACTTGTGTGCTTTTGCAGGTAGTTAGAAATGTTTTTCTAAGAAATTAAAGAACCATACACACTTGCTTTCCTCATAAAGCTGTAGTAGGTCACTTTGGACAGCTGTCTTGGTTAGGTGCAGGCAGCTCTGCCACCTGGTGCCAAAAGCCAAACCTCATTGTGGAAAAATGAGGCCGGTTAAATTTAAGCACAACTAAAATAAATGTTCAACGTGAGGGAAGGACTTAGGATAGATTTATATTAAGATTTATGGATCAGATTCATCTCTGTGTGGTATCGCTATTTTGGAATAATTTGGTCTACTGTTTATTTGCAGCATGATTGTGAGCCAAATATTTCTACACAGTTTGTAGTGGTGAGTAATCAGATTTCACTGAGTTGTCCAGAAGCACAGGCGGCGAGCCAGGCCCAGAGCCTTGGATGCATGGTTCTTGTTCTTCATTCACCGATTTCTTGGGCTGTGTTTCATTTGCTTGTATTCATCTTGGCTCTGATTTATAAATCTGAAATTTGTTTCAAAACAAATATTTGAGTACAGTAAAATGCTTTTAAGTGCTAGCATTGGAGGCTTAATCTATGACTTTCCAAAAGGCTATACCTGCGACAAATGCAAGCGAGAAGTCAGTGCGCTTTATTAAGTACTGGTATACTTTCATAATGAAAGTTAAAGAGTAGATTTACAGGCATTTGAGAAATATAATGATTTATAACTGGTTTTATTACTTCTCATCTTTTCTCCCTGTACCCTTTTTTTTTTTCCCCTGGTAAGCATGTTAGTTGCATCATGTTCATACAGAGCTGTCTTTATGTTCTAGGAACTTTCTTTAACCTGACTTTGCATTTCCAGGAAACTTAGTTCTCTTAAGCTCCTATGGCAAAGTGCTTCTGCATTTAAAAGATACCAGACTGCAATTTTTATCTTCTGAAAAGGAGAAAGAAGTCTAAGTATTAAATGTGCAGCCTCTCAGTCTAGTCCTTTTCCCCAGACATTTCCTCCTTACCACAGTAAATCTTATTTTTGACAGTCAAATGAAAAAATCTCATTTTTTTTCTGCTGAGCTGCTGAATAAAGATGTAGATGACTTGTCTCTAGATAATGGATTTTCTTCCCCACAGATTATTGTAAATCGCTTTTTTGACAAGAGCCTAATTTTCTGTAAGATAAAATTTAAAAATCTGCTTCATCAGACACTGTGGTTTTGTGTGTTGTTTGTTTATTTTGGGAAATACATGCCCAAGACATGCCTGAGGCCTGCATTGAACAGCAGAATACTTTAGTTTATCCTTAAAATTTTTTTGCCTTTTTAGAAGGATTTTGTTGATGAATGGCAGTTTGTCTAAAGAATACTGCAATACATATCCTTGCATTTTTGTTGGGGAAGAATTGCCTATTGATTAATTTTGAATTAAAATGTTCAGTGTTTTATTATTTGTGGTGGTGGGTTTTGGGTTTTTATTTGGGGCAGAGTTCGGGGGCTTTGTTTTCTTTTGCTTTTTTAATGTGGCATCCAGAAAGTGATTAGACACTTAAACAAACATCTCATCCCTGAGGAATGCATAGTGCCTCTTGTGGTCTTAGCAATAAGTTCTCTGTACCTGACTGCAAACCTACATTGAAGCTGTGTATGTAATTTGGTGGACAAACCTTAATGTCCTTGGCAAATCTTTTTAGACCAAGGATCTCAGAATTATGTTTTCCAATGAATACAGTTGTTGTGAACTGGTACACTAATGCACTTGTTAATAAGTAAGTATAAAAAGCAAGCCCATCTGGGGCTCAAAGTATAGCTTGTTGCCTCGATTTCTGTACTGAGCATGCTGGAGGTGCTCAGACTCTTCATTATCCTTCCTGCCTGCAAAAGCACAGTCCATTTCTGGGTTAGAAGAATGGAGTGAGCATGAGTTAAAGGGATAAACTTTTATTTTAAAGGGACAGGGAAATGAAGAATCAAGGTTTTCCTGAAACAAATCAACTTCTCTGTTGCTACTAGGATCATCTTCTTATAAGAAAAAATTAAGTTTGCAATGTCAGTGAAAGTTCAGTAGAGGAAAAAACAATAAAGATGTTAAGAATAGTGCAACTGTGCTCTGAATTCAGTACGCTGCTTCTGTATAAAAACAGAATGAAGTTAGCCTTCAAATAAATTTGTGATTGCATTTTATGTACATTGCCATAGGTCTGCAAAAGAACTTTAAAAACCCAAAATACAGAGTCATTAAATGAAAGATGCTTCATTTTGGGTTATGTTTATGTTACAATGCACAGAGGCTTTTGTTGCAGAGAAATGATTAGCTCTAATGTAGCCCTTTAAAAATCAAGCAACAAAAGTATGGTTTTTTTTGTTTTTTGTTCTTTTTTTTTCAGAGTTCTAAAAACATCTTGAATGGTGCATGTCGATTCAGAGTCCAGATGCCAACCTTAAACGCTAAGGAAACCAGCAGACCTCAGGTAAAATCTAACATATTGTTGTAAAATAGTACAGAAGACTTCCCAAAGCTCACATAAATATTCCCAGTAGATTTATTATTGGTAAAGATTGCTCTTCGTTTTATTATACTGACATCTACTTCCATCTTCATATAAAAATGTAACTCCATACAAGGGAACTAAGCGTTATCTAACATAAATACTGCAAACTAAGCTGAGTAAGACAGCATGCTTACTCAGTTGGTCTTAACTTGTGCTCTTCATATAATTCCAGCAAAAGTACTGCACTGCAAAATATTTGAAAGATAGCCATTTGAAATCTTTAAAGTACTTTCACCATGTTTGTCCCCTCCTTGCAGTCTCACTTCTCTCCCTTTGTCATGTAACAGAAGTATGTACTTACCATTACACCTAGAGACAGAGTTCTGAACATGAGCAATTAAAACTTGTAACTGTAAGTGCTGGTAATTCTCACTGGAAACTGAATTCTGATTTGCCTATTTGTCAGCAAAAAAAAAAAAGACATTTTATCTTGTGATGGACATTAACTGAAAATTTCCTTTTGAAATTTTGTATTTGTATTCAGTACACTTGGCACATTATATCCTGAGAGGGTGACTTTTTTTTTAACTTCTTTCAGACTTTTACAGGAAAACAGAAACTTCCTGTTCTTTTCATCCTTTGCCCACAAAATAATAATCAGCATTCACAGGGTGTAATAATCAGTGTTGATGGAAAGGTTTTGAAATTTTTGTTAAGGAAACACTTTACTCAGAATTTCGATCAGTCCAGCTTAAACCCCCTTTGTACTGAGTTTATTCACGTTCATTTTGAGCTGCCCAAGAACAGTCTCCAGCCTGGAAACCATTTATCAATATTATTTCACAACCAGCTGGAAGATAAGGGGAGAAGATCTAACAACATCAGTAGATGTCTTTAGACGAGTCATGGAGACAATTAAAATATAGTCAGGAAATCAGTAGACAAAGATTTCTCTTCTAACTCTGTTAGTACTTCTATTTGGCACCCTCGCTATCAGCCTGCACAGAGAGTCTGCATAGCAAGTGGGCACAAAAGACACATCCCCCCCTCCTCTCACACTGACTACTGCTCCCTTGTGAGCAGGACAGAGAGACAACACGGACAACAGAGCATGAGGGCACTTGCTGGCAATCCTGTTAATATTCCTTTTCTTTTTTTTTTTTTTTTTCTTCCTGCCAGCTGGGCCTTATCTTTATAATATGGAGTACTAACAAATCTTTAATAAAAAAATGAAAAATCCTTGTTTGTCACTGTTTGGGACCCCTGATTTTCTGCCAGTGACAAAAGGTAATCTTACTCTTGTCAAAGTGGAGTTGAACGTCTTTCCTTTCTACAGTGGTTGTGCTACACTTATGCTGAGCTGATTATTGCAGTCAGCTTTTGTGCCTGCACAAACAACAGATGTTTTGGATTTACGAGCTGGTCTCCTCCAAGCTCACTGGAATGGCAGCTTTTACTGATTTTTTTCATTGACCTCTTCAATTACTGTAAAAAGAAAGCAAATATTCAGGATATGCAGTGATTGAAAGCAGAATGTGTTTTTGGCTGCGTGACCTGAATACCTCTGTGTGTTCATTACTGCTTATATGAGGTTGGACTCTTAAAAATTGCAGAAAATCGAAGGATAATGAATCCTTCCCCAGAGATCAAGAGTCTGCCATATGCCTAATCACACTCTATGACTTGCTGACAAGGCTGCACAATGTTATCTTTGCCAAGCATAAACTGCTTGCTTCATTTATCATTTGGCTATGTGCAGTATAAAAATCCCATATTGTAGATAAAAGCTTCCAGCATGAGTTGCTAAATAAGTTATTCCAACTTTGGTCACTTCCACTTCAATATTTAACCCTCTCTTCTTAAGTAGGCTTAGAGCTACCTGTCTGAGAAATGAGCACCATTACCTTGGACAATCCTGATTAGGTTTGCTGTGCAAATTGTGCAAGAGATATTCCCTTAAGAAACTGTCTAGACCTGTCTTCCGTTGAACCAAGTGGGGAGCTTGACTGCATAAACATCCCTTTTTTTTTTTTTCCCCCCCTTTTTTCCTCCATGTTTTTTATTGTTAGTAGCTGATACGGTTTGAATTGCTACTGTTAAAATAGTTCAAGCTTTGAAGTTGTTTCAGTAATGCAGAAGATAAGTACTGATGATGATGCAGTGGCTCATGTGCCATAGCGTAGGTTTACAGTGCCGTTTTAGAGGTCTCTAGATGTTTTTCCTGTCTTCTAGTTCCTGCTTCACCAGAGTGAACAGTCTCCCGTAAATGTTGCATCCAATCTACCAACTCTGTACAGATGTTATGGATGCTGTATGATAGCTTCTAAAATTATACTGAGTGCCTGGGCTCAGGTGCCCAGATGGATCCCTAGTGTTTTCTCCTAAATGGAGTTCTTTAAAAACAGAATTTACTTAGAATCACCGAAGGTTAAGTAGCAGGATTGAATTTGAATTTTTCCAGCACTTAATATTTTTTTTTCTTTCTTCCTCCGTCATCTTGCCAAATATTAATCTGAAAGCCTTCATCTTCGTAATAACTATGGGAAATAGAATGATGTGCTGTTTGATCTTTATCAACCTGTAGCCAAATATATGTTTGAGGCTTAATTCTTTATTAAGGCTTTATTCAAATGCACAAGAACTGGAAGAAAGAAACAGTATGTAGAGTATGTCCATAGCTAGTAAGAGTACACATCTAGGTAAGCTTCTCAGTGAGCAGGTGAAATTGAAGGTAGCTATTGGTAAAATCTAGGCTTTTATAATTTGTGGATTGTAATGCTCAACAAATGAAACAGACATGGAAAGATAAGTGATTGCTTAACTTAAAGCACTTGGTATCCATAATTCGATTGGAAAGATGACCTGTATTTAAATCGGTGAATAAGATGATGTTACAGAGTCTGAAAAATGGGCTTAATATTTGTACAGGAGGAAGATAATAGCATGCTTTTGTATGGAAATGCGTTGTAGTACTCAGTACTCATTGTTCCTTTCTTTTTCATATGGTGTTGCTGGGGGAAATTGCAGGATCCAGAGATGCAGCACTTGCTTATTGACAGTGAAAATTGCAGTGTGTCACTGAACTCCAGCCCTGTGGCCACTGGGGAAGGTAGACACGGGACATCAGCTATCAGCTTCCTTGGGGCCTTGCGAATACCTGTGAGTACATGTGCTGTTCTTACCGGTTCTTGTAAGAATTAGGTTTTACCTCAGAATCCATATTACTGAGAAGTTCTAGATGGAGTGCTAGGTGACATTAACTTTGCATCACAAGCTTTCATTGTCTGGTGTATACAGGGCTAAAGCAGATCCTGGTACACAGGACAAGGTGTGCCCTTCCCAAAGGAGGAGTGAAGAATCAGTATAAGAGTACTCTTTTCCCCAGTAAGCAGATGGCATAAGCTCATTGGTAGCATCTTAGAAACTACAAGTATCTAGGCTTCAGCATCTGTGTGAATGGCTTGCTTTTTTTTTTTTCCCTCCTCATTATAAGTAATACTAGAGCAGCCTGTAATGTAATAGTTTGCTGGTCTTAGTTAATGACACATGGATATTAAGAATGGAATAGCAAGCTGAGTTTGGAAGCACTTCTCTGTGTCAGAGCTTCCTTCCGTGGCTTCCCTTTTACACACTTGAAAATTGTTTTCAAAAGCTTTAATTTTAAAATCATTTGTATAGTTTATATTGAGAAGTTTCAGATGGCCCAAATATTTGGAGTGCTTGTAAAAGCAAAGAAAGGAAGTTTCTTTTAGGTCAGGGACAATCGGCCTTGATTGTCCTCTCAGCTTGAAGTCTAGCAGCTTTAATGGGATGCACAAGTAGCATTATCTACAAATTGATTTGGACCAGGTATAAAGGTAAGGAAGGAAATGCCCAGCACTGTATTCCTGCATCCTGTTGTTCTGTTCAGTCTGATCCTCTGTCTCAAGTTTTTTCCTGTGGCAAAGTGGAAATAATGGGTAGAAAAATTTCTGCTGTTGTGATCTCTGTAACTGCAGTATTTTTCCTGCCTGTTGTTGGGAAGGGTCACAGCTGTACGTGAAGTAGAGCCAGCTGTGTATGTGTGTTGTCTGTGCAGATAACTGCAGTACTCCATACCAGGGACTTAAGAAGTCCTGTGTCAAACAAAAAGCTATCAGATGGTGAGGGAAATGAAGGTAGGTTAATACGGCAGTGTGGTTGCAGCTCTGTGCAGTAAGCATACTTTTCATATACCCAGCAGGAAAGAGGATGGAGCAAATTAGTATTTTAAATAGGTGTATGCCCTGTCTGTAATCTACTTTTACCACATATCAATTTGAACTGTGTCGTGCTGGTTAACTGGCTGTATGTAAAGAGTTAAACAATAAGGGAGAGATTGTAAACCCAACTGAAGGATTGATCTAAAGAACACAAAAATATGCCCATTTCTCTGGAATACACTCCAAACCTGCTATAGTGCTATATAAAAAAACCTCTTTACATGAGGAAAATAAGTGATGCGGATGTCCCAAACAGTATCAGATTCTCCCTGTTGATTTTAGTGTTCCCTCTCGGTCAATTCAGTACAATTACGAGAAGAGAAAACATAAGTAAACTACCACAGTCTGCTCTGATTGTCAGCTTTGTGCTGTTAGGGAAAGAATGCTTCTTGGGAATTCTTAAGAGAAAAAGAAAGGCCTAAATGCTTCTTAGAAGCCATTTTCATAATGGTCTTTGAAAGCAAATAGCAGCCTCTGTGAAGATACTAACTTCCTATTTCCTTTGTTTTCTTAGGGAGTCATAGAGTTCTCCCTTTGTCTTCTGTTTGCGAAACTGGTGAGCTATACTTTCCTCTTCTGGCTTCCGCTCTATATCACAAATGTAGGTAAGTATCACAATAAGGGGATACAGAATTATGACTACAAAGTGTCTGGAAGTAAGAGTTTGAAAATAAATAAGAGAATAAACATTGCTACTTCTGAAATATGGTATCTTTGCTATAGCAGCAGGAGAGTTTTAAGTCACCAACTGACATATTTCTCAGTTTTATGAATTCTGTATTATGTGAGGGCATTTTCAAAGCAAATGAAGAAAAAGAATCTGGCTTATCTTCAATAATTCAAAGCATCAGTGCTGTGGCTTTGGCTCTTGCAAACCAATCAAAAAAAAGTTTACTTTCTAATAATGTTTCCAAATGATCCAAGTCCCCTATTAAAATATATACCAAAAATCTAAACAAGCTTCTTTATCTGTTCAGTACTGCTGGGGTTTTTTGTGCTGTAGAGTACGAGGAAGGAGTTCTCCTTAGCCAGAGAAATTCATGTTCTTGTGAGTGTGACCCTTAAACCCCCAGTTAACAAAGAAGTTGTCCTGGCCAAGTATGGTGCTAACAACCAGCAGGTAACAACCAGTTCAGACACGCTGAACACCCTATGAAAACACCTGAAGCTGCAAATCCTGTAGCTAAATGCTGTTGTGTGTGGACTCTACCTGACCAGTGCTCCTGCAGAACTGAGTACCTTAAAAGCAGTGGGCTTTTATTAAAAAGGCTAGTGATATTTACCATAGTATTGCCACCTGTGTTGTGGCAGATACTGGTGAGGTTATGGTAGTGCCACAGCCACCGCTGTTTTAGCACATGCTGCTCTTTCAAATGTATTTCAGAAGCTTAAAAAAAGATACCAAAGGATTTAGAAATTCATCTGGTTTTGAAACTTCACACTGAACACAATGGGACTTGGATGCCAAACTTCCTGATGTACTTTTGGAAGTATTACCCCATAGCGTATCAGTGACTACATTAGACTAAATACACGTATGTGCAAACAGCGGTCTGCACCACCCATGGCAAACAGGGGAGTTGAGGAAATCACTTTCTCTTCATAGTCTCCATAAACTGCATGTTGCGTGTTGTGCCAAGCAGGGTGGCCAGACATAATTTGATGATGAGTATTACTGGTCGTGCGCTAGAGGTCTCAAGGATGAGGCTCTGTAAGTGATCCAAAGGTAGGCTAATCATGCTTTTAGAGCAAAGAGCCTCACTTAGGAGCATTGGTTAACTGCTTATGATTCTGTGGCTATGCACAAATGGGAATATTGTTATTCTGAGCTTCAACAATCAACAGCTCTATTGCTTGGACTGTATCTATAGTTAAAGTGGTGTAGTGTCCTGCCATGGGTGTAATTGCATTCAAAAGACTGTATCCTTGAATAGCCAGTTCTAATACATTCTTATTTGTCAAATACAATGACACCTTATGGGAACTTATTACTGTGGACAAACAATGCTTCTGTAAGATACCTTTACCGTAGCGTGACAAGACTGTGTTGAGCATACTACATTTTATAGTCTGGAAATGAGATGAATGTTCTACTTCTGTCACTAGAGCATCTTGATGCCAAAAGAGCTGGGGACCTTTCTACGCTGTTTGATGTGGGTGGAATCTTTGGTAAGTTCTAATGTTAATATTTCATCCTTAACCAGGATCTAGATTAGCTCATTTCCCCTGGTTGCAGTGCAACACAGAGCACTTGAGAGCTAAGTTTATTGTTGCGTGTGAGGAGCTGAGACCAGTGAGAAGCTGGGCACAGCTGGATTCTAGGGTGCCAGCAGTGGGGCCACGTGACACCTAGTGAAAAGGCTTTATGAGTTCAAAAGCAGCAGAACAATGATTTCTAAATATTTCTTCCACCTCTGTTCCACCCCCACCCCTGTCATCTCGGATGTTCAGTTAGAAGGAACAGTGAGGAAGAACAACTGTCTGCTTCTGTTGTCTTCCAAGTCAAAAACCAGTTGGGTTAATAAGTATATTGCTAAGTGCAAATTATGTTGTCAGTCACATGTTGTGTGTAACTGTACGTTAAAAGTTATATTGTGTTGTTTTAAACTGGGTTGGGTTTCATTAAGTATAACTGATGTCTTCTCTGTAAAACATGGACAATGCTTTCTTCACATACCTCTTTCTTCTTTCAGGTGGAATTTTGGCAGGCCTGATTTCAGACAGGCTGGAGAAGAGGGCATCAACCTGCGGAATGATGTTATTGCTTGCAGCACCCACAGTAAGAGTTTGCCGCTCTCCTTCAGCTGTGGCTGAGACTTTGACAGCATTCCTTGGGAAGTCTTGCAGACAGCATTTTCTACTTGGATATAAAGAGTTCAGGCCAAGTTAAAAGCTGGCACGAAAAGTTGAGCGTGGGAGGAAGTATAGACACCGGGGCTGCCTTTACTAAACAAGCAAACAAGTCTAATGTATTGTTTGTTGTAGCATTTACATAGAAACTTTAACACTCTTTTGTAAAATTTGATGTTCAGTTCTTAGCCAGAACTTCAGCTGCTCGAAAACTAAAAATTCTGTGTTATAACTGTTGGAAAACTGGCAGTTAGACAGGAAAGGTGCATTTTTCTTTGATTCTTTTGTGAACAGTATTCTGTGCTGTGTTGAAGCTGGTCATTTGAGAGTTTAAAATTGTCCATAACACAGCCCTTTCTTCGAAAAGACATATTGGCCAATATCCCTTGTCTCCCTCTTCTGTCCAATCAAAGAACCATCCTGCTGTGATCTAAAACAGTTTAGTAAAACCTAGAACTAGCTTTCACATAATACCAACTAAGATATTTTGTAGTTAATATGGGGAAAACAGAGAACCTAGAATTAGTCCCTGTGTTGGTATTCAGTGAGTTTGTTTTCTTGTCTTTACAGTTGTACATGTTCTCTGCAGTCAGTAAAATGGGCCTTGAGGCTACTGTAGGTGAGTATTTTTAAAGTATTTTCTGCTTGGCTTTCTGTGAAGTGAAGTGATCCAGAGAAGTGATTCTGCCACTTTACACTGCTCTGGTGAGACCTCACCTGGAGTACTGTGTGCAGGTCTGGAGCCCTCAATATAAGAAGGACATGGACCTGATAGAGAGGGTCCAGAGGAGGGCCACCAAAATGATCAGGGGGTTGGAGCACCTCTGGTACGAGGACAGGCTGAGGGAGCTGGGGTTGTTCAGCCTGGAGAAGAGGAGGCTCCGGGGAGACCTTATAGCAACCTTCCAGTACCTGAGGGGGGCCTACAGGAAGGCTGGAGACAGTCTGTTTACAAAGGCCTGCAGTGACAGAACAAGGGGTAATGGCTTTAAACTGGAAAAAAGCAGATTTAGATTAGACATTAGGAATAAGTTCTTTACCATGAGGGGGATGGAGCACTGGAATAGGTTGCCAAGGGAGGTGGTTGAGGCCCCTTCCCTGGAGACATTCAAGGTGAGGCTCGACGAGGCCCTGGGCAACCTGGTCTAGTTGGGGGTGTCCCCGCTGACTGCAGGGGGTGTCGGACTAGATGACCTTTGGAGGTCCCTTCTGGCCCAGATGATTCTATGATTCTATGAACTTTTCAGTTGTGATCCGTTGGTGCTCTTTCCTTTTTTCTGTTGTGTTTTTTTTTTTTTTCTTTTATCTTTTCACTGAGAGGAGGAAGTCTGGAATCAAATGCCCTAGACTCTGCCTTGCACACTTTTTACAGGGTAAGGAAAGAGGCTAGGAAATAAGTAAGGGGTGGCATGAGAGCAGTAATTCACTTAACATCATTAGTCATCTTTCTGGAGCTTGTTGTGCCAGCACAGGCTTTATTATATTCCAAATGCCCAATGTCAGAGGTGTTTAAAGGTTACTTGTAGTACTTTTGACAGTAATATTAACTTTACTGATATAGGCTGAATTCACTTTCTAGTGAATTTCTAGCTGTCACCTCAAAACAGAAGTTAAAACACAAGTGCTGACATAGTGTCTCACCTACATAAAGGCCTTGTTAAGTTTTAGGGCCCTCTGGTTTTTGGTGCTGTACAAGCAGAGAAGAGGCTTATGGGTGGCTCTCTGTGAGAGTCCTCTGCTCTTATAGACAGTTTGATCAGACTTTCCCCTTTCTCTGGCCTGCCAGGATCAGTAAAGGCCCTGGGAGGTGCCTTTTGACTCAGGTCTGTCTCCTGTTATATTTGAGAATTCACACCATTGGAGTAAGCATTGCAAGGAGATACAAATGTATGTTGCTTTTCCTCCTTTCCCAATTCTGTAATGGGGTGAGGGGAGCCAAGGAAGGATTAAACCATTTGAGAACCACAGGCTATGATGTCTCCTGTTGTTATGGTTAACAGTCTTTCAGGCAACTCACATTTCCTGTTTTTGTCCAACTTTGAACAGTGATGCTGCTTATCAGTGGTGCCCTGGTGAATGGCCCTTACGCGCTGATCACCACTGCTGTCTCTGCTGACTTGGTAAGTTTGGCTTCCCCTCTGCTTCCAGCGTAGCAGCTTTGGCCTCCAGAGAGAGCCCTTTGGCTTCTGCAAGGTTGTCAGTGAACGGGCTGTGTTGTCCCAAAGCAAAGGGATAAGGAGCTGGATGGGCACTGCTGAACTCGGCCATTGAGATTGTTTTAGAGATCGTGCATTATTAGTACAAATGAGTGTCATGCTTGTGAGAGGCTTCTGAATTATTCTTGCCTACTCAAAAGACAGTCCAAATCTTGTAGGTGGCAGCCCAAAATGAACGTGAAGGTTGCATGCAAGGCCAAGTCTCTGTACAGGTGCCTTCTCCCCTTTTACACTCTGCATCTTTAAATCGGGGGGGGGACGACCTGTGTCTGTTTGAGAGATGAGCTGGAGACTGAATTCCTATCAGCATGGAAAGCTATACCTGACACATACCCTTACTTTTGTCTATGTTACCCTTTCCCCTTTCTTGTACTGTTACTCTGGTTGCCAGCACTTATGGCTGGATCAGGTCAGTCAGTCATAAATGCTGTGTGAAAACATTGACCTTGGCACCTTTCATTAGCTAGGCTTTGAAAGGTTGCTTTCAGAGGTGCTGGTTCCTTAAGGCAAAAATCCTCTAACAAAAACCACTCTAAATATAGGAAAAGGAGAGGGGTAGAAATCTCCATACTTCCTCTGGAGCCCTGTCCTTGGCCTTGGAGATCTTTGCAAGACAAAGGCGGCCACTATGCATTGCCTGTTTTAGCCTTAGCTTTGTTGAAGAGGCTTCTAGCTAGAAAGTGAGGCCTGACATCGCAAGATCCCCACCTAGTCCTTAGGAAGAGAGTTGAAACTGCCAGCCAGTTCCTTAGATGTCAGCAGTCAAACATCTGACATGAGCAAATATAAATCACTGATTACCTGACTGTATTCTCCTCAGTGTACTGGAGATAAAGGATTGTCTCTTATTAGCAGTTCTCCGAACTATTCACTTTTTCTGGCTTTCTACTAAGTCACTCCCTTTGTCAGTTGTTCTGTTCTGAAGACCTGGCTTCTAAAATTGGCTGAACAGCTTCTCTTGGCTCAAGAATTCTCTGAATTGGCATTTCAGTATATATCCATAATTCTGGTATTCTAGTATTCCTGTCACAACAGTGATCTTTGTTGTTGTTCTGCAGAGCTTTGCTGATATTAGCAGGGGAAAAGATGGCTGTGGAAACAACCTTGCAGCATGTTTCACTTGCAGCTCAAGTGCTGTCCTTGTTGCTTGAATCCACAGAGCAGAAGGCTTCTTGGTTCCTGTTGTTTAAGTAACATGACTTAGTAAAGGAGAATGCTGTAGGCAACAGGTTGATGGGGTAGAAGGCTTTTTTAAGTAGTGATAAAAGGGTTTGAGCTAGAACATTTAAGACAACTTCACAATGTACATTTAATGTGGAGGGGTGTGAACTAGATGCCATCATAGGGACTTCTGAGTTCGGCTCAGAATGGTTCTAAGCAGCCTTTGTCACTTCAGGGTACCCATAAAAGCCTGAAAGGAAATGCAAGAGCCTTGTCCACAGTGACAGCGATCATCGATGGAACAGGATCTGTAGGTAAGCCAGATCTGTAAGGTAACCTACCTTAGTTGTGGTTGGTTAAAACAAAGGATCTTTGAGAAACTAGGCTCTCTCCAGTTCACATTTTGCTAGGACTCGGTACAGCTTCAGGAATGGGGAGTAGAACAAACAGCCTTAAACCTCTCTAGTGGTCACACACCTGAGGGAGGGAGGAAGGAAGCGAGTGGTAGACTGGTACTGGGCACAGACAGCAAAAATAGATGCCATTGGGCTTTTACTGAGATCAGGGATATTTTATTCATGCCCTCCGCACTGCTATGTGGAAGGGAAAATTGAGTAGGATTCAGCTTAATACTGGGTGGGCATTTTGTTGAGCCAAAGGCAGACATTTCTCAAACTTCTAGCCTTCCAGCTTCCCCTGTGTTAGGTTTCCCATTGGCTTGTGGCTGTACCAGTAATGTTTTGCACTTTCTGGGACCTTTTCCTACATAAGGTAATACTGAATTAACTTGGTGGAGAAATTCATGTTCTAACTCAGAATAACTATCAGCATAGTAAGTCTTACATTGCATCATTCTGACAATATCAATATTATATTTTAGGTGCAGCTTTGGGGCCTCTCTTAGCTGGTCTTATTTCCCCATCTGGTTGGAACAACGTGTTTTACATGCTCATGGTGGCAGATGCATGTGCCTTGCTAGTAAGTTTCCATGTATTTCCTTTATGCTAAAGTATCTTAAAATGCAAATTTTCCATTTGCAGTTTCAATACTCCATCTTCATAAGAAACTTCCAATTGTGTAGGAAATTCTCAATTAAAGAGCAGATTTGCTCATTTTGTGCAGATAAGTTCTGATGCGTTTCAATTCCTGAACAAACGCACATCTGTTAATTGCTGGCTGAGTAGATTACAGCAGGCATAATTGTAAGTAAACCTTCAGATGTAGACCTAGAAGATGCCTCAGATTCCACTCACGGAAGAATTACTTCTGTTTTCTTTAAAGCCAGTTTAGCAAAGCGGTAACAAATGTTTTTTTTTACACTGCTGTGTTACAAAATCACCGCGATAATGAAGCTGTTGAAAGTTAATACATCACATTCTCCAGATGGGCCCTAAAACTGCTGTACTAGGTTAGATGAAGAATTGGCATCCTAACTTTTGACAGTAACCAGGAGCATATGTTTAGGGGAAAGGAGTGCAACACACATGTGGTGGCTTGGTACAAAGCACAGCCATTTTCCTTTTTTCTCCTGTTTGAGATCCTTTCTAGGAAGATCTGAAAAGGGTTTTGGAGTGGTTTTTTCCACTTCTGACTTGCCCTGCTTTGCTTTTAAAGACCAAAGAAGACATGAGATGAGGCAAGGCGAGTCTTGCTGTACCTTTGAAGTCAGTCTTGCTGCACCCACCTGTAGGTTAGCCTGTAGGTTATGTTTTTGTGTTTGCCACAGGTTTCCCTGGCAGGCATCTGTACCAGCCTTGTTCTCCAGCAGAACAGAATGCTGCTATGACTACTTCAGAGGTGTCCTGAATGTCACCTGTTTATCCTCTCCTTTTGAAGTCCTGGGTAGGAGTGCTCATGAAAGGGCAGGGTGACTGTGAAACACTTCAGAAACGCTCCTTCCTCTGTACTAGCTGTGCTCAGACAAAACCCTGTGCCTGCACGGTATTGCTCTGAGCTCTGTGCTTCTGCAGAGGAGCTAATGCTGAGTGTGTCAGACCACTTCTTCCTGACAGAAGAAAAGCAGAAAGTCTTGCTTTGAGTTACGATTGAGACTTTTTTTCTAAATTGAAGTTAAATCCAAAATTTTAAAGTAAATTTTTCTACATTTAAGATCTGAAATTCCTGGAAATTAAGTGAATAAACTGAGTAAGTTAATAGTTGAAATTTGTTCCCACTGGTAGTCAGCAGGTCTATGAATCCTTATTTGTGCTGTTTTCAGTATGATGTCTTCCATACTGCAGGGTATGGTTTGGGAGATTTGTTGTAGTTTTCCCATGTAGACTTAAATCTCTGTTGGTTTTTTTTTTTTTCATTTATAGTTATTTATTAAAACCAAATGAAAAAATCCCGTGTTTCTTTGCAGCAGCAGTTAAACTGCCTTTGTAAAGCTCTGCTTTTGAGAGAATTGACTGTGTGCTGTTAAATCCTGGGTTTGTAATTCTTGTTCTGCTTTTCCTGTTCTTTGCAGTACAGCTATATGCCTGTATTTAACTGTTATTTCTTCAAAGATATCTGGAGGGGCTTTAGCCTCCTGTGTGGTATTCAATTCTGTCATGCTTGGCCACTTGCATACCTTTGAAATGTTAGACTGAACTTCTACAAACACCAATACTTGTAATGGTGAAGAAGCTTCCATTTATAACAGTGAGACTCTGAGGATAAGGAAACGTGTAACAGTGAGGAACCCTGGAGGTTCTAATTCTGTCTTTAATGTATGTGGGAATCACCGAATTTTATTTGTAAAGTCGCTTTCTTGGGTACTATCCTAGTACACCTTTAAAAGCACACTTGAAATTCCTGATCCTGCACACACAAGTAAACATGACTGACTTCATTCATCTTGACTAATTGTGCAATTAAAGCTTTTCACACACTCACACAGCTGTTTTTCAGAGTAGCACCTAAAATACTTTTGTGCTCCAAAATTTCTATCTGCCATGTCTTCTTGAAGTCTTGGGTTCCCTCTGCTGGTTTCTTTACACATCTGCTGGTAAACTACCTTCAGAAAGCCATTCTGGTTTTTACAAACAAATTGATCTCTCAGTTGCGAAAAGAAGTTTTCTTCTTGCCTAGTTATTGTGAAAACTCCTCTTCCAAACACTGACTGAGAATCTGTAAATCTTTCTTTTATTTTTTTTTTATTTTTTTTAACCGAATTCAGCATTACAGGGTGATGTTTCAAATGAGGAGCTCTTTAAAGAACAGTTTACATCTTGTCCTGAAAATGAGTTTATTTGTATATCTGTGTAGATATTAACACAGATTCTGTGACTGTTTTTACAGTTCTTACTCCGTCTTATTCAGAAGGAACTTCCGTGTAATGCGCATCATACCTTGTAAGTGTTATACATGGCTATTGCTCTTTAATAACAGTTTAAAAACATGTTGCCAAGCTTTTGCCCTGTAATACCTCGATGTAGACTGAATGTGTTAACGTTTCTGGGTGTCCATTTCTGTCTGTTTTAATTTTGCTTCAAAAGAGTAATCTTGTTTTGCTTTTCACATCATGAATACTATTTATTTTTTTTTAGAATATCTTATTTTGAAAAGCATCTGCAAACAGGTTTCTCTGTTATGATCGCTTAGTTATTGTTTTTCCCAAGTATGTAATCTTTGTGGTTTTTCATTGTAGAGCATCCACATGGGGATAAGAAGCTTGTTCTGTATTTGTTTAATAGCTTCAAATGTAACTTTTTCCAAAAGGTTCTCTAAAAGGAAAGGATGACTCTGACTTCACAGTGTTTTGAATTGAGAAAAAATAATACCCTAAATTAATGGAGTTACAGTTGCATAATCAAAATCTAAATTGGGACCCTCGTCTGTAGTTTTGGAGAAGTAAAATGGACAGAGAATAGAAAATGCATAGCAAGGGATGGATCCTGCATTTTTGAGTTACTGACTGTAGTGCCTCGCACCTCAACTTCTCCTGCCTGATTGCTGTTCTTTCCCAGGTTTAAAGAACACTGAGCTAAGAGACCGGATTTGGAATAACGACTGCATAACTGATCAGAGCTCTTCCCTGAAAAAAAACGTCATGGAATGCATTACTCTATATTTAAGAGATTCTGTTTGGTGAAGAACTTTGCACGTTTACTGGAAGCAATGTGAGAAACGCAACTGGTAAATCCCTGAAGCTCTTATTTTTGCACATGAATAAGTACCTCAGGATGGCAACCATTCATCAGATGAAGAGACAGGAACTGTGGGAAGGTTTTAGCAGCACGCCTCAACTGAGCCAAAGAGAAATACCAAGTGCCTTTTTATTTCTTTTGATAGGATGTTTTTAATTAAAATGCCGAACTCTGTGTTTTCCAAAACCAAGTCAAAACTAGAGCAGAAGGAAGTTGAAATAATAAGAGACAGTTTAGCAGTGAAATGTCCCAGTGTCAGTGAGCACAGTATGTATCCCTCATGTCATCTTGCGCACATCGAGGGCATCGCTTTATAGAGGACAAAACCAGCTGTTTATTAAGATGCACTGCTATTAGGATTTGGAAGCTGCTCAGACAATAATAACCTCACCATATTATTAGTTTTTAACTACCGCACTACTTCTAGTCCCAAGGACAACATCCAGCCTTTTGGTAGGTAATGAAATGGAATTTACTGTTGTGGGGTACTGTAGTTAGCAGTTTTCACAGACTCTCTGGATGAATGTTAGTCCTCAATTAGGATTGTGCAAAAAAGAGTGTCCTAGGCAACAAAAAGTAGATTGAGTCAGAATTTCCAGTGGGGTGGCTCAAATGATTTTCAGGGCATTAAAACTGGTTGTGCAAACATCATGTTATTGTTGTGCTGCTCCTCTAGGCTGGGTTGAAAGGAGAGGTTGTTCCTTTGGGGCTGGTAGAGAACTGTGAGCTGTCATACTTGAGCACTACAGGATTGAACAGACGAGCTGCTTTAGTGCCTGCTGCCACAGTTGTCTCTCTTGGATGCACACTGGTTTCAGTGCTGGTGTGTGCACATGGAAGTCATGGTCAGATCAGGGCCTTAATAGCCAGAAGTCTTTCAAGTGGCTAATTCAATTGGCACTGAATTTCAGATTCAGAGCCAAAATATGTTTATATCAGAAAAGAAAAATGATCTAGGTGGTAGGTTGTAAGAGAACATTTCAGTAACTAGTGTTACCCAGCAAATGGATGGTTTAATGTCTTCAAAACATATCGTTTCTTTGTACAGCTGTCTCCTTTGCAAAACAGATGTTTCTGTGATACCTTTTTTTTAAAGATGTACTAAGTAAAAAGGAAATTTTTTTGTATGAGGTGTTTATACTTAGATCATAAAGGCTAGATAATTTAAACTGTGTATTATTCTTAACTGTATTTATTAAAGCTCTAGGCATATGTCTTGTTCTGAACTGTTCTCCCAAGTTTTGTGAAACAATGCAGTAGTCTTTACACTTGATTAACAAAACAGCACTCTTTTAAAATAGTCCTGCAAAACATGGAGAAATGTTCTCCCTCAGCTGCTGGTGTTGTCCATGTGCTGGCACAACACTTCATTTCTGGGACTGTTTTGTAATTCTTCAGTCTTTGGTCAGTTATTTTACTGGTTTGATTCAGCACATGCTTTATGCTTGACTTGAACAGCAGAAGAATGTGTTCATTTTAACTGTTTTGCTGAACAGAGATACAGGGAAGACCTCGGTCCCACAAAGACATAAGGAGGGTACCAAAGTCCTTGCAAGTGAATGCTCCATGTAGACCCTGACCCTGCAGCTACCCAGATGAATGGTTACCTTCACATATTTTGAGTAAACCTGTTGAGACCAGTGAGGATACTCAACGTGTGCATTTGTAAATCTGTGCTGTGTTTGGACTTTAGGCTGTAGTTAAATGTGACAGAATTCTGCAGCAATGTTACTTGAAAGGACTTCCATCCTGGTGGCAGAGCACACTGCCCCTCGCTCGGCCAGGCTGACGCTGGGGAACAGCTCTCCAGACCCGGGGAACTGATCTAGCCTCTGGTGGGGGAAAAATAACATTACAACCCCGAAACAGCCATGCTGGCACAACTTCAATGGCTGTGTGAGGAGGGAGGGATGGAGGACTTCTTTAGCTGAAGATGTCAGTCCCTTCCCTGCAAAAAGGTATGTAGAGCTACATACTGGTTTACTGAAAAAAATTAAACTCTCAAACTTTGCTGCACACAGATTTTGAGAGGCTGTTCCCTGTGGGCTGAAGTCTTAGGTTAAAATGCTTTCAGCTGTATTTTACAGTTACAGATTGTAAAGATATTTAACTGTGTTTTGGATTTGGCATGTTTTACTTGTTGGGACTGCTGCTGTTATTTATTTATTTATTTGAATAGCTTTTGCACTGCAGTGACTCGAGCGTGGGATGACGACAATGTTGGAAGTGCTGGGCTGAGTCCTTCTTTCCATCTATTGCAGGAGGGAGGTAGGACTCATAGTGTGTGTCGATGTCTCCTTCCTTGCTAATGTGCAGCATTTCAGTTCCTCCAACTATGAATTTGTTGGACAAAAAGATAGAGGTTTGCTTTTCTTTCTGAACAACCCTAAACATCTCCTAAGTTGCAAATAAACTCTGTGTTTTGTTATTATTGGGTGTCAATATCTATTAATCTGGAAATTAGCAAGACTTGATAAAATTTTGTATGTAGAAATGTGAGCGGCCAGTAGGTAGAGCCAAATTTAAATATGACTGCAGGGTTGGTTTGTTGTTTTTAATGCTGGTTATTGTGAATTTTATTAGTTTACCATCCTGTGTTGAATAAAAATAGATTCTTCTTTAAAACGAGAAATGTTGATTACTTCATCTTTTACATCTCCGTGAAGAAATGGTCCTTTTATTGGTTGGAAGGATA
The DNA here is from genome assembly GCF_964106895.1 of Numenius arquata. NCBI lineage: Eukaryota > Metazoa > Chordata > Aves > Charadriiformes > Scolopacidae > Numenius > Numenius arquata. The sequence continues at coordinate 44,387,676 of NC_133576.1, forward strand.
GACATCCCTGCTGGGGCAGCGTTCCTGCCTCTTGTGAGGGCAATGAAAACAGTTCATTAGGAGAACAAATTAGAACCTTTATTTTTAAAACAGTGCCCTTCTCAAATTGAACATGTAATTTTTTTTCATTTTGGGGGATTGCAGGTTGTAAAACATGGGTATTTCTAGTCATCTGCATCAGGTGGGTATATGCAGCCTCCTTATTTCGGTGTAGTAGAAAGGAGGGCACTCACCTGAGCCAGGGACTGAGTCCAGCTCCAGCAGCATAGTTTTAAGGTGACCTTTTTTATCTACTTCACTTGCCCCTCAATTTATATGAAATTGAAATTGGAAAGCTTCCTCTCTTCTCTCTGCCTGTCATCATCTTTTAACATTTATAGTTTTGATTCTGTTACGATGTTTGATGGGATTTGTGTGCCTCTACCAGAGATGCAACGCTCAAAATGACAGATGTGCTGGGGAAAAACTGCTTGGAAAGGTAAACAATTTCAGGTTAGAAAAAGAAGGTGTCTGAGGGTCTTGGGCAGAATTTCTCATCAAAATGTGCTCTGAAGTGCCTCCCAGGAATAGGCAAATAGTAGCTGGAGCATCTTATAAAGAAGGGAGACTCAGATCCAAGTTTCTGTTTTGCCTGATGCAGAGCAGGAACCCTCGGGGGAGTAGTTGCACGCTCCTGAGCGCCCTAGCTGTTGCTGGACACACTACAGTGGAGGTTTGTTTCTGTTGTGTGTAGGGTTTACAGGGTGGGGAAAAGATGCATAGGTAGCAGGGAAGGTGGTGGTGTACTCACAGGTCACTTCGAGACTTCTTATGCCTCTAAGTTGAACCACTAATGTGCTCCGTGCACTGATACACCTATTCCTATATGTTTTGCCAGTTAGGAAATTCCAGAAGGAGTTCTGCCATATGCTTCAGGAAGTTATTCCATGTGTTTCTGGCATAATATCCGTAGAATAACAATGGGAATCGTCCATGTGTGTTTGTGGCAATGTCACACTGCCTCACATTTTGGCTGAATTCATCATGTTTACCTTTGGGAATCTGTTCGGTTGCTGCTGGTGGGTTTCTCCAGTGACTCATGTGTGGGGTTGTTTATATGAGAAGTGCTGCTCAAAATTAGGGAGACAGAAGATGGCATAAATGAAATCAGAGGATATTTAGAGCTGTTTGAGGCAACTGTTCTTCATATGGAATTAATTTGAGGAAGGTTGTTTACAATCCCACCAAATGCTGAGGGCCCAGCATTGGTATCGGTAGTGTTCTCTGGTCTGAATGAAATTTTATTGCCTGCATACTATATAGGAGGTTAAATTAGATTGCTTCGTGATTTGTCCCAACATCAGAGTTTATCTGATACGATGTTCTGATTGCTGAACTATGTCACTTTCACCTTACAGTAAGTCTGTTTTGATTTTTGTCCTGCTCTCTGCTAAACTAGCGACGCAATGGTATGGACTCTTTTCTCCAGCCCTCTGCTCGCAGGCTGCCGTGCCTGTGGAGGGACCATAGATGGTTCACTGGGAGGTCTGCATCTGCGTGCTCTGGGGCTTTGGTAACCTTGAACTGCATTTTCTGCCATGCTGAGTTGAAAATCTGACTGTCATCCTGAAAGCTGAGGCAGGAGAAGGAGATACTGGTATGCTTCAGCCTCATGTCCAGTGACCTTAACATTGTGTTACATGTCACGCTGCCTCAAAGTTTATTAAGCTCGATTGCTATAAAATTTTGGTTTTTCCCCTTTTTTGTTTCCCTCCTTTTGGTTGGTTTCCAGTTTGGAACAAGGAGAGAATTAGTTAACATCACCAGCTAATGCTTGGGGTTTATTTTTATTTTTTCCTCTGTATTTCTCTCTTGGCCTAGTATGCCAGTTATCCTTTGCTGCAGAGAAATTTTCACAGCTCTTTAAATTGTGACCACAAGATCCAAACTTTTTTTAGGTGTATTTCAGGGAACCTGCTCGTCTCCTGCTTCAGGAGATCAAGCTGTCAAAAATGTGTTGAAATTATCTTTTGATGCTGTGCTTAACCAGAGGGTTCTAAGGATGTTTTCTTCACCTTGTGATGATACTGGGCGTAGGGTTTCTCTCCTTCGTTTGCCTATAAAAGCACTTGACAAATATTTAGCCACGTTTTCACAATGCTCCCTCTGGTCCAGTTCTTTTTTTTTTTTTTTTTTTTTTTTACAGGCAGAGGAGGACACTAAACTGACTTCAGTTGTACTGCCCTGTAAGTAGAAACATTGAAACGCTGTTAAAAGGCTGATGCACCGAGTAATGTGTCTCACTTAGATGGGATTGCAAAAACATTTCCTTCCTGGTGGTTGAGTACATTCTTCACACCAAGCTTTTCCAGCCATTCAGGAATGGAAGACATTTAAGCACTCTTTTCATGAATGATTTACACTGCAACTTCACGTTGTAAGGGACTGTCTTTCCGATTTAGAGTTGATAGGTGTATTCTGTGCCGTGCAATAAAGGTACGTACACGCACACTCACAGAATCTCCTTGCTCGTGGCTGTTAAATAACTATCCAGATGTAAATAAATACAAATGAGTTTGAAGGTTGGGGTTTTTTTGTGTTTGTGTGTGTGTCTTTCATGTCTGTCTGCATGTTAGTGAGGTTTTAAAAGAAGGAAAAAAAAAAAAAAAAAAAAAAAAGGCAAAGGGAAGGAAAGTACCCGTTAGCATAAGTCAGCAAGAAGGCTGCAGTCAAGAGCTTAAACAGATTTCATCTGAAAAAGAGCAAGGGCCTTTTTGTATGAAAAATTGACTACAGATAAAGAAAGGAAGTACAAAGACAAAAAGGTGGTTCAATTTTGGAAACTAGAAGAAAGGCGAGTACATCAAGTGATGACACATAATTAAAACGTAGGGTGTAATTGGGATGCTATAGAAATGCAAATGTGGGATAGGGTAATGGTAAAAACGCAAAGACAGCAAAGCGCAAAAGGCTGAGTTGACTGGGAAACTACAGAGAAGGGTGAAAATCTGGTGTTGGAATTAAAAAAAAAAAAAAAAAAGGGCGGGGGTGGGGGCTGATAAGAGCCACCTCACCCCAAAAATCAAAGATCCTGTGTGCTGAGCAGTGTTTTTGGAGTGAGGGAGCTGCTCGCCCCTTCCACCTCTGGTGGGCACCGGGCTTGGCCTCAGGAGGGCGAGGGGGCTCCGAGGGACGTATCCAAGGGGAGAGGACTGCTGTGGCTGGATGTAGAGCTGGTCAGCTGCTGGGTCCTTTCTTCAGTAAGATATATAGATGCTTTGGCCTGAACAACCTTACAATTTTTCAGTTGCCTGAGGGTTCGTTTGAAGTTGGCGGTTGTGTGCCCACATCTGTTACTTTTTTTTACTTTTTTTTTCCTTTCTTTTTCTCTTCAGGAACTAACTGGTGCCTGTGCTTGTAAGAAACACCTGGGAGGGCTGGTCCTGTCTCAGCACTGTGGCAACCAAGGGTTTGTGCAGGTCCCTGTGGAGCTGTCAAAGGGCTTGGATCCAGTAGTGTTCAGTTGATTTTTCACTTTCTGGCATCAGCAAGTTCCTTTGCCCATGCCAAGGCAGGTTGGACACAGAGTTAGATGAGCAACTAGTGGAAAACCTGAGGGGGGCTGAAATTTTGGATATCCCTTCCAGGCAAGGTGCAGGCCTGTCCCTGAGGAGCCCAGTTTGAATTACTGCCATCGTCTTCAGGTTACTGCAGTTACTTGAATCTGAGCTTGGGGCTGGAGGGAGTGCTTCAGAAATAAACATCTTAAAACCTGAATTACTCTGATATTTGCATTTATTTACTACTGTACTAATCGATTTTCCTTCTCTAATCACATTTATAGTGTGTTTTTAAAAATACAACAGAAAAAATTGAACTGAAACTTATTTCTCATGTTTTCTCACCCGTAGAGGTCACTTTCTTACATAAACCTGGCCCTGAGCTTGTAAGGTTTCTCCCAATATTGCAGGATGTGGATTTCATATTTGTTTGAAAATTAGCTTTTTGTGGCCTGCCCCTCTGTGACTGTTATTTTTTGTTAGTTTCATGTAAAGATTCACAGAAGGCAAAACCTTGGCGAGGTGGTATTGGATAGATGGACTGCAGCAGAGCGGGGTGAGGTAAGTTGTTTAACATTTCCCAACTGTGAGTACTTTGGCAATTGTACGCCCAGGCTGCAGCGAAGGTGTAATCCCTTCCAGCCTTTACTCCTAGGAACCAATTGCCCTTTCGCTTGCGTAGCTCAGGAGAAGCATGTGGAGAATCCGAAAACGTCAAGTCCTTGCCATCTTGGGCACTGTAGTTTTTTCAGTTTGTCTGATACCCAAATCCTTAACAGGTGGCCTGAGCTACTTAGGTTATTCAGAAACCAGCAGCAGCTCCTCTTATTGAGGTCAGAACTCAAAGCAGCAGCCTGAGTTCATATGCTAAATCAAGAGGGATGCAGATGCGTGTGTGTGTGTGTATGTATATATATATACACACACACATATATACACGAGTTGCATCGTGAAATGGGAATAAGCTGAAACGGCTGGATTTTACCACCCAATGGGTACAGGGAGTCTAGCTCAAAAGACAAGTGACAAAATGTTTGGTAACTCCTGAATTCTCCCCTTCTCATTTTTGTGATACGAAGGGTAGTTGGTATAGGCAGCCCATCGTTGCTGAGTGACGTACAGGCAAAACTTGTGGAAGGAGTGGGTTTCTTCTGACTCCTCTGCCAAACACGGTGTTGTTATTTCTGCAGCAGAGGATGGAGTATTGTATGTGAGTCTGAGTCATCCTATTTCGCCGCAGGCCATGTGAGACTTCAGCTTAATAAGTACAGCTGGTTCTGAATCTATTCTTAAATTGCTCTGATCATCTGGTAGGAAACAGCTGAACGTTGCATTGTTCTGTGGCAGAATTTGCAGGTTCTGTTTCATACCGATAGGTGTAACCACAAGATTCAATTTAGCCATCCCTGTTAGAAGTCTTTATAAAGCTTCCTCCCCCGTTTTCCTTTGATTGCAGCTTTCCAGTTACGTGAAAGGAAGAAAGCATGTTAATGAAAGAATAGAAGAGGCCACAAAAAATTACTAAGAGCACATTCTCTCTCCCAAATAGAAGAAAGAGCTGAAATGACGTGCAAGGTCACCTGTGCTGGGGTCACCATCACTCCACCGAAGCGTGCATGTGTTCAGCTTGGTGCCAGCTCTTCTCTTTCCTCTTGGCTGGGTTAAGGGTTTAGAAGTAATTAAGTTTGCTCCCCTGCTTGGAGCTGAGGGGAATCTACTACCACAGCTGGTCTGCCTGTCCGCTTGCAAAATGGTGCGGTTGCTGGAAGTGGAGAGAAATAGTGAGAAACCTTCTGGTTTCCTTGCTGTGATTTTTAGTGGCAGTTCTCACAATAGGGGTCACCAGACCTAAAAGGCAGAACTGAGCTGTCTGACAAATCCGGGGTGCAGAAAGAAAAGCCTGAGAATGTGTGGTTTAGGACTGATATTTTTATTGGAGCTACATTAGATAAAGTTCCCATACACGTTGCTGTCAGGCAAATCACAAGACTCTAAACTTACCCCAGATTTCAGCAAATGATTTTTTGAGGAGGATGAAATCCCTCTCCAGCAAAGCACCTAGAAACGGTGAGTGGATAAAATCCCCTGAGCGTCTGAAGTAGAACACTGCTAGTTCTCAGAACAGTTTTTGCTGTCATTTGAAGTGAGACCTCTTGGTAGAAAGGTTACATCATCTGTAGATGATGTAAGTCATACAGTAACAGGGAAAACAAAGCTCCTGTATTTGCCTGCTTGAATTCCTCTAATAAAATAATGCATCTGTTGAAGTAGCATCTAAATGTCATTTCTGTGTGTCATCAGAAAGGAATTGTTATTCCTAAGTGCAGGCTGTTTCCCTATACGTAATTTTTTCAGCCTTCCCAGACCCATAAAAGCAGTCAAAATGGATGATTAGCAGCTCTGGTACATTCACCTTATGTGTCCCTGTAAACCTCAGGAACTGCCTTCTACGTTGGTTTTGCTGTCTCTGCTTTTCAAGCACAGGTGATGTTGTCCATGTAGGTGGGTTCTGCTGAGAACAACAACAACAAAAAAAAAAAAACGAACATGATCAACTCTCTTGCTAGTCTTATTTTTTTAGGCCAAAAAATTGATCTAGGAAGCAGTCGGGTGCTGCGTGACTTTCCAGCAAGTTTAGTATTCTGTGGGACGAGTCTATTTTCAGGCAAGTCTGTCCAAGCAATTACTTCGTGAATTATAGTTCGATTCATCCAGAATCAAATCCTGGATTGTTTCGGAGCCTGCAGCCTTTGCTGGGCTCTGCCTGTACAGGTATCCGGGCTGTCTGCAGCCCCTTGTGCTCCCTGGGGGAATGCGCTGGCTGACGGAGGCTGGGCCAGGATGCCAAGGGCAGGATGCTTCCACAAAGCGGACCTGTGATGATGGATTTTCTGTCTCGGGGGGGATTCGACCGAGCTTAAACCGTCTCACCTTTATAATATGAAGCACAGCCGGTTGTTGAAGCTGGCGGGCTCTCAAAGCGATCGTGTCAGAAGGAACACGGAGCGGATGCACCCAGAGAGCAGCAGCAGCAGCACTGGGGAGAAACGGGGCTCCAAAGGTGTGAGAAGAGCGTGCGGCTCCTCTCAGGTAGTGGTGGCAGTATGTGTTAATCTTGTAGAAGGTTCAGATATCCTCATGGAGGACTCCGTGGGAATTCCTACAAGTAGTATTCAGCAACACAGAAACAGCTTGTAATGGTGACATTTTGCATGTTGTAATATGGCGCTGTAGCTCTCTAGCAATATTTAATTCATGGTAGCCATCACAAGTCTCGAGGAGGGGTGGTGTTGGGGAGGGCATCTTCATAATGCATGCTATAACTTAAAGGTTTACAGACCCACACAGGAACCAGGCACATCTCTGAACAGTAGCTCTTCAGCAACAGGCGCCGTTCTTCAAATAAAACTCCTGTCTCAGTTCTTAGAATCATAGAATGGTTAGAGTTGGAAGGGACCTTAAAGATCATCGAGTTCCAACCCCCCTGCCATGGGCAGGGACACCTCCCACTGGAGCAGGTTGCTCAAAGCCCCATCCAGCCCGGTCTTGAACACTTCCAGGGATGGGGCATCCACAACTTCCCTGGGCAACCTGTTCCTGTGCTTCACTACCCTCACAGTAAAGAATTTCCTCCTAATATCTAATCTAAATCTCCCCTCTTCCAATTTAAAACCATTACCCCTTGTTCTGTCACTACACTTCCTGACAAAGAGTGTCTCTCCGGCTCTCCTGTAGGCTCCCTGCAGATATTGGAAGGCTGCTGTGAGGTCTCCCCGGAGCCTTCTCTTCTCCAGGCTGAACAACCCCAGCTCTCTCAGCCTGTCTTCATAGGAGAGGTGCTCCATCCCTCTGATCATCTTCGTGGCCCTCCGCTGGACCCGTTCCAACAGGTCCATGCTCACTTGGAACATGGTGTGATTGGGCTGGAGGAGGGGAGAGGGATGTGTAGAAGACAAATAGACTAAAAGCACCGTTTCATGAAGAGAAAAAAAGTGATGTGTTGCCTTCGGTCTTCTCCCTAGCAAGCATGAGGGTCAAGCGCTCATATGCTCCAAAGCAAGCAGAGCTTGGCATCTCTGCAGGAATCCTGTTTTGTTGGTGAGTGATTCTGGCTCTGTGGCTTTTCTGCTACTCGTGGGCACCATTTTTTGGGGGCAGAGGGATGATGCAGAGGTGGTTGCACAGCTGGCAGGAGAGCCAGATGGCAAATTGCAGGGAGACTGTGCCCCTTGGGTGAAATGGGGCAGGGGACACCCAGCCATGGAGGGTAACGACACTGGGGCAGATAGTGGGGAGAAGAGCACTGGTCAGAGGGAATGGTGATGGAAGAGCAGCAGGAGGAACCAAAAAAAAAAGAAGAATAAAAGTGCAAGGAAAAGGTGTGCGGCTGGAGAGAAGAGCTGGGGTCAACATCATGCCCTTTTTAGTGGAGGGCTGCTGGGTTTTCTCTTTATTTCTGTGTGTGTACTTTTGTATTTCTGTTTGTTCTTCATCTTTTCAGGTTTTTTTGTCCAAAACATGCTGCCTATGGGAAGCTTTTAGACAGTGGCGAAATGCCAACAGTGCATTTTCATCAAACATTTGGGCAGAGGTCCAGGAGGGGAGAACCTTCCCACCCAGTGTCCAGGTTGTGTGAAAGCAGCTGAAGGTGGGAGGATAAGGATTTTAAAAAAGAATCCAGGTGAACTCGGTGAAACCCTTTCAAAGAAGAAGGAAAAAAGGAGGAAGAGGAGGATGAAAGACTTGGAAGGAGACATGGCTTTGCCTATGTGGGAGAGAATCCACCCACTAACAAAGTCCCTCTGGGAAAAACTTCCCACTAAAAGCCAACAGCAGTCACAGTGGGAGCCCCCAGGGACAGTTGCAAGGCTTGACCCTGGTGATGGTCCCTGAGCTGCTCTCCTCAATTTTGAGGCTAAATACATGCTACAGAGCTAGCCTCAACATGGTGATGTTGGGTCCTTCCCTGTGCAGGAGCTAGGAAGGGAAACACTAGCACGAGCTTGTTTTCTTTTGCAGTATCTTAGACTCAAATGTTCACATCTCGAAATCAATGTTACTGTCTTGGGATTCGCCTGGGGCCACCTCTAAGAAAGGGAGGGTGCAGGAGGGGAGGTATGGGCTGAGACCCAGCACCATGGTGGAAACTTGGGCTGCACAGAGCAAAATCCAATGGAGGATGTAGGAAGGGTAGTGAAAAATATTTAAAAAAAATATATAATTCAGTTTTTGTGTGAGGCACTCCATCCCCCTGTAAACTACTTCCATTTCATTTTCTGTAATACTTCAGCGCTGCCCTTCCTTCCTGACCATACCATTAATTTATGATATTTACTGTTTTCCTCAGGAAATGGAGTCTTATTATTGCATGAAAATCTCAGCTCAATTTTGTTCCTTGGTGAAAGTTTCTGGCTTTCAAGGTTATAGAGGAAAGCTCACATACGTGACCTGGATGAACAGTCAAGTCCAGAAGATAGGAAACAAGTAAAAAGAAAAAGTACAAATGTGTTATTTGAAAGTAGACACTAATGATTTCTCATCCAATCTTTTGAGTTTCTTTGGTCATGACCTATGATTTTTAGAAAAGGTGACAATGTTAATAGAGAGACATGTGATGGGTGATTGTCTAGGTGACGCTCCTGGGGAAGAGCATCACTGAACTCATCGTAATATTGGAAACCGCAAGAATAGTTAAAAGCTTCCCCATTTCGTGCAGCCTTCAGTATTCTGGTGGAGCGGATCAGACACTGTCAGTGGTACCTGAGGCTTTTGTCATCCCTTTCACGCAGTATCTGTGACTCTGTTCTGGCCTCCCAGCCTAAAAGATGTGACTCTTTAATCTCTTTATTGAGAAAATGCGCTTCTGCCCATTATAATGGAAATGGGACTGAATCATCTGTGCCAACAGAACAAATATGAGAAAATATGTACGTTATAGAAAAATGTTATATATTTGAGGTATTATCTAGCTATCTATGAAGGTCTGTATTTTTAAAATCACATTAAAATAGTGTAACTTTTTATGTACTGCAAAGAACTATGCAAAGTCCCTTTATGCTGGACTCCCAGGCATTCATGTGGCTAGCCCTGATTATTATGGGACACAGGTGTGATGCAGTTGAGGTACAATCTCCCACCCAGTGTCCAAACTTTGCCAACGCACCTATCTTGCTGAAAAGCCAGAATTGAAACATTTTGTAGCTCTTCCTGCTGATGTGACTGTGGGTCAGTGTTGTAAAGAAGGGGTGAGCAGCAGCGTGCAGACAAGGAGGCACCCAGGGATGAGTCATGGGTGCAGCAATGATTGCCTCCTGCTCTGCCCATGTCAGGTCTTTAGCCCAGACACAAATTCCCCAGACCCCACATCTCGTGAACGTGTGAAATACGTTACGCCAGGCTGGCACCAGTATTATCAACCCCATGTTAAGCTTCAGGTTGCCAAGAGTTTAGGATGTCTGAGGTCTGCTTGTCAGAAAGATGGAAATAGCTGATTTACAGTGAGTCACTGAACAGCTCTGAGCTGCTCAGATGGCAGTCTCCCAAAACAGGCATCTGAAGTAACTTCACTTTCCTGCACTACATAAAATGCCAGGCAGTTTTCTTCAAGGCGAGCCATTTGTTGCTTCCCTCCCATTTGGGAGCCTGGGCTGTGGCCCCCACTCAGGCTTCCCTGCCAAGAGCATGAGCCAACCTTGTCCAGTAGAGGGAATTGACTTTTCCACTTCTTGGCTATCACCCCTCTGAGTGATCTAGCGGGTGACTCCAGACACAGTTAATTTCTTTTTTTTTTTTTTTTTTCTCATCAGCTCTTGAAAGTTCCAGTTGGGTCTGCTAATTTCTTCCATAACCTTATGAAAAACACAGCTTTTATAGCTGGGCTTTCCCAGAAGCTCTATACCAGGGATCCGTCAGGCTGACTTTTGTGTGTCGTTAGCAGCTAGTAAGGGTCCGTGCGTGTATATGTATGTACTGCATGCTTCATATTGTATACAGCAGTGCCTAGGGCAAGATTGCAAGGCACTCAAGTACTCTTGGCTCCACTTTGATACTCTAAATGAAGGTCTAGGAACAGATAGCTGGATTGCAGAGGCAGGAGGGGAGTGGGAAATGAAGGGAAGAGGTGGTAAATGGAAAGCAGAGAGGGAAGGGAGCCTGAAAATCAAGCAGAGAGGTTGCAGGGAAAGAGAGTGCAGCCAAGGCTCTCCATAGGCAGCTGGCAGCACACCGCACCGGGGCATGGGGCATGGTGATGCCCCAGGTCCTGCTCGCTCCTGGCAGGGAGGAGTCGCCTGGGGAGGTGATGTAAAGTGCTTTTAGCAAAATCAGGATGTAGGGCTGTCTATGCCGCTGTGTTGCAAGGCCTGTGCTAAGGACCTGATGCTGGCTTTGCAATTAAAAGAACGCCTTGTGAAGGCTGAGCTTCCTCTACACCCAGAAGGGAGCAGGGGAAGGCAATGGATTTGCACCGCTGGGAAACCTTCAGGAAATCAACTTGGGGGGCTGCCAGGTATTACAAGTGCTTTAGAAAACAGCTTACAAAAAAAAAAAATTGCTAATGTAGAGCTGGAGAAAGAAGGCTTTTACTTCAGTAGACAAAAGAGGAAAGTCAAGAAATGCCAGATGTTGTAATGGACACATACTTTCATAAAGTGGAAGCATTGCCTGTGGCTTGAGATTGCTCTCCTTCTCCAAGTCAGTACTGCACACATGGACAAGTATGTGTGAGTTAACAGGGCTTTCTGTTTTTACTTTCCCAAGATTTGAGCCTATTAACTGGTGTGTGTGAGTGTTGAGACACAAGCAAGAACTACTGGAATTTTAACAGCAATTGTAAACAGAATAAAGGCAGTATTATCTACTGGGGTGGCCAGCATTGTTAGATTAAAGGACAAGACTGGTTCCCGAGTGAGTAATACTATGTCTCCAGCTCACGGGGCTCTATATCTGCATTCAGGTGCCCCAGACCAGCTATGTCAGGAGACGCTGCACTCCCTTCCAGCTCACCTACCTGGAGGTTTGTCATGGAAACCAGGATGCAGGTGATTATGGCTGCACTGCATGGGGTTGGGGCTGGGGTGAGCAATGGACTCAGAAATGGGGCTGGAGCCAGGAGAGAGCCAGGAGAGAGCCAGGGAGCTGTGCCGTTGTGTGGTGAAGGGACAAATGCAGGCTTTCTGGGCCCATATAGACAAATCATATAAAGGTCTCAGTATTAATAATCAGTCATTCCGTAATTAGTATTAACTATGATCATTTACAGGACCGGTCCTGTGGAGACCTGGCAATGTGTAAAAGAAATGTGCAAAGAAATGAGCTAAAATTTCCATATACATCAAGCCATACATTTTCCATAGGCTTTTGGACAGGAGTGAGAGCTGGACTGAGAAGGACAGCCATGCTTGGGCACGATGGCAGAGCTTACGCTGACATAGCCATTGGTTTAGCTGTTAACAGCATAACCGCCATGAAAAGTTAGTTCCTGCGTAGATTCAACCCTGAATTACATGTTTGTGGGGGAGAAAGATCTAGAAGCAAGAGTGATGAAACACCAAAGACGGTGAAAGGAGGGAGAGAAGACTGAGTGAATTAGGGAGAGGAAGAAGAGCTGGAGGAGTGAAGGGGAAACCCTCCCAGCTCCAGGGGTGATCTAGTATTTTGGTAGATTTGAGGGGAACAGCGTGGAAAGGTAAAGCAGTAAGTCAAGGCCCTGGGGGAATGAGAGAACAAGACACGTGTGAGAGACCTTCAGCTGAAGGAGGGGACCTGCAAAAGAAAGAATCAGTGGGCAGAGGAAGCAGGCTTAGATATGGAGTTGGTAAGGAAAAAGTTGGTTTATTTAAATTATTATTCTCTACTTTTTCTTCTAGGCAAACTTTGTTCAAAATACATCACCTTCCTTAAAATACTTGGCTTGACTCATGCTCTGGCTGCCCATCCTTTCAAAGGCCAGGCTGTACCTTCCCAGTCCCAGTGGCCCAGGAAGCATTTCCAAATGCAACCTTACACCCTTCATAGGCACTGGGGAACTTCCTGTGCTTTGCACAAAACCTAGGGTTTTCCCTCCCCAGCCTCCACTACAGGCACCTCTCCCTGCCCTTCAAGTGGGGCGAGCTATTTGGTGTTGAGTCCAGCCCCACACAGCCTCCCATGGGAGCGCAGGGCAGGGACAGGCACTGCAGGCAGGGTACCAAGGGTCTCGCTCCATCACGGAGGGCAAGGAGAGCTGAAGTGCGACAGAGAGCGAAGAAACAGGGTTCAGTGATGACTTGTGGAAATGAGTTTCTCTGAAGAAAAGTGAATGGGAGATTATTCACTGAAAAGTTTAATTTATCTGGGGTTTTTTTCCCATCTAAATCCCTTTGAAGGCTACCTCCCTGCACTACCCCAGTTTGGATGTGCGTGTGCAAGGGGCACTTGATTTCTTGAGTGCTACAGGAAAAGTAGTTTTTAGAGAGGCTGGGGGTCATGGTCTGCAGTGGGTGCCACCATGTGAGCACAGTGACTTCAGGACTGGAGAAGCCAGCCCTGGAAACCACATCCCATGGCTGTAAAGAGGTGACTGTGGTTGATGGGGATGCTTCGAAGAAAGGACGGATTTTGGGAGGCTATTCCAAAAGGGTGTTGCCACCCTTTGATGTGTCTGAGAGGGGCAGCTCCTCAGGGGGTCCACACAGGCTGGCAGTCCATGGGAAAGGTGAGTGGAAGCAGTGGCAGTGCTGTCCCTGACAGCTCGCTGCCTTGGTCCCTTCTGCGTAGTTGCAGCCATGGGCAGAGGGACAGAGTGGACAGGGATGGTGCCATGCCACCCCATGCCAGCCCTGCATGGAGAGTGGCTGGGGCAGCCCTCTTCATCCCTAAAGCTTTACACTCTCCCTTTAAGCAGGGTTTGCAGTGGGGGGGGGGGGATCTCAACCCGTGTAAAAGCAGGGTGGATGTTTTGTGCCTTTTCAGCAGTGAGTCCAAGTGCAAAAACTGTGTGTGATCTGAATATCCTACAGTTACGCTTTGGAAACCCTAATAAAGCTGCCTCTGAACCGCATACGTGGAGCAGACGCCGGGACCGGGAGACAGAGGCACCTTTTTTACTCCTTGGGAGCACCCGCCGGGGTAAGTGACATCTGGCTGGGGCACCGCCAGATCGTCGGGCCAAAGGCTCAAGCCCCGCAGCCCTCTGAAAGCTACATCTAGCTTTAAGTGTTGTGTGTACAAAGTGGTGTGTGTTGGCCTCGGTAAGTAACTTAGCAGACAAGGCAAAGCAGAGCCGTGCAACACTTGATGTGCCGCCTGCAGTCTGGGGGATAATAGCTTAGTGCTGCCTGTAGCTGGTCAAAATGCTCCTTTAAGGCAAATGATGGAGAAACGTCATCTGGCACCGTATTGTCGGGATTTGGCCCAGCTGATGAACTGTTGAAGGATTGAATAAGATAGAGTTATTCTTCCAAGTAATTTTTGTCCCATGTTGCACGGTGTATAATGAAATAAAGAGATTCAGGAGGGTTAAACCAGCTAAAGGAAGGCAGCCATTTCATGGAGCTGCATACCCTCTTTGATGAACACCATTTTTTGTCTCCTTTCAGGCGTGGGCCTGGGCTGTGTCTTAGACTGTATCAGGCTTTTACCATAATTTCTGAGAGCTCAGCTTTTGTAGATTCAATTCCACATGAAAAGTTCTTGAAGAGTGCAGTAGTCAGCAATTTTACAGCAAAGAAATTTTTTCAACTAGTGTTAATGTAATGAGGAGGGAGTGGGATGTGTGCTGGAGCTTAAGAAACAGATTTTAAATACGCAGGGATGATAGATATGGCAAGGAGGATGGAGAGGCAGGAACAGGATCATCACCTGGATTTATGAGCCTGTCTCTTTGCTGGCTGGAGAAGCTGGTCATTTTTTTTAATAGAAATCAAAAGGTGGATGCTCACCGGTGTGAGTTTCTGATCATTAGATGTCACAATGATGTGCGACTAAATCCTGCAGTGCACCAGTGACCTCGTCCTACCACTCTTGGAGTGGGTCATCACAGGGGAGATCTCAGCCTCCTCCTCCTCTACAAGACCAAATGCTCCATGTGCATCTCCCAGTGTAAGCGCTCTTGCTGCCTCTTTCCAAATGGCTTGTTGTCATGGCCATCTTCCTCAGGTACCTGCTGCTTGTCAAGGTCGATCAAGCCACTCGGGAGTGAACCATGGTAAAACAGGGTTAAGACAATGGTCAGCAGAAGGGGGTATGAAATGATGGGTCACAGAAGTCCTGACTGATGTTCAGAAGCAGTGGGCAATGGGTGTTGTGGCAGATGTGGAAAGGCTGTGGCAGTGAGGGAGGCTGTGGCCATCTCAGAATACCTGTGGGTATAACCTAGGTGTTGCCTAGGGGATTAGCCTCCAGGATGGCTTACAGGATAGCCTATAGGATAGACTGGAAAATAGCCCAGAGGGCAGCCTAGGGGATAGCCTTCGGGACAGCTTACAGGACACTCTGTAACATAGCCTAGTGGATAGCCTACAGGATATGCCCACGGGATAGATAGCCCCACAGTGGCAAGGGCGCTCTCCTGGAAGACTTCTAGTGCCTGCTCCAAGCTGGCAGAGAAAGGATGTGAAGCAAAGGTTTGCACCTCCCAAAAGAGTCACCTTGCTGGTCGCTGGCTCAGAGGGCATTAGGAGTACCGCTGGCTTCGGTCTGAAAGGCCAGCCTGGCTCTGGCTCCTGGACTGGCTCCGGGATCCCCTCAGCCCCATCAGCTCTTACGAATCCCCTTTGCATGGTGAGCGAGCCCTGCCTGCCTGTTGCAGGGGGCATCCGAGGCTGCACACCGTGCCATGCCATAGCCCATAGGGCCACGCTGGCCTCCACTGCAGGTCAGTTGTGCAGCGAGGGCCTGGGGCGGGCAGGGAAGGCAGCACCAACCCCGCTGCCATGAGCCCAACTCTCCCAGCCTGCAGAACGCTGAAGAGGCCGGAAGATGTTTTTGCAGCTCCTCCATCAGAAGCCTCAGAAAACACCTGGAACTAACACTCACAGGAAGAGCTGTTTCCAGCCGCTGTGCGTGCTTGCAGCCCATCAGACAGCCTCTCCCCGGCGAGGGTGGAAGAGACTCTGCCTCCAAAGCTCTGTCCCCTCCGTGACCAAGAGTCACCCACCGCCGCCGCTGCTTCAGCTCCCCACAGGCGCAGGCACTGCAGCACGGCACAGACATGCAGCAGATGGCATGTGGCATCTGCTCAGAGAATCGACCGTTGGATACTTTGCTCTCCCTCCTGGTTTTCAGCTGTGCCTTCCCATGGGAGATGCCTTTGCCAGGATACTTCACTTAAATAACAAATTCCATCACTCTGGGGGTGGCACGGAGGGTGTTGGGCGAGAGCATGGGCTTTACGTGTTCTCCATGCTTCTGGAGCTTACAGAGGAAAAAAAAAGGCTGCTGGTTTTTCTTTCTGTCCTTCTAATGATAACAGGAGGGATGTGGAAATTAAGCTGCCGAGTTTGGGCTGAGAGGGTCTGAGCCCCAGCTGCGGTGGGTGTCTGAAAGGACGGTCCCAGCGCAGGGCACAGCCGGGGGCCTGTCACGCTGCCTGCAGGGTATGGGCAGCTCACCAGAAGGGTTGCCACTAATTAATAATTACGGTCCTATTTCACCACAGTATCAAATGACGTCTCTCACCTCCCCGACAAAGGAGGTTTCCCCTCCCCTCCCCAGCCCACCCGGGGATAAGTACCACTTGGTCTTGTGTCTGACAAGGAGCTGGTCAGCCCCAGGGTCAGAGCCACAAAGCGGATGCCCAGCAGCTCTCAGCCCTAAAGCCGAGAGGGGTTGTTGCTATGGGAATCGAGAGGGCACTTGCAGACAGCATCTGGAGCCTGTGTCACTCCCTGTCCGAGGCAGCTGGATGTGGAGGGAAGCAAAACTAAAAGGAGGTGGCAGAGAGAGACAGAGGCACGGCAAAATGCATGCATGTTAGAGGAGGGACCTTCCCAGAATGAGAGTACAGTGGGATACAGAAGAGCGGGGACACCAAACTGTCAGGCAGTGGTGGCTCGGCTTGGTAGGATAAACCTTATTTTCTGCTGTGTTTCACACTGGAAAAAGGTCCAGTGAAAGCCCAACTGTAACAAGATGGGATCTGCCTCCTCAACTTATCGGCCCAAGTGTATTTATTTGGATGTTGATGGAAGAATTCAAAAGGTACTTTTGCTGTTTTTCACAAAGTAGTGTCTCCGGAGGCAGCAGCGGCTGGGGGCTGTGTTTGCTGCAGGACCTATTTCTGTAACGCGAGTTAGATGTGTGTTTGCATTCAGCGCCGTGGCGGGCTTCACATCTCTTTTTAAGGCGGGGGGGGGGGGATCTTGCGTGGCTTCTGCTTTGTACACGGATGTTTATTTAAAGGGGAAGGGGAGGCTGGCGGCAGGGGAGGGCTGGGCACTGCCAGCTTTCGCTGTTGGTGTGGGGATCCTTGGTTTAGCAGCCATGTAGGCTTCCTCGCCTGGAGTAGAGTGGCGACGTGTTTACAAAGTTTTGCCTGAGGAGAGGTTTTCACCCAAGCATTGGGAGCTGGAAAGCACGGCGTGCCGAGTAATTTGGAGGGTGTGTGTGTGTGTGTGTGTGTGTGTATGTGTTTAGTGATGTGCATTTTCCTAACGCCAAGCTGACTGGCAGGCAGGTGCCCGGCTGTTGTGCGATGGGGTATGCCGCTGCATCGCCGGGGGGGATTGGGGCTGTGGGGGTCCCCGCCACCTTTGCCAAGTTGTTGGTAAACGATGATAAACATTAATTAAAACTTTCGCTTCCATTAGCCTGCCTTGTTTGCTTAACCACGGTTCACAGCACAGGGGAAACTGTGGGAGAAATGTGTTCTGGCTAAAAGGGAGAGCTTGCACGCTGTCGAGCTGACAGCCCACTGCTCTTAAACAGAAACGATGCCCCCACATTTTTTTAAGTCGTCTTTTTTCTTCTTTTTGTCAGCAATTCTTTGGCCACAAACCAAGTGCCTTTTTTGTAATAGAAAGCCGCTGTGAGGCTGAAGAGCAAGTAAACTCTGACTTGCAAAATTCAAGTCTCTCTCTGTCATCCTCCTGCTCTAAATTTCCATTTCACCCAGCCTCGCCTTTTGTTTCTGCTTTAAAAAGAAACAGCAAAGATACCCTTTGCTTTCCCTTCCCTTTGCTGTAAGAGTGACTGCAGAAAAGGGAGAGCTGATACTTACAGTTCCATCCCACCATGCGTGTCTCCGTTGCCTGCAGTCCCCTCTGCCCGCTGCCCTGGAGACCCACCGCAACTGCCAGAGTCCTGTCCTCAGGAACAAGACCTTGAAGAATCCAAATCAGCACCTGGTCCCCCACAGCAGGCTGCTCCTCTTCATCCATCTTGGGGCTTAGACGTGACGTGATGGTGGTCCCTCTGCCACCATGGGCTCCTCCGTTCTGGTGGGCAGAAGCTGACGCCTCTTCTCTTTTGGTGGGGCTTAATGAATTGGTCGCCTGGCAGCCCCCAAAAGCACAGCTTGTACGGAGCTCCCTGGCACCTTTACCGTTTGGTACGAAAATGTTTTGGTATTCTGAAAGGGTGGCAAATGTTTCCATAGTTGTTGGTAAAGCACATCATCTATCATCTGCTTTGCTTTTTAAAAAAGTAGCATTTTGCAGAACCAGTCTCTGGAGAGTAATTTTGACACTGAAAACGCAGAAGAGGCACAAATACATGAGCAAGCAAATGCAAATTCAGGCGGCAGTAAGGGGTTTTTTTGCTAGATAAATGTTATCTGTTTCTTTTGTCAGATGTGAAATTCCATCTGTGCAATGTTTGGAAGGATTCCTGCAGTAAAAATGCCGTGTAAGTGGGGTTCACCCAGGGGTAAGCAGGGCATATCTCAGATTCTCATGCTTCCTCAGTAACAACATCATTAGAAAGAAAAGAAAAAAAAAAAAAAAGCAACCCTTAATCTTCCAAGGAATGCAGTATTGAAGGCTTCTAAAGGGAGCTCATTAAATCAATGCTAAGCTACTCGTCAACCCAGTAATGAGGTATGAGCTTCATTATAACATCACTTGTTGAGTTTGAAAGGGCTCAGCTCCAACCTGCAACTGGCTTGCTGGACACTGCAGAGTCATGAAATAGAACTGGGCATTCTCCCATAGTGCTAGCTGTGATGGCAATTATTCACGGGAAACTCTGTGTTTCCGTGGCATCCTTCTGAATTTCCACTGGTGTGGCTGCAGGGTGTGCTACTGACTTTGGGAGGAGTTGTTTTGCCTTGGCACTGGGGTAAACGAAGGGATGCACCAGGCTCAGAGAGCTGCATGCCGCCTGCCCCTGGAACCTGTGCGTTGCAGATGAGCACTCGGAAGTGCTCTGCAACAGGAGCATTGAATTAAGCTAAGTAGGTTTGTGTGTCAGCAGATCCAGAGGGGCACAGCGGGGAGGGCAAAGGAGCAAGGCAATTGCTGGAGGAGAGTTTGCTGGCTTTGAAACCCTCAGTAATTGTTGAAATAAAGGAGGCACCATCAGCAGGGGTTGAACCCAGGACCGTGCCCGAGGCCAGCACATCCCAGAGGAAGTGCTGAGATCCATACCTGCAAGGCCAGTGCCATGAACACCCAGGAGTCCAGTAGCCTCCTGTGGGAGGCCGGTGGGAAGCTCGGAGCAGAGGAGAGGCCGGCCCAGTGCTGCTGTGCATCACTCCTACCTCACGCTGGGGAAGCCTAGCCCTTGCCTCGGTAACTTCCTCGGCTCCTGCCCTTTCCCCTTGGCCCCCATCTCACCTGCACCCGCAAAGGCTCCCAGTCATCTGTCACAGTTTGATAAACTGACCTTTCAGGGCCACGGGCAGGCACAAAATGGTCTTCACCAAACCTGACCACAGGGAAGGGCTCTCCTCCAGTGGGCAGAGTTGACTGAGCATCTACCCACACCGGGGCAGCAAGGGCTGTGCTTTGGGAGGGACATGACATGACCCACCCTGGCCCAGCAGCCACCAACTGTGGAACCCCCCACAGGCACCTGAGTTCAAGATCCCCAAAGGGGTGGCTTTTGTGTCCACCAAGGGAAAAATTCAAGCTGCTGGTAGCTGATTCCTGGCTAAGGGGCAGGGGATGGGGGTCTCCTGTGGAGCAGCCACCTGCTGAGCTGGTGGAGGTAGAGCCAAACACGAGGCAGGAGGTGGAGGGGACAGCCATGCTGGGGCTGCTGGAGAAGAAAGATCGAAGGCTTTGCAGCGTTACAGCTGTGCGCTGAACCAGGGCTCTGTGCAAACCGACTTCAAAGAGGTCACTTGTTCTTGGAGCTGGTTAAAAAATGAAGTTACAGCATTATGTGCTTCCTATCCAGCAGGTCCGTAAAGGGGATGCATGCCCTGGAGGAAACAAACGCTGCTTGGTTTATTTATTTTTAAAGGATCCTCTCACCCAGAGACAACCAGCAGCTCATTACCCGCTTGCCTGGACACACACCTCCCTCTGCGCTTCGCACACGTGCCGGGGGCTTAGCACGCCCGTGAAACTCATCCATGTCCCACCCCTGCCACAGCCTGGTCTGCTGCCAGGCAAAGGAGAAGACGGCGGGACGGGGGAAGCCGTGAACATGTTTCGTATAGGATAAGGTGATTTTGCAGTACCATCATGGACAGGGATTTCTCATTGTTCCTGGAGTGCCACTAGATGGGGTCAAGCACCCAAACCCCCAACCTACCACGGAGAAGTGAGGTTTGCTCCGCCAAACTTAAGCTGGAGTTGGAGTCTTATTTTCCTTCATAACGTTATTAACCCTATGGCTGCATTTTTAAGAAAAATTCCTATTGAATCTGTTTCAAATTAAAAATCCACCAGCAAGAAAATGTTCCCCAGCCCATGCCCAAATCTTTTCCATGAAGAAACTACCGGGGAACATTTTCTTTTGACCTTTGAGATTCAAATGGTAGCAGAGCCAAACCAGCCAGTGGCCATATTCCCAGATGGGCGGCTTCATGGCTCTCATTTTCAAATGTCACAGGTAGTGGCTTTGCTCACAGAGCTGTAAGGAGTTCCCCTGAGAAAAACGCTAAATTCAAGAGGATTTCTGTTTCCAATGTCTTACTCAGCATCACATCCGTAAAAAGGATGGAAAGTCAGAGGGGTACAGAGCCTGAGCTAATTGGAAAAAAGAAAAGGACTGCTGCCTTTGTCAAGGATTCAAAGAAACCACTCAGGGTGGTATTTTCTTCCTCTTCAGAAAGCAAGTAAAGAATTTTGGAGCCATTTTGCTGGCTGACTGAGTCATTTTGGATGCCAAGCAGAGAAATTAACTTTTTTTTTTTTTCTTTCTCAAAGAAATGTATTGATTTCAACTATCTGGATGTCTACTGTACTGACCTGTGGAGCAGGACACTGATCCATCCACCTCCATTGTTCTTCTTGGCCTAAGGTCCACGATGAACAGAGCAAAGCCAAGACTGAATTTTGGTGCTGTGGTTATTGCATTGAAACGTCAGCACATAGAAATCGTTTCTGTCATGTGAGCTTTTCTTTTTAATTAGAGCAGCAGCAACTGTGGTATAAATGCAAACCCAACAGATTTTTCCAAAGCTCTCCATGCTATTTTTAACACGCCAAACTAGATTCAGATTAAAAACAAAACACAGCAGAAAAATAATGGCATGATGATCTGTTCAAGGCGATTAAATATTTTTGCATCCCCATGACTCTCTTGGCTCAGCAGGACAAGCATGCTCTGTGGTGCCCACGGACCCAATTCCCTGCCTGTTCGGACCAGGGATTTAGGGCAATATCCTTTCAGCTGCCAACTGTCGGAGGGGTGCATAGAGGGGAGGTTCACAGGCAGTCAGGACATGGACTCCTCTGGGGGCCACTTTGCCCGGCCAGTGTTCTCAGGTTCCTCCCACACATGGACAAGCTGCTGCCAAAACCCTCTTTAGCGTAGTGAGGCGTAAGTTTGTTTTTGTGGGATCAAGGCCATTTTCTTAGTGCTGGCAGATCTCTGTGGGTGAGGAAAGGTGCAAGATAGCACAGCCTGAGCCTGGCCGGTGCTCTCAGCTCACCTTGGGTCTCTGATTTTAGCTGGCCCTGGTGAATTCAAGGCGGCTGCTACATGTTCTTGTCGTAAAGTAGCAAGAAATGAACAGCGAGTTCTTAAAACTCCATCATATTACAGCACGTAAACATTTTAAAGAGTAAAAATGGCTTAAAACCAGACTTTTAAAAAAGTGACAGAAAATGTCTTATTTGAGGCCTCTCTCTCTCCTACTCCCCTTTCTCTTTCCCCCCCAGCAAGGGCTCCGCAGAGCATTTATAAAGCCAAACCATAATGCTAGCACGGTTCCGTAATTCCAGCGTAGCTCCATAATTCTTCTGTAGCTATCACCCAAAAAGGCTTGTTTACTGCTGTTTATCTTTCTGAAGTCACATGCAGTCTATATAGTTATTAGAGTTTGTGCTCATGTTAGCCAAGGCAAAGTGTAGGTCAAACACTCTCCTGCTAGTCTTACCTATGGATTCAGACAAGCCAACCGTAGCAATTTATGCTAATCACATACAAACTGTTTTGGCTTAATACAAACGAGAGAAAACCGTTTTGTTTCTATCACCTTTCTAGTGAACTGCGAATTGGCCTTTCGTTGCCCTCTCGCCATACCTGCTTTTCCTTACTCCATTAACTAACATTACTCTTCTGACAGTCTTATATTATCAAGGGTGTGGTAATATTAGACATTAATTGTGTGAGTGGTTTTGAAACAAGCAGCCCAGCTTCACTCACATTTAGTGAGGACATTTGGTGCTAAAGCATCCTTATTATCCAGTTTACAAAACATTTCAAGCTTAATGCATTTATGTGCTACAGGGTTAATTGCACTTACTACTCCATTAGCAGCAATTGTGTGCCCTTTTTATGTTAAGTAAATCCAGAGTATAGACATTTCTATTATTTGTCAAAGGTTGAAGCACTTTTATGTCTGCTGCAGAAAATAAGAAACTTCCAGCTCAGCCTCTCACAACCAGCCTTGCTGGGTCCTGGTTACATTCTGCCTTTAATCAGTAGTACTAAAAGACTGAATAGCCGCAATATGTCCCTTAGTATAGTCAGCAGGCTGCACAAGGCTCTCTTTAATGTAACCTGGATTCCTCTACGAGACCCAGTGACTCTAAAAAGTAATGAGATCCTTCCTTGCTCACAGTGACAGAGACAACCCCTGCCATGCTGTCCATCTCAATGGACATCCAAGATTGCCCTGGGGGTCACACATATGAGTGTACCGTAGACATTTTCACTTTCCTGAAAAGAGAAAAATCTCTTTTCCCATAGTGCTCTGTTCAAGGATGTTATAAGGATGGTAATTGTGACTTACCATATAACTATGCCTTGGTATCCTGATACGTCAGCTCTGTCTGGCGGCTCCTGTTTCTCATTTTAGGGTAATGTATATAATTAGGAAACTAACGGGATTCACCCCACTTAACCATTAACTGTAGCCATCTAAAAGTTAGTGATGACTGCTTCAAGCTAGTCACACAGCTTCCCCATAGTCACTGGGGAGGCGGGTGGTACCTCCAGAGGATGATTCATCCTATCTTAAACTGGGTTTTGGAGACGTGTGGGCTGACTTACCCTTTGGAAGTTGTCCTCTTTCTCTACTGGCAAGAGAGGGAGTCTAGCAGAGCAACATGCATGAGATGCCAAACTTGTAGAAGTTTGAAGTTACGTCAGCTGAATCCCACCCGTACATTTCACTTAGGTGTCGTGTTGAAATGAATGTTGTCAAGCTGTGCATCACTGCCCAAATGTAAGTGTGAATCAGCAGGACCACAGAGCTCCGGTTGTTGGAAGTAAAACACCTACCATGCCCTTCATCCTCTAACAGAAGCAGTGTTTGAAGAGCTCAGGGGAGCCTTCATTTTTGCTCCGACTCTCAGCTGAGGGCTCTCCTGCTTTCTTCCCCACACGTGCACTTATTCTCTGTTCCCCTCTTAGAGAAACTCCTACTGCAACAAACAGATGGCAAATCTGGCACACTATTTTTAATACTGCTTAACATTTGAAGCTCAGATAAATGGAGTGGTTTTCCAAATATGAACTGTTAATTAGCAGAAGAAATAAAAAATAGGTACTATGGATATAACTGGGCTCATGCTATGCCTATATCTGAATTCAAAGAATGAGAAACCTGGGGGATGTTTGGATGTGGGGTTTTAGGTAGGACTTCTGTTGGGAACTGTGGCTGATAAGGTCACTTATCACCCTTTTTTGAGGAAGACCTATTTGCTTACACGTTTAGAAACATGAATTCCTTCCAGTGATTTCTACAAAGTGTTATCTAACAGTTCTAGATCCTGCTTCATTTTGATATGGACAACAAAGACCGCTGGAGAGACAGGGAAAATCACAATGAAAAATTTCACATCAGCCTTAGCACACATTCAGCCTTCACACATTCTGCCTTAGCAATTCAGAAATCCTCAGTCAAAACTGCTATTAGAGAATCATAGAATGGTTTAAGTTAGAAGGGACCTTAAAGATCACCTAATTGCAAATGTTCACAATCCCTGCAAGATACATAACTGAGTTTTACCAGACTCTTTTCTGAAACACTCTCCTCCAATCTCATTAGTGAAGATAAATTATCATTTTAGATTGTTTCAACTCTGCACTTCCAGCCCCGACTCTGAACATTGCTCACTGAGCTGAATGAAAGACATCGCCAAGTGCTAAAAAGTCTGGAACACAGCAGGTTGAGACCAGCAAAAGGAGGTAGGACAGGAAACTGAGGATAGGCTGGCTTTGAAAATATGTCTGCATTATTTATTTAGGAATTCTACTAGGGTAAAAAAAACCCCAAGCGCGAGTTAAATTCTTGGAAGAAAACCCAATTACCAACAACAGATCAGAACAGGATAACATTCTGGATGGGGTTTACAGTTTACAGAGAGGATTAGCTGTTCTGAGGATCAAATATAGAACAGAAATTGGACTTGTAGGCTGTGTTTTTACCCATCCTATCTGAAAGCAAAATATAATGTGATTAGTTGTAAGCTGGTAGGTTGCAGAGTATATGCACTATGGTCCCTTAGTAATATCTCCATCACAATCCTTAATATTGAACTGCTCCTCTGGGTGGGAAAGCCAGCCAGAGTAGCAGGGTTCTTAATCCCTACTCTTTCTGAGAGGGCTTTTAAAATCCTTGTCCTCAACCAGAGGTGGATAGTATAGATTAAGAGACAATGACCTCTTATTTCAGAGGAAGATGTTTCCAAAAAAAATGCAGAACTGTCTCCAGGAAAGAAACCAGTCCCACAGAAGTGAGCTCTGGGCCAGGAAACAGACATCCCCATTGAGTCACCCTGTCCTACTTGCAGTTACTGCATGCTTCATCATGATATTATTTCCACTCCAAAAAGCCTCAGTTATAATTCATCCTGCCTTTCCCTCCTTTGCTTCACACTACTTTCCAAGGCAGGCAGACAACATTCCCCACTTAAATCAAATGGCTACTTCTTGGTCTTAATTGAGAATTACTGAAGTGATCAAGCTGAGCACTCAGGGAAGACGATTTCCTGTCATTTTTTTCTACACATGGTAGAAGTTTTGCTAACAGTAACAAGGACAGAAATATGAAATAATGTTAACTCTAAAATGGGGGAAACAAATTGTTTGCAGATGCTGCATCGTTTTTGAGGAGTACATTCTTTTTCCTCCTGGCACAAATCCAAGGGAGATGCAATTAACAGGGTTTATATGCGGCTGATTTTCTTTGTGGCATTTAGTCATCAATCTGCAGGCTGAAGCAGAAGCTTCTGTTTCCCTTTCCCATGAGGTGTATCACCTCTGTGACTCTACTTACATGATTTTGGCTCTGCCTTTGCTTTCAGAAATGACACTGGCAAATAAGCGTCTTCTGCTGTCCAGTCTTGCAGGAGACTCTCAATACCATCAGGCAATATTGGAGTCCCCGCGTCCACTCTTTCTCATAGGAGGTGTGTCAGGAGCTGCATCTCAGGATTTTTTGGGCTGTTCTGACCTGCGTGACTATGCACTCTTTTGGCGCGTATTATGGGCAAACCTGTGCGTGCCCTATACATGCATGATCTTAGCCCGGTACCACAGCTGTAGAAACTGCTGTGGTCTCCTGCCTTTGGCCTCTGTTATGCTCCATAGCAAGGTCTCTGTCCTGTCCTAAGCAGTGATTTCTTCCATTGGTGGGCATTAATGCAGAGAGCGAGGTGCTGTGAGACATGTCACAGCAGTGGCTTGCCACCCAGGAATAGGAACAGGGACCTAAGCAAGGTGACTATGAGTCAGATACAGTTGAGACAGGTCTGAAGGGAGATGAAGTCCCTCACTGCTGACTGTGGGTATGGACCAGACCCACAAATAGTGCTAGAAAAGTGTCATAATGGAGACCCGGGCTGAAGAGCAATGGCTTCAGGACATCTGCCCAAGTAAGGACATCTTCACAGGACTGGGTAAGATGCTTGCTTCTCCACCTGGTGCGAACAGCGCTGCCTATCCTCAAAGCTGCAGGTCAGCCATCTTCCCTGGTCACGGGAGAAATCATGTGTCCTATCTGGCTGAAGTATGGGTGCAAGCCAAATGTCACTGTATTGCCTTCATGTTGCTAATGTCCCTGCAATGATAATGGACTTGAGGCAAATAGGATTCCTATACTGTTCCAGAGCCATCAATAGTACACATTACTGTCCTCTTGTCTCTCCAAAATACATTCCAATCATATTCCATCAGCACAACTGAGATCGACTTTATTGGGAACATAAACCTGCAGGCAATAACAGGAACAATTGCACATTGCTGGGAAATGCCTGAGGCTGACTGTTTTCTTTTAGAACAGAAGGAAGTTGGTCAGAAAAGCTCAGCAGGTTGCAACAGAAGAAAACTTTAGTAACATATGCTCTTTGGTTAAAAAAAACTCAACCAGCTGAGGACAACCATCCTGAGATGAGTACCAAAGTGCAGTGGGTGATTCACAAATCCAGTTTTAGCAAACTTAAGTAAAAATACCAAGTATGGAAAGCTAAAAAGCATGTATGGAGACAGCTCATAATCTAGAAAATAGTATCTACAGTCTTTGTTTTGCTTCCCACTCTTTCACTATTACATGGAGTAAAGGAAGCATTAAAATTCATCCTCAATGCATGGAAAGCTCCTGCTTCTTTCTATGAGTCAGGCTGGCTTTCTTACCTTTAATGTTTTTTAATTTTTTTTTTTTATCTTTTCCTCTCTTATCTGTCCTGGTCAATAATAATTGATTTCCAGAATAAGAAACCTCAATACCTGAAATAGCACTCTCGGCACATCACAGGCCTTTACCTTCTGTTCAGACGCAATTAACATCATCTTCTCAGTTACTGCATGTACCAGTTGTTGTACTCTCCAATACTCTGTCAGCCAATTTTAGCAGCTGTCACTCCAGTAGGATGCTGTGTTCTGCTAGGAGTGGGGTTTCAGCCCTCTCTGAACTCAATTGGCTATGTTTTATTGCTTTGATTGCTGCTGTATTTTAATAACCAAGGGTCAATCACTGGGCAAAGCAGACTTTTAAAACACACCCGGGCATGAATCCCACCCATTGCCCTGGTAGCATTTACTAACTACCTCAGCAATCAAGTGCCTTGATGTTTCATAAAGTAAAGATATTGCCTGGTGTAATCTCAACTGGGTCAGAAAACGGGGAAGGTGGGTGTGCATGCACATCTAAGCCACAGCCACCTCTTCAGGTGACCAATATCACTCTCTTCTCTACCACAAACCCCCTGATGCTTCCCTCAAGAGTAAGAAGGCTCCTCACCACCAGTGAAAACGGAGGTATGAAGCCTTGCTTCAGCATCAGCTCGAGTGTCGGTGTGTCACAGCCCAGGCACAACAGGACTCAGCCGGGCTGGCCAGATCTTGCCGTTTTGTCCTGACTCTCCTGATACTTCAGGCTCACGATGTTCTGAGCTGAGAGCAGGTGTGAGCAGCTCCTCGCTGGCAGAACGTCCTGTGGGCTCTCCCATGGCTTCATCAGAGGTCTGGGTCAGCATCACAAGACACCTCTCAGTGAGATATTTCCCCTGGGGTCTGAAAGGCACCTTAGAAAATGCACATGGGAATTGTGTCATTGCAATGCTATTATGATTTAGGAATGGCCAAGACTGCTGGAGTGAAGCTGCAGGCTTAATTAACTCCTGGCACCTACGCCTTTCAGAAGAGTGTTTAATCGGATGATGATATGTTATTTCTCCAGCTTGGCCCTCATCTTGCAGAACACACGGGGCCTGCTTGACCGGCCAGATCCGGGGAGGGTGGCCGCAGCCCCTGCTGCCTGCAGCCCCCATTGCCTGCGGCCCTCCCGCTGCCCACAGCCCCTGTCCCAGTGAAAACAAACAGTTGGAAGGACATCCTGGGTGACATGTTCCTCATTTTCTGGGTCACCAGCCTCAAGGATGATCTGTGGGCATGCACTCCCCTATGCTGGCCATAGACGGCAATGGAAACTGTGCCTGAGAATATGGGATGTTACGGGTGGTTGTGAAGGGTGGAAAACAATGTTCCCAGCAAGGCACCCACAAGGGAGGAGACTTTTGACCTTGACCTCCTGTGCCTCAGACCTCATCTGTAAAATACCACTTTCTTGCTCCCCCTGAGTTTTGTCATTAGGTCTCCACAAGTCCCCTTGAGCTGGTCATCCTGAACCCAGAGGCTCTGTGGCTATTTCTCCTTTGGGGGTGTGAGGGAGCTGAGCTTCAGGCCTGGCCAGGAAAGCTGCCCAGCTCCACACCACCTCGTCCCCCTGCCTGCATCCGCTCACTGTTGTTCCTGGCTTTGAGAAGATGAGCCAGGCCCAACGAGACATTTTATTTCCATGGTGGTTTCAAAGCATCCACTATAGGCAATCAAAGGCACACAGGTAGGCTTTCTGCCCCCTACCCTGGTTGCAGAAGAGCTTCTCAACCAGGGGATGAAGAGGTGTCTGGGGGTGTGGGAAGGTAACAGTGGCAAATTTTTTAATTCAAGGTCCAAGCTCTGACCTGACAGCAGGAATGATACTGCCTGATAGACTGGAGGAAATCTGGCACAAAGGGGCGGGAAAAAAACTCTTTTCTGTTTAAAGTTAGCTTAAACTGATGTTGTCCAAAATGCAGTGCCTTTTTATACCATCCAAGGACCTCTCCAGATCTGGTCTGTTTTCTTTGTGGATCTAGGCTCTTGCATCCTTAAATTTGCAGCTGTTATCATCCAGCAGCAATAGTGCACTATGAGATACCTTTTGCTCTCAGTTTGCATATATTGTCGCTCTACTTCTGAACAAAGCAATTAGGTCTCCAGAGCTCACTTGCTTTATCAAAAAAAGCACCAGGTATTATACAGGAGCAGAGAAATATTCCAGCTCACAAGTCAAATCAGATAATTGAAGTGGTAGGGTAAACCTTAAAATTAGCCCAGTTCATGCCTGAATAGAGTTCATATCTCACTGGGAGCTAACCGTCCTTTCTCTTGTCTTCTTTTTTTTTTTTTTTCCCCTGCTGCTGTTTGGTTTGGAAGGTGATCTTCAGTAAATACTGCAACTCCAAAGATATCATGGACCTCTTTTGCATTGCAACAGGTCTACCAAGGTAGGTGTCTCTTTTTATTTGTGACATTCATTTCACTTTTGTGGTTTTACTCCTGGGGACAATTTAAAGACAGGCCCCAAATGGTGCATTTACCTGCTATCCAGGCTTCTTTCTCATTCTAGTCTACTGGAAGAAGAAATCGGGGCAACCCAGAGAACACCAGCTAGAAAAGTGCACAAAGCCCAGGCGGGTGTTGAGCCACTTCAGCACTGGCTGCGTCTGAGGAACAGAGGGGAGTAGAGTAGAACAGAAGAGATATAGTCCAAAAAAATAAAAAGCAAGTGCATAAGCCTAGCACTACATTTTTGCCCATATCGAGTGAAATGCAACCATATGTTTAGAACCTGTGTATTAGGGAAAAACTTGGGGCCAATGAGAAGCATTGGTGATAAGCTTTATATTTAGACACAGTGCAATCTAATCCCAGGTATGGGATATTCAAACACAAAGTATCCCAGCAGAATCATTTTGTAGAACATAAATATCCCTAAATCCATTGCCCAGGCCAAGCATTTTCCAATTTATGTTGTCCAGCAAAGTCCATGCATCTCTCCTGCTGTAATTTCCTGTAGGGCTTGTTGCTCTTACCCTCAACCTGGACAACAGCATCCAACTTAAATCTACGTTGTGAGGGATCCAGGGTTGGGTGTTGGTGTGTGTTGAGGTGGGAGAGGCCGGCGTGTGGTGGAGGGTGGCATGGTGTAGCGCCCAGCCGCTTCTGCACCGCCTGTCTGGGGCGGTGGTGCCGGGGGAGGGAAGCTCCTTGGTCATATCTAGAAGGGGGCATCTGCTGTCTCCATACAGGCCTTGAGCAGCATGGGCCAGATGCACAGCAGCATGTATTAAGCCATAGTCTTTACTTTTGTACATACAGGTTTACAATGCAGAAAAACCACAGGAAAAAGTAAGCCAATCCTTTAATCATGGGCTGATTGCATGACTCCAGCTCTGGGGATTGAAATATAAAATCGTCTATATTGACTCAGAATTTGCATAAACTGTGGACAGAATTAATGTCCTTTGCTGTTTATCCTGGCTATTTCCTTCAGTATGACATTATAGAGGTTAATAACTCTCATTTGCATATGATGTCAAATACTTCCACTCCACCACCCAGGAAACTTTGTTTAGCAGTTTTAGTCATTCATAAACAGGGTGTTCACTGCGTATTTGTAATTTTATTTTCATCAGAAGACTTCTACAGAACTGTTCATTTCAACCAGGCTCCTGGAGCCCCAGTAAACCTCCAAGGTTTACATTGGAGCCTATGAGATCACACCTAGCACAGTATAAAAAAAAAAAAAAAAAGGCCCTATATTCAGCAAGAAATTTGTTTTGTTTGTTTTGGTAAAGGAATAACTAGAGACATTCATAATACCAGTAGTCATTTGTATAGTGTGAGTCAATATGCTTTTATGCAACACACATAGCATGCCTCTATGCAATCACACAATAGCATAAACATGAGGAATCAGAGGAATCACACTCCTGCAGGGCTATGATCTCATTGGCATTACAGAGATGTGGTGGGATGGCTTCTATGATTGGAGTGTTGGAATGGAAGGATACAGGGTCTTTAGGAAGGACAGGCAGGGGAGAGGAGGAGGGGGTGTCACTCTCTGTGTCGATTACCGGCTGGAGTGTATGGAGCTCTACCTGGGGATGGATGAGGAGCCGACTGAGAGCTTATGGGTCAGTGTTAAAGTGAGGGCAGGGACAGGTGACGTTACAGTGGGGGTCTACTACAGGCCACCTGACCAGGAAGACCGAGCAGATGAGGCCCTCTATAGACAGACAGGAGTAGCCTCACGTTCACAAGCCCTGGTCCTCATGGGGGGACTTCAACCACCTCGAGATCTGTTGGAGGGACAATACAGCAGGTCATAAGCAATCCAAGAGGTTCCTGGAATGCATTGATGATAACTTCATTCTCCAAGTGATAGAGGAGCCTACGAGGAGTGGTGCTATGCTGAACCTTGTTCTCACCACCAACTGGTGGGGAATGTGAAGCTTAAGGGCAGCTTTGGCTGCACTGACCATGAAATGGTGAAGTTCAAGATCCTTAGGGTGGCAAGGAGGGCGCATAGTAAGCTCCCTACCCTGGACTTCAGGAGAGCAGACTTTGGCCTCTTCAGGGATCTGGTTGGCAGAATACTGTGGGATAAAGTCCTGGAGGGAAGAGGGGCCCAAGAAAGCTGAGGTACTCAATGACTTTTTTGACTCAGTCTTCACCAGCAAGTGCTCTAGCCACACCACCCACATTGCAGAAGGCAAAGGCAGGGACTGGGACAATGAAGAATCACCCACTGTAGGAGAAGATCTGGTTCAAGACCATCTAAGGACCCTGAAGGTGCACAAGTCCATGGGCCCCAGTGAGATGCATCCACAAGTCTTGAGGGAACTGCCAGATGAAGTTGCTAAGCCACTAACCATCATATTTGAGAAGTCACGGCAGTCCAGTGAAGTTCCCACTGACTGGAAAAGGGGAACCATAACTTCCATTTTCAAAAAGGAAAAAAAGGAAAACCCAGGGAACCAGAAGCCGGTCAGTCTCACCTCTGTGCCCGGCAAGATCATGGAGCAGATCCTTCTGGAAACTATGCTAAGGCACATGGAAATATATGGAGGTGATTGGTGACAGCCAGCATGGCTGTACTAAAGGCAGATCATGCCTGACAAAGTTGGTAGCCTTCTACATGGTTGAAGCGTCTACAATGTTAAAACACTGGTGGATAAGGGAAGAGCAATTGATGCCATCTACCTGGACTCGTGCAAAGTATTTGACACTGTCCAGCATGGCATCCTTGTTTCTAAATCGGAGAGTGTCATGGTTTAACCCCATCTGGCAGCCAGAACCACGCAGCTGTTTGGTCACTCCCCACCCCTCGCAGTGGAATGGTGGAGAGAATCAGAAGAGTGAAAGTGAGGAAAAACTTCTGGGTTGAGAGAAAAATAGTTTAATAGGTAGAGCAAATGCCATGCAGGCAAGCAAAGGAAAACAAGAAATTCATTCACTGCTTCCCATTGGCAGGAAAGCAGGGCTCCATCACACATAACGGTTGCTTGGGAAGACAAACGCCATCGCTTCAAACCTCCCCCC
This sequence comes from Numenius arquata, assembly GCF_964106895.1. Taxonomy (NCBI): domain Eukaryota; kingdom Metazoa; phylum Chordata; class Aves; order Charadriiformes; family Scolopacidae; genus Numenius; species Numenius arquata. The sequence goes on from NC_133576.1 coordinate 44,419,901, forward strand.
CTTCTTTCTTCTTCCCCCAGCTTTATATAGAGTATGACATCATACGGCATGGAATATTCCTTTGGTTAGATGGGGTCAGCTGTGCCCCTCCCAACTTCTCATGCACCCCCAGCCTACTCGCTGGGGGGCCTTGAGAAGAAAAGGCCTTGACTGCCTAGCAACAACCAAAAACACCAGTGTGCCTTCATCACTGTTTTTCATCCCAAATCCAAAACATAGCGCTACGCTAGCTGCTAGCAAGAAAGTTAACTCCACACCAGCTAGAACCATGTCAGAGAGACATGGATTTGATGGACAGATCACTCGGTGGATAAGAAATTGGCTGGATGGTCGCACTCAAAGAGATGCGGTCAATGGCTTGATGTCCAAGTGGACACCAGTGATGAGTGGCATTCCTCAGGGGTTGCTGTCAAGTCCGACCTAATTGAGGCTGTTTAACATCTTTGTCAGTGACATGAACAGAGGGATTGAGTGCACCCTCAGCTGCTGAGTCAATGTATCACAAAACGTAGCTTTTTAATAGAAATTATTAGTTGATGAGTCAACAGAATACATGAGTTAGCAGGGAGAAAAATCCGTTCTGAGATCAAAAATGATCACACTTAACATTTTGCCAGAAACGTCTCTGGTAATTGAAACAGGGGAAGCATCAAGCCTACCCTCTTCTGTGCTTTGACCCTTTCTGCACTGAGGTAAAATGGGCCCAAGATAGTGTCAGGCCAGGCCAGGAGTGCTGCAGCAGAGAAGATGGCTATGCAGCATGTGCAGCACCACAGAATTTCAGGCAGCATTTCTAGGTCAAATAAATCTTTTTGAAACATGCTTTTCAGGAACACAACAATCTCCCTTTTGACGGCAGACAATTGTATGGTATCCATTGATCCGACGATGCCTGCAAACTCAGAAAGGTAAGCCTTGCTGCAACCTGCTCTTCAAAAATGGGGTCAAGCCCAAGGGAAGGGGTGGTGGTTGCCTGCAGATGCCTTTTGTGTGCAGTGGGAGGTAAGCAACTCCCTGGAGGGAGGGAGACGACAGCAAGAATTGCTTGCTGGCCTATAACACTGATGTCTGCTGGTTTTGAAAATTTTTGCTTGTTATTAAAGTAGGAGCAATTGTGTGAGGAAAAAATACTGCTTTTAAGTGTTTAATGTAGAACATCTGTTCTCATCCCACCCTGTTTGTTATCAAAGGTGAAATACAAATTGTTTTCTGAGTGTTGCTAACATCAACCCTCTCTGACTCTTCCAGGTCTCCATACAAAGTGATACCTGTTGCCACTGGGCAGCTCTCAGGTAAAACGGCCCTTTTGAACTGAATTTACTAAAGCTGAATCTGCTAACATTTGCACATGGAAATTACATGGCTATAATGCACGAAAGAAAGATGATGGTGTCGTGGTTGTAGCTGTGGCAGAATAAGCAGTGTCTGATTACAGTGTTCTGGAGGAAAGCTAAAAAAAAACAACAACTCCCCAGATTTCAAAGTATTTGAGGATGGGCTGGAATGGCTGGGGTCCGGGGGACTTTCATAGTCCTTAGCTCTGGTCTGACTCAGGACCACTGATGCCCTGGGGAAAGTCTTGCATGGAGCAGTGGTTTTTTTTCAGGCAACACAGAAAGCCTGTCCTGCAGTGTTTTGTTAAACTTGCTCATCTCTCAGCAAAGCTCTGCTGGAAAGTCGAGCACAACATTTGAACCCCGTGTTATTTCCAAATGGCTGAGGAGAGAGCATAATTTCTGTTGTGGGCATGGTAGCTCTAAGTGTAATAAATATTTAAATACACCTGACAAGATTAAAGAAGGCCTCAATGAAAGAACACGTCTGGAACACATTCCCCAGCGTACAGCACCGTTGTACTCCACAGGCAGGACTGAAGTGGCACTTCTACCATTTCTCTTTGCCTGCCAGTGTCATGCTCAGGCCAGTAGCACTCACACACTGGAGCAGAGCATTTGTTTGGGGCAATTCCTGTAGAGTATCTGGCTCACGGTTTCTCTCATCTGTGCAATTCCAGTATCTCCTGCCACTCACTCCAAGGCAGCCTGAGCAAGAGCCCTAGCCTGTACACTGTGGAGCTTCAGGGAGAGGCTGGCTGCTGAGGCAGGGACTGCAGGAGGGTAGAAGCTGGGGACACAGCTTGGAGCAGTAAAATGAGAAGATAGGAGAGACAAGGGGCAAGAGGTTAAGATTATCTTGGAAATGTACACTGCACAGAAAGAACAGGAGGGAGCCAGAATGTCTCGGGCTGGAAAAAGTAGTTTGCAGGAATGGGTGAGGCTTTTAGATTTGGGGCAAGGCAGTTTTGCTGGTCCCAACTCCTCTTCTCGCTAATGCTAGTTGCAGGTCCCACCTCTTCTTCTTGCTTAGGCTCCTGTGTTACTCAAGAAAGCAGTGTCTCACAGCACTGCCTTCTTTTTAGATGGGGAGGCGGAGGGAACCAAAGCCACTCTCTGAGGTACACGTCTGCTGCAGCAGAAACATCTGTAGGAAAAGGTCACAGCAAGGCAGTGTAGGAGGATGTGCGGAGGGGGCAGAGAGACAACAGCAGGGAGCTTGTGCATGCAGAGAGCAGAGACGAACCGAGAGCAAAAAGAACGAAGAAGCTAGGAAACGAGGAAGAACTTTATCACAGTAAGATTTGTTACAAGTCCATAAACAGGTCCCATGACAATGACTGCCGCTGTTGCCAGAAGGAGGGGGTCAAAGCCGAGGGACGCACATGACTGCTAAGGAAAAAGAGTCTGTCTCCTAAACCATTTCCTTATTGTAACAAACTCTGCTGGAACATCACTCTTCCGGTCCAGGAGTACACTATTTGCATTATCAGATCAGAAAAGGTGGGTTCTTAGCTGCAGCCTGTGTCTCTAGCAGCCAGCGTGAGTAACCAGTAGTCATTTGCCCTAAGATGGAGAATCACTAGTGAATGGAGCCAGTGGGGCTCCACCGGGGAATGCCACTCTGTTTTACCAGCTGGGAAGCTGGTCAAAGGGCTTCCTAGAAAATCTGCCTTTTTTTTTTTCCTAACATGAAGCTAACTGTATATTTTTATAAGACCATGTAAGACTTTTCACACTCTCCCAGGGCCCTCATTTTTCACCCCAGTTGACAGCACATGGCTCTGCATTGTGCAGAGTGCAGCTCACTGTGTCAGCAAGGTCTCTCTTCCCTCCCTGCTTTTTATAAAGAAAAGGATTTCCAAAGATCTAAGCTGAAAAGGGCAAAAAAAATTCTGGCCGTAGCTTGCCAAAGCATAAGACAGAGTCTGCTATGGAAAGAGGAGGAGAATTGAACTGAGTGTGATGGAACTAATGTTCCTCAGTATCTGTTTCTCTTTCACATGGATTGTCATTAATCTTAAGCATTCCTGACATTTTGCTGAGAGTAGGAAGAATAAACAGAGTGGGAAATTGTTCCTCTTCATTAAAAGAAAAAAAACCAGCTCTGTTCGAGTCTTCACTTCTTAAACAACTCTGCCTGCGTGATTCTGCTTCCCAAAGCAACTCATCCAAATACATGCCAAAAAAGGGGTCACCCCAATTTTCACAGCAGTGGGAGGTAATGCACCTCTTTTCAGCAGTATCCCAGGCAGCTGGAAAAGAGTGATGCACACTCCAGTGGAACAAAGGCTGTAAAAGGTGGGACTGGAAAATGGAATCCTTTGGGAGGAAAATATAAGCAATGGCTTTTATCCAGCAGAGGAGATATCCACTGGAGTCCTGCTAAGAAACCGTTCTTCATTTCCTGGCCATAGTCATGGGAGAGGGTTGGAATTAAAAAAAAAATTATTATTCCAGTGAGCGTCCGTTGGAGGCAGCGGCGATCGCCATATCACCACGGGGTCAGCTGTCTGTGAGGCAAAGGCAGGGGCCCAGCTGGCCGGCTCTGAGCCTGTGGGGCCATTGCATCATGTGCTGTCCCTCCTCCTGCAGCCCCAGACCAGAAGGCGTGCGGCTATCCGAGCAGAGCATCGAACCCCCTGTGCCAAACCCTTCCTTGTCTCTGGGGTGTTTAAACTCCCAAGCCCATTGAACGGGCATCTTCTGTCTCCTGACAGGGGAAATGCTCTGGTCTGTGTCCTCGCAGTGGAACAGGCTCAAAACTCACAAACTGATGGCTATGTTGTGGCTCTAATTACTAGGGTTCAGGCACTCTGCTATATTGCTGGAGATGCCAATTAAATGAAAAAATCCTACTAGCAGCACACTCTTGAGAAATAAAATTGAAGTCTGTTACATTTCTGATAGTGCAGAGAAAGGAGCTATTGTGGAGCTCAAGTGAGCCTGATCCACCGTAGTCCTAAAGCGGGGGCAAACAGCAAACATGCACAGGGGCTTTTCTACTGCTCCAAAGTTAGGGCAGCAAAGCACACAGGCAGCTGAATGAGCCCTCAAAGATCTCACCGGGGATGTTACCTGAAAGAGCATGACATGTGCCAAGCTCAGACCCAGACCTCTCTGCACCTCTGTCTCCAACTTATTCTGGTGGGTCCATCAATGCAAGCATCCCCTCATCCCTGGTGAAACGGGTGAGGAAACCCAAAGAGTGTGGTGCCTGATCAGGACGGAGGCCAGCACACAGGGACAGCTCGCCACCTGCCACTCCTTCCTCAGCAGCTTCAGCGCCGGGGAAGCCAGCCAGCGTGAGAGCCACTTGGCCAGGCTGAGGCTGTAGGCAGCGACTTCGCCTCCCAATTCACCTGCCGTTCAGTTTTTTGCCTCTTCAACTAACAAGCTATCTATCTAGCACAGAATAAAACCCACGGGTCTACCCAAGGATATTGGTTTGTAGCAGGAGAGCTAGCTCGACCAAGACCTGTGACCTGTGCGGCTGCCTGCTAGAAGGCCCACATCTCAGTGGGTGCTAGCCCTGCCCTGCCCACCGCTGAGCCCACTAGAGATGTGTACAGCTGCACCAGAGGTCTCCGGGAACTGCTTTTTCCCCCTGAATGATAAAACACACAAGATCTTGTGCAGATTGCTATTGGTAAAGTGACAGAAGCTTGTCACTGTGTCTAAATCTTCTTATTTGGGGATCTCTCTCTTCTCCTTGTGGAGGCATATTCACGCACGCAGCTCAGGCAAGAGGGAAAAGGCAGAAACCGTGAGAGAAAAAAAACCCTCTTGCCTGCTGCTCCTTACATGCTTCCCACATGGATGTGTGCCTCGGGATGGGGGGCAACTGCTCAACTGCTTCAGGATTACTCACATAAGCAGGGACTTGCATGCGGCAGCCCAATTTAACCTGAGCTGCCAAGTGAATTTGGCGCTCGGTATGACGTGATTCACAGACGTAGGCTTGGACTTGAAGCACCCCCCCTTCCCGAGGCTTTTGTCCACCTGGCTGTTTGGTGTTTTTTGGTTGTTTTTTTTAAATTCCTCTGACTGCCCAGATCCAAACAAACCGCAGAAAAGGAAATGCAGAGGGGAGCCTGAGCCAGAGGTACAGGCACACGTGAGAAAGAGACCGTGTGGCAGGAATTCACCAGCCTGATGCTGGCAAGGAAAGGCAGACGCCCACGTCCTCGCAGCCTTGCTTGGCCACAGCAGAAAAGATGTGGGGGAGGAAACCAACCTGTCCCCACAATCCCATGCACTCCCCGCTTGCACATCGTTGAGGCTAGCAGGATGGCAAGGGGAACCAGGGAGGATGGGAGGATGGAGGGGGCTTCCTGGCTGTGATCCCGGTGTGTAAGATGGGAAAGGAAGAGTCACCGCCAAGCAGGGCAGTGTGAAGCAGAGGGTGCACACCAGTGGGTTATCAGCCATCTGTGTCCATGCATGCATAACCTGAGCTGCCCCAGCATGTACCTAGTCCCCGTCTGGCAAGGGGAGGTGTGTGGTCCCTGCCAGCTCTCCAGTCTTGCTGCAGTGGGAGCCACAGGAAAAAAATGCTGCCCTATTCCCCCACACCTGCTTTCTGCCCAGACCTGCTGGAGACAGGGCTGCAGGGAGGGAGAGCAAAATGGCTTCTGGCTCTGTGATTCCCTGGCCAAGCTCCTTGTTGAGCTTGGCAGGGGCCAGCAGGCAAGGAGCCGAAGTCCCTGTGCCCGCAGCGAGCGCGGGAATGAGCTGTGGGAAGCCCGGGAATGCCTGAGCTGGCCTGTCCCCTGCCCGGCATTAGAGTATTGCAGCATCTTCTGGAGGGGATTTTTCTAATTTTCATCTGTCAGCTCTAAACCACTCTGTGTACTGTTCAAAATCTGACTTGCTGAACACCTGTATTTGCAAACATTGCACATTCACGGTGCCGATGGGGGATGAGCTGTGAAGAGGGTTGCTTTCGGCTTTTGCCTTACTGCAGCCAGGAGCTGGTGACCCTCAGCAAGGTGCGCAGATTTCCTTTGCCCATGTTACGTGCAGTAGGATTTCCTTTTCCCAGAGGGAATCCTAACAAAACAAATGAAGCAACTGAAGGAAAAGGTAGCTGCGTGCACCTGGGGGATCAGCCCTGCCCAGAGGTATAAAAAAACTGAAGACACAGGGTAATGAAGGGAATGAAAGGACACCTACCCTTTCTGTTTTTCAGAGGAGTGGGAAAGAGAGACTAAATGATGTTGGCGTGATCTCTCCTTTTCTTCAGAATCAGGGGTTAGAAGAGGTCTTCTCCTCAGAAAAGAACAGGGCAAAGAAATGGATCTTTGTCTCTTTAAGATGAGACGAACTGCCACTCTTAGTCATATATCTTTACTGCACCCTAGGGTTATAAAAACATACATCTTCGTTTTGAAAGTCTTTTATTACATCCATAAACATCAGATTGCAGCTGACTGTTCCCTGGATGAGAATGTCCTAGTACTCCAAGTGAGTTTTGACAGGGGGAGGGAGTGAAAGTAAGATTGTTTTTTTTTTTTTTTACTGGAACGGTGTTTATAGGGAACTTGTCAGTCTCTGGCATGCTACAGCCACTGTCAGAGAGCTGAGCGGCACCGAAGTGAGAGGACACGGGTTTCTCTGCTTATTCTCACTGTTGGACTCGGGTACCATCCCAGGTGCTGCATACGGTAAGCTTTCCTCCTGTCTTAAATAGGACACAGCGTTTGCTTTGCTTCAGCGCTTGGGTTTTCAGATGGGTTTTGTCAGAAACCTGAAAAATGGATCTCTGTGAAAAGAACTAATCTCTTCATTTGCTCTACTAGCTGCTCCACTGGGAGTCGGAGTGCAGAAAAAAAAAAAAAGAAAAAAAAAGAAAAAAAGAGAGGGAATTAGATGTGAGACTTTCAGAGCACAGAGTGCTTGCTCCAGTTTAGAGACACAGGGGTAACAGCCAAATTGTTTTGACCAGAAAGGTGAATGCTCTTGACAAGTATTTCTGACGTCTCTAATACCTGAGGAATTGCAAATCCTTTCAACAGGTACAAGAGCTATTATTTAGCAATACAGTGTAAATGCTGAGCTGTATTTCTGTGTAATGTGTTTTGCCTGGGTGATTGCACTCATGAGGCGTCGTGTTCCCTCAGGCAAGTGCAAGAAGTAGCTTCAGAGATGCCACTGGGGTATTTCTGTATAGCGTATAAATGGGTGTCTGTAATCTGCAGCGTGTATATGACAGCATGCAATGTTCCTGTTCCTTGAGCATGAGAGACCAAGAGTACATCCACATTGCAGGCATGAGAACGACTGCAGCACAGTGCAGTTTAAATTAGCTGGTGGGGGAAAGTGGGAGCAATCCCGAAACAGCAGCTCACAGCTCAGCAAAGGGTGATTTATGCTTCCCCTGTCTGTGTGAATACAGTATGGATAGACTGAAAGATGGGAAAAGACTGCTATTGTACTTCTTCTTTCCTAAAGCATTTCCTTCCTTGAAATCTGGGGTCTTGTTTTAAGGACTCGTTTGCTTTTCCCTGCATTAGTGATTGCAATCCTGTGACAGTCTTGGGAAGGGGCTGGGGCTTCACCCATGAAAGGCTGACTTTCCCATGCAGGCTGAAGCACCCGAGCACTGGAGTTGGCAGTGGGAGGTGAGGAGCTACTAGCATGAATGCTCCCACTGCTGCAGCAGATCAGGCAGCAATGGGATCCCCGTGGGATCCCCACAGTGGCTCTGTCCAAGTTATGTTCTCAAGGAAAAAAGGGTTGGGAAACTTGTGCCCTGCTGTGTCCATCCCACGAACCAGGAAGGGCGGACCTCATTCTGCAAGGACAGTGATTTTGGCATCTCCCATTTGCCTGAAGCTTGTGCATAGCAGAACAATCCTTATGAATTTGCACCAAAAAATTGGTCTCCAGGATAAAGTCCCAGTGTAAATCTGAAAGGCAAGTTGGGTTTTCTTGTGTTCACGTTGTTCATGGGCACTCTGGCACAGTGTGCTGATGGTGTAGAGGTGGTCCTTGTGAGCCAGACCTTTCAAAAGCAGGGGGCGATTCTGGATATCCCACCCAAGAAACACGAAAGGGGTCTCCTTTCAAGGGAGTGCTTCCTTAAAACAAGCACCTCTCAGAGATGCAGCACGCCCCAGAAAAACCTTCTGAGAAACCTTGACTGTAATCTGCAGGCAGAGGAAGGCAGGTGAGACAAGGAGTAATTTGCAAACACTGTTACTGTTCAAAGGGCAAGAACAACTTTTTGGATAAATGCCTCACCCTCAGACCTGGAAGTCTGAGGATGCCACTTTGCAGGGGCGTTGAGGGTGTCTTCTTTCCTCTGCCATTTTCTGTTATGTCTCCCTTCTATTTCTTTCAGAGAAGGAAGAATTGTTCCAGAATTTATTAGGACAGATTGCTGAGCAGTTCTCAAGGTAAGAAGCTGAACATAATTATTAATTTAAAATGCTATTTCTTTTATCAGCCTGAAGTGAAATTTTCACAAGAGGCAGAGAGGCATTTAAGATCTCTTTCAAATCCCGCTCTTCCTGCCAAATTTAGGGCTGGTACACACATTATTTCCTGCTGCCGGCAATATGGTAGCTTAAGCCAAAAGTGATTTTGGCAATTATCTTTGATCTAAAAAGGAGATCAAGTAGTAAATATAAATTCTCTTATTGTGCTCCTGCCCTCTTTGGAAGCAAAAGAAATGTTTCTTCATTGAACAGTCAAATCATCTGATTTGTTTCATTTTTCCCTTTATCACCCAAACATATATCTCCTCCAAGAAGATTTCTCAACATCTGTACAGCTGCTTAGTTTATTCTAGCTGGTTTCAATAAGACAGATAATTCCACCACAGCTCAGAAAATCACCAGCATAACTTGAAATAAGGAGGGCTTCAGAGCGTGCAGACACCAAGATGCTGCTGTTAGGCAAAGCATTATCAATTTAACTTTGAATCCCTGGGGGGTACAATAACAAGTCACTGCCGAGCAAGGGGTTGATGAAGTGTTGCAGACCCACAGTACATTCCCAGGACCCTAACAAAATCATTTGTTGTTAATTTTTCTGAAAACTAAACCCAGGTGTATTTTCTGCCCAAATTTTAGCATTTTCATGGAAAATTTTCTTTTCCTTACGGCAACCGTGTTGGACAGATCAGTTCTCTGAAAAATATAGACATTTCTAGCAAAAGTCCTTTGTACCTAGGGTAGGTACGGCACTAAATGTATAACATTAATACATGAGGGTTTTCTTTTCAGGGTTTTTAAAATCAATGAACTGAAAACGGAAGTAGCTAATCACTTGGCAATGCTGGAGAAAAAGGTTGAATGTGAGTGTCCCTTTCTTCATATCGCAGTGGGAACCGGTGTCTCAGACCCCCCTCCCCGCCGCCTCGCTGCCCTCCTTGTACCCGCCACCTCTCCTGCTTCTTACACCCCCTCTGCTTTCTCCAATAGCTCATAATTTGGCTGGCCTGGAGCCCAAAAGTCCGTCGGCCAACCCAGGGTGAGGCGTGGGGACAGACGGCAGGAGCCCATGGTGGCACCCACCAGTGGGGTGAAGCCAAGGAGGGACCGTGTTGCAGGCATCCGCGCACCTCCTGGCCTCCCCTTTGAGGGGCCATTGAGCCCCTCCACTGAGCTTTGGGCCCGGGGGCCATGTCCTCCTGCTACCGTGTCCCTGCAGCAGAGGGTCTCCACCGCCCACCTCCCTATCCCCTACCTCCAAGCCCCCTCACACCCCACCATGCCCCAGCCCCATCTTCCCTGAACCCAGCAAGGGGGGGAACCCCATGCCTCTGCACAGGCGCTCCCCTCACACACCAGGGCCCTCACCACCATTCCCCACTCATGCCCCCAGGCCCTAGGACTGGCTCCTGCACCCTGTAATTAGTTACAGGAGGGTAACGCAGCTGCCTGCCTTCTGCTTTGAGTCGCATGTTTGAACAGGTCCGTCAAACGCGTTGGCTTGCAGAGAGACTTTTCTCCCTTCGGACTTTTATGAAAACAGTCGGGTCAGTCCTTTGCTGCTGACCGAGGCCCGGTGCCAGCGCTGAGACCCCACCGTGTTTCTGCTCGGCGCCATGTCGTACCGCCTCCCTCTGCCGGGAAAGGGCCCGCCATGGGGCGAGGCCGCTCCCCGCCGCACAAACAGCAGCACCAACGCCCAGGCCTTCATGGACAGGCGGCACCTGAAACAACACCTGAAGAAATACAGCCACAGGGCCAAGCAGCGGCTCCTGGGCTGCAAAGACGGGGGGTTCACCCCGTGCTGGCCATACTGGACTTTATTCCTGTATCAGGAATAGCGTGGCCAGCAGGAGTAGGGAAGAGATGGTGCCTCTGTACTCGGCCCTGGTGAGGCCTCACCTCAAGTACTGTGTTCAGTTCTGGGCCTCCCACTACAGGAAGGACATTGAGCTGCTGGAGCGTGTCCAGAGGAGAGCCACCAAGCTGGTGAGGGGTCTAGAGAACAAGTCATATGAGGAGAGGCTGAGGGAACTGGGCTTGTTTAGTTTGGAGAAGAGGAGGCTGAGGGGGGACCTCATTGCCCTCTACAACTACCTGAAAGGAGGTTGTAGAGAGGTGGGTGTTGGCCTCTTCTCCCAAGTGAATAATGGCAGGACCAGAGGAAATGGTGTAAAGTTGCGGCAGGGGAGGATTAGATTAGATATTAGGAAGAATTACTTTACTGAGAGAGTGATCAGGCACTGGAACAGCCTGCCCAGGGAGGTGGTGGAGTCGCCATCCCTGGAGGTATTTAAGAAGCGTGTAGACATGGCACTTCAGGGCATGCTCTACTGCTCGAGATTGTTGGTTTGTGTCTGTTTGTGGGTGGGTGTGGTGTGGGGTTGTGGATGTTTGTTTTGTGGGGGTTTTTGGTTTTGTTTTGGTGTTGGCTTTTTTTTTTTTTTGTGGTTGGACTCTATGATCTCAAAGGTCCCTTCCAACCAAGAAGGTTCTGTGATTCTGTGACTGCTAGGCGGCATCAATTTCCTCTCTTGTTCCTCATTTTGACACCAAAGGCTACAATCCTCGCTGATACGCAGCATTCCAGTCAGGGGCAGGCAGGGTCTTCCCCAGCACTACAGCTGCAGCAAGAACTTTCTCATCAGAGCTGGCTGGGGAAAAAAAAAAAAAAAAGTTTCTGGTTCATGGAAGAAGTTGTTTTCTTGAAATCCCCTGACCAGAAGCTACCTTGACCCTGCAGCTGCTCAGTGAGACTGATGCCTTTGTCAGCAGGGAGAGGAAAAAATGTCCTTATTCAAAGAGCAGCTGCAGGGGAACCCCCCCCAGGGGCCACTTCAGCCGCAGGCTCCTGGTGTGGTGGGAGCTCTCTGGCAATCTCCGCGGAGGGGGAACCCTATGGCATGCCTACCCCCAGTGCAGACCTCTGCACAGAGCCCGGGTAGAAATCCTTCCTAGTCTGCTTGGCTGCAGTTTACCCAAGGCTCTGCTAATTTATTCTTTTGTTCAAAAGAAGAAAAACAAAAAAAAAAAAAGAAAGAAAAAGAAGGGGAAAAGAAATAAAATTAACTCAGTCACTCTGCATTTTCTGTGAAACTTGTGACCAACTCCAGTCCTCAGGGCTAAATGCCATGGACCGAGGAAAGCATTCCTGTGGGTCTTCCTATCCCCTTGGCAGCCCAGGCAAGCAACTAATCCCAGCCAGCTAGGGGCTGCTGTCGGATCTCCCCGATGACTGCCTGGAATTCCTGGCCGCATCCTGCACACATGCTGCCTTTCAGCACTGGCATAGTGGAGGGAGATAACGAAGATTTGGAGATAACGAAGATTTGGAGATAACGAAGATTTGCATGCTGCTGCCAGTGGGGAAGAGTTGTGCGCTTGCACTCTCCGGCGCTTTGTTGCTGGTTTAGGGAAGACAGCTGTCGTGCCGTGCAGGTGAACTGAATTCACTGGTCCCCAGACAAGGCTTCTTTCTGTAAGTGGGTCTCACGGCTGATGGAAATAGCAGGCGATGTAGCAATATGCTGCCATTCTGCCTGAGCGCTCACGATCCTTTCTCCAGCAGCCTCAGCCTGTGGGAAGGAGCTCCCTGAGTTGCCTGTCTACAAGTGCGCCCATCTGCTTGAAATTGGAATTCCAGAATTTGCAACAGAGCCAAATCTGAAACATTTTGAAATAATCTTGGGCTTTCATGTTTAAGAAGCAAAACTGTGAGACAAAGGGAGTGTCCAGCCTCTGTACTGAAGCTGGGCTCCCAGAGGTTGCTTTAAGAGCTGTGCTTCAGTGCTGGATTCAGCCCAAGGATTTCTTTAGACAGGACAGGGTCTTTTCAGAAGGTATTTCTTACTGCAGAATAATGTAACGGGCCCTTAATCAGTGCACATGACAAGGCCATTTATCATTTACGAGCCAAATGTGAAAAGAATTGTGTTTTTTATTTTCTCCTACCTCCTTCAGAGATCACTTTTCTACCACTTTCACATGTGACCTCCAGGATTTCTTCCCCAGAGGGGATGTGTGCGTGGGGATAAGTGCTCATGACAGCGCTACATCTGCACCTCACATAAAATGTTCTCAGCTTCCTTCCCGTTACTGTCTAGAGACCGCCTTACAGAGATGTGTTTTCAAGGAGCCAAATCTTTTAACTGATTTTTAAATCCCATCTAAAGCTTGTGACTTCCCCTTAGAAAATGGGAATGCTTGGTCCCATGGCTTGACTTACTCTGCTTCAGTATTCGCACAGCAGCCCACAAAGCCCACACACAAATAAGGGAAGCTGGCAAAAACCCTTCACAATTTGTAAGCAACTCACATCTACCTTAAGAAAATAATTATGTAGATTCTCTGCTCCCCTGGAGATGTTTTGGAAGAAAACTAAAGAGATGCAATACAAAAAATTGCTCAGGGCTGCCATTTTGCACTATAACTCCTCTTCTCTCTGCAGTTGCCTGCCCCACTATTCTGTTGGTCTGATAATTCTACTTTGCTCCCACTGACTCAAATAGGCACCAGTCACCATTTAGACATTTTGGCAAATGGGCTACCCACAAACTTCTCCCGGATGAATGCACTGGGGTGGTACATAGCAGCGCAGGGCCTGCAGGTCAGCTGCAGCTGATCATCTGCAGTTGAACGAGTGCCCAAAAAAGTGCAGCCAGATATCCAGAAGGAAGATATAGAATAAGCAGGACAGCATCTGGCCTATATCATGACATTGTGATTACCCAAAGAAATTGCTTGCAATTATGCTAGACAAAAAAAAAATTAATCTGGAAATGGGATTCTTAAGTGAGGGGTATCGTTGTAATTAAGTATAAATCAAAACCCTTTCCTCTCCTAATATGTGGCATTTTGGATTCGGTTCATAATACCTCTCTGTTTTTCCCCTTTCCCAGTTCCAACAGCAATCTTTGTTGTTACTAGCATAAAGAAAACACAACTGAGGTCTCTGCTTATCTACAGAGTTGTGCCCTTCCAAGGCAATTTTTTATCACTTACATGCTACCCTCCAGATAAGTGTGATTTTGACTATTATTTTCTAAGAAAGTCACTGAATACTGATTGTATGATTACACATTCCGAGTTCCTTGAACCACAGCTTGTCTGTGCAAACAATGAGTTCAGTAAACAAATGAGCTGTGAAATGATTGCATGTGAATGACATGTACTTAATAAATGGTGCTGTATTATGTCCTTGAGCACGCTGATAGTTCAACAAGAGGGAAAGAAAAGGGAGAATATTCTCATACTTGCACTGCGTTAGGTTCTCACGGCTGTGTGGAATGAAGTGCATTGCTGCATAAACAGGCAATCAAACTTTTTGCCTCATGGCCCTCATAATTACATACAGAAGGGGAATATAGGATTTTTTGTGCCGTATGCAGAGATAACCTTTGATTACAAAATTGACTGGCAAAAAGAAGTGACAGATTTTCAATAGCTAAAAAAAAGAAATCAATCATTAGAGCAAAACTTTTCAACATTTCTCTCTCTCCTGCATTTTCACTTTGATTTCTCTGTATCTAGCAACGCCACTCAGAGCTCCTTAACACTCTGCATGAACTTTCAAATTAAAACATTTTATCTTAATGGGAATTCTAATCATATTGGGATGTGTTTGCTGAGCTGCGCTTATCATCCCATCACGGGAGGGTTTTTTTTTTTTGCTCAGGATTTCCTTTGATTCGTGTTCTACAGCAGAGAAGTGAAGGCACTAGAACCATTGACTGCTGCTAACAATTGTGGAAAAGCTGAGACGTTATAGCCGTTCTGTGAATTAAAATACTGTAGCTATTATCTAAAATTGGCAGCAGAGAATTCCTATGGGTTTTCAAGATATATCGCTTTGGCAGCACCTGCATATGTGAGAACTGGGGCAGACCGTAAGAGCTTGCTGGCTCACTGGATAACCCCACTGTTAAAGCCCTTTGAAATTTTGCACAATTGTGAAACGAGATCCTTCGACTTTCGCCATGGTAACACCCCTGTTGTTTTCCTTTGTTGACAGTGGAAGGCCTGAAAGTAGTGGAGATTGAGAAATGCAAGAGCGACATTAAAAAGATGAGGGAGGAAATGGCAGCAAGAAACAGCAGGTAAGTTCTGCTTTGGACCTAACCAAAGAAATAAGCATCTGGTTACAAACCCTAATGCAACATTTCTGTAGAATTGAGTTACCTTCTGGGCTTAGAGGTAGAGGAACAAGGAAACCAATAACCATTACGGACAGTGGTTTTAATTTAACATTTGAAGATCTATAGCCATTCATCTGTTAAAATAGCTTGGGCGGCAGGAAAAGAGAAAAAGGTCTTGCAACAGAGAGTTATTTTGCACCATATAGAATGGGAATTCTTCATCCAGATTTACTAGGAGAGAGGGAAAGGGAAAGGAACTTCTGCAAAGTGTGGTGTTTGGTTGGGAACAAGCTAACGCTTAAATCAGGTCCAATATATTCTGGGAAAATATCAAATAAATATGTAGCAGCTCTTCTAATTATGATCTCATGCTATTATAAAATATCCATTTCAATTTCAACAAGAAACTGGGAATTTACTGTGTAATTCAAGGGCTCACTATGATTGTGAAGCTTGGTTTCACTGTAATTAAAACAACAGCAGAAAAAATTGCATTTTGTACAGTATGTGGTCTCGGCTGGAAAGTCTGCCCCCTGTGTCACTGAAATACCCCATTAGGACAAACAAATAATCACTGTGAGATTATTAATACTTCTGGGAAGGTTGCTGAAAAGGGATATACTGCGGTGCTCAAAGTGTGGGTGAAGGGGATTTTTCTCAGCAAACGTAACTATGCTATCTTGACAGCCTCTCTCTTTTTCTTCATTTGGGGTCAAATTCTCTGACCTTTAATCAAAGTTATTTCCTATTAAGGGCAATGGGAGATTTGCTAAAAGAATTAAGCTTTATAATCACTCACTTTTATAAATTTTGCTATCCAGATATGTCAGGAGGCACAGTGTTAATACATCCCTAAGGCCAAATTCAGCTGTCATACTAGCATAAATGCAGAGTAACATTATTAACCTCAAATCTGCTCCAGATTTATACCAGTAGGACATATTGTGGTTTGCCCTGTGACTTGCATCATTTCTTGTTCAGGTGGGGGAGGAAAACTCATTAGAAAAATCAGAGCTCAGACTGGCAGCAAATGCAAAAACATGTATGCTGATTTGTTCTGGGTGTGATGTGAATAACGTGTGTGCCCGAGCATGAGTATTCACTTTTCCTCAACTGTTGTAGGGAGCTGGGAGAGCTGCATTTACGAGCATGGTGACGCACAGGCAGATAAGGAATTAAAAAAAAAAAGTAGTTGTGGCAACTTCATGTTTGCCCAGTTGCTGCCACACACATCAGGAAGTATGAGACTGTCCCAGCAGCAGCCATGACTCATTCCCGTTCCAGATCTTGTCACCTTACAATCTATATTTTGTAGTATAAACAGCAATCTGTTAACAAGAAAAACAGGAATGGGGAGTGCTATGTCTGCCCAGTGCAGCCAGCTCCAGCTGAGGTGTAGTCTTCCCTGAGGGCTTGTAGTGAGATATGACAGCCACCAAAAGCCAGAGACCAGCATGGAGCATGATGCTGGAAAGCTGTGGTCAAGACTGGTGCAGTTCTCAGCAGCAGGTAATGCTGGGCACCAAAGCCCAAGCTAGCTTGCTCTGAGCTCACACTGTGTAGCTGCTTTTGCTGAAGCAGGAGCCTAACTTGCTCTGCTCAGCATCACTGTGCCCTATCAATGTGGCAGCTACCCGTCACAGCTCTTCTTGGTTGTCTTGAGCTAGGTCTTCCTCTTTCTCAGCTGCACAAAAGCTCCTCCTCCTCACACAAAAGTCTGCCCACAATTATCTGTACCCTAAGGGCTTGGGTCTCAAAGCAGCAGCTAGATGTGGCTAGGTTCAGTGTGTAACTAGGGGTAGCTACGAGCACCTCTTTTTGCTATAAGAGAATCATAGAATCATAGAATCATAGAATCATAGAATGGCTAGAGTTGGAAAGGACCTTAAAGATCATCTAGTTCCAACCCCCCTGCCATGGGCAGGGACACCTCTCACTAGAGCAGGTTGCTCAAAGCCCCATCCAGCCTGGCCTTGAACACTTCCAGGGATGGGGCATCCACAACTTCCCTGGGCAACCTGTTCCAGTGCCTCACCACCCTCACTGTAAAGAATTTCTTCCTTATATCTAATCTAAATCTCTTCTCTTCCAATTTAAAACCATTGCCCCTTGTCCTGTCACCACTCTTCCTGACAAAGAGTCCCTCTTCAGCTCTTCTGTAGGCTCCCTTCAGGTATTGATAGGCTGTTATAAGGTCTCCCCGGAGCCTTCTCTTCTCCAGACTGAACAACCCCAGCTCTCTCAGTCTGTCTTCATAGGAGAGGTGCTCCATCCCTCTGATCATCCTCGTGGCCCTCCGCTGGACCCGTTCCAACAGGTCCATGTCCTTTCTGTGTTGAGGACTCCAAAGCTGGACACAGTACTCCAGGAGGGGTCTCACGAGCGCAGAGTAGAGGGGCAGAATCACCTCGCGAGACCTGCTGGCCACACTTCTCCTGATGCAGCCCAGGAGAGGATGGGCTGCATCAGGAGCCCATCAGGGCTGCAAGAGGAGAGGATGCTCCTTGGTGGCTGGACATTAAGATGGACCCCATTGGGAGCTGCTGAGGAATGAGCTGTGGCTCCCTGTTTCTGAGTGACCACAGATCCACAGGAGCCATGCCGCTAGCCCCCAGTGGCCCCAGCCTACAGGTGCTTCACCCCAGAGCGGCTGAGCAAGCTCTCCCCTATTGGCACAACATATGTGCATGCTGTGGGGGGAACAGAGGCATCCCAGGGCAAGTGGAAATGGTTTTGCTTCTATTTAGACTTGTCATCCCTTGTGTCATGTCATTTGCTAGGTAATGCGTTACAGTTGCAATTAGGGATCACGTCTAAATTTAATTAATGAACATAAGTATGTGTGAGTCCATTTATTCCTTCAATAATATCACAGTGTACACAGCTGTATTCTTGTATGTTTACATATTCTTACATTTGCTGCTGCATTACCAAACAGAATAAGGATGAACAGCTAGGTTTATAAAAGTCATCATGCGCTATGAATTGTGCATGTCCTTTTCAGAAGAGCAAAGCAGCCCCACCTGCATCCCCTCAAACTGCTTTTTTGCTAGTCTGCTTTTTGTGTTCACCAGTGGCAGATGCTAATAGCATTATAGTGTCATTTAAAACCATGATCATTTACGAATACAGTTTTACATTTGTAAAGTCTGATGCATCCTGGCTCTGCTGTGTTCCCCAGTGTGGTAGCATGAAGGCTTCAATGTCTTACTACAGCTGGGAATTAGAGACAGTTGGCTGACCCTCAGCTAACCCTGGCAACCGGCTCCAATTAGGGCAAGGAATGCCCCAATCTCACTATTTTTATCCTACTAATGCCCCTCACAGTGGAGTTTTGAGGAAACAGCTTTAGAAAAGATTAAGACAGCTTCTCACCAACTGAGAATCTCTTTAAACAGGGCAGGAAAAAGCAGCTGGTGGAAGCCAGCTGACCACCATGAACTGTAAGATGACATAACTTTTGTAGGATTCAGACAACACCATCAGAAATTATGGCAGACATCAATGTTAAGAGGAGAAAAGAAAAGAGAACCAGACCAATTCACAGCAGAGAAGAGAAGCACTAAAAAGAGGTGCAATACAGAATATGCAAAATAATTTAAAAAGAGACAAATACAGTTAATGCAATACTTTGGTTCACTTCTTTTGGGGGTTTTCTTTTAGCTTCATTTGGCAGGAGGCTTGAAAAATGAGAAAGGATAATCCAAATGTTAGGGATAAATGCAAAATGCAATCTGATCAATCTCACATGAGTTAAAGTCCATGTGACCAACTACCTGGGAAACACATGCTGAGTTAAAGTGTTACGATTGCCACTGGTGATACCACAGAGCTCTTAGTTTTATTGTGCCCTCTGCGGCTATAAGGCAAGAAACTGCTCTCACACTGCAATGCAGCAACCTAGATATTCTGCAAAGGTTATAAGGCTGGTATGCACCTCCCGCCATCACGGTCCTCTTCTCAGATGGGATAGCATCAGCTTGGCTCTTCCACATGCAGAGGAAGGAAGAGTAGAGAAGTGGCAGTGGGTGCTGGTTTTGATAACCAGGTGAGGGTTAATTACCTGTAATTGCTGTCAGCAGCTTCCTTCCTCCAGGACCAGGGAGCCAAGCAGACTGTGTCTGCCAAGCCTGTGCCTCACTGCTGTTGTCCCACCTGAAGGGGAGCAGATCTTACCCAAGCTTTTACAAGGCCTGGAGCTGGGTTGCAATAAGCCATGGGCTCAGTGGGTGCCTACACTAGTAAATAAGTACAGGCATGCCAGTGTCCATACTCAGCATGGTCCCAGGAAGGGTTCTGCCATCCTCAGACCACTATGCCTGCCACAGACACCAAGGAAAGGAAAGTTACTTGGTTTAAATAGAAGTGATTTGGTATCCATGGATACATACCTGAAGACAAATGCTCCTTGCTTGAATTCAAATAGATGGAGAAGGGGCGACAAGGGTGTTGCACGAGGGGAGAAAATCCTAAAAATGATCACACTTTTAAAGCATTTGAGCAACACCACATTGGAAAGGGAGAGGTTGAGGAGTGGGGTAATTCTCCAAACAATGTCTACTGAGAGACCAGAGTACTTCTGGCATTTTTCGAGGCACTGTGATTCTGTTCTTACAATGTTAAGAGCTGAATATTTTGTTTCAGGACTAACTGTCCCTGCAAGTACAGCTTTTTGGATGAAAACAAGAGGCTGACTCCCCGGCGGGATGTACCATCCTACCCAAAGGTACCACTCAATGCTTGCTCCTCCCAGAATCCTACCACGCATTTGCCATCCTGACAAGTGCTAGTTTACAATTCATGACTTCCTAGCCATCAACCTCCTAGTTATTCTAAATCCACATCCTGATCCAAAATCCCTTGAAGCCAAGGGGAAAAGCTGTCCTTGCCTGCAGTGACTTAGAGTTGGATCCTCAGTAGTCTTTAATACTTGAAATCTCATTAGTGTTTGAAATGTTAATGAACATTTTGCATTCATCAACATTTAGCACTCTTTTGTCTAGTTATATTTGTTTATTCTCCATGCTCACAGCGAATAATCAAAAATAACCTATAATGTTGTACTATAATTGAAAATAGTGCAGCTGCCTGTTTTCTCCTAATGGATTATTTTTTAATTTAAAAAGTAATTTATGGGGATGCTTCACCTAGGGAAACAAAGAGAAAATGCGACATTGGATTCTCTCCAGAATGATTCATTGTCCCTGTGAAAATGAGTTAAGTGTATTTTCTAGAGAAAACAGTAATGCTTAAAGAAAAATGTCTACTGGACAAGTACAAGCACAAATCCACAGTGATGAATGAGGCTGAAATCATGAAGCACACAGGATCTTTGGTCCTAGCACCAGCAGTCTTTGCCCACAGGAATTTTTCAAAGCCACCAGGTTATGTCTGCTCACTGCCCAGCTCACACCTTGACGAAACACCAGCTCACACATGTGTAAATCATAGTTTAACCATAGGCATTTGCTTGCACACGTTGAAGCTGGCTCAGCCACTCTGAAGTTCACGTGGTCCCGTGTGATGCAGGTGTATGATATGGACACATATCTTTGCATATTTGTCTTCAGAGCCATATAGAGCAACAAATTATAAGTTCTGCCATTTATTCTGCTCTGCCTATCAAAAGTGACCTCTAGGTCTCTGAAGCAGACATCATGAGACTTACATTTCTTTTAATTAACTTTTGCCCAAGAGGTTTGTGCTCCTAATGCTAACACATGTTTTCACAAAACATATTATTTCTAAGCCAGATTTTTTCCCTTAATAAGTATATATGTCAGATCAAACTTTGATGTACTGCTATGATATTAGGATCTTGAATTAACAAGTGCTACAAAGAGTTGTACTGGCTGACTGCAGAGTAAACTGGTAATCTGTATTACTATATTATCCCTAGACCAAATCTTATAGGACTTTTCGTTTTAGGAGTTTAGGTTCTGTTTGACAGATTTGCAAAATTTGTTATCAGTTGTCAGGTGCTGGATTTGTCCAATGTCAGTGAGGCTAGGAAGTGATGAGTACACTGAAAGAAGATGTCATTACAACACTTATCAAATAAATCTGTACTGCTAAATCAGTTTTCTCGCAGAACATCATATTAAATGTATATCATATATGCAAATGCAAAAATCATTGCCTTCTCAAGATGGAAAATTAATCTTCAGTGTTATCCTTCCTTGGATTAAGTATCAACAATTTGATGGCTCAGAAAATTTAATTCACCTGTTCAGTACAGTAAGCCCAAACTAATTAGAGATAGCCATGGTAAATGGGCCAATCAAAGCTACAAGGTTTTTGTGTCCCACAAAGACAACAATCAATAGAGTCTTGAAAAGATGAATTGTTAGAGTCCAGTTTTCCCTTGGTCTTTTAACCCTCCACATTCCCTTTTTTCATTTTGTATACAAATTGTAACTGGCTGATGAGCTTGATTTTGTTTTAAGCCTCTGAGCGTAATGATAAAAAATCACTTGAATCTTCCAGGCTGACAACCAATTTGAAAATGTAGGCGTTCTTGAAAAATACTCAAGATGAGAGCGTAAATCATCCAAAAGTAAATATATCATACCCACCAGCTAATTTAACACTGTAAGCATAGACACTTGACACCATCCAGCCGTGACTGGCTGCATCAAATGTTGCTGATGCTCTGCAGGCAGCAGAACCAGTGCAGATGGGGACAGATATGTGACCTGTGCCCTTTAAATCCCCATGCTGGATTTGCCCACAACCCCATCCATAACACCTCTGCTCTCCTCCCTTTTCTCCCAAATCCTCCACCTCCCTGCCCCGCAAGGATCTCCAGCTGCCTGCCAGCTGGTACCATGTCAGGCAGCGAGCTGCCTGGGGGCTTGCTGCCTACCAGGCTTGGGCACTCTGCCATGTCCATGAGCAGCCCGGTGGGGAGGGTGAGGAGGGCTGGGCAGGCAGAAGGAGAGATCAGTTGCTCTCTCCTTGGGAAATGTGGCTGAACCCCATGTGAATGGAACCCCAGGAGTGCCAAGGACATGCCAATAGCAGGTCCCAAGCCAGGTTGGGGGACCTTTACTTATGTTGACTGCCTCTTTGTCTGCAGTACATGCTGTCCCAGGAGACCATTGAAGCACTACGAAAACCAACCTTTGACGTCTGGCTGTGGGAGCCCAATGAGGTAAGGATGCCACGTTGGCTGGGTTAGTACTCTTTCTGAGAGCCAGCAAGGCCAGAAGGGCCCTTTAAGATGATCTGCAGGGTTTTCCCCCTTTTCTTCCCCTTATTCTCTATGCTTTTTTTTATTTTCATATCACACCAGAATACAGTACTTTTTCCTAACAAATGCCAGGTAGATTATGCTGATTATCCTATCCTGACTCCTCTATAGTTTTTCTTTAATCTCTTCTTAGTAATGTCCCGCAACAACTGGTGTGCTATCATTGCTGCCACATGACTTCTCTCATGTTGTTTTACCTGAACAAATCGATCCCTAGCAAAGTGTATGCTTAAGCGTATCATCAATAACCTGGCTTAAATCAATAAACAGCATGCTGCTGTGTGAAGCCAGGCAGAGGTGCAAGCATTGATTCACACCCTTTTAGGCAAGGGTTTTTCTGCAGTGTGTTCTGAAGAGGTTGCAAAGCTTCATGTAGAGCCTGTTAGTACTTTCTTACTTTTCTTATTGCTATTGCTATTTTTCTTATTGTTATTAGTATTATTCATTGTTCATCACTTGTATTGCAGAAGGTTCTGGAAAGTCCTTGTGTAAACCTCTGTAGAAACATGAAGGAGAAGGATGTTTCTATAATGGCCAGCTTATACTGCAAAACTAGATTCAGCAAATATGAGCAAATCTCACCTAGGAAAAACGTAAGGGAGAACAGGACTAAACCAGGATTTTGGCTTTGGATTTTTCCCAAGGGAAAGATTGTGTCATTCTAGCAGCACTCCCAGCAATCACCTTAATTACCTTATCAATCAGATCTTGTGCATACAAGTAATTCTGGCTCAGCGCCTGGAGATCAACATGACAAGGAAAAATATCCCAAACCCACCCACCGTAACAGCATATTTCCTTCAGGATATTTCATCTCGCTGGTAGAGTAACAGAAGGACTCTCTGGTGGCTTTAGCTCCATCTCTCATTCACACAGGCTGGTAGAGCTTCCCCTGTGTGGTCTGTGCCAAGCTGAGGCTGGTGCTCTGCAGTTACTGCTCCCTCTCCAGCCCTTTTTCTCTCTATCATGGCCATACAACTGCTCAGGCAAAATTACTCTCTCATAGCTCTTGAATGCCTGTCAAGTCTTTACAGCAAGAGAGAATTATGACCTGCCAGGTGGACCATAACACTGTTGGGTCATTGTTGTTGTGACTATTAAGAAAGAATAGGGAGACACAAAAACCATTATCCATGGATTCTTGTGTGCTGAGGCATAATATTTTAGCACAGTAACTCATTTAGAGTACTAGGAAACACTATATGGTGGCATGAACAAGGGTAACAACAGGGTGCGGAGATTAGACATGCCCTGCAAGGAGAAGTGCTGCTCAGAAATAAGATACTGCACAAATTCTGGTGAGCCAAGTGCCGTATGGGTTTATGTCACCCTTTTAGCTCTCGTTTATGTTTACAGAGAATATTTCAATTCCATCAATGCTTGTTTAGCAATGAGCATTTGCCCATGTGCCCAATGCAGGGCAGGCAGGCTGTAAACCATAGTCTTCTGTAAGCAAATTAATAACGTTGTGCTCTGCAGCATCTCAGCAAGCAGAGCTACGCAGCAAGCTTGTGTTCTTTCCAAACGCCCACTCACTTTCAAGCCTCAGAAAAGCCCAATATTCAAGCTTTTGCTGTTAACCAAGAAAGCTAAAAATGAAAACTGAGATTCTCATGTGTTCAGGGGCAGGAGCTTTGGGACCCAGAGTCACCCTGCCACTCACCCAAAGCTCTCTTGACAACAGCTGGAGGGAAACAGGCATTTCTGAGGGTAATTCAGCCCTTCTGGATAAAGTTTATTGCCTAGGAAAGCCTTTTCTGAAACTATTGCAAAATGTATTTTCTTCCTCAGGGACTAGGAGCAAGACACGGTGGCCTACAGCAAAATGCTGGCCTTGTGATCTGAGCACAATTCAGCTCATGACATTGTCCCTCAAGCCTTGCAGGAAAGTCTCTTTCTTCCTGTTCGGATGACTCAAAACCAGCCCCCTTCTTACTGCATGAACTATGTATATTCCCGGGATAAATATAAAGTTTCATCCGACGAAATAATTTTTCTGGAGAGTTTTTAAGAGCCTAAATAACAGAAACCTAACTAAAAATGTCTCCAAGGCCATATCTGTGACATTACACTCAGCACATTAGAACTCATGGATCAGTCTAAGGTCTAAGAACTGCATCTGCTAATATAATGGCTACATTTCATCCCCTGCGGATTTTGCCTTCAGAAATGGGAATGCAGATACATAAGCTCCTGAAGTCCTGGAAGTCTGTTCATTTCTGACCAGCTGTTAAGTGCCCAGACACATCCGATTGTCAATACCTTTCTCTTGCAATATTTTCAAACCCAGAAGATTAAGCAGGAGTGGTAGTGCTAAACTACCTGCACCCCACTTCCTACCACAGAGCAAAGGTTGTCTCAAAAAAGCAGCCCGCCCTTGCATTTCAGCTATTGGGATTCATCGTTATAATTTATGGGAGTGGATGGTCACAAACCTGCTGCGGTTCTGGAGTGTTATAACAAGAGATCTTTTGTTAATCAAGAAATTTCAGTTAAGATAGTGGATTTAGGAACTCCCAAAAAGTCATAAAGAAAGAAGATACTGACACATATCTGGAATAAACATTTCATTAAGGATCTTTTATTTTCTGCTGACATTTTCTATGCAGCTAGGGCCTGACCCATTTCTGTACAGCTAGAGTCTTTGGAGTCAGAGATAAAACTCCCTCTGACTTCATTGAACATATCCCAGCTGAATTAGAAAATGGCAATACTTTTTTGTGAGAAGGAATTGCTATGATACACATGGATCACAGTTACTAAAGAGAGCTGGTGCAATTCAAAGCCCTGAACAAAACCTATGAAGTCAACAGCAATCTGCCTACTTCAAAAAGCTTTCAGAACCATTCTGTCTCCCCTTTTGCACTGTCTTTAATCATGTAATCTTTGAACATCTTTCTTTCATCTTAACAAGAGGGCTCTGCATTTATTAGATGCTTGCAAGGAGGAAATTCACTCTCCAATGTATGGTAAAGTGAAGTGATATTTACCAAGCCAATAATCTATCTGTTCATGGCTGCAGATGCTGAGTTGTTTGGAACACATGTACCATGATCTTGGGTTGGTAAAAGACTTCAACATCAATCCTATCACGTTAAAGAGGTGGTTGGTAAGTATTTCAAATTACTGATATTTGCAATTTTTCGAATTAAAAAATCAATAAACAACCATCTAGTCATGGAATTAACATGACTCACATGAGTAATCCCATTGAAATCAGTCAATCTATACAAATTCTTAAAATGTAAGTACTTCAGCAATAGTTTGCATTCTTGTGGTAACATGACATTTTTTTAACTGTTTTACTTTTGTTTGCTGAGCTTTCTATTACTGAAAGCAGTTCGTTTCTGATGAATGCTCTTGGTACCTGACGTAAATGGAGATGAGTGTTTTCAGATATGGCCAAAAAAAGACAGTATGTGCAGTAATCATTAGGTGTGCTAAATCACAAGGAGTAAAAGAGCAAGGCAGGAAGGAAAAGGAATTGCTGAGAAGTTAAATAACTTCCTTTGCCTTGTTTTTTAACGTTGATCGAGTTCCAGAAATGCAAGACATGATAAAGATGAGATCATACCAAAATTACGATGCCCAAAGAAGAAACACTAGAGTATTTAAAAATCAATAAGCTATCAGGTCCGAGGAAGAGCAAAAGAAAGAATTTGCTAAAAAGCTGAAGAATATATTGGCATTCTCAGAAAAACCCATCATGTTCCTAGAGAACTGTAGAACTGTAAATATTTTACCCATTGTTTAAAAAGGATCTAGGGATTGCCTGAAGAATTGTAGTTAGTAAAACTTGCTTCTCTGTCGGACAAACTGATTGAAACAATAATTAAAAACATCATGATGTGAAGTTCCTTATACAGATGTTTCCTAGGATTCTTGTAGCGAAGAATTGTATCTCACTAATCTCTTCTAATTACCTGAGGAGTATGGACAGAATAGAGGGAACTGTTTTACATGATTGATGTAGACTCCCAAAAAGGCCTGAACAAATTCCCCATATTCAGAAGGTGGCTAGAAAACACAAAGCAAAACACTGGATTCATCATATCACGAAGTACAGCAAAAGCAAAAAGCACCTGGGCAGCAGCGTACGCAGGGCAGTGACGGTCGCTGCTTGTTGTGCTGCTGCCGGCTGAGGGTAACAAGGCATTAGACTGATCAGAGACTGGAATAAGGGATAAAATGGACCAACATTACCATGTCTCCATAGAAGGCATAAGGCTTACCTGGAATTTATGCTAGTTAAGGACTGGTTAAGTCTTTTTAGAAAAATGGTATGACTACATTAAAGGAGATATAAAAAAGGATTGAGACCTAGGAAATCTCTCCCCGAAGAAGGCAGATGAAAAGCTCAGTACTGCTGACCCTAGAAAGCAGCTGAACACAAGAGTTGGGATGAAACCCAATACAATCAAGGCTAGCACAGAGTAGATAAAACAGAAAATTTCTTCCTCCTGTCTCACAGCCTCAAAACATGGGAAGCAAGGTGGTATGTCAACACACATCAACATGCCACCCACATACATTACTGCAGGCAGCTTCCTGTTAGCTTGTAATTTGTTACTGCTAGCATTTAAGACAGCCTCATTCTGAACAACAAGGTGAGTTTGTTATGTATTTTCTACAAAGGTAAGACAGGGTGAGATTTCCTTTCTGAAACATTAGCTTCACAGAAAGATGATTAAAAAAAGGCCCAAGGACTCTGCTTCAAACTATGATACTTCCCCAGGCACAGTATGGGCACCAGTTTGAACTTAAGTGGGTGAGAAAAAGCCACCTCATGCGTATGCTTACTTTCT
This sequence comes from Numenius arquata, assembly GCF_964106895.1. Taxonomy (NCBI): domain Eukaryota; kingdom Metazoa; phylum Chordata; class Aves; order Charadriiformes; family Scolopacidae; genus Numenius; species Numenius arquata. Next base: position 44,446,865 of record NC_133576.1, read on the forward strand.
TGCTCCCACATCCACTGGCTACAGAAATGTTCCAGAAAGGGGAGGAAAAGATGACTAATACAACCCAGTCACTCCAGTCTTTCAGTGCTCTGAGTCAGGAGTCCCCTGGGATGCTCTGGGCTCCCCTGCTGGATGTATACACTACATCTATGCAGTGTTGTACAGTGCCTGGGCATGACCACGGTGTCCAAGGGGAACCTGTGAGATACTACCCACCACCTGGGAGCCTGGCTGTCAACCATATTGTGCCATTAGTTATTAATTTTAAAATAATGTAATATATTTCTAAAGTCCTTGCTGCAGAACAAGCTGAACAGCTTTTGCAATGAAGACCCCAAATATTGAAAAAGCATTGAAAACCCATAGCTCTTTTGACCTCATCCAGAACTTTGAGGCTTCCTAGAAGTCAGGCCCCAGACTGAAGGGTTTGATCCTGATGGGGCTTGAGGACTTTTGAAGTAAATTCACTATTTACCTGGAGAAGGGCACACTAATTCCATCCATGTCATTCATTCAGGCTCAGTAATTGAAGCATGTGCATAAGGGCTCTCTCAGGTCCAGGCTATGGAGGATTCAGTAGAAGGGGTCCAGCAGTGCTGTTGATGCTTGACTGGTTTCTGCAGGACAGGATACCAAAGGCTGTCCAGTGTGTTGGAAGAATGACTGTGGCATGTGTTAATCCAGCTGTGCCAGCTTCACACAGCTAGCCCAGCTGACAGTAGCGAGGACACATGGAAAGACAAGCTTTTGTAATGAGGGCACATAGCAGGGATCTGTAGAAAGTTAAAACACACAAAAATCACTCCCATGTGCCCATATGGCTAAATCTCTCTGTGCTAACTGGCATAGGAAATCCACACAGGTGTGCTAGTGCGTGTGCATTCATATCTTCACTTTGCCAAGCAACACATCCCAAAGTGCCACCTCTTATCATCTGCAAATGAAATAACAGCTGCATTTCAGCCTTGAAGATTTCAAAGCTGCAATTTGCATTCAGTGAGAGAGGAGAACGGGGAGGCATTTTATATCTTTAGTAACATGGAGTCTTTACACAACTCAAAGTCACCATTTAACTACCACACGGTTTGAAATACAAATTCAGGATGAAAGCACAGAATTGTATCTCAAGACTGAGAGGCACTTGCATCTGTGCTGAGATGTTTTCCCATTGCTAGCTGGTATGAGAGAGAAGTTGCTATGAGCTTTACCTGCTGACAAATTCTTAAAAGGCAGTAATCTCTCACCCTCCCCCAGGAAGGCAGAGAGTGTCAGAGGGCCTTATGCTGCCACTTTGTCCTAGCAGAAAATAATACTGGGCTCCATAGGACTCCTGTAGGGATTCCTGCAGTGCTTCCAGGGAGACTGGGAAGCGTATGTAATCATGTTTTTCTAAAAAGAGCTCTTCTGTCTCTGACTGTTTCATTCCCTCTCTCTGCAGCTGTGTATTCATGACAATTACAGAAACAACCCCTTTCATAACTTCCGGCACTGCTTCTGTGTGACCCAGATGATGTACAGCATGATCTCACTTTGCAGCCTTCAGGTATGTCCTCATCTCAATAGTGTCACTCCATTTCCATCATGGGGCACATGTTCATCCACTGGGCACCATGATACCTGTGCCACATTTCTTGCAAAACAGGCCACCAGCTTTGTGGCAAGTGATGAATTTTGCAGTGGCTGCATGTGTTCAGTGCCTGGGGAGAGCAGGTGAGGTGTTGCATTTCCACCTCTGTCTGCCTGCTCAGGCATCCCATCCCAGACCCCAAGCACCTTCCCAGCTTTCTGAGGCTGCTGAGAAGCTACCTTCACCTCCTGGATATCCCAAATTTGTGCACCAGAGATCTTTTGGCACTCCGATAGCATGAAACATCTATGAATCAGACTCAAAAGCCTTCTGAATTGGTCTGTGGATATGGTCCTCATCTGTGACACAGTATGTTCCCCTAAGAGGTTTTCTCCAAACGTGTTCTTGCACCCGGGTCAACTGCTGCAAATAACGCCTTGCATGTACCGTACACGAGATTCACATTTGACCTGTACTTTGTCCAAAACTATAGGCATCATCTGTTTTCATTGACTGGATAACCTGTGTTTATACATTAATTTAATTTCTGTACAAACCAGACTTTATTCAGTTAAAAAAATGCTTTCTTCTCCATAGTTGAACATCTCAGTTACCATGTCAATTTTCTTGCCAATAAGACTATGAAGAAAAACTTGCTTTAATGGAAGTTTATCCTATTCAGAAGCTGTGGGAACATAAAACTTAATTTTTCTCATTCTTTTCATAACTTTAGTTAATGCAGACTACAATGGCAACTAAGCTATCTTTCAACCCTCCCTTAACTAATCAGGATGCTCAAATGACTTGTAAGAGACTGTACTAATATCTCAGTGCTTTTATGTGATCTCTGCAATAATAGCAAGTTTCAAGCAAATTGCCCCCTCTGAGCTGCTGTTATTTAGTACAACAAAGGCAAATCTGAGTCATTTTTACTGGAAGGGAAGGCAGAATTCTCTGTCTTGACTGAAGTAAATTGATCTATGAAAAAATACTTAATTTTGCTCAGATTTGCATTCTCTAAAAAGTAAATGTGGGTGGGTTTTTTACCTCTTTTCATTTACGGGGATAGAGGAAGTAGAAATTGTAATACTACATTGTAATACTACAAAAAAATACAATGTTTTGTATTTTATAGGAGAAATTTTCCCAAATTGACATCTTGATTCTTATGACTGCAGCAGTATGCCATGACTTGGACCATCCGGGCTATAACAATACGTAAGCCTGTCTCTTGCTTTCCCTTCCTTTAAAATATATTAGGAAGTTAATACCAGCTGGCATTTTTTGGTAGATCAGGTTCTCCTTATCACAGCTTGAGCTGGCCATGACCTTCCCCAAGGCCCTGCTGTTCACTCACACGTGGGCCAAGGCAGAGCTTCATGCAGAAAACTCAGGTCTGGGTTGGGGTTGCCAGCTGTCCTTGTCTCTGTAAGGAAAATGCTTTTTCATATTTCTATTGCAACATTTCCCCCCGCTCCTGAGAAAACAAGGTAAAATGTTTTACAGCTGAGAGGGCATAAATGATTACAGTTCCATTGACTGAAACAGAATAATTACACTAAAATGCAGAGTGGTTTAACTTGTACATTACTTTGTGATTATAAATCATGAAGTGCATATTATTCTATTTATTATCATGTGAGTAAATTAGAATTGTTGACCCAGGGACACTTCTCTGTGCATGTATGTGTGAGTGAAAAAGAGAGAGAACCTAATTTATTTGTAGCCATTCACTAAATAAGGGCAGAACCAAATTCTGACTGGGATCACTGAAAATCTCTCTGGTGACATGTTGACATTAGGGGGGGCTGAATGAAGCCCAGACAGTTCCTTCTGTGTTTGTTCTATGTCATTTTAAGCTATAGAGACTTTTTAATTATTTTTTTAAAAAGAATACCTACAAGAGAATAGTGCCTGAGATGATATTAAAGTAATAGCTATCTTCTCTAAAAATCTGATTTAACATTAACGATCAAAAACCAAACTGCAGCTAATTGAATAAATATTGAAAAGAATGTAAATAAAAGTAAGCAGAATGGTTTAGAGCAGCTGGTGTGTGTCTGCAGGAGTTCTCATTGTTTTTCTTCACATCAGCTATCAGATAAATGCACGAACTGAGCTTGCGGTACGCTACAATGACATCTCCCCACTGGAGAACCACCACTGTGCTGTGGCTTTCCAGATCATTTCCCAGCCAGAATACAACATTTTCTCCAATGTCAACCAGGACCAATTCAAACAGATAAGACAGGTATGAATGCTGCTCCCATCTGTGTCGTACAAACTGTTCCTGAAGATGTAAGCACGCACAGACTTCCCTGCTGTACGATGCAAGTGAATCATTCTCCCTAGAGGGTAGGACTGAAAAAGCCCCTCACACTGGAAGGATCCAAGAGGGATTCTTGGAAAATTTCCACCGCAGCACTCCCTGGAATGTCTTGCTGAGAAATAATGAGTACATCCTGACTATTAAAGCCTATGACATTTTTGGGGTTGATATTTATATTATTGAAGGAACCAATTAGCTCTGACTGGGAAAGGATTAAGCTCTCATGGCAGAAGTTTATGCTTTAAGAGAACATTGTATTAATTTTAAGAGGGGCTTCAAAATGGGAGAAGATTTACAACAGCAGAGCACTGTACTTTTGGAAGAGGCTCTGGTGGACTGGGAGTCATCACAGTTATCTCTGAGACAGTGAATAATGCTACAACTCCTACTAGAGCACTAACGGCCAAAATTCAGTCTTAGTTCCACATTACGCCTTCCTTACACACCAAATGAAAAAGCAGACCAATGTAAGGGCTCAGATACCGGTCTGGCTGGAGTTACCGATTCTGCCAGTGCATGGGAAGGTGGCATGGACCCAAAATGGACAGATCTGTATGAAAACCCACAACTTTAATTTAACCACGTTTTCCCATCATAAACTCTGCCTAGCAGGAGAATACAGAGCCCCTAACACATTGGCTGCATCTGGGTATTTCAAAGCCCTTAATCCAAGGAGGATAAGTACAGAGGATATGCATATCTACTGATGTTTGTCTCTTCTTAGGGCCACTAAGTCAGTAGCAAAATCTATAGTGCTTTCCAAGGAGCCAAAAGTGGATCTTGGCAAATAGAGCGTAGCTTTTAACATCCTGTTGTACAGTTTGTTTTTCCACAATTAGTCAATCAGAAAGGAAAAACCTCAGTGCCTCTGGAATATCACACCAGTTTTACAGATCAATCCAACCATGCTTTTCATATACCGTGAACTCTTTATAAGCCTCTTTCAGTTTGCTTGGCAGTTTCAAGTCAGAAACTTCCCCTTTCAGTGTTAACAATGTAATGCATCTGAGGCTTTTTGTATGTAAGAAAGACCCTACTTTGCTCTGCAATAGTAGACTTTGTAAAGAATGTCAAGTTAATATGTGAACATGTTTTCCTTGCTAGGGAATAATTACGCTAATCCTGGCTACAGACATGGCGAGACACGCAGAAATACTGGACTCTTTCAAGGAAAAAATGGAAAATTTTGATTACTCAAATGAAGAACACATGACTTGTGTAAGGAGGATTTGTAGATTATTATTTTTCTGTGCATAGTGGGAAAGCTTGTAGATTAACATTTATTTGCTTAAAAAACAAGATTCAATATACATTATCAAAAATTAATCCTTCCTATATCCTCTGCCCCACCAAAAAGAATTAAAACTCCTCTATATAAAGGAGGTTATTCCAGTTTTAGAAATCCTGGAGTCCCATTGAGAAAAAAAATAAATTTACTCTGTCAGGATACAAATTCTTATTGTCCATTACTATGGGGCAAAAGGTATCCACAAGAGTACAACCCATAGTCTCCTCTGCTTCCTAATCTAGTCATCTTTGACATCTAGGGAAGCCTCTCTCCATCTGCCCCTGAGTGCTCCACAAACAACTTCATGGTCATTTGTGGCTGAATCTCTTCATGCAGCAGATAAGCGTGCGTCCCACTGTGACACATCCCAGTGCTACAGACAGGGAAACTGAGGCAGAGAGGGGTTAAGTCATTTACACAGAGTAACTGAGAGAGTGGAAAAGAATCCAGATCATGTAAGACCTCTGATTTAATCCTAAAACTGTCCTTTCTGTTTGAAAACATTGCCTCCCGTTGAATTTTAAAGACACAGGTTCTGGATAGGGGAAAAAGGGCTGGTGATAAGACTGCAGTATTAAAGTATTTTTCTCTTTCAGCTAAAGATGGTACTGATAAAATGCTGCGATATCTCCAATGAAGTCCGCCCAATGGAAGTAGCGGAGCCCTGGGTAGATTGCTTACTAGAGGAATATTTTATGCAGGTAAGAATGAGGGAGAAATGCAGTTGCACAAATTGCTGCTCTTCCTGAATCCTACCTCAGCTGCAGGTGCTCTGCTGCCTTCACAGCCCAGTCTAGCTCTAGGTTGGAAAGGCTTCTTTTACTGAAAGCAGGAAAAACTCTTCAGAAAGCAAGTGAATGCAATTGACTGCAATTTGCAGATGAAAGACAATAGCAACCTAGAAATCCTCATGCTAGCAGACTGAAGCTTGTTCTCTGTAAAGAGGCTGCTTTGCAAGTTCCTTTGATATATAAATGATTTTTGAGCCAGAAGGGCAAGAACAGTGGCAAGAGAAAGTTGTCAAGTAAATGATCTCAATTATCACACAGAAACTAGTTAAGATAATTTTCACTGTGTGTGAACATTTGCCTAAAGAGAAAGCAGATGACTTGCTGAGGTGTGCAAAGTCAGACTTTAAGCTCCCCAGAGCATTGCTTCTCACTGGATTCCCAGCTGGACACAGTTTCTGATTGCTTAAAAAAGGATGTCTGGAAGAGCAGCCCTCAGTGGCCTCCGGCACATGGGCTCCTGAGCAATGTGTATGTGCTGCACCAGTGGGATCTCAAGAGACTCACACCTGCAGTGCTCTGAGGAGGAGATGCCGGAGCTTTCTTGTGTGTTCTGTCTATACGTTGATAGGGTGCATGCTGAGGAAGGCTTCTCACAAGAGACAGACATCTCAGATGATCTGTCAGAAACACTCCTCTCTCACTACATCTGCAGCTTTTTACTCAAAATTACCATATCTGTGTGCCTTACTGTTTTGGCCACCCAACAAAAGCACTATGTGCCGAAAGACCCAATAATTGAGAGAGTCCGCTACAGGATATCTTTTTTGCACCCACAGTCTGTGACCTCCTTGCACGTGAACCCACATAGAAACAGTGAGTCAACTAGGTACCTTGGTAAACTCATTGCAGTCAATGGGATTGACCTAGCCAGCCAGAACTAGTTTTAATCATTACTAAAGAAGGATATGTAATTTCTAGTTCAGTAACTGAAAATAATCACTCTCTGGAGAGTGATGAGGGAATCAAAGACCTATTCCTTCTCTTCCAGAGCGGCATAAGCCATTGCCACCTTTCTGAATGCTCAGAAATATTTTACCTCACAAGTCCCATGGGTTTGCAAAGGGAACCAGGTGGCCTCATTGTCCTGTGAAGCCTGGAGATTAATGTTTTCATGCCAGTACTGTGCAGATGTAACAGAACAGAGTTCTCTTTATTCAGATGCTTGCTCTCAACAAAACAGGATACATTGGCCCGAGGGGAGCATATTGCTATTCTGTGCTGTCTTCAGACACCGAGATCTGCGTCTGAAGGCTACTGCTCTTTAGCTAGTGATCTACTTGGTACATGACTCTCCTCACAGGCTTCTAGCTGAGATTAATATTTATTAACTCTGGATTTGTTCCAGAGCGACCGAGAAAAATCTGAGGGGCTTCCAGTGGCACCATTTATGGACCGCGATAAAGTGACCAAACCGACAGCACAGATCGGCTTCCTGAAGTTCGTTCTCATTCCCATGTTTGAAACAGTAACAAAGGTAAGCCACGCAAGGCCAGAAGCAGAAGTGGAGACATGCTGAGCTTCAATGTTTGCTCTGACAGGTGTTAGCCAGGGAAATGGGGATATACAGTTCACATCCTGTCTTTGTCCCCTTTTCTAGTATGTACAAGTTAATGAATACAAAAGGAAACATTGCTACTCTCTCTTTTTTTCACCTAGCTATTCCCAGAAGTGGAGGAGGTGATGCTCCAGCCCCTTTGGGAATCCAGGGACCGCTATGAGGAATTAAAGCAGATAGATGATGCTATGAAAGAGGTAAGCTCTAAATCTCTCTTTGATAAAGCAAACATTATGATTGAATAAGTCAAACATAATAATTTAATAACAGCTTAATTCTGAAACAGTAGGAATGCTTATGGCATAATCATAATCATGAGAAAAACATTCATTACACCTGGTTGGAGAAAGTAAGTCTGCAAAAGACCATGCTCTTGGAGAGTCAACCAGGCACCACACAAGTACGGCTTTTAAGAGAGGGACCTCAAGGTAAACCCTGGAGATAACCACCCGAGGAGAGTGTGTTAGCAAATAACTTCTTCCCGGAGGGAGCTGCCTTCCCTTGGGATGGAGTTAGCCTGGGCTAGACTGGAGCGAAGTGTCCTGGGGTTGGGCAGTTCAAGGCACTGCACCACCAATGTGTAAGTTTGTTTTCTGGGAAGAAACTCCCACTCAACGTGCCTATCATCAAGGATGTGCTTGAAATTTTATGAGGAATCACCCCCTAACACACAATATCCAGTAGGATTAAACACATGACCAACAAAGTCATTTTCTGGCCCAGGCTGAGTGGGCACCTCCATTTACAGAGTGTCGCTCATTTTGACACGTGAGGCTTAGGGGAGGTACGATATGTGTAATGTAATCATGTTTACTCTCTCTCTCTGGCCATGTCTGTGTTGCCTGACAGGGCAGAGACCGAGGCCAGGCCCTGGGCGCAGGTGCCCCACACCCACAGTGCAGCAGCCAGAGTGCCAACCTGGCTGCCGCAGTGCCCTGCAGCCTGTGACACTGGGCCTGCACGCCTCCCTTGCAGGCCTCTTCGAGTGCTCCTTTTCCCTGCCAAGGCAGATGACAAAAACCTACCCAAATGGCATCACAGTGTAGGGGTTTTCTGACATGGACGAATTTATCACGGAGACTGGATACTATCAGTCACTCTGTCATTAAAATAAATTGGGAAGTGCCCTGGAGCACCGGTTGTGCTGATGTTGTTTGATAGGTGGGAAACGCAGGTTCATTCACTTGATCATCCCTGGCTGGATGCTCCCACCTCCTCCCAAGTGCTTTGGAGGAAAAGTCCCTCAGCAGCACAAATACTAAGGCTGGTTAATCAAAAAGCACATGCTTTGAGGGCACTAAGTTATAAAGGAGAAGAAAGTCTTTTAGGCATTCTTCAGTTTAGAGTGGAGCATTTCTCAAAGGATGGAAGAAGAACTCAAATATGACTGCCAGACTTTCTGAGTCCTATTCATCTTTCAATTTGAGCTGAGATTTTACTTCTGGTTTACAGAAGCTGTCAAAACAGAAATTTTATCCAAACTGATGGAGCTTTAATTATGCTATATTGGCATAAAAGTTCTTCGGAAAATAGGAGATGCCTGAATTCATAAATATCCTGAAACAGCAGGAGTTAGTTAATGATCTGAGAACCTAGAATGGCAGATGATGAGAAAGACTGAGTGCTGTTTACTCAGGACATACATCCAGAGCTGTTTAGATGAAAAGGTGCCTGTGATATACCAAGCTGCTGCCTGTTATTTCCCAGGAAAAGTTGCACAAGCTGCGTGCAGAGATGAGCGTTCCACTCACAGCAGCAGTGGAAAGCAGCTCAGTGGGAGTCCGGGGTATTAATCCTGCTTTGCTCTTCATTTCAGTTGCAGAAAAAGAAAAGTGAAAGTCTGACCACCAGCAGTACCGAAAAGTGAGACGAAAACATCTTGGAGCAAAACATAAGCCCTAAGGTTATTCTGGTTTGAGAAATGCTGTATTTGCCAAACAGACGTGGTGGCTCCGTCACAATCCAACTGGGACGATGTATGTGGCGAGGTGGCAGGCACGGATGCCCTGCCTGCCTGCCTGCCCGGGCGCCTTGTCTACAGCCTGCGACCTGCTCACACAGGCACTGCCCACCGCCATTGGGCACCGAGGACTCCCCTCACTCTGTCATGCCCATTGAAGCCCCCTCCCTGGCAGGACTTAACCCTGTGGACATTGCACAGGTTGCAGCACGGCTCAAATCTTCAGCAGATTTGCCTTTTTGGTGACCACACTGACCACGGTCTGTAGAGACAAAGTGGAGTTTAGCTAAGGAGCCTTTTCTAGGAATTGATCCACTGGCATCCAAAAACAAAAGAAAAAGTTGTTTTAGCCAAGATACTATATATATGTGTACAGCAGTATGCTAATTACAGCATAGCTTAACAGATGCTTATATCCTGACCAGGGTCCTGGCATATGTTTTTGTTTGCCTAGTAGGCCCTAGTGACACATTTCTCTGTATTATCCTCTGAATTTTATAGTCTTCACAGTACAGGCAGAAGCCAAGCATAGTGGATGCAATTTTTTTTTGTTTTTTTACACTAGAGGAAATCAGAAGAAACCTTGGTGAGTTTGCAGGTTTGCTTTGTGGCCTGGTGCAGCTAGATGTCACAGGATCTTTCAGCACGAGCAAAGAAGGGATCGCAAAGCCTAAACCACTGTGCAAGCATATTTTTATCCTCATGGATGCAAAAAACAACAAGAAAAGCCTTCAAAGATGTACAGAATTTTTTTTTTTACTTCTAAACTGATCTGCTAAATAATATATTCTTCTACAGAAATGGGTGTTGTACTTGTTTTCTTTTGCGTATGCGTTCACGTGAGAACTGTCTCTGTTCCTAACGACAAATGCTTTCATAATGAATGCAAGGTAAGGGGCTGCAAAGGAAAGGGGAGGGTCAGTTCTGCTTAAGAGGAGAAGCTTTAGAAACACTTTTTATGGTGTACTTGCATCATAAGCTCAATACTGAAAGAGCTTTGCTTCCCTTGATGACTTTGCAAAGGCTGGGAGCCAAGCTCTGCCCAGAGTTGCAGTCGTGCAAGCAGACAGCAGGCAATACTGTGATCGACTCCTGCGCACCTCCTCGCCAGAGGGGAGGCCGGGAGAAATCCCCCCTAGGCATGCAACCAGCGGAGCATTGTGCATGCTGCTCCAGTCCTCCTTGGCTCAGTTGCCGAGGCTGCCACGTTTGCTTTGCTCGGTGTGTCAGCAATAAGGGTAACACTAGTGCTGTGCCTCTACAGAGGCCAAAGCTGCGTGGGTTGCTTTAGCTTGTTTTTCAAAAAGAGATGAGCAGGCGGGGGCCAATCTTTCCCCCCGTGACCCAGGAGACACCTTAGGAAGCTCAGCCTCTCTGGCAGGTGTCTAGTACCAAGCTCACCTCTGAACAACAAACCCTGCCTCCAGCTCTGGAAATTCAGATTTATTCTCCTGTTGTTTCTGCACATTAATTCTGATCTTAACTCTTGTTTCTCCCCCAGTGATCCCCAGAGCTTACCAGACTTCCCTGTTCGCTCTCTCCTTTGCACAAAACTGTATTACTTCAGCTGCTCTCCAGTCTCTCAGGGAGATCAATACTACCTTGAAACATTCATCCCTCTGCCCTATTTCTCCTTGCATGTTTTCAGAGACCCAGGACAGACCCACAGCTAGTTCTCTCTGCCGGTGTCTCCTTCTGCCCAAGCTGCCTTCTCCTTTAAACAGCTTTTTGTGTGTGTGGTTTGGGGCTTTTTCCTGCAAACTGGGAAGGGGTCTGATCCCATCCCTGGATTTGAACAGTTCTGGAAGACTCCAAGAAAGATGGGAAAATCCAACCAAGCACAGAGTCAGCTCCAAGCTGCACAGACATCTTCATGAATGGATGAACTAAACTCTAGTTTTGATTCAAAAAAAAACCTCAAACTTTTTATGCTTGAAAGTTGGATCTGAATTATGTGGTTTGGGCCTTTTTTCTGTACTAAATCTTATAATCTAAAGTACACGGTGACCCAGATTGTTCTGCTGTGGAATTCTTCACTTCTTTTTCACAAGTAAATCAAATTTACCATCTCCATTCAAGCGGATTTCCGTCACAAATCAGCTCCCAGAGCAGAGGAGCTGTGCAGGAGCTATGAACAATTGCTTAAGATATGCCAAGTCCTGCATTGAGCTAGTTACAGTAGATGAGAAAACCTGCTGTCGGAGCTTGACTGCACCCTCCTCCCGCTAAAACTGTTTGAGTTAGATCCTGATAGGAAGTTTTGTTTCAGTTGGAAGGATTTTCTCAAACCATAAACCCTAATCCAACAAGTATTTATGCATGTGCTTAACTCCCACAAGCCTAGCCGTGGACCCTGGCGTACAGTAGCTAATTGCATAGCGCAGGCTCTTTAGCTTTCTCTAATTGAAGTGCATGGGAGTTTGAGAATTGATGGCCCTTGGTGCTTGTTTTCGCTCCATCATTTTTAAGAGCAACCTGAAAACTGTTTATTGGAGAGAGATGATCAGAAGACATTGGTGAAATCCCACTGACTTTATTGGAGCTGCATCAGAAAGGTGGAGAAGGGAAGGCAAGCCATCCTCAGGGCTGCAGGAGTGAGCGCCGTGACACTGCAACGTGCTGTGCAGTTTATTGAAAGAATAGGCAACTTCCAGGCTGCTGTTCAGAGACAGCTGTAAAAAAGAGCACATGCAATCACAACCAGCTATTGGTATAAATGGGAATACCACGGCAATTTTTAAATCTCATTTGCATTTGTAATATTAGATTTCTAAGAGACAGTCCTCCCAACATATGTTTAACTAAGGGGAATGCAAGGCATTCTCTCATAATTCTAGTTTCTTATACTTTTCCCATAATATTTGATGCTGTGATTCATACGCAAATTAACAGATTTGAGAATCTTGGCAATCAGCCCATTAAAATGTCACACATTTTCAGGATGACATTTTAAAACTACACTTAGCATGAAAATAAAGTTTTTTGAGGCAGCCAGACAGATGTGATTTAATCTTTTCTCTCCCTAATTCAATGAATAAGAGTGAATATTATATCTCAGTGTTGTTGTTTCAGCTAACAATAAGTGCCTTACAAAGAACTTTCTATGATCTACTGCACATGCATCCCCAGCCTTACATTACGCTCTTTAAGCTCAACATGAGCCGGCAGTGTGCACTGGCAGCCCAGAAAGCCAACCGCATCCTGGGCTGCATCAAGAGAAGTGTGGCCAGCAGGTCGCAGGAGGTGATTCTACCCCTCTACTCTGCGCTCGTGAGACCCCACCTGGAATACTGTGTCCAGCTTTGGAGTCCCCTACACAGGAAGGACATGGATCTGTTGGAACGGGTCCAGCGGAGGGCCACGAAGATGATAGAGGGATGGAGCACCTCCCCTATGAAGAGAGGCTGAGAGAGCTGGGGTTGTTCGGCCTGGAGAAGAGAAGGCTCCGGGGAGACCTTATAGCAGCCTTCCAATATCTGAAGGGAGCCTACAGGAAAGCCGGAGAGGAACTCTTTGTCAGGAGATGTAGTGACAGGACAAGGGGTAATGGTTTTAAATTGGAAGAGGGGAGATTTAGATCAGATATTAGGAGGAAGTTCTTTACTGTGAGAGTGGTGAAGCACTGGAACAGGTTGCCCAGAGAAGCTGTGGATGCCCCATCCCTGGAAGTGTTTAAGGCCAGGCTGGATGGGGCTTTGAGCAACCTGCTCTAGTGGGAGGTGTCCCTGCCCATGGCAGGGGGGTTGGAACTGGATGATCTTTAAGGTCCCTTCCAACTCTAACCATTCTATGATTCTATGATTAGACATGTGATCAAAGATGAACATGGAACAGGTTATAACTATTCCATGCCATTTAGCTTAGAAAACTAATGATGACCCCTGGGATTTTACTTCTTGTTTTTTTTAAAACGATGAGATCCCACAGCCCCATACTCACTTCATTTTTTAGTATGGCTTTCATAATCGGATCAAACTAAGGCTGTAGTATAACTGCTTGTCTTGGGAAGGAAACAGCTTTTAAAAATGTGAATACCCCCCCAGCATCCAATTTGCAATGAAAATTTAGTGTGTGTTAAATACAGGGTTTATGTAATGCCAAAGAAGTATCTGTACATGGAAATTGTTAATCTCAGTGCTGCCTCTGAGCAGCAATAATAACAGCATCTGTTCCGTATGGGAGCGAAGCAGAGCGCTGGTGTGGAGTATGATCCCATCAGGAGAAGCACTGTCAAGCAGTATCCAATTCTCCTGTTTAAACAGTGGGCTTTTACTGCAAACTGCCCCTTCTGTCTGGAAACACCTGAAGAACAAGTCTTATCTTCCTGTCTGGTTTGCGGTATTAAAAGCGTGCACACACACACACTTCATTTTATCCTTCTAGCATATTGTTCTGTTTTGTTGCGGAGGTTTCTGTGAGAGAGTAGACACAGTGGGGCAAATCAACTGCCCTACTAATGCAAAATCTCCCCGTATTTACCTCTTTCCCACACCATCATCTCCTTGATTTCTCTGTGGCAAGGTGGGGTATAAAACACAGCTACACACCTGTAGGTGACAAGGAGCACAGCCCCAGCCTGCAGGAAGGGTGTATGTGAAAGGACAGCTCTGAAGTGGGGCCATCCACCTGCTGCTCTGACTCCCAAGGTAAAAAAATTTCTTTCCAAGGGGTTGCTCTGGAATCAGGCACGTCCCAGCTCCAGGCTGTGGTCCAGAGGACACCGGCCAGGTCCCACCCTCCTGAGCCGCCCCTCTGAATGCACAACCCTCTGCCACATGCAGCACCCTTGCGATTGAGGCTGTTCAGCGCCAGCAAAGTGAAACAAAGATTTTCTAAAGTGTGTTTAAAACTGCTTGGATGCTGCTCTTCTAGGCAACATGATGGTTCAGCAGGCGATCTCTCCTTCCTCTCAGCTCTCCAGGGGAGTGCCTAGGCAGAGGCAAAGTCTGTACCCTGAAAAACTGGTGCAGACTTTGTACAGGCATTGGAGCCCTGGTCTGTGTGTGGGTGCTATGATGGCACAAGAAACCACTAAGTCTTAATAACAAACCTAGCTCTGCCACTGGCTTCAAATACCACCTGGGGTGAGTCACCAAGCCAGGGCTTCCCTCTCCTTCCAAACACAGACCCACCTCTGTAAAGCACCTTGTGGTATACGGATGTAAAACGCTCCTCACTGTAACAACTAAGTGTTACTATTTTCAGAAAATATTACATCATAGAAACTTCTAGCCAAAAAAACTTGTTAGGTGTTCTCATAAATGAAGAAGCTGGGACTGACAAGTCAAAAATCTCTTTCTTTGTGATCATGCTGTAGTAGATATGGCTCTTTGCTACGGCTTCTCATTATCTCACACACAAAAAAAAAAAAGCTTTCTGACTCTTTTGGCATGTAATCAGGAATTACAGGTGTACTCAGGCACATGCACACACACAAAATGGTAATCTGTAGACTTTTTTATAATACCGCTCTTGGCTCTGTTGCAAGACAAACTTTGACCCAGGAGGGTTTGGAAAGTGTAAACTAGTCTTGTCACAGCCAACGTTTGCTATAATGTCTCTGAGGAAAAAAAATCTCTGTTTTCCAAACTGTGTGGAAGCACGCTGACTGCCTGGCTGACAGACCCGGCAGATCCTCTGCCCTAAAGGAAGCTCCAAGGTGACAGGGACTTCGAGAAGCTCTATTTCTTTCTAGACAAAAATAGTTTGCTCTCAGCCCGCTGATGGTGTTCCGGGCTCAGGACAGCTGGGGCGTGCCCCGGGCTGAAAAATGCAAGAAGAAAATCAACACAAAAAATGTACAAATCCTTCTCAAATCTGTGTGCCCAAGCCATGCCTTCTAGCGTGCTGAGTTAACAGCTCTCCTGGTTAACCCCTGAAAGCCAGATGCCTCTCCAGCTCATCCCACACCCCTCGTGCCACCGGAGAGCTGCCAGGCTCTGCGGCCACCCCAGAGCATAAAATGCTGTTCTAAAGCACCCGTAACTAATGGGTTTGTGTATGGACAACTGAGCTACTTGCTACTCATGCATCTCAGTGGAAAGGCAGACCCAGACCTGTTCCTGGCCTGGCCTAAACCAGGAGAGGACGCTGAGTCAAGAGGGATAGGCAGCCAGGTCACCGCGTGGTATGGCAACATAGCATCCCCTTCTAGTTTTTCAGCATCAGATATTATGGTTGGTTTTTTTTTTTTTTTCAGGCTTTCCCAAGCTAGGTTTAGTGTTTAGCTCCTGGCATGGTGTCTCTGGCTGATCGTCTGCTGCCTGGTGTCCCCTCTTCTCCACATCTGAGAGGTGAAAAATCTCACCCCGCAAAGGACTGTTGGTGACGGACATATTTGGTTCTGACCGCTGCGGCTCTTGTGCACATCCACAACCGCCCTCAGCGGCCGGCATTGCAAGGGCTTAAATGTAAATGCCAATGACTGGCAAAGCGAAGGCCAAGCGAACGGGACGTTGGCTCTGAGGCCGTTCTGCTCCTTCCAGCTTCATATCAGGAAAGCTGGTTGAGATGGCTTTTTGAAGGGGAGCTTCTTTTTTGGGCTGGATGATGGGGGGGAGTTTCAAGCGCTTTTCCACCTGGCCCTGCAAGCGCTTGGTCTGCTTTTCAAATCAACGTGCTGGAACCGCGGCGGCCATGTTTGCGTGCCGCTGCAGTCAGTGCCGGGGGACCAGCCAGCCCTTCTGTCACACAAAAGCTTGTCAGGCCTTTACATCTGGGGCCACGCGAAATGGCATCGGAGGCTGAAATCCCCTCTTGTAGTCTAATTATAAACGTAGCCTACAAGTGGGCCTGTGGCTCTGGAAAGCGTGTGGTGAGGCAGAGCCAGTGCCCACGCCATGTAGCAGCCCGGACAGGGTGGTGGCAGTGGCAGCATAGCTCTCGCCACAGGCACCAAGCTCCCCGGGGAACAACAGGGAGCAAAGTGCCTCTAGGCCACCATGGGAGCTTCTCAGCTGCTGCCCCAGCCTTCCCCCTCAGACACGTCTGCCCCTGCAGCCACCCGGGTTTGCAACTGAAGGGAAGGAGGGGAGCGGGGGGGAGAAACCCTCTGCTGGCCTCCTCCCGGCTTCGGGAAATGTGGGAAAGGGAAAGGGAAAGGGAAAGGGAAAGGGAAAGGGAAAGGGAAAGGGAAAGGGACCTGTAATGATCATCTCGTCCAACTGCCTGACCAGGGCTACCTGAAGTTAAAGCGTGTTATTAAGGGTATTGTCCAAATGCCTCTTAAACACTGACAGACATGGGCACCGACTACCTCTCTAGGAAGGTGGAAAGATTTTCTGTTTTGATGAGCAAATTTCACCCTCCCCAAAAAAATTTCTTTACTAGCTTTAAAGCTTGAAATTTCATTTTCTTTACTAAAAAAATCTTCCGCTAAATTAACATTCAGAGCAATGCTTATGTGTTGCTTCATTTTTGAGCTATTGATTCCCTTCCAAAAAATATTATTAGTTTCAGGTGAAGTTGTCCTTGAAACAAACCAACCCACAACCTCCCTATTAGAAATGTTTTCCACCACGTTTACTCGCCCTGCTTTGAAACAACCTGCCCAATTTGACTTCAGCCTGCAGGTGACACCATGGTGGCTCTCAGCGGTGGCTGGGATCCCTCCTCCGTCACCCTCGGACCCTGCAGAGCGGGGAGCAGAGGATGGGGTTCAGGCCATAGGAGCTGTGAGGGCGGCGGGTAAGCACCTTGCACATGAGGGGAGGCGGGGAAGAGCCTGGGACAGGCACCAGTGGGCCCAAACCCCACTCGCAGCAGGAGCTTGGTGCTTCCTTCCTCACCAGCAGCTGCCCCCCCCCACTGCTTCCCTGCACCTTCCACAGCACCCAGACTCGCACGGTGTTCGGCTGTAGGGAGATAGCTGCTTATCTTGGGGAAGAGCCAGACAAATATGTTCCCAAAGGTTACAGGATAACAAGTCTAAAACACCGTGTACTTCAGAAAGTTCACCAGGGCGATGTGCGTGTCATAAATGACAATTTCATTTCTTCCAGGCTGTATTTTTTTTTCTCCTCACTCAAGACTTTGATCCTCCTCGTCATGCTGGCTACTGTGTGTATTGCCAAGGGCAGATCTCCAGCGGCAGTGACTCGTCATAGCTCCTTTGCTTGCAGAGGACACGCCACTCATTTTAGGGAAGGTGAGCCAAGGCTGTGTTATCCAGAGCTGCCAGAGTCTGGCCACACTCTGCCAGAGAAGAGTGGCGTGTTTCGTCTCCATCTGGGAGGCAGCCTGCATCTAGGGGGATCCTGGTTTGTAGGACTTCTGTGGACAAAAAGTACAGGAATCTCCCCTTTATTTATAGTGTTTCATTTTATCCTACCAGCTGAATCATTTTTTCATCCTGTATGGTAATTTATTCATTGACCTGTGCTTCACAATTCCATTTCCACCCATGCAGAAAGCATCAGCTGCTGCCTGATCTCTGCACAGTCCTAAGCACCTTCATGAGAGACTGGGCTATGACAGGTCATCCTGCTTCATCTGCTGGCAATTACATTTAAAAAGCAGCAAAACCCGCATTTCTATGCATACACTTTATTTTATTTTATTTATGCATTTATGTAACTGTTTTGACTAAGGGGAAAATTGTGAACACAGATAGTGGCACCCACAGTATTGAACTGCACTGAATTATAGGTATTCATATAGCTTCATTTAGGTGTTGTACAGAATCAAGGCTAAACATGTATCTTTTGCATGAAAAGACATAAAACTAAATTGAAAATGTTACAAGCCAATTAATATAAAATGTTTGCACCAATCAGTATGATAGAGCTCTTTCTTTCAAACATCAACTATGCAGGCTATCTCAGGAGGCTTATGTTTTTCAAAACTGAGATTAAATCCATTATTTCCAGTGTAATAACCTTATAACACCTCCCAATTTATCTCTAGGACAAAGGTCTTTTCTCATCTCCGCTGTTAAAATTTAACTAGGGAGACAATAGTCATCTTGAAAAACACATTGCACACGGAGGAGGATTCGGTAGCGTGACTTACAAGAGAAACTCAAAGTTTGCACAGTAGGAATGGTGTTTGCAGACTGTAAAAGAGAATAACAACCCCTGGGTCAGTCTTTCAAAAAAGAGGTGAATCCTGCACTGCGTTGCACGGGAGGATTTGCTCTCCCTACAGTGGGGTCAAAATCAAAGCCTGTTTGCCAGATAGGGTTTGCTCGATTTTTTTAAATTTCTTTTTTTTGACACCTGCCTTGTTTAGAGCTCAGTAAGAAGTTAATTTCATCACTGTAAGTTATATCAGAATTCGCCGTCTCAGCGTGCATTTAGACAGTGCAGTCTTTCTGAAGCTGCGGGCAGGTGCCTCCAACTAGTCACCTGGAAAAACAGCTTCTCTGTAAACATCCAGATAGTGAAGAGCAGATAAAAGTGCCTGATTAGCCCTGGGCATATGTACACCTGCTGCCCTTACTCTTCTATCCCAGCTGTTGCTGTATGTTTACCACCAGGTGACTGGCAGCATAGCCACGGATGCTCTGTGCTGTGGGGCTCCCCATTCCTTCCTTGCCCAGCAGAGGAGGAGAAGGCATCACAGCAGGCATTAGAGGGTGGTCAGCAGACAAGCCCTTTTACCGTTTTTCCTCAATGCGTAGCAAGAGCATTTTGGTCTGCAAGGGAGCTTGTGCTCCAATCTGCACTCCCAGCAAGGCCAGCCCCCTGAAAGCACCACAGTTGCACAACTCACCTTTTTTGGGGTGATAGACACGGCAATGACCAAGGTATGATACTGCTAGGGACGGCAGCATGGCTGTGACCTTGCTGTCAACATGAACCCATAGGGAAGCTGGCAGCTGCCAGGGCAGGGTTAGCCCCTGCAGCAGGGATGCGGCTAGAGCCATAGAAAGAGCAATCCCGGCACCTCCAAAATCCCCGTCTCATGGCCCCAGCTCCACCCCCAGCCTTCCTAGAGGGGGAAGGGGTCCCAGGTTTGAGGCTTCACGCCTCTGCTCTGCCAGTGCTGCTAAGACCAGGAGGTGTCAGGCTCAGGAAGGGCAGTGGAGTCCCTGCTGAGGACCTCCTGTTACATGGGGTCCATGCAACATAAAACTCCCATGACAGTGGAGGTAAGAGCTGGCACTGCAAAGCCAGAGGGAGATGGGGCATTGGCACCCCTTACCTGGGCTTCATGTTTAAAGGATAGACCTGTGGACTGTTCTGGCCTTAGCTAAGAAACAATGTGTTGGACGCTGCTGCCAAGTAACCAACACAGAAAATAAGAAGCACAGGTCACTCAGACACAAGAGTTGAATGCCTTCATGATGTGATGTTGGCATTTTTTTCTAAGTTGCAATACAGCATTTAACAAAGTAGGTTTGGCAGTTAGATTTGCATACAAATTTGCATACTGGCCTCATTAGACTAAATTCCAATTAAGCCTTCAATGCATGCAAGAATGGCAGATGTGCAGGCCTAACAGGTGTACCGTTTTATGCTACGTGATGGCTGTGGTGTTTACATCAGACATGATTATGCCCTCTTCTACCCCAAACCGGATTCATTAACTTGCATCAGGTCCATCCATTTCCCACATTGTCCAAACATGAAACCTTTTATCTTCTCCAGTTTCTCATTTTTTCAGGCTTGTATTATTATCTACTCTACTCCATTAAGAACCTCTTTTTAGCCCATCTAAATGTATTCTCATTTATGTAAAAGCACCATAATAACAAGGAAACACATAGGAGCCTGACATTTCTTTTCATGCTGTTACTTATAGTTCAAAATGTCCAAGAAGAATATTAATGATGTCTGTCTTTTCACATGTGAAGGGGACTAACCATTTGAAAGGACTGTCCATCTTTGGAAGATGCTGCACCAAGCAGGCCGTTTCATTATCCTTTTGCAAAACACATTGAAATCCCTTGGATGATACCCACATCAGTCTCTTCACTCCCAACTGCAAAACCACTGTGTTAAAGGGAAGATTGGAGAAGAAAATTATGCAAAATTTTTACATTTTCTGATTCTTAGGGAGTTAGCAGTTAGCTACTATTCTCAGTGATTACCTGGTGCTGGCAATAAGCAACTTTCATTACTATCATGTGTCTGTAAAAGCCACTGATCACTTTAAACATCTCTGCCAGGAATGCAATTCCGTAAGTTAGGTACATCAGCCATCCATAGGCTCCAGCTCTTAGTGGTCCCCTCAGGTGCAGCTCCCCAGAAGGACAAGCAAGCTGCATGGCCACTAAAGCCGCAACAACTAAAGGTGGAGCCAACGCTTATCCTCTCAACACTGAGACCACCAGTATTTTCTCACTCTAGATCCAGTTGGGTTTAACCAATTGGCAATTTTACAGCAAACAGAGATCCTAGTGAGGGTCTCCGATGTGAATCATCCCAAACAGGTTTGGCTCAGTTGCAACCCTGACCTCAAATCTTAGACTACTTCTTCAGTCTAGCTCTAGTAAGGACTCTACTGCAGTGGTTACCCACACAGGTTGCTGTACCCATGTAACATACCATGTTAGCCATGGTAACATTTCACTGGAAGCCTCTCAGTTTAAAATTCATCCAGCTTTCTCCATGGACAACCACGTTCCACCAGGAAACAGACATCTGTAAGCATAAAAGGAAAACAGGCATCTCCCCTTCCTAGGAGGAGTTAGAGTAGATGTCATTAATTCTCTTTTTACTTCTCATCCACATATTACTCTCTGCTGGAAGAAGACTCCATACTGTGGTAACCCCAAATTGCTGGGCAGTCTGCAAATGTTAAGAGAAGCATGGTTTCTACCTCAAGGAGTTAACCTAATAATGCAAAATGGGACATAAATGGTAAGAGGAAGGAGCAAAGCTTTTTGCAATACACACCCTAAGGTGAGTGAGCAGATGACAGCACTCTGATGATGCTGCATGTTCTGCAGGGACAGCAGACAGCTCCTCCCGTCCTCATTCCTCACATAGGTCCTACGCGTTAACCTCTGTGTGAACACAGCACTGGTGCCATCTTTGGTCACCAAAAGATCAGAGAGAGAAGTCAGGAAAGTCAAAGGGATGCAGAACCCAATCAGTGAAACACTAATTACATTTCTCCAAAATGATGTTGCCAGTGCAAACCTATTTGCATTTTCTTCAGCTGAAGTTTCTTGCTTGGACTCGTGGCAGTGATGGTCACAGCATGTTTCTTCTGCTGTAGCTCAGCAAAGATCTGCTGATTGCACCAATTCGACCCATGACAGCTCACGCGAAGGGCTGATGCAGCTCCTTTACACGTGGACAGGAGCCAGCTAGATAACTCTGCAGAGGTGATCACTTCTCAGAGGCGCTTGGCTGAAAGCTCAGATGCAGAAAAACTTTCCCTTCCTCCCCTAGATCTTGCTGGGCCTCATGTTACTCCTGCCTGTTCAGCTTATCTGTTGATTTTAAATCAGGATAATTTAGATAAGCTTTCCTCCTGAATGACATAATTTTATTGTAAGTGGATGAGCTGAGTTGGGAACACTGTGCTCATCTCAACTAAGTGCAAAGAGCCCATTAAACTCACAGGGGCAAAGCAAAGCACACTGGGGCAAAAAACAGCCTGCCTTTACCCTCCCCAGGAAGGACTTTACCTGTAAATGGGGCTGTACTTGACTAACCATGGGTAGGTGAGCTGGAAACCAGCGACTACTGCCCAGGAAGCAGGGCAGAAATGTTATTGCAGGGTCACGCTCACACGCTTTACCACCTCCTGGGTGAGTAAGGGCTCATTAAAGTACCACCTGCTGCAGGGGTGACACAGCGGCGTCTCTTCCAAAAAGGAGCAGCCTTTCCTCCTGCCAGGGCTAAAAACAAGTGGCCGGCGCTCACTGGGACTGAAGTCCCTCTGGTTTGAGGCCCTGAGGGACCTCATTCAGCCAAAGCAGACTGGGCTGTGTCTACCTGATACGTTGCAGGCAGATAGGAGCTTGCTCTGTCCAGATAGGGTGCCTGCCCAACGTAAGCTGGGTATGGGCAGTGGCCTGTGGAGGTTTAGACAGCACGCTGCTGAGAACTGGGTGGACCAGCTCGGAAGCAGCACTACCAGTAAAGCCTCAGGGCAGATGCGCTTTTCTGGCATCTGCTTCCACAGAAGTCCTCCACAGCTTAGAGGCGGCCAGAGTGGGATCAGCTCTTAGCCTCGGTGACACTATCTGCCCACCTGCCTCACCTGCCCACAGCTCAGGAGCAAGGAAAAGATGGCAAAAAACAAGCTAGAAACACAGTCACAAGATTTCCTTCTCTCTGTATCCTCGTGACGGCCAGCAGCAGCCAGCTCCCTCAGCTTGTTGGCATGTCTCAGTGTGTTTGCCTTTGCCAGGCTTGCTACCGCGGGCCTGCTGTGATGAAGGGGAGCTGATCAGCAAGGGCAGCGGGGAGCCCTCTCACCACCACCTCACTGCCTGGGGCAGCAGAATGGACATAGCATCTGAATGGTGAAATAGCCTCTCACCCCTAACATCTCCCACTTGGGAATAAAGCGGCAGCCACACTTGCAATGCCGCTCATTTCTTACCAGGGAGCACCATTTCCTGACCCTTTCTTCATCTCTTGCAACTTTGATGTGATTTATTTTAAAAAATAGTTTCTTTTATTAAAAAAAAAAAAAAAATCACAATTTTTAAATAGGTTGACCAATAGGATTTACGCATATTCATTGGTCTCAGGGAACTGAATTTGCAATGACAATTACGGGAAGAGCTGAGATGCACTCAAGATATACAAGCCTGACTATGCCTGCAGAAGAAAAACATGGCATCACTCACCGAGCAATGAAAGATGACCATGGAAATTGGAAGGCAACGGTACTTCCCAGAGAGCCCTAACAGAAGAGCAAATTCTCTGTCTCTCATTGATGAACGGTTTGGTGTGCAACGGCACACCTTGCTCAGCGAGAGGTATTATGCCAGTAGCATCTGGGTCTGTTCAGCCTGGAAAAGAGAAGACTGAGAAGGGAGCTCATCAATGCTTATAAATATCTAAAGAGCGAGTATCAAGAGGATGGGGCCAGATTCTTTTTAGTGGTGCCCAGCGACAGGACAAGAGGCAACGGGCACAAACTGGAACACAAGAAATTCCATCTCAACTTGAAGAAAAACTTCTTTACTTTGAGGGTGACAGAGCACTGGAACAGGCTGTTCAGAGAGATGGTGGAGTTTCCTGCTCTGGAGATACTCAAAACCCACCTGGATGTGTTCCTGTCCAGCCTGCTCTAGGTGAACCTGCTCTGGCAGGGGGGTTGGACTAGATGATCTCCAGAGGTCCCTTCCAACCCCATATCATTCTGTGATTCTGTGATCTGCACAGAGAGCTTGATACCCGCCACTTCTGTTAGTGTGGTACAAGGTGTCAGAACCCAGACTGGAGTGCTGCACCAAAGGACAAGCAGCATGCACAAAGGGGAACTGAGCAGAGAAGAAGACACATCAGGCCGAAGGAAGAGCTGGAAATAGGGGTCTGAGAGCTCTTGCGCTCCTGCCTCCCCCAGCAGGCACATGAGCATCCTTCCCCTGCCCCACGGGAAAGAAGCAGCTCTTGCTGTGCCACATATTCCCAGAAGGGGATGCAGCGGGAGACCCAGCCACCAGCTAGGTCCCCCAACTTTGCCATCTCTGTACCAGCATGGGGAAAGACGGGTGCCAGGGCAGGGTGACACAGGGCAGGCAAGGAGTGAGACAGGGCATTCCCTACGCAGTGCCAGCAAAGCCCCACGTGAGGCCACAGGGCAGTAAGTGAACTGGGAACCTCCTAAGAATTTCAGTTATTAATGTTATTAATTCACGCATGGATTTCACAGAATCACAGAATATTTTTGGTTGGATGGGACCTTTGAGATCATTGAGTCCAACCAACAAAAAAAAAAAAAACAAAAAACAAAAAACAAAACCCACAAAAAACCACCAAAACCAAATGCTATCTATATAATGCTGAAGTCTGTTGGGCTTCCCAGCAAGCAGTGGAAAAACAAAACAAAACAAAACAAAACAACAACAAAAAAAAAAACCACAACAAAAAAAACCAAACCACAGATAGGGCGAAAAAGCCTCTTGCTTTTTTAGTTATTTTAAACACAGTTTTGGTGCCTTCCTAGATATACCCATTGCTCATTAACAGGAAGCAAAATGCAGCAGCAGCTTTTCCATACCGGTACCCGACACTTCCAAAGGGAGCTGCTATACCCACCTGTTTGTTGCCCAAGCTGCTGCATCTGACCAATGAGTGCTTTGAGTTTTA
This sequence comes from Numenius arquata, assembly GCF_964106895.1. Classification (NCBI taxonomy): domain Eukaryota; kingdom Metazoa; phylum Chordata; class Aves; order Charadriiformes; family Scolopacidae; genus Numenius; species Numenius arquata. Next base: position 44,471,576 of record NC_133576.1, read on the forward strand.
AACCATCAACCTTTTATGCAGTTATAGAGACCTCTGCAAAGATGAAATAGTCAGAAGAATTGTTTGTGGTTTTTTTTTTTACCGTAGATGCTACCTGTGCTGGGTTACAAAACCAAAACAAAGAGTGGCTGAAACTTCCTTCTGGCTGTAACATGCAGTGTAGAAAAGGGACAGAGCCTGATTTGATATGACTATTTTTGACAAGTAATTTAAAAATCTCATATAGCTGGCTTTACACTGAGAAGTGGCAGATCCCTGGGGTCTTCTGTCCTAATTTGACTGTGGGATTTTTATTTGGTAGGTTTTGGAGAATTTTTTTTTTTACTGAAGGCAGTGGAAAGAGTGGGAAAAAGCTGAAACTCAGACTTATGGCATAATGGCAGAAGTTCCTATGTCTTTGTATTAAAACAAGTAGGTAGGAACTACTCTTCTCTCTAAATAAGGTCTCTTAAGAAATTTCAGGAAAACTGCAAACTACTGCTTGATTTTTTTTATTCTTCCTAGAAGTTGCCTGACACAAAACATTTCTGCCTTGTTTCAAAAACAGAATTTCCTGGTAGTTTTCCTGGAATTCCAGAAGCGCAGTACATGCAAATCCTAAGACAGTGACTAATTATTACAATTATTATTTCCTTGAAGATAAGCAGCCTTCAATTTCTAATGGCTGGTTTATTTGCTGAATAGTGTTAGCCTTAGATATGATGAAGAATTATTATTTCAGGTACATTTAAATGGTATACAGATAATATGAATTCTTGCATAGACCAGAAAATAGGGAAAAAAAAAAAAATCAGATCAATGGGGTTTTTTATTTAAATAGCTGGTGGGTCTCATCCTACCTTTCTTGAGCTTTGGAATATTAGAGAGCAAAGGAAGCACTGCAATGTGATATACTGCAATTATAAAGGGGAAATGTCAACAGAGAAATCCGAAACTGCCAGCACTGCAGAAAACTAACTAGAATTTACATCGGACGCTGCCATCTTGACAACATGCTGATGAGAAAATACAGTAACAGTTCTTATTTAAAAGCACAAAACCCAGGTGGGTTACAACACAGCTGTAAAGGTAGTTAATCAAGCTACGCTCCTAAAAACCTGCAGAGATGGAATGCTGAAATGGATGTTTTAATTGGTGATTTTCACATTGAATACCATGTTTCATAACTGCCTTCCCCTCGTAGCCACTTCAGAAAGGATTAACAGCTACTTGCTTACACCATACTCTTTAACATAAGGCATAGGAAACTCAATGGTACCAGCATATACTGCTCCCTGGTCATCGTGCAGGACTTAGGCTGTCCCCTTCTCCTCCCACTGCAATCGAGAGGGGCGAGGGCCAAAAGATGTTTAACGGGTTTTGTTCTCTTCCCCACGTACAAGTGAAGTTTCAGCCAAAGGATGACAGCAAGATACAATACAAGGTGAGGGTTTCCTTTGTGTTAGAAAGCACTTTGGGTCTCCTACTAATGGTTAGGGTTCTTTGTTTGTTGGTATATAGATATATATATATGTATGACTAGGTCTGATGGTCCAAAATTATAATTTCCATTCCAGATGAGACTATTAAATTATTCTTTGTATCCCTATGGAGAGCATGCAGAAGTTCTGTATCGTGCCTGCAGATGTAAATCTGATCTATCTCAGACAAGTGAGCGAGCATACAAAGCTTCTCCATTGAGAGCTCGAGCATTGCTGTTAACACGAGCAGGGGGGCTCCATGACTGCATTGATGTCCTATTTGCTTCTCCCCACATTTGCTTCACACTGATTCTCCGGAGTTAGTACTTCCACCTACCTATCATGTACTGTTTGAATTAAAAATGGAATTAAACAACCATCAGTACCTAACTTCCATATCCAAGGAACACCAATCCCATGGACTTTAATGTTCTTACCAGAAGTCATTGAGACTGGAAACTCGCTAGAAAATGGAGGGCAGCTCCTCCCCGATGTTCCAGTTCTGCACTCAGGAACAGCCACCTTACGCATATGCAAACGCATCCATTATCCCCATTAACAGAGAAGGGAGTGGGAGGGGAAATGCAACATTAAAAGAAATATGTTGCTGGTGCTGTGAGCCGTCTTGAACACAAAGCATCAGGTCACACAACGCATTGTTCACCTGTGTAATGGCTACTCACAGCTGTGGTCCAGACTCCAAGGCACCCATAGCCAGGGCAGCTCAATTTGGAGGTGAGCTCTGATGATTTTAGCTGCTAATCCCTGTAGAATGCGGTGGGCTCGCGCCATAGGTTTGCCGAGTGTCACTCGCTACCCGAGACTTGCGCACGGTGTCCCCAGCACTGGCCACAAGCTGCTTGGGGACCTCGGCACTGAAGTGGGGCTTGTGCTCACTGGTGCCCAGAAGAACCACCACTGCTGCAGCCCCCGACGGGGTGGGTGACTCTGCCTGAAGTGAAGGATGACACTGGAGAGAAAAGCAAAGACAAACTCAATCACAGTGCAGAGTGAAAAGCCGGAGCATTCTCATTTTGAGGAGCAGGGGTGGAGATCAATGCAACCACGGGCTGCTGCTGGGCTGTGCTCTGTGCCCGGCTCTTCTGCTCAAAGCAGCAACGTCAGTGGGCACCGACCTGCGAGAGCTCGCTGCCCACTCATGCATACAGGTGTGCCCTCAGCTGCGGCCCTCACACACAGGTCCCTGCCTCCTGCAGGGACATCTCCTTGCAGCCCTTGGTTTATCCCTCAGCTGCTCCTTTGCCTTCCAGAGTCACGTCAGTCCCCCAGGGGGCTTTTTCCCCTATAGAATTTCTACTCTGACCTGAGTGAGGGAAAGGGATGTGCAGAAGGTCGCTGGGTTAAAAAGTGCCGATGTGGGGTATCAAGCAATGACCCACTTCAGGAGTGGAAGAGCCTTTACTTCTAGTTCTTGAAAGACTTTCCAGAACACCGGTGTTCAGAGGTGCATGGTAACTTGTGCAAACACGTTGGAAATCGAGATCTGTTGGCCTCTAATGCCATTCAATTCTCTAGCCTTTTTTCTTTCCAGCCTCTGCATCTACAACTACTGACAAATCACATCCAGCCTATTTCTTCTCACTTTCAAACTACCACACTCAGCTGCGTCATCCTGGCCTCCTTCACACCACATCACCCGGACTGATGGCAGCAGGGACAACCAGTAAGAGTTAAGCCTGGAGGGCGTTTCTGTTTCAGATCAAAGCACTTCATACAAAAATATTTCAGCAAAAAGCAAAGAAAGCTGAAGCAGACTTTGGAGTGGATCGAAATTGGCAGCAACTTTTTATTAGCCTGAGGATAAAGCAACTGTATCGCATCAGGATTTATTTATTGTTTTTTTTTTAAAAAAAGAAAGGAACATTTTTATTTACAGACATTTTTGTTTACAGAGTAAATTTGCTTTCGAGGGTTTGCTAAAAACGTGAGGATTGTTCTAAAGCATGCTACTGGGCTGCGTTTGATTAGGATTCCTTCCTGCTACGACAAATAAAAGATCACTCCAACGTGTTCCTGAAGGAGTTTCAGTGAAATCCCAGTGATGTAGGTAGGAAGCACGTTTCAGTTTAAAATGCTGAGGAAAAGAAACTCAGTATTGCTTCAACAATTTCCTTACCTGCATTTTTTAAGGCTCCCTCAGAATGCCAGTGCTCAGGAGAGAAGCAGGGGGGTCACGCAATCACCGTAAGAGTCTAGCGCAGCGTGGGGTGAACTTACGTGGCCCACAAATACCCCTCACAATGGCTTGAGGGTTCCCAGTTCTGCAATAAAACTACACCCTAGCTGACCTGTCCCCCTTTTTGCTAGGCACACATACACGCCTCGGTTCAAGTTCAGAAAATAAACACAAGCAACCGACATCAGGTTTAACCACTAGAAATAAATAGTTCGAATACCAGGGAGAGGAGTGTTATCTCACTCTCCTTAGTGGTGGCATTCACTCCTTTTTAATGATTTGCAGGTGTCTAACTGTTTCCCATTGAAGGTGTAGGCACACTACAGTGGATTTAGACCTTCCAGCAAGTCTCCTTCCTCTGATCACTTTTCACAGACCCCTTCAGCTCAGGAACTGTTGCACGCAGAAAAGGAAAGATGAAATGGAATAGGAAAGGAAAACTTGCAGGAAAAAGAACAAAAATGCCTGAATCGTCTCGTCTGCCACATATCACATCTCATGTCACACCCACACACCACGATCTGTCATGAGTTCAAGCATTGGAAGAAATTTTGGGTTTCTTCCAGGACGGCAGGCAGGGTGAGGATCACAAGAGCACCCCAGAGCCAGTGAAGATCGCTGCCAAGGTCTATCCCGCGCTGAGAAAACAGCTGGGAACAAATATTCCTTGGGGATAGGAATTGCCAACACAGCAGTCTTTCATCCTTTAGAAGTGTAACAATACTGATGTTTGTGCTGAAACCCCATACAGGATCTGCAACCAACCCCCTGAAAGCAGTTACCAGCGTCCTCCTCAAAAGATTTTCCTCCTCTAGGAGTAAATGGTTTTGTTTATGCACATGGACTCGTAACACTCAACATCAAAGCCACTCAAGAGAAGGTAGGGTTGGGCAGAAACCTCTGTGGAGAGCAGGAGTGTCAGAGAACAGGTGACCTGCCCTGTCAGCCCCTGCAGGAGAGCCGCTGCATGCTCACAGCCTCCAGAATCCCTGCATCCCTCTCCCGTGCTCAGGTAAGAGCGGCAGAGCAATCCTCGGGACCAGCCCTCCCAATCTCTCAAGATACGGCTACAATAATGGTCTGATGACACAAAAGAGACCCGCCTTTAGCTCACAACCACCACCTCAACACCAGTGTTACCTCACGACACGCACAAGTAATCCAATACACACTCCTGCTGCAGATTCAGATTTGTTCAAAAATGTTCCAATTTGCTTTGTATCAGCAGGAATAATTTCTTTATCAACAACGAGCAAAAAAACAAAACAAAACAAAACACAAACCCCAAACCCCAAAAAAGCCCCTACTCTGATCTTTTTCCTCCTGTCCTGCCTAGGTCACAAGCAGTGTGAGCACTGGCCCATTTCTGGTAAGATCATACTACTGAATCTGTGCACGACTGAACCCCTCACCTGAACAATGACAAAGCTACACCCTGGGGCTGGAGTGTCCTTAATTGCTTCCCCAACTGCCCCCTCTTAAATTAGATGAATACAAGAACTACAAAGTTTTAACAGCCACCACCAAACAGCAGGTATCTCAGTCTCCAAGTTACCAATATCAAGCACTTAAGATGGCAATTTCTCATCTTTTCCATGAAAAATATGCATTACCAGCATTGCACCAATGTATTTACTGCTCCAGATAGCGTCAGAGGTTTTCACCTCACACATGCAACTGTCCTTCAGAAGACTGAAATTACAGGGTTTCTTAATCGTAGCTTCTTGTCAGCATGGGATGTAGGCAAACCACCAGGAAATTTGCCTTCCTGTTATTGAGCTCCATTCCTGTCATTCAACATCTTCCACTGGAGAAGGGGAGGCTACAAATTGTCAGCAAACCAAGCAGCTGGGCCTCACATCTGCATTTGAGTTCTAAATTTAAGCCTCCTACCACATTCCAACCTAAATATAGGAAAGCGTTTGCTTCGTTTATATGATATCACGTATGTACACATATACAATGATGTACTGCAGAAATAATTACTTCTAATACAGCATGGCTAAAGACAGACACCGGGTGTATGAGAAAGTGATCCTCACCAGTCAACAGTACAAACCAAGAAACTGCCCAAGCCAACTTCTAGGAAGTGGCAAGGACTCCAGGTAGCACAAGAGCCTTCAGGTACTCGGGGTGCTCAGACAGTAACCTTGTCCTAGGGGTGAGCCTCCACGCCAGGCCAGATCTTTGCTGTGACAGCCAGTGAGCCGCTCCACCAGGTCAGCCTGGTGCTTCAGGCACTCTCTTAAAAGACAGAAAAACACATCAGCTCAAAATTGTTTGCTCCAGATCATGTCAAGTCAGGTTCATTTATCTCAGCATACTCACTAATAAAACGGTTATTGTACCCGAGGGGGCAAACCTCCTCATCAAGCCCAAATATACCCACCTACCACCTTCTCCTCTGTCCAAGACCCAGTGTAATCCAGGAGCATCCGACTGATTTGGTGATACCCAAAGAATCACTTCCAGTCACTGGTATGTGGATATTGGACAGAGGGGCCTGAATTGCTACATGAGACCATAATCTCTCTGGATGCAACACTACATTCTTACTGCACACAGAGTAGAAACAACTTCACATTTTACCCGCGCCAAGGCAGCTCCTGCCAAAATTGAGACTTTTAACCAGAACAGACAATAACACTCTTGACACCTCACATTTTTTGTCCAAAGAGACCTTTGCCAAGGCAGAGTGTTCTTTACTTAGAAGTAATCACCAAAAGAAATCAGACCCTGGAGGTGAAGGACTGCCTCTGTGCTTAAGAAGACACTTCCAAACAGAAGGAATGTGAAAATCCATGTGATATCCTACAGCACAAGAAAAGGTCATAGCCTCCGGGACACACAATAAGGACAAGACTGCAATTCTGAGCAGACATAACCAGCAAGTTCTTACTTCGCTGTTGAATACCTGCTATTCTCAAAACAGGCTACATCTCAATGTCTTACACGTCAGTGTAACTAAAATTTGACTGCAAAATTTTTTAAGTGTCTAGATGCTCCAAAGAGAAGAGCTATATAAAGAGACCTAGAGAACTATTCATGATTCATGGGCTAATTCTGAATACTTTTAATGGATTGTACAGATTTCTACATCTGGTTTTATGAAGTACATTATATTCCAAATAGACATGATGCCATCTGGTAGATAAATGCCTATCTTCTGCCTGTGAAGCAACAAGTGATCCCATAAGGCTCTTACTGATAATTTCTCCAAAAAATTTATTTCTTGGCTAACTGCAACATGAAAGAGTTCTTGTTGAAAGAAGCAGAACGGCCTCCAAGTTTTGCACATAGGGTGCTCAAATATTTTTCACAGACACACCAGGATCATATTGCAATAGAAGGATCTTCCAATAACACAAAATTGACTGACACATTTTACTTTTACTTTCCAGTGTATAAAAATCTATTTTTGCACTTCTTCTTATAGAAATATGCCACACGTAAGAAGCAATGGATTAGAACCTAGGCAGAATCCCTACCATATAAACTGCAGGTAAAGGGTAAAAACAGAGACGGAGAAGTTTCAGCTAAAACCTTTCATATATAGCAAGAATTTTACTACAATCCCTTTCCAACAGCCAGGTACACTATGTTATGTTAACTAACAGGCCTTTTAAAAAGTTAAAAGCCAAACCCCAAACAAAAGGAAACATAAAAAAAAAATCTCACATCAACTTTAGTCTGTGCTCTTCCACCTGAAGAAGAAAGCCTGAACACAGTAGGCAAAAAGAAAATCCTGTTTCAAGGAAAATACCATCTCCAATATTCATATATCATGCATTAGAGATTCCTAGGACTGAACCGCTAACACTTGTATGCTGCTAGAAGCTTAAGCATGTTGTAAATACATTATCTGCTGCAAGCAGGATATTTTTGTATCAGGCTACCTGAAAACCTGAATCTGAATAGAAGTTTAAACCAGTCTTCTTCCATAATTCATTTTACATTTAAAAACAGTTCACATTGGATTAGTTCCTTTCAACGAGCCAAAAGTTATAAGCTAACAGGAGTGTCATAGTGATGATTCTTCAGTCTTCATCTTTTTTGTTTCTCCATTCGAACCACGTTGCAGTTCCTCCTGCCTTTTCTTTTTCTGCTGCTGTAACCTTTCCTCTTTCCTCTGTAGGTAGTCGGCCATGTTATCAAACGAGGCCTTGTAGAGGCTGCTGTAGTGTCTCTCTGTGCCAACAAAACCTGCAATTGGGCAAAGCAAGAACACAAGACAAGTGTTAAATTCCCCTTAGTGGTCTCAGCAATTACTTCTTGTACTGTAATTCTGGATAGTGGCATTTCAACTCATTTGCTGTGGCCCTATCCACTTTATTTAATATCAGCATTTACACTGCGGAAGCCTGATTTGTGTTGGTAAGCATCTGTCCTGCATTCACACAGCCAAACATAGCCTCCGTTTTTAGGCTAAAAAATTTGCACAGAGGCAAGCACCTGATGCTGAAGCAAAGAAGGCACACAGCTCTCTTCAGACGTTGGACACTTCAAGGCTCCTGGAGGCAGACTTCAAGGCTTCTGTTTTTAAAGCGAATGCTGTTGCGCCTTACTGTTACGACATCCCACTGGGGTTGTACCCCAAGACCTACACACTGCAAAGGCCATATGCTACCTAACTGTGCTTAGCTGACTTGCCTCCTAGAGTATTAAGTTAAAAGAAGCCCAAAGAAGTAGACTTCAAACAGTGAAGTCTTACAAGGCATACACATTTCCAAATATTTACCCTGTTAGTTCTATCGCACCTTCTGTCAATTCAGTATAATATTCATCACACTATCTCTGAGACTACGTTTAGATGAGTTTAACAGGGAACTAACTACCATCCAAAAAATCCCAGATTGTTTCTGTAGAGAATACACAACGAGACTAGCTGGGCTAGGTCCACATTTCTAAAAAATGTTACAGTGGTACCTGACAAAGCCAGTTACCTCTAGTTCTCCTTGTATTCCTACCTTTTCCCACTTTCAAAAATTCTTGATCTTAAAGGGCAAATGTAAGGAATCCAGTATTTGCTAGGGTTTGGTCCTAGCGTGCTGCTCCACGGTAATGTATATACAGCGTTCCCTTGTTTCTTGGTACACAAAGAAACCAACTTTCCCTCGCTGGTATTCAGCAAAGCTCCTGCCTTTAATTTTGAGGGTCTTGCACTCGCATAGTAACCAATTTATTGGCCGTTGGCCCTGGGAGAAATTGCGTCCTGTCAGTTTGAATATCCATGCTACTCTATACTTGATCAGCCTGCACTAAATCTTGCTCCATCTTTTTCTAAGATCAACTAGAACAGATGTCAAACTGTTGAAAATGTACTTCAAGACTGACCATAAATCCTACAGAATCATTCAGGTGAAACAAGCTTATAAAAAGATATGCAGGCATTAAGATTGGGTTTAAACAACATAACGATCACCTTTTTTAAAAGAAGTAACTACCTTTTCAAGCACTAATTACGCATTGGAATAAGTGCTCATCAAGTGAGTCTCCCCTTACTAATTAACAATAATAGACCTTGTCATCTGAGCAGTCCTCCTTTCCCAGCTGCAGAAGCAGCCGGCTACCGTGTATCACAGCAATTTGCTACGCTGGCTAATTATGCTCAGAACCTCTTCCCCTGCCTGCTCTTTTTGCTTCTCTGTTGCTCATTTTCACTCAGATCTCACACTTCTAATTATCTGCCTGGCTGTAACTATCAAGTCTGCAACACCTACATGCAAACACTCTCCCTGCTGAAGGAGTAACTGAATTCCTTTTAGATTTGAAAGACTGCACCAACTTAATGACAGCTTAGTAACAGCTACACCCTAAACCATTCAATACTAAGTATTAAGGAGACTTTACATTAGACTGCACATTCCTGCAACTCTTACATCTATGTGGGTTAATCACCTTTCCGTATGACTACCAAGAACAGACCAAGAGACCAGTGGGGACTGTAACACCTTTTTCAAGAAAGGAGGCTCCCAGTCTCCCAGCAAAAGTACAGGAGAGAGATTTCAATTATTCAACTCTCAGTACATAATGAGAAATCCACTAGCACATACCACAACACAACCCTTCCCTATCCTGCAGCCATCACTCCCATAATTTCAGCTTTTAAATAAAGTTGCGTTGTTTTTAAATACAAAAAAATCCTGAAAACATAGGGTGCTTCTGAACTAGTCAATCGTACTATTTTTCTACCAGAGCCGGGGTAGGAATCAAGAACAAAATGAAACAACCCTGATACCAATCAATTTCATCCCTGATGACACCATCCAGAGTCACACCTCCAGCCACAGCAAACTCCACATAACCTGCCTTGCCAAGGTGGACCCAAATCGCCCATCTTTACAGTAAAGCTGCTCCTCCCACGGCTATTTCAATTCTTACTATCTCCACTGTACTTCTGATAAAGTGTCACGCCCAGGTAAGAGACAAGACAACAAACAACAGTATTAAGTATCACAGCAGTATGACAGACTCCAGCAGCTCTGTCACAGGGTGTTTAGATATATCCCTGTGATAAGGTGTCTATGTAAAACAGTTATAAAGCTGCAATTCACCTCTAAATACCTACAGCATTTTGTGGTAACAGTAACCTGAACGCACTTCATGATCTACACTAACTTCCATACCAGATGGGGTGATGAAACTGAGAAAGCTGAATTATTTAAGCAGCTTCCAACAGCCAGCTGAACTGACCTGAACTCTGATTTTTGCTCTTAGATCTTATGCTTTAACTGGAACAACTGCATTTCCTGGGCCTTTCTGACAAATTTCTCACCTTCAAACACTGTCCAGTTGTCTTGCAGATATTTTGACATCTTCTGTAATCCTTTGTCATCACTTACAGGCTGGGAAAAGAAGGAACATCACATGATATTTTAGGAATAATAAACAATGTCATGTTTCACAGCACACTGGAAAACTCAACAGCTCTCAGATGAGTACAGTGTAAGGAGAGTGAGTGTAAGCCCTCCATGATGTCTTTTAGGCTCCTTTTTTCCAGGACTGCTATAGAAACCTGGCCTGAGATAATGTGTTCTGCTGGGGAAGCTTTGCAGCTTGAAGGAAAAGAAAATGCATTTCCAATTACTGATCTGTGAGGAAAAGGATTATCACAAGAACATGTAAGCATCAAAAAAGTTTCATTTAAAACCACTTCACTACTATATCATAATTAGCTGGGGACTTAGAAGGATAACAAGCGAGTTTCCAGTTGTTTAATAGACTATTATAGAGAACTTGATATCACATCTCTCAAATTTGACTCCCTGTTCGCAATGAAAATAAAAATTCCCTAATGCTTCCAGAAAGCTTTGCTCCCCCGAAAGGATCCCTCAGGGGCAGGCTCAGGGAAGGCTTGTACGGAAAGCATTCCTGAGCAAACCACAAAGTGATTTAATTGTTTTGTAGTTTTTTTTTAAATAATCAAGTGTAGCACACAGAAAGCACAGGCAATGATTTAAAGTACTGAGCACCACTGCTGACAACCACTCTCCCACTATGCCAGATGTTAGCTTTACCAGAGAAAAGGTAACAGTACTCATAACAAGCTCTCAGCGTCTTTGCGTTATACACAGGTGAGAGAAGTAGAATAAGATGTGTATTTATGACTTTTGCTCAGTCTCAAGACATAGAGAAGTGTGCCATTTAGCTTTCATGGAACATAGTTTACTCCATTTTTATTATGGCCTCAAGACAATGCAAAACATTCAGAATGTTAGCATAACGGAAGTATCTACCTTCCACTGTCCATCACATGGTCTGTACAATTGAAGAGGAGCTTCCCTGTCTTCCTCCAAGATCCACAGATCTCCCGTTTCCTCAAACGCGATGTCCCAAATTTTATGTTTCAAAGAGATTTTCTCTCTGTAAACTAGCTGCTGGGCAACAGCATCAAGCTGAAAGACGTAGACTGCAGGAATACTTTGGAGAGAAAAAACTTAATTACCATTATTACCAAATCCACCCACAGCCATCACTTGTACAGCAAACTACAACCACCCACTCTAATTCCAAGCAGAGCCAAACCAAAGTCATTAGGAATTACAAAAAATACCCTAGTACTTCAAGTGCAATTCACTTACATGATCTGAGGCAGAAGCTGTGAATACCTAACATGTCAAATGGCTTTTTAAGTGTTATATGAAAGAAAAAGCAGTCAATGCTGACTTTTCTTTAAAAGAAAAGGTAGTAAAGGGAATTTCATAAGGATTACTAAGGGTTTATATAAGGAGTGTTGCATCATAGCACTCTGGCTTCTGGGGCTTCACTTGAAGGAACATCTAGCTGAGCACCAATCAAAATAAAACAGGAAAGGAACTACATGCCAGGGAGGGGAGGAAGGAATGAGAGGGGCAGGAAACCTCAAGACAGCTGAAGAACAGGATTCTGGCACTGCACTCATCTCCATCTCTCCCATCAGCACTCACTCCTCTAACAGCCACAGCATCTACAGGTAGAGCTTCCTAACCTCCCTCAGACAGGTCCCCACTGTGGCAGCCAGGACACTTCAGCTCCCTCCTGAGTTGCCTACCAGTTCCACATGACAGCACTGTTCAGAAACGCTGGGCTGTGGAACTGGAAAAAAAAAACCTAATGCAGAGCAGAGCGTGGCCTCTGGGCTAAGTGACACAGGCACAGCCCTCGGCTGATATGGCTTCCACTTCCAGGGCCAGTTTGGTTGCCCACGGAGAAGGCATGACGGGAAGCAGCTAAGGCTCCTTGCTCTGGCAAAGAGTGAGTTCACTGAGTGGACAGAGAGCCGATTTCACTGTACAAGTAGCTCTGGCAATCTCTCCCCTTCCTGCTGGCAAGCTTTTGTCAGGAAGAACAGCTTCCTTGGCAGGCTTAAGGTGCTGTGGAAAGAGAGGGGAAGAGGGCTCATTCATTCCCACAGGACATTTTCCCGCCAGTTGGATTTGTAAGGTTCCTCCATGCACGGGCCCTTCAGCTTCTGAGTGTTCTCTCCTTAGGCAAACACATACATTTGAACCCAAAAGTCAACATAGCCTCTCCACACTTTTAAACTGAAGCAACTGTGGTTTTAAACAGAATGGCCAAACGCATTTACAGGAGCAGGAGATGGTAACAGAAGTTTGGTGCCACAGCAACCCTGAACAAAATGAGACCCAAAACACACGGGTCAGGCACAGTAATTTAGAGAGAAAGCCTAGCACTGAGCAGGGCTCTCATTCATCCTAGCCTAGCCAGCATCACAAAGTCTGCAAAATTTAACTAAGCTGGGTAACCCTAACACTCACCTCTGCACTCAGACCAAGTACAATAAGGATTCAGAGGCTCCCTGAGAGGCCAGAGGCATGCCTGGGATGCTCGGAGATCCACAGTACCAAGTACTTCAGGCTAGGGGAAAGTTCAGACAGCCAACAGGGAAAACTGCCCTTGCCTGTGCAGGAGCTGTGATGATTTCAGCCATTATTCCATTTATTCTTACCGGTCACACAGAATGGCGACATAACTACCTTCACAGCAGTAGGTTATTCTTGACACAGGGTATTTCTATTAGGAAAAGGAAAAGAAACATCATTGTAGGTTAAGACCATTTACGGGCAGAAAATTCATGCTCCATTTCTTGTCTTAGCCTATGAAATTTAGCAGATGTCTAAATTCACAGTAATTGTACCGTCTACTGAATTGTAGCAGCGTTTGTTGTTTTATGAAGTTTTCCACACCTCTCCCTCCACAGCCACCCAAACAGAGATCAAATGGAAAGGTTTTAGTGAACTACTCTTAACAGACAAACTAACAGATATAGGAAAGTACACCTCAAACATTTTCTCCTGCAATACTAATGGCAAAAACATCAACATTAGGCCTGCCCAGCCACAATACCAACTGGCAACTTAGAGATTATAAACACAAGCCATTAGCCGCTGTTATGTTTGTTAAAAAAAAATAAATAAAAAAATAGATAGTGATGCATAGCTAATATCCTTGCTGCATCGTCTCTGGTTTCAACCTGTGCCTGGGTGAATCCATAATGCTTAACCAAAAATGTGTTCTGAAGAACAAAGCAAGATTGCCTGAGGTCATTTTCCTCATTAAAAAAAAAAAAAAAGCTCAAACCAGAAAAAAAACCCCACACCCAACACCACCAAAAAAACCACACACCACACTCCTAATTTAGAAGATTTATAGCCTTTTCTGGGAGAGAATCAGAGAAATACTTTTGCTGCACAAACCATACTACTTGAAATATGTAACAACTGAAGGCTGTTGAGAGGGAAGTAAGAACTTGGGAGGAGCAGGGAAACTGCAAGAAGATGCCCTAGGGTGCTTTTTCAAAAGTATCTGTTATATAATGTGAAAGACAAAACTGCAAAGGCAAAAGGCTGGTTCTCAAGTAGATTTTATAAGGAGTGATAACACCAGCACTTCCGATTAATAAAACCTTCCTACTAGAGAAGTAGTGAGTTATTCACTTTAGGGCAGGGAAAATACATCTTCTTGACACTCTGCTGGCAGAATTCAGGTGCATCCTCAACTCCTCTTTCCTTTTACACCCTTTCCAGCCTTCACCTCTTTCCCTAACACCACATTGGTCACTAGACAGAACCTCTGGTTCACCAGGTGAAGCGGAATTTGGGAGTAACCACGGGATTTTACCCTTTGAGCTACCAGCTGATGTATAGGCATTCTCAGGCTGCTTGTTTCAGAATTTTGCAATCACTGTCGGACAGCAAAGCAAGCTGTACAGCTTCCAAACATCCAAGTGAGCAAGTTTAATACCAGAAGCTAACTATTTTGTCAACAGTACATGATGCAACTAATAAAAGATAAACCAACTGCAGGAAAGAAAGTTAATTAATGGTATAAATATAGCTGAAACCCAGGGTTACACAGTACAACTCCAGCACATGAAGGAAACAAAAATAAAATCCATTGTGTGATACAATCTCATGGGGGAGAAGCAAGAACAACAGCACGCACACATTTTTCACTCACATTCTCAACTGCCTGTTTCGACAGAAGAAGAGATCTTTATAAAAAACATTATCAAAAGAATGATATGTTTCAGGGCTCTTGGGAACAGATGGGACTAATCTCTTCCTACTCTGCAGAAATACTAAGCTGTTAGTTTACATTTAGCATTGGGACCCAGAGCCCCTGTTTAAGACGAACATAAAAAATGCTTATGGTTCCAAATACAGGGTAGGATGAGTGGGCCGAATCAGAAAGGTTCTCTGTGGCTAATACATCTAAATGTAGTTATTGCAGCATGGAGCCATTTACACTGCAGCTTTGGAGCAGAACTGACAGGTCCTATTGTAAACCACCAGTGGGTTCTTTAGACATTTAAGGGAACAAGCCAAGATATATATTAACAAAACACCAAACCTGTGATATTTATTTCTAATAAAGCTCTGCCTCTCTGTCTCTCTCATGACAAACATGCAGGGCAAGTGCAGCGATGGGAATTGCCCACCTACGCAGCTGAGTGCTTTGTCAGAGAGACAAAGGGTTCTGTGAACTTGAAGTATGCAGCAGCTCTCCCCTCCCTCACTGGGGGAGGGAGGAGGAGGCTTTTTTTGATTTGAACCAAGTGTTACTCACAGCTGGACAGAGACAAGAAAACGCATCTTCTTTGCGAGCTCTTTCCTTTCCATGTGTGAGTAAGTTAACAATTAGCAAAGTGAATGCAAGCCCCAGAATAGTATCCAGTTCAAGGACAAGCCTACAAAATCAGTTAACTTAAAGAACAGCTACAAGTGAAGTCTGCAATAAACAGATGTTTGCTTGATACTCTCTGAACTTATTCAGCATTTATATGAGACTGTTATCAGCCTGCCAACACCTAAAAATTAACTTTTAATGTCATCCGTGAGAAGAGGTGACCCTATGAAAAATTAATGTACTGAAACACTGGGGTAGAGTTGTGCAATTCACGTTCTGGACTTTAAACAAGCTTCTGCTGTCAAGAGGATCAGATGAGGTGAAAGCTCCAAAGCAGGAAAAAATTTACATATAGCTACGAAATTAGAGAATTACTCCCATTCTAGTAGGAAAATGAACTGGGGATCTGCAACCCATCAACTGAAACCAATGCTACACTGCTCAAAACCACTCCTATATTCCCAAAACAGACATATATTCATCATCTGCCAAGCAAAATAAGCCCACATTTATGTGCCCTCATGACCCACCATTGCTGAAGATTCCGTTACCATTGTGCTTCAAGCTGTGTTTGAAGCTTCAGTGCGTTCACAGGGGTTATCAATGGTAAAAATGAAATGCAATACAAAAGAAAACAAAATGAAACAAACCACTTATACACCCATCTGATCTTTGGTTGCCAGGGTCATTTGCAGACAACATGCTAGTTACAATCTAAAAAGTGCTGACGAGAAACTGTTCCCTTAAATTCAGACTATAAATGTCACACCAGGTTGTGAAGATGATCTTTGATACACCTGGATGCACAACACAACTAAATACTACCACCAGACGTCATCTCTGGCACTTCTAGCACTATTGATGCCAGCAAAACACAAGTCTCCTTTCCCCTTTGGTCCTGCTGGCCAGCGAGACAGTAATTGTTCTGACAGAAGTACGTATGTACAGCTGTGTAGCAATACAGCACAGAGGTGGCAATGCACCACAGTAAGGTTTAAATCTGTCATTTATCTGTCTGTAATCAGTGGAACACTGCCAAATCACTCTTCCAAGTACGCAGGAACTCTGGAAGTCAACTGAGTCTTCCGCACCCCTCAAGCATCGTGCAAATTTTGTGTCATTGGAGACAGAGTTTAAAAAGCCTGTATGAAGAGCTGGCAGTAAGCAGAATTTTGCAGATTCAAGGAACCCCAAGGCTTCCACAAACACCATTAGGAGACACTAAAACATGCCAATGAGTAGAAGAACTGCAAAACACTGCAGGAATACAGTTTACTAACTGACATGTTATATCTATTAACTCAAGTTTGTGGGTTTTCCCTTTCTCTCATTGTTTACTCACACCAAGGTAAAGCAGCTAAACAGAGACTTCTCAAACAGTCAAAGGGAACCCCAACTTTCCACTGAGAGACTCCATCAGTACACAGCATATCCTATGGAAGGGACTTTGTCAGGTGTGTTAGGAGGCAAGGGAAGTTATTACTAAACTACATTCAAAAGCATTCTAAGACAGTTGGAGCTTTTTGCCTTTTTTTTTTTTTAAAGTTCATTTTTAAATTAGTTCCGGCTTGCAGCAACAAGTTTTTTTCCTCCAACATTTGTTAGCTTATGCAGTGCTATGTTCAAGGCTTATTATACAGTTTAGTATTATTTTTCATAACTTGTTTGTAAGCAATGGAGTTAGGATTCAGTGTGAGATCAAGCACTGTTAATTTACATGCAAGTTATCTTACAAAATGGTAAGCCAGTCTAAGCAAAAAGTAGCATTTTTTAAATTAATATTAGGATTCCCCACTTCACAGCTAGTTGCTTACTAGTCCTCAATGATCCAATAAAGCTAGAAGGCAAAGTATTTTAATATAAAACCATTCTTCCCCCCAAAAGAAATGCCTTGCAACATTACTGCAGACGTGGATTTGACAGCTATCAAGCTATGCTGTTTCAAAAGAGCACAACACTAGAAAACTTTGGTTTTGGAAGTCCTTGAGCTGCTTACTTCCAGAAGGCTATACATGACAAAGTAATTTTGTACATTTGCCTCCATCTTAATTCTCCCTTCCTCGCTCAGATCCTGCTGCACCCAGACTACAAGAGGATACTGGATATGTGGACTTGTTCCCAAAATTGGTACACATGTTCTTGCTTGTGAAAAAACCCAGCAGTAACTACTTCAAAAATATCAAGCAGTAGACTCAACCTGAAACAAGCCAAAGACCTCATGAATGTCTAGGAGAGGTCTCTGGCTCCGTTGTGCTTTAATTTTTAAGTTCAGGAGCAGGTTAAACTGTCCATAACAGATTCTACCCTGAATTCCTGCTAACGGGAATTGTAGGCAGAAAACAAAATTTCCAGTATCTAAGCTTTGAATCCTGTGATGCAAACGGCTGCTCTCCTGGGCTTATGTACAGACAGAAAGCTGCATGTTATTACTCCAACACAAAGAACAACTTGCTGATGTCTTCTGCGCAGAAACAACCTCTGTCAGGTCTGTCCCTAGGAGCTTGGTCCTTCCACGGGTTGTGCTCCCAGTTCAGTACCTGGGAATCCCACAAACAAGATCAGGCCAGACCTACATAAACAGTAAAGAATCCCTGAGAGATCTCCAGGAATAGCTCCTGACTGATGGGAGAGGCTGGGCACAACACACTTTGACTAACCAAAACCACAACAAAAGACAAGGCAGGAGAAACAGAACTTTTCAATTCAATTTCAGCCTGGATATGAATTCCACAGTGGTTTTGCCTAAGAGTCATGTATGGCTACAGGCTTCTCGCCCACCTAACAACTGGGAGACAGCTGTGGTCTTCAGAGAAAGAAATATTTTTAGAGATTCACATGAAAAAACACACCCAGCAGCATGGGTGGTAAAATGAATAACTCTTAAATGACTCAACAGATTAGCAACTGGCTTAATATGATGTACACAGCAGGGTACACAGAACAAGTGCTGTTTCACTGCAATTCACACGACAAGAAAGAACAGAATCAGAGATCAAGCAAAACCACTGCTCAGATGAGATAAGCACCCAAATCACAGCAGCACCCCAAACATGTACATATCGCACACTCAGGTAGAGGCTGCAGGACAAGGAGACCTCCTGGAGTATTCAATTTTCATATGGGACTTGTACATTTTCATTTTGGACATTGCGCAGCTTCAGAGCCCAAAGGAACAAGCCCAGCATTTTGACTCCAGGGGCAGTGACTGGTTACAAACATTACAAAGCTTCTTTTT
Source organism: Numenius arquata (assembly GCF_964106895.1). Lineage (NCBI taxonomy): Eukaryota > Metazoa > Chordata > Aves > Charadriiformes > Scolopacidae > Numenius > Numenius arquata. The sequence continues at coordinate 44,490,096 of NC_133576.1, forward strand.
GCTCAGATAAAATTTCAAAGTGTTAAAGGTGCAATTTAAGTAGTTCCAAAATGGATGAATTTTTAGATCTTTCCAGTGTTACAGGCTATTTTCTGACTAACAGACTTTCTTTCCCAAAATACCAGGCTTTTATAACAGTTTCTAGGTCTTGCATAACTTCCAAACCCACCGAAAGAAGGGAGGCACTCCTAACAAAATGTAACAAACATGTTTGGGAGCCACAAGGATCATGAGGAGAGCAAAAGCACTAACACACATGGGCGTACCTGGTCAGGTTTTGTTGTCTCTGACCCACAGATGCTACTTAGATGACAGCAGTACACTTCTTCCCCGCTTTTGTACTCCCAAAGTCTCAGAGTCGAGTCCTGGACAGACAGAAGTGGACACAAGACGATTACTAACAGCACCTCAGGCAAAGAGAGGCCTTCAGCTAAATCCCATTTCCCTGAAGAGCTTCCCACAGAAGCTGCTAAATAGTCACTTAGTTAAGACCTCAAATTGCAGATAAAGCATTTTAATTAACATAATTTTTCACCTCAATTCTAAATTACTCAATCATGCTAACTTTAATTCTCCTTTTGAAGTGGAAATTGGGTAGCTGGAGGAGTGCTTTTCAAGTCTGTCTCAAATAGCCCAGTAATACATGTGCTCAGCACTTTAATAGCAATTCTTTCAGGTTGCCCTTCTCTGGCCCCACTCGTTATCACCCAAATTCTCATTTGATTTAGTAACCTCCTGGAGAGAAGCTAAACACTTCCCTGGAAAAAGAGAGTCATCAAAGAGTGTTTGCTAAGAATGAAATATAGCTGCACACAGCACTAACACCAGAGTTGCTTAAAGAATTAGAGGAACAAGAGATAAGTGCCTTAGGGAAGCAAGAGCAGCAGCTGAAACCAAATACTAAGAATTACTGTGATCTTCACAGAAAGCATTATTTGTTTCCTGTGCGGTTCTGTTAGTCTGGGAAACAAGGAATATTGTTTCCCTTCCTTTAGGCCAACTCCATCTACCCACTCTGTACAGGTCTGGCATGACAGCAGGATCCCATCAATTTAAGAAAAGGGCTGAGGGGAGGGAAAGGAGGGAACACTCGGTTCTTCATTCCTCATCCAAGCACTGTGTAGCAATGCACTGCAAACTCTACACAACACGCACTCAACATACTGTGAGGACACAGAGACAAGGACATACTTCAGAACAAGTCTCACAAAGGAAAACAAGTGGGAGGGTGAAGAGGAACCAGTTTTCTTATCTTAAGAGCTCTAAAAAAAAAAAAAAAAAAAAAAAAAATCTGTTAATCTAAGGCCATTAATTCTCAGGACACTCCATATCACGGCAGGCTGGCATAATATCCATTTGCTTCAACGTTGTTTAAATAGTACGATGATTAAAGTTTGTCTGTGCTGCAAAGCAAGAGTTAATGATGAAGACACACTGAGGACTTTGCAATTTCTCCATCCCAGAGACCTTAACAAAAAGCTAGCCTTGCTGTAACCACAATAAAAGGCAATTATATGATCTAGGAATAGAATGGCTGAAGACTGAACAGAAAGTTGAGAAAAGGAGGGAGGGAGAGAGAGGGCATGCTGGAAACCACAACAGATTATTCCAAGTATCCCAAGGAACTTGGGGGAAACACAAGCAAACAATGGTTTTAAAGTCTAAACTTTCAAGAAAAATACTTTTTTGAAGAAATTGGAATACATACCCCAGAAGCTGACAACAGCAGATCAGGGTAGTTGGGTATTACAAGTATTTTGCTTACAAACCTAAAGGGAAAGCAGTCAAAAGTTGAACTCTCTTGCATGACACTGGTCTTTAAACACATACAATAAGAGAACATACCAATTTTAAAGAGAATATTATAATAGACAACCAAACAGATACTCCACATCAAGCCAACAAAGAAAAAGTATGTCTGCAGTACTTAGTATAGTATATATACTACACAAACTACTGACCTTCTACTTAATAGCAAAATTATTTCCCCACCTGCACTCAAGGAATTCTATTGACTTCCTCCCAACTGAGAGCACTGTTATTTAGACCAAAAAATGCCAATGGAGATAGATTTACTTGGGTACCATGTTGTCCTTTCACTATTCATTATGCACATTAAAAACATAAATCACCAGATGCTTTTAAAACACAACAGTGATGATTCGGCTTTCAGAGTATTACATCTCTCCCATCCCAGTTGGAGATTACTCAAAAGCAATCTTTACTAAATTTTAAAACAAGCATGTGGCAATTTACCACCAGTGTCTGCATTCAGCCAGAAACCTTGTTTTTCAGAAGTATGTCATATTGCTATGTCTACCATGACTTCCCTAGTGACGAGGACCTGACCTTCTGGAGTTTTTTATTATCCGAGAGCTCAGCAACTTAAAATGTAGTGACCAGAGCAGAACACTACCTGAGAGAGACAGTATTGCTTTTGAAAACGGACATAGTTTTAAGGCCGTTTGAAAAAGAAAGAGAAAAAAAAATAGAAGGAAGAGATCTGGTCACTGTAATACAAACTTTCATGACAAAGCAGTAATGGCGAGTGCATGCAGGCGTAATAGATCCAGGCAAGAATCACCACGCACCCCACTGAAAGAAGAAACTTCATGAGTGTGAAACAAGACAATTATAGCTACTCTATGTAATCCTTTGCTTATTCATTCCTAATTCAAGTATTGAGTTTTTAAAATATATTCCAATCAATTTACACTAAGTGCCTTTCCACTCTGTGGCCACTAATGAACTCTTTGAGTGGACACAATAGCCTCCATTTAAAAGTGTCTTTCTGACCATAAAGTTCTATTAATTATAAAGTACAACTGTGTACACAGTAGGTGGAAACATCAGACACGGCTCTGTAAATATGCTATAGCAACTGACCTGATCAAAGACTACTTAGATCTTTAACATGAGTAGTATCTTACTTTTATACTATGCCAATTCTACACAGGTTAGACTACCAAATGATGTTATTAAAATCAGACTGGCACTCCAAATTAATCTGTGTCCAAATGCTCTATTAAAACATCTTGGTGGCTAAGTTTAGATAGGTTGCTATCCATATCTCAAGTCCCACACCGTCTTTCTTTACTCTTGTTTCTGATATAGGGAGCTGACTGCGCCATGTTGCATCATCTTATGGTCCATTCGGACCTGGAATGGTGGTGTTATCTCCAAGTAACTCAGTGGCCAGACAAGCAGAATTAGGTGCGTTCTCTGCCCCATGCAGGGTCAGGTCTTCTCTGCTACCTTGTCACTGTGGACTTCAAAAATGTAGCAGTGGCCACTCAAAAAAAAAATCTGCACAACCCCCCTACCCTACTCAAAAACCCTAACAACCAACAACAAAAACCTCCAGAAGCCCACAAAACCACACAGAGGTAGAAGGCAAAAGTCAAGAGACTTTGTTAATACCACAACTGACAGACATTTTAAGCAGCAAAACGTAGAGGGAAAAGTGTTTTAAAAGTCTGCTTGCCATTTATGTCTTCTTCATGGGAAAGGACTACTGAAAAGAAAAGGGAAAGTACAATCCCTCCTGTAGGCTGAAAAGGAAGTCCTGATAAACTGGCTAGAAGACAACCCCTATTCCTATACCAAAAGGACAACCCATCTCCTAGCAAATCAGAGCACATCTGAATCACATCAGTATAGCTAGCACATTGCTTTGCTGTCTTCCACTCTTCAGATCATTGTAATTAGAAGGATTTCCACTTTAGGATGGAGGGGAGGGGAGAGGAGGGGAGGGGAGGGGAGAGGAGGGTCATCTTTCCTGTTTTTATGCAGAGTGAACCCTGCATTTTACTAGACTTAGTAACACAGCAGAACATCATCTTTCTATAGGGATATCCCCTATGATCCACTTTCCACAGATCCTTTTACTTGCGTAAGTGTTCTTGCCCATCGCAATGAACCAATCTCAAGAAAAACACCAACTACTAGAAAGGCCGGGTAACTACATTAAGAAGCGTGATTTCTTTAATCTATTTTATAGGACCATGTTGCTGCCTCTAGCTCACTGCAGTCTAATATCCAGGCAGAAAGAGTGCTCTATTCTTCCTATTGATACAGCTGGGTTTTTTTGTATTACCACAGAACCTCCAAGTCTGAGCTCAGTACAGAGATGCTGGTAGATTAGCATCTGTTCAAACCGTGAAGACTTCCTAAGACTTCCCTCCTTAAGATTAACAATCTCCAGGCTCTGTAGTCTCTTGTGGGCAGCAGGTTGAGGGAGGCGATTCTGCGCCTCTTCTCCACTCCAGTGAGACCCTATCTGGGCCCCAGCTCTGCAGCCCTCAGCACAGTGAAGACGTGGATCTGCTGCAGTGGCTCCCGAAGACCACAAAAATGATCAGAGGGCTTGGAGCACCTCTCCTGTGAGGACAGGCTGAGAGATTTGGGGTTGTTCAGCCTAGAGAAGAGAAGGCTCAGGAGAGACCTTATTGTGGTCTTTCAGTACTGAAAGGGGGCTTATAAGAAAGATGGAGACAGACTTTTTAGTAAGGCCTGTTGTGACAGGACAAGGGGTAATAGTTTTAAACTAAAAGGGTAGATTCAGATCAGATATAAGTCGTCATTTTTTTAACAGAAGGATGATGAAACACTGGAACAGGTTGCCTAGAGAGGTGGTAGATGCCCCATCCCTGGAAACATTCAAGGTCAGGTTGGCCGAGGCTCTGAGCAACCTGATCCAGTCGGTGATGGTCCTGCTTATTGCAGGGGGGTTGGACTAGATGACCTTTAAAGGTCCATTCTAACCCAAACCCTTTTATGATTCTAACATAGACCTAGCTGTTGTTTAACGTGATTTGAGAAGACAATCATTTCATTCATTGAGGCACAGCGAAGAGCTGCATACAATAACGTTTGCACACAACAAACTTACTCTCTGTGTCCCAGACAGTAGGACACAATGTAATAAGGAGCCTTTGCCAAGCTGACTCTGATCTTCTCATCTCTGTCTGCAGTGAGGACATATTGGTCATCAGGACTCAGTGCCTGTTGGTAAAGGGAGAGTTTTAGTGCCCAGCAGTTTGATGTTTGTTTTAATATAATTCTTCCTAGCCATGAGGACAAAAAAACCAAAAAACACATATAAGCAGTATACTATCTGTTTGTCCTGACCCTGAACGGCAGATGCAAGCATTAAGCCATGCTTTTCCACTGACAATGGAAGCATAAATCTTTATGACAGTAACTTTCTCAATTATTAAGACAAGCAACACTGACCACCAGGTCCAGCAAAAGCCACTGAGCTCCAAAGCTACAGGCAGAAGTCTCACTGCATCTTACAAAGAAAGAAACTTATCACATTGAAGAGCTCAACTGACATGACAGACTGGGTGAATTCCCATATACATTCCATCATCAAGTCTTCTGTGACTGTAAAATGAAGACTTTTTGAATACTCGCACTCCCAGAATATATAACCCTTTGGTAAGCTTGTTTCCTTACCAAACTCTGCAAATGCAAACTCAGTAGGAAGAAATCCACAGCACATACTTCAGTTATATAAAAGAGAACACCAAAATTTCAGACAAGAGAAACAGTGAAAGATCCAAACACAAGTAGGAATGCAGGTTTGTACACTAACTACACAGAGGCACGTGCTTACCACATCCAACAGCAGAGACAAGTGACCCAGCTCAAGTTTTCCTTCTGCTTGGGGTTCTGTTATTGAGTAAGAATAGACATCACCAGACTTGTCTGCAACCAGAATCTTATCATCTGCAGCTGTAATTATCAGGGAAGTGCATCTCCTTTTCACCAATCTGAAAGAAAAAAAGCATAGTTTGAACAGAGCTGGATGGCAGCTCCAGCAAGTCTGGATTCAGACCCAGTTAAACAAACTAAGGGACTAGATGAAAAGCTCCCAGATGTAACATTCTTGAAATGGCAGCAGCAACAATAATGTTAAGGGGCCAAAATAGCACTTTTGAGACCTATTAAATGACTAAACTATGTAATAGCAAACACCTGGGGAGGTGGGAGAAAAAAAGGAGACATCATTAAAGCTGCATGCCTGCATTTCGCTTATGTACTTTCTCGACTGAGCATTTTGCTTAGGCAGCCCAACAGAAAGATGATAGACTTTCCTGCACTCTCTGTAATAAAAATACAAGTTAAACATGTAGGAAAGAGAAGACAAAGTGGGAATTCTCCTAGTAAAAGTCCTTTGCAGCAACACATCTAAACACTATGTTGAAACTGTTTCTCCAGTTGCCACTTCATACTATAAAAGGAGCCTCAAGGACTCCTCCTCCTCACAGCCAACATCAGAGACACAGAGTCTCAGGGTACCTTGTCCAGGCAAAGACCTGAACTTGAACTCTGATTTGCCCTCAGCATCTGCCAGTATCTTACAGTTCCAGTTGCCAGTATAGCAGGTAATGAATTTCTTACAATTTTCAGATAAATTTAAGGACCACGGATGTCAGAAAACAAGTTTTTAAAAAGGTTTAATCACTTACATAGTCTGGAGTATGCTTTTGCAACTTAACAGCTATTGTTATTACTGTTATTCTTTTCTTTTCATAATGCCTGTTTTCCAAACCCCTCTATGTCCTCTGTGTTAACATAGGACTGTGGACAGCAGGGATCATATAATCATAGAATAGTTAAGAGTTGGAAAGGACCTTAAAGATCATCCAGTTCCAACCCCTCTGCCATGGGCAGGGACACCTCCCACTAGACCAGGTTGCTCAAAGCCCCATCCAGCCTGGCCTTGAACACTTCCAGAGATGGGGCATCCACAACCTCCCTGGGCAACCTGTTCCAGTGTCTCACCACCCTCACAGTAAAGAATTTCTTCTCAATACCTAATCTAAATCTTCCCTCTTTCAGTTTAAAACCATTACCCCTTGTCCTATCACTCCACTCCCTGACAAAGAGTCCCTCCCCATCTCTCCTGTAGGCCCCCTTCAGGTACTGGAAGGCCACTATAACATCTCTCTGGACCCTTCTCTTCTCCAGGCTGAACATCCCCAGCTCTCTCAGCCTGTCTTCATAGGAGAGGTGCTCCAGCCCTCTGATCATCTTCGTGGCCTTCCACTGGACCTGTTTCAACAGGTCCATGTCCTTCCTGTGTTGACTCCAGAGCTGGACGCAGTACTCCAGGTGGGGTCTGAGGTGACGATGATAGGGAATGGACATTTCTATTCACCTACTCTGAAATTCAGTAACCATCTGGAGACAAAAGAACAATACACTGTACTTCAGGTAGGAAGACAGAAATTCTAATACTTTTTAGTGACTCTTTAAAGGAACACTGTAACAACAGCAAAAGAAGTAAGATAAGGATGCCCACTAGAACATTGCAGGCTCAGGCAGCACAGTTTCATAATAGGTTACCTTGCCAACAAGGAAAAGCCTTGCTCCAAGTTCATTGTACTGTCTTTGACCTTAAACACAAAGATTCAAAAGTTCCCCTTGTCTGAAATCAGCTGACTACAAAAGCTAGCATTGCCTGAAACCTTTTATACGCCTTGCCACAAAACACTGACACAAGTTACATAGCTCAACTTTGGCATTCTTTTGCCTGTATTCCCAATTTCCTAATAGGAAGTAGCAACATTCCCAAAATATCCAGTTGTGGTCCTGGTTGATCCTTTTGTGAAAACTGAAATGTCAAACAATTATCTAATGGTGTATTACAGGCAAGCCATACACGCAGGGCAGCAAGGAAGACAGAACACAGACTGAACAGAATTTGCCATTTCTGGGAAGGTTTTTTTTGTGATTACTTACTTGTTACAACATTGGTTAACCCACCAAAGGTCCATCATGCACCCTTTGCACACAGCCAAGCTGACAGAGACTCCATTTTGGTTTGTAACCAGGGCCTCACACATGTCAGAGACCACCAGAAGCAGAGACATCACACACTGAGGTACCTCCTTAGGAAGTCCTTCGTGGTCCTCTTTTTACAATTGTCACATGCAGCAGCAACAGAAACCTTGTAACTGGAGGACCTCTGGTGGACAGTTACAGACTCTTTTCTCAAGAGGATCATACTACATAAGGGAAACACTTGGCAGCAAGTCTAAAGATATGATTTTTGGAGAGTTCACAAACTCTTCAAAACATCTTCTCCAAATCAACAGAATCGGACAGTGCACTCACTAAATTCCTCAGTATTGCTCTTACAGGCCCAACCTTAGTGTTCACCAGGAGTGGGTAAAGTTTCAGTTCTTAAAGATGCAAATACCATCTTCCGGAATAAGAAGATAGATTATCCTTTCCTTGGCCAATGATATAAACATCTACACTCCCATTCCTGGGGTGGGGAATACCACGCATCACTTCTTGACAAGTATCTTTGAATTCCCAAGAATATTAAATTTGTTTGAGCAAGTAGAGGAAAAAAAAAAAAAGAGGAAGCTTAGTGATAACAAATGGCAACATCCTAAGTACTACTGTTTAATAACTTATAAGTTTTATAACTTATTTAACTGTTTTATAACGTCTATGTTATATAAGGCAAGACTAGGGAAGTTGCGGGCCCTCTCCAGAAGGAAACGTGAGACCTGGCCTCCCAGGATATGGATAAGGCTGAGCTACTGAACAACTTTTTTGCCTCAGTCTTCACCGGCAAGGGCTGTAACCACACTGCCCAAGTCACGGAAGGCAAAAACAAGGGCTCTGCGAATGAAGAACTGCCCACAGTAGGAGAAGATCAGGTTCGAGACCTCTTAAGGAACCTGAAGGTGCATAAGTCCATGGGACCTGATGAAACCCACCCACGGGTCAAGAGGGAGCTGGCAGACGAAGTTGCTAAGCCACTTTCCATCATATTTGAGAAATCGTGGCAATCTGGTGAAGTTCCCGCTGACTGGAAAAAGGGGAACATAACCCTGATATTCAAAAAAGGAAAAAAAGAAGACCCAGGGAACTACAGGCCAGTCAGCCTCACCTCTGTGCCTGGCAAGATCATGGAGCAGATCCTCCTGGAATCTCTGCTAAGACATATGGAAAATAAGGAGGTGATTGGTGACAGCCAGCATGGCTTCACCAAGGGCAAATCGTGCCTGACAAATTTGGTGGTCTTTTACAATACTGCCATAGGCTTGGTGGACAAGGGCAGAGCAACAGACGTCACCTACCTGGACTTATGCAAAGCGTTTGACACTGTCCCGCACGACATCCTGGTCTCAAAATTGGAAAGACATGGATTCGATGGATGGACCGCTCGGTGGATAAGGAACTGGCTGAATGGCTGCACTCACAGGGTTGTGGTCAATGGCTCAATGTCCAATTGGCGGCCAGTGACGAGGGGAGTTCCTCAGGGGTCGGTACTGGGACTAGTGCTATTTAACATCTTTGTCGGAGACATGGACAGTGGGATAGAGTGCACCCTCAGCAAGTTTGCCGACAACACCAAGCTCAGTGGCACAGTCGACACGCTGGAGGGAAGGGATGCCATCCAGAGGGACCTGGACAGGCTTGAGAGGTGAGCTCGTGCAAATCGCATGAAGTTCAACCAAGCCAAGTGCAGGGTCCTGCACCTGGGACATGGCAATCCCAGGCACAAATACAGGTTCGGTGGAGAATGGCTGGAGAGCAGCCCTGAGGAGAAGGACTTGGGAATGCTCGTGGATGAGAATCTCAACATGAGCCGTCAATGTGCACTGGCAGCCCAGAAAGCCAACTGCATCCTGGGCTGCATCAAGAGAAATGTGGCCAGCAGGTCACGGGAGGTGATTCTACCCCTCTACTCTGCGCTCGTGAGACCCCACCTGGAATACTGTGTCCAGCTTTGGAGTCCTCAACACAGGAAGGACATGGATCTGTTGGAACGGGTCCAGCGGAGGGCCATGAAGATGATCAGAGAAATAGAGCACTTCCCCTATGAAGACAGGCTGAGAGAGCTGGGGTTGTTCAGCCTGGAGAAGAGAAGGCTCTGGGGATACCTCATAGCAGCCTTCCAATATCTGCAGGGAGCCTACAGGAAAGCTGGAGAGGAACTCTTTGTCAGGAGATGTAGTGACAGGACAAGGGGTAATGGTTTTAAATTGGAAGAGGGGAGATTTAGATTAGATATTAGGAAGAAATTCTTTACTGTGAGGGTGCTGAAGCACTGGAACAGGTTGCCCAGGGAGGTTGTGGATGCCCCATCCCTGGAAGTGTTTAAGGCCAGGCTGGATGGGGCTTTGAGCAACCTGCTCTAGTGGAGGTGTCCCTGCCCATGGCAGGGGGGTTGGAACTCGATGATCTTTAAGGTCCCTTCCAACTCTAACCATTCTATGATTCTAACTTCAATTTAATCAGCCGTTAACTCCATAACAAAGTGACATGTAACATCCTGCTTCCTTACCTGACACTAATGCATTCCCAGGAAGGCTTTGTATGGAACAGAATCAGATGTTTGCTGTCATCTGTCAAGGCAAAATAATCTCCTGATGGGGAGAAGGCAAAAGCTAGGATGTCGTCACTTCCTTTATCTGTTGGGTTTCCATCCTGTCTAATAGAGAGAAGGGGAACAACAGTTTACAACCTAAGAATTAATCCGTAAGAAGAGAAGGTTGTTCTCACACCACAAAGAAGCATGAAAGCAAAGCACAAAGCTAAAAATTGTATTTGTGCTTAAAAATGTTGTGCCAACTTGAATATTAATGCAAAGAAAAAAGCCAAGAAAAAGGAAATTGATATAAGCCTGTATCATTGCTTGCTTAAAAAAACATGCTAGGGTTTGTGCTATCAGATCTTGATACAAATTTAGGGGAAAACAGTAAATTTGGCTATAGGTAAAAACCATGACCACAAGTTGAATTTAGACTAAGACTTTTTCAGTTTTTGAAATCTCATGACTTGGAGACTAGAACCCAAAGTAAAATATTCAAACCAGTATACAACTCCTTCCAGCTGTCTTAGATGGTCTAATAAAAAATATAGCATTTTCCCATAAATGTCTTGACTGAGAAGAGTCATACAGAAGAATTGATTATACTACTGGTGTTTCTCTAAAAACCAAAATGATGTACAGTTTCCATTCTGGATGAAACAGAAACAAACAAAAAAATGCATACATACATACATATCCATCAGGGTTAGCAAAAACAACTTAGCCATCACCTGATCAAGGCGTCATCTCACTACTTTCTTTTATTATCTTCACTGCCACATAACCTCAAAAGGAGACGCACCCCCTAGGAAAACAGCAGATTTCCTAAGCAGATTTTCTTACCCTTTATTTCCTAAAGTCTTCTCCGCATTGCTGCAATCGTACACGAAGAGACTATCATCACTGCAAATGAAAAACAACGGATTAAAAACACTGGAACTAGAACAGCCATGAGCTTAACCACAGAGAGTGTCAACTCTTTTGTAACACAATATTATTTTGTGGTTATTTGTGCAACTGACCCCCATCTTGAGAAACACCACCCCCCCGCGAAATGGGCTCCCAAAGTACTACAAACGCAGTAGAAGTTTAAAACCTTGGATTGTACACATACACCAAAAAAAGAAATCGTCACCTGTTGGTGAAGTAGCTGTCGTATTTAATGGTTAACATATTTGTAACGTTAACTCTTTTCTCTGGTGGAGTCATTCAATAGTGCTAACAGTGTCCCCATACTCATCTAGATTAACATGTATTTGTGATTTTATTGTCAGGGGTATCATAGAACGGTTTGGGTCAGAAGAGACCTTGAAGATCATCGAGTTCCAACCCCCCTGCCATAGGCAGGGACACCTCCCACTTGACCAGGTTGCTCAAAGCCCCATCCAGCCTGGCCTTGAACACCTCCAGGGATGGGGCATCCCTGTTCCACAGGGACAGGCAACCTGTTCCACAGGGTGACTTCCTACCCTCTTCTCTGGCGCCATCGGAAAGTTACGAAGAATGTGTAAGCAGAAGCTCTGCGGTTATAAAACAGATCACCACTGCCTGCCCCAGCAAAGGTAAAGGTTTCAGGTCTGCGTATGTTTTGTCAGACACTTCCATGTGTCTGACACACGGAAGAGATCTGCCAACATTTAACACAAGTTGTTGACGCTGCACAGTGGTTAAGGCAGGGTCTTAGTCCTTGTCCTAAGTTACACTAAATTAAAATACATGTGATTTATGGGATAGACGTGAGAAAGCGCAATTAAAACAGGAGACAGCAGAGTAATAAATTGCACGAGTACACTCTTTCCCGGGTCTTTCTACATCGGGATGCAGCTCAACATAAGATAATACGTACTTATAAAGGCTTAACGTATTTGTCACTACCGTTTACCCTGCTGTTCACGCGCCAGTGACGTGCGCAATCGTGCCAGAAAACCGTTAAGACTTTACAGCTTTAAAGCGATATTTCAGTAACAACACACACGGACACACACACACGGAACACCTAAAGCCCCGCGGCCGCGGCCTCCTCCGCCGCTCGGCCCCGCGGCCCATCCCGCCGCCTCCGCCGCCGCCCCGGCACTGACCCGGCCTCCCTGTACCGCGCCGCCAGGAGTCGGCCTCCACCGGTGGCGGCCATGAGGGCCCCGCGGACCGCCAGCGCCGGACTGGCACCGGGGCTGCGCCCCCCGCCGCCGCCGCCACCCTCCATGCGTCAACACCGCCACGTGCGCGCCACCACGGGCGCAGAGTATAGACATCACCACAGGAAGAAATGACGTTAATCGAGGGGGCGGAACCTCATGGCTTAGGCCTCGCCTACCGGGAGGGACCAGCAGCAGCGTCCGGGCCTAGGCTAAGATGGCGGCTCCCTCGCTACTGGGCTGCGGCCGGGCGGTTACCCGCAAGGTAAGGGGCGGGCTGGGCGGCGGGGGCAAGGAAGAGCTCGGCTCATCTCGGTGGCTCGTACCGGGCCAGGAGCCTCCGCTCCTCGGGGCCCGTTGCGCCGGCAGCGGTACCGACGCAACAGGCCCGGGGGAGGGGAGGTGCGCATGCGCCGCCCCGCCGGGACGGGGAAGGGGGGGTGGCGTCTTTGGGGCTTCTTGGACTGGGGGGATCGTAGTTGTCCTGCTTCGTTCATTTGTTTTCTACGGTGCCTTGCAGGTGTTGGGGCTGGAGGCCCGGGGCCTGCGAGAGGTGGCCCCCTCGGCGGCGCTCTGCACCAGGCCAGTAGGCTCCGGGACGCCCTCGGCGCCGCCACCGAGTAAGATGTTTGTTTGTCCCTTTGGTTGTCATTAAATCACAGAATTGTTTGAGTTGGAAGGGACTTTAAAGATCATCCAGTTCCAGCCCCCCTGCCATGGGCAGGGACACCTCCCACTAGACCAGGTTGCTCAAAGCCCCATGCAGCCTGGCCTTGAACACTTCCAGGGATGGGGCATCTATAACTTCCTTGGGCAACCTGTTCCAGTGTCTCACTACCCTGAGAGTAAAAAATTTCTTCTTAATATCTAATCGAAATCTACCCTCTTTCAGTTTAAAAACTGTTACCCCTTGTCTTATTGCTCCACTCCCTGATAAAGAGTCCCTCTCCACGTCTCTTGTAGGCCCCTTTTAGGGACTGGAAGGTGGCTGTAAGGTCTCCTCGGAGCCTTCTGTTCTCCAGGCTGAGCAGCCCCAGCTCTCTCAGCCTGTTTTCATAGGAGAGGTGCTCCATTCCTTTGATCATCTTCGTGGCCTTCCACTGGACCCATTCCAACAGGTCCATATCCTTGTTACGTTGGGGGCCCCAGAGCTGAATACAGTACTCCATGCGGGGTCTCACAAAAGCAGAGTAGAGGGGCAGAACCACCTCCCTCAGCCTGCTGGCCACGCTGCTTTTGATGCAGCCCAGGATGTGTTTGGCTTTCTGGGCTGTCAGCGCACACTGACAGTTCATGTTGCACTTCTGATTAACCACCATCCCCAAGTCCTTCTCCTCAGGGCTGCTCTCCAGCCATTCTCCACCCAGCCTGTATTTGTGCTTGGGATTGCCCCAACCCAGGTGCAGGACCCTGCACTTGGCAAGAAAAGCTTAAAAATGCTCATGGCCACATTTCTAAACAGCTGCTACATATGCCAAGAAAGTGAGAGGTCATCACCTTGTAAACAGGGATTTCTGTTCAAATGTACTGCGTAGTAAAAAAACTAAAACTAAAGGTCTGGTAGGAGTGAATCTGCGTGGGATATATTTATATATAAATAAATAGCTATGAGCTTGACACTTCTTTCCTGTTTAACTTCACCTTAATATGTTAGCTGCTGTGATGCTTGGCCAGGCTGAAAGAGAGTTACCATTGCATTTGTCTTAATATAAAGAAGCTTTGCAAGTTGCCTGAAATTTGATGGAAACAAATGTAGCAAGTTACTTTTTTTTAATGAGGTGCAAAATCTGGTTTTGAACTTCAAATGTTCCCCCTTGGCTTTTGAAATGTTTAGATTATGAGGATCAAAAAGCATTCCGTTTTACAGAGAAAGAGACTTGCAAGATCCAAATATCTGCTCCAGGAAACAGTGTTGAGAAGCTGCAGAAAACTACCACTGTTGTGTTAAATTTAGTAATAATGCATCTCGCCCCATAGGTTTGCAAGCAAGGCAATACATGGGCTTGGGTTTGGATGCTGCATCATTCGACATTCAGAAGTATTTGAAACCCTTCTGTCCCAGACCAAAGTCAAAACATGAATACAAATTTCAAAGAGAGATATCTTGTGCATAAATGCTGTTTGTAAATAGAGGCTCAGTGATTCAGTGAGTAGGGTTCCCATCCTAAATTAGAGATCCAGGTGCTTAAGCAGCAAAGCTCCATGGGAGCATATGTAGGAGTGATCAGACCTGTTGACAGCTGTTGAAAAAATCACTGAAAGAGTAGTTGAATGCAGGCTTCTGGCTTCTGATGTTAGCTTCTTAAATGCCGAGGCCAATAAAAGCTTGGTTGTTCATTAAGAAAGCCTTCGCTGCATAGGTGGATATAAGCTTGATTGAACAACTACTCATTTTTTATTATAATTTTTTTTGCATTGTTTTAAGCATATTTGAGATGTACTTTAGCATCAGTTTCTAGATTCATTGACCTGCAGTTCTGATTTCAGAAGATGTCAGGAGACCTCTTAGGCCACCTCTTTCAGCCAGCTGCTTTCCCTGCAAATGGTTAAGGTTAGTTAAGGTATATAGGGTGCAACTGCCTTTTTCAGATTCTAGCTGGAAGAGCGTGTTAAAATTTGCTTTGCTTTGATAGAATGGTCGTGTTTATTCCCCATCGTTGACTTCGTAAGTAGACCTATAATTCCTGTGTGCCAGCTTTCTGAGTGCAAACATGTTTTAAACACGTTCTGTTAATGGTACTGATGTTACAAACATCAGTAAGAATGCATCTGGGAATAATATTCCTGTTACTGATTTGGATGTATTGTTCTTTTGGCACAGTGATGCAAATACAGGTCAGGTGGTATGAATTTTGAAGTACCCTAATTAAAGTGCCTGTACCAGTTGTGTTAGACTTTATGATTAAAAGCCAAAGGATATTTTTTTCACATATCCAAATAAAACTCTTTAAAGTATTTTTCCAGTAATGCCTACTGTTAACGGTCAAGTTGAATGTTACCCGCCTTCTTGGTTTCTTACGATGTCTTTAACGTTAATATTTCTTCAACTTTTGCTCGGCTTTCACTTCTCTGTCATCCCTTTGGGCATTCCTGTGTTAGTTTGACCTTCCTGTATGCTGCTTTGAAGAACTCTTCAACCTTGAGCGATGCTTCCTCACATGTTATTTACTGCAGGCTGCTGTTTGGCTGTGTCAGTCTGTGGAAGCAGTCAGGCTTCTTTCAAAGGTGGCTGCCCGTCCTCCTACTTCCCCCTGCCCTCCCACCCTGCCCCGCACCTTCCGTCTGGCAGAGAGAAGTTTGTGTCTGAAATTATTCAAAAGTATTACCTGTGTAGTAAACTGGTATTTTTTCTTTTGTACGTATGTTAAGAACTCTCTCTCTCTTTCTTAAATACCTAGCTTTTAATTTCATGTGTCTGTCTCCTCTGTGATGTTTTCATTTGGACATTGCTAAATACTTGCTTCTATTCAGAACTAATTAGAGTAACTCCTTGGATCATACAAAGAAAGTATAACTGTAAAATACTAGTAAGGAGAAAAGCTACATCTAGTCTATGGTCTTGTAAAGTAGATTTGGAGTTCCAAACTGTGCAGATAAATCTGCGCAATAGACTGGAAATCTGTTGAATTACACTGCTTGTTGGAAGTGGTGCAACTCATAATGGAGTTGGCTTTGCTATAGCAAATTTCAGTGGTGGTGTATCTTCTTAATGTGCTCCCAGTCCTCTTTGTCCTCCTGTTTTCTGTAACCACAACAGTATCAGCTGTTGGACCGGCTCTCGAGGATATCATTGGCACAAGCTTCCAAGAGGTATTTGGTACTCTTTAAAAGGGCCTGAAAATTGCTGCTTTCTCTTCAACTGCTGGCTCTTTGTCTGGAGAATTTAGCTTAATGAAAGTTATCTATGAGAAGAAATAAAGGCAGGCTAACATGAAGCATTAGGAGATCCTCTTAAGACTTTTTTTTTTACAAAGACGTCTCAGAGCAAAAATAGGAAGTGGAGATAGTGAAGACTGGAGGAGACAAGATCTTGAGGAAGTCATGTTAAACTGCGTTAGACACAATTCAGTTGGTAGGTCACATGGACGCTTGAACAGGTAATACTGTCATGTATGGCCTTGGATATCTCTTATTCTGCTACTTTGTGTCTTGGGAGTCATCCCTCCCTACTGCTTTAGAGAAAACTATTGCAAGAGGCTGGCTATTGCTATGTCTGTTTATTGTGTCTTCTGCTTCGCTGGCTTGTTCGTAGACGAATCTTATCTCTGTAGCAGTATATTTGAAGAGCTCGGCTAACAAGCTATCTTAGCGTCCATCTGAGATAGGAAGGTATCTGTAAACCATTTTCAGCCGTGCAGAATTGAAGCACAGAGAGAAACAGCTATTGCGAGGAGTCTGGCAAAGCAAGCAGGGAAAGGCATTGTCTCATGAGTTTCAGCATCACAGCAGCAAAAACTGTTAAGTGCTTTAACTTAAAATGTCTTAAAACTTTCTGCTTCATAAGGCCTGTATTTAGTGTAATAACTTCTTTCAGTGTGCTTTTTAGACTAGATTATCTCAGGAAGTTAAAATTGTGTGACTAAGATCACTAATTAACAGTGGTGTTGGATATAATTATGATAATCCTCTTTATGCCGTTTCCTAGATGTAGTGGCACCACAGGGAAGCACCAAGATGCTAGCTATCAAGGCACCAGTTGAATTCCCTAAAATGTTGTCTTCTAGCTCTCTCCTAGCATCTGCAAACAAAGGTGAGAGCATATCTAGTACTAACCTCGAGGAAGCTTCAAAACCTTCTGCTGAAGACATGGGGATGTTCATGTCAAGGAAAACTGTGGTTGGATTTCCTCAGCGAGTAGTTGGTTCTTCCCTCAAGGAGGAAAACCTGACTACACCTGCAACGGAAAGAGGCTTGAGGAAGGAGTTAGTTGAGGAAGAAACGTCATCTTCATCCAGCTCAGATTCAGATTCTGAGGAAGAAAATGATGCTGCTGATGCTTCAGAAGTTGCCATTAAAACTAAAGTTGAGTTTCCTAGACGAGATTCCATCTTTTCTGACAACGTCGCAGTAAAAGCATCAATGCTAGTCAAAGAGAACTTTTCCCAGAAATCCCACGAAGAACATGGAGCTAAGAAGAAGCCACGCAAAACAGAACATGATGTGTCTCCTGTCAAGCAGGTCGCATCTTCTAAAACATCAGTCAGCCATGAAACCTCAAAATCCAAAGCAAGAGAGCCCAAAGTAAAATCAACCCCAAAAGAAGCAAATCGGAAGAAGCTGGTTTTAGAACCATACATGATTGAAAGCCAAGACCTGACTGACGTCACTCAAAAATCTGATTATTTGGAGGAAAAATCCATAGGAACCCAAGTAGCAGCTATTCAGCTCAAAGCTTCATCAGTGGCTCGGGAAGACAAAAAGCAAAAACTGGTATCCAGAGGAAAAGAAAAAAAGGTGAAGGAAGCGCAGGAGTCAGAAGCAGAAGTAACTGTTCCTAAATTAGAAGAAACTTCTGAAAGCGCAATGTTGGTGATGAGCACTACAGCAAAGGAGGAGGCCATTCAGGAAGCAGGAGTCCAGGCTGGAGAAGAAAGCACAATAGAGGGTACAACTTTAAATTTTTTGAACTGTGTTGATTCATCTGGGCTAGGTTTTAACTATTTTTAAAGGGTTTTCAAATCTTCTCTGTTCGTGATGCTCTGATCTTTATACTGAAGCTAACCATGTAGCAGTGACTTTCTGGAAGATAAACTCTTGTTCATTGCTAATCGTTATAAGCGCTCAGTAATACTCAGTTTCAAGTTATGCTGTGAAAAGCAGCGGTCTTCATTTCACTGTATTTACAGTTTCATAAACCAGTCACTTGTAAAATGAAAACAAAATTGTTTCCACTGTGAGCAAAATCATGGGTTTTATATGACAAAACTTGTTTTCCATCTTCTCTTTTCTTGGAAGGATTTGGTAGCTGCCTTTCTCTTGAGCCAAATTTGATGCCATCTTTTTTTTTTTTTTTCTTAAATCCTGCTGTCTTTTTTTCTTTTTTTTTTTTTTTTTAAAAAAATCTTGCTGTGTTTCACACTTCAGTAGGCTTCAAGGAAGAACAGTGTAATGCAAGAAACGGGTATTGATTCTGAGATTGGTAGGTTGTGAGTCGTGTTGAAGTAGCACACAGTTGACCTTATAACCCAGTTTTTGTAGTGAATTGGGGAGGAGATGGTGATATGTTTCAGGAAAGAGCATTGTGCACCATATAATCATCTCCCTAGCTATACTGCTGTATCTCACTTACCCTTCTTGTTTAGTACCAGTCTGTTAACTTACCTACTGATCTCATTCTGTGTATTTCAAGAGCAAATGCCCCCCTATCCTGATCTGTGGGGGCTTACCATTCTTGCCTTTCAGCTTAGGCAGCATACCATTCTTAAGACACCCACCCACCCCACTCCCCCTTCTGGTTGCAGCTTTGAATTAAATAATTTGCCTACTTGGAAGTAAAAGCAGCATAATTGTGAAGCTGGAGGTGGTCGGGCTGTGACAGCAGGAAAGTTTCTGTTGGGTACATGCTGCACCCCAGCTAGAGGACTCTGCTGCAGTGGCTGTAGGAGAGGTGGGGGATAGTACCAGCAAGTTCATACCTCTTTACTGTTGGTGTAATGTTTTTGGGTGCTATGGGTTAGCAGAGTCAATCCCAGCTACACCGTGTTCAACAGCGTCACTGGTATCTCCAGGTGTATCTTGTTCTCTCTTCCTTTTGAGACCTTCTTTGAGAGCAGTTACTGCTTTTCTGTGTTTAATGTTCACAGTTAATGGTAATGCCTTCTGTAATCTGTACTTCTGTCCTGTTTCTGTGTTGTTTTGTTAATCTGCAAACTCTGCAGCAGGCACACTGAAGGGGTAAAAGCAATTTTTCCCATTACAAACCTGGATGTTAAGGTGATGTCATCCACTTTGTAGAGCAGGCACACTCAGGAGTCCGCAAAAACTGCT
The DNA here is from genome assembly GCF_964106895.1 of Numenius arquata. Taxonomy (NCBI): domain Eukaryota; kingdom Metazoa; phylum Chordata; class Aves; order Charadriiformes; family Scolopacidae; genus Numenius; species Numenius arquata. Next base: position 44,509,563 of record NC_133576.1, read on the forward strand.
GACTTGAATTGCTAAGTAAGTAGCAAAATAGTAGCATGGTAACTCAGAAATGCACCTCTGATTCATTTTGGAAGAACATTCTGTGAAATGCTTGCTCTTTAAGAGAGAAAGCATAGCCGAAGTCTGAAGTATGGGGAGGATGAACTCGGGGATAAATTTTTCCTTCAAGAAGCCAAGTACAGTGTGTTTGAGCAGGAAAAATGAGACTCCCATCTGCTTTTCTTCCTGAGCATCTGTCTCCTAATTTGGAACAACTGGCTCATGCAGGTTGAAGGTACACTTGCCCACGCTTTGCCTGTTCTTGGGACTATTTGCAGCAAAGACATCATCTGGCTTTTATATCTGTAGTGTTGTCTCCTATGAGCTGTCTCAGTAGGAGCTGAGCACAGGGATATTTCCTTTCATAGGTTGTGTGTGTTGTTTTGCTGAAACCATGGCTTACTACACTGCATTTTATAAGCAAGTCTTGCTAAATGTTACAGATACGTGCTCTTAAACTGATAGAGTTACATTGCAATAATTATGTCATAATTAAAGGGAAATTCTGGTATTCAGTTGATTGAGTTTTTGTATTTTTATTTTAGAAGGTTGTATTACAAAAAGAAGCTTAATATGATCTAACCTAAACCATTACATAAAAATTTGTATGACAAAGCTTTTCACTAGATCATACTTATGTCTTTCCTATTTTTAAAACTCTGGATATATGAGAATAAATTAATATTGGGAGTAAAGTTTTATTTCTTGCAATTTCCTTGGTTGTAAAATCAGCCCATAACAGGAACATTTTATGTAAATGGTACTGCCTAAATTTGCATAATATTCTAAAAGTGTAAGAGTTAATGTTGGCTTTAATGTGAAGTAAGGAGTTCTGAATAACTCTATTAGGTTATTCTTTTAGGAAGAAAAGCTGGTCCAAAGTTCAGACGGTTACATTTAGAAGAAAGGGAACTTACATCAAAGGCTCTTGATAGATTACTGTTCAGTGTAACCACATTTGAAATTAAACTATGGAGATCTCAACAATTCCATCGCTTCTCCCCATGCTAAAAATTCAATCTGTAAAGCAGTTCTAATAGCTGTATCTCGTGGTCTGACGTGATGATATATCATTTGTACTGCTTCTTTGCCTCTTCTGGCTTGCGAAGAATGTCACCCACTGTTGTCTGGAGCGAAAACCAAAGCAACTATGAAAAAGCCAGGAAATGCAGACATATGTCTTCAAAATATAAACGAAATGTTCTGTCCTGTCCTCCCCCAGCATTAAGTGGTAGTTTGGATTTGAAAACCTGTACTGTACTAGATGACTTGTACTGATTCCTGTTCCCCTATTGCATGCTAATGTGCTGCTTTAAGACCAGCCAAGGTAGCAGCAGAACTTCGTAAACTTACCTTTTTGTTATAGTTGTTGACTTTTTTCTTTAATGTGGACTGGATGAGGGATCTGACAGTATATGAAGACTGGCTCAGTAATTAAGAATATTGCCCTCTGGTGTGGCATCCTTATAGTCACCAGTATTTGTTTGTTTTCACAGAGACCACAAAAGCTGCTGAGCCTGCTCCAGAAGAATTTGATAATTCTACCTACAAGAACCTTCAGCATCATGAATATAACATTTATACCTTTGTTGATTCTGTTGCTGTTCTCTCAAAATTCAGGCAGCCTCAGCCATCTTCTGGAAGACCATCACCAAGGCACTGAAGGAACCACATTTAAAACAAATGCACAGGCAGAATGATAAATTGTTCTATTTAGCACTGTTGCTTCATCTGTATTATAAATCAGATAATATATAATAAATAAATGCATAATAAATTATGATTGCACTTTTGAACAGTTCTTCTTGGGTCTTGGAGTCCCTCATTTCTTGACCTTTGTGAATGAGCTGCAAATCATCATTGAATATAGATAGCTTTTCTTCCCCTCAGTATGTATTATTTGGAGATAGCAGGGAAAAAAAATCCTGACTTTTCAGCCTCATCAAACTTTTGATACTGACCATTCTTTTAGTACCGTGTCAAAGAACATAATGACCCTTGTGCGTATGTCTGTTCAGTGTGTGCCGTGATTTTAGTAGGTGTTGTTATCACCATAATGCAGCGGATTGTTCTCCTTGCACACAAACACGTTCCCAGCTCTGAAGAGATTATGTTTACTCTGGATTTGAAGTTAAAATCATTGGCTGGAAACAGCATAAGAAGTATTTGTCTCCTGTGGCAAGAGTGTATGTTTTGTGTTAGTAGAGGAATGTAAGTTTATATAATGTGACTGAAACATCTCAAAACCTCTGCTGTTGTAAAGGGAGAACATACAACTTTGTTTAATCCTCTGTTGGGGGTTCTAGCATCCAGGTTCTGCAGTAACTGAAATAATTTAATCTCAGTGGGCAGTTCCTAATGAACTATACTACATTGATTAAACTCTGAGAAATAACTTATTTCTGTGGGTAGAATCACTTGAACGTTATTTTTAAATGTGATGAAAATAGCATTACGGTAAAACCAGCTCTTGGTACTAATTGTTCAGTGGGACTATGTTTCAGTTCCCACTTTTTTTTTTGGCCTCACAATAAAAGATTGCTGTCCAGCTTCACTCTTGCTCTGCAGAAAATGTGAGAAATGAGGCACTTCTCAATGTATGGTATCAGCGGTTACAGTTGGTCTCAGTAAATTTTGTATTTCCATCCTATTAGTAACAGTCTTCTGCCCTCTGGGAAAATTGCCTTGATGACCACCAGCTGTTGTGGGTTTAGTTCCATTTTGGCTTCTTGTTCATTTTGTTTTGTTTTTTTTTTAGTGTTAATTGGTCTTTGAGCAGTTGTACTTGCAATAGCTCCAGCATTTTCCATCACCTGTCTGTATTCTTTCAAGCAACAGAATACACAAGATCAAAGGGAAAACGGAGTCAGCTTTAGTAGTCTATCTGGATATTGGACTCAAAATCCCTGGGTGCAATTAGTAGAACAGCTATTTTATACTCTTAACTTGGCAAAAATGTGGTAAGAAGGATCAAGGCCTACATCAATCTGCTGTGTAGAATTTTAAGTCAGAAACTTCTGGCAAGCAATTTTATTGTCCTGTAAAAACTAAAAAGCATATTACTGACTCTAACTATGAAATTTAAAAATCAGCAAATGTATAAATCCATGTGCTTAGGAATAAAGAGCAGAAAGTCACTTTGAGACACCAGTGGTACCACATACGCTGTACTTGTAAAAGGGAAAGAAATTTGCTGCTAACATTAAAAACATGAAAGAATAAGGGAAAGGCTCTTCCTTTATTAAGGGCCCACCGGAGGGCCCCAGTAAAGCTGCTGTGTTTTGTTATTAACTGAGAGCCTGTGTAGTAACCTGAACCCTGTAGCTTAAATCTGTGTTGGTGCTGAGCTGCGCTCAGAACTACTTGTTTCGTCATTTGGGAAGGAAGCTGCAAATTGTCAGACAGAATCTAAACAGTAAAAGTTAAATGTAGTCTGTTAGCACGCTTATGTATTTACCAAATCTACCCACAGTAGCTGTGATTGTTAGCTGTTTGGAGTCAGGCTTGTTCACCTACTGCCCTTTTTATTTCTAAGGAAGTTTGGTGTTATAAACACTGAGTTAATCAGCTAAGGAGAAGGGGGTGGAAACAGAAGCCTGTCTTGCTTTCACTCAGTTCCTACGCTCTACTTAGCTGCATTTCTAGCAAAGGAAATTCTAATCTGTATTTGGGCTAGGCATTTTGCCACCCTTGTTTTACGATTACAGCAAAAATTAATGGTGAATACCCTTCCTCTCTGTGTAATCCCGTCTCAGTGCCTTCCGGTGATCTTTTCTTCAGCTCTGAAAATCAAGCTGGAAATCAAGTAACTTCATAACTTTTCTGGTACATATGGTGCGTGTCCTACATTTGTTTGTTCTGTTCAGTGAACCAGTCTGCTCTGGGAAAGGCAGATAATGCGAGGAAGGGCACCAAGACTTTTTCCCACTGTTGTGTTTTCCTGGACTTCAATGAAAAAGGCTTCATTTTTTTGTACTTAGCTATTATCAGATGTTACTGTGTTTGAGTCATGCTAGCATTTAAATTTCAAGCAGGATGTGACACTATGCTCAAATTCAGTAACATTAGTAACTTTGTCTTGCTGTGCTAAGCACTCATCAGATACAGTCAGGGACCTTGTTTTAATGTACAGTCCTGGATATTAACATAATCCCTGGAAAACTTCAAATGTGAAAGAAACTAAGTCTGAGCTTAGTGTTTTCTGAAAACCAGTTCTTCAGAAATGGGGTTTTCAATGTAAATAATGTGTTACTGTGGGGCTACATGAAAATCTGAAAAGTGGAATTCACTAAATTCTCATTAAAAAGATGAAACAACTACTTTCCTTGTCGAAGGGAATGGGTTTCAAATTTTAGGTCTTTTGAATTATTTTTTTTAGCATAGCAAACTGCTAATAAAATTGCTTTTCATAATTTCCTTCCACTTAGATCCTTCAAAAGTAACTTATGAGCCCAGATGGTTCTGGACAGCAGTTGAAAACCCACTAATCCCAGGTCCAGAAGCAGCATTTATGGCAATCGCTTTAGTTATTACAAGGTCAGGATCGTTTTTGGTCCTCCTGGTGCCTCCTTTGGATCCAGTCATGGTAAGCACTGCAATCTTATAAGGCCATCTTCAAGATGTATTTTAAATTTGGGAAATGAGACTTTTAACTGGGTGCACTTACAGATCTTCCACAGTACGTCCCCAACTTTAAACAAAACCATTCAGTGCTGCTCACTGTCTGGTTTCCTGTAAATTCAAAAGCCATAAAAACCTGCCTGTAGTCTTTCTCCCACCACAAGAGATGCCATCATCTAAGCTGCTTGTACAATTATGTTGAATTTGCTCTTAACGTGACGAAAAAACTGTGAGAAGTTTTAAGGTTGTCTCAGGATGATGTGAAGTTTTTCTTTCAGCTACTCATCGTAATAAGAATGCGAGCTGAGAACGGTCACCAGACTGTCCAAGTCTGCTGAAGATCTGTAGAAGGGCAGGACTTCTTGGCTTTATGCTGATCAGAATCCCACCGCTCATAAAATGCTTTGGTGAGATTTTGTGATCTTGTGGCATTTGGGAGGAAGAGTAGGAGAAGTTGGAAGCTGGTGAGAGCAGCTGCTTGTCTGTCCCAAACAGTTTTAAATCCTGGTGGGTCCAATCATGACTATTGTGCAGTGAGTGACTGAGTAGAAAGCATGCTCACAGTATCCTGTAGCATGGTAACATTAGAATCATGAAAAATGAGGTTGGAAGGGAAGTCTTGAGATGACCAGTCCTGTAGCAGGTGCAATTAGGTCAGGTTGGCCTGGACCTTGTCCAGTTGAGTTTTGAATATCTCCAAGGTCTGAGATCCTACAATGTCTCTGGTGACCTCCAGCACTTGAACACCCTCATGATTTAAAAAAACAAACGAACAAAAAACCTAGCAAGCAGAACCTTTACCTGTTCTCTATTTGGGATTTTTGGTTTTCTGACACAGATCCTTACTACACGCCTCTGACGAGCCTGGCTTTGTCTTTTCTGTACCCTCCGAGGAGGTAGTTGAAGTGCCCCTTGCTCTCTTCTTCAGACCAGATAATCTCTGTTCTTTCAGGCTCACCTTGTGTGACATATTCCAGGTCAATTTGCACCTTTGTGTGGTCACAGTGCACCCTCAGTGCATCCCACGTTGCCTAAGTGGTCCCTGACTGTCCTCCTCCCCATAGCTTATGCTTCAAGGTATAACGTGCTAGAAGGGGGCTTATGTTAATCTTCCTGATTTTTAGTGTGGAATCTTCTGCAGTGAATGGGGAGGGACCTGGGAGACTCCTGGTTCTGAAGATGCTGTGCAGCGACAGTAGTGTGGCGCAGGTTCAGGTCCCCACTGTGTCCTGCTGTAAAAACAAACAAAAAAATCTTGGAATCATTCTTGGCCCGAGCATTTGCTATCTGCCTGTGATTTACAACCATCCTATGCTATTCTGTATTGTGTGCTGCTGTTTGCATACAGAGTTAGACAAAAGGAGCTAACACAATAAGGGTAATATAAGCACTTTAGTGCAGGTCCTTTGAACATTTGAGTGATTGACTTTGCAACTATGGTGTTCTTGTATTGTGGCTTTGTTTGTTTATTTGTTTTAATTTTATCCCTTGAGAGAAACTACTCGAAACTCTGGATGATTTTAATTAAACTCTTAGGAGTCTAAACAAAATATCCTGTCAAGTTTCCAGATCATCCTTTTACTCTCATGTGGTTCTTTTACATGAAATTATAAATACTTATTTATCTTTTTCTATGATTCTATGGGTTTGGTACTTACATATTATCCTTAGTGTTCATCTCGGGATGATACCACTCCCAATACAATCTGCACATATTTTTACATTTGGAAATTCATACCCACCTCTGAAAGTCTTAGGATATGTGGCAACTCTGGGATCGAGGAGACAGTGGTAATGCACAGTTAAGGACATAAGGTTAAGCATGTGTGTCTATGGTACCAAAGTTTACCACAAGCTTTGGGTCAGTGTATGGAGTTAGCGTGTCAGCTCTCAAAATTTGTTTTGGTCTCCCCTGCACTCTCAACAAACTTTTAACTGCAAAATAGATTAACAGGAACATGGTTCTGTAAATCTGTAGTATCACAGAATACAGCCTATATGCATGTTAACTGCTAATACTCACAGAGCACATGCCATGTATCTTAGTTAAAATTAATGCCTAATACTCTTAGCAGCAGTTGTGTCATCTTTGTTTCTCCAGTCTGACATGCGATTCAAATGGCAGTACCCCTTTCCACATCTGAGTGTTTTATCAAATCTGGATAGATAGTTCCTAAAGCAGCTAATACCCAGTAACGTAAATAATGAGTTAATTAAGATTATTTATGCTTTCTTTTTTTGTTGGTTGAGTTTTTGGTTCATTTTCCATTTCTGTCTTACCTGTCCCCATGGTTATGAGGCGCTCTTGGTATTCCCTTTTGCTTTTTGTACAGTGGAGATACACCTAGTTTCTAAAATCTGTGACAGCATCTGTCTGGCACTGGAGAGGGAACATGCAAGCCACGACACACCTGGTACTAGGCAAATGCTAATGTCTTATATCAAAGAAGGGGGCAATAGTTACTTTTCCCTGGAGGCTTGGAAAGGGACTTGAAAGAACCACCCCTTCACGCTTTCATTTCTCATCTTCACGCACTCCTTTTCCAAAAAGTCTCTTCTACGCTTAATAGAGTTTAAAATCGTGCCAGACTAGGCCATTCTAAACTGTATTGATGTTTCCCAAACTCTCCTGGGATATCTCTAAAAGTGAGCTATATTCTATTGGTTGAGGGCTGGGAGAAATGTGAGGGGAGCTGGAAAGAAATTCAGAGTATAGAAAACAGAAGGATAATATAGGAACTGAGAGCAAAGATGGTCCTTATGACTCAGGTATTGGACTGGGTCTGGATTCATTTGTGAGACCCTTGGCTGCCTGCATAACCGTCGGCAAGTTGCACAATTTCTTGGGTTCTCATCCTCGCTTTATAGATGAGGAGTTAATGGTCCCAACTTTCTCTTTGTACATCACGTCTATTTACTGAGCAATACAGAATAAAAACTAGTTAAAAATGAGAAAGATTTTTTTTCTTACATCTTCTTTGTCAAGCGTGCACATCGTTTAGAAACTCTGAGCTAGCTGAGGTTCTCCCAGGAGACGCAACGCTTATTAACAGCATGACAAAAATACACTTCAGATAGTCTGCGCTTAAATGCCAGCAATTTTGAAATTGCATTCAGGCAATGGCAGGGCCCTTTAGATACAAAAAAAGCTTTACAACTGTTCCAAATACTTACTAGTGGAAGACTGTTAACAGACGGGAAAAAATGGGGAGGTGTCCAAAACCAGCAATCCACCCTGGTGAGAAATCCAGCTGCTGGGAAGTGGAATGGTGCTGGAATTCATACCAGGTTGTTGTCTCTGGACACCAGTCAATGGCCTCCATCTTTTATATCACGCTCCCATTAGCCATAAGGATTCGGTGTTTTTCAATTCCTTTTCTCTTAGCAGCTGGATAAGGAGAAGGAGCTTTTTCTCTCAAGTCCTTGCTGAAGAATCGTTTCAAAGCTGTTGTCTGGAAGAGGAACATCACTGCTCTACCCCACTCCTGCCTCCTGAAGGTCGCCGTTGGGCAGAGAAAAATCGACCAGTCTACCCTTCCTCCTCCAGCTGCTTAGCTCCTGCTGTATGGTTGTTTACTGCTGGGCCCCAAGCTGCTTATCTTCATAGTCTTCCTCCCCTCCGAATAACTTCGGGATTTACCTCTAGCATCAATGAGTGCTTTCTCTGGCATGGTGTTGGGAAACCAGCATGTTTGAAAATCTTGAGAAAGACACCCCATTCCCCTCCCGCCTCCACAAATTTGAGATGACTATAAAAAAGAAGAACTAAAGCAAAAAATAATTGGGAGTTCTTTTCCTTGATGTTAGTAGTACTTTTATGATTGTGTTTTTTGAGATTTTCCACATAGCCTTGAGGAATGGGGAAGCTATTTTTTTGGACGTTAAGATTTCAGGTAACAACTACAAGACTCCAGCTGCTCGGGCCTCGGGCTTCATGATACTCACCGATTTATGGGCGCTAATGTTAAGAGATTTGGCAGCACTTCAAGCAACCGAGTGAAAACAACGTGTTTATTCTAAGCTTCGCTCTTGCCCTTTGACTCGATAGCGGCTGTGCAACTGGCCTGGCTGCTCAGCTCCGCTCTGCCAGAGCATGGGAAAAGTAGGAGCAGCGGCAAAGAGACAGCTGGCTGGCTGCTGACTTAGAAAGACATCATTGCGTCACGCCACGCTTGGTAAGTTATCTTTGCAATCACAAGGGCCAGGAATTTCCGCCCCCCCCCCCCCTTTTTTTTTTTTAAGCGGGAGGTAGGTGCTGCACAAACTGACCACGGGGATTTGGCCGTGTCGAGTAAAGCGTCCCATTCGTCAGTGGCAAGGTGGTTTTTTAGCCCTGAAATGTAATGCTTTTCGGACCCTTAAAAAAAAGATCTCTGCTAGACATCTTTTGAATCCCCCTTAAATGAACTGTTTGTAACCTTATTAGGCTTTTCTTTTTCATTTTTAATATGTGGATTGTTTGAATGGAAATATTAAAGCCAGCACAAGCAATAAAGATGGATTACCAGTAAAATAAACAGTTTGGCCTCTGACTGCACAGAGGAAGCAGACGAAGTGAAGAAAACGTTTCCTAAAAGTCACTTCTCTAACTCTAAGACCATTCTAATAGCTGCTTCTTATTTAAAACCTGCACTATTTTGCAGCTTACTAATCCACACATTTAACTCAGTGTGGAAGTATAAGTTAATTGACATTCTGCTTCCAAAGCGATATTGATATTATGAAGGGCACTAAACCGATACATGAAATACAGAGTAAAAGTGAATGGATACCAGTAGAGATGTATTTCTGAGAATCCAAAAAGAGTTTGCAAATGATAGGTAATGAACGAACATGAAATAGTATTTACATGTATATGGGATGCATTGCTAGTAAAATTCTGGCTCTGGATGAATCTCATGGAAAAATTATGATAGATTTCTGTCATGTCAGACTTTCGCCTTGTCTCTTTAAAACTCTTATGGTGAAACTCATAGGGAGGTATGTCTTGCCCAGTTCTCAGTTACTGTTGTAAAAGTATACATATGTAGAAGACTCACTGGTAGGGAATCACATATGGGACTCTACCCTGAAGTCACTAAGCCGGTGAGTGTATTTTACACCTATTTATGTTGAGCAGGCTCAGCAACTTGCATGAGGAATGTAATGTCCTGAAGGGCTGACTTCATAATTTGCGGCTGCGTATATATTTCCTTCATGAAACCACATTTATGTTTCTTTATTATCATTATTCTTTTAAAGGTTTTTAACTACTCACAACTCCCGTTTCTTTTTCCATAAGTCCTGCTACTCCGTCTTCAGTATTCTGACTTTTTAGATTTCAAATCTTGGCGATGGTGTTGAGGATCAGGTTGCTGGCTGGGGACATCTGGATGGGTTTGAGATTTGTGCATATCATAATCAAATCTCCTAACTGTCTATTTCAAGTCCATGCTTTCATTCTCTCATTGCATTTCTCATTGTTTCTCTATTTGTATGAGCGTATGCAGTCTCATGCAATTATATAAAAATGGTTTCCTTATGCATGGCATGAATTTTTATAGCTTTACATTCACTTTCTTTCTTTCTTTCCACCATCCCATTTTGTATTTAAATAGGTAGAATAAGTTAGGTAATACGTACACAGGGACTGCTCCACCATGGACCGGAGCTCTAAGTATCTCTGTTAACACATGCTGTAGCCAAAGAAGTTTACAGCATGCAGAGGGAAAAGGTTATTGTTAGTGTAACTGAATAAGTATTGGGGTTAATATATAATGTATAGGTCTGTGTAATGGATAGGTTTTATTCATCATAAAATGTTCAAATGACTTGCAGATGTATGACTGCTGCAGCTGTTACAGACCTTGTAATGGCATTAGGCTCTGACTCAGAAAGGAGCTCGTTTGCCAAGAGATTCTGGCAGTGGCTATGGATGTGATATTCCCATTGAAAAAAGTATTGTCAGCAGTGGAGGTGGTGATACAAAAGTGAACTGGAGTATGAGAAAGGGGCAAGGCTGGGTCTAGGTACGACAGGAAAATGGGGGTTCTGAAAGCTTTCATTTGTTTGATGTTTAATTATATCTATAGCATCCTACGACTACGTGGTCTACTAGGGGAGCAGCTGGAATTTATAGTTACCACAGATTCTGGCTACTTGCAGCTTATGTTATACTAATTGCGGAAAAAAACACAAACCAGCAAAGCTTTGATAATGTAAAACTTCACTCCCAAATTTTAAAAAGAAAAAGCAAGCTATGGTCCCTACACGTAGATAGAATTGAATCGCACTGCACAAACGCAGTCTGTCGCGCAGACTGCGCAGTATGGGAGCTCGGCTATTCTCTGCCTTTGGAGACTGTACATGTCAGGGAATATGCGTACTTTGCAGTCAAAGGAATGCCATCATCCTATGGATGCATACAGTACTCCAAAATAGTACTGAGGAAGAAAAAATAAACCCCCTGCATGTTTTGTGATTGTTTTCCTACGTGTGATTGAAGTAACGAAAATAATGAAGATTGACATCTGAAATAGGCACACATTTTATATGTGGGACGTCATACTGAGATAAACATGCTAGGTTTGATACAGCCTTTTGATTTCTGTGTGACAGGGAAAGCAAAATCATGATCATTTTTAGATGAGAATTGGAGAAGGCAGTGCAAAAGAAAAGCGCAATTTTGACAGGGTTCGGCGATAATACTCAGAAAGTAGGATTGAGGGAAGCAAACCCTAGAGACAGCTGAACTGTAAATCTCTGAAATGGTGAGGGAGCATAACAATAGTCACCTCTCAATGAAGAGCAGATTTCGTCACTGCCTTTTCTGATGCTTTAAACTACTTATGGGGTGTATGAGTTAGTTATGAAATGGACTGCAATGCTGCTTCTTGCTTTCTATGAACAGTTACCAAGCCATAAGCAGTATTGTTTCTGGCACTTTTTGAAAGGTGCCTGCCAATTCCAGTGTGTTCTTTCTGACCCCGTTCAATGCCGTATCTATGAAAGTAAAGCTACCAAAATATACAGACTATTAGGAAAGAGATGCAGTCAACACGAACTTATTAGTTTTAAAAAACATAAATTCCAACCCTTACTGATGTGATTTTGCCTTACATGAGTATGAGAGAATGAGTTGCTAATAGCTCTCTTCTCTGGGGCTCAAAATTCCTTGAATAAGAGAAAAAAAAAGCCAGTCAGCATGACTGCGTTAGCTGTTGGCTGGGGCTGTGAGCTGGGACTTAGGTCTCCCCTCTCCCTGGTAAGTGTGCTGCTCACTAGACAGGGCTTACCCATTTAGATTGGACGAGTCTTGGTCAGCAGACCAAGGTCTGCTGGAGAAGTTTACCAAGGTCGTATCAGTGGGAAGCGGTGTGTGACAGCAGTGCACTGTTGGGCACACCAAGCAATTCACCCTGCCTCAGGGGATGCATTTCAGCTCCTTCCTAAGAGCACAATGTGAAGTGTGGGGCCTTTTGACGGATGCAGGATGTGACTGGGCTTGGACATAGAGCATGAGAGCAAACAGGGCATGGTGCAGGGCAAATTTTATTTCTGGTCTGGTTCTGTATTAAATGTGCTTAAATAATCCTACAGAGCATCGTTCCATAGTTGTCTGCACTGGTCAATAAATACTGTATGTGATGAGGAAGAATCTTAGTAACGGATGAGTGCAGCTCCTCTCCTAGGAGGCCCTATAGCAATGGTATGAGGCGTGTGGTCTGCAGATCTGTGGGATTTCATGCACCCTTTCTATGGGAGGAGGCTTAAGTCTCTCCCTGGGAATCTGTACCTGTTCTGGGAAATAAACAGGATGTTGCAAAGAGAAAAGAGCTCAGCAGTCACTGCCCTGCAAGTTTCCAGGTTAGATGGTCTATGGGGGAGGTGAGTCTGCATCCTCAGGCATTGCAAAGATCTGGGAGCACGCCTCTCGGGATGCGCCAGTGTGGCACAATGCAGCTCTGTGCTGCAGATCCCCAAGCCAGGTCTGAATGGGCCAGTCTTTCTCGGAGGAAGGAGCAGACCTTGGCAGGGATACAAGCTTGGATCCCAGAAGCAGTATTGCCTTGCTAGCATAGCACTCCGTCTCAAGCTAATTTGCCTTGCCTCTCAGCCCACCAGCTAACTTGGGCACAGCATGAGGTTGATGTTACTTCTACTCCTTCCAGATCCAAAGCTATTTCATGCCGAGGCAGTACAGCAATCTCTGTACCATATTGCTCTGCAAGCTGTTGACATATCCTTTATTTCCTAGAATGTTTTCTCATCAATAAATCTTAGAAAAAATGTCCAGAAAGTCTCCTGTATCTCCTCTTATGGGGAAAGGCTGACTTAGGTACTCTAATTCCAGGAGACACTCACTGGCTGGCAAAAGGACATTATAGAATTGCAATCTGTAAATGGATTCAAATAAGGGAATAGAGGAATTAATGGAGGAGAAGTCTGCCAATGGCCATTGGGTATGATGGTCTGCTTGCAACTTCTGATTCAGAAAAGTGCTAAACTATTGACCCTAGGAACTCCTAAGATACACCAGAGGAATGCTGGCCCCAGTTGTTCTCAAGTTTCTTGCACTCTTTCACTAAGCACTTACTACTGGCCAGTGTTGGACTCATGGTAGTTTGACCCACATGTGCATGTGGAAGGAGGGATTGCCCTGAAATTAAGAACTGGGTGCCAGCTAGGTCCATCCAGTTTGTCATGCGTGCACGTATTAGCCTTGTACTCAGGTGACAACAGTCCTCCATGTTGAGGAAGCACCTGAGGAAGCGTTAGTGGGAATGCTGCCCCCAACATCAACCATCAGCTGATCCAGGGCCTGGTCCAGATGTCTGGCTGCTCCAAAGAGGAAGGGCTTCATCTAGATGTGGTGGCAGGAATGTGTGTCACCTCTGGAGTGACAGTGCGGATGTGGGCCTGGAGGATATGGTGTAAGTACTGCAGTGTGGACTATCAGAGACGGGCATGTCTCCATGCAGCCCAGAGGCAGCTGTGCATGGTAGTTTCTACAAATCCCAACTTGGCAGAGACAAGAAGGGGAATGTTTGTGGAACACTTCTGCTCTTGGCATTTCCTCTTTGCTTTTAGCTCAGTTGCAGACATTTGTGTGGAGCTCAGCTTTTCTTTTGCTTTGTGCTAGGAGCTCAGGTGCCTGGCTAGACAGTTGCATTAGGCAGCAAAGCCCTAATCCTCACTGAAGGCCACCTAATCCTCTCAGCTTAATGGCCTTCTACTGCTTCAGATACTCCCTTCTTTATTTTTTCTCTATTTGCTCAGCAATTGAATTCTTTTCTGTTCCATTTGCAAAACAGTGTTAGGAACTGGCTGGCTGGCCGGCCATTCTCATTCCCCATTATCAACACCTCTTGGTTCTTCTAGGCTCCAAAATGCAGAAACCCATAAAAGCCACTGGAAGTAAATGAGTAAGGGAGAGGAAAGAGAGGTCTCTATGGACTGAAGGAAGTGCCCTGTAGACCAGCGTTTGAGAAACTCTCATTTATGCTTCCTGGTTATTTTTTCTGCATTTCGCTCTGCGGAATCCAAATCCCACTCAAGCCAGTGAGAACTGTTCCACTGACTTCTATGAGAGCTGGATCTAGCCCCTGGTCTGGAAGGTAAAACTACTCTCACTGGTTTATTTCAGTTGGTTTCACTTTCTGCTTCTCAACTCCCAGAATACCGTGAATGCATTCATAGTCCTCCGTGGTGAGATTCACACAATATATTCCCTTTTTATGTTTTTGGTAAAATAAAAATCAAGACGTGTATTAGCAGTTCCACCTCTGTTCTTCTGACTCTTTTTCTCTGCCCTTCTGCTCTGTTTTTTGCCCCTCCCCACCCCCCGCCTCTTCCACAGTGAAGTAAATGAAAATGCCTTTTTAAGTCTAACATTTTCTAGAAAGTTTGGAGTCAAACAACAAGATACTCTCAACTTTTGGCATCATTAAAAGCAGAAAGTTTGCCCTCGGAAGGTAATCTGTTTGTAGTATCTCAAGTGGAAAACAGATACGTTGGGTTGTGAAAGATGTTTGTTCCATCACCATGGAAGTTCTCACGCGGTTCCCAGGGCAAGGCATAGCACATGGGGAGGTGACAGTGGATTTCTACATCACAGCTCAGTCCTCAGCTTCTAAGTGAAAGCCGTGCTTTTATGATAAGCTGTTTTTCTGAAAATAGCAGTTTTGTTCAAATTAAGATCTCTGATAGCAGAAAGCGAGCAATGTAGAGTGTGGTACTAAAGAACATACAAAAAGGAACATTATTTTATAGAGCTTTGGGGTTTTATCCTCCAGATCGCCTAAAATTCTTTCCAAGTAACGTGTTAAGATACTGGTAATGCAGTGACTCAACCATATAAACAGATGGACTGAGTAGTATGCAGCCAGTGATTCAGCTAATGTACAGCTCTGGAAATTCAAATTTGATTTAACAAGAGGAGAAATGTTGAATAAGACATTTATAATTTTTCCTTTTCTGAAGGAGGCTTTAAGTATTGTTTTTTCTGCTGAAAAAAGAGGGTGGAAAAACATAGGACAGTAACAGCTCATCAAAAGGATGGCATCTTGATCCCCACACAGAAACTCCTTGCAGTAGTACCGCACTGCAGTGCCAGCTCTTGGTCCAAGCCCAAGTCCTGCTGTGGGACATGAGCTCTTAATTTCTCCAGAGGGAGTGTTCCCAGCTGAGTTACACAGATCTCCATAATCTACTTCAAGCAAAGCTTGCTATTTATTTAGACTGAGTTAACTCATTAATTTCAGCTTTAAAATCTTAAAAGCCATATCCATTATAAAATAAGTCACACATTTTTCCCAGGCTCCTCCTATACCACATAAAGTTGCGGCTGCAGAAATGAATGTGCTGTGCCTGCAAACAGGGCGCACAGAGTTGCTTTTTGGAATGCTCTCCAAACAGCCAGGGGACATCCAAGTCGTTGACATGTCTTATTACATACTTTTTCCCTTGGAGTGATGAAAGAAGAAACTGGTTTGCTGCAGAGGCCTCCCATTGTTGAGAGATCAGCACTTCAAAACTCACCTGATTTTTATGGGTATCTGGGGAAAACACTGCTCTGTTTAGATTATTCCGGTCTTATCACTGCAATTACAGTGTTTATTCAGTAAGTTATGAGTACAGATTACTGCCACCTGCATGGAAGCCCATCCCTTCACCTCTATGTAAATGTTTCCTTTGAAAGCCTAATTATGAAAGAGTTGCAAAGTACACAATTGAGAGCCGTGAGACATCTCCTTCTTCTGAACAGGTTAAATGCCTATGAATGCTACATTATGCACACAGTTTTAATATTTATAACTTGGAAATCACTAAAGGATGTCAGAGTAAGCCTAATTCATCTAGCAACTGTATGTAGGATCCAGTTTTGCTCTCCAGTGCACTTACACAATCCTACTATCACTAAATGGCAACTGAAAGTGCACTTCAGAGAATAGATTTGGGAGTGTGCTTTTCTCATTTGCTGAGACAGGACCTTCATAGCTTGGTGTTCGCAAAAATTTGGTCCAACTGTGAGGAATGCTCTTATATACCTGGGACCGTTCTCAGTAACCAAGTAAGGTCCTGACCCTACAGACATAGCTGTGCACGCTTTAAGTAATGAGCTGTACTCAATGAGCACATTTAATATGTACAATGTGAAGAAAGTAACAGAAGTTTAAGAATCTGAGTATTCTGTTATTTGCAGTTGTAAGCCTAAATATTACAGAACCTTATTTTTACATACTTGTATTTTCAATTACAAAATATTAAAATATCATTTTATTCACTGTGGCATTTAGCTGTTGCTTTTTTAGAAAAAAAAAGCAGCGCTCCATTGCATTTAAGTGAGTACATCCATACCAATGGAAGTTCATAGCATAAAACTACATCAGTTGTGTAATAATCCTTATCAAATGCGTAGTATGGAGCATTTCCTTGCCATTTCTGTCTTCCATCCTATGTATTGGACCTTTGTCCTTTTGCAGAACTGCTGAGGGACAACACAGTTTGTTTGGACAATTAGAAACAAAGAAAGAAAAGGGTACCTATCCTTTCCCTTTTTGTTTGCTTTTCTGTTTGTTTGTTTGTCTTTGAATCACTCCTCTTGGTTACTTTTTCATTCTTTTCCCCTGCTGCTCCTCTTCTCCCAGCTCCTTCTATTTTCCAAATGTTGTGGACTTCTCTCAAAAAGCCTTGTAATTTTTAGTGCTTGTCATGGCTTAACCCCAGCCCACAGCTAGAACACCACAGCCACTCGCTCTCTCTCCCCAAGTTGCAATGGGTGACAGAATCAGAAGAGTAAAAGTGAGAAAAAACTCACGGGATGAGATGAAAACAGTTTAGAGCAAAAGCTGTGCACACAAGCAAAGCAAAACAAGAAATTCATTCACTGCTTCCCATGGGCAGGCAGGTGTTCAGCCATCGCCAGGAAAGCAGGGCTCCATCACACGTAATGGTTACTTGGGAAGACAAACGCCATCACTCCGAACATCCCCCCCTTCCTTCTTCTTCCCCCAACTTTATGTACTGACCATGGTGTCACATGTTATGGAATATCCCTTTGGTTAGTTAGGGTCAGCTGTCCCAGCTGTGTCTCCTCCCAGCTTCTTGGGCGCTCTCAGAGTGCTCGCTGGCAGGCAGTGTGAGGAGCAGAAAAGGCCTTGACTGCTTAGCAACAACCCAAAACACCAGTGCACTATCAAAAGTATTTCTCATCTCAAATCCAAACCACTGCATTATACCAGCTGCTATTAAAAAAGTTAACTCTATCCCAACTGAAACCACAACAGTGCTTTTCTTAAATCTTATCCCCTGGAGTCATTTCAGCTGTGATTTTTTAAAAATTAAGCATAGCTTTTTGAGCTTTGCAGAGGCTATATCAGAGAGAACTGAAGGAAAAATGAAAAACAGGGACCTCTCGACAGTGGTTGGGAACTGTGCGTTCAGTGAGTTTAGAGATGGGCAGCTGGAAGGCACAAGGGTGATTTTCAGGTTACTTTCTTCTTTAGGTTTATATGGTCATGTCATGTAGGTACAGGTATATTTGGGGGTGTATCCATGTTGTTTAGTAACATTTGAACCTAGCAACTTAGTCTAGGTAGGATTAAAGCTCGCAGAATAATTTAGTTCCTGTAACATTCATGAAAATAAGTTGTAGAGCTGGGAAGATGTATCATATACTCCCTGAAAGATGGAAAGTCTGCAGCAGGAGCTTTTAGGCAATGGCATCCACTGACTAAAGAGAAACATTTTGTACACCACAAATTTGGAAAAGATTACAGTCAAACCTTGCAACTTAAACCCTAAAGTTAACAAAACATGAGGCACAAATATGTGCAGAACCAGGCCAGGCTTTCTTAATTCTGACGCTTGGGGAGTCACGTGCTTTAAGATTGAGGGAGCTAGAACATTTATTGATATGAAAAGCCTAAAAGAGGCTGAGGAGAGTAAAGGATGCAGTAACCTTAATTACAAAGGAGACCAAGAGATGGAATTACTGGGGTGAGAGGAAGACAGCAGATGAGGAATTTCTAAACCTGTTGTGTGTGAGTGGGGAGCTAGGGAAGAGAAAGTGGCAAGCAGGGAGGGAAGAAAAAGCAAGGAGAAGCAGCAGGAGAAAGGAAAATTCAAGTTGGGAAAGGCATCAGGAAAGACTTTGAAGATCACTGGGAGAATAGATTAAACAGAAACTAAATTAGTTTGAACTTAATCTGTACTTTCTCATAAGAAATCAGTGAACTCCTATCCATAGAAGTGCAGGCAAGGCAGAAGGAGAACAAAGGGTTTGCAAGGAGAATCAAATTTGAAGAAGAGGCAGGTCTGGGCATGGGAACCAGTTAATTTTAAGCACTGTTTAGTGAATGTGTCACTAACGAATGTGTCAGGGATGAGAGATGAAACTTGTGGTAGAAGAAGACAGACTGGCCCACAGGAACTCTGTTAGAGGTGGTGTTACACAGCACAAGAGCAGAAACAGAGGCTCTTGCCAGTAAGACAAACGAAGAGTTGTATTTTTAAAAAGATCTTGTTTATATAAGTCATTCACATGAACTTTGAGACCCAATTCACACATCTGAGCACCCTGGATTAGCATAGTTTGTTTTCTTTCCCACTCTCTCTGCTGGGTGTACAAGTTCTTTCTCTGTTCACAAGCCCAACGTCCACGTGGTTTTGACTGTGTGGGGAAAAAATGGCTTGAAAAAACGAACTCCTGTGAAGGCTCCAGGTGGTCTAGCCAGAGGACGAAACGGCGGTTTTGTTAGTGGACAAACGGTGGCAGTGTGCACAGAGTGACTAGAAGACGGAGAGCAACTGTGTTGGCCGAGCAGGGTCAGGACACAGCGGTTACACTTAAAGAGGACTGCAGGCAGACCTGGCTTGCAAGAGCATTTAAGCAGCCGTTTCTATTGCCAGCCTATTAGCCAGATCTTCTTTCAATGCCCCGGCCCAGGAAAGTGTTATATAAAAGAAACTAGGTGGCTCGCTACTGTTAAATAGGAGCAGTGTCACGGACCTTGCAAAAAATGTAGGGCATTCCCAGTTTACATGAGTACAGGATAATCGAGTAGATTCCCAGTCCCCAGAGGGACTATAAAACCCGCTTTGCTTCTGAGCTGAGCTCCCCAAGATGAGATTTGCCCTGCATGTATCAGCTCCTTCACCCTCCTTGGTAACTTCTGCCCTCAAAAGAGCGAGGGAGAGGTTGCTAAGGCGGCCTTTCAGGTGGTACAAGGAACGCGGCAGCAAGGCCGAGCTGTCAGATCACCTCAGCGATCTGACCGAAAGGTGTTGGTTCGGGGCCCCTTTTGCACAGAAGGTACAGGAGAGAAACTTTTAAAACATCCCAGCAGCAAAACGGGTCCGGTTCTCCTACCCCTTACCTTAAGAACTCCTTATTTAAGAACAGCTGAAGTGAAACGAGGCATATTTAACGGGCGGGCCCTTGACTGAAGGGAGGCGGCCGCTACTGTCTCAACGGCTGCCGCCCTCGCCCCCTGTGGCGGAGCCACTTGGTATCTCCCTTCTTCCCCCCCTCCCCCCCCCCTCCCCCGAGGAGGTGGTTTCACACACACCCTACCCGAGGGAGAGGCGTGGTTTGTCCCGCCCCCTTTCTCCATATTAATGAGCGCGAGCAGGCAGGCGCCGGCGTAGGGAGGTGGCGCGCGGTCGCCCCGCCCCGCCGCTGTGGCGGCGGGGCGGGGCGACCGCGCGCCACCTCCCTACGCCGGCGCGCGCCCCGCCCCCCGCGGTGAATATTGATGAGGCGTGATGCGCGGCGTGGTGTCGTCTCGGGCGGCGCGGCCGGCGATTGGCCGGATGCGTGTGTGCGCGCTGACGCGTGTCGCGGCGGTGCGGGTCCCGATTGCTGCAGCCGCTTGTCAGTGTGACGAAGATTGGCACCCAGGTAAGCGCTGTCACTCAAACCCGCTCCCAGCCAAGCCAAGCCAGCCATCCATCACGGCGCGCCCGCCGCCACCGCCGGCCGGGCTCAGGCCTACCACCACACCGGCGCGGGGAGGGGGGCGGCTGGGGAAGGAGCCCGGGGCGGAGGGGGGGGGGGAAACCCGGCAGGCGGAACAGCGGGGAGGGGGCACCCGCTACTCCGCAACTGGCCCAGAGAGGGGGGGGGTGAGGGGGGGTTAGGGGCGGTGGCGCGGGGAGGGGAAGGGAAAGGAGGCGGGAGGGGGGGGGGAGGGGGAGCAAGGAAATTTCTGGAACGGCCGCCGTGTAACCGTTGTCTCTTGTGGGGGCGCGCGCCGGCGCCGGTCGCGCGCACGCGGGGGCGCGGGCGGAGAGGGGAGATGGGGCGAGAGAGAGAAGGGAGCGCGGGCCGCGGCTCGGCGCCGCGCGGAGGGAGGAGGGGGAGGAGGAGGAGGAGGAGGAGGAGGAGGGGGCGACGGGAGGGAGGGGGGAGGCGACGTGATGGCTTAAAGGGCCAGCGCCGCGTTGGCAGGCGTTCCTTGGGGTGGGGGGTTGGGGGGGGGGCAGGGGCTCGGGCTCTCTGGGGTCCTCCTCGCCCACGCCAACCTGCCAGACCCGGCCCAAGCAAGCCCGCGGAGCCCTTGCCTGTGGCAGGGATCAAGCCGCCGCGGCAGCTGCCGCCCCCTCTCCGCACCTGCCCTGGCCCGGCCGGGCGCGGCCCCCAGAAAGGGGGAGGAAAGGGGTTGCCGACTGCAGTTGGCCGCTGCGGACGCCCGTGGGGTGCCGGCCGGCGTGGAGCGTTGACACCCCCCCACCCCACCCCCCCAAGACCAACACCTGCCTGGTGCCGCTTCGGTGGCGGCCCGGCCCCCGGGAGAGCGGGGGCTGGCTTCCTCGCCGCCGTCTCCCCTCTTATTCATAGAAAGCAGATTCTGTTAGCGGCTGGCACTTGGGGCAGTGTGCGCAGTTCTGGCGTGAAGTGGTTTCTTCCTTTTTTTTTTTTTTTTTTTTTAAGTTTTTGATGTGACCTCATTGTCTCTTGGCTCGGTTACGAGTAGAGACTTCTTGACACCTAGACCGAGGCTTCCTGAGTGTTTACACAGCCGCAATTAGGAGCTGAAACTTGACGTTGCCCAGAGGCCCTGCTTATGATGTGTGTAAACAATAATAAATCAAGTGCTGGTTTTATCCTGAAATATTGCCTCAATTAGACACATGTCCCGGGTCTCCGTGGAGCAGTCGATAGCTTTCCCTCATTCCCACAACGCCAGCTGTATGGCCCAGAGCTCACCAGATAAAAATTTAAGTAGTTAACATGTCTGATACTTCTATGTGTAGCTTATCGCTATCTTTTTTATTAAATATTTTCTATTGTCCTAAATGGGAACATACGATGTAATTTTAGAGACACAGTCACAGTATTTTTTTATTTTGTCAATCTGCTGGTGCAGTTTGTGACCCCTTTTTGTCAATCTGCTGGTGCAGTTTGTGACCCCTTTTTGTCAGTTTCACCTAAGTAAATGACTAGCGAGGTTTTGGGAGGGAGAATGAGATTCTAGGTCTGGTATGATACCATTACAAGTGAATTTTTATGCTGTGCAGTGAATTACTACCTTTTTTTTTTAACCTTTTTTTTTTTTTTCTTTGGTCTCATGCAGTTAAAAGCTGTCGAGGCAAGATTAATTTTTGTCCTTGCTCCTATTTGGAATATGATGTGTGTATTCCATTAAAAAGATCACCGGAATAGGGAGCATGGACAATGTGTTCTGGTCTGTGGATGTTGGAAAACACTTGAGCCAGCATCCTATGGAGGCTAATAGGAGGGTGTAGATAACTTTCAATGTATGCTAAATGTCTCATCTAACTGTTTTATAAAAACACTAAAGAATTCTTTCTTAGTCTTTACAAAAACATGCACATACAGTCAGTTCATAATACTGTTAATAATTTTGTTCTAGAGCATGCTCTGCACAAGGTTTTACCAGTGTAGATTGTTTGATTAAGGGAATTATAACAACTATAGCTTAAGAAATTTATGTGCCTTTCTGTTCTCCGTACTGTGAATACACTTACAGGTTGTTCCATTTCCTCTATGGGATATAACTGTTTATGGTCTGCCTGTGCTATGGGGTTATATCTCTTTAGTTATATATGTGTAGTTAAAGTGATACAGCTTCTGCAGCTGGGTAAGCACTGAAGTCTTGTTTAAGAATGAGTCCTGGTTAGTCCCTGTCAGCTGTACGTACAAACTTTATGAATTATACTGAATCGGGAAACAAATTGTTGTGATTGTATCAGAAATCTTCCTATGCATTTCCAAACCTTGTAATAGGTAGAGTATCAAGCAGTAATGAGTGCATTTTCTAAATAGCTCTGTAAAATAAAACTTCAGAATTATCATTTTCTGAGTTTGTGTGTAGCGCCATAGATAATTATTACATTTAAGTTTTCAAAAACTTTTGAGTAAAAAAGCCCAAAACGTTTCACATTTATTTAGTCTGAAGAAACAGTTTCACGCTTCTTGGTATGTCATTGTTTTTAATCTATCCAAAATAAATAATTTTGATTATTTTTTTTTTCAACATGTTTTTACTGTTGATTGTTACTGCTTTACATATTTTTTTTGTCATGATTAAAGTATCTACAGGAAAACTTCAGTGTAGGTTTCACCGTTTTCTTAATGTGAGCTTCAGTTAAATGCTGAAAGGCATAGCTCCATTTACTTCATTCACAGGGTAGAGACAGGTAGTGTAGAGG
Source organism: Numenius arquata (assembly GCF_964106895.1). Lineage (NCBI taxonomy): Eukaryota > Metazoa > Chordata > Aves > Charadriiformes > Scolopacidae > Numenius > Numenius arquata. The sequence continues at coordinate 44,532,378 of NC_133576.1, forward strand.
CTATTGTACTGCACTGAGACTTTGAAGACTGGTACTGCTTATTCTCATTGATCTCCTGAGTAATTCTGAGGCATGTATTTTTTTTTTTTTATCTGTGCCTGTGTATCCTTGACTACATAAATTGAACACTAATACCTGTCTCCTATCTGAAGTGGGTCTTATCATGTAGTTAAAGTGCTTTACTGGACTGGAATTTATCTTGTTACTGTTTCCTATGGGCTAATAGGAAAACTGAGAATTCTTCATATTTTGTGTATGGGGTTTTATTTTGTATTTGGAAATTTCACTTTGGCATGTAACAAGTTAGTCTAATATTAAAGTAACTTACAGCCTTGATTTGTAGTCTTTCTTAATCTAGACACAATTTTAAAGATTCAGATTGTTTATTGAACATAAAAATAACATTTTAAAACTAAGTCCTTGCAGTCTTCCATTAGTGCAACTGAAAGGAGTTTAGAATTAGATTTAATTAGAATTAAATATATGTATTTATTCTAAATACTTCAGTCTTATGAAATGGATGTGTCTTCCAGAAGCTGTACTTCCTTTTTCAGAATTTTGGTTTCCAACTGTATTTTTCTCATACCTTTCCCTGTGTTGTAAATGCAGTGCTGTAATAAAGTCGTAATAATTCTGATTGCTACCACAGCAAGTTTAGAAGTGTTTAGGAGTAATTCAATTTCCTGGAAAAGAATAATTCTTTTGCTGTTATTAAGCACTGTACTAACAGCCAAGGGTGAATGATCCACAAACCCACTACCGTGGTAGTGGAACTGCTTGTTCTGATGGCTCTGTTAATGTCCTGAATGAAGAAGGATGTAGTCCAAATGGTATTGCAGACTATTATGTAGTGGTCTGGGAGCCAAATGTTACCTCTGCGAAACTGGCACACATGTGAAAGCTTACAATAAAGCAGATTAATATCTTTATTTTGGTGTAAGTAAGACTGAATTAATTTTTTGTGTGTGTGAAATGTAAAATTCCACAAATTACTTCCCTCTTGTAGCAGCTGGTTGCTTCACTGTCACTTGTTAAAGTCTGTAGGTTTACAAATGATAAGTCTCTGGGGGGAGGTTATTTTACCACAGCTCAATGCTGTACAAAATGTAAAACAACTTACTGCTCTCCTAAGCAAGAGGATTCCAAGACCAAGAAAAAAAGCTGCTGATAGAGTTCTTTCCTTTGCTTACTTCCTACCAGGTGTTACCAAAGTATTTTACCCAGACCACTATAGGTCTTCCTAAGATAATTGTATGCTGAAGTATTCGCCTTTGTTAGCAGGTTCTTCACTTTAAGATTGTTTCATGTTGTAACTGTAGAACACGGGTATCATCAAATGGAACTAGGAGTGGGGTAGAAAATAAAATGACAACACCAAGAGTCTGAAATACCAGTCTTCGTTGTTAATGGAGCACTGGCATACTTTCATGAAGTTGGTAAAGGGCAGTAACTGGTTCCCCTGCCAGCAGCATGGGGATACCAAGTCTTGTCTGTTACTGAAGGACAAAAAGGAAGTTGTTGTTAGAAGTGGAAATAAAACTTAGGTCTGCTTCTCATCACATGCTTGCTTATCATCCTTCGTATGAACATGCTTGTTTGTTTTTAATATAGCAACTACTCCAGGCCATGTTGTTCTAATTTTTTTTCTACATATGTGTATAAAAGAGCTATTTGCTATTAAACAGGAAGTCCATTTAAGTACTTAGTCAAAAGGTGATTTTTGAAAATGGGAGCTATGTGGTTGTGATAATCATGTACTATCCCTTAGCCTGCTATACCTATGGTCTGTAACTGTCGTCTTCTACAGCTGACAGTACATTCAGGTAAAAAAGCAGAATATGGTAGCTTACTGCTGGTCTACTAAAAGAGGGATCTGGTTTTTTTTAAATCACCAATTCCAGTTTATATTTTATATGTGAGGTTTTCAAATGGCTTGTGCTTTTTCTTGAGGACAGAGGAAACTAGGAAATGTAGCTATACTTCACATCCTGCTTAGTTTTTTCAAATTACATAGCAAACAAAAGAAAGGGAAAAGGATATTATAATGCTCACTACTGAAAAATAAAGTCCAAGTCTTTTATATTCAAAGGAAACAGAGGCAATTATGAAACAGAAATTGGAGCATTATACATGTTTAACATACCTAGAGAATATGGGAATGAAAATGTGTGCTATGTTGTTAATTTTATAACTAAAGAATTTGAATTTACAGATCAGTCTATGATTGCTTAATTTACATGTGTTCTAGATGATTTATGCGTGTTCTAGGCCATAGTAGCAATGCCAAGAGTAAGTTACCTGGTTTGGGTTGGGGTTTTTTTGAGATGTTGTTTTCAGTAGCTTATTTCTTAGTCATACTGAAATTTGCCATGATGAGTATGTTTGAGCAGGGTTATTCGGGAAACGTTAAGCTAAAATGACTGAGCATTCTGAAAATGACTTTAAGAGAAAGTAAATTTGTTAATTTAAAGCGGGGGGGGGGAGGAATGCTTGTTTTGGCTTATGTAAGAGCGTATCAACACTTAGTTCTGGAATTGAGTGTTGCAGAGGAGAGAGGGGAAGAGAGCATAAACATTCACATGGAGTGTATGGGTGTTCCTCGAGAAACTTCAACAAATCATAAGCGCTAGAAAACCTGGTTCATGCATGTTATTCAGCAAATATTTGTTAACTAAACTATCTGAATATTCCATGTAACATGAGTATCTTCCTGTCTGTTGGTCCTTGCATGTCACCTGACTGTGCAGTCATCATCTGGACCAAGTAGTTAAGCATGATGCATCCCACAGCAGTAGGTGCTGGGTAAGTTTAATCCTAAATAGTCTTTCTTTATCTGTGCTTCTCCCCCAACCCCAGAACACTTAGGCAGCAGTTTTACTCATGGAGCGATGAAGGCTGGTGCTCAGGGAGAGGTGGGGAACAGAGATTGAAGCTTGGTGGAAATGGAGTAGGCCCAGGAACCGGAAAAGAATGGTACTAGCAAAATCACAAATGGTCAGAGATCGGGGAAATGAGAGAGAGCAAGAGGTGAGAAAGATGACAAGCTGTACGTTGGTGTGGAAGGGTAGTGTGAGGCTGAAGAGCAGAAAAAACATGGATAGGAAAGTAAGGGAGCATGAAGAGCGTTGGCAGCAGGAACAGTAGAGGCTGGAACACAGCATGTCTTCCTTGAAAAAACTATTTGAACTGATTGTTTCTCGTTCACCATTACTAAAGAGTTGTAGACAAAGTGGAGCAGGAAATGAATTTTTATTTAATCCCCATTTTGAAAAGAAAGTAGCAGTTCATTTTAGGGCCTATGCTTAGCAGCAAGACAAAGTTGTTCATGTTCGACCAAATGTTAGAGTCAAAAGAGGGAAAGGTCTGCAAAAGTTACTGACCAATTGGAACTGGATTTGACAGCAAGTTGCAGGACCAGGATGTTGTGTCCCTTCAGTTTATACAGCTATTCCCAGTTAATGCTTGGTTCATTGACAGGCTCATTATTTCTGAAATCATAAAGGACATAAAAATGAGATAATCGACAATGGAACATCTTAGTTTTGATCAAGTGTTTAAATGTGAAAAATGTGTAGAGAGGATTTTCTTATGCATTCAACATCTTAAGTCCATTTTAAATGCAGTTATTAAATAAAACTCTTCATCCTTTAAGTTTTCTTCAGTAGCATTAGGAATTAAATCTTTCATGGAAAGAATAATTAGAAACTTTTATGGTTTTATAATAAAAATGGTGGAAAACTTACATATGCTTACATTGTAAAGTAATGCATGTAAAGCAATAAAGGCATAGTGAGATTGGTGGTTATTCTGTGTCATCTTTATGAAACCGCAAAGTATAAACACAAAACAAGATTAATTTTAGTTGTAGTTTATTGGGTGCTGATACAAATCATGATTCAAATAGGATTTCCCATTGCTTTGGTTTAGTTTGCCTGGAAGGGTATGATAAAATTATTATCTCCTGAAATAAAGAGATTTGCTATACAGTTGTGTGGGTATTCCAAAGGCTTCAATGGCAGAGGAACGGAATTGTGCCTAGCACATACGCAAACCTGTTTTTTTGTTGTTGTTTGTTTGTTTTGTGGTTTTTTTTAAATAATGAAATTATGTTTCAAAAAGTAATTAAATATCATTTAAGTAGGAAAGTTGTACCAGAGTCACTTCCAGCTGTGGAATTGCTGCTACGTGCCCTCTGGTACATAAGAGGTTTTTGGTAGTCTCTCTAATGTAGTCCTCTTACCATGATAGCAGCAAGGCAGATACTACACTATCTTCTTGATTTTGGGTCTAAAATGTTACGATGACAGCACACTGGGTAAATACTGAGAGCAAAAAAAAATACTTCTCTGTCCTGTGGCAAGTAGACATGTGTGAGGAATCGTGATGTATATGCTAGGATTCACAAGCAAGAACCATAAAATTTCTTCAGTTTGCGGTGTTAATACAGGAATAAAAAAACGTAAAGGAATCTTTATTTACTATGTGAATATTGGGAATGAATGAGGGAGTGATGGGAAATATTTTTGTGCTCTCTCATACCCTAATCCCTCAGAAGTCTTGGAGCAATTAAAGAAGGAAGGGTTTCCTTTCCACCGAGTTTTGTTTTCTTTATACCAAAATTTCTGTTTAGTCCCCCCAATTCCTTACTATTACTTTATGGAACTAATAAAGCAGGATCAAATTACGGTGTGAAATGGGTAGGAGAAACTGAGATGCTGCAGTAAGTTTCTTGAATTTGACAATCTTTTAATAGTTAGAAGAATGAGGTTTTAATTTTGCAGGAAGTAGGAGAGCAACCTGAGGATTTCCTTCTGCAATGCTAAGAGCTACTTGTAGGTAGGATACCTAGCATACTGAGATGACATTATTTTATGACTAGGTTGGATAGGATTTCTCATCTTCCTTGTTGTTAAGAAGCACCGTGGTAAATTGGTCATTGCATGAACATGATTATGCATGTTTTCCAAGAAATACGCTGGTGTAAACACAAGGGATGTATGCAGAATTAAGGAGCTGAGGTTCTCCAAAAGACCTAGATGCCCTTAATTCTGTTTTTGTTGTTGTGCCTTGAGAAATTTATATTATCTTATGCATCCTTAATATCCATTTTATTGGTTACTGCATATGCAATTGTAGCTTGTAAAATGGCACATTTTTTACAATATTTTTATTCATATTTGGTACCTGCAAATAGGAGAATTTCCAGAATTCATTTAAAATACTGAAAGCAGGGTTTACACAAAGAGTTAATTGCTAAAGGGACACAGATCTTTTCATGAGATGGTGTGTTGTTTGTCATGTTGTGTGACATTGTGTGGTGATGCTTGGAAGATAGTCTGTGATATAAATACTTGGTATGGCTTGTTAAGTTCTGAAATGGGATATATGAAAAGAGGATGCTGTGAAAGATTAATGGGACAACAAAGCAGTGTATATAGTGTTGGAGAGGTCTTGCTAAATAAAATGTTACATGGTATATATGTTCAAAGTCCTACAGACAAAGAAAGGTTGATGATAGCTTGTATTGTAGCCTGTATTTCTGAAGAAATTTAACCTTAGTGATGGCTTGTAATTTATTTTTAATTTTCAGTTTCTTAAAGTATAATATGCATTCAGTTTTTAAATGTAATCTCATATTCATCAAGATTAATATATAAATAACATTATTGCACCACCAAACAATAGAGGGAAAAATGTGACACAAAGTAAATCTTATTTTACTGCAGCCAAAAATTGGTTTTGTGGCTTTTTAGGGCTTCTCTCCCAGGGAAATTGACAGCATAACTGTTGTGTAATAACTGTTTAGCTGTATCTGCGTAGTGCAACTCCCTGAGGCTGGTATTGTGTTCCTGAACAGGAACATCATCTTTCTAAAAGCATAATATTCTAAATAATGACTATGCTTTGTAAGTACATGAGGTAAAGGAAATGGAAGCCACCTTGCTGCTGAATGAGGAGTACATTCTCATTGAGCACAGTTTTAATAAAGTTGTATGCATCAACTTCATAGTGATTTGTTTGTCTTAATTTTACTGAATGTCTCTTTGTAGGCAGGTTGATGGAGGTAGGCAACCACTGCAGCAAAGGTAGAATGAATCCCTGATGGCATGTTGACATATATACTCTACATATTGCTTCATTATTATTATTTGGATCTATAAAAATATAAATGTGTTGTGATCTTAATGTCTGCTAATATTTTTATATGTGAATGCATGTACAGGTCTTTGTTTCTTTCTAGCTGACATACAAAATGAGAGAATGACCGAACAGAGGGTTCTTCTACGCTTGAATGAACAAAGTCATATTTTGCGTTGTAGTTAAAAGTTCAATCATGATACGCTTTTTAAGTGACAAACCAAGTTGGTCTTGGGTTTGGTTTCATAGTTAAATATCTTCTTTATTATGATAACATGACTTTAAAGCTTGTCTCCAAGAGTAATAAAGGAAAAAAGGAATTGGCAATAGTAATTCCAAGTTTAGGCTCCACAGTGCCTTGGTATTGTCTCCATCCTTTAACAGGTGTATCTGCTCCCTGTTCTTGCCCCCACTGGGATATGCAAGAGGACATAACATGCAAGTTCAGATCTCTTGTTTTCTTGTCTGATATGTTTTAGGCTAGACTCTAATCTTAATTGCTGTCAGGTGTCTCTTGGAAGAAGGCAATATGACTGCAATGTCCTCTGGCTCCTTCTCCACCAAACCTTTTCATCTGCAGCGTCGTTCACCTTAGCCTGCATTTCTTCAGTACTTCTTTCTGCTCTCAATATCTGGATATGCTGTCTAGAAACTTGACTATTTTGAGAGTTTCAGCTGAAGGCTTTGCAGGCAAGGGCTACTTCTTCATACATGAAATATTTTTGACTGACCAGATCTGACAGCAGTAGCACTATTGTTTCTTTGCTGCAGTTGTTTCTGAATGAAGGGAACAGGTTTTTCAGATTTGCAATGGTGAAGCAGTTCTTTATGTCTGAGCAGAGACAAGGAATAGATAATCCCAATTTATCTGGCAGTGACCTACATTCAGAAGATGCTATGAATAGTGACAAGTTCTCTATTTGAAAATAGCCCAGCAAGTTGAGGTGGGTGAAAATGTGTACCAAAATTATAGATGGTAGAAAGCATGTGAAGAAAGGAATAGGAGGGTACACTGTCTTCTCAGAGCAGAATTAAGAAGATGCAAAAATGAGAGAAGCCCATTCTTTGGGGACATAGCTCTTTGACAATTTAAGAGAAAGTGGTAAGAACTTTTAATGTGTTGTTTGCCCCTTGAGGCATCAGGACTAGGTGTATCAATTTGGACTGAAATTCCTTCTAACTCAGTATTTAATCTCTAACCAATGACTGAAACTTATACTGCCTTATAGCTCTTCAAAGTGTCTTCCTTGCTCGTTTAGAGCTAGGTTTCATGAACCAGAGGTGGCATCTATATTGAGTGTCTCCTAGCATTTTGTTTTATTGTGCACTTGTCTGAAAAACATTACTTTTACACTACGCATGGATAAATTTTGGTTTTCAAATCCAAATACCGACTTCATTTCACTTTCAAAAATGTTGGAGTTGCTTTCATTCCAGTTCTTATGCAATTGGCAAAACTGGGAACCCAGGAACTTTATGTGAGAAAGTGAGATAATCTGATTCAAGATCTCAGCTGTGTGTTTTAGCCATCAGATGATTTCAGATGGACTTTGTCCAACATCAGTGTCTGGAACTTCTCCCAGGATAGTTTTGCAGGGTTTTTTTAATGCTTTTCAGCAGTTGTGTTTTCTAAATACATTTTCACAACCTTTGCTACTTTGCTTCACAATTATTACTACTTTTTAAAAAGTAGCTTTAATATATCAAACAGGTGCTATTAAATTACCACTTAAAATTACTGTAATTATATTTAATTTTTGTAAAGCTTCTTAAAATTGCAGAATAATCCTGTAGCAGAAGCTGTCTTCACAGAACACGTGATCCTAATAATGGTTTGCACCTCTTCCTATAGTCTGTTATTTTTTATCATGTAGTAGATTACTTGATCATAGCCATTGTTAGAATTCCATGTTAAAATGAAAGCATGATTATGAAGGAGATTTAAATTTTTAAAAAGTCTTTCACCTTTCTTAGTTTCATGCTTAATTTTTACAACACTGATGAGTTATTCCTATTTGCATTTTGTAGTTTTATTTTGGGGATGTGTCTTGCCTAGTCTAAGCAGACAGGCATGGAGCCAGAGTGTAAAATATAAAGGCTGAACAGCAAGCGAGTTGGCAGTCCAAATGTAGCTTTCTGTTAGAGGTATCAGCAAAGACAAAGATAAATATGGAGAATGAATGGAATAAGATGAGGGAAAGTTCAAATAATAGTATGGGACAGTGGGTGTGATTACAGATTATTAAAAATGCCCCAAAAATTTTGCAAAACCTGCAAAAAAAAATCCACTTTAATTAAACTTGTGGAGGGAACCACATAATAAATGTAAATATTTCCTTTAATCATTGTCTCAAAGTATGTTCTATGTTGTTGTCTCCTTCTGAATATTTCTCTATTGGTTTTTAGGTTTCTGTCCTCTTTGTACATCAGTGGGATTCCCTCTGCTGGAAAAAAATAATGTCTCCTTCAACCCATTGAAGGAAAGGGGTGAGCACCTTTCTCATGGCCAATATTTTATCTTATTTAGAAAGCAGTGTGCCCTGGAAGCAAATACCATTATGTATTTTGGTGAAAAGTGAAGCCAGTTGTAGATGCTTTTCATGTGTCGAACAGGCTTGCTGTTTTGATTTTTGTTTCTTTTTAATTTTGTATGTGAATATAAGGGTCTATGTTACAGAGCAAGTGCCAGGACTAAAGTTAAATAAGAATGAACAACTCGCCATTCTGAATCTGCCAATCGTCCATTTCTCTCTGAAAGACTTCAAAAGAACGTGTGTAGGGGAAAATTAGAAGGAGCGACTACTTGTTAACAAGTCTGTTGGGTAGTTTCTTCACAACCCTAAGACAGTTAGTGGTTAGTTTATACCCCGAAGCATAACTATTTATATCTCTTACAAACATCTGTTGTAGCTTGTATATGTTAAATATGATATTACTGAACTCCAACAGCTTACTTGCACCTTATGTTAACATTACTGGGTGGTCCCTTTGCTTTTAATTACGAAGGAGTAAGTAGAGCAAGTGAAGAGTGATGTGTGTTAAGTGATCATTTTGTGTACATGTTTCAGCTCATCTTTAATCTCTTCTCTTAGATACTCCCTAATTTGCACAAAGTCTCCACATTTCTAATTACAATTGCTCTTCTTAATTTAGTTTCCTTTCTACTCTATGTTTTACCTTCATACTTATTTTTATTAAAGGCTTGAATTTTTTTTTCTTTCGCTTTGTTTTGCAGAACACAATGATTGTTTTATGAATTCCCTTTTGCCACAGATATCAATGGAGTTTCTGATTGCAGTTCACGCATCAGCTTCCAGTTTACATGACCTTAAACATTTCCTTGGGTTTTCCTCATGCTTTGTTTTCAAAATAAATAGCATGAGGGTTAATTCTGTTCTGCATGAAGCAGACTGGCTGACTCTCTCAGCCTCGGGTTTATTTTTTTTTTTATTTATAACTCTTTGAATATAACACAAATGTACAGTTTTCCTTCTTCTATGATTTAACAAAGAATAACTGTTTTTTTTAGAGCTAAGTTGTCCAGAAGTCATGTGTTCTTAGGCCCACTTCAGATACCTTAGGCCATATAGTATTTGGTGTAGCTGTGCTGGTAAAAGATGGTCCTGCTGTGAGTTGATAATCGCCACACATGAGCCAGAAATTACCACACTAATAGGTCAGCCAAGAGCAGGGGTTGTATGAGTGCACAGCAATGTGCTTCAGAAAAAGTCAGCTGGTTTACATCATAGCCACCTTTAACAGCGGGTTGAACGAGCCTAGCTGACTTTATGTAAAAAGGATCAGAAATCATTCACGTGTTCTGTGGGCTCAGTGGTAGAGCTGTGGAAGTAATTAGCTCTGGCAGGGTGGCAGTGATGAACATCTGGGAGCGACACCAGCTCTGTCTAGCATCATTGTTTGCAGAATGAACATCTGCTTAGGCTGTGTATCTGCTAAGTAGAACTGGATGCTGTATCCTAAATTAGGTTATAAAAGCTGAATGTGTAAATACCTTTTTGGTTATTTTTCTTAAAGTTTAACATAGTTTGTCTCAACCACTACTGGGTAATGAGAAGATGTTTCTCTTTAGTGAACCAAAGTAATTCCTCAGTAATTGCCTCAATTTAAGTATGTGATTAGCTCAATTTGTTCTTCTTGATTTGCAGTAGTTGTCTTCACTAAATCTCATCAGTTGCTATCTTGCCTAATAGCTTAATCTTCTTCTAATGTAATTATAAGTCAGAGGGGAAGCTGTTATGGGAAATAAAGAATATACCCATGTAGAATTCTTTCCAGCCATTCCCCTAGGAGACAATAAGGCAAAAGTCCTTCTTGATGAAATAATCTATGGATCTAGCTCAAAGCTGTGCACCTCTTTTTTTCCTTCGTATGGCCTGAGGGATTTCCAGATGTGGAATGTCTCTTCCTTATGGAAATCTGGAAGGAAGGGTTGGTCCAGCTTGTCTGATTCTCCAGAAATTCTTGCCATGTCCTGTTTTCTTCACCAGTTTACAAGGGTTATCTTTGTTGCTTCCCTCTCCATGTTGTTCTTTGTGTCACTAATATGATCTCACATCCTTACTTAGCTCTAAGACAATCTTCCTCCTCTATGACTGTTTTACCTTTTCTTATCTCCTCCTTTCTGACTAAGAACTTGATCTTTGTCCTACAGCCAGCCAATTTCTCTAACAGCATTTTGTGAGGCACTTCTTCAGCTTCTAAAACAATCACTGAATAGTGTTTGCTCTTTCTTTGTTGATCTGTTCAACTATCCTGCTTTTATTTTGAGGGTCATACATCCTAGTGGAATGCAATGGTGAAGGAAAGATTTAAAAATAGTTGAAAAATTTGTAGTTATTGAACACATTACAAAGAAAAAAGGTATTGTTTCAGATCTTAAACTGGTGAAAATTCTCATACTTTGATACTGACATAAGTGGAAGAGAGCAGAAAACCTGGAATTAATACCTGGATGTAATCTTTCTCAAGACCTGAGCTCTGTCTTCTTTTTTTAATATGAGTATTTTTTCATAGTAGCTAAACATTAGGACTCCTATGTGTCAAGGAAAATTGAGTTCTATGGTAATATTTAATGGTAATACCTTAATGAATTATGTGGTTTCAGTTGTAATGGCTGCTAATCTGACAAGAAAATGAAATGTAAATTAGTAATTTGATGGATAAATGATCTGGTGGTGATGCTATGCTAAATGGTTTGTTTTTTTTTTAAAATTACTGAATGTCCAACTTTAAAAAAATGTTTAACTCATCTGGACATGGACTCCAGCTAATCCTTAGAGAGAATAACATACATAAATTTATTTCTGTTGTAAATCTTATTAAAATTAATATTTCCCAAGTTATCAAATGTCTGTGAAAATGAGACTTCTGAATTCATAGGTTGCTTTTCAAACTATATAATCACATAGGCCCAGTTGCTTAAAAGTTGTTAGATATTGTTCCATTCTTTGTTGAGCCTTAAATAATTTGGATGGTAGATTGCTGATGTCAGAAGTGATTTGAGACTTCAGTTTGCACAAGTAATTTCAGGCCCTGACTTGAGGATGTGAGATTTGTACTCATAAGTAAATAGGGTATTCCTTAACACTTCTTATATTTGGTTCATTGGTTGTAGACTATTGTTATTTCAGTTACAGTAATGCTCAATGTGGTGTTAGGTTTTTCAAAACACAGGAACGTCCGTCTTTGCCTGTTTGTAGATTTTTATGTATTCCCTTAGAATAAGTTAGTTAAGTAGTGCAGAAATAAAAAGTTCACTTGAAGTTTGTGAATGTAAAAGAACCTCAGCCTCTTAATAAAAATCTATGTTAAAATATGAAATGATACAGTGAACTTTTCGGTGATTAAATGTGTTGCATTTTCCAACTTGTATGTTTTTTGTTTGTTTGAGAAATGCACATAGCTATCATTGTAAATAAACTCACTGATTTTGGGGGTGGAGGTGTGCATAAATCTTTTTTCATCTTTTAGAACTGGATTCTAAGTGGTCACTTTTGTAACTGACTTTTTTCTTTTTTTAAAGAATATTTGTTCATACTTATGATGATTTGACATAATTAACATTTTATTAACCATGATGGCAACACAGACATTAAGTATAGACAACTATCAAGATGGACAACAGGTAGGTGTGGTGTTTTTTTTTCTCTATGAACTAAATACCGCTAGCAAGAGAAAAAAGGTAGTGACTTTTTCCTTAATGCCTGCTTTGGCATTGTTTAAGTGTCTGTTCTGGTTTGTAAAACAAAATCTTTAAAGTGATAAGCTGCTATTTTTTAATACTTGAATAATTATTGAAGGCTTAGTTAATCTTTTCATGACTTTGCTTAACTTCTGGAAGAATGGTTCGATAAGGGGTTTTCTTCTGAATCTGTGCTAGATGATTTGTGGGCTCTAACATTCCTGTTTTTAGGAAAGTCAAATGGGCATCCGTAATATTTTGTGTATATGATACTTCAGTGTTCTTATGTGTCTGCAGATAGATGACATTTACGCAATGCAGTCATAGACTTGTTGGTCTTGTTCAAGTGAAGGATAAATTTAGTTATCTAGAGTTACTACTGCTCTGACTACGTTTAAATTGATGTAATTATGTTGCAGGCTGCAAACTGGTAAAATACTTGAATTCATTTTAATGAGGTTATTGATTAGAACTGCTAATAAGAAAGCTGGTCAGTAGGCTTCCAGTTTCTTCTTTCTGTTAAAAAGCAGCTAGAATAATGAAACATACTCACATATGTCTGGTCACGATGCAGTTTTTTGTACAACAGGCTATATATTGCAACAATTTGAATTGCTAAATTACAATACTGTTAAATGGACACAAATCATGCCAGTGGCCTGTGCTCTGAAGACCTATTTTTACATTACTATGTGTCAGCCCTAAGCGGTAAATGTAAGTTCTTCTGTCAGCAGATGGCAATAGTGGTGAACAGTCAGAAGAAAACCAGCAACTTTTTCCATCTCTTATGTTTATCTGAATGCAGCCTGGGGTTATTAATTTTTTTTTTTTGGTGATGATTGCTTCTTTTATTGCAATTCTAATTTCTCTTGTTCCTGTCACCTACCTTACTACTTTTACTTTATTCCTCCAGGAAATACTTGCCATCCTGTGACACATCAGTGAAAGTAGTACATGTTTTTGTAAAGAATGTATTTGGAGAGAGCATTTTCTTTCTATTTGTTTTGTATTTTAAGCTCTCAGTGACCAAGATAGGCGAGTAATTTGGATGCCTGCTGCTTTTGTAGTTTGGACATGGCCCATAGAAAATAGCTTGCAGTTTTAAGAGAGCTGTTTCCTCCTCCTAGTGTAAGAGAGCCCTAACTGAACATACTCTCTCCCTTCAGACTCTGCAGATGTATGGCTCAACATCTATAATCACTTGTTTGAGTCATCCCCTTTTATTTTGCTCCTCCTTGTCATTAGCCAAGAAATTAATCCATTAATTGCACCTTTTCCTGCAAGCATTCTGGCTAAAAATCATCTTTGCTTGCTGATGAAGCTTTCTGCAATGCAGGCTGCTCTGTTGGGTAGGATATGCTGGCATTTTCTCAGGTTCTGACTTTGCTAGGAGATGGCTTGGCCCTGACGGGTAGTAAAAGCACAAACCTTTTGGTTCTCCCAGACTTCTTGTTGAGAATAGTATAAATTCCTTGTGCTTATGTTGTGTGGAAATAGATTAAATTCTGTCAGTCAGGTTCTCTAGTAGTCTCTGGAGGCCAGCTCTCCTCTCAGAGAGTTCTTGTGAGTGATGTGATATGTACATCTCATGGGAAAAGAGGGCAAGGGATTGCATTCTGTACACTTCCTTTCTGCAGGTGTCAATTCTGGCTGCCTGATGCTATCTGGAACAGTGTCTGTCCTCTACTCAAGATAAAACTTGTTAAGGTTAAAGTAGAAAAAAAAGATTGCAGTGATTTCTTGGTTTTGTACAGATGTTCCTAGTGTTCAAAGGGGAGAAAACCAAGGAGTTTGGGTTGAGCAGTGGAAACTATGACTTTCAGAGGTCAGGTTCCTTTAAGACATTTTACTCTGAAAGAAACTTAGCTGGAGGTGATGGGAAAAACACTTTCAACACCTCCAAAGCACTCAGAAGCATTACCAGCCACCTAGTGCAATTTAGGTGCTCGGTGGTAGCTGTGGTTCTATGTTGTTTTTCCAGCAGTGGCAGATTGTGTAACTATGTGTTAAATGGATTTGTAGAAGCAGTTAACTGTTCTTTTCTCCAGGAGCTTGATATTCCTAAAATAATTTGTTACTACAGTAAGTGAATTTGAGTGGTAAAGGTCAGGCAGGGGAGGTTATGCTCCTGATTATTGAAAGATTGGAGGGACACAGAATATTTACGTTGTTTGTAAGAAAATGTGTGTTTTAATGGACAAGAAAAACTCTTTTCTTCAGTATCTTGATATAATGTACAGTAAGAAATAAGAAAGAAAACTTAAGAGTAGAAACTTTCCTTTTTGTTGTTTTCATCCTGAAGGCTTTTTATGTAGACATCCCCATAAATCTTTTTGAGCAAAAAATTTCCTATTTTTTGCTAGCCTATTCCAAAAATAGCCACTTCAGAAACAAAATGCTTTAACAATTTACTAGTATCTGTCATTCAGAACACGGCTTTAAAATGGGAAACTTGAAGTGGCCTTTACGCTACCCATCAAAAAGTGTTAAGGATTAAAAGAGGGGTTTTGTTACTGCTATGGCTTTTTGTGTAACTGCCAAGTCATACCAACCTTCTGGCAATTTAGTAGCCTTGTGCATTGCTATTTCCTTAGAAAAGAGTACACTTATTTTACGTCAAGCATACAGATTTTCTTATAACTTACTCTTTTTCTACAGATGCAAGTAGTAACAGAGTTAAAAACTGAACAAGATCCCAACTGCTCTGAAACTGATGCCGAAGGGGTGAGTCCTGCGCCTGTAGAATCTCAAACTCCAATGGATGCAGACAAGCAGGCCATTTACAGGTAGTAATGGACTCGTGTTCTGTCTTTTGAAGGGTAAAGAATAGAGGAATTTTTTTTATTTATTTATTTAATAGTAAGTAGCTTAAAATCAAATGATCTCTTGGATAACTGTCTCAATAGTTTGCAGGGAAAGAGTGAGATCAAATTACTTCACTGTCAGTTGTCAGCCAAGAAAAAAAACCTTCCCTTTAATGTGGGATTCTTCAATTTTAGTATAATTTTAAAGCGTATTCTAAAGGTGGCTGCCTTTAAAGCACAAGTGAAATTTAGTAAGCTACTCAGACTGTTGAACTATGGTCACTATTTGTTAAACTGTAGTTTTTATCTTTAATGTAAAAATTTATTTTTTTTTTAGCTAAGTCGATTTTTACTCCCTTTTCTTTAGGAATAACAATCTACTGCCCAGTAATTAGCTCAAACAGGATTAAAGGTTGATGTATAGACACACTAATTTGAGATTTTCAAGTGTTAAATGCTGTGCTAAGCAGTATGCCCGGTTTTGATGAGGTTAAGTGTTCTTTGACTGTAAGTGCTTTATAAAGACAGAATTATTACCAGTTTGCAGTTAAAAAAAAAAACTACCAAAAAAAAAAACAAACCAACAAACCTGAAGCAGGCTTGTACTAATAAAATCGTCGTCTGCTCTGAGCATGATTTCACAGGAGGCCTCTGAGTACAGCCTGGATACTATTCTCAGTTCTGTAAAGTTATTTGTGATGTATAAATAAGGCCCACATTGAAGAAGAAATTAATTTTGTCAGACTTTAAATCTGCATTCATCCTATTTGTAAATCCTAATCCTAATTTCTAATGCACTGTATTAATGTATCTCTTGCCACTCAATTACAGTGAATAAAATAGTATGTCATAGCTTTTTTAGGTTGTGATTGTTCTCTTTATTTAAATATATATATTCTACTGCTTTACATGCCTCTAGCGTGTGTGGTAAATCAAAAAGAAAAAAATACTAAATTTACCAGCATGTTTCTCTATAGCCAGTGGTGTTATATGCAGTCTCTTCCAAAACTTGTCTTTGTTTCTTGCATGAGTGATGGTTACATGAGCTAGATGTCTTATTTTTCACTGGTGTACATATAAGATAAAATACTTCCTCATGTATTTTAACTTCTATTCTAGGCACCCACTATTTCCCTTGTTAGCACTATTATTTGAAAAATGTGAACAATCTACACAAGGCTCAGAAGGTACAACTTCTGCTAGTTTTGATGTAGATATTGAAAATTTTGTAAGGAAGCAGGAGAAAGAAGGAAAACCCTTTTTCTGTGAAGATCCAGAAACTGATAATTTGGTAAGTATCAGCTGTTTCATTTATTTCTGAAACAATCATCGCATTTGCCTCTTCTTCCTAATTTCTCAAGTGGTGCTTATAGTTTCACTTCACATTTTTCTTCTACAAGTGATTCTTCTTTATTTTAATGCTGAGAAACGCTTTTTTTTAAACTACTTCTGACCCCTTTCTTCCATCTTGTAAACCTACATTGGACCTTCACAGTTGTTTCCCATTCTAAACTGGCTGAGATCAGTGTGTTGGAGACAAATGGAAACATATGTTTGCCATAGCCAGGTTGACTCAGCAAATCAATTTTGGAGTGTCAAGACATATATTCAAGACATGGCATTCAAGGATCTCCTCCTCCAAGCTCAGGAGAGGTGCATCCCAAAAAAGAAGTCAGACAAAATAGCCAACAGGCCTGTGTGGATGAACAAGGAACTGCTGCACAAGCTCAGGACCAAAAAGGAGGCCTTACTGGGTGGAAGCAGGGACGGGTAGAATGGGCAGAATATAAAGAAACTGTCTGAGTGGCCAGGAACCAGATCAGGCAAGCAAAAGCCCAGGCAGAACTAAATCTAACCAGGGACATCAAAGACAATAAGAAAAACTTCTATAGATATGTCAGGGATAAAGGCAAGACTAGGGAAGTTGTGGGCCCTCTCCGGAAGGAAACGTGAGACCTGGCCTCCCAGTATATGGATAAGGCTGAGCTGCTGAACAACTTTTTTGCCTCAGTCTTCACCGGCAAGGGCTGTAACCACACTGCCCAAGTCATGGAAGGCAAAAACAAGGGCTCTGGGAATGAAGAACTGCCCACAGTAGGAGAAGATCAGGTTCGAGACCTCTTAAGGAACCTGAAGGTGCATAAGTCCATGGGACCTGATGAAATCCACCCATGGGTTCTGAGGGAGCTGGCAGACGAAGTTGCTAAGACACTTTCCATCATATTTGAGAAATCGTGGCAATCTGGCGAAGTTCCCGCTGACTGGAAAAAGGGGAACATAACCCCGATATTCAAAAAAGGAAAAAAAGAAGACCCAGGGAACTATAGGCCAGTCAGCCTCACCTCTGTGCCTGGCAAGATCATGGAGCAGATCCTCCTGGAATCTCTGCTAAGGCACATGGAAAATAAGGAGGTGATTGGTGACAGCCAGCATGGCTTCACCAAGGGCAAATCGTGCCTGACAAATTTGGTGGCCTTTTACAATACTGCCACAGGCTTGGTGGACAAGGGCAGAGCAACAGACGTCATCTACCTGGACTTATGCAAAGCGTTTGACACTGTCCCGCATGACATCCTGGTCTCAAAATTGGAAAAACATGGATTTGGTGGATGGACCGCTCGGTGGATAAGGAACTGGCTGAATGGCTGCACTCACAGGGTTGTGGTCAATGGTTCAATGTCCAATTGGCGGCCAGTGACGAGGGGAGTTCCTCAGGGGTCGGTACTGGGACTAGTGCTGTTCAACATCTTTGTCGGAGACATGGACAGTGGGATAGAGTGCACCCTCTGCAAGTTTGCCGACGACACCAAGCTCCGTGGCACGGTCAACACGCTGGAGGGAAGGGATGCCATCCAGAGGGACCTGGACAGGCTTGAGAGGTGGGCTCGTGCAAATCGCATGAAGTTCAGCCAGGCCAAGTGCAGGGTCCTGCACCTGGGATGTGGCAATCCCAGGCACAAATACAGGTTCGGTGGAGAATGGCTGGAGAGCAGCCCTGAGGAGAAGGACTTGGGGCTGTTGGTGGATGAGAAGGTCAACATGAACCGGCAGTGTGCACTGGCAGCCCAGAAAGCCAACCACATCCTGGGCTGCATCAAGAGAAGTGTGGCCAGCAGGTCGCGGGAGGTGATTCTACCCCTCTACTCTGCGCTCGTGAGACCCCACCTGGAATACTGTGTCCAGCTTTGGAGTCCAACACAGGAAGTTGGGTCTGTTGGAACGGGTCCAGCGGAGGGCCACGAAGATGATCAGAGGGATGGAGCACCTCCCCTATGAAGATAGGCTGAGAGAGCTAGGGTTGTTCAGCCTGGAGAAGAGAAGGCTCCAGGGAGACCTCATAGCAGCCTTCCAATATCTGCAGGGAGCCTGCAGGAGAGCCAGAGAGGGACTCTTTGTCAGGAGATGTAGTGACAGGACAAGGGGTAATGGTTTTAAATTGGAAGAGGGGAGATTTAGATTAGATATTAGGAGGAAAATATTTCCTGTGAGGGTGGTGAGGCACTGGAACAGGTTGCCCAGGGAAGTTGTGGATGCCCCATCCCTGGAAGTGTTCAAGGCCAGGCTGGATGGGGCTTTGAGCAACCTGCTCTAGTGGAGGTGTCCCTGCCCATGGCAGGGGGGTTGGAACCAGATGATCGTTAAGGTCCCTTCCAACTGTAACCATTCTATGATTCTATGATATTTATCAAAAACATGTAATCAATGTAAGTTTTTTCCAGGTGCTATTTTTTTTTTAAAATCAGGGTTTGTCCAGTTAATGTGGGAGAAGAGCTGTTATAAGATGAACTTAGAAACTCTAACATATACAAATATTTTCCTTCATGTCATTGTCTCCTTTAGGCTTTCTGAAAGTCTTTCCCGTGATGAAGCTGTGACTTCCCCAGTCCCTTAATCTCCCTCTCAAATCATATCTCTGGAGAACACCTCTGTTGGCATTCTAGTTTCTAAATTGTCTGTGTCTGTTTGTCTCTTTAGAGTGATGTTGAAACTAGATTTTATCATATTCAAGAGTGTTAGAATTATAGGAGTCAATTGTTTCATTTTTGAAAACCTGTTCCTCTAAGGTGACTGTGTAATAACACAAGTCTTCATCCTCGACGCAACCTCATAGGAGAAGAGGGTACCTAAAATATTGATGTTCTCAAACAAAATTAAATTGATGGGAGATTGTAAACAACAGAAATAGCAATGGTTTAAAATTGATACGTAGAAAGATTTATGTGGGCAAATAATATTCTGTGTGGGAGGCTAAGGTAAGGTACCTGGAGAAAACTCTTCAATAAAACGAAGACTTCAGCAAGAAATAAATCTGAGATGCTGTTCAGGATTGGCAGGAGTGTTGCAGTGAACAGCATGTTAGGAGGGGCACACATTGTTACAAAAAAGGGGTCAATTTTGGCTGCTTTTGCAAACAGCCTAAATAGACATTTCGCATAACTTGATTTCTTTCCAAGCACTTTATGACTAATATTTAGTGTACTTAAGTTCTGGGAAGATAGTATTTAAATAGTGTCATGGAAAATAAAGCTACAAGAGTCTCTATGTATAATTAGACCAGTGTGAGAGTAAAGAAGGCAGAAGACAGTACGTTTTAGAGCGAGGAAAGATTTTACATCTCTAGCTAAAGAGACATAGAAAGTTACCTTCTTAGCTTCTAGTTCTATCCTTTTAATTGTAGGTTACAGTGCCCAGGTTTGAAATACCTTAATATATTGCATCATTGATCTTGGTCTATGTAAGTATACAGTCACCTTAGATTAAATCTTCTTCAAGGTTGGATCAAGTTCACTTTGTGCTAATCCACCTGCAAGAGTCCCTTCAAGAGGTTCTCTTATAGCTTTGGCTGAGGAGCTCTTTGTCTTACAAAAGCTTTAATTTTCTGTTTGGAAACATTTTGGGGCTCAGATGAGGTTTTGGTTTTAAAAGGTGACCAAAAACAATGCCTTTCAGAATGATGGGAAAGCAGCTAGAGGAAGACACATAATATGATACATAATGATACTCTTAGTGTAAATATTCTCAGTTTATAAATGAAGAACTGGTATTGTCCACTTTGACTACAGTTACAACTAGAACAGAACTGAACCCCCAAAATTTCAGTTTAATATCTTAATCCTTAGAACTTTGTGAGCAAATTTTGATGCAGCTCACCTGAGAATATTTATTTGTACAGACAGTGACTCAGTTTTCTAAGGAAATAAAAGCATTGACTTAACTACTAAAACAGTGCCATGAATAAACCCTGTAGCAGAATGACTGTTGTCACTGTAGGAATTAAAAATACAAAAGAAGGAAAAATAAAGGTAAGGGGAAAGAAACGATAATTTTTCTCCTTTAGTTACTGCCCTAGTGCCTTAGTGTGAGCAGCAGTGGTGCAAATTTGGGGGTGGGGGAGGGGGGAGTGCATTATTGAGGGAGAAGGAGATAAATACTTTAGAGCTGTTAGTTTCTGAGGAAGACTAAATTCAGGCTAAAAAGTGCAGTTTACCACATAGGCTAATTTGCACATGTACAAAATCTCCTGGGACCTGTGGTTGTTAAAGAATTAATTGCACACAGAATTCTTCAAATAACATACCAGTTTCAGGATCTTGTGGTTTGACCCACGTATCTTGAAAGTTGACTATCAGGAACACTTATAATTTTGGAATTACTTCTTTATCTCTTTCACTCTGTAATATGGGGTTTCGTTAGTGCTAGTGACCCCTCTGGAGTGCTTCTTGCACATCAGCTGTGAATTTGAAGACACAAAATTTTCCATGGCTCACTCTCCAAAGACTTTTTTGAATGTACTCGCCTCCAATACTTTACTCAAAAATGAGAGAGTTCTGTTCTGCATAAAGCAGGTCTGCTGACTTGCTAAGCCTCAGGTTATTTTCTTCATTTGTAACTCTCTGAATTCAACACAAATATACTGTTTTCCCTTATTTCTCTTATTTCAGTTTCTTTTCAGAAGCACATCTGAAGTCTCATAGTTGGAATGTAGTAGTTCTGGCTTAGTGGATGAGGAAAGAGCAATGGATATGTTTTATCTTGACTTTAGTAAGGCTTTTGACATTGTCTCCTATAATGTTCTCATAGACAAACTGATAAAATATGGATTAGATAAATGAGCAGTGCGATAGACTGAAAACTGGGTGAACTGCTGGGCTCGAAGGATTTCGGTCAGCAGCATGAAGTCCAGTTGAAGGCTGGTCATTAGTGTTGTACTCCAGGGATTGATGCTGAAACCAATACTGTTTAACATCTTTCATGACCTGGCTGATAGGACAGAGTGTACCCTCCACAAGCTTGCAGCTGTTGCAAAACTGGGAGGAGTGGCTGATGAACAGATGGCTGTGCCATTGTTCAGAGGTATTTTGTTGCTTTTGGAGAAATAGGCAGACAGGAATCTCAAGGGGTTCAACAAAGGTTCAGACAAGTCCTGTACCTGGAGAGGAATAACCCCATGCATCAGTACACTCTGGTGGCCAACCAACTGGAAAGCAGCTTTGTGGAAAAAGACCTGACAGTCCTGGTGGACACCAAACCAAGTATGAGACAGCAGTGCATCTTTGCAGCAAAGAAATTCAACATACTGGGGCTGTATTAGGAGGATCGTTGTCAGCAGGTCAAGGGATGTGATCCTTTCCCTCTACTTGGTACTGGTAGGATACATCTGGAATGCTGGGTACGGTTCTGGGCTCCCCACTACTAGGCATAGGCATACTGATGTGAGTCCAGCAAACAACCAAAAAGATAATTAGGAGACTAGAGAATTTCTCGTATGAAGAGAGGCTCAGTGAGCTGGGACTGTTCAGTCTATAGCAGTGAAGGTTTGGGGGGATATTGTCAATGTATCTAAATACCTAATGGGAGATAAAGAAGACAAGACTCTCTGACTTTACTCAGTGGTGCCCAGTGAAAGGGCAAGAAGAAATGGACATAAATTGAAACACGGGAATTTCCATTAAAACATAAGAAAAAACATTTTTACTGTAAGGGTGATTGAATACTGGAGCAGGTTGCCCAGAGAGATTGTGGGGTCTCCACCCTTGCAGATAGTCAAAACCCAACTGGATGTGGCCCTAAGCAACCTGCCCCAGTTGACCTTGCTTTGAGCAGGAGGGTTGGATTAAACAATCTCCAGAGGTCCCTTCCAACCTCAACTATTCTGTGGTTTCTGTGAGCCTTCAAAAATAGGTTTCCCAGAGATCCTGCATGCCTTAGCCTGCTTCATGTGCTTCTGGCTGTACACAAACATTCTGTCAGATATAGCTTGCTTTGGTTGTACATGGGTCTGCTGTGTTCAATTAGTCCGTCCTGCTGATTGACCTGTTTGTGATTTTAGTGGTGACAAAGTCTCTTGGTTTATGTGGTGCTCACCTTTGTTGATGGGCTGCACAAATCCGGCTGATTTTGCTTAAGGTGGATGAGGAAGTATTTATTTGTCTTGTATTCTGTGGCTGCTGAGGTCAGTACTATCTTAAATGGGAACCACATTGCAAAATCCAAAATCTTTGGCATTGAGCTCCTGTTCTGCAGTCATATTGTTAGCTATGACTTTCCATTACTAGATACCAAATGAAATCTGAGTGCAACTTGTCCTCTGTCCTGAAGGCCGAGCACTGAACAGCTGACATTCTGACAGGCTGTTCATTTTGTAAGGGGCAATGAGCAGGAGAGTTTCTGTATTTTCAGCTTGAAATACTGGTGCTTGCAGAGAGAAGGCTGTAGCTTCTCAGTTTTCTCTGCCTTGTGTCACGTAAATGTATACATTCTTATCTAGATTTAAAATCTCTTTTTAGTAGAGAGGGATTCTGATATTGTGCACTTTTGTTATGTATTCTGTTCTTGCTGCCTTCCTTTTTAACTCCGATGTTAAATCAACTGTTCACTCAAAAGGAGAAGCTAGTTAAAGACTGCTAATTGGAACGAGCCAGAAGGGTGGAGCAAGTAGGCCAGACAACGGCTTGCTTTCCACCTGTACTCTTATCTGACCCCAGCAGAATCAAACAAATACAGTGAAAATGCTTGCATGGTAGCAATCATTCAACTCAGAGCCAGAGCTAAACTGAGATGAATTGAATGTTATAGTACTATAAAGAGCCAAATTCAGGTCCTATCTGAAAAGAGTCACAGGCCTGCTTATAGTAAGGAAATTGGTCACTAATTCAGCTGTTTCAGGTTTTTTCCTTTTACTTCTTTTGGAAGTGGCATGAAGAACTCAACTACACAGTTTTTGTGACAATGCTTAAACTAATGGCACCAAAACAGCAGAATATCATTTCAGGCTAATTGACTAGATTACAGAAGTTGTGAAGGGTCACAGATACTGATTGCCAGAATTGTAGGAGGCCCTACAATGTTTCACATTACACACTCACTTGAAATGCCTTGAGTATTCCAAAGGAAAGGTTTGGTTTTAATCCAGAGGACCACAGAATGTTAATCTGGATGGACCAGGCATTAGATCAGTTTGACTAGAAAGGAAGTTCATTAAGAACACTGTAAGATTGTTCTAACTTGAGTAGCTCTTAATAAGCTATGATCTAGATTACCTTGCTACTTTGGTATTATGGTTCCCATTCTAAATCAGCTGGTCTTTTCCTGCATTAGTAGTATAAGGGATTTCTGCATTGGGAAATGCAGGTAGCATCCACCTGATACTTAATGTTAAGGATATCCATGTATTGCTAAGCCTGGCCTGTAAACCAAATTTCAGTCCTTTTTTATTATCTAGATGGAAGGATTCTGGTTTTTTGTAGTTAACCACTCCAGCATTGTCAGTTGGTGATCTTGAAGCATCATACCAAAGGGTTACGGTCAACACAGAGGTGGTGTTAATAGCCTTTTGCAGTGTCTTTCGCAAGTCTGACTTTATCAGACACATGGTCAAAATAGGGTATTTGCAGTGAAATGGATGAGAACATTTCTATAAATATTGATGGGTTCTGGATCGGCCCAGAACTTTGGTATTAGGCTTCAGCATGTTTAGAAGAGCGAATTTCTCAGAAGAGATTGTAAGAATTTGGAAAGAGATGGAAAAAATGGTACTTTCTTGTGGAAGGTTTTTTTTCCCTTAAAAGAATTTTTGAGGTACTCCATGAAATGACCGGATTAAGCATATTTTTAGTTTGATTTACTGGTATGTTCCTATTCTTTTTTCATATGTGCATTCATGTAATAGTCAGCAATGGTTTGTGTTCAAAACCTTCAGCACTAAAAAACCCACAAAACTGTGTTATGGCTTCCCTGAAGCGTGAAGTTTCAGTTATTGTCTTTTTGTTTCAGAGGTGTGTAAGATGTCTCTCTTTCTCCCAAGGAAGAGTGTGTCACAGGAAAACGCAAAGATCTGTTTAACGAAAACGGAGATGTTTCAGTGCTAGCTCCTGTACAGATTTTATCAGCTTGCTCTGAGATGTAAGAAGTTTTGACATTCTAGGTATGTCTTTGGTTTCAAGACAGAATCATCTTCCAGTCAGAAGAGGTGGTTGGTTTTGGACTGAAATTCTTCCAGGAGCTCTAGTCCATCCCTAATAAATACACGAAGAAAGTGGCTTTTCTGTGGTAGTTAGGTGTTTGCTCTTCAAGAACTCTTGGCCACAAACAGAACTTTGAAACTTTTCCCTTCAAATTCACTGACTCTGACCAAAGAGGTTAGACTGTTAAGGGGGGTAAAAGCAAAAGGTACAAGTTCATGATTTTTTGCAGTAAATATTTAGCTCTTATATGCCTAACACGGCATATTATTGGAGCCAGAATTATCCTCTGTCTTGGAATAAGACATTCCAAGGTTTCTTCTACAGGCTTCTCCTGGCTTTCAACAATTTTATTCTCTTTTCTGATTCTTGGTCACTTATGCTGTCCATGTTTCCATTGATCTTCCCTGAACTTGATCCAAGTGCTGATTAGCTGCAAGAAGTGCTGCAGACCTCCCCTCTTCAAATCCTAATTCCTGTGGGAAGGAAGTGGAAGCTGAAGGTTCTGCTTATGTTCTACTTACTAAATTGGTAGTGTACTTTCTTTCCTAGAGCTTTAACTTCCTCCATATCTTTTTGGATTGTTACTTTGCATCCACTATAGTCCTTTTATCAAGCAACAGTACCAGAAGAGGTGGGTTTGCTGTTAAGAACCAGATCTTGATGGTCTGTATTGCTAACTAGAGGTTCCCAGGTGCACATGCTTCTTTCTGGAAGCGTGCTCAGCTGTATCCCCATAGCATGGAGTATCATCTGTTGGAGGTCCTTACCCTTTGCCTCTTAGCCTTTGACATCTGTCTCATTTTCACAGATAAAACAGATCTTGGAGTGAAGCAAATTCTCTTTGTTCTCCACAAGTATTCTTTTGTGGTTAGAACTTATATGGACAGGTTTGTCCATGTCTAAGAACTTGTTCAGCTTGAGGGTTTGCAGATAATTTTTAGAGCTTTCAGATGTCTCAAGACATTCAGTAATTAACATTTCTTTGTTGCTTAATAGTAAGCTAGCCACTGCAGAAACGTCATGTTGTCCCAGAATGGTTCCTGTCTCTTGTATAGCTTCTGTTCAGAGTAAACTCTTGCCATGTGTGGGTGGCTTTTTTAATTTCCCCATATACATAGAACCATAGGATAATAAAAGTAGGATTACAAGTTCAAGAGGTCTGTAGTCCAACCTCCTGCATGAAGTAGGGTCAGCTGTGATGTCAGAGCAGGTTACATACGGCTTTATCAAGTCTAGAAACAATACAAAACAAGGGGTGTTAAATATACTCTCACTTTTGTATTTGAACAGGACACTGGCTTTTTTGAGGACCCCCGAGTTTTTTGTTTCATTTGGGGTAAGGATTTTTGGTTCAGTACCCTCTTCTCAAAGACTATCCTATTGAATTTTTAGTTGTGTCAGGAAAAGTTGTAGTGGTGGTGAAGCCAGCTGATGTCATTTGCATAGTCTTGACTGAACTAGCCATGCTTTTGCATTTCTGAAAAGTTTTCTTGCTATTGTAATGTGCAAAACTGTCTCAAAAAACTCTAGTCATACCTTTCCTAGCTATGTCTTGTAGCTGAGGTCTCAAAATAGAGGAAATGAAAACAAAATACCCCCTCTCCCAGAGTTTGTGTTCTTCCTCTGAAGACCTAAATCGCCCCAGAAATGTTTGATCAGGAAAGTAGGTGAGCTCTGAATATACATACTTTAATTGTTTTTTTGCAAATGAGAGATCATTGGAGTGAGATTACTTGTCAGTATATGGACATTCTTTCATATATGTTATCCATATATATTTGCTATATGTTTATGTTGTGTGCCCTGAAATCCATAAAAAATGGTGGGTATGAGCTGGGGATTATGACTAAAGTAGTGCATAGTGTATTCTATGCCCTTTGCAATGTGTGCTTGAGGCACTGAAAAGACAGGATGCAGGCACAGTCTAAAGCATTTTTAGGGCTAAAGATGTCTCCAGAGTTAATATATGATATATTTATATGTGAATATGATCTGGATAGCAAGAAGTGGAAGTTTTTCAATAATCTTTCTTTCTTTGTTTAATAGTTTACCGTTATCTTTATTTACAGTAGTTTCAATAATATACACATCTCATGGTTACTTCTGCCTTTGTGCATTTCTCTGTAATGATGCTCCAGGTTTATTTCTACAGCTGAAAAGGCTGAATCAATTGGGTTATAAAAATTCATTGTTCTGTGGCATATTCTACTCAGTAGCACTAAATAACAAAAACATGGTAGTTGAAGATTCTAAGGTGTGCCTTTTATGAACGTAGGAATGAAATATTACTACTGCTTGTATCTGTCTAGAAACATTTCTTTGTATTACCTTTGTTCAATGTGGGTGATTTTTATTAGTAGTTCTTGATTTTTATTTTTTTTTTTTTAGTTTCAAGGAAGAAGTGAACTTCTGCGAGCAAATTTAAGCTTGGTCCACCCAGTCTGCAAGAGAGCAGGAACAATATGGCCACAATTAGTGTAGTTGTAAATGAGTAAATAAGTCCTGGTGACAGGCATGGCATATTTACAAAGTTTTGTTTGCCTTCCTAACCACAGTAGCACAACTTCCTGGAAGAGTAGTGTGACTGTGTGTGGCTCTGCAAAAACCTGGATAGTGTTACTAGTTCTTGATTTATGGTTGATTTTGGCTTTTAATTCAATTTTTACTTACTTTAAGTATCAACCATCAATTTGAAACTAAATCTAAGCTGAAGAAAGGACTTTTATTTTGCCTCCAAACAAATGCTGATTAAATAAGTAATATAAATATGGGTAATGGTTTAAGAAAAAAAAACACTCCTGACTGAGCAAAACTAATCACTAATACAGTCAAATATTATGTGCCCAAAGGCGTATTTTTGTTACCTCATTTTAGCTGAATGCTTAAGGCATTCATTAATATATATGTTCTGTGTTGGTCTGCCACACATCAAGAACTCTGTAGTTTAAGCTTTTTTGTCTCTGAAACTCTTTGGCTATTGTAGTATTACAGATTCTAATTCTGAAAGGAGCAGAGTATATTTAAACATAGATGACCTTTATTTTGTGTTAAACTATGGAAATTTAACTAGATTTTTAACTTGGTTGTATTTAAAGGTACTTAAAGACAGTTTAAACAACCACCAGTGCTAAGGGTGGTTTTAGGAGATTGCTGGCTTACATACCTCAGCGCTGGGCCATTGCACTTACTCTTTCAAAAGCTTTTGGTGTCATAGGTTATAAGAGTTACCAGATTTTAATTTGGATCAACTGCCTCAAGTCTCAGCTCAGATTTTTCTGCAGCTGTGCTTTTAAAGATACATGCTTGGGTTTTATTCTTTTTAGCCCTGAGAGGGTATAAGATTTCCTTTTTTGTTACAATTTCTTTTTTTTTTTTTTTTTTTCCCCTCTTCTTTATTTAAACATACAGTTGTCTACACTGGGTGAGTGTCATACAACTGGAATACCTTCTACTGAAAAAATAGGGAAAAGACCTGTCACAATGAAAGCTAAAGCTGTCATGGTGGAGAGGAGAGTACACAAAGAAGTTTGCCTGCCTTGATCTCCTTCAGGTGCTTTGAACAAAGGCAACTTCCGCTTCCAGTTGGCTTCTTTAGTTAAAAGTAATAAGTGGATTACTTAGTAAGCTATCATTTCTGGTCATTGGATTCAGTGCTCTGGCCAAGTAAATGACCCTTCATATAGGACAAATTTTTCCAAATAATGCTAAAATCAAGCTGTGCACTATGTTTCAAAATTATAATCAATTCAGTTTCGTAAAATGGAAGGATATTTTTCTTGGAGATCTAGCATAGCAAGTAAATGTTGGGGATGGCATGCTAAATAAAAAATAAAGTAATTACGCTTGCCAATGTGTTATGTACATACTTGAATGTCCTGGATTTCCTACTGCTTCATAAAAATTTAGGCCATCTGGATTTGGTTTTAGCTTTTGATCTGCTGCCCGTGACCCTTACAATCACCCAAGCTATTTTTATGCAGTATGTAGTACCATTAGCTGTCCAAGCTTATGGGTCTTTTTCTTGCGGTAAGTTTAAGTATTCTCACATCACAAATGTATCTTCTCTACTTCAATTTTTATTTAAACATGGATTTGTTACTGGGTTTAGTGCTCTGTATTTAATGGTTTATATTTCAGAAATGGTCTCCTCACCTGAAAGGGCTTACAAGATTTTGCTTGAGAGTTTTTAATCTTTGTCTTACAATTGCAGAGGAACTTCAAAGCTCTCGGACTGAAGAGCTGTTTGATTACTTTAAGCCTTGTTGAACAATGTGACAAGCTTTGGGACCTCTTTATTGTAATTCTATAGAAAAATAAAAGCTATTGTGTTTTTGTTATAGGCGAGATGGCAAGCTGTTTCCTGTTCCTTTTGCCTTCCCTACCAATCTGTGGGACAAATTTATGCTAAGTCACAGAAGGGGCTTCTCAGTGTATCTCAAATTCATCTGTATGCTTTTGGTTTTCTTGGGTCAGCGTGTAAAGTGGAACTGAACCTGATATTTCTGATATGTAGCTCAAGAGGACTGTTGCTTACTAAGCATGGTCCAACCATGCCTTCCAAATAATACATGTGGATAGGATTACTTCACTTTAGATCTTGTGTGGTGTATGACCCAGGGTTGTATGATGGGGATAAAGATCACATGGACATGCAGGCTCATTCTGTGCTCCATGTACACCTTAACTGTGCTCTGTCTTCCGAATGTGTCACATGTGACAGACCACGATTATGTTGTTGTGTTTTGTTTCCCCTGTATGGTAGTTTACTTATTCAGTAGAAGGGTATAGGTTTTGTATGTAAACATGTTCCTTTCACATTTCAGGAGCATAATGGTCAGAGCTAGAGAACTTCAGTCAGCTCTTAGCAATTAGTAACTCTGCTTTAATTGGATGGGGTTTGTTACTGGAAAGTAGTCTTTACTTAAATTGCACATTAAATATTTTTTAAATTAACTGTTATTTTGTTTCTTTTTTCTTTTTTTCCAATTCTCTCCCTAGATGGTAAAAGCAATCCAAGTTCTACGTATCCATCTGCTTGAGCTAGAAAAGGTTAATGAACTCTGCAAGGATTTCTGTAGTCGTTACATTGCCTGCCTGAAGACAAAAATGAATAGTGAAACTCTATTAAGTGGAGAGCCTGGAAGTCCTTACTCACCTGTGCAATCTCAGGTATGTTTCAAATACAATTAAGTGTGGTTTTGCTTATATTCCCTTAGGAAGTTATAATTACACTTCTATTGCTATTAGTTTGCAAACAGAATTTCTGCAGTTTCTTTGACTTTCTCAAAATCAGTTATTAAGAGTAGAAAGAGCTGTATTTTTTTTCTGCATATTGGTGTGACACTGCCTGATGGACAAATGTCTTGAAATGTGCCAGAACATAGAGTCACTTTTCTTGTCTGTCTTCCCTCAATTCAGCAAATGGAGATATTCAGAGTAGCCAGGGTTTGCTGTTTTGTGGAGGGAGGCTAGGAAACTGAATAAAAGGAGAAGAAAAAAGTCCCTTATTAAGGAGGTCTCCTTAGTCTAGTCTACTTCATTAAAATACTGAGATGGCTAATACTTTTTATACACAATTTGTATTCCAGAACAAATAGAAAATGTCTGATGGATTATAGTTGCACCATTTGAGATGTATATCATTGCATGTCCCCAAGGGTGACTGTGTAGTTATAAACAGTGCCCATTTCTATACAAGTGAACCTCAGTTTATATGTTGTTGACATTACCTAAATGCAATAACCAATTGCATTTTTTGTAATAAACTGACAACAGTTAATTAACAACAGTTAGTATGTTATGGTTGATGCTTCTGCTGTTAAGTACTGGAGAGTGAGTCCTGCAATCCAAGTACATAGTAGATAGCTAACCTTAGAGGATGGCCCGTCTCTGACTTAGTGATGTGTTTGAAGCTATGTATTCTGAAAAGCCTCAATGACTTTTGAACTTTGCTGTCTGGACTCCTTACTTAGGTTTTGGTGTCTGGACGTGTGGAAAGGAGAGTCTAAAATCAGACAAAAAGAACTGTTAAAAGATGGGGGTTTTGTATGTCTGTTACAGCTCTTCTGTAGAGACAGTGGGGACTGAATTTTGCATTTGGTAACAACAGAGATTATTCATGCGTATTAAGGAGCGTGTAAGAGTTCATGTGGTCAGGGTTGAGTAAGAACTATCCTGAGCAGAATAAAACATACTGGGCATTTTGAATACTTAATACATTAATTTGAAATTGAAGGAATTAAGGTTATAACTAAAACTCTAAAGCTTTGATGCTTGTAATAAGAGCATCAAGGGTCCATTTCATCTGTCCTTTTTCTTCTGTGCCTTTAGAAACGATTTCTCTTAGTATTTGTGTACCTAGAATCTTTTCTCTCCTGAAATTTCTCAAGATTTTTATATCTCTTCTAACAGTGGCTTTCATGAGGGTTTTCAAAGGTAATAGTTGCTGATAATGAGAAAGTTAATGTGGGTAATGATGAATGTCTAATGAAGTCTCTTTGAAGTTAATCTTGTGATTAAACTCCAAATGTATTTTTAGAGCCAAAATTGCACAAGCATGCTTTATCTCCTTTAAAAAAAAAAAAAACTTTTTAAAAATGCAAGCAACTAATTGTTTTATTTTTCTAGCAAATTCCAAGTGCCATTGCAGGCACACTCAGTCCCCAAGGGATTATGGTGCCAGCATCAGCATTGCAGCAGGGAAATGTAACTATGGCAACAGTAGCAGGTATGACACACTAAAGAA
Organism: Numenius arquata; assembly: GCF_964106895.1. NCBI lineage: Eukaryota > Metazoa > Chordata > Aves > Charadriiformes > Scolopacidae > Numenius > Numenius arquata. The sequence continues at coordinate 44,563,731 of NC_133576.1, forward strand.
AAACTGGCACCTTACTTATTCTTCATTCTGGTTTATGTTATAATTGTTACAAAAAATACACAAATACTTTTAAAAATATGTTTTAACACTAATACCTGAAGAGCTGTTATAATACAGTCGAGTGCCTCACTGGTTTCTGAATGTTTATTTAATTTATATATGTACCAAGTATGCATATGTGAGTGGAGGTTACTTATATATAACATTAAGAGATCTTTCTGTGCAATGCTGCTTTTGTTAAAAAACATTTCAGAGACTGGGGTGTTTTACACTTTCTTCTTTTTTTTTCTCCCTTCAAAAAAATAGTTCTGTTTGACAAAAAGATGCATTACCTAAAATATTCCACTTTTTAGCTGTCTCATGATCTATGGAGTTTGGAAACACACCTCCAAGTCTGTGAAATCCTTGATGTCCAAGTTGTTCTGCTATTGTATGGAGATGACAGTGGAAGTGAAATGTTTTATCTTGCTTCTAAGCAAGATTTTAAAACAAACAAACAGAAAAAAATGCCTTGACTCAAATGCAACAAAGCAATGCGGTCTGCCTCTATAGCGTATACTTACAAAGACATTATCCTGAGACACAGTATGTGCTTTGTGGCTTTGGTGCCCAGGACCCCCTATGCATTCACCAAGATTCTACCACCTTAGTTGACCCGAACATCTAGGTGTCACCCAGCTGACTGCCCTAACTAGTTGACATACATGGGTGTGGTTCTGGTGTGGTGACCCTTGTTGGCTGAAAAATTAGCTCAGTTAAAACAAAACAATGAACTGTTTTATAGTCTGATAGTCATGGCATTTTCCTTTGAAAATAGATTTAGAATGCCTAAAATGCAGGGAAACATAATTGAATTTAGTACAGATTTTTGTGGATGGAAAAAATTTTAGTGTAGCAAAGAGCATATCTTACACGCTTACTAGAAAAAAATAGTTGATATATTATCAAAATATATTATTTGCAGTGCTGATGTGTTTGTGTTTAAAAAGAATAATATTTGAAGTGCTTTTACTTACCTGTAATCTGTGTTGCTGTTTTGTTTTAAGGGGGCACAGTGTATCAGCCAGTCACTGTGGTCACTCCACAAGGTCAAGTGGTGACACAAGCATTGTCGCCTGGGACTATTCGGATCCAGAACTCTCAGGTTTGTTTCATGGGGTTCACAAGATAGTATTCTGAGTTCAAATAAATCTCAGTCATTTTAAGAATTTTGGTTTAAATTTGACAGAGTCAGAATGAGCTCTGTGTACACACACATAGTAACAAATGTAAAATTAATGCAAGCACTGTTATAGGAATTACAAGTTGCATAACATGGCATAAGGTCCTAGACAGATCTCCGCTGCCTTGACAGGTCATTATAGTTCCTACCTGTAAAATGTCTTTTCTTAGCGATGACGGAAAAGAATAGGTACACGAATTTTTTTTTAAAAGAACAAAACCAACACCCCCCCCCCCCCAAAAAACCAACCAAAAAAAACCCCACAAAAACCCAACACCATCCCTGCCCCAAAAAAGTCACCCCGAAACCCAGCAAACAAAAACAAACCCACCAAACCAAAAACCCCTTCTGAATTAAATAGACACTTTTTTAATGATTAAAACTTTTCTAATTGTTGAACTCGGTTTATGGCTGGATAGATTTACTGTATTGCATTATGGTGGCCACACTGCTGTTGTCAGAAATTTGACTTTTTATCATGATGGCAACCACTAGTACTGTGAAACTATGTATTTCAGAATTTGTATATGTTGAGAAACATTTTGCCATAAAACCTTTAAAATACTCAGTTGAGACTATGGGAGACCCTCACATTGGGCTCATTATATCACACCCTAAAAGATCACAGAATCACAGAATCTTCTTGGTTGGAAGGGACCTTTGAGATCATAGAGTCCAACCACAAAAAAACAAACAAATAAAAAAAAAAACAAACCAAACAAACAAAAAAAAAAAACAACAAAAAAACCCCCCACACCACACCCACCCACAAACAGACACAAACCAACAATCTCGGGCAGTGGAGCATGCCCTGAAGTGCCATGTCTACACGTTTCTTAAATACCTCCAGGGATGGCGACTCCACCACCTCTCTGGGCAGGCTGTTCCAGTGCCTGATCACTCTCTCAGTAAAGTAATTCTTCCTGATATCTAATCTAAACCTCCCCTGCCGCAACTTCATACCATTTCCTCTGGTCCTGCCATTATTCCCTTGGGAGAAGAGGCCAACACCCACCTCTCTACACCCTCCTTTCAGGTAGTTGTAGAGGGCAATGAGGTCCCTATCTAAATGAGATATTAAACAAGACTGGCCCCAAAACTGAGCCCTGAGGGACACCACTGGTGACTGGCCGCCAACTGGATTTCACCCCATTAATCACAACTCTCTGGGCACGGCCATCCAGGCAGTTTTTTACTCGGTCAAGAGTACACTTGTCTATGGCATGATTCGCCATCTTCTCCAGGAGAACACTGTGGGGGCGGTGTCAAAGGCCTTACCAAAGTCCAGGTAGACAACGACCACAGCCTTCCCCGCATCAAGAAGGCAGGTCACATGGTCATAGAAAGAGATCAAGTTGGTTAAGCAGGACCTCCCTTTCATAAACCCATGCTGGCTGGCCCTGAGCCCTTGGCTGCCCTGTACTTGCCGTGAGAGCTCACTCAAGATGATCCTCTCCATGATCTTTCCCGGTACCGAGGTCAGGCTGACAGGCCTATAGTTTCCCGGATCCTCCTTCTGGCCCTTCTTGTAGATGGGCATAACGTTGGCCACCCTCCAGTCATCTGGTACCTCTCTTGTTGACCAGGATTGTTGATAGATAATGGAAAGAGGCTCGGTGAGCTCACCCGCCAGCTCCCTGAGTACCCTTGGGTGAATCCCATCTGGCCCCATGGACTTATGCGTGTCCAGGTGCATAAGCAAATCATTAACTACTTCCTCCTGGATTATGGGGGGGTTGTTTTGCTCTCCATTCCAGCCCAGGAGGCTGAACACCCTGGGATAAGATAAGAACTAGCACTCTTTTTGGGAGGGGTTCTTAAAGAGTTGGATCTGGAGAGCTCAAAGAAACAACTAAGGAAAAGGAAACATAAAAACTAGACCGTCTTCAGTTATGGAAAACTTTGCTAGCTTTCTCTTGAAGCAGAAAGTGGTTAAGTCAAATATTCCAGGAATACGGAGTCAATTAAAAATGTGAATGAGGAGCTACCATCTCCACAGCATAAAATCTGTTTGTAATCACTGACTCGCTGTCTTTTCTTTTTCCTTCTTCTGACCTTCCAACTGAAAAAGTATGCTTATTCTTATCTTCTTTTTATTGGTAGTAAAATGTATGTATTTGCCCATATTCTTCCCTAGAGTGCATGCAGTTCTGTCCTCAGATACCTTTCTGAAAGAAATATGTAAAATTACTCTCCTAGACTGAAATGTTTTTGAAGAAAAATGCTTTTTATGGCTCTGATGGAAAAAAAATTAAAAAAAAAAAAAAGGACTTGACCTTCTCTATCTGTGGCTACTCTTGATGTTAGCAGGAATCTCCCAGATCCACCTATACATAGGTTTGGACCTGTATTCCTTGTCACCCATGGGAAATCCTTCTTCAGATTCTTCTTTTTCAGTGTTTAAGAATGCTGTGGAGATAGGGAAAAAATACTTGGGGAGAGCTATTGAAAGTTCATTATAAAGCCTCCATATACGAGCAGATTATTTAGAATGTAAAACATTATTTTGGAAATAAAAGTATGCTCCAAATACATTTTTGTTGTAAGTTTATAGCTTAAACCTCGTTTAAAACTTGTTTCATACAGGGCATAGACATAATGACTGGCTTGAAGAAATTGCTCTGGGTTGTCTGAAAAACCTGATTTAGAATAATTTCAGTTATAATTGTCTGAAATAGAGTCTCATAAGCAATTTATATGCTGTTTCTTCTCAGCTCTGCGTAAGCATTTAAGAACATATTCCCTAATGTTCAGATAAGCGATGTGCAAATGATTTGATGTATCTGTAGGAAGTGGAAAAGAAAGCAAAAGTGAGAAGGAAATACGAACCTTTAGGAAAACAGTAAGGGTCTTATAAAGTGATTTAAGGGTTCTACCATACATATCTTCTTGCTCTTTGAGATTTAGATGCATTTATTTAGCAGAACCTTTAGCATCTTTGTTTGTAATTCTAGCATAAAAATGAATTTGACTTTAAGGCCTTCTTTTAAGTCTTCCAGCTTCCATAGTTCTTTATGTTTGCACAGTGAGTATGTTCAGCATTGTGTTTTTCAGTTGCTCTTCACATGTGCAAATGACTACATAGGGTGACAAGGCAATCAGATCCTTGGGGTAGTGTAGATAAGTAGAGAGTATCATTAACCTGACATGTGCAATATGGGTGGATTTTATTCTAAATTATAGTAAATTGGTATTTGGCTATTGTCACAAGATCACATACACAGCCTGATTAACAGCTGTAATTCTTAAAACAGAAGTTATATGACGTGAAAACTATAGAAATCTGATACAGCATTTTCCCTGGATAAAGATGTTTTGGAATGCTATTGTAGGAGAGCTGCTTTTTTAAGTTTTCCCTAGGAAATAAAGTAGCTTTTTATAATCAGCATGCCTCAAGCCTAATTTCTTTTCATTCCTTCTATAAATGAGTTATTCATACATTGATACAGAATATTGCTATTACTGTGTTAACTGCCGTATTTCTTCTAAAATTGTATGTGCAGCTTCAGTTGCAATTAAACCAAGATCTAGGCATCTTGCATCAAGATGACGGCTCATCAAAAAATAAAAGAGGAGTTCTTCCCAAGCACGCTACAAATGTGATGAGATCTTGGCTTTTTCAGCACATAGGGGTAAGGACTGAACATGATCAGAGTCACAGGTTTTTATGTAACTCTTTTATGTGGTCTCTTACGATTTTGCTTCATAAAGAAGGGGAATTTATTCTGTTGTTAATTGTGTAATCTCAGTTCAGTTTTCCCCGAAGTCATTTGGACTAGTTCCACAATCTAATGTCGGTTGATTTTATTATTATTTTAATAAGTATGTTACATTTGTACTCATGATCTCAATAAACATTGTTAAAAGGGATCTTTCTTCATTTCATTGTGTTGAGAGCTTAATGCTCTCTACACCCTGGTTCATGGCACAAGGCAAAATAGTTCCTTCCATCTGTGTTTTGGGGGTTTTTTTTGTAGAGGAGAATTTCAGATTTTCTGGCTTTATCTCCTTTCCAGCATCCTTCTAATGTGTACCAAGTGTGTTACTATTTACTTGTGCTTTCAATAGAATGTCTTTCCTTTGCATAAATGCTTATCCTGAAAGGATAAATGTGTCTCAAGTTATATCACAATGTTTAGCTGGTTGATACCTTACAACTGTTATAACTGTTTTACAACAGGCAAACGATACAGGGAAACTGTGTGTATGCTGCTTGTGTTACGTACAGTCTCTTCAACCATTGAGTTCAGAGTAGCTTTATTTAACTAGAAAGTGCTTGTCAGTACTCTCATATGACATTGCCTTTAGACAGCATAACTAATCAGATCTTATCACATGCTGTGTTGCCCAGGGATCACGCTGTTTAATAAAGACAGCCAACCATGAGAAGCTTTTTCTTCTGAATTACACATCAGCAGTTTAATGGTATCATATACACTTTAAAGGATAAAATCAGTTTTGTATAGTAAAGCAGTATTTGTTAAATGATTTTTATCTATAAAAGTTTGTGAGGTTTCTAAAGTTTGTTTTTTAACGAGTCAGATGGTCTTAAACTAGCAGCTTGAATCAGTTGTAATAAAGGAGTCCTTATTTTTGATGAGGAGATGAAAGAAGCTGATGCCTTGTTTGCTTTTTTATCCTGTCTAGCATCCATACCCAACAGAGGATGAGAAGAAACAGATTGCAGCACAAACAAATCTGACACTACTCCAGGTTAACAACTGGTAAGAGCAAAAACTCTTACTTAATGTCTGTTGTTGTCTCCACATGCTTACAACATAGAGAAATCATTAAGAGTATAACTTGGACAATTGGAGTTGAACTTACTGTTCCACCTATGTTACAAAACACGTATAAAAATACAGGAATTATGCACTGATACACAAGCATATTCTTTTTTTATAGTAAGGTATAATCATACTTGTGCCATTTAAATTATATAAGAACTCCAGAAAACTTTGCAACATTAAGGAATTAAAATTTGGTCTATTGCTGAAAGAGGTGGAAGTACTCTCGTGTCTCTTCTGCAAGTAAAGAAATTGAAGTTGAAAGCCTTTTAGTGACCTGAAGCTCTGAAAAGTGTTCTCTGGTAATCATGGTTGCAAATGTTTAAGAAGTTACTGTCAACAGATACTTATTCTGCTCTTGTATCAAAGGATGCTATCCTCCAAGCAGTGATATCCGAATGGAGAGTGTTGGTACCTCAACTACTCTAGTTTGTGGTTCAACATGTTTTAGCATATTTTATCTTCACCAGAGTTTTATGGTAATACACCTCTCCCTGCAGAAGAGAGGAGCGAGGGTGCCAACATGCATCCTATTCTGCTTGTGGTATTGGTTCCTAAGATTATTGCAGTCCAACAGGGACTTTCCTCAGATGTCAAAGATGATGCTGGTTCCATGGCTGCAGAGGGGTCCAGTGGGGAAATACTCCAGACAGCAGCACTACACTGGTTCCAGAAGTGGAACAGTGTAACTATACCTGCGTGACAGGTAGTAACGGGGCTCTGTGGTACTGGGATCCAACTAATGGCTCTGCAAAGCATTGCATTACACCATGTGGGCCTGCCAGCTGCACCCTCCTTCCTTCCGTTGCAGGTAAAGATGGGTCCTGGATGTGTTTTGTCAGATACAGCAAGGGATGCTATTCTCAGTCACAACTCCTTGCCATAGCTAGCTACATTGAAATTGAGTCGGTTAAGTGCTGGTAGCTAAGTGCGATGTGGTGTAAGCGTTTTCTTGTTCACTAGCAGAAAGGGGAAGGGCAGCAACTAGCATGCTAAAGTAAACAAGTGAAAAACAGGGAATAAAACGGAATTGGGAAAGATCTGAAAAATGTGTTTGCTGTTGTCTCCTGGATCAGGAACCAGACCTTGTAAAGCCAGGGAGCCTATAAAATAAGTAATGCAGGAGCTTAAAGAAGTAAATGAACCAGACCAAGCAAACTAGGTTAGGCAGGGGCTAGATTTTAGGTGCACTGTAATGAGAGGAGTATCAGCTTTCTGAGAGCTATGCTGTCAGCAAGTTTTTTGGTGCTTAGTTTTTAGTAAGATCTTGAAATGTACATCTGTCATGCTGTCTGGAGAATTTCCCCTTCTGAGGTGGGGGAAAAAATGCTGCTAGCAACAAAATGATAGAAGTACTTTCTTAGCTAGTTTGCCAAAATCAAAGGATGACAGTGTTCTAGAAGCAGTTTTACACATTAAAAAGGATGTCAAGGCAAGCTGGTAGGGAGAAGATTTTATATTCCTGATTTTTTTTCCTCGCTGTATACTTTGTGAATCTGAGAGAAAGAGACAATTTACAGCCAACTGGTGATAAGTACTTCTTGCCTTTGATTGTGTTTAGGTTTATCAATGCTAGAAGGCGAATTCTTCAGCCAATGCTGGATTCCAGTTGTTCTGAAACTCCCAAAACAAAGAAGAAAACAGCTCAGAACCGACCAGTTCAGAGGTTCTGGCCTGACTCCATTGCTTCAGGAGTTGCTCAGCAGCAATCTAACGAGCTCACAATGTCAGATGGTAAGGAGAACTGCCTAAACCACAGATAATAAAGCTAATTCCCCTGTAACAGGGAAATGAAGGGTTTCATGCTTTTGGGGGGAGGGGAACTTCTTGATATGTCAATATAAACGTGTTTTTAATCTGGAAAAACATAACATAAATGTGCCAGATTTTCCCTCCTTAAAAATTCCAGTGTTTTGGGGTGGTATTCTGTTGGAATTTATGTTGAGAGATGGTTGCTTCTGTTTCAAAAGTTATGAAACAACAGAACAAGGTTAGGTGTGCAACTAAGTTCTCTCAGTATGTGCCTGCATGTCAGTAGCACTCTGTTTGATTAGCAGTATTGGACTGCAGTTTCAGTTTCATGACTCCCCATCGTGTTCACATTCCTTTCACTGTTGCTAGAGGGACCAAGCATCTGCAATTCTATATATGCCTCGTGTGTTTCAAGTAGAACATTGAGAGGCAGAGAAATGTAAGAGAGCCTCCAAAGGCTTTGACTGAAGTAACTTCCTTAGCATTGAATCAAACAAATAAGAGCAATTTAAGAAATATAAATAACTTTTAATCTCAGGACCATCCTTTCTGTCCTGCTGCTTTATTCCTTTCCAGTTTGTAGCAACCTTTCCCTCAGCCTCCCCTGGATCTGACAACAACTTTATCCATTTAAGTCACCTTGAATCTCTATAAACGTTCCCATTTTTTTGCAATGAATTTAGTTGGAATACTTTGCAGAAATGGTCTTGTGATGACTTGATGGGAGAATTGCTGTTATGGGTGTCCGTAACACAGCTAAGTTTAGGATTCCTGGCCAACTTTATTCTGGCACTTCCTGATACTCAAGTGTTTGACAACCTGTATAGTTTTTCTTTTAATTTAGTTCCTTTGGTTTTCTTCCTGTTGATTAAAAACAAACTCTGTTATATATAAATATATATTACTTTATTATTAAATTAGAAACCAAGAAAGATGCTAAAGTACTATGATTGTGCTTCTCCAGGTGCTGTTGTAACAATTACAGCTCCAGTCAACATGAATGTAGACAGTCTCCAATCTTTGTCATCTGATGGTGCTACTTTGGCTGTTCAGCAAGTTATGATGGCAGGGCAAAGTGAGGATGAGTCTGTAGACAGCGGTGAAGATGATGGAGGAGATCTCTCAACAACAAATATCAGTGGGCTGGTCTTGGATAACAGCGATTCTCTGCAGTAGGAAGCAAGTGTGACAAAATGTTTAGGAAAAACAATGGACTGACTGACTGTTTTTATAGTTTGCACAGCAAACATTTTACACAAGTTTTATTTCTAATATGTTTTATATGTAGATATAGAAGGGTGCACTTTTTTGTATTTCATAGTAAGCTTAAAGAGTGTTTTTGCAGGTGCAGCAACTTCTTTCAAATGTGTTTTTTTTCATTTCATTTCCTTTTCTTATTTCAGAAAATTATATCTAGTAATATAAAGAACCACATAAGCACCCCTTTGTTCTATGAATTGGAAGTGCTGCAATTTCTAAAGAATTATGCAGTTTCAATTAGTGCTGTTATTTAACACAGCTCTTGATGGGCAGGTGATGTAAATTTAAAGCATGTGACACTAGTGTGTGGAACTTGATCATTAAGTTAGATGCATATATTTGAAAGATGCTTCTGCACCTTAAAAACTGCTAGTCTGAGGTGGACAGCAACACACATAAAAAGAAAACGTTGATGTGTGATTCAGTAGCGAATGTATGGCAATTGAAATAAGTTTAGTTTCTCTCATAGTCCATGAGCCTGTTTATCATTTGCTATAAAAACTCCTATTTTTACCTTGCCGGGGTTATTGGATAAAAAATATTTTTATAAATTCACTAGGAATTGGGATGACGACTGTATTAAGCAGGAGGAGGAAAAAAAAAAAAAAAAAGAATTTCCAGAGGGGAAAAATAAATGTTTAGTATTCCTATTTGGAAGGTCTGAAAACTGACCAAATTTAATAAACAAGCCTACGCTAGCATTCTATGATTCTCAGCTATCCCACAGTGATATACTATATTTGATAATAGCATAAGAAGGGCCCACTGTTTGATGGGATTTTGATATTGTCAAACATTGATTTATATTATGTGTAAACCAATATTCAAATTACATTAATTCTGTATCTAGACTTGTATCTGAAGATATTTGCTAAATGAGTATTCAGGTAAGTAAATTCAAATACCCATAACTTTTCCAGTTATTAGAGAAATTTAACAGTTTATAGTTTGTACAACTGAATCTGAAAAATGAAAAGTTGCTTACTATACAGTCCTGATTCTGCTATCACTCTGCTATTTTATTGCATTTGAAATATTTTCCCCTAATACAAAACAAAATATAACTTATGGATTTATATAAAATTTCTTCAAATCTGAAGGTTACTACCAGAATATACAGCAGGCTTTATTAGAGTAGAAAATCCTTGCGTGTCATTTAAAAACAAAGAGCTAATGATGAAAACTTTTTTTTTTTTTTGTGGTAACAGTTCATTTCTTTTTTTTCCCCCAAAGTTTGGAGTCTATGTCTATCTATCCATGAACACTTACTGTTGGAACTTTGTATTTCCCCTTGTTAAATACAAGTAACAGACTCCAAGAGTCTCATGGTGAGATCAATGTTCTCTTTTCCCCCTGTCCATTTGTCAGTGTTGGGTTAGATCGAAGCCAGAACATCCTGATTTAGAGCAAATCCAGTTGCATTTCTAATGTGACAGGGAAAAAGATGTTAGCTTTTAGAGTTTTTAGACACTGTATTTGAACAAAGCCCTTTGACAGATGCAAGTATTTAATTGAATACTTAATTTCTGCTTTACAAAACACTCAGGCATGTGCTTAGGTCCCATTGATTTCAGTAGGATTAAAGAATGTACTTGTTGACATGCTTAAATGATTGGAAGGTGATCTTTAAAGATTGTCTTCCAAGGCAAGTAAGTATAAGTTGGTTTGAAGAAAAACTTTGGAACAAAATGTCAGTAACATTGGTATGTGTGGAGAATAATACTAGTTTCCAATGACTAGTAGCTATTTTGAAAAATTGGTGTTGAGTTCTACTCAACACAAGTGGTGTTTCTGCTATGGCTTTTGCTTATTCCTGGCTGAGGATCTTGCTTCTTAGTTCAAATACTGTAATGATCTACTCCAGCTGGAGTGGTAATTTCTAAAGAATGTTTTCTTCTAACTTCTCTGCTTTGCCACTAATGTGCCATGTTTGTTAAAGAGCGTAGTAAATGAATGATGAAAGATTTAATTAGGAGAGCTTTGACATAGCATAACTATCTCAAAAGCTACTGTCAAATCCAGTTTGACCCCAAAACGTTTTAAAAGACAGCTACCATATACAAATCATGCTCATTTGGAAACATTCAACCTACTGCTCCTATAAAGGACACCTGAGCTGACTAGAACTGAGAAATAGATTCTGTATTTTTCTTTTTAGTTGTTTTTTATTTAACTCCATAAGCGCTTCATCACCCCCACAGTTTCCATTATATAGTAGGTTGTATTTGTTGGTTTGTTTGGGGGTTTTATTCAGCTACCCTTGTTCATATTTAATAGTGTGTTAATTCCTGTACTTTTAGAACGTAGGCAGATGAATAGTCTACTTCTCAGTGTGTACAGGCCTATGGACAAATATGTGCTTTTCCAAATCAGCCTGTGGTAGAGAAACAGGTCATTTCTCACTATCTCCTTTCCTTCCCTGACCAGTTGCTGCTGCCTCAGATGTACTAGCAGATCTTTCCCAGCCTGCTTTGAGACAGCTGAGACAGCAGATCTGTTGGGGCAGCAAGTAGCCAGCAGTGAAGGGAAGGGTAAACCAAAATGGCCAAAAAAACTTTGGTTTGGAGATAATGTGGCAATGGGCCTTTGCCCACACTTCAAAACTATGAAAATTGGGATCTTAGAGAGGGTATTAAAACAATTGAATATCTATACAGCTGACTGGAAGAGGGTTCAGGAATGTGTAGTTCGTGTGCCATTTGGAACTCAGTTGGAAACAACCAGGCATCAGGGTTTGCACACTTCTGAAAGCTTATTTTTCGGAAAGAAACAGCTGTCTGGTTAGCTTTTTTTTTATTCCCCCCACCTTATATGCAGCAGAAGTACTGTGAAAGGGAGGATGTGGAATAGTTTTAATGTCAAATTAGAAACATAGGGATGTGAATTCCTAAAACTGAAAAGACTTTACCAGTGTACTCAAAGGTATTGCTTAATACGTGGAACTCAAACCTTGTCTTTTAACTCAATGAGAATTCTGTAGTGGGTATGAACTGCACAGAAGTGCTTGCTCTTTTCACGATTTAAAAAAAAAAAAAAAAGATAAAAAAACCAGTGTCCTTCCTTTTTTTGCTGTGTAAGAAAGATTGCTGGTTTAAGTAAAGCATCACTATTCAGGAAAGGTACATGTTTACATTAGTTAAAAAGTCTTTATAGGGGACCTATCTTTAAATTCATGTATAATTCCCCTCCCCGACCCCAATTAAAGTCATGGTCATATGCAATAGCACTAACTTGGTTTTTAAATGAGTGCAATTCTTCTGCAGTTACGATTATTGAAACTTTTAAAATATTTTCAATGTAATCTAGATCATTAACCCAAAACAGGGTTCTCAGTCCAGTTTTTCCAAGATTTCTGTAACAGGCAAGGCAATTTCCTGTTGTTATTTAACTTTAGAAACATTGTGATTTTATAAATCAATTCCAAATTGATCAGCATATATTTTTAAATGACTGTTCCAAAGAAATAATCATGTTGGAAAACATTCAGAATTGACAGGCATGGCTCTGGCTCTGCAGAGAATTTCCTAGGTCTGGATATTGGGTCAAAGTAGAGTCCTGCTGACCTCAGGGAAACTCCGTGAGGCTGCATGTGGGGCTGCATTTACCTGCAAGAGAATCGGTTCCTTGTTCTGGTCCCTGATCACTATTAGGAACCTTTTGGAGAGCCCTCCAACTTTATCTTGCTGCATACCTAGGTTTTCTTCCAGTGGAAACCAGGGTATGGACAAAGGGTTATAATGGCAGGAATTCATGTTGACCTGGTGTGCACCACATACGGTTTTGATGTTCAAAATATGGCCAGAAGGCAAACCTACACTGAGGAATTCGTTCCCTATTCCTGTGCTTGGAAAGTAGCTTCAGGTTTATGAATATTCTAGTGGTGTAGGGCCACAAAGACAATGCATGAATAATATATCTATTCATTTTCTCTAATCACATGGAAAAAGAATAAGAAGGCAGTTCAGCTTCCTGACTTCATGAAGTTGACAGCCCGGAGGATGAAACAAAGCCTTTCCTAGGGATGGTAGTTTCCTAAAACCATTACATTTGTAGCACTTAAGCAAAAACCCAGAACACCCTGGTATCTTGATAAATTGGAACACATGCATTTAATTTTAATTAAAGTTGATTGAAGGTTTATTTTCTGAAGCTGAGTCGTCTTGGAAGGGAAAAAAAAATGAATAAGTATTTGTCTATGCAAGACATAAATGTCAAAAATGTGTGAATTACCCATTTTCAGGTGCTGTATTGTTATTGTCTTTCTGACTTCTGTTACTTTGATTAGTCTTTTAAACCTTTCAGCCTTATATTCAGCTTAGTTTTTAGAGTTGAATAGGCAAAATGTAGTTTTGAAATCTGTTGGAAATGTAACTAACCTTCATTCCCTCATGAAAATCTCGCATGTTAAACAATTAAGTGAAATGTTTTGGTTTCCTAATAATAAATTCAAACTCTCACCACCTCCTAAAACCAGAGCATATCCATGAAAATGCAGGTTTAATTGTAGCGTGCAAATCATCAGCCTTGTGCTGAGTACACTTTGCTCTTTACTGTTCAGTGTAGCTGAATGGTAAAGCAGGTTGGTTTTGCCAAACTCAAACTCAGTGTGGGTTCCTTCCCTCCCCACTCCCGCCCTTGCCTTGCTAACCTCCTTTCAGATAGGTTTGGGGTTGTTTAATTTTTGAAGTCCTAAAGTAACTTGATCATCCAGTGTAAAGTGTGGTGAAATTGGCACTAATGTGCTTTTAAGTGATTGCCCAAATCATGTTATTTGTTAATTCTTGTCACCTGGAAACATAAGATCTGTTCCTTTTCTATGACTTAGTTCTTTAGGACCTGCTGAGTGCTCACAGCTGGTTTTGCTAGAGAAAAGGAAGGTGCGAGAAAGCAGTGAAACGCCTTTATTGACCTTGTAGACTACTATAAAGATAACTGACTTCATGTTAATAGAATCCAGTGTTCTCAGGTCCGTAAATCTTTCCAGGGGTTAGCAGCATTTGGTCTATACAATCGACAATCTTTAAAATGTGAAACCCTGCAACTTTATTTTTTTCCCCTTGGTTGTTAAGGGATTTTGAAGCAACTGATCTCTCAAGGGATAAAATTAAAAATCAGAATGCGGTTCTTTACATGACTGTTCTTTGTGAACTGAAAAAGCACATTTTGAAAGCAAAGCATTCACACTACTTTAACAGTATTGTTTGGCTGAAAGACAAATATGTTTTCAAGAAATCTTGAGCGTAGTTTCAAACTAGTTAACCAGTTCTTGGCCAGGGACAATCCTCGGCCTTTTTATTTGCTTGGGTTTTCTTGTTTATGCAAATGAAGTGAAATGTTTACTAGTTCTTACAAGTATGGGGATTTTTATTACACTTTTGTAATGCAGGAGCGCCTTCCATGAAAGAAAGAATTAGCAGGTAAATAGTCCATAATGTGTGTGACTTTGGGGTTTTTGGTTGTTCTTTCAAGATCATTAATTAAAATGGCATGGACATCAAACTTCCAATAGCGGTTCCAAGCATATACGGTAGCGACTTATTTGAAGAGATTTCCACCTGTGCAAGTCCCATATGTTAACTTGTCCAGCCAGACGGATTGTAATGCATTTGTAAAATTGCCATGTTCTACTAGATCAGAAATCTTCAGCCTTTTTATTACAAGGCAGCGATTCTTCTCTAGGAAGAAACTCAAGCTCGTTTCGTCCGGTGTGTATGAGTCTTACTCAGCAAAGACACGGTGCTCTGAAGATAAAACGTGCTTCGGCGTAGCGCGGAAGCATTATTTATTCCTACTCTTGCTTCCCCAGCATCTGGGGTGGTGACATGCAGCTGTGATCCCCCAAAAGCTACAGCCCTGAGCCCAGCGCACCTGGCTGAAGGGATCCTGCGTGGGACTGTGTTGGCTACAGCTGCTACAGCCTCATGATGCCCTGCCAAACTTGTACAGCTTTTTACTTACTCCAGAACATGTCCCTAAGGATTTTGAATCATACTTTGTCTTTAAAGGGTTAATCTGTGATTAACTGAATAGTATGTGTTCTAGACACAGGAGTATTTGATCATTTCTTTGCTGACATTGAGTGCCTGAGAATAATTCCTGGAAGTAGTTTTAACTCCACTGCTGCCAGGGAGCAATTGTTTCCTTACTCTGATGAGAATAAAAAAAAACAACCAACCAAACAAAAAGCCCCCGCAAAGCAGATTTTTTTTTTTTTTTTTCACCTAAATTATGTCCAGTACAGTGTGTGCCTGGTCCCTTGGTTTCAAATTCCCCGACGAATCCCCTTCAAGGAGGCGTTACAGAAATTAGAAGCATAGTCATAAGCAACTGATGAGACTGTTTTGCTTTTGTGGAGCGCCTGTTTACAAAGCAGTAATCCTTCAGTATGCAATTTAGGGCTGTTTCTAAATACCCCTCTTCATGGAAAACCAGAGCAATATCCTCAATGCTAAAAGGAGGGAAAATAAACTCCAGACACCATGTCAAATGAGGATTCTGCAAGAAGTAACAGATACAGCTGGGATGCCGACTAGGCACTTTATTATTTATTCAAAATCCATATTTAAATCCATGCAAGTTCAGCGTGTGCGAGGTATGTAGGATTAAGCCTGTGGTGTATTTAAGAAAAAAAAAAAAAAGAAATTACAAGCCACCATTTAGATACCCTACTAAAATCTGAAAGTGATCTGACCTTTGTAGGTCGGGTTTGGTCTCTCTTCCTGATGCAACTAAAATGTGATCTAGAGTTTATGAAGTAATCGGGGCCGAAAAACTCCTGTGGGTATTTATCATCTCTGTTTGTCTTTGGACTTTGGTGTCACTATTAGCACAAGTCAGAAGATGAGGCCCATGGACCTACTCCTGGCCGGTATTCCCAGCACGCTTTTTGTTAAGTTGGTCACTGAATCCTAAATACAGACTGATGCATACACTAAATGTGAATGTGGTAATAAAATTTCATTTAGAGACATTTTTTGTTAAGATCCAAGCATTTTTAAACTTAGATTATTTAATAGTCGTGAAAAATGAGTGACTTGAATGCCACCGTTGCTGGGCCCCTGCCCTGCAGCCTTTCACTGTGAGCTACAAACCAGAGAGAAAATATTTGTTACTGGTGTCTCCCTGTATTTTTATATGGGAACAAGAGGGTGTTGTTTTTTTTGTTTTTGTTTTTTTTTTTCTGGATACACAAAAGGACTGTTTTGCACAGCTGATTGTGATTAACTTTTCTCGACTCAGTACTATAGCTGCATTGAGGCCTGAAAGCTCTTGAAAAATTTGCATCATCAAATGAAACTGAGAGATACTGGGGAACCGGGTTGGCATTTGTTAGCTAATACCTGCCCTGCCTTTTCAGATGCTGGGGAAACACTACACTTGTAAACACTTGAAGCAGCTACAGAAATAATAATTTTCCTCTGAAATCCTCCATTCTGCTTTCTGCAGAATCCTTCCATTCTCCCTGTTTCTACTAAAACAGCTGTTTTAGTATTCCTGTTCTTTTCTTTGAAAGCTGGCAACAATTAATCCTTGATTAGGTACCCTAGACTTTTTCCTGTGTCTCTTGAGCTTTTGGATGGGTGAATAGCCTTGAATAATGACTCCGCAAATCACTCCCATGATTCCAAGCCAGCTTTGCTGGAAAAAGCCCAGTAACTTTACAGAACTGAATTGTGGATGCTGCTATGAATGCAGTATCAGAATGATAATTAAAAATAAGCTGCCCTTTACCATAGAGGAACAACATTAAAGCCAAATCACTTTAGACTTAAAACAATTTGTACATTATCTTCCCCGGTGAATGTGTATCTTTTATGTCACGGACGTGCTTTTTTTTTTATGTTTGTGTTTGCCCCAGTGAAAGGTCTCAGGCATAGAAATATGAATATTTTAATAGTCTGCTTCACGAAATATGCACACCTTAGGGAAACATGCAAAAACCTTCCCTATTAGATCATGCAGATCCTTAATTTAAAGAAATTACACTTAATAAATGGTCAGAAAAAAATCCATTTCTGCTTCAAATTTCAGAAGCAAAATATATACGGCATTAAGTGTGCATATTTTGAGTTTACCCTGAAACTCCTGACCAGCAAGTCCCTCTTCTTATGCAGCCCCTTGCTTGCTGTTCCGTAATTCTGACTAAGATGATAACCCAAGTGTCGGCTCCGCTTCTCTTCCCGGAGGACGTCTGTTTTAAATGGCAAATCTACATGTTTGCTCCCCCCTGCCCACCCACACGGAAGAAGGGAAGGCCGTTATTTGTAAGGCAGAGAACATCTGACACTCGGGATTTCGCTTATTACCCAGCAATATTTGTTTGCAGTTTCTTCTGAAATACCTTTGTGGTTTTTCACCGTGATACTGGATGTGGGAAGAAGTCTTGTTTCAAAAATCTGCTTCGGCTCAATGTCCTGGTGTAGGTCAGCTTTTATTTACTTCATAATGTTTTGATTTTCATGTCGACCCAATCACATTTGTGTGCGCAGGTTTAGTCCTCATCCTTGTGCCGTTTGCTGGTTAGTACCTCGCATCGTTGCCCCACCAGCAGGCACGTCGGGGCAGCTGTATACACTTAACATTTCCTATAAGGAACACGTTCAAAAGATAGTGTCAAATTTTACCTCTTTCCCGGCTCTACATTTTAATGAAAACGTATTTCTGGGGGGATGTAGTCAGTCCGTTACCAACACCGTGGGTACGGTTTAGTTAAATTGGGAGATCCTCTAGGAAACCTCTGTCATATTCTCCTGGTGCTCGGAAGTCCCGAGTACAGAACCTGCCACAGTATCAGTGTTTTTGATAATTTAAGAGCATAACACCTAGACAGAATGACGGGCAGCCACCCCCTTAAAGCAGGGCTTTACAGACACAGGCTGGGAGAGCGGAGCAGCAGGGATGCTAAAGCTCTTTGCTCACCCACCCAGAAGGAATTGCCTTCTGGCAGGGTGTCAGGAAAGGCAGGAGGGCTCGGGCGGACACTGTAACTTCTTGGCGCTGGGTGTAGTTGTGCCAAAAGGACACCTCCTAATGGGCTTTCACTCACGGATATTTTACCCTGATATTTTACAGCCTCATGAGGCAGGAACTGAGAGGGCATGTTAAAAGGAGTGATGCCCAAAATGTGGTTCTGGTTATATCAATTATTAAATCATTAATACAATGAAGAAAGGCCCTGGCAGTTCCGAAGCAGCAGTAATGATCTTTTACAAAGTTATGGGACGCTGAAGAACACAAACAACCCCCCTAGACTTTTTGTGCCATATGTAAAATGAGTTCTTTTTAGGAGTGGCAAATTTTTCAGCTTTTGACTCAATTTTCAGGGCTAATTTAGGGATGCACAAGGGTCCATATGCTGCTTTGCACTCAAGAAACGTGTACAGCTCCTTACCTGCAAACACGTGCCTACCTGTGAGGCAAAATTCCAGTGACCATGCGAATGGGCCACCACAACGCTACGCCGTCGTCCAGACCATGGAGAAAATCTGACCCGGAAAAACAACCGATAATACCAGCAATACCGTGTCCAAAATGTATAGAAGCACACGGGTGATTAATACGGGAGAATCCAGGACAACACCCGTTCAGATAAAGCATGCTAAGAGCCAAGACGTTAAACTTTGATGAATAAATTCTGACAACTGAAAGGTGCGTTGTTTTTGACCAGGTTTTTTCCTTTCTCCCTGTGCTGGTGCAGCTGTTCAGGGGAAAAGTGACACCGTGGGGATGCTTATTTCAGTGTCGCAAAATGCAGGCAGAGGTCCTGTGAGGCTTCCAGGCAGAGGCTATGGGTGCGGGCTATTCTCAAATCGGAGATGGTGGCAGTGAGAAGGTGGTGTTCACCACCTCCAACGGGCGGCTTGCAGAGGAGCCAGCGGGAACACTTTTTGCACAGATGTTTGAAGAATAACTCCTCCTTGTTCCCGTGCTTACCCTGTATATAGAGCAGTCACACAAACCCAGTATCATTCAGGGATTGTCATCTATTGGTCATTCTCCATTGTTCAAAGGTTATCAGTCACGCAAGGCGGGGGGAAGTGGTGGGACAGATAAGATGTGTGACAAAGGGTAAACAACCCCAGCAGACCACCACCCTCCCCAGGCGACAAGGAGTCTGCCCAAATCACCTGTGACTCCCTCCGAACAATTGCTACCCGCTTGCAGAACCCATTGCTACGCTTGCAAACCCACCATGATTTCCTTACATGCTTGGCAAACAGGAATGAGAGGTAACCCCCTGGACTAAAGCACTCACACCTTGCAAGCATGTACAGGATGTGAATTCCTAGAATCACAGAATAGTTTGGGTTGGAAGGGATCTTAAAGATCATCAAGTTCCAACCCCCCTGCCATGGGCAGGGACACCTCCACTAGAGCAGGTTGCTCAAAGCCCCATCCAGCCTGGCCTTGAACATCTCCAGGGATAAGGCACCTACAGCTTCTCTGGGCAACCTGTTCCAGTGTCTTACCAGCCTCTGAGTGCAATATTTCTTCCTGATTTGTTCAGCTATTTGTAAATACTTGGACAGCATGTAATTAAAACCTGTAACGGGTGAAATTTCTTGCGGTGCTGGCTTCATCAGCGGCACAGGCTGTCTGGCGTCTGGTCTGTAAGGTGTCAATGAGCTTTAACCTTATTAAAAACAAGGAGATTTTTTCAATCAAATGGAGAAGAGCAGAGGGGGAAGGGACGTTGGGTAAAACCCTCTTCCCAGCACAGAACCATGTCCCCTGGGAGCAGGGCGGGCACGTGTGGGAGGCCAGGGGCTGGCACAGCTCAAGCTTGTGCTGGAGCTGGGGAGCCCTGGCAGCCGGCTGGACCAGGAGCACGGAGCACACGGAGGCGCGGGCACCTCGGCTGCTCAGGGAGAGCGATTTCTGATGCCCTCCCCACAGCTCAGCTGCAGGAAAATCCCTGGTGGAAGAGCTGAGTGTTCACTATGGCAGGCTAGACATCGGTTTACATCCGGAGTTGCCTTTTGCCTTCTCTACCTCAGGAAACCAGGGACAAGGAAGAGGTCGTTGCAAGTGACACGTTTCTCAACCCTGAACTGCAATGCAAACACTGCAGAAGTTGCTGACTGCCCCAAGATGACTCAACTTGGTGCCACCTGTGGTTTTCTACGTGGAGCGGGAAGGAGTGCATGGTGGCTTTTGCGAGGCCGTGTCACCTCTGGGTTTGCAGCGAGCACTCTTCCTCACCCAGACCAGCCCTCAGCTTCACTGCGGTTTTCTGCAAATCACACAGGCAGGAGGCAAAATTGCCAAGCACTTCGGGTCGATGGGGCAAGTAATGGCCACAAGGGCCATCCCACCAGCAGGGACAGGACAGGGAGCTTGCCAGGTGCGGGTCCAGCACCTGGGAGTGTCATTTTCCCTGTTAAAGGCATCCTCCTCTCCTGCTCCCTTGCTTCCCCATCCCTGCAGGAGCTGGTGCAGGACCGGGGCAAAGAGGTATCCCGGCTCCCCCGGCTCCACACAAAACACATCCCCTTATGTCACCAGCACGTCCCCTTATGTCACCAGGACATCCCCTTCACGTGTTCTCAGACTTCCTGGTGCAAAGCCCCAGACCAGCACAGCCCAGTTAGTCCTTGAGAGCCCTACAGCCTTGGGAAAAATCCATGTTGGGGTGTCCCAGCCTGCTTCCACCTAAGGGCCACTGGTGGGGTGGCCGTGCAGAGGAGACCAGTGCAGCCACTCAAATGCCTTTATTCCCTAGGTCCAGCTTTGAGGTGCAGCAGCTTTTTTGGACATGCTGAGCTCTCACGTTTCTGGCCAAGGCTCACTAGAGCCCAGGGCAGGGTCAGCCTCCAACAGTTCCAGTTGACTGGGACCCTTGTTTCGTCTTGAGAAGCAAATTTGCCCGGTCCCTCCACCTTTTTTCTACCCCTTCACCTGAATTTCATCTACTCACTGTTTTTTTTGCAGTTGACCAGCATCAGACAGAGCATTAGAGAGGAATATGAAAAGAAGCCAGGAGACACGTTTAATGTTTCCAGGTAGACCTGGGGCCAAGGTGGCTGGAGAAAGGTTTGCCTGGCCCAAGTAACACCAGCTAATGGATGAGGAAAGTAAATGTGTGCTTATCAGTAAAGCTTCCAAAAGTTTATTGGTAAAATTGATTTTATTTAACACCTTGAAAGAACACAATTAACACTTATTAACTTCTCAGACTGATGCAGCTATGTTTTTTAATAGTCTCCCTGTACATATATATGTGTGTGTATTTATATGTGTCAAAGCGTTCAGAAATGCAGTTCTGCCATACGCTATGCCTCCAGCAGCAGTAAGGGGAGAGCAAGACTGGGGAGGACACACTCACTGACATGCAAATTGGGGTATTTCTGCTGAACCAGGACACAGCAGGGACTGACAGCAGGGTCAGCCCTGGGTAACCGCTTCATCGAGGCAGCTGTGAAGGGCTGACCCTTGACTGCCAGCATCCTTTAGGCTCTGCTTCAGAGGATAGAGGCATGAGAGGCATTTGCCTCCTCCTAAGAACATAGCCACGTGCTAACCCACTCCTAACTTTAAAAAAAGTCCTGGAGAGGGGGACGTCAGTCAATCTTCTGATTTTGGTCCCACCACTTTGAATTTGATGGAATTACAGGAAGCAAAAACCTGTATCCAGGGAGGAAGTTTGTCCAGCAAGTTGACTTAAGGCTGTGCTATCTACACACTATATAAACAGAAACAGATACAAAAGCACATCTTACAAATAAATAAATAACTCTGTTTGTTCCAGTTACATGCTATCAGCAATTTAAGCTCTCCTAGCCCACCGCCATGGAACAAACTTTACACCAAAGCAAGCTCACCAGCTACAGATGCTTTGCCCTCATTTATAAGTGACATACAATGCAGCATCTCTCTAGCGCTCTGTACCACGGCCGTATTCATCGCCGAGTCCTCTAGGACAGTTTGAAGCATTTAACACTTTTCAGCGAGGACGCCCCAAGCTGCAGAAAGCCTTCTGCTGCCAGAGGGTCTCCCCCGTCCTCCTGCCCCAGCACGGCCGAGAAGAGAGGTTCACTCCTTGCCTTCGCCCCCACTGCACTGCAGCTGTCCCCCCTGGGGAGGGCAGGTGCAAATCCGGGTCCCCCGGCTGATGACAGTGCCGGCAGGGACTGCCATCTCCTCTTCATCATAGCAGACGCAGCGTGGGCAGCCATCGGCCACCGGGCTGCCCACGGCCTGGCAGGTGTGGGGCAGGCGGGGGCACAGCGGGGCGCAGGTGATGTCCCCACTAGGCTGGCAAGTGCACAGCTTGCGGGCAAAGTCGATGTAGAAGGAGCGGCCGGCGGGGACGTGGCCGCTGGCGAAGCCTTGCATCTCACAGTCGCTCTCCAGGTAAGGGGGGCAGGCGCAGGGTGGAGGGCAGGGGGGGCAGCAGCCCCCCGCCGTGGGGGTGGTCGGCTCCTCCATGTCCCTCTCAGGGCACGGGGGGCAGGCGCTGGGGTTGCAGGTGGGTTTTGGGGTCGCACCAGAGAGCAGGAGGCAGGCGAGCCAGAGGCGAAGGGGGCCGGTGAGAGCCATGCTGCTGGGGAGAGACAGGGAGATCAGAGCAGGCATCACGCTGGGCATGGGCATAGCAACCCCCCCTGGTCTGGAACCCCCCCGAGGTTTGAAGCGGGACACAGCCGCCTCTCCCTGGCATCCCCATTAGCTGTAGTTTTTGTCATCTTCAGCTTGCTGGGACCAGGGTGGTTCACTGTAAAGCGTAGAACCTTGTGCCTGAGAGCTCATCCTGGCTTCACCGAGGTGTCCTCCACCCACAAGGTGTCCAGAGGGCTGCAACGTGGGCAGTGGGTTAGCAAAGTCCACATTAGCTCAGCACACACTGAGCTTTGGCACAGTTGCCCTGGCCAGCAAACAACACTTGTTCACCCCTTTATTGATGCAAATAATTTACGTTTCACTGACTAATTGTTCCTGGGAGGCATTCGGCCACAGACAGATGAAGAGCTCAGAGAAGCACTGTCTGCTTTGGTAGCTCATCCTGCTGCCACTACTGTGATTGAGACCCTGCTTCCCCACAGACTAGGTCTGGGCGCCAGCTCCCAGCCCCTCACGCTGTGCCACTTGCCAGCTGGCAGCTCGCTGCCTGCCTTTTCCAGCCACCTCACTCCCCCACGGGAAGCCAGGAGAGTCACCTCGCCCTTGTTCCAATTTGTGAAGCCTTCACTTCGTAAGGAAGATTTTTCAGCTATTGGGCACTCCTGCGTGACTCTGCTCTTTGCCTCCCTTGGGCTTTTTTGGCCAGTCTCTTTTCAACCCGAGAGTCATTCATGGGCATGAAATCTTTTCCCTGTGTCTGCTCCCTCCTCTTCCTCCACTTACACCGCCCAGGAGGCACAGCACGGCCTGGCAGCTCATCCTGTCTCCCTCCTCTATTTTAAGGCTGAGGATTCTTTTTTTGGACTGCCAGCTTTTCAAGACGCTTCATTTCTTTAAGCGCAGCCTTTCAGATCCCTTCCCCCTGCCTGAGTGACCTTAGGTCATGCCGTATGGAATACGCTTGCTTCCCTCCTGCACCAGGTCCTTCCAGTCTGGGTCTCCTCTCCGGTTTTCCCAATGCCAACTTTGATTACAATTATATGATTACCATCATGCTGTGAATTTGATAACCCCAATGTCTTACCTTTGCTGGCATGCAGCTACTTGAAATGACTTCTTAAACAACAACAACAACAACAAAAATTCCCAATTGCATAACTGTATGGAAAAGAACTTGAAAGCATCAACTCCATCGGACTTCAATTTGAAAAAAAAGAGAGACCAGACCAAGTAATTAACTTTGAAGCCTTCCTGTTTTTAAAACAAACTCTGGCTTGTTGAAGTAACTGTTAACTCTGCTTCATCCTTGCTGTAAGTCACTGTTCTGCCCCTTCGTTTCGCTCACACATTTTAACCTGTCGGTTATTTTATCATGGTTCCCAGCAGACTGGTGGCTGTGCCGAGCAGCATGGAGCCCAGACCCGCTCCCAGTGGAAAGGCTGCCGCTCGGTGAGGCTCTCCCTTCCGCAGCCCCGTGCTGAGACCTCCCTCCTGGCTGCCCCCAGCCTCAGCCGCCCGGTTCCTCCGAGCTTCACACACAGACAGAGCAGGGCACCGCCGTCATTAAGTCACGGGCTTTGCACACCCAAACCTCTATCCAACCCCGGCAGCCCCATTCACCGCCAAAACCTCTGACCCCACCTAGCAAAGAAACAGGGTTTCTTCAACAGAGCCCATTTCCAGCAAAATCACAATATGGAGCTTGTCATTCAGCGGGAACAGCCCCCTGCTCGCTCTGGGACAGAATTTCTTGGTGATAATGTCTGACCTCCCCCTTAGTTTTGGCAAAGTAGGCTGCGGGCTGGCTGAGGCTCTCCCCTCCTGCCCCACACCAGGTCCCCGTGGGTCCCAGCCACAGCCATGGGGCTTTGGTTACCTGCAGGGTAGATGGTGGGATGGAGGGACGGGTGCTGGGGTGCGGTGATGGACCCTGAGCGGTGTCTCTGTTCTTCGCCCCGCAGCTCGCCCGGGCCCTCTATTTATGTGCCGCTGCTAGTGGTGGCCCCATGATGAAACAGTGGGGGGGGGGAGATGGAGGAGGCGGGGAAGGCTCCATAACACAAAAGGTGGCTGGGCAGGGCCAGCAAGATGCTTATCTTGCTAGTGGTGTTGGTTTAGTCTGTCTGACCACAGGCTAATCCGGCATCTCCCAGCCATCTGCAGGTCTCTCATCTCTCCCCACACCCCTCTTTGCAGACTTCAGCCAGTGTTTCTGGAGAGCCAGCATCCCCCTGTGCTTCGTGGGCTGCCGGTGGCACAGACGCCGGTGTCCAGAGGGAAAACAAAATGATTTAAAAGCTCTAGCGAGGCAGCACAGGTGGAGGGTATCCAGCTCTGGAGCTGTGACATTCCCCTTCAGGAGCTGGAGGTGGGCACGGACCTTCATGGGGTGTCTGTTTTATCCCTGTCTCCTGCAGCTTCCCAAGGCAGGATAGTCCTCTCATGCTGCACACTTGACACACACCGTTTAAAGCACATTAGGCCCTGCATGGCTGTTTTCCTCTGGCTTAAGCTGCAGGGAGCCAAGGCCATGTGTCCCAGTGGAGAAGGCTTGCATGGGTTTCATGTGTGGGCATCACACGGGTGCCCTCACCAGTGTGGGCAGCCAAAGCTGCCATGGGGCCGTTCGTTCCCTGGTGTGAGAACGTCTTAGCCCAGCATCCTAATGAGCTCGTTGGAAATGTGTCCCCCAACCTTGCAGAGCGATGGGATGAAGAACCGAGACACCTTGCAGCAGATGGGACTGTGGAGAGCAGCAAAGGTTCCAGGAGTGCAGACCCCACCATGCACACACACATGCGAACCCGCCAGAGCAGGAGACCCTGGGTTGGTGCTGCAGGACCAGGGTCCATCTCCTGCACCAGAGATGGGCGCTATGCTCCGTGCGCTGGGGCAGGGCTGCCCAGCCCGCAGCCTCCTCCCACCCACCCTCTCACCGCTCCTAAAGCCTGAAAATCCCCATTCCTCTGGCAGATATGTGGGACCCCAGCGCCCCATAGAGCCCAAAAGCACCGAGCTGCGCTGAGCATGGTGAGCACCCTCGGGCTGCCGCTTCTCACCGGATACGAGAACACTGATAAGGCTCCGGTGGCCAAGGAAGGGAAATAACTCGAAAGACCAGTTATCTGGAAGGGGTTGTCACTACCGGAGGGCAGCCCTGGGGACGCGGGGAGAAGGGACGGTGGGTGGCGGACGCAATGCTGGGCTCTCGGCCCCGCTGCTGCCGCTGACACTGTGTGTGGGAACGTGTTTCCAGGTCCTGCGTGGTTTTCTGCAGACAAGGCAAACGAAACCTCCTCCCCTGCTTGCCAAGGCCTTTTCCACCCCGGAGACCTGGCAGGCAGGATAGCGGCACGCTGGTCCCTCTCATCACCCCGTGCGCCCAACCCAGCACCCCGGGGTGCCCGCAGGGCAGAGCTCTGCCCTGGGTGCGTGCTGCAGGGCCCGTTTGCATCCTCAGGGACACCATCTGTGGCAAATGACATCAGATGTAACAGCAGCGCCCGCGGCCGAGGCAATGTCACCGTCGGGTGTGCCTGCTGGGGGCAGGTGGAGAAATCCTGAAACAATCCCGGGGTTGTTCACAACTTTCCTAGTTCCCGCACTGGTGGGTAACACACAGAGGCTGCCATAAATATTGACGGTTACTGTGCAGCAGTTACTTCACCTCCATTGACGTGCCGCTGCCCCACGGCGCTGCCGCTGCTGGGAGCACTGGGGTTCGGGCTGAGATGCGGGGGCGGTGTGGGCTGCAAAGAGGTTCAGGGTGGCAGAAGCTGTTACCCCATCACCTGGTGTTTCAGCTGGCTGTTTTTTGAGAGCTGCCCAGGTTTTGCAGGCCCCGGTGCAAGGCACACGGCCCCCGCATGCTGCACGCTCGGCGCACCGGCTCTACAAGCAAACTTCCAGTTCAAACGCGTCAAATGCCGTATTCCTTTCTGCTCAAAAATCACAGTAACGGAACACCTTTTCCATAAATATACGTCCATCAGCATGGCCTGTCCCCCAAAAGCCTTGGTACTGTTGGACCAGAAGGGGAGCTATCTTAACCTCCTGTTTGCACACACACGCACACGCAGCGGCAGCCTGGAGCGCTCGTTCCTGATGTAAAGCTGTCAGGGTGATCCAGGCACCCTAAAGCTTCCCTAACCCCCGGGGAGAGACCTGCCCAACATGCGGGGAATTATTTCCATGTGCAGGGAACTGTCTCTGGGGCATGGTGGCAGCCGTCTCCAGGCCCTGGCAGGTCACCCCCTTGAAGGTGCCCATGTCTCTGGAGCAGCCCAAGGAGTCATCTCACACTTGACCTTTAAAACTCATGAGCTGCCTTTGGGACAAGAGCTGTCCCATTGGGGCACTCACATAGGAGGTGGGGGAGCTGGGGGCCGGAGGGGAGGGTCCCAACTCCCAACGAAGGGGAGCTCCCTGCAGAGAGACATGCCCCTGGTTGTCTCGCGGAAGCGAATCTCCACTCCTTCTCTTGCAGCCAAGTCCGCTGCACAGGAGGACATACTGCAGTTAGGGGCATCAGGAAGGCTCTGGTAAGTCCCAGGCTTCAAAGTGATCCAGATTCAGACTCTGTTCTGGGCTTCATGGAGTTACGGAGCACTTTAAGACTTATACATTTGAGTTTGGAATACAAGCATGGACTAACACCCTTTAGTTTGCAACAGAATTGCTGAAAAAAAAACGATACATTGAGTTGAGCTAATCAGTTTTTACTTTTTCTGGACCAATATGGTTATTACTCGAGCAAAACCTTGCAGAAGATCTGATAAGGCTTGTGTCACTCAGGAAACAAAAGACAGTGGAGACACTCTTCCTAAATATAAATACTTCAGCATTCTATAATTTAATAAAAGTCTTGTACAAACTAGATTAGATTGAAGGTATGGACTAGCCACTTTGCAGCAAGCCAAAATCAAAATTGATTGTTATCCCCTTCAAGTAGCTCCCGGGACGTGTGGAAAGATTGCAAAGCTCTTGGCATTTTTTGAGAGCAAGTCCCCCAAACTGGGTTTCAACAGTGCTTGAGTTTGGTCCCACAGCCCTCCTTTCACATCTGCTTTCATTTATGTTTTTTGTAGCCATGGCAAATGGCTCTTCTGACCTTCATTATCAGTTCCTTGAATAAAATGCTCTGACAGCAAAATTAAGATCAACCTCGCTTCCCCCTCTACCCCTCGATAACGAGCTCTCAGGATTCATATTCATGAGATGACTGTTACAGGACACAGGGATAAGACATATCCACTCTCCCAGTTACTGTATCATGAGAATGAGTCTTTACTTCTTGAACAGGTTCTGTTCATTGCCCACTCTAGCGGGACTGGGTGTGAGACACCTGGTGCCACCAGCTCTCCCAGAGGTGAGGAAGGTGCTTTCCAAAGGCCAGTTGCTGCTACAGGAGTGATTGTTTCCCCTCTGCCCAGC
Source organism: Numenius arquata (assembly GCF_964106895.1). Lineage (NCBI taxonomy): Eukaryota > Metazoa > Chordata > Aves > Charadriiformes > Scolopacidae > Numenius > Numenius arquata. The sequence continues at coordinate 44,591,745 of NC_133576.1, forward strand.
ACCCTGTTCCCCCTGCCTGTCACAGCCCTCAGCTGTCCCATCCCAACCCTCCTTGCCCATGTCTCCCCACCTTTCACGTACCAGGGTGCCAAGTCCCACCTGCTCCCCTCCTCATCGCTCCTCCAGGGCTCTGCCTCTCCCACTCGCCCCAGGGGGAGAGGAAGAAGAAGCTGCCTCCTGGGCCAGCAAATGGAGCTGGGGGGTGAGAAGGAAGGTCTCTGGGAGGTGCCTGCAGCCCTCCCTGTGAGGGCTGGAGAGGAGCAGGAGGGTGCAGCGCGATGTGGCTTGCCCCCAGCCCTCAAGAGGGCTGGAGCTTCTCATGGTGGAAACAGGCTCCAGCCCTAGTGGGACCAGGACAGCTCGCGGAAGCTACAACATCAGCGGTAGGTACTAGTAGGCAGAAGGTAGATACTGCTAGCAAACACACCAAACCCCACAACCTGCTAAAATCTGAGCAACAGCAACCATCCCCTTCCCTTCTCTCCCTCTGTATTACCTCTCCAGCCCCGGGTAGCTCCGTGTAACCAAACATGGCTATTAAACACAATTGCTTTAGTTATCTTCTCTTTAGTGGTATTCTGGGTGGCATTTAGCGGACAAATGGTTATTACGTTACAATTTTCACCTAGTCATTTTTGAGAAACTATCATCAGCTGGATTAAACCAGGCAGCCCCCTCGGCTGGGTGGTTCAGGCTGGGGGGGAGCAGCTGGCCCTGCCGGAGGAGAGGAGGTGGGTGCAGCCAAGCTGCCGCGCTACTTCTTGTCGTTCCTGCTGACGAAGGTAAGGAGGTCCATCGCTGTGACCACACCAAACACCATCTGCTTCATGAAGGAGCTGCCGTTCCCGTTGACTGTAAGCAGAGAAAATGCCAGTTTAATGAGGGAAAAAAAAAAAGCAGAGCTCGCCCTCCCCCAGCTGTGCGGAGGCTGCTATTCATTTATCAAAAGAAAACTTTAACAGGGACAGCAGCTGTCTCAGCCCTGCTTCAACAGCAATGATTGATGCAGCCTTGGTCAGGTTACTGGGATCACATCAGGGAGGCTTCAGCTGCAAATAATGCACCCTTTACCAGAGCAGGAAATTTAATTTCCCAGTTGTTTTTACCCAACCTCTGTTCCAGTCCTGCTTCTATCACCACAAACTTTTCAGGCCAAACTAATGAGGCTCTTTTTAAGAGCAGCAGTGAGACGCTTTCTGCTCTGTTCTCATAACGTCCCACACACCACCATTAGTAAACCAGCATCGCGACAATTGCTTTAACTGATAAACGTTTTCTTAAATAAAAATAAAACTAGCCACCAGAGCCCAAACACAAGATAAAATGCAAGCTCCGAAGGTGTGGGAAGAAAGTAATAAATAAGGGGGTAACTGTGACGGGATTAAAACAGCAGCTCTGGAAAAGAAAACGGGTGTTGTTTGAAAACCAGAGCAAGAGGCACTGCACACAGCTGGCTGATATTTTTTGGTGGGTATCATTTAATTTGCAGATACCATTTAATTTATATCAAAACGTGATACAGAATAGATTTTCGTTATTTTATGACAACATAGCTGGGAAATTCTGCCTAGCATTAACTTTGGTGAGAGAACCGGAAACGTGCATCAGAGGCAGCTTCAAATGACACGACTTTTGTTTGCAATGTTTTGTGGGAACGTGGCTGGACTTGCAAGCCAGCTTTAGAGCTGATGGGGCTTCGGGGCGGCAGGCCATGAGGATACAAGCAGAGGGGTGGGGATGTTTGTGCACGGTGGGTTTCGAAAGCCCTGAGTTCAGCAGGCAGCCCTTTGCTGGCAGTCGATACAGCGCAATATTGCCTGCTGCTCACCATAGGAATGCTTTGCGTGTTCAGTGCGTAATCCCATAAAATCAGTATAATTACAATCTTCAGCTCTAATTTAGAAGGCTTAAACGTGGGTCTTCTGACTGCTTTTTCATGTTGCTAATGTTTTAAACAAAGCAACGCCCTTGAGATAAGGCCAAATTTGTACTTCTAGAAGTTTTACTGTATAATTGCACTGGAAAGGTGTGTTAGGTGAGATTTGCAGAACAGCACTTTCCACCATACCTGTTTTTGTCAGAGGAGCAGCAAGGTGTGACCCCCTGCTGCCATCGATGTGTCAGCAGCCCTCGTGCTAATGTGGTCCTACCACACGTGACTCCACTGAGCCGGTTTGGCTTCTCCGGGAAGAGGATGGCTGTACGTACACTGGTTTGAGAGTAAATCAAAGCTGCTGGTACAGCTGCTTTATTGGACTAATCTGATGGTGCTTCTGAGTTGGCAGAACATCCCTGGTCCGGGTAAGGCTCATACGCAGATGCCCCAGGCTGCACGCATCAGTGTGCATCGTGCCTCCTGACTCCCATCACATGTGCCCCTGCCATAGGGCTTGCTCACAGTCCAACACATTTGTTTTTGGCTTTCTTGACTTACCCTGGACCTCCAGGGTAGGTAGGTGTTTGACAGCACCCACCCTTAGCATATCAATGTACCCAGATCCCTTGGGGCACATAGGCATAAGGACATCTCTTGGCTGCATCTCCAGAGGTGGCAAGTGGGAACAGGGGTGCTCAGAGAAGATGTCACAGCCCCTGGGCATGCATAGCAGAAGGTCTTTAAGCGTTGGGATGCAGAGAGTGTAGTTTGTTCCAAATGCCCAAATTCCACCTAAGCTTTATCTAATATGCCCAAATGCTCCTTCCAACTTTGCCCTTGAGATACTAAGTATACAGAGATCCCTAACTTCCCCCTTGTTTCCTCTTGCCCACAACCAGCAAGGCAGTCATTTGAATTCAAGGTCAAGAAACTAAATGAGTACTAGAGGCCTGAGACTATGGCTGTGCAGCAAAGGCACTGCACCCCAAGCTGCTACCTACAGTCCACCTTGGTCATCAGAGGGGACCAAATGAAATCCCATCATGAATAAATTCCCATCCCCAAAAGTTGGTTTCCATGGGAAACCATGAGATGAGGGGAGGGGATTATAGAATCATAGAATCATTCAGGTTGGAAAAGACCCTTGGGATCATTGAGTCCAACCATCTACCCTACTCTACAAAGTTTTTCCCTACACCATATCCCCCAACACCACATCTAAATGACTCTTAAGCTCATCCAAGGATGGTGACTCAACCACTTCCCTCGGCAGCCCATTCCAGTGTCTGATCACTCTTACTGTGCAGAACTTCTTCCTAATGTCTAGTCTAAACCTACCCTGTTGCAACTTGAAGCCATTCCCTCTTGTTCTATCGCTATTTGCTTGTGAGAAGAGACCAGCACCAACCTCTCTACAATGTCCTTTCAAGTAGTTATAGAGAGTGATGAGGTCACCGCTCAGTCTCCTCTTCCTCAAACTAAACAGTCCCAGCTCCCTCAATTGTTCTTCATATGACTTATGCTCCAGGCCCTTCACCAGCTTCGTTGCCCTCCTCTGTACCTGCTCCAGCACCTCGATATCTCTCTTGTATTGAGGTGCCCAAAACCGGGCACAATACTCCAGGTGTGGCCTCACCAGTGCTGAGTACAGGGGGACAATCACCTCCCTACTTCTGCTGGTCACGCTATTTCTAATACAAGCCAGGATGCCACTGGCTTTCTTGGCCACCTAGGCACACTGCTGGCTCATATTCAGCTGCTTGTCAATTAGAACCCCCAAGTCCTTTTCTGCCAGGCAGCTTTCCAGCCACAATGGATGGAGCTGTTGGGTGCTTTAGCATCACCCCTGCATGGGGAAACAACACAGCTCCCGTGGCCAGGATCTGGGAAGTGGTCCTGCAGGACACACATAGGAGAGTGCTGGTCCCAGGCTCCTGCGGTTAAAGCTTCTCTCCTCTCCCCTCATTCTTGTGATGTCAGGAAAGGAAACGGGTGAATAGTTGGCAGTTCCAGGGCAGAAATCCTTCCTGCAAAGATTCAGGGGCTGCACATGTGGAGCAGCTGAGCTGATACCCAACGAGCTGAGTCTGAGAATTTCCCTTGCCCATCTCAAACATTTGTGCAATGCCCATACAGTGCTTCTGCAGATACCTACACTGCATTTGCTTGTGTACAACGATAGCAAAATGGTCATTCTCCAGGATGCAGGAAAGCTTCCCAAGGCTGTCCTCCAGGCCAATCTAAACAGCACACACAAAAAAAGCATTTTTTTTTTCACTTTGCATTTTAAGGACAGTGATGCAGAGCTTGAATCCTGCCTCTGACTATAGCTGTGAGTGGGCAGGGTGGCACCCAGCTGGACCAGGATCAGGTATGCCTCACTCACTAGCACTGTTTTGGGGAGATGGGAGGGGATGCAGGCAACATGCAAGCCTGGCTTTGCTGTAGCTGAAATACAGCGCTATCTCTCCCCAGCCCCCATGGGCCAGCATGAGGTGATGGCTCCACCTCCCCTAAACTACCATCCATTTACCTCACTCCATCTCTGCACCATTGATGGCCATCCAACCCAGGCATCCCTCCTCTGTATATCAACAGGACCTGCACACCAACAGGACCTGTCCTGTCAGAGTCTGTGCCTGCTGCCCCAGTCCTGCTGAGCCCTGGCAATGGCTGGGCTCTGATTTCAGAGGGTTCTGATTCCCCATCTGGATTAAATCCTCTGACAATATAAGATTAGGATTGGACATTCACACGCTTTGCCCTGGCATGAAAGCTCCCGTGCCTGAACCCCACAGGCTCAGCAGCATTTTTGCAGGTGCCTGTCCTTATTATCATTTCCATGATGTCACCATTGCCCTCCCCACCTCTCTCTACATTCATCTCTCTGTCTTTTCATTGACCTCTTCTCCCACCTCCTCTCACACCTCAGGGTGCTGGTGCACCTCTCCCCCTCTCCCCATCCCTGGACAGCAGTTGACACCAGCCACAGCCTTAACAGTACCTTTGAGAACTGGTCGTAGATGACCTTCGTAACAGGGTCTGAGAACTGTGCATTTCCAGCCAGCACTGAGGTAAGTGTGTTGCTGAGGGTCACCATTCCCAAAATAAGTCTGTAAGGGAACAGGGAGTTTTCCAAAAGGTCAGACCTGAGGTAGGGCACATGTTTTATGTAGGAGCTGAGATACTCCCCTTGAAATCAGTGGCTAAATTGCTCTTGCTGTAAACGGGAGTCATCAGCTTTCTCCTCAGCTGAGCAGGACAAGAAAATGCTTGTCCTCACCAAGCTGTTAGTTTAACAGTAGCTAAAACCTGCTATTGCAGTCCAGGACTTAGCAGCTAGGAGAAGGAAAACTTGTGGGCTCTCCAGTTGCTTATTTGTGTGGGTTTCTGACCCAGTCCCCACCTCTCCTCTGGCCTCCCCTTGCCTGTGCACTGATCCAACATCTCTTGGGTCTGGTGGGCACTGGATTTGGCTTTGACTTTAACTAGCTCATTTACAGGGAATTTTCTTGACAAATCCTCACAAGGAGGCAGATGATATTTTAAAAATATACACCATAGAATCCAATGCCAGAGACCCAACACTGGATCGATGAATGGGACTTTCTCTTTAGCTTCATCATGGCTGCTTTTCCTATGTGAATGGCCATCTCTGTAATAAGTAAAAATAGTCACCCTGATTCAGCAACAACAGGAGCTTGGTCGTATCCCTTCTCCTGGAGGATCTCAATTGCCTTTTGACAGCTGACTTCTGGGAGGAGAATGAGAGGGGCTGAGAGATTCAGTTTCTGCACCTTGATGTTCCACCACCTGTTGAAAGACAAATGGCAGCACCAAGCTGTTACTCTCTGCTGCAAAGCTGTGGGCGTTGCTCAGGGAGGCGAGGCCAGTAGAGATGAGACCAACCATGCAGAGATATTCTGCCTGCCTGCAAAGCTCATCCCACTCCTATCCCCAAAGCAGTAATGCTATGAGTCCACCATGGCCAGGTCTTGTTGAAGCCAAACTTTCCCTACGCCCGGTGTTCATATAACTCCAGAGGCAGGGCTGAGGCCAGCACTGAGGGCTTCACTTAAAGCTCATGAGTGGGGAAGCCTACCAGTTTCAGTTCTTTGGTTTGTATCCTTGGTCCTCCAAATGCAGTATTTGCAGCTCCTCCAGGAGAGAACCTGGCAGAGATGCTTGTGCAACTTCTGAAGGACAAGCTATGCTTGTTTGTGGGGACCACAGGCAACACCAAAACCATCTCAGCCCTTTGTCCTTGCAGAAAAGGCAGGACAATACTAGATGCTGGAAGGGCCAAGAACAATTCTAACCAGGCATGAAAGGCCTTGGAAGTATATTACATTTTTAGGAAATATTTTGCAATAACCTTTGGTTATAGTAACCCAAAGGAGTAGGTGACACCAGTAATACCTGCTGTCTTTAAAGCAAGACTAGGCACTTTGTAAACAACCAGTATTTGTCCAGCCACATGTAAGCTGGCATCAGCAGTTTGCTTGTGATTCCCTGCCTTGAGGGGACTCTTTCCCCATGGTGTGCAAGAGACAGCCAAGTTGGTCATCTTTTCTGGCCTGCAGCTCTGGAAAGTGAAAATTTACTATTCTGTTCCCTGCCTGAAAAGATCTCCAGAGCTGTTTGAAAGGGTGCTTGCAACAGGAGGGACCCATCTCCCTGTCGGCCTGGTGTTCCTTTGAACATCAGCTGTGGAGTAGAGAGAGGAGGTTTTAATTGCAGCTAGATGTCCACCTCAGCCATTCTGCTCAGCAGGGTTTAAATTGCTTGGACGATGACTGCCATGTGGGAGTGGATCAGCAACTTCGGGACAGAAATTGCTCCTTTATAGACTTTGAGTGGAGAACTGGGATATCTAACCACTCAAAAGAGAGGAGCTGACATTACAGCCTTCCCAGAGGGAACTAGACTTAACTGCGTTTTTTCTAAATACCAAAAGATAATACTTTCCTTTGAAGATAATAATTTCCAGCCTCAGAAAGCTGATTCCCTTAGCACAGTTTATACAGGCGGATGTTGTCTTACCAAGGCTTGTGCTCCTGGACGTCATTTAGGAAACCATTTTTTATCATCCACTTATCATTCAAAAATTTTGACCTAGAAATCATGAACAAAGAGTGAGTCTGTGACCCTTCCAGAAGAAGTCGTGCTTTGTTTCATGCACTAGACCGCAGCACTGCCCCGGGGCTCCCATGATTTTTGCAGCTGGCTGCTCTTAGCCCCTTTTAAGGTCAATGGGAGCTGCGGGTGCTCAGTAACTCTTAGAAGCATGCCAGCTATTTGCCTTCCTAACTTCAGGCATGCAAGTTCAAAAACTGTAGCTTGGCTGACTCCTGCTCCGTGCAGTAAGTCAGTAACAAGAAGAAATAAAACCCAACTGTCCCAACACCCAGCCCCTGGTGCTCGCCACGGTAGTATGTTATTTCTCTCTGATTATTTATATATATATATTTTTTTTTTCTGAGCTGCTTGAGGGAGACTTGCAGCTCTGGGCTCACTCCAAGTGCAATGCTATCAATCAGACTTATTGGGGGTGGCTTTCCAGCAACGCACACCACCCAAGCTCAGCAGTGCTAGGCTAATGTCACCAAAGGGCCCCATGACTCCAGCCCAGGCCACATGCAGAGAGGATGGGGAGAAGAGTATGGAAACTCCCACCCCACTGCCGGAAAGTAGGCGAAGAAGCAAGAATCTCACATGTAGTTCCTGACGGAGTCAGGCAGGATGACAACACAGCGCTGACCTTCCTTCAGGTCCTTGGCGGCCCGCACAGCGACGGACATGGCACTGCCCGAGCTGCCACCTGGATGGGCACCAAGAAGAGAGACAAGCATTGGGGCTGCCCAGGGTGTAGGACCACAGTCCCAGTGCATGGGGCACAGTGCTGCCCCAGCTAATGGCTCGGAGGCACCAGGGCAAAGCAGTAGCAGAGGTGGCACCACGTACACCAGGGCAGCTCAAAATGCAGGGAGTGGGAGGACAATCAGTGCCGTAGCCTTGAAGGCTTTATGGTCAGGAGGAGGTAGGGACTGAAGGGACGTGTTCACATGGCGAGGGCAATGGGCTTTTGAGGCAGCATAAGAATCACCTTATGAACATCATGAACCACTTCTTGTGGTGACTGTGGGCAGACCAAGGGCTGAAAGTTTCAATACAGGGACGTTCACATCACTGCTGCCCACACTGCACCCCTTTATTTGGGTGAGGAGAAGACCATGCCAAATCTGGAGCTTCTGGCTGACGTATTTGTCAATCAAAGATTGGCTTTAAACACATTGTGAGGACTGAAAAAAACCATAAACATTACAGTCATGCTTGGAATACCAGGCCAACGTGATGGGAAGACTTAAATGCTCCCTGTGTCCGTGTGCACGCATGTGGTTTGCTGCACGTAGGGAAAGCAGGTCCCTGCTTTACAGAGGCAATTCTTCCACCGGTAGTTCGAGTACTGGAAGTTAAACACATTCCACTATCTGTGTGCCAATTACACACTGCATTCAAGAGAGCACGTATTTTACTGCAGGTTAATTAGCGCTGGGTCACATTTTTCAAACAAATGAGGAAAGGCCCTGAAAAATGCAGTTCAGGGAACATGAAGCTATTCACAAACTATAGTTGAGTTCAGCAAGTGGTTTCTGTTGAGACACAGTGACTCTGTGCCTACTAGGTTAAATCAACATTTAAGCTTTTCATTACAAATGGCCTGATCTTTTTCAAAACTCCCTGGATGTGAGCGCTCAGGAGTTTTATCAGCTGTAACTACAAGCCTACATATTGCCTGGCCCTGGGAGCAAACCTATAGCTATCTGCTCGGCAGCAGGGAAGGCTGAAAAATGTTAATGCTGTGCAGAGGCTCTTAGGGTACAAGCAGGGTTTGTCTGAGGGCACCTGTTCATTTTGGAAAGCCATTGGGATCACTTACAGCTTGTTGGTACAAGGAGAAATACTCAGTAAGAACATCTTACACTTTCTTTACTTTCAAACTTTCCTGGTCCAAACCTGGCACCTCTAGTGTGACAACCATTCAACGACAGAGAGTACAGCCTCGCAGAGTTGTTAATGGAGAGACAGTTTTAGCCCACCTGTCCTGCCCTGAGTCCCATTAATCCTCTCTTCAGCCCCTGTAACACTACACCACACAGAGTCAGGCCTGAAGATCCAGTTCCATCCATAGAAGTGCTCCAGTAAAAGGATAGTTATTGCTTCTATAATTATTGTGGCCAATGAGTCCAGTCCCAGACCACTGACTCACTGTCACACCTCTGAAGTATACAGTGACCTACACACCAGCTCGGGGTTTGGCCGTCCAGCCCTCTTAACCTAGCAGACAGAAAATGCAGAGAGCACCTACCCCGAAGCATTTTAGTCCCAAAAGGATAAGGTTCAGAAAGTTTATTAAGAGAAGCAACTGTTGTCATTGGTGCTTACCACACAATAATCCCTCCTCTCTAATCAGCCTGCGAGACATGAGGAACGAGTCTCTGTCGTTGCATTTATACCACTGATCAACCACCTGAAGAGAAAGCAAGAAGGTTGGCTCCTGGCGATGTTATTTCAGGCTGTCCCAACCCTCTGAGGCATTTCGTGGTGCCGATGCCCAGAACATCTGGCAGCCTTGAGCTGCTTTCCACACTTGTTGAAAGCAAATACAGGGTGTCCTTGGTTCAGAGGGTGTTTCCTTGCTTGCAGACACCCACTCCAGCCTTTCCAGCCAGCACTCTTTCCCTGGAGAGTTAGGGATATCTGACAGGTCCAAGGTCAGTCAGGATGTGGAAGAGGGAATGGTGTTCATGATGTCCCGGGTTAGGCTGCACTAATGGTCAAGATTTTGCCATGCAAAATCAGATCCAACTACAAAAAGAGTTTTGGGCTATTGCAGGTCACAGCTCTAAAGCCATGTGCCCACAGCAGAGGTGTAGTTAACATAACATCTGAAAGCAGAAAGAATCTGGGGTCTGAGGCTGTGGGGACCTTTCTAAGAACAAGGCCGGAGGAACACAGGCAGCATGAATTACGGCTTTAAAGCTCTGTGCCTGGTGGCAACTGATACACCGAAAGAAACTTGACAAGAAGCAGTACGAGGTTCATGATCTCATCTTACATGGCTTGGATCTTGCCTTCCAGCCCGTAAACGGTGCAAGGGTTCCGCTGTGTGCGTGTGGTGCCTGCGACAGCGAAGGCTTGGGAAAGGCTAGCATCATGAAGAGCAGCCTCAGCCCTGACCTCTTCTGTGTGGTCGTAGTGGCCGGATGCAAAGCCAAAGATCAGACAGAGACCTCTCATCACATGGCTACTTACTGATCTGTCAAGGACAGTAGGGATAAAGTCATGCCCGATGCCCTCTACTTCGATGGTGGTGGTGTTTGTCCTGTTCATCTCACTGGGCAGAGCAACGATGGAGCCCTCAGGATCTACACCAATGATCTTTGAGGGAAGGAAGTTTTGTTAAACCACAAAGGGAGTGCAGAAATAGTGAAAATCACAACTCAATGGAAAAATCACCCACACCCTTATCAGCAATGTTTTCCTTCCCACGATATTCATTAATATTCCTATCCACTGGCAGCATGGAGAGCTTCCAGGATAAAAGGGTACTGTTTCCTACTGGCCTTTTAAATAGATCCTAGGTAGTGTTCAGCTGCTGCAGAAATGACTGGTGGCTTAAAAAGTTATCTCTCTCAAGGTGTTTGTCATCACCCCTTTGGCAGAGCCTGCTACTTCCAAAGCTCAACCCTTGGGATAGTGAGAGTTCTCCTTCATCTGCTCCAGAGCAAAGCCAGCCAGCTAGCTCAAACCCATGGAAAACTGTGACTACAGTCACGCTTTCTGGATCTGGCTGTGCTGGCTGACAATGGCACCTCCCTGGCTGCTTATAGCTTTACATCTGGGCCGAGGTTACCTCCCCCAGCAGACAGCTTAAGAAGGGATGGTGACACTGCTCCACACGCAGCCTCAAGCAGTCAGTGAGGAAATCTCATGCCTGGGTCCTCCAGTGGCTGGGTCCACACCATCTCAGTTTGTCTCTGGTGGATCAGGGATGGCTAATGCAGCAACTGTCAAGCCTCCAGTCTGCCTTGAAGCACAGGCTCTGCAGAATGAGCATCTATGACTGGTGTGAACCGTAAAGCACGGAGGCTTTTGCAATGGCAGATGAGAAGCACTTGCACAGTCTGCAACCCCCACAGAGCTGCCAAAACAGAAACTTTCAGCAGACGGGTTAGCCAGGAGCAGTAAGGCCGTCAGCTGGGCCAGCCACTTCTTCGGTGGAGGTCTGACAGTGTCCTGCAAAGGGCAGGGCACCCTGCAGGGTGGGATTAGTAATGGGGCTGCAGAGCCTTTGACTGCTAAGGCACTCGGATGGATCTAGGTCAAGCTGAGCGTTAACACCAAATTGCTTCCAACAAAAGCCAAGCTCGCTGTGAAAAAACAAATAGGTGGAGACAACAACTGTTAGCTCAGGTGAGCTGTGGGGTTAGACTTGATCAAAAGTACAGGTAGGAAAACCCACGAGGGCCACAGCTCCCAGTGGGAAGCCCTGGCTCTCTCTTACCTTGCACTCTGGGCACTTCTCCTTCAGCTTCCTGGCGACGCCAGTGACGGTTCCCCCTGTGCCAGACCCAATCACCACCATGTGGACCTTGCCTGCAGAACAGGGAAAAGAGAGGCTTGCAGGGACTCATCATGGCTTCCAGCATGGTCTCCCCTTTATTCAGAGCCCTGCGCAGATGCAGAGCCTGTGTCCCTCATGCTAGAACCCCATGTGTGGAAAGGATAGGCAGGGGTGATGCTAGTGGCCAAAGCATGGTCCTGTGGAGAAGCTCAGATGAACTTGCAGGATCTGAGCACAGCTGATCCTGCCTCAGTGCAGGGGGCTGAAGGTGACCTCCAGATCTCTCACTGGTTTCCATGATTTCTGCGCCTTTGGCATCTACTGGCTTAAGGGGGAGGGAGAGTATGTCAGCACTTCCAGCCCTTTCAAACCACATCACATTGAAGCAAAGCGTGCAGGTGAATAAGAACACATATCAGTGTGTTTTTATCAGGGCACAACTTTTCAGCTAGTGTTAGCATGCACAGTGGAGAGGTGGTAGAGCTCTGCTCTGGCATCCATGTTGGTCAGATGTAGCTGCACTGGCGTCAGTGAAGTTACACTGATTTAGGACTGGTAGGAGCAGAATCAGAGTTGGACCTTCAGGGCCTTATGCTGCAGCTGCATGGGGAGAGGGGGACTTACAATTCACTGCTGGCAGCCAGCAGGAGCACATCGAAACATTACAGTGGAGGGAAGGCTGGGACTGTTCTGTGCCTGTTGCTACCCGACTGCTTTATTGTTATGATAACTGCTCTCCAGTTAAAACCTTTGAGTCCTGTTTACATTTTGCAGTGCTCCCTGTACTGGCAATAAATTTCACTTCTATCTGCACAGACATGGACTGGGATAGTCCTTTATCCTTCCCCGGCCGTGGCATGAAATGTCATTAGCCTGTGAAGTTTCAGTCTATCTTGATTTGCAAATGAGTGTGCTGGACCAAATGCAGTCTACCATGCACTGATGGATATATCCTCCCCAGTGGGGCCTCTTGGGCCATCTTGTGCTCTCAGCTGACAGGTCACAGAGATGTTGTAGCTGCTGAGAAATGTGGTCTTCCTCCTCGGGTACAGCCTGAATTTGTTAAGCCTCTGGTCTCTTCCCTCAGGCTTTTGAAATGGGAGGCTGTAGCAGAGAAGTCTGGCAGGCTCAGGTGGATCTGGAGTAGATTACATGAACTTGCTACACTCTGTGTGTCAGTATTATCAAGGGTACCTTCATCTACAGAGGCCCAGTTGGGCATTTCTAGACATTTAGATCAATAAACGGAGTAAAACAAGCCTCTCGGAGAGAGCTATAGCCCTCCACACATCCTCAGCAAGTAGAAACAAGAATGCAGACAGTACCTTCGCACTGCTCCAGGATCTCCTCAGCTGTGGTGTCGTAATGAGCCAGGGGGTTGCTTGGATTTCGGTACTGTTTATTTCAACAGAGAACAGCATGAGTTACTGTGTGAAGTGTAGGTCAAATACCAAACTAGCAATAGCTCCTGACGAGCTTTACCCAAAGCATGCAATTGCCCTCTCCTCTCCTTGGCGAGGGGTGGACTGCAACCCGGCCAGGCCAGGTCACAGGTATTCCTCCTGGTTGTCACTTTGGGACAGATTTCCAAGGACACTTGGGATTTGTCCACACTGGAAGATTAAATGTGCCCACAAACACTCACTCTTCGGCACTTGGTGCCTATTCGTTATGGAGTGGTGTGGCTGTCCTATGTGCCTCATTGCCAGGTTTGGTGGGATCTGGTGGTTTTGTTAAAGCCCTAGCTGCTGGAGGCAAGAGAGCTTCTCAATATTTTGGCTATTGTTTAGATAGAAGCATTTTAGCCTTTTCTGTTGCCTTGAAAAAATTGAAAACACAGCCCCACAATACTCCTAAAAAGCTCAGAAAACAACAACAAAAAAATCCCTCCTCCAAAGCTGTATTAGAAAACTTTTTTCAAATATATATATATATGTATATATATATAATTTTGAGAGCTGCTTTGTCATTTAGGGGCATTTGTGTCTGGCAGTGCAGCAAGTTAGGTGGCCGAGAACCATGGGCTAGAGTAGAGGGATTTGCCACAGGGGGTGCACAGGTACAGCACTGAAATGTGTGCAGCCCCACACTCACACTCATAGGCCTGGCTGCTTCTGAAAAGCGTACTCAGACTTTGAGCTCCATTTTTCTTAAAAGGAAGGAGTATCCCTAACTTTTCCACACTGTAGGGGCTCCCTACTTGCTCTGGGGCTGCCTTCCTGCAGTGGGGTGAGACCAGAGGGAGAAGTGCCCTCCTGTACAAGAACCAGTGCTGCAGGAACCACTGGCATGAATCGTGGGTGTTTGCCCTTTACAGGATGAGGCTTATTTTTGTGGCAGAACAAAGGCTGCTAGCCAGGCAAAAAAAGTGATATTTTTTTTTTCAGGTCAAAGTTAAATATGAAGCAATTTGAGGAGTCTTTGAAGTGCGCAAGACAACCCAGCCTCGCCCACATCCAGGCTTTGGCAGAAGTATTACAGGTTTGGAAGTGTCCCTTATTTCGTTTCTGCCACCACGTGCTTTACAGGGGAGCGATTAAGTTTCAAACACCATAAAACACTGATGAAATCTGCCTCTGTTGCCAGTTTGAACTAAGCCCCCAAACACAGGCACACTTGGAGGACATGCTATAAACCGTCTTTGGAAAGAGAGTCAGTGGAGGAACGGCGTTTTACCTGGTCCAGGATGTGAGAGTTTGGGATTTCACTTTTCAGCTTCCAGGCAACACGAATGTTAGACTCTGGGGCATCGAAGCGGGTGCAGGGGGTCCTCACAATTTCAACACCCAGCGCCTTCAGAATATCGACCTTTGGGAGGGAAGAGAGTAGATGTAACGCAACTGATCCCACGTAGCGATGGTAATCTGAACCTGCGGGCTCATGGCAGCGTCAGATGCCAGCGGAGCTTTGCATGCGGGAGACGCTTAGCATTTTGGAGATACAATGTCCAGTTCTCGGTTATACTATCTCTGACATCCTCCTGGCACCCAGGGCCTCCTGCATGAAGCCGGCACATGGATTCAAGCCTGGCCTCGTGCCCTGTCCTACTCAGAGGGCAGGCTGGGGATACGGCAGAGGTAGGTAACACTGTGCTGCAAAGGGACAGAGGGAACCGGGGTAGGGAGCAGGGTCTCCTACGTGCTGTGTTCTGAGCCCCTGCATGCCAGGAGGAGGTCTTAAAGCTGTCTTTGCCCCAAGTCCCTTCTCTCCCCTCGCCAAGCAGGGCAAAGGAGCAACTACAAGTAAGACCTAAGGTATCAATCCACTGGGAGATACGGTTGTTGGAGGGAGAGGGAGTCAAAAGAGAAGGGTGGGTGAGCGTTGGGGTGCCTGGAGATGAAGCCCATGGCAGCTGGAGGTGGCATCTGATCTGGACTGAGCTTAAGTGAGATTTAGGTTGAAAGGAGGGTGGCGCTTTGGAGAAGGGCTCAGCTGTGCCAATCAGGGTCCAGGTCTGGCTTCACTGGCATGAGTTCACCTGAGCAGTTTGTGAGACTTTTGGCTCCCCAAGGCAGAGATTCCTGCCATCCTGGAGACGGCAGTTTTACCTAATCATCAGCTCTCATGCAAGTGACTTGACTTCCACCAACCCAAGAAAGCAGCTCAGACAACCATAAGTGTCTCTAGGTTAAAGAGAACCGTAAAGACACGGAGAGACCAAGTGGGACATCAGATGTCAGAGGGGGAGTTAGCAGGACCGGCAGCCCGAGGCCCAGCGCCATCCAGGGTCCCATCCAGCCCTTGCCCTCACAGACAGCAGACATTGCTCCATTTCTCTGCAGTCACGCACCGTCTCTGGCTAATGTGTGACCCCGGCTGCACTGCTGACTCTAGATAACCAGCCAGGCCATCACAGTGTGCTTTTTTTTTTTTTCACCAAGAGGAAACCTTCTGAATAACTACAAAGCTATGTCAGTGCGTGCGGCAAGGCGCGTTACCCTTTAAAGGAGAGGGCACTCTGTCTTTAGAAAGGGAGAGGCAGGGACACACAGGGAGGGAGATGTTCCCTGGCTGTGGGGTAATGTCGTACAGAGCTCTGACCTTCTCCATGCTCATTTTCTCCGGCAAGACGATGATGCAGCGGTAACCTTTCACTGCAGCTACAAGTGCCAGCCCGATGCCTAGGCGGTGGGGAGGAAAGGGAATTGGTTGACAAGAGCATTTGGCAAAGCCGACCGATGTGTATTGCTTCCCACATTCCTCTCTCCCGCTGATGAACGTAACCTAGAAATGTTCACTGATGAGGCACAGGTGAACTCGTATCCTCCACGAGCCTCTCGGGAGGTGCCAGGAGCACCAGGGAGCGCGGGAGGATGCGAGCCCAGCTGCCATACCTCTCTTTCTCACTGTTAGCGTGGCACAGAGCGAAAGGCAAGGCTGGGGATCACTTCCCCCCCCTCACCGAGGCTCAGACCTTTTCCTTTGCTTTCTGAAACACAGGAGAGAGAAGGTGACTTTGCTTCAGGAGTGCCTTCCCCTCCCTCTCCAATGCTCTTGGTTGGGGGGGGTGACACGAAGCTGCACATGTCACCCTGTGGCGAGCAGGCGAAGGGAATCTCTGCTCCTGTTTCACTGGGGGTGATGGATGGAGCCAGCTGCTCCCCGGCTGGGGGAGGAAGGTGAGGCTGGAGCTGCATGTCCCCTGTGAGAGGCTGTGGGGAACATGGAGCCACCCTAACTGCCCCGGGTGGGCAGTGACCCAGCAGGGAAACAGCCCGGGGGCACACAACTCCCCTCACCCCCATATCGGAGTGGGGGGGGGAGGGAGGATGTCAAGGAAAGCGGGGGCTGGCTCTGGGGTGCCTGCAGCAAACAGGCTAGGAAGGAGAAAATTTCTGAGATGAGCCCTGTTCTGCATGGCTAGTGAGGGGGAGGCAGGGACCGCAGTGAGGGACACAGCTCTGCTCAGAGCACCTGGACAGCCTCCGCTGTGCCTTCCCTCAGGAAAACACACACACTGGGGCAGGGAGCAGCAAAGGGCCATGGAAACTTGCACAGATGGTCCCATGCAGGCTGCAAAATACAGGAGAGGCTCCTCTGTTGTCCTCCCTCATCTCATACCCCACCATAATCTAATGCCTGAGCAGGATGACAATTTAAAAAAAAAAACAAAACCAGATGATTTATCCTCCAGCCTGTTAGGGAAACCCTCTCTGGGAACCTCTGAATATTCAAGGACTTCCCAGCCTGAAAACACCCAGGGTTGCCCCAGGTCCTTCAGCTTCTGAGGCTGCTTGCCTTGCTGCAAGGTAACCTGCTGGACACATCTGTGCAGGCGTGGGACCCGTGCAGGCCCTTGAGAATTTCAGGCACCTCAGCACCCCAGGATACCCATGGCCCCCGGGAGACGAGCCAAGGGGAGGACGGAGCCAGAGCAATGGGGCCCCAAGCTGACCTTGTAACTGCAAGGGCAAGAGCTCCTCAAATCCCTGCCCCTCTTGCATCCCATCAGAGGTGCCACCCTGCCTGGTACCCCAGCAGAGGGAGCATCCCTGCTCTTCCCACCTGTGTTTCCTGAAGTGGGTTCAATCAGCGTGTCTCCTGGTTTTATAATCCCAGCTCTCTCTGCATCTTCCACCATCCTCAGGCTGATGCGGTCCTTCACACTGCCCCCCGCGTTGAAGTACTCACATTTTGCCACTGGAAATGAAAGGTGAGGCTCTGTCAGGGACAAGCTGCAGTGGGGGGCACATGGCTTCCCCACAGCCCCCAGCTCCCTGTTCCCTCAGCTCTTGCTGCAGTCATTTGAGGACACCCATTCCTCCTCTGCAGGATGGTCCTTTGCTCAGGGGAGCGCATCCACTATCTGCTTATAGGGTGCTGCAGATTGTCATGGGATTGCCCATGAGTGTACCTGCCCATAGTCCATCTTTCCCCCATGTTTCATCTATCTGCAGTACCCTGAAGGCAGTGGGAAGGACCGGTAAGTCCAAGATGGTTTTAAAATTAACTGGACATACTGTGATTACTAGCTGGAAGGTCCCACACTGGCACGACACACCTTGCTGCCCTGCCTTGAGGACTTTTCTCTTTTCTCAAGGCACTGTCAGGGTTAACAGCAAGGTCTCTCAGTCTTTCCTGGGGTATGGCAGTTATTAATAAGTATCTAAAAAGGTGCTGTTCTGTAGTGGTGATTCTGAATGGGGTGCCATAAAGAAAATGAGACAATAGAAACAGCACTTTCAAGTGTCAACCAAAATGATAATTTCTTCACTGATCTGCTAAAAAACTCGAGTAACAAAGACTTTCCAAGGTATGCACAGACTGCAAGGTGCACCTCGGCTCCTAATCAGGCCCTCTACACCACTAACGCTTGGGGCAGGACCCTTCTCACCAAGGTTTATGAGCAGCTACATCTGAACTGATGGCACTGAGCTGTGTTTTATGGACAGCGGGGAGTAAAGGGTACTTTCAGGGTGTCATTCACTTCATCCAAGAAGAGCAAGCTACTTCAGGCTGAAGACAAAACCCGATACCTGAGCAGCCAGAATGGGGGAAAAAAAATATCTTGTGCTCATCATTACATTTTATAGTGTAAAACTGCTAAAACTTCAGCTACACAGAGATCCTGGAGGCACAGAGATTACAAGGTCATTGTGCGCAACCATAACTGCTTCCTTGACATGGCAGTGCTGCAAGCTTTCCTATACTTGCTTGCTATGAGGCTCCGTGCTGATCGGCAGCTCAGAGAGGACCATGCAGCTGCTCTGCCTGTCCGGCTCTCCTTCCTCTCCTGCGCCAGGGGAGGGAGACACCATCCCAGCAAACAGGGTCACCCCAGCTTCCCTGCTGCTGTTTGCACCAAATCCTCCCGCTCCTCTTAGGTGCTTTCCCCAGCAAGACATCCTCCGAGGGACAGACTGCTTCAGAGAGTGACCAGACATTGCAGAGCTGTCCTCCTGCCTCTGCCACCTCTGTTCCACGATCCACTACAGTCCCCTGAAGTCTCATTCAGGGAAGCGAGAGGTGGTACAACGTGGAGGTTGCAGGTTTTGGGGCCCGAGGATCCCAGATCCAGAGGAGGGATCTGGTTGAAGAGAGCAGCATGCTCCATGTGGCCGTGTGCCTGGTGGAGGCTGGCTATCATGCAGATTCCCTGCTGCCACATAGGACCACAAGGCTCCCTTGTGCCCTCTTGCTGAGTGCGAGCACTCATCAAGTCTCTCCTTCCTACCCAGCTATGGTCATGAATCTTACTGCCTCTGAGACATCTGTCCTTCTGCCTAGTTTGGCTGAAATTAATTCATAGGGTTAAAAGTTACAGGAAAGGAGACTGAAAAGTCCATATACACAGAGATAGCCTAATCGTATCATCCTTATCTCTGTAGGGGACTAAGCTAAGCCCAAACCTTACATGAGATACCACCACACCCTGCTAACATCCCCTTGGGGAGAAGATTTGGGTCCTGCTGGAAAACCTGGCCCCACAGCCAGCACCTTGGCCCAGCTTTTAGCACCAGAGCCTGGCATATATGTTGCTGATAAATCCAGCTGTCTGCAGCCCTGCTGCTCTGCTTGGAGCTGTGTTTTGGGAAGGTCCCCAAGGGGGCTGTTCCTGTCCCTGGGACAGTGAAACAGCATATGGCAGCACCTGGCCAGACTTCAGCTGACCAGGTGGAGATGATGCCACCACAGAGCAGAGTCACCCCTGCACGGGAGCTCTGCCTGGTGGCCAGGGGCTACACTGGCCTGTGTCTCCTGCAGCCCAAGCTGCTTCCTCTGCCTGGGCAGGCTGCGGGAGGAGTCCTGCCATGCCCTTCACCCCATCCCAGACACCACATTTTGGGAAGGTTTGGCCTGTCTCTCCTGTGGACGCCACGTGCTACTTTGGGTGCTGCAGCATCCCTGCCCATTACCAGGATGTCATCCACCCATCCTCAAATTCAGCCCAGCTCTGCTCTGAGCTTGTGCTGCAGTTATTTGGGAGGAGAGACACCTCCATTACCATTACCACCCTCCTTGTTGCAGCTTGAAACCTTCCTGTTTGGTCTGACAAATGGCTGTAGTGTAGCCAAATAAGCAGGAGTACCCAACACGTGCCACATCTGGCCCTCCCCATCTCTGCTTGCTCACCACAGAGCTTCTTCTGAAGCCCCCCTCTACCACCGCCCCTCACCCTCACCTCGTGGCATGGAAAAACCTGGTGGAAAGGGGACACTCACAGAGCTCACACTTGAGCCCATAGGACTTCCCAATCTTGTTGATTCGGACCATTGGTGTGCAGCCAATTTTCTTCAGGATGTTGGGCAAGATCTTTGTTTCCTCAGGCCTGAAATAATGCAGGGAAAAAAAAAAAGAAATATGTCAAATCAAAGCAACTGTTACACAATGTGAATGAAGATAAATCTGAGTGAGATTTCAGCAACTTTAGTAAGGCCACCAGAAGACACCCCAACTCCAAGAAAAAAGGTCCCCATCAACAACTTATGGCAACAGGAGCTAGTTAGTATTTTTCCATCACTCTTAAAATGACTTATTCATTCTTTTGCATAAAAAATAAAGTAATTAATATTCAGGGCTGTTCTGAAATACCTTGTTCTGGAAGGCCCTAGGCCAGACCTAAAACTAGGTGAAGTGACAAGAGCTGACAAGCCTTGGGATTTTACATAGCGGGTGAGAAAGCCAGAAGGCCATGCACAACACCAGGCTCCTCCTCTTTCCTCCATCCTACCCAGCACCACCTCTGCTTTTTGCATTTTCAGCTGTCTCTGAACCAACTGTTACTTGCCTGGCCAGGACTCCCAGACTTGCAAGGATGGCTCTAAGCCATTAGAAAGGCCCAAGCCACAGAGGACTCTCTAGCTTTTTTTTGCAAATAATTACACTGAGTTCTTGGATCAGTGCAGTTCAGGCACCCAGTTTTGCTGGTCTCTGTCAGATTCTGGCAGAAGCCAAGAACCACATCACGGCGATTGCAATCAGAATGAAAGAGTCTTGTTTGCCCAACACGCGACCGAACGCATCTTGCCACGCAGCCAGGGAACTCATGTCCTTGAACTTTTTAAAACATGGAGGAAAAAGATGGATGAGGGCTGTGTTTATTGGGGCCACAAACGTATTGCCTCTGGTTGACAGCCAGCACGTCTGTCCCTGAGTGGGGTGACAAAGCCCCACTCCCTCACTGCTCGGCTCCCCTTTGCACAGCTCTCGCCTACTATCATCCGTTGAACCTTGAAACCAAGTTATCCTTGTCTGCTATCACAGCCAGGCAGATGGCTGTCTGCTGACAGAAAATCCTTATGGTGCAGGCATGATATGCTGATTTACTTAAAGGCACACACACACCTCCCTCCCTCCAGTTTTTTCAAGCATGATATAAACACTTCTTGCTTTGCAAGAGTACAGGGATAGGGGTTTAGTGCAAGTCTTTACTACCAAAAGGAGCCAGCCCCCTTACATCTCAAGCACAAAAGTGATGGAGCATTACACACGTGCTGTTACCTCTACCTCCATGGAAAGTGTTACTGTGCTTCCACAACCTCTATAGAGTACTGGTAAATGTGAGGCAATAACTCAATAAATGAGCTTCACCCACAGCTGCAGCCATTTTCCATCTGCTCTAAAAGCCACCAAAATGCTCAGGGATTTCAGTGGGGCTGAGCCATGGCACGAGCAGACCCCAGCTCCTTCAGGCGGTGTTTAACTGGAGCCTGGCTTTCAAGAAAGTGACCTATGTATTATGTTACACGTCTAGATTGCAGGAAGTCACCTGGAGAGATGAAACCAACAACCCTGCCAGTAATTGTGGCAAAGAGGATGCTACCATGCCCTTTCAACCCCAGCAAGGTGTGATATGGCACAGCAAGGTGCTGTGTGGCTCTGGGGTCTGGAGTGGTGGAGCCTTCCTGGATGGGGAAGGAGAAGGCAACCTGTGCTGCCTTGCATGCCACCATGAGCCTTGCCAGGATGGCAAAGGTGAGAACCAGAAACAGGACTGCCCTTTTGTATTGCTACCAGCCATAGTGACTGTCCCTTCAAAAAAATATCCTTTCTCTCACTCTATGGCAAATTTGCTGCAGTTCCTATCAAAATCCTTTCCTAATCTCTACCGTATTTTACTACAAAAATAATACAAGCATGGTCAGCTTCCTTCCCCAGCTGCGTGAGCTCTGTGCGTGGGCCTGAAAGCAGGTCTACGGGGATACAAGGATCTGTGGCAAATGCCTTTGGTGCTCCTAAGGGATGTGGTGGGACACTCCAGTCCTGCAACTGCTGGTATAAGTTCAGGCTCACAGTGGACAAGGATGGTTTTTCTCCAGGATTTCTGCCTTTAGTCATGGCCTGTTATTCCATAAGATGTCCGGGGGAAAAACAGTCCTGGCAAACCAAGCGATTCTTTTTGAGGTTATAGCGGGTCAGAATTATCTCAAGGACTGTGAGAACCAGTCTACCTCTGTGTCTTTGGGAAAAATTAAATAATATTCTCAATTAAAATAACTTCTTGTCTTCTCCCTCCCCCCTCATTCTCTGCTTCTACCTCAAAACTCAATCAGCTTCACATGGGAATCTCAGAAAGTCCAGAGACTTTTGCCACATCAGCTGCCATCTGTGGTTTACTCAGAGCAGAGAAAACGAACAACCCTCCTCCACGCACTGCTGCAAAGTGAAAGAAACGCTGTGACGTGTCCCAGTGTATTTTCTTCACTGCTATACAGTGGGTTATATTTCAGTCCCACTCCTCCTTCACGGGCCAGACCTGGAGGCTGTTTTGGGCTTCACACACACTGGTGTCTGTGCTCTGGCCATGTCCTGCTTGGCATGCTGTACAAAGCTCCCCCAGCCGGCTCCCGGCTGGCAGACGTCCACGCAGAGCAGTGCCGCACCTCCCACGGGCTCCAGTTCCTCACACGCTGGAGCTGAATTCATGTTTTACATCTTTGGCACAGCAGGGTTGTGTCCGCAGTTCCCCTGACATTTATAGGACAGCCTTATCTTTAATAGCTTGTCTGGGTCTGGTTTGCCGGGCCATTAAAGCGCCTCTTGTCAAGACTAGTCTGGGCACTTTGGCAGGCTTACCTCACCCTGGGAGGCAACCGGCTGCTGTGAGGACAAGAACTGCTTATAGCAATCCCTTTGCCTTTCACTGCACTCTTTGGTCACTTTCACAGAGTGGGCACGTGGGCCACTTTTCTAGTTATTTAAAGGCCCTTATTTAAAACCTCCACGTGGGCCATTTTCTACTTATTTAAAGGCCCAGGCCATGGTAAAATCAACCTGGTCACAACCTTGAGCAGCCTGGTCTAGTGGGAGGTGTCCCTGCCCATGGCAGGGGGCTTGGAACTAGATGATCTTTAAGGTCTCTTCCAACCCGAACCATTCTATGATTCTATGATATGATTCTATGAATCTGTTTTCATGAAGGTCTCTTGGCCATCAGTGAAGACATTGCTAGTACTTAAAAATCTTCTTACGCACAGCCTCAGACTGTTTGAGTGAACAAGGGGAGCTGAGCTGCAGCCCTTCGACTGATGACTGCGTGGTTGTTACTGACTGTGCTGCACAATGAGATGGGTGCAACAGCTTTGGGGTGTATGACTGCACTACACTAGAGCCAGGAGAGCCATTACTGCGTCTCCCCGAGTGCCTGGCAGTTGGGAGTGTGCCTTCACTTATGCTGTGCAACACCAGACCTCATGGAGTCCACTCTGCGGAATTGTGCGAGTCCCTGGTTGAAACCTACCTCTAAAATATGTTAATCTTAATTCTTCTAAAATGAGATGCCCCGAACTAGCAGATGCTCTCAAATGTGTGCTGGGAAACAGAGCTGAGTCTCGAGCCAGCCATGTCTTTCTGCAAGATTAAAGGGAGCGAGAAAGCTCTTTCTGGAGAGGAGATACTACGTGGGTTTTGCCTTCCAGAAAATAAACCATCATTAACATAATGTATTGTCAAACTACTGGCTCCTGGTCATGACCATCCTGGTGTAACAATAGTATTTCATCTTCAGAAAAAGATACTGAGCTGTCTGCACTCTGAAATAACCAGCATAAGAGAATTACTTACAAAGGAATACAGGAGTGCGGAGACTTGGTGGCAGGCGTTGCAGCTGTCCATGTGCACTTACTGGGCAAGTTGGGAAGAACCCACGTGCTGTCGGCTTGGCTTTCCTGACTTCCCACGCAACTGCCGTTCATGAGCAGGCACGTCTTGGTCAGCTCCTGGGTTGTGGAAATAGAGACCCACCATCAGCCAGGAGGAAAAACAGGTGGGCGGGCACCTGAGCAATAATTGTCAAAGGTAAGAAATGACGTATGGGTGTGCAGGCAGGGTGGACAACCTGCATGGGGCATCCCTACTGGCATTTCAAAGACCCAGTTCTAACAGATGCATAGAATTGCTCTTTTGGAGTGCTGTACTCGACCACATACATGGTAAACCATCATCTGGCCACCATCTCCAGTAAATCTTCCCCTGCTCTAATGTACATTGAACCATGCCCTCCACTAGAAAATTTGGTGCTCTGTATTTAATTATTTGGTCAGGAGCAGTATTTTTCACCCTGGCAGTGAAGAAACTGTGGATAAGTCTACCCAGCAATAATTTGAGAATACTTGTACAGTGGTTATGGGCCTCAAAGGGCCAGAGGACACCTGTACTCTGGCATCCGAGTGTAATAAAAGTGAAAAAAGAGAACTGATAGAAATAAAACATCAGGGAAGGTCAGCAAAGGTGCTCAGGGGTACTGAGCAAGTTCCACAGTAAAACAGCCTAAATAGAGGAGGATTCATCAGATTGGAAAAGATACCAGCATCTGGTTGTGGGAGGGGGCTGTAAATCCAGGGGGAACTGGAGAAAGTGCCTGAGAAACACTTTTTTGTATATCAGAATCAAATAATAAGGCAAAATGAAATTATCAGGAACAACTATAGGAACAGAGCAGGTAAAAGTGGAAGGAGAAAAGGGGCAAAAAAGTTTGCAAAAGTCAAGTTCATTAGTGACTTTTAAACACACTGGCCCTAATGATACCTGCACTCCATGAACATGGCAAATTGCTGTGCTGGTTTCTCTGTATGGCTGATGCATATACAGAGAAAAGGAGGAGTCTGGTTTTATAGTTTATTCTCGCTGTCTGCTACTGACCAATATCAGAAACAAGGGTTACACGGAGCTTTGGTGTGACCCTCTCTGGTGTGACCCTCTCTGCAGTTCATCAGCCACCCTTTTGTGCTAAGGAAACCAGCTGCATGGAGAAAAGACATGTGATTTTGGTAATTGAGAGTTTCTTTTCTGGCTTGTTCACAGAAAAAACTTACCTTGATTCAGCCTTTGTTGAAAAAAGGGACCCTGCAGTTCAGTAGGGTCATGGTTAGAGACTTGTGTCTTATTTTGATGATGTCCCTGCCCATGGAATGGGGGTTGGAACTAGGTGATCTTTAAGGTTTCTTCCAACTCTAAGCTTTCTATGATCCTACGATGAAAGTTGACATTAACCTACTTGCTGTAGCATAGCCTGCCCTATCTTCCTACAGTACTACGGTGGTGCATTTTGCATTTAGAGCAAGGGTAGTGCTCTCGATAACTTTACCATAGTAGATATTCTGAAGGCCCTGATGTGGGACCTTCCTTCTACATTTGACTTCAGATTGAGAACAAAGATGTAATTTTGAAATTTAATAGAACCAAACCAGTGACACAAAGAAGAACTATCTCATTTCTAAATGCAGAGGACTGCCTGCAGAAGGACCAGGCCTGCTGCCACGTGTAGGGAAGGGAATGTGGGAAATCCACCCTGGCTCCTGCCCTGGGGAGGGAATTCAGGCAGCTGACAGGAGGATGCTGGAGCCAACATCTGCAGCATCAATAGCAGAGGCCAACAGTTCCAAAGAGCATCATCTTCGTCCCAGGCCATAAAGCCACCGCTCTGCCTCTCCTGGACACCCGGGCTGCCTGCAATGCGTGTGAAGCCCAGCTGACTCACAACGGCCAGGCAAACAGCCAACATGCTGTTATGGCTGGGTCCTGATTATCTAATTCATTTATGGCTTGACACGTGAGCCCAAGCCAAGCCTTAATTACCATTTCTGCCATCCTCTTTCTGCTTGCTTGCTTGCTTCACCCCCTTGGCAGGAAGTTCTTTGAAGCAGGTTGGCAGGGCTACCTGAGGTCAGCTTTCCCGGTGCTTTCCACGCTGGTCGGGAGGATGGGGCTGCGGTTCACTCCCTGCGTGTTGGGCTGTCCCTGAAACACAGAAATACACCACACCATTATTCTAGCTATATGAGAGGGCTGAAATGGCCTGTGGCATGTGGCTGAGCTTTCGTCTCAGCCAGAGGACCTAGGACATCTCGAAGATGGAGGTCAACAACTCCTTGTCGATACCTGACCCTACGACCGAAGCTTGAAGCAGGATGGCAGGCAAGGGATACTGGGCCACCTCCATGTCAGGTGTTGAGCCACATTTTTCTCCTTCGGAGACGCCAACCCCAGCCCCATAAAGCAGCAAGAGGCTGCAAGGATGCACGGCAGTCATACCAAAATGTCTTAGACCACACACAGCTAGTCCGAAAACAACTCTCCTGGCAAACTTTGCCTCCCGGCGCTCTTCCCCACCACTGCCAAACCTGTTGCTTCTTGGGAGGGATTAAAGGCAAAAAAAAAAAAAAAAAAAAAATGTTCCTTTCCTTGCAAGCCAGGATTTGTGTTGGCCTTGAGTGTATCTCCCCAAGCAAATCCTTGTTTACCTAATGAATTAACTGGGAAGGAGCAAAAGTCACTGGTGGGTAAAGAAGAGATAAGCTGCAGTGTATCAGCGGCAGTTAGCACACTTTCACAACAGAGGTCACCAGTTACCAACCAAAATGTTGGCAAACTAGATTTTACGAGTTGGGGTTTTTTTCCCTGGTGATACCCATCTCCACCATTTTGCGGCGGGGTGGAAAGAGAGGAGAGGCAGGGGGCTGAAATTATTAGGGCTGCTTTTACCCATCTTTTCCCACTTTGCCAGCCTGTGGCTCCCTGTGTCGGTGCCCCAAGGGAGGCTGGAAGTGGTGGTGGGACCCCATACAAGCCCCCTCTCCCCTCCAGCCCCAGCTGCGTGGACATGCTGCCTCTGCCCCATCTTCCCTCATGGGGCAGCTGTGAGAGCAACATTAAGCTGCGGGGATCACCAGAGAGGGCTCGGTGCCACTGGTGTTCCCCTCCTTCAGTTTGCACACCCACTTTAGGGCAGCCACCCCAGAGCCACTTTGTGTCTCAGCTGAGCAGGTGGGGAGCTGACTCCATGGGTCCAGCTGTGGGGACAGCCACCTGCCAAGCCCCAGGTGGAGGTGGGTGACCTCCCCAGGGGCTCAGGAGTGTCCAATGCCCCTTGGGCACCCAGCTGGGAACAGCAGCATCCCAGCACCTCCCTGGCCACCATCAAGAAGTGCCGCAGGCCCCAGTGTCACCCCTGCCAGGAGCAGCCAACCTGGCCTGAAAGCCGGTGCTGGAGGCTTTCATGCCATGAAGCATGCCATGATGGTGCAGGCTGGTGCAGGAGGACTTTATGGAAATAAAAGCATTACTGGCTTTCCACCTTTTAAAATAGGGATGAATTCTGCTCATTGTGTTCAGCCCCCTTAAGATCTGATATAAAAAACATGGCAAGAATGGGGTTTTCATTTGTTCACTCACCCAGCGTGGATAGAGGTGTACTTTCTAGAGGCCCAGAGAAAAAAGAAGCAAGACCTGGCCCTTGACTAGGTCAACATCTACATTCCTCGCTGCTGGAGGGTTTCTTGTGTATCTCCTCAAGGGTTGGTTAATTCCTGGCATGGTGCTGCAGGACTGCACAGATGTCCTTCCAGTTACAAATCACTCTAAAATTGCTGCATTGCTGTGCCCAGCGTTTGGATTCATATTTAAATTAGGATATGTCTAAAACCACTGTGGTTCTGAAGGTAACCTTAAAAACTGCCTCATGTGTAGAACCCCAAAACCCTCTCTGCTAGACAGCAGACAACCTGTAAAGGGAATGAAGGATAAGAAGAATCAGACCTTCCCATATCTTTTGGAGGACAGGACACCAGTGAGCTGCTCCCCTGCTGACAGTCTCAGCAGTCACATCCCACGAACACACAGGCTGGGCAGCAAGTCTGGCCAGAAAAGAGCATGGGGCCACTGTGGACAGTATGACTGCAGCCAAGGATGGCTGAGAGGAGCGATGTCCAGCGCAAACATCTCCCCATGCTGCCTCCAGTGCAATTTCAAGTCACCTTATAACACAAAGCAATGTCCTCTCTTGATTATCGAAACTCTTACCTATGTCCCAATACTCCGCCTAACCCCTGCCTGAAGCTTCAGCTATCATCTGATCAACCTTCAAACACATCTGACCTCTTAGAGGTGTCCTGCAATGGCCCAGTTACTCGCTTCTAAACAGAGAAGCTTGAGACAGCGCAAGGCTGGACAAAGGATAAATGGAAATATCCACTGGAGCTGGGAGGCAAGCCAAGAGACCGAGCATGCTAACACGCAATTCTGCAGCTGCTGTCACTTACTGAAAATGCATGACAAAGAACATAGGCTAATACTGATAGAGTACTTTGCAGATAGGAGATTGCAATTATTAGGTTATCAGACTGCACTGATAACTTCAAAAGGAAGAAAATCAAGACACTCATTAAGTAGACTGAGGGAAAAAAACCCAAACAACTCAGCAGGGCAGAGAGAGTTACCTGCAAACTTGCCCCGTTCAAAGCAAAATGCTATTTTCTTGCTTTATTTTAAAGAAATGGTATTGCTGTCTCTGAGCAAGACAAATGCAACATCAGTTTCACAGAATGACAGAGTGACCCAGGCTGGAAGGGGCCTCGGGAGGTGCCCAGACCAGCCTCCTGCTCAAAGCTGGGTCAGAACTAAGTTCAGGACAGGTTGCTCAGGGTTTTGTCCTCTTGGGTTTTGAAAACCTCCAAGGATGGAGACTGCACAAGCTCTCCAGGTAACCCTCTCCTCCGCCCGACTGACCTTGTAGCACAAAACCAGAACCTCCCCAGTTTTCAGATTTGCTCAGATCTTGCTGAAAAAAGCACAGACTCTCTCTGGATCAGAGACAATCTTCGAGCAGGCTGAGAAGCAGAGGCTACCAGATTACTCCTCTCTTCAAGCCTCTCCATGATAACAAAATTACCTGGTTAGTAAGCACGGCTCCCATGCGGTCTGCCTTTAGAAAAGCAGCATGTTGGGTAATAGGCAAGCCATACTTACCACCTTCAGTGTATCAGCCAAGCACCTTTGCTGTGCTCCAGCTCTGAGCTTATACGTGCCGGGTGGCAGCGGACACCAATGAGCAGCGGTAAGCGCTCTGCTGAGGGACGCTGATTGGGTCCTGCCCCACACCTAATTATGCCCAGCACCTGATTGCTCTCCGAGCGTAAATGATTGGGGTATAAAAAAAGATAAGCGATTTATTGTTCTTTTTATTTCATACTTATCTTCAGAAGTGCTCTCAACCCACCCCCAGCAATTCTGTGTTGGCTTTAGAATCTCGTTTCTGATCTGATTTCGTGTCTCGTGTTTAACCTGATGCTTAAACCTGTCTTGTCTGCGTCAGCATGTGCCTTGCTGAATTAGGCATAAGCAATGACAGAAATGACATATTATGTTAGGTGTTGTCTGATATGGACTCTGTGTCCTCTGGGCACCTAGGGTTAGTCTCCGCAACGCCTCCAGACCTAAATCTCTTTCTCATGCTAGCTCCCGCTCCTCACACAACTGCTTTACTATTAAATCAGCTGAGAGAAGTGAACAGCTTCTGCTCCACGGTGATTCCCAAATGCTGGCTGGGCGATTTGGAAATTACTTGAGTGCAGATTTACTGGAAGAGGAAAAGGCCATGGGAATTTCGGTCCCTCTTTTCCCCACTCCTTCCCATGGATGGGGCAGTGCCCAGGCTGCCTGGCCGAGGCTGGGGCCGTGCTCTCCCAAAACTCAGTCGCAAAGGAAACTTCACTGCTATTCAGATGATCAGGCAAGAATAAAGCTTATTGGAATGCTTATTTTGGAATTAAACCTTTCAAAGACACAACTGTTGTAGGTATTAGCACAGGAATGACATTACCTTTGGTGTTTTTGCAATAGATGAACTCTCTGGAAAACATTGCCAGAGGTAATCCATCGTAGAAAAATCTTGCGGGCTATCTGATGTGACGCAGAGCATGCAGGTCTCTCGTAAAGAGGCTGCAAATAACCCTAACCCCAGCAAGAATTGTGTTTTCTGGGTATTGCAGTTACAGAATAACCCAGCCACCCCTTCCTGGCTACCTCCTGAAGCAGCGCCGGCTCCAAGTGTAGTCACAATTAAAAGAATAAGATTCTGACCTTCTCTGATCAAACTGCAAGAAATGGTAATCTTTTCAACCTAAAATGAAACAGAGATTTGGATGGGCATCCGGAGGGACAGAAGATAATTTTGAAATTTGGTTCAGAGAATTTTTTTTTAATGAAACATTTTTTTCAAAAAAGGTCTAAATGGCAAGTTCAGGTATTTTGAAAAAAAAATCCCCCTGCGCCCCCTTTTTTGGGCAAAGTAAAAGCTACATCTGGTCAGAATGCTCAAGTAATTGGCCCCACCACCACCGCCATCCCTGAACTGCTACATGGTCTGACTCTGCCCAGCGTCACCAGCCATATGAGCATGCATTCAGCCAGATTTGCCCCTGGCAGGCATTTCGACATGGGTTTTCCTGCTTTGCCTGTGCCTGGGTTAGGAGCAGAGGAGGAGCTGGTCGGCAGGGGGCTGGCTGGGGTCTGCATTGGCACCCTTGTGGTGCTTCCACTCCAGAGACACAGCAGGCACTTCACAGCCCCTGCACATAATTAAAACATGGCCCCTGGGTACAGCACATGAAGGATGTGGACATGTAGGAGCAGGTCCAGAGGAGGGCCATGGAGATGTTCAGAGGGATGGAGCACATCCCCTATGAAGACAGGCTGAGAGAGCTGGGGTTGTTCAGCCTGGAGAAGAGAAGGGTCGAGGGAGACCTTACAGCGGCCTCCCAGTACCTGAAGGGGGCCTACAGGAGAGATGGGGAGGGACTCTTTATCAGGGAGTGGAGTGACAGGATGAGGGGTAACGGTTTTAAACTGAAAGAAAGTAGATTTAGATTAGGTATTGAGAAGAAATTCTGAACTGTGAGGGTGGAGAGACATTAGAACAGGTTGCCCAGAGAAGCTGTGGATGCCCCATCCCTGGAGGTGTTCAAGGCCAGGCTGGATGGGGCTTTGAGCAACCTGCTCTAGTGGAGGTGTCCCTGCCCATGGCAGGGGGGTTGGAACAAGATGATCTTTAAGGTCCCTTCCAACCCAAACCATTCTCTGATTCTAATTTTACCTTGCTATTCTGCAGTGCTTGTGTTTAAGTGTCACTAAACTGACAAAAACACGAGGGCGCATCGCACAGCTGTTTATTCCACGGCAGGCTCCCACCACCCTGTCCTTTATCTGAATGGTTACCTTGCAGCTTTTACCCTGCGGGATCCGGCTGACTAACCGGCAGTGTCCTCGGGCCAGGAAGCAACAACCGGAGAGAACTGGCCAGCCGTCCATAAAAAAGAGAGGGAGGCACGAGGGAGGCACGGGGAGTGAGGGAGGAGGCTGAGAGCACCCCAGACGGCTCCTGGCTCTCACAAGAAAGCGGGACGGGAGAGTTCATGCCCATGCAGAGGGACAGGGCCTCTGCTTCTAAAGCATCATGGAAAAGACTCTTTGCAGAGGTAGTTTCCTAGTACTCGTCTTGGCGGGGTCAGAAGGGACATGGCACCCAGGATTTTACTTCTGATCGGTTGGGAGTAGAGATCTTTCATGACACCAGAGCCACCCCTCTGGTGAATTTTTCTCCAGTCTTAAAATGTTCCTGATTCTGCCATACCAAGCAGGAAGATACCCACGTTTTTCCCTCCTATGTAATTTAATAATCAAAATGGCGTCGCCAAAGGAGTTGAAGCTCAATGTAGGGCTTGATAAGATGTCTAGAGAGGAACGGTTAGCAATGTTCCGAGAAGGCCCAATAGATAACTCAGGACAGAACAGGCTTTCCTTGGCTCTTGGCTTGTCTTTGGCCATCAGAGAAAGCCATTTTGCTGTGAGGACATAGGGTCCTTGACCACTACTGGTCAAGCTGAGCGGGGCTGTGAGTTGGAATACCAGTGATGATACCCACTATCTAAATTACCTGGGTAAAATGAGAAAAAAAAGGAGGATGTTACTTGCTGTTAAACATATTCGTCACCTCTTCAACACACTTGGTGTAAAAGCCTTATTTTAGTGCAAAACTATTCCAGTTGGGACATGACATGTGCCATGTGTCCAAAATATGGATTTTATGGAGCCCTCCTCCGCACAATTTAAGTCTTACCAAAAACAGGTGAAAAATTTAATTGCCTGTGGCTACACCCCACTGACACTTCTGAGCAGTGCCACTGTGACTACCTCCCCTCAGCAGGGATCCGTGTTACAGAGCGAGGCACCCAGTACAAGGTGCACCAGCCTGAGCCTGTCACAATCCAAGGCAGAAATGCGTTAGAAAACTTACTTTTTTGTTACTGTGTTGAAGCAGCCATTCACACCCACCTGTTTGAGGAGAGGTCAGCATTTGCTTGTGCAACCCATGGATGTTTTCAATGGATCTGATGTGCCTTTACTGGTCTTCTACTGCTCCTGGCTGTAGGGACAGCTGCGCTCCAGAGATAGGCAGGGGGAAAGCAGACCTGCTGCCTTTTCTTGAGGGGCCGCTGGAAGGAGCCCAAAGCACCAGCAGCTCCAAACACACTGGGTTTCCCACCCTTCGCAGGTCAGACCCGCTGTGCTCGCCCCGTGGGGCTGATCGGCATGTTCCCGCATCCCGATGGGTGCCAAAGGCAGCAGTCTCGCTGTGAATCGGCACGAAGTATCTGTTACATATCACACTATGTCGGGAATACAGGGACAGTCAGTGCATGCAGGCCGCTCGCCCCATTTGTTTGGGCATACAAATCCAGCTGGTTACCACTGCAACAGCCAGCGACTTTTCAAAGCCTGAGAGTTGGCAGGTGTGAAAGAAGGAGGTGCGTTTGTTTGAAGAAGCTATGGCATATATATTTATAGCTACCAAAAGAGTAGTGCAACCTGCAGTGTGAACAGCACCTGGCTTTTCCCCTAAATAAGGGTAGACTTTTTCTTAAGACTAAGGCAGGGGTGGTGGCAGCCGTGTGGGCTGTTCTTCCTGCCACGCCACGGGTCGGGTCCTGCAGGCTCTCCCCTCGCTCACTGTCCCCCAGTGCTACAGCTGCTGGGTGACTCTTGGGGTTTGGCACAGAACAAAGAGTGGTTGGACACAGCTATGACACGTGGCTCTCCTCCTACCTTGAGGAAGTCACAGTGCTGGTCCTGCTTCGCAGGAGCCGCTGTTTGATGTGGCAGCCAACCCCTGCCTGATCACAAGGGTCCTCCTGCCCACCCTCCATCCCTTTCATGCGTTGCCCTCTCCATTATGGATGCCTAGAAAAACAAAGCAGGAAACTGATTTAACTAACGAGGTCACACGGTGTGGGGGGAAAGCTGCATTTTGGCTGGATGTGTCTGCAACACAGTTCACTGTGCAGAGCTAGGGCAGCTTTGAGGCGAAGCCAGGGCCCCGGCCGATGAGATTGCAAGGCTGGGCACAGGCACGGCTGCAGCACAGCTTAGGCAGGGACCGAGGGAAGGGGCTCAGGCTCTGTGGGACCCCCCCCCCCCCCCACACACACACACACAGAACATCCCCACTGTATGTGTTTAACCCCATGGCAAGTGGGTCCAGATCCCTGGTGCAGGCTGTCGCTCCTCGTGCCCTGGCAGGGGCTGTGCCTCCCCACGCCTGCACACAGCCACCTCCCGCTCCCGTAAGCCCATATAGATAAAGAACGCCTTCAGGAATATTTCATGAGCAAAGCTCAAACACGTCCGCTTTTACCTTGCAATGGCAAAAGGTAGCAGCACTTCCATCAGCAACACTTTTTTTTTCCCCCAAAGGGAATTTATTGCTTTCTAAGGTAGCTTTCTGGACTGAAGTCCTCCGTTTATCTCCAGAGCCAGTACAGCAGATTGCACCCAGTACTTTTCCCTGGATCGGTGACCCGTGAGGAGGGGCACCGCCGCAGCTGGAGCCAGTTCAGTCCCAGCGGTGCCGTTAGGCAGCGCCTCAGCTGTCAGGAAAGATCTTGCCTCCCTCTGCAAAAACAGGGTCTGCGCCCTAAGACACATCGAGGACCCCAGCTCTTTACCTCACTAGCTGCACTGGCTGAAACTGCCCCTGGATTTACCTCCCTAGGGTATTTTTTTTTAACCGGTTGAGCTCCCTGTTGGGGACCGCAGCCCAGCAGAGAGCAGGGGCCAGGCATGCCTGTAACCTGCTGGCAGGTGAAACTTGATCCAGCGCTGCTTGCTGCTGCTCTCCCTGCCTGCTTAGCCTTTGGCCCTGCTGCTCAAACACTCTTTCCTCCCAGGGGTGAACCTGGGAGCGATATCAGCGTATCAGGCTGCAACTTCAGGATCCTTGTTGCCTCTGAGCAGACTGCCGAAATGTAAAGGTAAGGCAATGATCTGCGAGGCTGCCAGCAATGACAGCACTTTGACTATCACATGAAGATGATGGGCGAGGTAAAGAAAGTTTAGTGTACTGTTTGCCTGCTGCGTCAGTCACCTCATGCTGCTGGAGAGCACACTGGATCAGGAGAACGAAGATAAAGCTGAGGATAGAGCACTCTATGCCTGTGAGGAGGCAGAGGAACCGTGCCTCTGTAACAAAACGTGGCATGCGGGCGAATGAGCCAGCAAGGAGTTCATGCCACATGCCCATGGGACCGGCCCCGGCACCCGAGGCAGGCAGAGAAAGCCCCCCTGCACCTCTCCACCCACCAGCCTTTCCCCGTGTCTCTGTGAGATGGAACAACATCCCGATGAGACCGGCTGACAGCATCCTAAGCTACCTAGACAGGACTGAGCAAGGCCTGGAGATGGCGACCAAAAAACCAAGGGATGAGGGGTTTACTTGCTTGCCTAGCAGGTATAAACCACCTTCATCGCAGTTTAACCTGAGCAATCAACCAAGATACCTAGCAGCAGCACAAATACACAGCTCTGAAATAAAACAGCCAGCCCCCTCAATTTCCCCCAGCTGCTCCTTATCCATAGAACAACATCCATGCAACTCACTTGAACTCATGCACCTCTTACCATTATAACTTCCCTGTAATTCCCAAAAGACATTGCCTTCTCACAGAAACAGGCCAGCCCATACCCTTTGCATTTATTCAGAAATACCAATCCAATTGACCACACAGGCACCTGTTGCTGTAGGAACTTCACCAGTGGCATCTGAGCCCCATAGCTCTACATCCTTTCCTTTCCCTTCCCACTCTGTACAGAAACACCTGGATTGTACCAAAGCCAGCCACAAGAAGCAGATGGTGGGGCTGGCTCACCGATGGCTCTCTAGAGACAGAAGACAAAAACAGCAGAGCATTGCACTCCACACATTGAGAGCAAGAGGTCTTCTGCCACCAATAGAAATTGCTCAATCTAATACACTTTCAACTTGAACTGCCATTAAAAAGCCCAGAGTCATTCTGCAATCAAACAGCTTTTATTGAACTCTTTATATTGAACATTTGTGAACATTTGTGCAATAAATAGAGCACATAGTATTTTTTCCCAGCTCCTTAAAGCATAAGAAGTCTTCCCTTTGTCATGGTAGCATGTTGACACTACGCAGTAAGAAAGGTTGTTGGATGGCAGTGGCAACGCCAGGCAACCCCTGACAGTGAGCATGTTGTGTGAAATTCGTAACAGCAAGCAGACATTTTCAGAAACCAACTAGCTTTCCAGACCAGATGAGACTGGTATGGTTTCTCAGAGGAACCTCAGCTAGACAGATCTCTGGAGTCAGACACAGCTTGTGGAAGAAGTGGGAAGTAATATTGGATGCAATGACTTCAAAATGATCCTTGAGTCATCGCCCTGATAACTGCTTGTAAAATATTATACAAATTTTACTGGATAATTGTCTCCAGGTGAGAAAATAAAAGTATTTTTGCAGAGCCAACATTAGACCAAAACGACTGATATTCTCTTACAGTGACAAGCAAATACAGCATAAATTGTTGATAAAAATACTCATGTGCAAAACAGTTTTCAGGCTTAGTCAGCACTTACATAAGCAGCACAGGTAAACAGAAGATGCAAGGCACCCACTTCAGAATAAAATACAGTTCTGTTCAAGCTCTGGACTTGAATTTCAGGTTAAAGACCAAACAAACAAACTGCAGTCTTTCTTGGTCCTCAGAGTATTTGAAACAAAGAGATGAGTCCAGCGTTAATCCAGCCCTACCGCTACTAACCAGGACCAGGCTAGTAACAACGCTCTCACATATGCAAAAACCATCATGCTCATAAGCTTCTGCATCAGAAAAAATTCAGCTTTGCAGGATTCCCTGTCCCCTTCTCTTTGCTGCCTTCATTCCTACTACATGAAAGAGCTCTGGAAAGTTTTTCAGTCATTCGGCGACTCCATCTATTTCTCCAATTCCTCTGGTCAAATAGGGGTGCTCCTGTGAGTAAGACTGGCTGGTGGCCACAGCTTTCTCTTTGTGCCAGGAGACAGCTCCGGCCCTTAACAAACTGCACAAGCAGAGCAGCACAGGTAGATTTCTTTGATACTTTGGCTTATCTGGATTGCTCCAGACCCACATTCCCTCTTCCCTACCAGCCCTAACCACCCCTTCGTTCTTAGTCAGCAATACTACCTGATTTCCTGACACTACAAAGACTCATTTATGAACAGTAAACTAAAAAAGCAAATTAAAATCTTTACACTTTTCTCCATATCACAGGTAAAGCTACACATTAATCTTCTGCTGCCCCAACTCTAATTTCTCTCCTGTACTGCTGTTCTGAAAAGCAACTTTGGGAATCTCCTTCTACCCTCCCCGTATTTCTTGCCGAATTTGGCTAGGCTGGGACACGGAGCTTTTACAGGCACAAAAAAAAAAAAAAAAAAAGAAAAAGCCCCATATACTTAAGCACCCCCTCCCCGCCACCATCAGGTGAAAAATGAGGGGCCAGGGGGGAAAATCAGATAGAAGCAAGTAGGGTAGATTTTCAAGAGCAACAGCAACAACAAAATGTAGCAGCAGTGACAGCTAAGATTGCAGCAAAAACTCCAGTTAGTAGCATCTAGTGAAGTATACAGGTTCTTTTACAAGTGTGGGAATCAAAGAATACGGTGAAAATACAAGTAATCAAAGAAATAAGTCCCTCTCAGTCTCCTCTGTAAGTTAAGAATAGATATGAAAATATATCTGACAACAGTATTTGAAATAATTGGGAAATGAGTTTAGAAGCTTGGCTGAAATACTAATGTCTCAAGGGGTACAACCGACCATTCACAGACTCTCTCTACACTGAGAAACGTAAAAGATGTTAGAAGTGCTAAGATCAAAGACCGTGCCCTTAACTGCACTAAGTTATTTATGACCCCTTGGGAAGAAGCTAAAAAAATACAGTTTGAAAGATAAGTTATTAGGCTCTGCCAAGCAGCAACAGAGGTAAGACAGAGCTTTTCAGCCTAGAAAAGCCAACCCAGATTTGAGAACGGTGTCTTTAACACACAGGTACACACACCTCATACTCACACTAGTTCAGCTTTTCAGTAGTCAAAGCACCCAGGCTGGGGTTGCTACTACAGTGAGGGGAAACAGAGAGAAAGGAATCAGTGCACAGCATAAGAGATAAAAAAAAAAAATTAAAAAAAAAATATACAACTTTGCTATCCTAGCAGCAATAGCCTCAGCCTAAGTAGCACTTTTCTACTACAGTGAAGAGACAAGCTAAGAAGTGTCACTCTTACTGATCAAAAACTTTATTCTTGGAAAAAGGCCAGTCAGAAGATGATTACAGGAGTCTTTATGAAGATGAAGAACGGTTACTTTTCTCCTGTTACCAGAGGGTGA
The DNA here is from genome assembly GCF_964106895.1 of Numenius arquata. Taxonomy (NCBI): domain Eukaryota; kingdom Metazoa; phylum Chordata; class Aves; order Charadriiformes; family Scolopacidae; genus Numenius; species Numenius arquata. The sequence continues at coordinate 44,629,192 of NC_133576.1, forward strand.
TTCCACTCATCACTAAGAGCAGCCGGTAGCCTGAGGACAGCAGTGTATGGATGGGGCTGCCAGTGCCAATCCCTGCCATGGCTACGCAATTCAAACATTACTGAAAAATCCAGAGTTAAAGAAGTGAAAAGCTGTAGCTGCAAACAGCTAGTGCACGTTACTCTTGTCTGCCTTTGAGTACCAGCCTACACCATGTTTGCCAGTTACTTTCAAGCTTGGCTACAGTGAATTCACTTAATAGTAGGGTTTTTCTCCTGGAATAAGGCGCTACAGTGTAGGAGAACTTGAACAGGACTTGAAAGAGTTTACAGCTCTTGACAGACTACCTTTGGCTCTTCTGAAACAGGCATAAAAAGCAGCACTATAAGATAAATAGGAGGGTGTAAAGGTAAGGGGAAGGTACTAGATGAAACAGCGTGATTTTCAAAAACCTCTAGGTGAGAAGTTTGATCTTATCTTTTAATCTTTTCACTTGTGCTTACAATTGGGGAAAAAAAAAGAAAGGTCTGTCTCTGCAGTGAAAGCTGGTGCACCGTGCAAAACAAAAGTCATTAGTTCATGTTTGTCACTTCACTGTCAGGCTTCTACTCAAGTCAGTTTTTCCTCAGAGCAGTTGGTTGAAACAAGCCTCAACTCCAGCCCGCTGGGCTTCCTCCTGTTTTACACTGATGTCACCAAAGAGAAACCCCCCTTTCCTCTCTCCATGCCCCAGAGTTCCATTTTTGTCTCCACACCAGTATTATCTAACTTAAAACTCTAGCATGGAAAAAAAAAAAATATCATCCAAAACTTTCCAGAGCTCTCTTGGGCCCCTCCTTCAGTAACTCTTTATTTCAACACATCATACGAATGTGAAAAAATGTTTTGGAAAGCCAGACTTTAGACATAACAAGTTAGGAACCTACCAGTTAATTTAGGCAATATTTTAACATATATATATAGGTAAAAAAATAAATTGTCTTGATAAGAAATATGTGTAACCCGATTAAGAAACAAGTCCCCAAAAGCTGTGCAATACAGCATAATGCACTGACTGTATAGCTGACACCAGGACAGTTAACTGCTTATTTTCAGAATTTAAAAAAAAAACCCACCCTAAGGACAGACCATTCTACCTAAGAAATAAACCTGATTCTTTGTTGGAGATTGCAAAAATGTTGTTGAAGAGGCTACACGTTTCTACTTGACATTAGTTGGACTTTCTTTCCCGTTCTCGTGCCGTCACAAAGTTAAGCAGGTCGATGGCTGTAACGATGCCAAACACCATTTGCCGCTTACGGGAGGAACCATCAGTGTGATCTACACAGAAACAAAGAGGAGATTCCGGCTTTAGGAGACACAAAACCACACAATCCTACTTGGTTTTAATGGCATTGGTTTGTAAAGACTTGTTTGCCAAGCCAACCCGGCTCCACATGCCAGAGCCTGTCAGTGGAGTTAGTTATCACTGATGACCCTTGTACTTTGAGGGGGAACCCAAACGTCATCTTGACTGGCAGTCACACAGTAAGTAAGGATTTTAAAGGATTTTAATTTCAGAAGGGCTCCTCAACAAAAGGGATTTAGAAACTGAAACATTATGGAAGGAAAAGTAAGAGTCCATCAGATTTATTCTTCTTGACATGAAAATTTAAACCAAATCCTCTATTATAAAACATATTTTCCTCATACATTAGTTTCCGTGGCTCTACTTGAAACAGCTGCAAACTGATACTATCCCCATTAGAACCAGAGATCACTAGAGGACATGCAACACTACCATCTTCCTACACCACTGTCAAATTGTGGGGTTGATTGACAGGTCTTTAAACTAGATGTGAAGGGGGAGGGGGGTGATAACATCAGGCCTGTCTTTGAGGCTCCTAAGGCAAAAGGAACCTGTGAATCACAGATAAAACACCACAAAGGAAGGCCACCTGAACAGCAATACGAAGGAGATGGAGCCATTCCAGCTAATAAGTCAGTCTCATTGGGCGCCCAGCTGAAGTGCCTTTACACAAATGCACGTGGCATGGGGAACAAGCAAGAGGAGTTAGAGACGTGTGCACGCCTCCAGGGCTATGATCTTATTGGCATCACAGAGACATGGTGGGATGGATCGATCTTATTGGCATCACAGAGACGTGGTGGGATAGATCTTATGACTGGAGTGTTGGAATGGAGGGTTACAGACTCTTCAGGAAGGACAGGCTGGGCAGACAGGGAGGGAGTGTTGCCTTCTACGTAAACGACCAGCTGGAGTGTGTGGAGCTCCACCTGGGGACAGATGAAGACCCGACAGAGAGCTTATGGGTCAGGATTAAAGGGAGCACAGGGGCAGGTGGTGTTACAGTAAGGGTCTGCTACAGACCACCTGACCAGGGTGACAGGGAGGATGAGGCCCTCTACAGACAGATAGGAGCAGCATTGCACTCGCACACCCTGGTCCTCATGGGGGACTTCAACCACCCCCGGTATCTGCTGGAAGGACAACACAGCAGGGCACAAGAAATCCAGGAAGTTCTTCAAATGCGTTGATGATAACTTTCTTCTTCAAATGATCAAGGAGCCAACGAGGAAAGGAGCTGTGCTGGACCTTGTCCTTACCAACAAGGAGAGGCTGGTGGGGAATGTCAAGTTCAAGGGTAGTCTCGGCTGCAGCAATCACAAAATGGTAGAATTCAAGATTCATAGGGCAGCGAGGAGGGTGTGCAGCAAGCTCACTACCCTGGACTTCAGAAGAGCAGATTTTGGTCTCCTGAGAGATCTGGTTGGCAGGGTGGTGTGGGAAAAAGAACCAGAGGGGAGAGGGGCCCAAGAAAGCTGGTTGGTATTCAAGGATCGCCTCCTCCAAGCTCAGGAGAGATGCATTCCAAAAAAGAAGTCAGGCAAAATAGCCAGCAGGCCTGTGTGGATGAACAAGGAACTGCTGCACAAGCTCAGGACCAAAAAGGAGGCCTTACTGGGTGGAAGCAGGGATGGGCAGAATATAAAGAAACTGTCTGAATGGCCAGGAACCAGATCAGGCAAGCAAAAGCCCAGGCAGAACTAAATCTAACCAGGGACATCAAAGACAATAAGAAAAACTTCTATAGATATGTCAGGGATAAAGGTAAGACTAGGGAAGTTGTGGGCCCTCTCCAGAAGGAAATGTGAAACCTGGCCTCCCAGGATATGGATAAGGCTGAGCTGCTGAACAACTTTTTTGCCTCAGTCTTCACCGGCAAGGGCTGTAACCACACTGCCCAAGTCACGGAAGGCAAAAACAAGGGCTCTGCGAATGAAGAACTGCCCACAGTAGGAGAAGATCAGGTTCAAGACCTCTTAAGGAACCTGAAGGTGCATAAGTCCATGGGACCTGATGAAACCCACCCACGGGTCCTGAGGGAGCTGTTGGATGAAGCTACTAAGCCGCTTTCCATCATATTTGAGAAATCGTGTCAATCTGGCGAAGTTCCCGCTGACTGGAAAAAGGGGAACATAACCCCGATATTCAAAAAAGGAAAAAAAGAAGACCCAGGGAACTATAGGCCAGTCAGCCTCACCTCTGTGCCTGGCAAGATCATGGAGCAGATCCTCCTGGAATCTCTGCTAAGGCACATGGAAAATAAGGAGGTGATTGGAGACAGCCAGCATGGCTTCACCAAGGGCAAATCGTGCCTGACAAATTTGGTGGCCTTTTACAATACTGCCACAGGTTTGGTGGACAAGGGCAGAGCAACAGACGTCATCTACCTGGACTTATGCAAAGCATTTGACACTGTCCCGCATGACATCCTGGTCTCAAAATTGGAAAGTCATGGATTCGATGGATGGACCACTTGGTGGATAAGGAACTGGCTGAATGGCTGCACTCACAGGGTTGTGGTCAATGGCTCAATGTCCAAGTGGCAGCCAGTGACGGTCAGGGGTTGGTACTGGGACCAGTGCTATTTAACATCTTTGTTGGAGACATGGACAATGGGATAGAGTGCACCCTCAGCAAGTTTGCCGACGACACCAAGCTCAGTGGCGTGGTCAACACACTGGAGGGAAGGGATGCCATCCAGAGGGACCTGGACAGGCTTGAGAGATGGGCTCATGCAAATCGCATGAAGTTCAGCCAGGCCAAGTGCAGGGTCCTGCACCTGGGATGTGGCAATCCCAGGCACAAATACAGGTTTGGTGGAGAATGGCTGGAGAGCAGCCCTGAGGAGAAGGACTTGGGGGTGCTTGTGGATGAGAAGATCAACGTGAGCCGGCAGTGTGCACTGGCAGCCCAGAAAGCCAACCACATCCTGGGCTGCATCAAGAGAAGTGTGGCCAGCAGGTCACGGGAGGTGATTCTACCACTCTGCTCTGCACTCGTGAGACCCTACCTGGAATACTGTGTCCAGCTTTGGAGTCCCCAACAAAGGAAGGACATGGATCTGTTGCAACGGGTCCAGAGGAGGGCCACAAAGATGATCAGAGGGATGGAGCACCACTCCTATGAAGACAGGCTGAGAGAGCTAGGGTTGTTCAGCCTGGAGAAGAGAAGGGTCCAGGGAGACCTTACAGCAGCCTTCCAGTACCTGAAGGGAGCCTACAGGAGAGCCGGAGAGGGACTCTTTGTCAGGAGATGTAGTGACAGGACAAGGGGTAATGGTTTTAAATTGAAAGAGGGGAGATTTAGATTAGATACCTGAAAGAAATTCTTTACTGTGAGGGTGGTGAGACACTAGAACAGGTTGCCCAGAGAAGCTGTGGATGCCCTATCCCTTTAAGTGTTTCAAGGCCAGGCTGGATGGGGCTTTGAGCAACCTGCTCTAGTGGGAGGTGTCCCTGCCCATGGCAGGGGGTTGGAACTCGGTGATCTTTAAGGTCCTTCCAACTCTAACCATTCTATGATTCTAAATACAGAATTAGTACACACACACAAAAAAAAAAAATCCACAATGCATTTTCCCATTTATATCCAAAAAACTATTAACTATTTAATCATTGCTGCACTGAGAGCACAGGTTCAAGAGATTTTTCATCGTGAGCATAAGCCTTTGACCTGGGAACCAAGCAGCCAAGTGACCTCTGGCCCTTTATCTATGGTCCAAGTTCCCTGTTCCTAAAGCCTGGCTGTATTAAGATGTTTAGTGTCTTATATAAGCAGTTTGCTCAGCCAGCTGGATTGTCCTGGCCTTTTCATTTACTCAATCTTTGTTTCATTGCAAGCTTCCAGTGAGATTCTAGGTTGATAAATAGGACAGAGACAAGAGCACATCCTTATGGAGATTATCAGGAACACGCCCAAATTTCATTACTACTCTTCATTTACAGTTATAATTGAGATAGCTGTCAGATAAGTTTATCTAGTGAGTCTTAATATTGTTTTTAGACTAGTTCCTCAGTGTTTGTAATTTTGCAGTTGTCTGCTGTAAGGAAAATAAACCAGGAAAAAATATTATTCACATATAACAGTGATATATCCTAGCTTTGAAGATTTATTTAGTCCTTTCCAATTAATAAAGAAGGCAGAGCAAAGAGTTTTGAGAAGGATTTAAAAAAGTAGAGTTTGGAGGAAAAACGTCAAGTGAAGGGGAGTAAGTTAGTTAAAATAAAAAAGAAAAATAAATATTAAGCTGTCTTGAGACAGTGATTTCAGTGTTGACATCTAGCTCTTATTAAGATCTTAAACTTAATATTAAGTTATAATAAAGGTTTTGCTTTAGAAAGGCAAAAAAAAAATTAAGTGTAGCTAACCTGGGATGCTCCCTGTGGTGGAACTGCATGGAGCAGGAAGTAGCAAAAATCAGTAGTAATGCAGGAGCTTATTCATCGGCTAACTGTTACTAACAAAGCCACTGTCCTGTGGACAAGACTCGGGCATTCAGTTCTGAGCAGTAACTTGCTCCAAAAGCAGGTACATTACAGTACATAGGGTTATTAATGGATTTAACATTTACTCCACAAGAATTACAGCATTAGTCTCTTACTAAGTGTTAGTAGCACGTAGGTACATACACACAGAAGCCAAAGCCTCTCTTCAGAACTTGTTTACACACTCACACTTGTACTTGCTTCTTGTTACCACTCAAAGATTATCTCTTATAAGGTGCAGTACATCATACTCACATTGAATTTGTTCATGAACCACTAGAGCAAAGTGGTCTATTTCCAGGATATGAGAGAGTTTCCCCAAGTTGTCTGTCAGGTTTATCTGAGGAGAGAGTTACAAAACTTAAATAAAATAGTGCCTTTAGAAGTTTAGTGGTCGATAATCTCCATATACTTTGTGCAGTATTAAAAACAATACATCAACATTTATATACTGCTCTCCATGTGAAGTGTTGTAAAACACTAAAAAATCAAGGCTAACTTAAAAGATCTTTTGTTTGTTTCTAATTTAAAAAAAAAATTAAAAAATGAAACACTATATGAAGCTATTAATTGTGATTCTGTAAACATAACGAGTATGCTGAATATCTGAAAAACCTCTATGATAGAAGAAGATCAAGTGTTCCATGTGTCTAACCAAAGAATTTGCCATAAAACTCATTATACTTGGTGATTTTACTCTAGGTAGTAAAGACTGGGAAAAAGTGAATGAATCAGGCCGCAAATCATTGTGGAAGTGAATGTTATCTGCAAAGGCAGCAGGTGAAGAGAAAAGCCCAAACAAGCCAAATACAAAACCAAGGGTGAAGATTGCTAGCTAACACTGTATTCAGGTGGAAATCAAGGAACTGAGAATTCAGAATTCATCTTTAGTGTTCAACTTTGCTAAAGACTAAACAAGAAAGCAGCCAGTGTCAACTGCAGAAACAATACAAATCCTTCTGAAACACTTAGCTGATGACCTGCTGGACCCATTTGAAAGAATGCATAAAACTGTTCTCCCTACATGCTTTAACATATTAAGCAGCAGCAACAGGCCTATTACCCACGTGACTCTCTCCAGGTAACAGCAGCAACCACTCTCTGACATACTTCCATTTAAAGGGGATTAAAGCAATTTATGGCAAAGAAAATGTCTTGCACTGCAGATTAAAAAAAAACCTTTATCCTGCAGTGAGCTCATCTTATGACTAAGGAATAAAGGCATGAGCATTTGGGCTGCACTGGGACACAGAGCTCTCATCTCCACACTGTGAGTTAGAAGAGATCAAAAGGATTTCCCAGCAGCCCATGTTTAAGGGATCAGCAGGCTATAGTGCACACTGAAGCATTGATCCTTAAACTTGTGGGCCAGGCAAGAGGTGGGAGGAAATCTGGACCTACTATCACATCAAGTCAGCTATCAGTCACCACCACTGACAAGCAATTTTATGCAAATGTATGTGCAAAGCCTAACTTTTGAAAGTTCAAAGCTCACTGAAGGGGTAGAGCCCCTTGACATCTGATTGTGTATACTAAATGGACCTGTTTCCAGGGACTGGATAGGCTAAAGATGACCAGGACAAGCAGCCCATAGGCAGCACTGGGACAACTATGAAAACATAAATTTCTGTTAAGCATTCCAAAACATGTTTAACAGAACTCCCACAGTTTTCACCTATCTCACTACTGCTCATTCAAGCTCCCTAAAAATTTTGCCCACAAGTTTTCCCACATGTAGTCATTTTTTTTTAAACCTACTGTCTTTAAGACAATTAGCCCATGCACATGCTACCACATTACACATGACTGGGACTGCTTGTTTGGCTCCAAAGGCAAGTGACATTGCACTGCTCGTGGTCCTACAACTAAATTCTCTCCTTCCCCAGAAGCAGGCTGTGGTCCACCAGGGATGCTGGGGACACCACGCCTTGCATTGTTTAGCAGAATGGTAAATGCTTCATGACGCTAACCAAAATCACACCAGGGAACAGGCTAACAATTAAACAACTAAACATAGTCATAAGAAAGTGTCAGAGACCATGCCCCAGTCCTATTTTCTGGCAAAGGCAGACAAGAAATCTGCTAAGGCTATGCCTGCACCAAACCTAACAGCTATTAGTAGTTGATGCAAAGATCCTTTGGGGAAGAAGGGATAAACTCCAAACCACTGGAACTAACATCTGACTCCACAAGAATGGCTCTCCACTCCACTAACACATAGCACTTGTTTGGATTAGCAAATTATCGTGTGACTAGTGTTTCAAAGCTTTCGAGTACTATCCTACCGGAGACTTTAAAAAAAGCTATAACCATTACTTTTCCATTCCAAGAGACTGCCACAAAATAATTGTAGTGATCATACCAAAGAAAGCGTCCTTCATTGCCAAAAGATAGCTTTGCCTTGGTAGTCACAGGCTAAGCTGACCTCTTATTGATGGATGCTGTGGTACAGATCCTAACTCTAGGATATCCTAAGTCATTTCAGTGACACAGATGATCTGTTTTCCCAATCTCACCAGTAAACAAGCCAAATAAGCTTGACTAAAGTGGCAAGAAAAGCAAAATCTACAATACCTCTGAGATTATATGTATTTAACCATGTTTCTCCATTAAATCATCAATTCAAATGAAAATAAACAACAAATGATGCTTTTAGTTAGCATGTTAGCAATACCACCACTTTTGTGTAACTCTCCTTCCATCCTCCACCAAGAAAAAAAGTCAGAACTAAAGAGAAAATAAACAGTTCAGCTCTTCTCTACTGAAGAATCATGAGAAACTTCAAGCTGCCCACGGAAAAAAGCCACAACCTCAGAAGCGCAGAGAATTGGCTACTACAACTAACACCAGCGTAGCTACAGAAATGATTACACACCACCAGCCCAGAAACTCTTAAGTTGTCCAAGTGAGGGAGAACATGACCTAAGCAGTTTTGTTACGCACCACATTTCCACCTGATGCTTGATTATCCGTCTAGGAAGGAAAAGATATATTTACGTTTTTCCATAAAGAACTAGCATCCTCCCTCAACCTCAGGGACTTGGTAGTTTGTAGGCTGAATGGAAGCATCACACATACTTCCAGAATACAGCCTCATTTACTACAAGACATTCTTGAAACTAAAAAGCCTGGTAAAAAATAGGTCGAGTATTCCATGTTAAAAACAAAATCCATTTCCTGCAAGAGAAGAAAAGCAATAGCAACAATACTTAAATGTTTTAGAAGAGCACCCATACAGCTGGGAAGTTGTGGTATCTTGGCACACCACATTAGATGGACGGGTGAAACTGGCTAACATGAAAATTCACATATCTGGACAACATCAGCTTTGAGTAGCCATCCCCCTGTTTCAGAAGGCATCTGATACAAAAGGCAAACAGTTGCTTGTTTTTAGCCAATACAGAAATTATTTTTAAGAGCTGTTTCAACATCTCCCTCTCTCTTCCCCTGGATAGTTACATTGCCAGGTTTGTGACGGGGTTTTAGGGGAAGGAGGAAAGGACAAGCATTATATATATATAAAACATATACACACATATATATATGTATATATAAAGCACAACATAGAGCCACAATACAAACCTGGGAGCTATTGAGTGACCTAGGACAGAGTTTAGAGCGCATCTGTGCTCAGTAACAGCTGCTCTGCATGGTCCCAGGTAAACCTTACCCAACCTAACAGCACTGTAGTCTTAGGACACCTACAGCAGTACTTTAAACCAGAGAACAAGGAGTTGTAGAATATATCTGCTCACCTGTTTAAATTGCTTGTAGATTATTTTGCTGACTTCATCAGAAGGCTGAACTTTTCCAGCAAGCAGTGAAGACAGCATGTTACCCAGGGTAACCATGCCTAAAATCACTCTGGGGAAAGAGAGAGAGAAGATAGGGCTAAACAACACAAAAGCCTCAGGTGTTCCTGTAGATAAAAGCGTCGACTCTCAGTTCTCAGAGAAGTCAGTTCAACTGCTTCATGGTGTAAAGCAACATTATTGATAGTATACTTGGACTCTTTGCAGGAGACAGACTCCAATTCTGGAGACTCACACAGAAGTCAGCAGGTGCTGTGGGTGCCTGGCTCTGCTGAGCATCAGGCTTTTTGTGTCTCTAGTTCTTGCAACTGGAGAGCTTTCTTGCAATCTGAGAGCGCTTTTGAAAAACACAGCTTCATTGTTTTACACCCTCATCTGTCCTTTTGAAAGGTGTGACAGGGCCAGAGACATGCTCACTTCAATTTTGCTTATTCCCCTTCTCCCTGCAAGGATGTTGCAAGGACCTCCCTTGAGTTAGAACTGTAAGCAGAGAGTAACTGAGCAACTCTTCATTATTCAGCCTGTTCTACAGGAGACTTGCAGGGTAATAAGGCATACCATCTTGCTGGGGACACCCTGGTTTATAGGGGTCACCACAACATTGCACTATAGTGCAAGGCTCAGAAGAAACTGGGTAAAAGCTGTGGTGGAGACAGGTAGGTTTGGGCTGTTTTAAAAATGATTTTTTGCTTTGTTATGTTAAGCAGCTACTATAAAAAACAGTGAAGTGATCCTGCAGAGACACACTGAGCATGTATATCATATTAATCCTTAGAAGCTTATTATGTGAAGGGCAGGACAGTCCTGGCACAACAACATGTCATGATTTAACCCCAGCCGGCAACTAGAACCATGCAGCTGCTCACTCACACCGCTGCCTCTCCCCCTCCAAGAAGTGTGAGGACAAGACGGGAAAAAAAAGGAGGGGAAAGGGAGAAAAACAGCCTTGTAGGCTGAGATAAAGACAGTTTAATAAAATAATAACAGAAAAGGAAAAATAACAATAATAATGACATGGGTCACTTTCACTGCCCAGTGAATTGGCACCATCTCAAGCAGTGATTGCGGATTACTGCCTCTTGGCTAATCCCCATTTATATACTAAGCATGACGTCTACGGTATGGAATATTTCATTGGCCATTCCATTGTTCTGTCTATGCTTCTATGGGAAGCTCAAAAAAAGTCCTTGAATAGTGTAAACATCATTTAGCAACAACTAAAAACATTACTGACATTCCTTTCACAGCAATCACTAGAAAAAAAATTCACTCTTTCCCAGCTGAAACCAGGACAGTATATTAAGTCCAGCATTTGTGTGTTTAAGGTAACATTTCTGAACTGTGTTACTATAACTGAAGAAAGATGAGTGAAAGGATAGTACATTTCTAGTAAGCATTTAAAGACATCCCTTGAGATCCAGTGAGAGAAGTGATACATATGGATGAAGTGATATATGTGGACATACCCAGATTCATCAACAACTGGTACCTGGTCGAATCCCTTCTCCCGGAGAATTTCAACAGTCTTTGCACAGGTAACAGTTGGAAGAACAGTCAGAGGGGCAGAGAGCTTGAGTTCCTGAACACTGATGTTCCACCACCTGGGGATGAAATAAAAAAAACAAACCCATGCAAGTCTTACGGAGAGAACAGAACTGGTTGTTCATGTACAGCAGCCTTCAACACTATGGGAAGGACAAAAAGGAAGAGCCAGGATTCAGCCAGAGTCAGTAAAGTTTCAAGGCTTTCAAGTTTTCTCCCCAATATCAGAAAGTCACTGAAGTATGAGAAGGCTTTAAGATTGAAACTCTTTTCCTCATTTAATTTACTTTCTAGGATCACAGATAGGTAGTGCAGAGCACTAATTTCCCTAGTTTCTTTATTTATATCTTACACAGAAATTTTTGTGCTCCTACTCAAAGGGCTACCCATATTTATAGTCATTACAGGTATCAATTTACCCCCTCCACCTATGTAGAATTGCAGTGCTTTGCACTCCAGAGCTCCGATCTTGGAGGGGTTCTCTGTATACTACCTTTTCATTTCAGATACAACCCCTTTCATTAAAAAAAAAATAAAATAAATCATTAAATACCAAGTTTTCTTCTGCTGCCACGCAACTTAAAGAAGGAAGTCAATTAATTTAAGTAGATTTGATTAATAGCTGCAATTATACATCAACACAATAGCATGAAAGAGTAGCTAAATCAAAGGAAGTAATATAAATTGAAATGAACTTTAAATTAGCAACTGCCACAAAGTTGACTGAATAGACTCATGAAAAGCCAAATGGATCTGACATGCTTACCAAGGTTTTTTGACAAGGTCGTCTTCTTTCATGAACCCTTTCTGAATCATCCATTTGTCACTCAAGAACTTGGACCTGGAAAGCATAGGAATTGAAAAGCTCATTAGCAGGCTGAACATCTGACCGCAAACCTAATAGCACACAGAGGCAACTGTTTACCGCTCACTACCACTAACAACTAAAGAGTAACTGAAAATATACTGCCATTCACCGTCCAAGCTTACCAGACTTGAACACTGGAAGAAATACTCATAGGAAGAAAAAGGAATCCCATAGGAAACAAAGCCTCTTCTACATCAGTCCCTTGCGACACAATAGAGAGACAGCTTGGAATGGACAAGTGCCAACCTGTACTCAGGCAAGGTCTGTCTGCAGCTTCTAGTTGTCAAGCATTATGCTGGATGCAAGAGAAATCAGGAAACATCATGTTTTGGGATATATTTCAATGTGGCAGGAGAGAAACAACTTCTTGGCACAGCTCAAAGCCCTCACACTTCCACCTGTAAACTCGCCCCAACATTGGCTGCTGCTACAGTAGTGCTGTGTTCTGCTGTGGACACAGGCAGAGAGAGCAGACAGCCTTACAGGGCCCCTTCCAGGAATGGGATAATAGCTATGGTCCTCAATAAATAAAACAGTGAAAGCAAGTCTTTTCCTGTGAAAGATGCTAACCAGCGATGGTTACATACTGAAGTCAGACACAAGGAGGAGCTCAGCTTTCAGAGCACTAAGCTCCTTTCTACTCCATGTCAGAGCCTTTCTAGATACCTCAGAAGTTGTGCCCCAAACACATTCCTTGCTTTGGTAACTGGGTTCTATAAGAAATATGTATTCAACTCGCCACTGACGTAAGGAGGTCTGAGGGACTGCCTCACCCTTTTCCCAGAGAGAAAACAAGCAGGTTCTTACATGTAGTTCCGGATAGAGTCAGGGAGGATAACAACACAACGCTGACCTTCTTTCAGCTCTTTGGCTGCCTTCAGAGCCACAGACATGGCACTGCCTGAGCTGCCACCTGCCAAAATGCAGATCAGGGTCAAAACTGTCAAACCATAAGTGAAATGAGAAAGAAAGAAAGAGAGGAGGAGAGAAAGTAGAGGAGTCCAGGGCGAGGAGCTTCTGAAGTGGAAGGTGGTCTCCCTGACTTGCAACCCCCCATATATTTTTCAGAGAAACCCAAAGGAGTCACATCTGCTCTTACCACACAGCAGTCCTTCCTCTCGGATCAGCATGCGCGCTAAAGCAAACGACTCCTCATCATTGCTCTTGTACCACTGGTCCACTGTCTGAGAAGAAGCAGGACGACAGAAACAATGGTCTATTTAAATGACGAGGGCTAGGGGAGCGACACAACTAGTGCGAATTCAACCCATGCTCTTAGAGGTAACAGCTGCCCTACTGAGTCATGTGCCTGGGTTTCCATCCTCCAAATACCAAGTGGTTGGGGATTTTTTTGCCAAAGTACAGACAATCACATTAGCACAACAGACTCCTTATTGAAACCTTGCTGTGAGAACAGGCTGTTTTGAGACAGCCAGAGAGCACCAAACAGTTTCCTCCCCTCCTGGAGAGCTTCCCATGGACATGGGCTCTGCTCAGGCCGTAGTCGTATCACTTCTGGCTGGGAGGGGTTGGGGTGCTTTGTTGGGGCGTTGTGGTTTTTTGGGGTTTTTTTTGTTTGGGGTTTTTTTTGTTTGTTTGTTTTTTAATTGGTTGCTTGGTCTGTTTATTTAATTAAAAAAAAAAAAAAAAAGAAGTACAGTGGTCTAGGAAAAGGTTATCTGTTCACAGCATTTCCATCCAGTGTTGTAAAACAAGTGTTTTTACACTTGTTTACAAAAGTCCTCCCAAGGACTTTTGCTGATGGAAAGAACAGGAATAGTTCTGTCTGCTAGCCCTCCCCTTTCAGCACAAAGAAATACTTCCACAAGTTTTTCCTCCACCTTTCACCTCACTTCTGCATTTCAACAGAGCGCAAAGGGCAGTAAAATAAGCAGTACGACTTACAGATCTATCCAACACTGTGGGGACAAAATCATATCCAATTCCTTCTACTTCATACATTGTCTTGTCAGTCTTGTTCAGTTCTTCTGGTGTAGCAAGGATGGAGCCTTCAGGATCAACACCTATAATCTGGAGAAGCAGTTTCCACTTTGGATACCATGACACACTCCTTTTGAGAACACAGCTATTTACTCATGAGCTCTGGCCTCATTACAGCTGTTGGTGTCACATTAGCTGTGCACACAGCCAAGCTAACAGCAACCTAGTCTCCTATTCATTTCTTCCTGGCAACATTCACCTCCCCTGTGAGCAAAACACTTTGCTGCTTCTGGCCCCTTGGCAACACATCCTGTCTCCTCAGACTGTGGACACTAAGTAAGGGGCACCACTTGTTCTACATAGGGTTTGTTTGGTTTAAATAGAAGACAGGGTTTCCCCAAGACAAGACTGTCCTCATTCACAGGTCAGGCATCATTACAGCCAATATATTTTGTGCCAAGTGTAAGCAGAGTTGTTTTATTTTGTTTACCCCTCCCTGCCTATGTAGAAAAATATTCACAATTGAGACACGATACCAATTTCTGTGAGGAAATCTAACACAGCACACAGGTAGACACACAGGTTGGCACATACAGAGAAAATTTCACTTGGTAAAACCTCAGCAGGTCCAGACAACTTAGTGAAGGCATAGTCTGAGAGGAAAGAGGAGGCTGCAGTACGTACTAGAGAAAAGTTTCTCAGACACCCCATGAAGGGATCTGTGGGCCATTTTTCATTTGCTGAGCCAAACTTGAACTCTGGTCACCAGTGAGACCAGAGTATGACGATTTCAGACAGTCTGAAAACCTTTCTTTGCTGCTCAGAACTACCTTCTAACTGAGAACATCCAAGAGGTTCCAAGGAGACCCAGGGCAGACTTGCAAGAAACAGGACGTGCCAAGTGGAGCAGTTTGAGGTTCATGCCACTAAAGAGAAATGCTTTAGGCTTACCACTTACTTTGCAATCTGGACACTTCTCCTTTAGCTTTCTGGAGATGCCAGTGATAGTACCTCCTGTGCCAGCCGCAGCCACCAGCATGTCTATTTTTCCTGTTTAAAGGTCAGGGATAGAAGGCAGTTGTGAAATCTCCCCCAGAATGATGAATTAAAAACCCACTTAAATCTAAGTATGGAGTTTCTTTAACAAAGATGGGCAAGATAAGGCTCTTTGCTTCCCAGGAGCTGCGTTATGAGACCTACCTTGAGACCACCTTGCTCTATCTCCATTTACTTCAACAGTGGTTTTGAAATGTCCATCCAGCGGCCTGGCAAGGCACTGATTTGTTGTACTTTGGACAGAGCTGGAGGTGGCCCACACAGCTGACACCTGTAGTTTCCTATTACTGTATTTCCTGATGCAGAGAACCCATTCTTTAACTTATAATGAGCAGCCCATTATATTAATTTACTGAATGAGTGCCAAGAGCATGGCATAGGTACCCACTGAGAGAACTGTTAACACAACTACTCTCTCATTTTCATATGAAAAATACTGGTTTGGTCACAAGCACTCAGAGTGAGTGTAGGTATGATAGTTCATTCTTCTGCCACCCCCTAGTTTCCAAGGTGCATCCACATAATAGCTTTTTTAATAATACACACACACACACACACCAATTCACACACAAAACAAATGCTTGCCAGTCAAAAGAATAACACCCTGCCATACAGGGGTATAAGCTCAATAACTGAACAGTGACTGGCCTATGAGGAAAAGTAAATACAAACAAGAAGCCTAAAGCTAGAAATAATCTATACTCTCAGTTTGTGGGTTTGCAGTTTGTGAAAGTATATTCATTTTAACTCAGATTTAAAGAAAGTTTGCCACAGAAAGACAAGCCAAATCCCCTGAACAAGCCAGTGTTACTTTTCAGGGAGTGGGCAGGAGAAAAACCCTTCACATGGTCCTCACCTTATTGAGAAGGAATTTAATACCCAATTTTCTTATTAGAAGGTCCCATCAGAAACTGTACTGTTTTATAAGACAGGTCAGTAGCCTCCTTTAAGACTTCCTTCTACCACCTGTTATGGCAAATGACTATGTGGTAGACGGCAGCATCACGCTGAATGCTTCCAATAGCTCTCAAACCAATTCCTCTGCTGGGTGAATTAGCCCAGCTAAAGCTCTCTGCTGCCACAGCTCAATCACTTCTGGTACTCCAACCTAGCTGCCTACAGCTAACATGAAACCCCTGCAGAGTAAACAGGTCTTACTGGTGGTAACTGCAACACAGGACAGTTTGTACTCCTGAGAACTCCTAAGTGAACAAGCTTTCAGTGTAATGGAGTATTTGGCCTGAGAATATAAAAATACCTAAGTGCCGGGTCTGGCACTTGGGTCACAACAAGCCCATGCAACGCTACAGGCCTGGAGAAGAGAGCCTGAAAAGCTTCCAGGAGGAAAAGGACCACAGTCAACAGCTGGCTGAATATGAGCTGGCAGGGTGCTCAGGTGGCCAAGAAGGACAATAGCATCCTGGCTTGTATTAGAAACAGTGTGGCCAGCAGGACTAGGGAAGTGACCATCCCCCTGTACTTGGCACTGGTGAGGCCACTCCTCAAATGCTGTGGTCAGTTTTGGGCCCCTCATGATAAGACAGACATCGAGGTGCTGGAGTGGGTCCAGAGAAGGACAACGAAGCTGGTGAGGGGTCTGGAGAACAAGTCTTAGGAGGAGCGGCTGAGGGAACTGGGGTTGTTTAGCCTGGACAAAAGGAGGCTGAAGGGAGACCTTATTGATCTCTGCAACTACCTGAAAGGAGGTTGTAGTGAGGTGGGAGCTGATCTCTTCTCCCAAGTAACAGGCAATAGGATGAGAGGAAATGGCCTCAAGTTGCACCAGGGGAGGTCTAGATTTGATATTGGGAAAAATTTCTTCACTGAAAGTGTTATCAAGCATTGGAACAGGCTGCCCAGGGAAGTGGCTGAGTCACCATCCCTGGAGGTATTTAAAAGACATGTAGACGTGGCACTTAAGTACATGGTTTAGCAGTAGACTTGGCAGTGTTAGGTTAACGGTTGGACTCAATGATCTTAATGGTCCTTTCCAACCTAAATGATCCTGTGATTTTTATGATTCTGTATTTGTGATCAGAGAAAGCAATGCTGTTTTCACACCACTCTAGCTATGGCTTGTTTTTTTTAAAGATAACTTAAGCATCACTGCTTTCTCCACCTGGTCACAAGCAGAGGAATCTAAAAACCAAAGCACCCTTCTTTAACGGGGAAAAAAATTTCATTACTATGACTACTGAAATAAAGTAATTCTCTAATGACACACAGGAAGGACATGGACCTGTTGGAACGGGTCCAGAGGAGGGCCACAAAGATGATCAGAGGGATGGAGCACCTCTCCTATGAAGACAGCCTGAGGGAGTGGGGTTGTTCAGCTTGGAAAAGTGAAAGCTCTGGGGAGATCTTATAGCAGCCTTCCAGTACCTGAAGGGGGCCTACAGGAGAGATGGGGAGGGACTCTTTATCAGGGAGTGGAGCAATAGGATGAGGGGTAACGGTTTTAAACTGAAAGATGGGAGATTTATATTAGATCTTAGGAAGAAATTTTTCACTCTGAGGGTGGTGGGACACTGGAACAGGTTGCCCAGAGAAGCTGTGAACATCCCATCCCTGGAAATGTTCAAGACCAGGCTGGATGGGGCTTTGAGCAAACTGGTCTAGTGGGAGGTGTCCCTGCCCATGGCAGGGATGTTGGAACTAGATCATCTTTAAGGTCCCTTGCAACCGAAACCATTCTATGATTCTATGATATGTATGGTATTTGCTGTGCGAAAATTCATGCACTTCTCAACCACCTCCCAAGTGGTTGTCCCCCAAGTACCTAACAATAAAAGAATACTAGAGACTCACTGAAGATCTACTACTATGTTAGTAGTAGATCAAACATACCATCACACTGCTGCAGGATCTCTTCAGCTGTGGTGTCATAGTGCGTCAGGGGGTTGCTGGCATTACGGTACTATATTGGAACATAGAAGAAACATTAAGTAGACTAGAAAGACAAAAACAATCACATTGTGAGGCATTTCAAGAACACAACAAACATCATCCAAGCCCCACAACAGCTACATACACTCCTTCCAGACTGTTTCCTTATTACTTGGACCTAAGCGGAATGCTCAAGGGGAGGTACAACCTTTCTCAGCGAACTAATTTAACATTAGTTCTAAGGTGCCAGCACCCTCCAATGCCAGGATCAGATCTGTCTGTGGGACAGTTTCTTTTAAGAACATGACCTTTGTACCTATTCTTCCACACAGGACTGCCTGGACAGTGGAAAGCCACCCATGTGCTAAAGTTTTTGCAAATATAGGCTCGTTGCTGCCCTCTACTGACTATAAAAGCTTGCTACCCTACAGCATGGTGATGCCTCAACTACAGCTCCAGACCTGGGACACTTTACCTCGAGAGACACACCTAGGCTTTGAACAGTCAACCAGGGACAGCAAGAAACAAGTTTGAAAAACCTCCTCCCATGCCACGCCTGCACCTCTGACGCTTTGGCTCTTACCTGGTCTAGTATATGTGCATTGGGGATTTCATTTTTCAGTCTCCAGGCTACTCCCACATGAGATTCAGGAGAATCAAACCTGGCAGTAGTTGGGGTCCTCACAATCTCGGCACCCAGAGCTCTCAGAACATCCACCTGTAGGAAATAAAGGTGGTCACAAAATCCAAAAATGCTCTTCTAGCACAGAGACTTCATTGAGATGTAGGGGAAAGAAAATATCTTCCCTTTTACCTGGTCTGCAATAGCCTCCTAGTGGTTCTCCTAAACCCCAGCCTTGCATCACTGAACCATGAGTCCAAATCCTTAATGTCATTTGCTCTTAACTAAGTTTTACTTGGAAGCTAGATGTCAAATTCCTGTTTCTATTCTAGGCCTTCAGGCCTGTAGGAACTATTGGTACACATTGAGAAGCCTCATTCAGGCAAAACACCATCTCCTCTCATGATGGTCACGTATGTTTTGCACTCCAACAGTGCTATAGCCCAGTATTTTATGTTTAAGTGCAAATTATGAGTATTTACCTCCTCCTCTGGACGCAGGCAGCAAAGCAGATCCTCCAGGGCCCTAGGTACCATTCAACTGCTCTAAGGGCAAGAAAGTTTATGACACTGAGCTAAGGCAAAGCCTGCCTCCAGAGTGGGGGTGGAGGCAGGCCTTTGGTGCTGCATGGCACATGGCAATGGCCATGTGGTACCTCTCCCTCCAGAGCAGGTAAGAGCAAGCAATGGGTATAGGCCTTCAGGGGACACTGTTCTCATTTGTGCCACTGCCTTTTAATTGGAACACTAGAAGTGTTTGAACTGAGATAAGTGGTTTTGCTAACAGCAATTTGCTGTCTCAAGCATGAAACTTAGGGGATCTCTACTCTCTTCTCTTGTTTTGTCTGCTGGTGCAGCACCACAGGACAGGGCTTGCTCTAGAACCAGATGTTTTGTGCTTTCCACAGTGAAGGTAAATGGACATTACCCAGGCAGCTTTTCCTTCTCCATTGTTGTTGTGGTGACACAACTCAGATGCTTGCCAGTACCCCCAATGTAACTTGAGGAGGTAAACAGGCTCCATCACAGCCTTGTTTAGCCCAGTGCAGAACAGAAGAATATTCAAACCTTCAGCACTGCATTCCTTCCTACTCTTTGCACAGTGAGGGGACAGCTAACCCAGGGACAGGTAGTCACTTCAATGTGCCGGGCAAGTCTCAAGTTCCCTTGACATTTGTATTTAAAACAGTTATTACAGTTTTCCAAGTGACCGTGCGGGTGGGTCTAAAAGACATTTTCTGTCCATAGCTAGCCAGCCTGGAGTTCTCTGGGCCCTGGCAACAGCCCCTCAGCAGAGCTCTGCCTGGCCAATGACTTGGAGATAAAGAGCTTACATCTTCGTTGCTAAAGCCACAGCACTAATCTGCACCAGGAGCTCTGCAAGCACAAACAAGCTTATTTTTAAATTCTTGAAAATAAAAGCAGATCTGACCTTCTCCATGCTCATTTTCTCTGGCATCACAATGATACAGCGGTAACCCTTCACTGCTGCAGCCAAGGCCAGTCCAATTCCTGAAAGCAAGTAAAGACACGTAGAGCATACAGTGAGGAGCAACAAAGAACAAAACCCACAATGCTAGCTTTGGCATGCCCTGACTTTAATCAGATTTTCACCAGAGGCTTCAGAGTACAGTGTCCCTAGAGGGGTGGTAAAGGGAATATTTCTGGCTACCAGGGAGAACTGGATTTACAGATGATGCTAGTTCTTTGAGGATCACAGCCAACAAAGTTTAGCCAAGGGTGGGAAAACTTAACATGTGCAAACTCCTACCTTTACCACATGCACATCACCTTCCTCCTGTCTCACCCACTTCATTTTTACAGAATTAATTTGGGAAAGGAATAAGCTTTAAGCTAAAGAAGGTTAGAGCAATCATTTTGGTACTGTCAGAAGAGCATTAGAGCTTCTATTGACGCACTTCTACATTAAATCCTTACTTTATAGTGTGCCAAAAGAAAGTCCATTCTGAAAAAGAAATTATTACATGTTTGAAAATACAATCCAGGAGTGCAGCACAGACTGGAATCTACCTGGCAGGGGAACAGCTCTGTGGAAAGGGACACCTAGAGGTCCTGGTGCACAACAAGCTCAGTATGAGTGAACAGTGTGCTGTTGCAGCAAAGAAAGCCAGCAGGGTGCTGGGTTGCATCAACAAGGACATCACCAACAGAGATAAAGAAGTCATTATCCCACTCTGGCCAGCACTTGTCAGGCCACACCTGCAACACTATGTTCAGTTTTGGCCCCTGCTACACAAAAAAACATGTGGACAGGCTGGAGAGGGTCCAGAGAAGGGCCATGAAGATGATCAAAGGAGTGGAAAGCCAGCCAGGAATGGCTGAGAGAACTGGTTTTCTTCAGCCTTGAGAAAAGAAGGCTTAGGGGAGACCTTGACCTTATCACCACGTTCCAGTATTTAAAAGGGTGACTACAAAGAAGACAGAGACTCCCTTTTTACAAGGAGCCACATGGAAAAGACAAGGGGTAATAGGTGAAGTTACTGCTGGGAAGATTCCAATTGGACAGAAGAAGAAAATTTTTCACAATGAGAACAATCAGTCATTGGAATAATCTCCCCAGGGAAGTGGTGGATTCCCCAACAATGGACACTTAAGGTTCAGCTGGACAGGCTGCTGGGCCATCTTGTCTAGATTGTGCTTTTTCCAAGAGAGGTTGGACCAGATGATCCTTGAGGTCCCTTCCAACCCGGTACTCTATGATTAAACGTTGTTTGTAATTCAGGTTCTAATACACTATGTCAACTTGCTACCACAGTGAAGTACCTTGACTGTTAGAGACAGACACATTTCTACTTTAAAAATCCGCACCTCCAGCCTGATATCTGCGTTCCAGCTTTTCATTGTCTGCCCACCTGAAGAGCTAAGCTCAGAAGGGCCTTCCCCATAGAAGAGAAGCTTACACCTGCTATCAAATCACCTCTCTGCTGGATAAGCTAAACAGATCAAGTTAATTGATATGTTCTGAGGTCAGGCTGCACAGCACTTTCCCTTGCCGTTCTGGGTACCAGGCACAGTACCAACACATGCTCATGACAATGCCTCACAGGCAGTTTACCCTATACAGAGACGTGCTTGTTCAAAGCTGGCTCTGTTTCTACATGGTGTTGAATTCTGCCAGGGTGGGGAAAAAAAAAAAAAAAAAAAGTATCTTTAACTGTTCCTGTAAGAGAAACATAACTCACATCTCAAGTAATTCAAGTAGTGTTTAATTATTTGGGGCGGGGGGGTAACTTTTCCCGGTATATTATAGATAAATATGTATGCCTGATTTAAAAAAAAAAAAAAAAAAAAAGACAGCAAAGGCCTCACTAAGGCTAAAGACTGAAGAGAAGCCATCCAGCACTCTACTATCCTTTATGGTCTGTGATGAAGAGAACATTTTTGAGACCTGAACTCTAACACTTTGTACTTTCTGCTGCTGACCTGGAAATGCAGCAAACATCAAAACAGGACTTTGGCTGAGGGAAAAGTGAGATGCAGAGAGGACAAAAGAGTAACACATTAGCTCTCACATTTAACATACTCAGTAGCTCTGAGCAGTAGCCTAGAGCAAAAGCCACTTCTCTCAGGTTACCATCTGCCCTGGTCTTTGCTTCTACATGAAAAGAGACAGCTTTCTGAAGTAATTGTTATGTATCTCCTTCAGTTCTGCCTTCTATCTTTTGGATTCTGTGGCAAGGACTACCATTTATCAGGTACTGACCTAGAAAGCAAGATGTCATAGTATAACCCCAGATACTGGAGAAACAGAATATGGATATTTTCCACTACGTGCCATTGTTCAGGGAAGAGGTATAGCCACAGTCACAAGGCACAAGGACTTCAGTTGCACTGCACCCCCCACAGAGCAGCTGCTGAGCAAATGGCAACAGATACGACTTCCCAGTTTTCTGCTGAAGGCAGGAGAACTGGTCACAGATCAGCTCATCATCCCAGTCCCTCCCTTAACAAAGGCTGTACTGGATCGAAGTAACAAAAGGAAGATCCGCCTGGACTATGTCTATCAGAAGGCAACAGTGGATGCCAAGGAAAAAGTTTAACAGGACAAGACAGAATACATCTCCAGAACACGTCAGGCAGGACAGTAGCTTGTAGCTCAGCTCAGGATCCTCCTCAGAGGAAGCATTACATTTTATATTGAACTAGCTCAAGGGGGAGCATTTCAGGTATGTTTACTCCCCCACCAGCAGAGCAGCTTAACAGAAGAAGAGCAGCTGGTGCCCAAAGTTAACTCCAGGCTGCTCAGATCATCAGATGCTCTGCCCGGCCCTGACTTGTGGGACTGTTCCTTCCTCCAGCCCTCCAAGGAGGAGATGCTGACCCAAGTGGAGTCTGTCGAAAAATCTAAGTGTGCAAGGGCTATGTCAGCAGACAATGCTGTGGGGATGCAGCTCATCCGCCATCAAAACCACACCAACACGGAAAGGCTGTTTCTCAAACCAGGCCCACCTCACCTGACAGGGACCATTCTATTCCCAAATATAATGGGAAGATCCACATTCATGCCAGTCTTTTGGTGCTTTTTTTATCAATAATTTCAGTCAGACTTTAGTTCCTGAATAGGACCTAAAGATCCTACTGAATCCAGCCTAACTCTTCTTTTTTTATAAACCAAAGGACCTCTGCAAATTTAGCAGACCTCCTTCTCAGCTGCTCTGCTCAGCATAGGACACTGCAGAATTGTTCCTTGTGTGAGATGGAAGAGGCACTGCTCCCTACACCATGCAAGCAGGAAGGGATCCCCTTTCTTCCTTGCACAGGCAGCCTCCACGCTCCAATCTCAAGTCTGTCTCTTCCATGAAAACCACAACAGCATTTTCCCCCCTACACTTTGCTAGGGTCTCTCCATCCCCTACCTGTGTTTCCAGAGGTTGGCTCTACGATAGTGTCTCCAGGCTTCAAGATCCCAGCTTTTTCAGCATCCTCTACCATCCTCAGGCTGATGCGGTCCTTCACACTGCCCCCAGCATTGAAGAACTCGCATTTTGCCACTGGAAACAAAGAAACCAAGCAGAGTTCTTAAACAGCAGTCATTTGTTAAACAGGCTGCTGAACCCAAACATATCTGCAAGAGCAACGGTGTTAACGTGTCTGCCCAACTGACCTCCCCACTTCACATCAGAGATGGGATTCAGTTCACAGCATCTCCACCGTTAAGAGTCACAACAACAAAGCAAGTTTGGTATTTGATGCTGGCCACAGAAGCCAGGAACCCCCACTCTGTCAGTCTCAAAATATGACCTCTCCTTTCATCTTTTCTCTTCATTACAGCCCAATTGTTCGGATGAAAAGCCCCAGGGCTCTTCCACTGCAATAGCACGGGAGAAAGAGAATCCTACCAACATGCTTTGTCTCTTCCCCACTACATTCTCCAGCCAAAGAGCTTCTGATCAAACTGGAAGTTTCTCCCATTCTTCAGCCTACACTTTCACTTCAGTACTCCCAGCACTAATCCCTTCAATGGTGTTAAACACCTCTCAGGACTTTGATCAGAGCCTCCAGATATCTCCAGTATAGCTGGGTTTAAAAAACTAACAAACAAACAAGACATTCACGGACGGTTTCATCCCTTTGATCACTTTTCAATGATCTTCAGTGGTAAATGCAGATCTGCATTTGTACACAAAATGATGAATACTCTGAATATGAGAAGCAGTTAAAAATGTCATAAAATATTTTTAAAATTAAAAAACTATTTTCTATGAAAAAAAATTTTACTTTTTCTACAAAAATGGAAAAGTTGCAGGAAATGTCCTCATGAAGTACAAACTGAAAGATGTTTTAGATGACCGAATCCTAAAAATCTGAAAAATCTGCTAAAGAAAAAGAGGAATTTTTCTCAACATTTTCTACAGGGTACCTGCATTCCTCCTACGCCCAGAGGGGACTCCAGTGGTCCCACTGCTAACCAGGACTACCCAAGTTTCTGAAATGGTGTTTCTTATTTTGATTTTCTACCTGCAGAAGTACTCACAGAGTTCACACTTGAGCCCATGCTGCTTCCCAATCTTGTTGATTCGCACCAAGGGCGTATTGCCAACTTTACTGAGGATGCTTGGCAGGATTTTCAGAGGTTCTGGCCTGGTACACATACAAACAAAGTCAGTGTATTCACAGAAGGGGCCACAAGCAGATCACACAAAAGCAACACATTGCTTCCAATGCTTTTTATTTCAACCAGCTTTCTCCCCCAACTTTAGCAGGCTAGTTATTTTAGTTTAAAAGAACGTCCATTGGGTCCAAATTCACAAAACATCAAGTCCTTGACCAAACCAAGGATTAATTGGATATCAAGCCAAGTGCTGAAGCAAGAATTAAGTGCTCTGCACTTCTTCCTGGCATGAAGTAGTTTAGCACTGCTGAGAGTCAGCTACTTCACAAGGAAAAGGCATTAACAGTGCAATCTTTCATCTAGTCAGGGAACTGCTTGCCAGGTTACTTAAAATAAGCTAGTTCCAGTCCATGTAGTTTCACATCTTCAGTGCAAGGCCCCTTAATCTGGGTTCTTAGCTTTGCTTATACATGGAAATTAAGCACCAGCATATCTACATGCTAAACAGCATCAATTTAAAACAGTCATCTTTTGTTAAATCCATGTGGCTCTGAGGGGACCTGGATTAGTGCTCTATCAAAAGTCAACAAATAAAAGTAATACTTACAGAGTGGTATGACGATGGGGGGAGGCAGAGGGGGGTTTCCCAAGCTTCCATGTGCATTTGCTAGGTGTATCAGGGCGGATCCACTCCCTTTCCTTGTCATTGGCCTTGCAGTTCTCATTGTCCGCCCCACCAGGGAGGAAATATTTGCCAGATGCATGTGGGCATGAGTTCGTATCTGGCTTCTGCTGGGGAGGAAGTCTAGGCGTTTCATCCTTGGGGGAAGGCGGGGGGGGGGGAGGGGAGGGGAGAAGGAGAGGGGAAGAGAGAGAGCGATTTTTATGCCTTGCTGTAACAAGGTCAGAGCATCCTTTGAGACTACCAAAGTTACTCAAGTTCTGCACCATGGGAAACCACCCATCCACATTCACATAATTGCCCTCCCTAAAATAGCTAAAAAACATGCTACTTATAAGGAGTCCTTACTCTTGTCTCTGTCCCTTCACCAAAGTATCTATTTCCAGTCTAGTGTTTCAGCATGCAGTTCTTCTGAGGGAAGCCTGAACAGAAACTACCCTGGTGGCAATTGTCAAGAGAGCAGAATTGCCTATAAGTCAAAAGGAGGAATGGCAAGTTAGCCTTTAACACACAAGACCAGGTTCTGCCACTGACTATAAGAGATCGTATCACTCTACCTAAGATCCAGGTGTTAGGGCAGAGAGCACAGTATGTCTCAGTTAGATGAACCCCATCCTCAAATGTCCCAGTCTTTTTTTTCCGTTATGTGAAAAAGGTCACAACAAACTTCACTTCCCACTTTGAAGATGGGAAAGCATTTCAGCAAAATTTTGATTTGCCAAATTCTTATAACCAAAATGAGAATCTTGCGCTGCAACACTGAGTGTAAAAGCTCAATACAGTGCTCTACATGAAGAGAGCTTAAACACACTGAAATGTGCTTACTGTAACTAGTCTCCATAAATATCAAGAAAACAGGACTAACCTCATGGGAGACACCTCTCCCACACCAAAAACAGCTCTCTGAAATAAGCACTCCCCATTCCAAGCAGAGAGGAACAGAGTAAGACTACTTCATGACTAATTAGAAAACATGCCAGAAAACTGAATTGCTACCTGTGGTGATGAAGGAGATCTCTTCCAGAAATGCCACTGGTTTCAATAGCACCTACCTCCACAGCATTCCAGGGAAAGGAAAAAAAAAACCCACACCCTAGAAATCCCTCCAAGAACAGATAGGTTTTTCCCAAATTTTGGTGACAGAAAAACAGGCAAACAGTATTCCCCAAAGACCAACGAGTACCTTAGACACAGAAACAGGCCTTTCCAATATCAACTTCTCCATGTTCTTTGGTGAAGGTGACAGCACAGTAGACTGGACTTTCTTCAGAAGACTGAGTACTGTGGCTCACAAGACTGGAACCCTCTTCAAAGCTGCAGATTGTGGAAAAAAAAAAAAAAAAGAAAAAATCTCTTGTAGGGGCAAGACACACATTCCACTTTCATAGGCAAAAAAAGAAGCTGCAAAACAAAGTGAAGATGTCTTGCATAAACAGGATAAAAAAATAATCACACAGCAGAGGTATTGCGCAAGATCAATGGAGGGTCTCCTGATCCTGTTCTTCCCGCATTACCTAATCTTTGCTCTGCCCTGCCAAACAGCTCAGATCCAGTAAAGTAAGCAGAAAATACCTCCATTGGACTGTCTGCAATTCCATAAGCTTGAAAGCCACACAAAGTAATAGAAAATACTCCAGTTCACAGGATATATACTTCTAGGGACACCAAGGGTGAAAGGGCTTCATGGGGCCATCACCAAAAGATCCTGTACACAACTTGGGAAAAGGCAAGGCTTTATATAGGAACACTTGCAGAGGCCTCTCTACCCTTGAGACCTAAACCTCACAAGTTCCTACCCAAACTGAATCAGTATTGCATGCACAACTGTAGTGATGCTGGATATAACATACACAGCAAACACTTGAACCACAAGGAAGCAAGGAAGCCTTCTAGCTGGCTTTTTATTTCAGAAATTAGTAAATATAAATTAGAAGCAGTAAGTTCATTTCTCCTACTCTAAACAGCTGTTCATAAAGTCTCCCTGCTTCCTTTCCATTGAAGAAAAAAATGTGGCTGAAGTCTTGGAAAGTGTGGGGTTTTTTTTCCTAATATTTGATTTTCTCATCACCATTTTGCAGCAAGATTCAAGATCCTTCCATTACTGAATTGTGCTAGGCCTGGAAAGGGTCCCTAGCCTCATCCTCTTCCTTCTGACACACACACACACAAAACAGACACAGTTTAGATCAGAGTTGATGATCTGGTAACACACTGGAAAAAATCTGAATCACAGGATCACTGAACTTTAGCATTTGATCCTGCAAGTTAACATGCACCACTAACCACTACCGTCTTATGCGCAGCAATTCCTTTCTTGATTTGAAGAAAATGCCTAAGGCATTTAAACTGCCCTCCTTTAGGAAAAAAAACCTCTGAAAGTGCCAACTTTCCAGATTAAGGCTTGAAATAATTCTCCTTCTGGATACAAGTCTTCCATGCCACCAAAATGTTATGAATCTACTTCATTTAGGCTAATACATACCCACGAGCCAGGATGAACTACATTCTATCCTAGACTACTGACCAGGACTAGCCTGAGAAACATCAGTCCAAGAAAGCTAATATCCCATAAATATACATAATCTAACATCTATCAGTCTTTGTTACCAGAAATTAGCTTACTTCCAGTTCCAGAGTGAAACCCAGACTTCGTTTCTGTTTCTAGAAGGTGCCTGGTTCATAGTTCAGAATATCAGCACTTTTTTTAGTAAAGAAAAAATACTGAAGAAGTTTCAAGTCTTTTTATGAGCCACATTCACATGCTCCTTCAGACAGCTGGCATGCAATACTGGACATAGACACCAACTGCTTCTGCTCACAGGTAGCACTGACAATATTTACAAAGTCCATCTGATAAGGGTACCTTGCTGTCAAAGGATCAAACCATTTCAAATTCAGGAAGAAAGCAGCAAGGAGTTATAGACAGGAAACAGCAGATTTTGTTCATCTTCTAGGTTCTGATAAAATAGGAGTGCAAAACCTTTAAAAGCTTTAAATCACCACTCCTCAGTGTTGTTCAAGAGGGTCCAAAAATCAAGGAGGAAGGGAGAGAAAATTGTTTCAGTAAAAGTTTCAGAGGTTTCAAAAAAATAAGTATTTATTCTTTGTACTGATGGCAGGAAAGGAATGAATGTGGTTCTCTTCAAAAGCTGCATTTTGGAGGATACCCTCCAAATTGGGAAAGACAATACCACCTCATTTCTTGTATTGTAAGGCAAAAAAATCCACAATCCACTAACAGCAACACCCATCACCTCTTGAACTAGAAACAGAAATGGAGGGAACAGCAGAAATAGAGAAAAAGCTATATTTATTGCCTTCAACTAAGCTGTAAGATTCTTTCACATGTTTAGATGGCAATACTCTGATGTTTGATCAAAGCTTCAATAATGAGTCTAGAACTCCGAACAAAACCGAGGATAGAAAAAGCTAACCACAAGCCTTGCCAACAAAAATCTTGTCACCAAATACCAACCTTAAGCAACATCATTCATTGGAAGGAACATAAGCTCCTGGTTAATAAATCTCTTCAAATCATTGTATTAGGCATTATTTTAAACAACGCCACACAGCCCAAAGTAGATAAGTATGCATACATGGATTTACAAAGTCAAATTCTAATCATGCTGGTAGAGAATCGGTCTTAGCTATGGTCAACCTAACATCTTAGGGTTTTGAAAAAGGACAAAATCCTAGGACAGACTTGGTTGCTCTCCAATGGGAATTATTACTAAAGCACTCAGCAGAAACATAAAAGCATCTGCGATGGCTTACTGTTACACCTAAGAAACAGGTCAATAGCCCAAGAGTAACTTGTCATGTTCAGAACCAACAGGAAGGTCTCAGATCTTCAAGCTCCTTCAGTGCTACTGATGGGCTCCCTGAACACCACCCAGAGCATCCAACTGGTGCTTACAGTACTAGATGATGCAACTTCAGCAAAACAAGTGGCAGAGGTGGTCAGCATAGGACATCCAGATTCCTCCCAAGACCTATGATCCTGCTTACAGGCCCAAATCAGGCCATAGGAAGCTGGTGCATCTTTCTTCTGGAGAGATCTTTGGAGGACAAAGGAAAGGGGGTGAGCAGAAATCACCAAAAGAGGACGATAGCAACTTCTTTGCTAGCCTTACCCTCTTCCCAGTCTTTCTTCTGGGAATGTAGACCAGGGAGACAGGATAGGAGAATGGTGACTGCTGCTCCAACTTGTAACTGAATCCTGTTCAGAAGAGCCTAAAGGACATAAGCTGCAGGAAGAGCTTCATGCCCATCTTCATGAAAGAAATTCTGTCAGCCTGAATTTAAGTTTGCTATAAAACACTCCCATAACTAGCTAGGGGTGTGGGCAGAGTCTAACTAGACAAGCTGGACTAACTTCTGCCATTATATCTGCAGAGTAGATGAGGCAGAAAAATCAGAAAGACAATTTACAAAGTCACTTGTACCTAGTCACGAAGGGGACTGGGATATAGGCAGAGGTATGAGATCCAGAAAGCCTCATGGGCAAGGCTCACATCTCTGGATCCATCTCCACAGGGAACCCAAGACCTAAACTACTTCTCAACTCCTACAGAACTGAAGGCCACTGAGTGAAATTAATCCCCAGTCAGACTGGGCTGAACTCACTCCATAGATATGTTAGGATCTACAGTTTCTAAGGCTGTTTACAGTATATGATGTCAGCACTAATGCAGACAGATGCAGATTTAAAGAGTATCGTGTATGCAAGAACCTAATTAACTTGAGACTTGTCTGAAGCAGAAATGAAGCTGCCAGAAAGGCAGGTATAAGAGGTGGATCAGAGAGAGATGCCCCAAGGACTAACTAGTCAGCAAGAGATGAGATACAGGATTTCATTACGCTGTGGCCTGAGAATGGGAAATTTTGACATTAAGCAAGTACTCCATGAACAAGTAAACCACTACAAACCAGTTGTTCTGCTCACTCTGAGTATCATACGGTCTTAGAGAGCTTTAGGATCTTTACAGGTTTAAAGACGTAGCAGTAACCATTCAGCCTTTGGAAGCTGTTCAGAAACACCACAGTTATAAGTGATTCAGGAGGCAGTCAGCCATCTGTTTTTTTTGTTGTTTGGGGTTTTTTTGTTTGGTTGGGTTTTTTATTCCCTCCTCCCCCTCCACTCTGCTACTTGCTCAGTAGCAGGCAGCCATCGCTTCTGTGTCAGGAAACATCAAGTGACCTGAAGTAACTTACATATGAATTAACAACACTCTGGCTCTAGGAAGAAATATTTTGAGAATCTAATCTTATCTGTTTTCTTTTACAGAGCAGATGAGCACACCTGTGTCCTCTCAATCATCACTCTTCCTTTCAAGGCTGGGCTGGCATACCCACAAGCCTCCTGATAGGAAATGAGTAGTTCTTTCACACCTCTGTAACACTGCAGAGATGTTAAAACTTCAACACCAAAGCAACTTCCACTGCTATGGCAATTGTTACGCTAGAGATCAGCCTGTGAAAACATAAAAGTGTTCAGTCTGCCTTCCCCCCACAGAAGGGAAGCTGTGCACGCAGCTGTAACCCAGGTGCTTTCTGACATCTTCATTTCCTGAGTTTAGTCCAACCCTGTCCAGACTCACCTGAGAAGCCTCCTGAACGAAGACTGATGTCTTCAAGGAGCACAACAGCATTAGAGAAAAGACTGGAGAATATCTTTATCTGCATTTCATCTGTTGCTGTCAGAAACTTTCATTATTTCTTTCCCTGCTTCTAATTCCCTTTCCTTAGCACACAAAGATGGACCAACACTACAGCCTAACCCCTGCTCTTGATCTGCTAAACTCACCAAATTCATGGAGGAAAGCATTACAGATGGGGTAACAGAGGCTCAGAGATTAAGCAAGGTGCCCAGCATGAAAAAAAAGAGGGAATTGGAGCTCTGCTCTTAATTTCTGTCCAGGTCTATAAAACAGGTAGAAGTACAGCTCCCCTGCATTACAAGACATTGCATCTTTCGTTAGCCCAAGAACCTCTGATAAAGGCTGGCAAAGCAGCACTGGTCACTACTGCCTGGGTAGGAAGCCAGATTTTTGGCTGATGCATGTTTTGTGGGAAAGACCAGCTGCCGCCCACTCTGGCTACATCTGTAGAGTTTTTGGCAGGCATCCACAGTCCAACCATGAGGACAGTACAGCCTGCTGCCTGCCTAGCTCCTATGTGTCTCACATGCAGACAGCAGGCACCTGCCAATAGCCAGAGGCTAGCCTGTCCAAGCCATCCTGGCAGCCTGCTATGCTGCCAGCGCCAGATTAGTGACATACCTGAGTCAGCATGCATGCTCCAGGACAAGGGCCCTCCATGACCCTTGCTACCAACCACAGTTTTCAGAAGTACTGCTCTGGCTTAAGCAGGCTGGTTAACTCACAGGTAGAGGGGTCACAATAGGGGTACTAAAGAGCCACCAACTAGTATCAGAACAGATAACCCACACAAATGCCCCAAGTACTGGACTTAACCTAGCACCTAAACCATAGTTCATCAGCAGCGATCTCACTACAGCCATTCTCCTGCTAAGAAATACCAGGTTCTGAGCAAGTCTCAGTTTCCCAGAAAATGCTTTTCCTCCTCTGACATAAAATCCCCAGATTTCACCTGTCTCCATGCTCTGAGTTTTCCCTCCTTGCTGCAGCACAAGTTTTGCAGAACACAGAGCTCTCGCGCCTCAACACAGCAAACAGACTCGTTTAAAGGGTAAACACTCTGAGCAACTTTGCTGGAACTGAGCCCAGCACTCCAAAACCTCCACAGTCAAAGACTTTATGATTTAAAAAAAAATAAAAATATATATATAGAAGACTAGATACTCAAACAGGAATAGGAGAGGAATTGCTTGTCTTTCAAGTAATGGCTAGCTCAATAATATGCCAGCACCATATTAATACTAATACTGCTATTAAGTAGGTCTCATGGGTGTCAGCCAAGTTCAGACCCTTCCTAACAGGAGAAGGGCAATGCATGCAATAAAGTGTAATAGAAGCAGCTTCTCAGTCCCCTGCATTAACTAAAAACATTGGCAAGAGACCACCACGGTACCCACGAGAGGATTGGATGACAGGCCAAGAGCGGCCGAAGAGCCAGTGCCAAACCCAAGAGAGAACAAAAGGCACACAATGTCCTCTTGGGAGCCTGTGTAAGAAGCACGAAGCCAGCTTCTCCTCCTCCCGCTCCTCGCCCGGAGGAGGCGGGCATCCTCCGCCCGCCCGGAGCACCACAGGCACTCTCCCGAGGCCGGCGCTCCCCTCCTCCCCGCCGGCAGGCCAGCTCCAGGGCTCCG
Source organism: Numenius arquata (assembly GCF_964106895.1). Classification (NCBI taxonomy): domain Eukaryota; kingdom Metazoa; phylum Chordata; class Aves; order Charadriiformes; family Scolopacidae; genus Numenius; species Numenius arquata. Next base: position 44,661,778 of record NC_133576.1, read on the forward strand.
CTCGCCCAGAACAGCCCTGAACCGCCCCCCCCCCCCCATTCCCATCTCTTAATCACAAAATAAAAACGAAAGCCCGCCCGTATAGCACAACCGCGCCCACCCACCACCCCGCCGCCCGCCATCCTTTTCCCGCAGCGATGGAAGCCCTCCCGAGGCAGCTCACCCCCCACCTCGCGCCACGCCGCGGTGACCGTTTAACGGCCGCCCCCACTGAGGCGAAGTGGGCACTCCCAGCTCTCCCCCACCCTCCCACGCCGCGGATGATGCAACGGGCGTCGAGGGGGACGCAGCTGCTACCTCACCCCCACGCGAGCTCCTCAGGACACCGCCACCGCCGCCCACCCGCGCTGCAGCGCAGGCACAGCAAACCAGCGAGGAAGAGGAGGAGGAGAGCGGGAAGGAGGAGAGTGAGGAAGGGGAGAGGCGCGGCTGCGGCCGGGGGTTAAAAAGAACCCGCGAGCATCGTGGCCCCGCCCCGCCCCGCCGCCGGCCCCGCCCCCCGAGGGGAGGGAAGGGGAGCGGGCGCGGCCATTGGCCGCCACGGGGGAGTTGGCGAATCAGGGACAGCCAATGGAGAGGCGGCGCGCGGCCACGGGGCACTGCCGCCTGCAGCCGTGTGGCGACTGGGCGCGGGCCGGGGGGCGGCCGGCCCTAGGCCGGAGCTCTGAGGGGAAGCCGGGGGCAATAAGACCGGGTTTCTCCAAAAGGGCCCCGCGGAGCCCGGGGCGAGGTCTCTGACGGGGGCGCGGGCTCGAGGGGGCGCGCCCAGGCCTCGGTCTTTGAAGGCCGCGGCTGTGAGGAAGAAAGAGGTGCCCAGGCTGCTTGTAACCCCCGAGCTCCAGGCCTCCGGCTATTTGCCGAATTTAGGGAAAGAAAAAAAAAAAAAATACCCGCTGCATCAGAGGGGCTGCTGTGAGGGGAGTTTCAAAGGTGGGGCTGCAGCCGAACCCCCTGAAAAGTCCTCAGGGCTGTGCTTGTGTCCAGGCACCTGGCCTTGTGCCACCAGCCTTGTGGCCCTGTCTCAGCTTGCCCAAGATTGGCATCAGGAGAGAGAGGGTCCAGGTGTCTCTGGGCCTGGTGTCAAAGCCTGGAAATACCCAGCCCCAGGGTGGGATGGAGCTGGTGAAGGCCCCAGGTAGGAGCTGCAGGCTGGAAATGGTGCTACAGAAAGGAAGTGTGACCGTCTCGCTGAAATAAACCCACACTGGTCATTTCACTAGCGGTAGTTGTGCCACGAATCAGGAAATGGGTTTATCCCAAAAGGTGCCGAGCTCTAAGCGTGGCTCTGGAAAACACCTAAACACTTTACTTGAAGCTCCTGTGTTGCCTGCAATATGGCTGCTGGTGTGTTTGCTGGCACAGAGGCAGGCTGCACACTGCTTGTGAAGAAGGAGCCAAGGCCAGGCTGGATGGGGCTTTGAGCAACCTGGTCTAGTGCGAGGTCTCCCTGCCCATGGCAGGGGGCTTGGAACAAGATGATCTTTAAGGTCCCTTCCAACTCTATCCATTCTATGATTCTATGAAGCAGCAGCCATCTTGATCCTTGTGGGCGGCCGTATCCTGGCCAAATTGGCTTCATCTCCATCTGCACCAATGCAGTGGATCGTTATTATGCCCTGATGTCATTATTACACTTCTGATGGTTCTGTCTGAGAATGTGATAATGAAGTATTCGCCTGGGAGGTCACTCAGTGTCACAATGGCTGCATCTGCACTGTTCTGAACGGAGCTTTACAATACATAACAGGGTGCAGGTGAATTCAAGACACTCAGTGCAAATTGTCTCAGAATAATTCTTGACAACTACAAGGTGCTCCAGATTATGCTGAAAGAAAAAAAACCAAAACAAAACACCCCAGAAATCCCTGCATGAAAGCATGAGATACCAAAAATGACTTACCAGAGTGAAACATCTCAAGAACATACCTTGTTGCTGTAGAAAGTCCAAGCAGCCCTTTCTTCTGTATCTTACACAAAAGATACCAATAAAGAGAAAAGCAATTCAAGGTAGCTTTATTTTAGAACATGATTCACCCTGAAGTGTTCCATGTGTTTTAGGTAATCGAAGGAGTGGAGACGATTGTATGTCTCCATCTGTACATACAGATACTACATAGTGTAGCTATTTGGAGAGTATTGCATGCTATATAAAAAATAAAAAGGCACAGGATGCTTTAATCAAATGGTAAAACGAGACTTTACAACTGGATGTGCCTGGTCTGAAACTGAATGACCAGTCGTAGGGTTACAAAGTCAAGAGTCTCTCTGGTAAGAAAATGGACCATGACTAGAATATGGGGTGAAACTTATGAAAAATCACAGCAAAAGCACCGAGCAATTAAAAACAAATCAAGAGAAGAGCCGGGTATTTTATATTGGTCTTAAATAAACAGTGACACTGCGGCAGCCGTTTCACTATATATGCTAAAAATCCACACAAATTACAGAAAAAAATCCATGGTGATGACAAATTACATTACTTTTTCCCTGCCTGTTTCTGGATCAAAGTAGATGTAAACCTACTTTGAATTCCACGTTGTTATTTTCCTAAAGATTTACTAGAAAATACTGCTGTTAAAACAGGACAATTTTTTACTTTAAATCGCAGTTTGCCTAGCTAATTATGTCTGAAATATGCATGTAAAGTGAGGTTTGCACAAGTAACCATTAGCCCCACTATGATGAAAAACATCAACTGTAAAATTGGAATCAGATTCTAGCTTGCATTTGGTGTAGCTAAATTACAGAATGGCACAAGGGGACTGCAGAGTGTGAAAACGGTGAGGTCAAGAACACCTGGCCCTAGAAATGGGTATCAGAAAAAACACGAGACACACGTGAGGGCACACGTGAGGCCCAGCTGCAAAGCACAGCAAAGCAAAAATCCATGAGTATTTGAAACAGAATGGGTGCAAGTGTTTGAAAACTGCAGTTGTACCCACAGAGAGTACCCAAAGAGGGATAACCATACCTTTTATGCCTTTCAGGAGGGACTGAGGGAAGAGGCACTGAGTCAGCTCTGCTGTCTGAAAAAGTGCCAGCCTCGCAGCAGCCACTGCACCTTCAGGCAGATGGGCATCGACATACGAAGTCGGCAGCACAGATGGATTTGCCAGATCCTGTAGAATGTAAAACAGATACCTCAGAGAGTGACAGCACTCGGCATGTTGGAAACTCTCTGAACATAATGTGTGAGACTAGTGAGAGGGATTTGTAATTACACCACAGCTCTGCACTCAAAATTCTATCTCCTTCACCATGTCAGCAGCCAGGTGAAGGTAAGTTAGCAACACTTACAAGAAACTAGGAATTTTGAGTTAAAAAACTGACTTAAAAGATATCCACAGCAACAATGACCCACGCTGTGCTACTGGCATTAGTGGCATTAAAATCAGTCATTGTGGCTGGGAATGAATGCACAAAGCTTCTCTCCATGCCACTACCCGCTAATTAGACCCATTATGGAAGAGCCAAATCACTGGGACACTTAGATTACTCTTCAACCCAGCCTTACAAATAACTCCCATAAATCAGCAGGTCACTACCAATTTCAAAAGTGGAGCCACTTAAGCCATTTCCTGAGATCTGACATCGCTTAGGATTATTTTTCTCCCCAGGAACAAGAGAACTTGTGGTGAAGATTGATATATAGTTTAAATCATGATTAATTTAATCGCATAGCGGCGATGTGACACTGACTAGAGTATTAACATTGAAATAAACAGCTTGTTTAGGAGCAGCAAGCAGAGAATGTTGTTTCTTGTATCAGTGATGAGTAGACATGCTGAAAACTGAAAGGTTCGAGAAGAGAGATCCCTTGGACAAGTGCAATCAGTGATGAAAGGGGGAAGGAGAGAAGGTAAATGCTGTTGTGGTAGGATCCCTGGAGGAGGAAGATCAGGTGGAGGAGGCTTTTTGGGAGAGGCTAATGAACCAGTGGTGCTTTGATGCTACCAAGAGCCCAAGGGAGAGCACAGGGTTATCACGCAAGCTTGTGGAAATGTTTTTATACAAAGGGAGGAAAAAGCAGCCCAAGAAGAGCCACTCCGCATTTTAACTGCGTGGGAGAGGCCCCAAACAATTTGGAGGACAGAATCATAGTTCAAAATTATCTTTGACAGACTGGAGAAATGAGATGAGAAAGTAAAACAGGCAGTTGGCCAATAAGGACAAATGCAAAATTTTAGAGCCAGGCAGGAGCAATCAACTGCTTGAGTAGCCATCTGGGCAGCAATTGCGTAGGGTGGAAGGTATAACTATAGTGCCATGCAAACTCAATGTAAGTCAACAAGGCCCTGCTGTTGTGAAAAAAGCAAACATCATACAGGGTTATGCAAACAGGAATATAGTCTGCAGGACACATGGCACTCTCAGCATTGGTGCACTTTGTTGAGGTACCATGTCCCACCTGGAATGCTGCATTTCAAAAAAGATATGGCCCATGTGGGACATGGCCTGAGAAGCACAGCAGGGAGGTGTAGAGAGAAACATGGCCCAGGAGAAAAGACTGAAAGAAGTGGAGTTGTTCAGAAAAGAGAAAACTGAAAAGAGGCAGAGCTATCTTCACTTAGCTAAAGGGCAATGAGGAAGGGGATAGATAATTTTTCATGTTCCTTCACAATAGGAGAAAGTGGAAAAGGTCAAAGTTACAGCAAGGAGGATTTAGGGTAAACATCAGAACCACAACATTGCTTAGGCTGGAAGGGACCTCCTGAGGTCTGCAGTCCAGCCTCTTGCTCAAAGCACTGTCTGTCTAGAGATCAACCCAGGTTGCTCAGGCCTTGAAGGCCTCCCAGTACAGAGACTGCACAGCCAGTTCAGTGCCTGACTTCATGGAGAAAATGTTTTCCCTACATCCAGCTGGAACCTCCCCTCTTTCAATTTATTACTTCAGTAAAGAACCTGACTTTTCCTCCTGCTGACCTCCCTGTAGGCATAAGGTGGCGGCTGTCAGGTTCTCCCATAATCATCCCTCCCCTGGGATAAGCAAGCCCTGTCCCCCCAGCCTCTCCTCACAGAGCCACCACTCCAGCCCCTGACTGTCTTGGAGGCTCACTCCCCACCAACTCACTCCAAGTTACTGAGGTCTTTTCCCTGTTGGGGGCTCAAAATAGTAGCCAGTATCTAGCTATGGTCTAACGGGTGTCAAGCAGAGGGGCATAATCGCTTCACTCAGTCTGTTGGCTGTCCCTGTTCATCCTACCAAGGATGCAGTTTCCCCTCCTTTGCTTCACAGAAACACTGTGGCCTCATGTCCAGCTTGCTGCCCACCGTGACCCCTAGGGCCTTACCTGCAAAGCTGCTCCTCAGCCAAGCAGCCTGTGACCTGCCAGGGGTTGGTCCACCTAAGGGGTAGGACTTTGTCCTTGTCCAGTTTCATGAGTTTCCTGCTGGCCCATTCCCTCCAGCTTGTCCAGGTCCTTGTGGATGACTGCCTTGCCCTCTAGCGTGTCACATAACACCACCCCAGTTTGGTGTCATCCACAAACCCAATGAGGACACATAAATTTTCTCCTCTAAGTGACTAACAAAAAAAAAAAAAAAAAAAAAAAAAAATTCAAACAGTCAAGATACGGCACAGCCCCATATGGTACTCATAACTGGTCTCCGGGGAGAGTATGAACCACTAATCACTGCTCTCTAAGCCCAATGACCCAGCCAGTTTTTCTCTCATCTGACAAGCCACCCAATGCAGACTGTAATAACCAAGCTTGGATACCAGGGTGGAGTGAGAGACTCCATCAGAAACTTTGTTGCAGTCATCTGCTAGTACTGCAAGGAGGACATAATCTGCTCCTCTCCCTCCACTACAAGTCTGTTCCCTTTCCTGAAGATGTCTTTTCTCTAAGGTGTTACTGCTACCACCACATGTGTGTTTGAGAATCACAGAGTTGTCCAAAAGACCAAAGGCTTGCCTCCTCGGCGGCTGAGCCAAGAAGGGTAATTAAATGTCTCTTTGTTGTGGTCAACATGGTCACACGGAAGGGTCAAAAACCATGAGTCAAACTCCTCCAGAATGAAAAGACAGGCCCAGACATTATTGAGACTATTACTTGGTCAGCTTTTGGCCTGTCTTAGACTTCGGGATTTCCCTTGCCCATCCCCAGCCCAGCAATGCAACAATTAATGTACACAATCCCAAAGTCAGTAATTCAGTCTGCTCACTTTCCACTTGTGCTTTGTCCAGAAATCAGTTCTTCACGTCCTGCCTCAGTCCCTTTATCAAGTCGCTTCCCCCTGCAGCTCCAGGACTTTTATCTCCACCAACACAAGAGGAAGCAGAGAGGAAGCATCCTCCGCTGTTCACTGGAGAGGAAGGGAAAAGGAAGAGGAAATAATGGAAGATGCAGGACTCTCTTGGTCCGTGAAGTGCTCTCTCATCTTCCTCTTAGACACGAGCAGTACTAGCTCTCAAGGGAAAGAGGGCTGGGTAGAAAAGGGAGGAATGCTTTCTTCCCTTGGCTCTTCCCGCAGCTCTCAGGTCCAGGAGGCAGGCTGGTGCACAGGCTGCAGTGGAAGCAGCTCGCTCTCTCCCTCCCTTCGCATGGCCGGAATCCAAGACAGCTCCAGGAAGAAAGCAAGAATGATCTGAAACACGGCCAGTATTCGGTCGCATAGGTAGCAAGACTTGAAATCAAGCCAGGTGCTGGCAGAAGCACCGCAGGCCCAAGCCTGGTAGACTAAAGGCTTTGAAAAACAAAGAGGCAGGGAGACTGGCTTGATCACTATCTGCCTTTCTTCCCACTTAGTCTTGTGGCTCACTGAAACCAGAGCAAAAATAGTAGGTTTTGTTTTTTTTTTTCCTTCCTTCCAGACCTAACTAAAAGAGCAGCTGTTTGGAAACCGAGACCTGGAAGCAGCCTACAGCACACCCATTTCACAGTGCTCAGGAACACAGCACTCTGCATACCTTCGTCAAAAATGCATGAGTTTGTCCCAAAGGAACACCCTTCTCTTCCTAGTGGGAACGTATTTTTAAGGTATTTGGATCAATGGGGCAACCATACTCACACAAACTGCTACAGGGCTCCAGCATCCCACCACTTCAGCAGAAGTTACCACCTTTCTGCTCTGCTGATGCGTGAACGCCCGTAACTTACCTTTGGTCCTGTCAAAACCATCTAGTTAGAAAGCAAACACCAAAACTGAAATTTGTAGCAAAGTAGCAAACCCAATGATTATCAGAGCAGTGCCAAGAAGCAGGTATTTGTGTCTTAACAGCTGGAGATAAGCACACCCTTCCCCCTCCCACTTCGCATATGGTGAAATGAAGCCAGGAGCTACCAGAGTTATCTGTTGGCAGCAGACCCGATTTCTTAGTTCCCACCCTTCAAACCAGATCCCCCAAATCCAATTACAATGGAAACTTTAGATCAATTGAATTAACACCTTTTTTGGCAGTAACTTCCAGCAGGAAAACAGCGGCCTTCTAAAGTGGTTCTGCTGCTGCTGCTGAAATACTACGGGACTGTGGTACAGGATAGCGGTGTCTTTTCACTAGTAGTTCTTGCTGGAAGTTACAATGTTATAAGAAATAAAACACGACATGCGTTAACAGGAGATTAAATCTTTATAACTGGTAAGCACCTTGCTGACAAGGAAGGTTTGTTCGCATAGTTGAGGAGAATCGCTCCATTTTCCCCAAGTATAGATTTAATAAATTTAATATTGCAAAAAGGATTTGGAGACATTTATAAAAAAAGTAACATTAGCTAAACAGACTAATTCAGAAACACTTGTGCATAGTTTTAGAATGCATCACGTATCAACTCAACGTGAAGGTGCCTTGATTTATCCTACAGACATTTGGCAGTAATTTTGATTTTTTTCAAAATGCACTCCAAGGTAAAATCGTGATCTCTCTAATACAGCTCAGCATCCTCCTTGCAATAAATGGCAAATACAGCTTCAAGTGTTCTCCTCTACCTTACCTAGGAGGCATTACTTCCTCATCAGCTGAAGTGAGCACACACCAACTCCATTCCGTTTCTATGCGGTCTTTTCCTGAAGCGAACTATTTTTGGGGGAGGGGGGGGACAGCCATCAGCGCAGCAGCATCAGCACTTAAAAGCATTTGGAAAATGGAGCGATTACCACCCCACCCCCCCAAACTGCCGTGAAAGCAGTTTCACTTCTAATATGCTAAAGACAGTACATTCAGTTTAAGGTGCTGTTATAAAATAGTGGCAATGGACGCAGTTGCTCATGCCCAAAATTTCGCAGCTGGAGCAATTGCAACGTTAGGAAGAATCATCTCTAAAAAGCTATGACCCCTCTCAGTTATTCATTTCTTCCATTAAACATACTCCTTCTGTCAAAAATGAACCGCCTTGTTCTCTACAGACCACCGCAACAGAAACTTGCAGGATCTCTTAACCAGAACCTTACCATTAAAAAAAGAAAACTAACCAAAAATAAGACACAAACCCCAACTCCTAACCCCAAGTTGCACTCTTGATACTTCAACTTTGCGAAGTAACTATGGAGAGGTTATTTTTTGAGTTTTTTTTTCTTTTTTTTTTTAGTTGAAGACATGCTCCACCGGGTCTAAAAGAAGCAGAAGGCAAAGAATCACTCAAGAAATATAGCTCAAGAGCTAACACTTTGTAGTCTATGTCCTCATTAGTCATTTGAAGAGCAGCATCCCATCTGAAGGAAAGGGATAATTTTTGTCAGATTCTTATAAAAAAAGGCTTTATTTTGAACAAGTTTTCTCCATTTGGTTTTACAGTCTCAGCATACATCATATTCATGGACAAGCAGCATTTTCACAGAATAAGAGCCAAATACAAAGAGGAAGCCACTTGGGATTAACAGTTTCAACCTAATTGACTCAGACTTCATAAAATACTGTATGCTGTCACTTATTTGAGGTAAAGGAATTCCATAAATTAAGATCCACTGTTTAACAGAAGAGCCAACAATGAAATATTTGTGAGAAGTAGGTACCTTTGGGAAGGAGGGGGAAAAAATTTTACTCGAAGACATTGTGAGCAACAACAGAAGGGGGAGGTAGGATTTCCACTTTGTATTGGTATAATACAGTTTGGACTACTACCATGTATAAATGTTTAACCAAATTTGTGCAGTTTAAATTTCAAGTTTGCTGAATTTTACTGATAGTATATAGCCTTAGAAGGCGAACGTAACCGAAGATATGTCATGAGCTTAGTTTATATGCTGAATGCTGTCCTTAGGTAATCATTACACAATCAGGTAGTGATCAGTGCTTGAGTTTTTTTCCTTTCAGTGTCCAGTACAGTCCATTCATTGCTTTCACCGCCCGTTATGACATATTCCAGTTACACGGTTAATTTTTGGGTAGCTGTGCAGGCAGACCACAAAATGATGCATTTGGTGGGATTCAAGAGTGCTTTCTTAAGAAAAACTGTATTAGGGGGAGGGAGAAATCAACCTTCTGCTATCTGTTCACACACAAATATACCTGCAGTTTAACAGGGTTTAGATAAACAGATGAAAGCTGTTACGGGGACACATTTATATTAGTTTAAAATTGTTTATAAAGCAAATCAGCTTCTGTCATTATTGCTGTTAAAAAAAAAAGATCTTAAACCTTTTTAAATAGTATCTGCATTGTACTAGATACTGTTTTAAAAAGCAGAAAGACTATCCTCACCTTTTTGACCTTGAGATTTAAATTAGCTCACTAATAATCCTAAATCTCACTAAACAGGAAACGGAGCTGGATTAATATCCTGTAAACTGCAATAACTAAATTACCAATATTAAATTCCTAATGCCTAGCAGAAATAACAAAGGTTTCAGTTCAGCTGTCTAATGCCAGGCACTGTTCAATTTCTTCCAGTGAAAAGAAAGCATAATTTGATTTACGTACTTGCAACAAAACATTAAGCAGTGAAGTTATCTTCACATAGAGAGACACATTTCTTTAAAAAAGGTTACTGGCAAAATAAATTCCACAATCTGGTTGGCCAAACCATTCAATGAGTACAAAATAAATTCAAATTGAATTGGTGCAGGAATTCAGTTGTAAGAGGCAAAGCAGATGCATTTAGAACAGCTCATTTTTCAATATTATTTTGCTTGCCAGCTCCAAGTTTCCAGTGAGCAAAATGGTTTTATATGTATTTTGGAGGCAGAGAGAAGCTGTTTTTTTAGTCTGGCTATGTAATGCTTCCATACCTTTTCCATTAATTTCCCTTTTTTTGTTTATTTTTTTAAATAATAATCAACTTAAGCACCAGCAAATTCTCTCCCCCATTGGAAAGCTATACTGTATTATACTGCTTCATGTACATAAAGTTGTATCTTGCAGAAATATGACCACTAACCAAAATTTCTTACTACATTACACTTTGAATAGAAGCAGACATGAAGTTAAACTGCAAGGCAGCCATTGTACAAATTGTCTCTCAAGAGGTTCCAGCAACATTTCAATTACAGCTTTAACTCTTCAAGAGACACAACCTACAATACATAGCTTTTCTGCAGTTCAATTAAAACTCAGACAGAAAAAGAAAGATGTCTTCTTTGTTAAGAAACTGCCATTAGCTGTTTTTTAGCTAACATCCATTAGCTTTTATCGCACTTCAGACTATTAAAAAGCAAGTAAAGGTAGGAAAAAATTATTTTCCACTAGCATCCAATTAGTATCCTATGACTTTGAACACTAACGAAATGCATTTCCTTAAATGACAACTAAGAGAACACAGATTGAAAAAAAAAAAAAAAACACCAAAACAAACTAAAATCAGTCTTAAGAAATTTGGTCCTTGTATTTAGGACCTGGCATTTCCTTCAATAGATCCTATGTATCATGTTTCATGGAGCATGAGTTTTTTTAAAAAAAACCCCATCTGCCTATTATGAATCACTGCAATAAAAATACTACATTTTTCCCCACACTGTGCTAGGCAACTTTCTTTCCAGCCAAAGAAAAGGAATTTAGTCAAGAATCATATGAAAAAAAAACTGAACTATCAACTCTGGCACAGCCAGGAGTAGCAACTCAACTACTCCAGAGTGCTTAGAAAATAGGCTTTAGATTTTACACCAAGAAATTGGATTTATTGTAAATGCCACAGTCACATTGATAGACAGCACAGACTTCTGGTAACAAACAAACATACATTTTTGTAACTAAGCGTTTCTACTTGGTAAATAAATGCATTTCGCACAGCCTTCCTTTTAAATGTGCCTAAACTAACCTAAATAAGCAGACAGCATAGCAGAAAAGGGAAACTTTTGTGAGTAACTGTTTCTTAAGCAGTATATTATTTTTACTATGTATATAATATTTTATATTATATACACACACATTTTCATCAACAGTTCAAATTATACCCAAATAAAAAAAAAAACCAAACAAAACCAAAACTGGCGCTCCTCCAATACATTTACCACCTTTCCCTCAGGCATAGTTAATCCAGGTATTTGTCAAGTTAGAGGAATGACAGTTAAAAAGACTCCCCCCCACAAGAAACAAGTTACACAAAGAATACTGTATCACTACAAATTTTTTATTCAGAAGCCCATCTTTAAAAAAAATCTCATTATGAACTTGTTTGGTCAAACTACAACACTTTCTAGCAGACATACAGTAAAAATGGCATGGCTCAGAATCGACCAGATCTTTCACGATCTCTTGACCGCCTCCTGTCACGTTCACGTCCTCCTCCACCACCACCTCCACGACCACGATCTCTGGATCTAGACCGACGTTCACGGGACCTCGACCTGGATCTATGCCTTCAAAGAAAGTGTGAATATTTTATTGTTTCATCACATTCAGCAATTTACTTGCAGTACCACACAGCGGAATGCTTAGGGATATAAGTAATGAGGGAGAAGAAAGACATTGTGGCATTAGAAGGATAGTAAATTGGCACTCAGGCTGCAAAACCATGTATTGACAAACAGAACAAACTTAATACCAAGGAGTCAACACATACTGTTAAAAGACTCAGCTGTTCACTGCCAATCATCAGTTATAATGGGTGTGCAAAACTTAAGCAAAGGTATGCAGAGGAACCAAATGCACTGTTACACAGCTGTTAATTAAAGCAGCAAGAGAAGGGGACACCTGCTTTTGCAGTTATGAATTAATTACTCTTAGTAACACACAGCTAAAGTCTACGCCTGTTTGTAAGTTCACTCCTGTTAAATTAATTGCATTAACTAGCAAGTACAATTCAGTTCTTTTTCCTCCACAACTCCCAAAACCCTTCTAGAAGCCATCAGCGTTTGCAAATAATCTTCCCTGCCTCTGAGGTCAATGACTTAAGTTCAGGAAGAAAATTAAAACCACCCAGAATGTACTGCTAACACAGGTACTATGGATTTGTAGCTTATATGGCACTTGTCAAGGAAAAGAGTGGTTTGAATGTTTTTAAGAATTTTTTGAAAAGTCAACTTTATAAAATAGGTAAAGAGTTCAGTTTTAAATATGTTTAGAAATTACAGCAAAACTAAAAAGCCCAGGGAAATGAATGCTACAAGTCCTAAGTTTGCAGAGTATTGTTCCATAGTGAAATGCTTTGGGGTGGGAGTGTGTGCGGTGACAAATTTTACTATGAGAAAGACACGTAACTGTTGCATACCACTGAGCTGTCCAGAATTACTAAATTAACCTATTATTCAAAAGTCCTGGTTTACCCAACTTTTTTTCTACTTGAAAAACTTTGATATATTTCATCCCATGTAGAACTACTTTCATGTCAGCCAAGTTTATACAGTCTACCTGTGAAACCCCACTGAAAGGAACAGACTTTTTAATATCAAGCTTTACTGATATTGTGACATCTTTACTTGTGACAGCTTTAGCTGCACAAAGAATTTAAATAAGGCTAATAAAGACAGAATTGGATGGAGGATTCATCTACTTCATGTTTTACCACAGACTGAAATTGGGCTATCGGTAAAACAATCATCTTCCAAAGCCAAAAACACAAGTCTGATCTTTCTTGCACTAAAAGGTGTTACCTTTTAATTAGCCTTACTAAGGTCAAAAGATCCAGATTCAGACTTGTGAAAGTGATCACAAAGCTAGACAAAATATGCTTTTTTATTTTCTTATCAAACATCTTGAAAGCTTATATTTTAGTTTAAATTAATATTAATTGGGATATTTCAGGAAAGTGTTTAGGCACAAATGCATATGCCTAAGCAACACAATCTACATTTTTCCAAAGTTAAATTCATCCTCACAAGTTCTAAGACACTGCCAATTAGAGACATTTATAGGAAAAACATGTTCACAATCCCAGGCTCCTTCTGTGACTGAAAAACCTACAAAACTGTGCTCTATATAAAAGGAAGCTCAACAATTTTATATGCCTGTCCTAAATAGTAAGGTCCTAAAAGCAAGTGGATTGAATCCAGTTTGAAGTGAACCATCCACAAGACAGGTATCATAGCAACAGCTGTAGTATAAGCCTTTCTACAAGGTACCTTAATAAATAATATAAATACATAATAAAATGTATTTATCACCATCTTTTTTTTTACCATTAAGCAAAATTACTATTCCTTTGCCCTACTTAGAATTCCTACCAAGAAGGGTCACATTGCAAGGCTAGCGTTAGTAAAAATGTGAGCTCAATACAGTGACTGCCTGTTACTAACCCTAAGGAATGAATACTGGCTAAAAGAGTTAGCCCTTAACTGTTAAAAACAAACAAGGCTGGGTACTGAATATAATCTATAGATATGCTTGACTGTGCATAATGCTGGAAGGGGCCAATCCAATTCTGCCAAAATGCCCATTAGCCAAGTAGCTGGCTTCTAACAGGGGCCACAAGCAAATACATTTAGAAGATAATCAAATAGAGAAGAGATGTAAAGCAATGCTTCTCCAAAATAATGTCTGCCTATGACAGGTTGCAGTTTGGGAGATCTGAAGTTCACGCAGGTCCTATGTATTTAGTAACTCAGTGAATATTCTTTTCCTTGAAGTTTGCCTTCCCTTGAAGCCACATCAACCTTCAGCATCCACAGCACCACTGAGCAAGAAGCACCGTAACTTTCAAAAGAAAGACCTATTCCTTTGTTATAAAGTGGCCACTTTTTAGCTTTACTTGATGCCCTTTCATTGGCATGTGTGAGAACTGCATTAGAATAAACAGAGGACTTCAGTTTAAAGATTTGCCTTCACAATTTTCAGCAACTGATCCTTAATTTAACCGTTTTAATAGTGTTTAAAAGCAAACTTACTTTTTACGACGACGTCCATACAACTCACGTCTTAACTCTCGAGAAATGGGCTTCAAATGCATAAAGTTGCAGAAGCCTCCTCGTGTACACTCTCTGAAACAGAATTCAAGAGAGACAGTTAAAATTCCCAGCTCTACACTGTCTCTGTTTGCCCTAAGCCCTACTGGACCTCTACCCATCTGAAAGTTAATCACCTCTAACATGAAAACCAGTAAACTGCAAGCATCATTTACTGACACTGACTCACTCCTAGATCAAAATCCTAAAAATATGTTAAGTGTCAAGAGTTGACTGCAGGTTCTCTATGTTACAATTTCCTGAAGTGGTTTTCTTCCTACACTAAGCTACATGCAGAAGCCACACCCAAGCAACCACCCTGTCTGTGCAAGCATTTCAAAGATACTGTCACAGGCAAACAGGAAGTCACTTTTTACCCCATTTCATATTGACGGCAACAGGCCTCTCTGAAGTCAGTCACAGGTGAAAGCTCAGCATGAATGGGCTGTCCATTAAACCAGCGGTTGTTCAGGTCAATCACAGCCTTCTCTGCGTCTTCTTCACGGCGAAACTAAAAGCAAAATTAACATTTTCTTATGTTACACAGAAGTAGATCAAAGATTCTTATCAAATCAGTTGCATCTGACGCTTAGGACTAGTAATCAAACTAGAAGCTACTTCAGAGTTCCTGGGACAGTCCATCAAATGAAGGGTAAAGATGCTAGCTTTTCATTAATCAGGACTCAGAGCTAATCACAGCACCAATATTTTCTCTTAATTATGTTCTATTAGGACTTTCAAGTTTTGTGGCTTGTATTAGAAGATATGATAGAAGACATTGTGTTTTCTTAGTACAACTTCTAACAAAGAATGCATATGAGTATTTTCTAATAATGCTCCAAATGTAACGAATTTTTTTTCAAATATTTAAGAGAAATCTGCATGAGAACTCATTCACTTAAACTAGAATTTACAAAAATCTGATCCTGTTTTACGATGAATGTAAAATCTAAATTTGAAACTCTTTCACAGCTAACCATTTAAAAATTTTTAAAAACAACTTTGTCATTATGACCTACAAAGCTGAGAATTTTAGGCATGAAAATACTTTCCACTTAAGGGAATGTACAGTAAACTCACACATGCCCAACACTGTACACACAATCAAATTTCTGGAGGTGACAACTGTGTACTCATTATTCAAAGAGATACCACTGATTTTTAAGAACCAAACCTAAATGGCTCCAGTTTGCACCTTAAATCACCCAGCTACTGCCAAATGTAACTTGGTTACAAGATGCTTTGTTTAACTGGGAAGTTAGAAAATAAATGCAGCTGTTGAAAATAAACACACCTGTTGCGAATAAACCTCTTCTCATAATGAAGTGCTTAAAAGGCAGTGCGGTGGGAAGACAGACCCCAAATTAATCTTGGCAAACTAAACAGTCCAGCAGTGGTGACTGTGTTTGTAACAATGTAAAAAAAGAAGTGTTAATCTTTATGAAAATGACACAGGATTTTGACTATCAAGAAAGCTTCTCATCTCTTAAAATTTTTTTAGATTCTATTCACATTTTCCCTCTTTCTACTTTATATTGTGAAGTGCGAGAGGAGCTTATATCCTGAAGAGCTGCTCTCACAAAGTCTACAAGCGTAAGGTAGCTTTTTAAAATTATAAATCAATAAATACCACCCCTATTGATTATATAAACATGACACTTTATCCTACCTTCACATATACATTTCCAACTAGATGATCTCCAAGGTTATCACAAACATTCATCTCCTCAACTTCACCGTATTTTTCTTCCATTTCTGTGAAGACCTCCTAAACACAAAGCAGCCAATTAGAAGTTTGCAGCACATCACTACAGAAGTATTGCATTTAGCAGTTAGTAAATACCAAAGAATGCCTTCCTTTAAAAAAAAAGAAAATACTTTTGTACATTTCTGATTTTAAAATTAGTACTTGCTTGGCCTGTACTGTGTCCATCTGTAAGTACAGCACTAACAGGATACAATAAAATGCTATGGAAAACAGTAAGCATATAGTATTTACAGAATACATAAGATGCACTGAAAACATTACATATAAGCCTTGATGCTATAGTTTTACTTGTTTGTCTAGAAGCAAATTAAGTTTATTTTAAATTTCCAGGGAAGAAGGGGATTATGGAATCAAAATGCTACATGGCTTAAGTTGCTGATTTTTAAACAAAGTCTATTATAAGCAGTAACACTGAAGCTAATCTAACCAAGGAATAGTTATATTCCTGATATCTAGCTATACCAGGAAATATTTAGCACCAAAAGTTTTAAAGTTTTATATGAACACCTGAGGAAACAAGCACTTTTCTCTGAATCCACCTAATTGTGCTAGACACTGAATCTCATTTGTGTCAACAAATCCACAAACACTTTAATGCATTTTTACATCTTTTACATACCTCAAAGAATTCATCATAATGTTCCTGCATCTCAACATCGCTCACAGCACCTGTAAAAATCAAGAGTCATATCAATTAGAGCCTATAAATAAGGAAGAGATTTTGATCATACTACAAAACAATCTAGAGAGGCCGTCTGGAGCATAAAAGACACCATGTAGCATGGAGCTAACTAATAGGAATATTAAAAATAAGTGTGCGTGAAGAGCTTTGAGTCCCTAAAGTAATATGTCAAAACATTACATTGACATGATCAAATCAAAACAAGTTTTAATCAGAACCAAACTTGTATGCCACAAATTTAAAGGAAGGGCAAAGGAATTACTTTGAAATATCACTTAAATTTAATGTACAGTCCCACCTTCTATCTACGAACAATTTTACTTAAACAGAAGGCAAGTGCTTTTTCACATTTGCATATCTTATAGCGTAACAATTTAGTGTTCCTCTTCCTAAAGGCGGAATTTCATTTTAACATATACACCTCTCCAGTGTATACACTAGGATTTGAGAGTTCACAATGTAACATAGTCCAGAATTTTTTATTTTAAATTTGCTCAAAATAGTTATTGAAATGACACACTTTTCTCAGCGCTCTCAAAGAAGGGTACCATAATGCTTTACAATAGAGAGCAAGTTTCTAATTTAATTTTGAATATCAGTTTTTCTGTAGTCCTGCAGAACACCTTTTAGTGCAAGACAAGCCAGCCATATATTCAGGTTAGATTATTCTCATGCTCCAAGCTGGACTTTACAAATAAGCACTGCTTGCCTGCTGCTCTGAAAAAAATGTAAGTTTGGCTGATTTTTCAAAGCTTTAAGAATATAAAAATAAATTTATTTCTTCCAGTCTACAGCATTTTAAACTACATTAAGCTGTACACATTAAAGCCTAATGAATTAGCTCTTCAGCAGTTCAGTAGTTTATTAGGATCAAGCGGAATGGTTTTAAAACGACACCTGCATTTTATGCTATAAAAATTTTCTAGCCTTTAAATTACAAACACTACTGTTTTAGTTCACCGAATGTGGAAGACAAGAAACTGAGCCAACAAAGCTGAGTTTATTCACTTTGGGCTGCTATGAAAAAAAGATGTTTTGGGCTCAGTCATTTTTGGTTAGTATTACCAATTGGACAAACCTTACATTTTTCTTCAAAAGTTCTAATATTAACCAGCCACACACTGGAACTTGAATTACTTTTCTTCTACCCAGCTCACCTCCTGAAGAAGGCTGAGGGGCATTTGTTATATAGTTTAGGCTAACAATGTTTCTGCATTTATGCTTGCTTTTAAGAGCTTGCTTTTTCCCCGTGGTTATATAGCAAATTAAGCAAATATCAAACATTAAACCAGTATTTCTAGACAGTTTAATACTTAACTATATTTCTAAGGTTCTGCCAACACCACTGATCACAGCTTACTAACACCTAATGATTTTTTAGTATTTTTTTTTTTTAAAGATATCAGACAGCGGCTTTGTAAGCCACACTGGGAATAACTACTTTTTACCAGATGGACAAGCGCTAAAAAACTATAAGGAGATTCCATTGTCAAATTAGGAGATCATAAGCAACAGTTAGTTAATGGCTATTTGAATGTCCTTCTAAAGCGGGAAGCATACATATGCACAGGCTTTATAAACATTCATGTTCCAGGGCTACTGGTATCTGAACCTTGAGAAGCCCAATTACTAATTAAAATACTCAGGAAAACTATTGCTGTTCAAAACTAAGGTTAATCCTCTACGACGGCAATAGAAAGGAAGACAGTTAAGCAACAATAACAAAAGCATTAAATAACTACCCAAGTCATCAATTTAAAATACATGCAGTACTTAAGTAGGGACAAATATCAAAAGAGGGAGCCAGGAGTTTCAGCAAACCTACTGATAACAGAGCTCCAGCTCTACCACAGGAGGTACAGCTGGGCTCTGTTACATGTCTACCCACTTGTCAAGACAAACTAAAGTCGAATACCAGCATTTAGAACACTAGAGAATCTGTTCAAGACTCTTACAACTGTACAATCTAAACAGCTCCACAGACCAAACTGCTGTTAACTCTGTGCAAATTAGTTACCAGCGCATTGAGAATGTAGGGACAGAGTGGAAATACCCAACTGTACGGTTTTCGGTTTACTGAAAAAGCATTAACTACTAAGCATCTGCAACAAGAAAGCTACAAACCAATAGAACTGTTTAAGCATCTGGACAAACTTACATAGCTCATTATGTATCTAGCTTGATTGTGTGAAAAAAACCCTCAAATTACTTCACTGGGCCATTATTACTTTTAGAAGCAGGAGATAGTGTTGACTTTTAAGTTAGTGGCTGATTCCACAAAGCGTGTCTAATCAAATGCTGGTAACTAATCTGAACTAGTCTATAATCCAACAGTCAAAAAAAAGGAATAACCAAACAAAGCTTTATTACCACACAGTCAATAATCACTTCAACAAGAAATATTAGTTAGAAAGTAACACCGATCCTTTTTGGTCCTAAAGTGTTTGTTGTTTTTTTTTTTTTTTTTTTAATTCTTTTTCTAATATTGATGATTCAATCACAATGATATATCAGTAATCGCAGATCAACAATCCTGGTCATTTAACTTCTGCCAGTCTCATGGCAGGTGTGTTTTTTTACGCCCACTCCTACCTCATGAGGCGTCATTAAATTAGTTCATGACCATACCCAAATGCTTTCCCCTCCTCAAAAGTACTTTTAAAGATGTATTTTCCTAGGTAAATGTGCAACTTGGTTTTGGAATTTGAATTTTCAAAGCATGGAAGGAATTTTAAGCATGCACCCATCCAAAAAGGACAGCTGCCAGAAGGGAAGCGTTTGTCAGTCAAAGTGTATTCTTCCAAAGTAGACTCTAAATGGAAACTGCATTAACTTAGGACAAATTTCTGCATGCAAAGCTTCAAATTCAAGTTCTCTTAACATTTACAGAGCAGGAAATTTGTTCTGGATGAAGTCAACGTGTCATTGTCCTGCTCTTTTAGAGAGTGGAACCTAATGGGTAACACAAAACATACAGAAAAGCATTCCTAGGATGCAGGCAACTGGCAAGGAGAAAGGTGGTGAGAAGAAAGCAGTGCAAACAAGACTGCTTTACAAGGGAAGTACAATTTCAACCCTTTTTGATTTAATAGATGGTACTCAGATTCCCCTCACAATTTTAGGAGTAGGGAGGAAGGTGAGCAGCACAAAAAAAGGTTTTGGTGGGTTGGTTGGGTTTTTTTGTGTGTTTGTTTTGGACACATTTAATGAAACGTGGTCAGTTTGATCTGTTAAACTAAAATGGTAGACCAGCTTAAGTCGACACTGAGCTCTGACAATCAAGCCCAGGGAACCAGTGAAGGAACTTGTATGAACTTACAGCGCAAACCGTCAGCAGACTGGGAAGAGTTTTGAGGGTTACGGTAAATGTTCAAGAGGGCAATGGTCTGAAATACAAAACGCAACAACTTTATATTATGGAAAATAATTTTAACAAGAAACCGGTTTCCTTTAGGGTCGCTTTAGCCGAGTCTGTGCTGAAAAGAGAGGTGGTTATTCTCTCCCAAGAAGGAGAACTTTCACTTAGCTGGTGACCTTTCTGAATGAACCTAACACTGTAAAGTAATAGAGATCTCATGATACTCCATTATTGTATCTTTTTAAAAATTTTGTTCACCAATATTAATATAGAAGGGTTTTGCAAGATTTCAGGCAGGTACGTAATAGATGGCATCCAAACACAGTATTGAAATTACAAGCATAGTAGTTTGTTTGAATTTGGTTATACTGAATAGTTTCTCAGTAGCAAAAGCCAGGAAGGCAAGTAATACAATAATTACAGCATAACATGAAATCTCCATTTTCCTAAAAACGTTAAGATAACAGAAAACCCACAGTTTTGGGAAACTTACCGTACATCACATGTATACCTATTTATTATTTTTTTGTTAAATCAAGAATTTGAGAAATGTCTGCAGGTTAACCTTTTAAAAAAAAAATGCAGTGTTACTAAGAAATGAGGTTCTCTCTGCAGGGCAAAAGAGAACTTGCACCAAATCAAATTTAAGCAGTCAATTCTGCATTCTGAATTGCACACATTTGACAAGTTCTTGATCTATGCGCAAGAAGAGTTCCGTCACTTGTCCTGTTTGCAACAGCTTTATGTCAGCAGCTCAGAAGCCAACATTATTTTCTCATAATTAGGAGTGGGCTCTTTAACACCATTCTTTAAAAAAATTTCTCCAACTGTGGGACTTACAGTGTGAGCCGTCAGCCGTCTGTGCACTGTTTTGGGGGTTACGATAGATGTTTTGAATCAAGATGGTCTGCGGGGAAAAAAAATAAAAAGGGGAATTCTACTGGCTGCTGTGCATATAATAGACAATTGCAAAGAGACAACTTGTTTGCAAACAGCTAAAAGTAATATTTTATTCTTAAGACTTCCTTTTGTATTTGCAGAATATCTTCCAAAATTGCATCCAGACCATCATATTATGAAAACAGTTTTAATTGACCACCAAGAAAGAGCTGCATTTGTCTCAACAGCTATCCTCAAAATGGGAATTGTGAGGCACGGGAACCTAAAACTTGAAACTACGTGATATTATAGAGATGCCTAGATTTCAAGATCAGATTCATTATTGTAAGTCTAGGGGGAAAAAAAAATAGTGTTATGTGCACAGCATATAATACATAATGCCAGAGAGTCTAAAATGTTACAGTAAGGTTTTTGGGCAAGAGCTACATCTCATTTTGGCATCAGGAATTTCTTGGTGGAATTTCTGTTTAAATAATATAATAGCATCATGGGTTCACATGTTTCCGATCCTTCAAATAAGGACAATATCCTTTTAGCCCTTCTGCTTTTTACTTGAAGAATTAGCCCAGGCAGACTTGAAACCTTACATTTGTACCGTTCTTCTTAAAATCAAGTTGTCTGAAAAAACAAACCATGTTTAAGTTAGTAAACTAATATTACAAAAAAAATCCAAACGTCCACATCACTGTAAGCAGCTCAAAAATTGAAATTTGATTACTTAAAATACAAGCTCAACGTTAGTACAAATCACAATCCCCAAATAATTTTATCTTAGGCATTATTATTAGTCACAGTAAAAAAATCAGAGCTTAAACAAGTCACAGGACTAGCAATATCATACCTACATACGCTGCCCACTTAACATGTTAAAAAAAAATAAATCCGTAACATCACATTTAAAAAAAATCACACTTTTTTTTTTTATCATGGGTACGATCACACCAACCAAAGCTTTGTGCTTCTGTGGCCCAGGTTTAAAATACTTATGTTTTAGCCTACAATTGGAGAGAGCCAGAAACAGGCATATAGTTACAGTGTTTCTGCTGATTGGCGGTAATTTGATCACCCTGGATTGCATGACCTTTCCTAACACAGCTTTTCTATAAAGTAGCTGCCACCAGCAATAGCAACGCAAGGTAAAAATATTGTGCCAGTAACTTCCCATTGGTAAGATATCAGTTCTTCTATTTTCTATCACAGCTGATTATCAGTCTGCATACAAATAAAGATTTCTGTAGCGAAGCCTACATGTCTGCCAGGTAGGTTTGAGACATTACAATACAGTGCATCTGCCAGGCGCGATGCTGTAGCGGTCCCAGACATCCCTGGATGAATGCGACATACCCTCCTGACCCACTTCAGCTAGCGTGGCTAACAGCAGTTTCTGAAGCAAAGCTAAAGACTGCATCAACAGAGGAAACCATTGTTGCACACAAAGATTTTTGTAAAAAAAAAAAAAGTTGTTTGGTAGGTTTTTTTTGTTTTTAACTTAAAGACAGCTACCATGGAGGTTGTCTGATTTAGAAATATTTTGTAGTAGCCAGTGACCTAAATTCAGGTCTCTAAACAACAAGTCACATTTCAGCCCTCTCTCCATTTAGGTCAGCAACATGGAGCAGTTTTGAAAATGGACAACATCATTTTGTAATATGGTGTTTACATTAAAAATTATTACGTTCCCAGAGCTGGAAAACTGGTTTTGTAAATAAAGTGCCAGCAGTAGTCCCTCCCTACCGATCAGTAACCTAGACAGGCCCTCCTAGAACTACCCTGTCCACTCATGTACTCAAAGTTTAACTTCATGAGCACCACTGCTCTGAACTCCAGTCACGTGGACAGTACTTGCCTCCCTATTCTTCTCAAACCAACACCAGCCCACTATTCTAATCAATCCTGCTCCAAGTCAGCTAAAATGAACTAGCAGAGGACTCCACTGCTATGTAGATTTTACTTTTGTAGGTGAAACCGCTGATAATGCAACAGCTCCATAGGCACGCGTATCATACACGATACACCCAAAGAAATCTATTTACCTGTATACCTTAACAATCAGCAGTGATAGAAAAAGGCAAAGCATACAATTCTCCAGGAATGTAACTTCTTAAAACTACAGAGCTCATAATAATAAAGACCCTACCATCCACTGCACTTTTTGGTTTTTTGCCGACAGGCAGTCACACATCGTGCCTCTTACAATATTCACATAGCCAAAGATTAAATAATCCGTCAAGTCAACTGACGTATATACCCTCATCAACCAGGCAAGCTGTTTTCAAAAAACAATTCTTTCACATTCAAAGCAAGTAAGTTACTCTTTAAATTTAAAAGCCTGGGTCAGAGAGCAAATGTAACGACAGAAGAGTCGCTTTTATTTATTAATTAGTTTTCTTCTACTATATGCATAAGGGACTTGAGTTAACACCTTTGAGATAGGCAGAATATGCTGCCATTGTGTGTGATTCAAAAAATCTGGGATGGTTTAAGTGCCTAAACACCACTGAGAAGGCACACTCACCTGAAAGTTAGCACTGGTTGGTCTCTACTACAGGCAAGCTTACAACAGCATCACTTCCTGCAGCCATTAAGGGTGACAGGAGATAATTAGAAATGCTGGGAGAAGTAAATATACCCCCAAAAAAGCAAAAACCCATATAAACTGGGGCCAAAAGCATACTAGTTAATCTGGAGCTTGGTTATTATTCACTTGTATCTGAGAATCTACGTTTTAAAGAAAGAATATACTTCCACAAGAGAGAGAAAACAAAAGGAAAACAAACCTGGCTAAATGTTGGTTTGTTGTGCAACCGAGAACATCTGTCTCCATGACGACAAGCTCCAATTTTGAAATAAAATGAACAGTTGACTCTGCAATTAAAAAAAAAAACCCAAAGTAGTTACACATTGGAAGAGAAAACACTAATATGCAACTCCTATAAAACATATGCCCTAAATGCCTTTACCTTGATGTAGAGAAGTAACACAGAAAAAAATAAATCAAAATGGTATAGAAAAGCATTACAGTAAATCTGTTCATATTCATTCCTCTTTACACCTGATTTACAACAAGTTATGTAATCAATTTCACCCACTACTCAAACCCAAAGTGCATTTGAGACACCACCATGGACAGAAGCGATCACTACTGTTTTACCCTTCCGGTTCTCCACTCTTGTCTTTATATCAGTTTCACTAGGTGATGGGACAGGAAATAATGTGAAAAACAGTCTGAAAAGTCACGCTATGAACTATATGGTTGTGCCTTAGTTCATGCAATCCTCTAGTCTAAACAATATAACCTGCTTTAAAGCTGACACAGTTGCACATACCTAATGTTTTATAAACCACCTGTTTAAAGTTATATTGTAAGGGTAACTCAGACTGCTGCCAACACAGAATTTGAAATTACTCAGGTAAGAGAAAAATCGTGTTACAGAGAGAATGCACATAAGCAAAAGAAATTCATTCAATTAAGTCACTTCCACAAACGTAGTTAATAATTTTAAAATTAAGCATTTAATTTTTTAAAACACAAGCTTTTCTTGAATTAACTATCATCTCATGACACCTTCGAAACTTCGCTGTTTTAGGAATGCTAGTAAAACTCTCACATATAAGTGCAACTCACATGGAATGATGAAAGAAAACCATAAGGAGGTTCAGTTACCTTAACTGAGAAAACTGAATGCAAAATTCTGAAGGGCAAGAAAACTATTATGGGCTATATATGGGTAAGTGAAATATAAGAATTCTCCTGGAAGAAAGATTATTATTCCCATACTCATAGTTAACACCAATTCTTTCCACAATCCTGTGTAACCAACATTAACTCATAGAGGGAAGGAATAATAAAATGCTAAAGCATATCTGATCTCTAGCAAAACATTCTACTGTAAAATTGTGACATGCTTACTCTTCATTATGTTTTTGAAAATATATACTTAGCATTACAGTATACTTACTGTCTTTTCTGAATTCTACCCTGCAACAAAAAAAATATCTAACTATAAAATTTCCAATAGTGCCTCCAACTTCAGGACTTTTCTGGAGAGCTCTGCTTGCTTTTTGAATAGAAAGTAAGCCCAGTACTGGATTTCCATGCGTGCTGTATTGGCATATACTAATACTGTTAAACTGTAATGCACTATATCAGAAAGGAGGCTACAGTAACAGAGCTCAAGGGAGGCTGCCAATACTGCTTTTCTGACAGTCGAGCGAATTGGAACTGGCACGTAGCGCTACAAAGCAGAAGGAAAGCAGAAGCCCCACGGCCAGGGGCTGACAAGAGTAATTTAGTCCAGCAGCAGCACATCGATGCCCCCTTTCATTTTTACGAGCGGAAAAACACGTTGGTTTGGTCAGGCCGACGGTGACCAAATTCTCGTTAGGAGGGCTTTGTAAGTATGCTTCCAACAACCAGAGAAACTAGAGACGTTCCCGACGGGTGGAAGGCTGCAGGCAGAAGCCTGAGGATCAGGATGCAGCAGTCGGGCAAATCCTCCGCACCCTGGGGAGGGGGGAGAAATAACCAGTCGCTGTCCTTGCAGCAGAGCAGAAGCTCTCGGGGCTGCTGCTGCGAGGGGCAGGGACGCGAACAAAAGGGGAAGGAGAGAGGCCCTTTCCGGCGGGAAGATCGGCACCCAAGCCGCCCCGGCCGCTCCCGAGAAGCGCGGCCGGCGTGGGGAGAGGGCGGGGAGGCGGGGGGGGGAGGAGAATGACGGGGACGAGGAGGACGCGGCAACACACCACGAGGCGCGGGCACGCCCGCATGGCGGCGAGGGAGGAGGAGGAAGAGAGAGGGGAGGAGGAGGAGAAATCCCCATGGATCACAGACCCAGCCCGGCCCAGGAGGGAAGGGGAGAGGGAAGCGCATGGGCGGGGCTGGCGGCGCGGGCACGCGCTGGCCCCACGCGGCGAGCGGAGCGCGCGCGCGCGCCCCCCATCTCCCTCCCTCCCGCCCCGGTCCTGGCGGCGCGCGCAGGCGCGCTCCAGCGGGGGGGGAGGGGGGGGGAAGAGGAGGGGAAGAGAGACCGCCGCGGGCACGCGGCGGGGGGGGGGGGGGGGGGGGGCGGGGGGGGAGGGGAGCGCGCCCGCCTCGCTTCCTCTTCCCTCCGCGGCCGCGCGCCGCCACGTTCCAGCGCGCGGAGGTGGCGAGGGGGGGGCACGGGGGGGGGGGAACGCACACTCCCGGGCGCGCGCCCCGGTGCCGGGGGTGCCATAAGGCACCTGAAGCAGCAGCAGAAGAAGTGGGCCGCTCCCCTCCCCCCCCCACCGCGGAGGGAGGGGGGGAGGGGAAAGGGGGAAGAGGGAGGGCAGGCTGACCGCCGCGGTCGGTGCAGGCCGCCCGCCCGGACGGGCGCTGCGCGTCCCCGCGGAACCTGCCGCCAGCCTCCTCCCTTCCCCCCCCCACCAGCCCCGGGGCACCGACGGCGCGGGAAGGGGGGTGGTAGGGTGAGGATGGGCTACTCACTTGTCCTTCTCTGTTCCGAAGATGGAGGCCAGATACTCCGCCATCTCCCACCGCCCGCCCGCCGGACAGCCCGGCGCCGACCGCGCACGTCACAGCCGCCGCGCCGGAAACACTTCTACCGGGCACGGGAGGGGGGAGGGCGCCGCTCCCTGCGCATGCGCGCGGGGCCGCCAGCCCCTTCATTGGGGGAGCGGCGGGGGCCTCGCCTCCTTTTCCCCCACCCTGGCTGGGCGCGCGAGTGCTGCTCGCGCCACGCGGTGCCGTTACCGCGCGTGCGCGGAGTGGTGGTGCCGGCGGCGGCGGCAGCAGCGGTGTGGCGGGGCAGGCCCGGCCCGGCCGCGGCGGGGAGCTGCCGCTAACGCCCCCGGGACGGTGTCCGGTGGCTGCCCGGCGGGGCTGGAAGGCTGCCTTGGGCAGAGGAGGGGGAATAACGGCGCCGTTCCCCGCGGGAGGGGGGGGGGTGGGGAGCTGGGCCGCTGAGCCAGTGGCCTGTGGCGGGACGGAGGAGGCCCTGTGGGAAGTTGGGGGAGCTCTCCTGTGTCCGCAGAGACGGGCACGTATCTCAGCGGGAGCGTTGGGTCAGTGTGTTCAGGTGGGGGAATTACTGGGGAGTACTACTGCACCTCCCTGTCCAGGTGTGTGGCCACATTTGCTAATTGCGCTCTCCTCGTCGGCAGTGTGGCCGTCAGGGTGTCGCACCCAAATGTATGAAGCAGTCTGGATGTTGCCAGAGTAAGCTCAGAACAGGGGAAAGGCGGCTTAGCCTGCAGCTCAAAGAAATTGGGAAGCCTCTGATGGATATTGAAGCACATAGCTAAAGGGTGTGACAACTCAAAAGATGGCAGCCTGACAAAAAAAATAAAGGTAGCCATGAAAGAACGGTTTGCTGGGGCACTGCCTTGACAAATACGATTATAGAGAAGGGCTCAGAAGGGCTAAAGGGCTACAAAGATGGTCAAGAGGATGGAGAACCTCGCTTACAGGGAAAGGCTGAGAAACCTGGATCTGTTTAGCCTAGAGAAAGAGAAGACTGAGAGGGGATTTCATCAATGCTTACAAATAGCTAAAGGGCAGGTGTCAAGAGGATGGGGTCAGGCTCTTCTCAGCAGTTTCCGGTGACAGGACAAGGGGCAAAGGGCGCAGACTGGAGCACAAGAAATTCTGTCTCAAAATGAGGAAAACCTTCACTTTAAGGGTGTCAGAGCACTGGAACAGGCTGCCCAGAGACGTTGTGGAGTCTGGTTCTCTGGAGATACTCAAAACCGGCCTGGATGTGTTCCTGTCCAACCAGCTCTAGGTGAACCTGCTTTGGCAGGGGAGTTGGACTAGATGATCTCCGGAGGTCCATTCCAATCCCTACCATTCTGTGATTCCTGCAATTACTCATAGGTGCAAAGGACACTGACAAGAAATCCGAATTAGACCTTTGTTACCACAGCTTCAAGCGCTGCAATAAAGTAATTGCTCAAAGGCAGGAAGGTGCAGGTTCTGAAGGAGTTTAAATAAAATTTGGATGCATTTTAATTAAAAGCGGAGTGGAGTGTAGGACCACTTTTTGGTCATTCTGGGAAGCTTCAGGGAATTACGGGCCAAAAGCTGCAAATTTGAACCAAGCAAATTGAAATTTTTTAAATGGAATAGTAGCGCATGCAGAAGACTGATACTATACAGCCTGATGAGCGTTTGCAACAGAAGTGGTGTTGCAGTCTGAAAATCATGGCAGGAAAGTGAGCTTACTCATTTTGTTGATGCAGAAATCAAGACTGAGACCTCAGTGTATTATAAGTAAATTTCATCTTTTAGATATTTTGAAATTCCCTGAAACGTTTACGAATATGCTTTATTGCGCAGTGTTCACAGCCCCAGTTGTAGTCCGTAGGACTATTGGCCAGCACAAGTGCTCTCTGCGCTGTGTCCTAACACAAGACAATTGAAACTTAACAGCAAGTCCAGTTCTGAGGAAGTACACTGAATGTTTATTTTTCTGGCTGAATCCAAAAGATTTTTAAAACGCGTCTGCTTTAAAAACAGGACAGCAATTTTAGTAATGTTTCACTACTTTGACAGTAGTTACACCCAGTGAAGGGAGTCTAGTTGCTTTCTATGACACCTCATGGAATTCCTCAGCTGGTTTGAGCTGACTCAAAGACACTGTGACCCATCACAGGACAAGGACAGTCCTCTTGGCACCGCTGAATGCCTTTCCATATTCTTTCTGTACATATTCTTTGGGGATGTAAAGCTCACCTGCTCTCCACTGCTCCTTACTGAGACAACAAAAGTTTTCTGCTGGAACTTCTGCCATGTACAGACAGATTAACTTCACTCCTTCCTCGTGCACCGACTTCCCTTCAAATTGACAATTGTGATCCAGGTGTTAGAAGCAAAAATCCCTGGCAAAGTCAGAAGATCTTGTTATCAGAGAACAGGTATGTGCCCAATAAGGTTTGTGTGTTAGAGGATGTACTTTCTGTGCCTCAGTTGCTCACTGCTGGTCTGCATCCTACCTGGGCTTAACATTGCAGTTCAAACTCACTAAACCAGCGGAAGCCAAACCCTGCAAATAAAAGAGTGATTTCCTGCTCATGTAATGAACTGAACTGTCTCACTGGGCTGGAGTTCCAGGTGTAGCTTTGAGCAAGCAAGGGTGATGAAGGAATGGGACAGCCCCTTTCAGTAGCAGCTCAAGTCACCCAGTGAGAACCTGCTGCGAGTCTTGACCTGTCCCAAGTCCTCAAGGGAGCTACAGCTGCAGTGGCTTGCAATGAGCTCTGGCAAAGCAGAAGTTCCTGATGATTTTCATTCATCACTGAAAGCAGGCTGTAATGTGTGTTCAGAGAGTATATGCTTTACGTAATAAGCAGAACAAAATTGTGTTGATTTTTGCTTTAAAGAGTTTGTCAAAGCCTTCAGCTAAAATATGTTGTAACGTGTTTTTCTTCTTGTGGAATTAAAGTCTGTTTTCACAATTTGAAATGCACTGGGTTCTCACTCCTTATCTTGTAAAGGCCCCGTTCACTTTAGATTTCCCTTTGCTCTAGGTTGGGTGATGTGCTGCTGCGAGCAAGAAACATTTTCCAGAGAATAGCGTTAGTTTAGACTTTAACTTCAGTTGTGCTGAAGTCTGCCGACCCTGGCATCCCTGTTTCACAGACAAGTACCCTGACATGCCAGTAGAAAACAAACCCAAACAGCTGCTCCCATGTTGGAAATACGCTTTTGTGCATGACAAGTGGAAATCTTATGATGCCTCCAGCAAATGCAGATGCCTAAAATAACTCAGTAGGAGTACAAGGTGAAAGAGCAAATTGCATGGAGTTCTGCTTTGTGGCTTCTGGAATTGGTACGGTGCTAATAATAGTTGGCTGGGTAGAGAGTGCTTGATTAATAAGATCTTTTCGCAGTTTTGTGAGACAGCAGTCCTAGGACCCAGACTACACCTCAGGGGTCACGAAACTATTGAAAAATAAGGCCACTCATGTCTTGCTCTTTATTTTCTCATCAGTCCTCTGTACCAGGAGTCCTCTATACCTCATACTGGGGACAGGGAAGTCCATCCCCACCAGAACTTTATAACCCTCTGCCTCTTTTGGCATCCCATTTCCCTCCTGTGCTCAGCCTGGCCATGCACATGCCGACAAGACGACCAGCACCGTGACACACCAGAGCAGGAGGGTGCTGGGCCTGCATGGTACCTGTGGTGTGTCAGGAGAAGGGATCTCTGTGCTTCGCATAGGAATAGCAGCCAGTCTTTTCACACATTTCTTCTTTAAGTATCTAAGAATGAATTGAGAAATGAAACAAAATGGTTTTTTGTGTGTGAGTTTATGGGATGTCAGTGAATTTGAAATTAATCCAGTGTCAGAGAGACGTCTACATTAGAGATGTTAGCAGTGTTACAACTGACTATCTCAAAAGAGGGTTATCTTCCCGTTGTGTCGATGTAGCCGAACCATTGTTGGAAGAAAGAGATGCTGCAGCGCATCTGCCTAATGGAAGGGCAGCCGTGTGGACAGAGCCTACGGACAATGGAGGCAACGTCATGTGGACATGTCACAGTGAGGATAAAAGGCTCCTTCTCAGCTTCCTTGAGTGACTTCACCTTGCGTACAGGGCCAAGCTTAGAAGAAAGAAGGGGGCCAGTGACAGAAATTAGGGAGTGTGAGAAGTGAGGGAGAAGGAAGAAGACCCTTTGAAGTTAATGTTGACAGCACAGCTAGATAGGTGGGAGGGAAGACGGGAGCCATCAAAGCAAAGGAAACGTGAAGGAAAGGGTCGCCAGAGAAAAGCAAGAATCAAAGGCAGAATTCCATGTAACTACTCATTATTGTGTATTTTATTTCGCCCAAACCTAAATGAGGACATCTGTAGGACTCAGGAGAGGGAAACACAGCTTGGGTACGTTCCCAAGCTTTACACATCCTCTCCACTGCTACAGGGTTGTTCTGGTTAGTGACTTACTGCAGCTTACTCCACCGCCCCAACTTACTCGGATCTATTGGGTTAAATGCTGCCACAAGCCCTCCTGTGTTTTCATCTGCTTTCTTAAGCCCAGTACCATCCCTGGATACCAGCTAACACATGGCAAAGGAGAAAATGGTGCCACCCAGATTTGGTTTGGAGATAAAGATGTGAGAGAAAAAATAAGGTGGTAGGGAAGCAGCCAGTTTTAAGAGAGGCAGAACGAGGATGAAAGGCAAAGAAAAAATGGTTGTGAAACAAAAGACTGCAGTGCTTGGATATAGAAAAAAAGAGGTTGAAACAAACACTGAAACACATCCTGGGGGGTCAGTACATAAAGTACTTAATGTGTTCACTGGAAAATAGCACCTTTTTGTTGCTGGTCCCCAGAACTCTGTGTTAATTAAAGAGGTAGCTGGAGTTCCAGGCCAGTGCACAGGACTTGGTTTCTCAGGTTGAAGGGATTTTGCTAACAGTGCATGTGTAGGGATAATTAGTAACCCACAGCCAGCAAGCCCTTTGAACAATTTTACCAGCTCTCTGCTTGGCATCTCTTGGAACAAGGCACAACTGCAAGGAAAGAGAACCAATTTAAGATGCAACGTCAAAAAATTAATCAGAGATGGCAACTTGTGTACATTAGAACAGAGCTGTAGCTAGTAATCTCATCTAATCTACTTCCATGCCTATACTTCACTAATCGCCACGGTTATATAAGCAGATCTTATCAAAGATTCTTAATTATAGCAATCCCAGTAAATGCTACACAGCACAGCAGAGAGAAGGGTGAGGTCTTTGTAGCCATAGTCACCATATGGGTCTAGGGGAGGAGCGTGTCTGGTGCAAACTGGCTGTGGCTTTGTTTCCCGTGTCAGGGCGACGTACACAGGCATGAAGGGCCATGCCACAGAGGGCATGGGGGTGGCCCCTCTCTGAGTCCTCCAGGTCACTCACAGTTGAGCGCTAGTCACGGTCAGTGGTGTAAGGGCACTGCTTTGATGCTGTGGGTGAAGGTAAATGTAACTAGTTTGATGTGGGGGGCAGTCAGTGAGGTAGGATGAATGGCAAGGAAAAGGAGAGGAGATACTGAGTTGAAGGACAGTATTAGAGAAGCAATGGTGCAGAGACTACAGAGCATGGCTGAGAGATTTGGGTGTTTTATGGAAACTTTTCCTTGGGGAGTTTTTGTGATCCAACCCCTGATTAGGAATACTGCTGATTTGTTAACTGTTGCTATTAGAGAGTGCCTTACAATTGAAAACCAGGAAAATTAATCAAGTGCAACACTTAACTTGATGTTGTGCTTAGCACTTTGGTCCAGCAAGCTGCTGTGAAATCTGTGGTTAAGACCCTCATTATGCTGATTCCTTTATCTAAAGGGCCCTCTTTACCTGCCCAGAGGAGCTTACAAGCTAGACAAAAACCCCATCCTCCTCCCTTTACAGAGGAGGCATAGCAATCAGGTGATATTCCCACCAGCAAGATGGACAGGAGGTGTTCGGAGTCAGGATAAGAATTTAGGAGCAGCCTTGGCAATTCAGATGGAAGGTTCACCAAGCCCAAGCGCACTATAAGGGAGGTCTTACATCCAGCCCCTCCACCTCCAAACAGTGCTGTGGAGGCATCTTTTGCACTTGCGTTGCACTTCCTCCATTTCCTCACTCATACATGAATTGGCAGGACCTCTTAGCTGGCAGAGAGGGTGAAACACCCTAACAAGGGGTGCAAAACTAGTCCCACAGCCTCGGGGGCAGGAGCGGGAACATTCTGCACACAGTGGTGAGCACTGATGTATTTGTGGCCTCCCCTTATTCATGCCAGGAGGAAGACCTCAGTGCACAAGTACATCCCAAGGCAGCAGCCTCACTTCTGACTCCTCCAGAGCCACTTTTTGAGGCTTGATTTTTTGCACCCCATCACTTACACTCTTCTTATCCAGCTGCAAATCACTTGATTTTTCCCTGCTTTCTTTCTCCATAGCCCCCTATCCCCCCCCTTGTTAGGCAGAGATTCACGTTTTGTTCAGGATGTGTGCTAGCCTGACCCTGAAGAGAAGTCAGTGGAGACAGTAGCGGTACTGACATGGCAGGAGAGTACTAGGACCATGAAGGTGATTTTCCCCAGGTGAGCCTCATCCCTTGCCTTCTGGCTGTGCCCACCCCTGTGCTTTCCCCAAATGTGCACAACTTGGTAGCATCACTGTGCTGTGGCTGGGGGGGGTGTTGGGGGTTGGGGGGTGTGGCATCCCTATTGTTCCCCAGAAAAAGGAGAAAAACCTTTTTTTCTTCCGTTCTCAGTGCCTGCCCCTGTGAGTGTAATCTTGGCTCTCCTGTCTCAGACCTCCTTTCCCAGCCATGTGAAGTGCTGCCCCAGGGCTGTCCCTGATCCATCTCGCCCCTGTCACATGCCCCAAGGGCCAAAAGGATTGACTGGAAAGTAATCAAAGTCCATCTGACAAGCAAATCTAGCCGCTCCTTTGAGGGAAATTTCTCTCTGTGTTGTTCTGGGCAGTTTGGATGGAGCACTTTGTGAAAGAAGCTGATCTCTTTGGACCCTTCTGAGTACTCTTGGAAAACTTCTCCAGGTATTGCTTGCTTGCTGCCCCCAGGTACTTGGCAGCAGTCAGAGGACTGAGAGGACGGCAAGGCAGCAAAAGCTGAGTTTGGTGGAAACCTTTGCAAATTTGGAGGGAGCCCTGCCATGAACTGCCATGTTCTATGGTGGGGAGCCCATCACAACAGTTGTCTGATCTGGTGGAGCACCAGGGCCTCTCCCAAGTGCCTGGCAGTTGGAAGCAGTCCCCCAGGGTGAGGTGTTTGGTGTGCAGCAGGAGCTTGCTGATAAGGCTACGGGGACCAATTCATACATGTGCAGAGGCTGCTTCCAGCTCAGTGCGGGTTACTGTGTGCACAGAGGTACCAGTAGCAGCAGTGAGACATCTGCAGGTCCTCCTGCCAGCAGCTGTTGGAGCGTGGTGGTGGAGCGCTGGCTGGTGCAGGCTCTTCCATGGCTGCTTGATTATCAGGAAGGATGCATTGAAAATGTTGAGAATCCCTTCCCTGTCTGGAGCAGGACATGCTGCCTTCTGTCAGGAGGCAGCAGATCGCTAGTGGGTGTGTGTGCCTGGCAAAAGAAAAGCCATATCTGTGAGGGAGAGGCAGAGCAGGGTGTGCATACATGAGCTGCCCTGCCTCCCTGGGTACGCTCCCAGCCTCCAACTTTTTCCAGCTCAGGGGACCTCCTGAGCCTTTAGTGGTTCATCAGTGCAGTACCTCTTATTATATTTCTCCTCCAAGGACTTGCCTAGTGCCCCTTGAGCCCATGAAAGTTCTTTGCATATGTTGTCCTCCAGAAAGCAGTTTGCAGATCTGCTATCCCGCTTGCATCATTTTGTTTGTTTTCAGCCTGGCTCTGGCTGGCTTCATTTGGTTGTGGTTTCCTGATACAGCAGGAGCTTAGCTAACATTAGCTCAGCCACGATGTGTGTAAGGGGCAGGTTTCCCTCCACCCCTCCCCGTGCTTATTTGGTTCCATCTCTCATACTTGCCTGACTGCATTTTAAGCGCATTGAACTCTCTCAAATGGCCGGGTTAATAAGCTGAATCATTTTATCTTGCAATCAGAATTTGCAAGGGGAAATGAGGCTGCACTGCACAGATGGGAGCACAGGGTGGGAGGAGGGAGGGAAAGTGGGAAGAGTAGGGTAGAAGGAGGAAGACAGGGTGTAAGGCTTCTCCCTCTCTCTAGCAGCAAAGTTGTTCAGCTCAAGCCCATCATGGGACTGTACCCTCACAGTGGAGCTTTTTTATCAGCAAATATTAGACCTAAAAATAGCAGGTATTTCTGCCAATGAAGTAGAGGAGTAATATCAGAGCAAGCTGTTGGCGGGGGGGAACGTCCTGCACGTTCCCTTTGCTGTCTGCAGTTGAACTCTTCTCACAACTCCACACTCACAAAAAAAAAAAAAGGAGCGTGCCAGATGTATCCTGAAATATATTTATAGAAGATGCTTTGTTTAGGAAAAGAGCCCAGTCATAACAGCCTGCAGAAAGGCAAGGCACAATACACCTACAACAAGCTTCTTGCTGCTTCCCTGTGTCAGACAAACCTCCCACCAAAGCTGACAGGAGTTCTCCTGGGCCAAATGTGGGTAAGAAGCGCAGCTGAATGAGACGTTCCCACTACCCTGTGGCGCATACTCAATGGGTGCTCTAGAGCTTTTCTGCATCACCATGCCCTGTGGTTTAGTAAAGAGGTGGACTGACATGCAGTGATGGACACCTCCTGAAAAAAGATGTGCTGCTCTCGGTTTGCTTTCCATGAATCCCCCACGAAATAATCCCCTGACATGGAAGAGCCTGGGGATGACTGCCTGAAAGCCACTGCTCTAAATGATGGATGCAGAAGCTCCTATGAGCCTTCATTTGCTTTGCTGGGGCTCCCTCCGGTGGCCTTCATCTAGAAGGGCTCACCCAACACGGCACCACAAATCCTTGGCAGAACTTGAGCTAGAGATAATCCAGGGCAGCGTTTTCCACCATGACCCGTCTGACAGCATGAGGTGCTCGGGATGGGTGTCGAGGGGATGCAGGGCAGAGCAGGTCGCATGGCCCAGTGCTGGGTGGTGAGTGACCCCTGCATTACAGAGGCAGAAGAGTTGCTTCAGTGAGCTGGTGGTCCCAGGCTCCCCTCCTGTGAGACCCAGCAGCCTGGACAGGAGACCTGGGCTGCCCCAGTATTCCCACATTAAGTATGCAATTTGCTACTTTGGAGTCTACCTCTCCCTGTTCTGTGGCATGGCTTCTCCCCGATGCAGCTGCAATGTGGGTGCTGCTGCCCTGTCCTCCCCTGGGACCCTCTCTGAGCAGCAGGGAGCCCCCCGACAATGCCCAGCACATGGGGGGAGCTTACAGTCCTGGCTCTCTGCTGGTGTGTGAAACAAGGCGCTGAGGGTTGTGCTGCCTGCATTTGCCTGAGTACATAAATGCTGGGTGATGCTGGGGGAGCCTAATCTATCATCTGAGAAATGTGGAGATCTTGGGGGGACACAAATGTGGGATCCGCTGTGGGGGAAGGAAGAATAACTTAGGAAAGGCTGCCTGACCCTATATAAACACGGGAGCACTTAGAAAGTGTTGCCAGACCATCTGGAATTGTGAGCTGACATCTCTGGGGAAACTACTGGTCCAGAAAGAGGGGTGGAACAGTTGCACGGAGGGCCTGAGAAGGGATGGGTACATGACACCTCAGGAGCTCATGGGAGGAAACCAAGAGCCCCTTGCCTTGTGCAGTGCATTTGCCCTAAAGAGCCTCTGGCTTGTGAGCTCTGCTTTCCCAGCTGCCTGCAGAGTCCTGCGGCAGCAGACAGCCCATCTGGAGGCCAGTGGAATTCAATGGAGCCTGCTTGCAACCCCTCTCGCTTCCCCAGAGCTGGGCAAGGCAGGCTGCAGTTTTGCCATGGAGTTTTGCTCAGCTTCCAGGGGTTCACTCTGCCCTACACAGCTGCGCTCTCCAGGTAATCCGCGCTGTGGTGTGTTCTTCCTGCTCTCACACAAACCCTTCCCTGACCTCAGCCAGGAGGTGGGGGCCTGCCCCAGTCAGGCTGTCCCTGTCTGGTGTGAATGCATAGGTACATAACACGGATGGCAGGCAAGCCTGCACACGGGACTGCGATTCTGGCCTTTGTCAGAGAGCCTTAGTTACCGCAGGAGAAGAGGCAGAGGAGGAGATTCACCCTGCAAAAGCAATTGCAGTAGAAACATGCCAGCAAGCAGGCTCTGAGTGCTAGCGTGACGTGCAGCCCAAGCCCAGGCTATCATTTCTCCACTGCCACCATCGCCTTTCAGAGGCCAGGTAAGCTGCCACGGGTCTGCTGACCCATGCTGAAATCAGGCTCTGCTCTCTGCATCGCACAGGTGCCTTGGAAAATTTTACCCAAACCCAAGCTGCTTATTTTCAAAGCAAGAAGCTCTAATCCTGTGAAAATATTATTTTCCAATTATGACTTGCGGAATGGCTGATGCAGATCTAATCGATCTGTTTAATCAGTCCTGTGAAAGCACAAGCATCAAAGCTGCTGGCTTTGACACAGCTGAAGAGCTGCATTGCCTCGTGTGAATTCTTCTCGTTGTTGTTTTAGCCCTTAATTTCAGGGCACTAACTGCAACAACAGACTTCTTTGCTACCACCTGACTAAGGAACTGATGAGGCTTAGCAAAAAAAAAAAAGGTCAGTTTGCTAATGCTAAGTTATTTGCAATCTTAAAGCATTTCCCTGGAGCTTAGCAAGAAATAAATGTTCACAACATCCAGCAGAACTGTTTTTTTCAGGGCAGGGGCCAAGATCGATAGTATTTACAGCACTAGTTCTAGCACTGTAAAGTGGCTGTAGCTGAAATAACACTAGTTCAGTAAGTAACACTAGGGGTGTAAATCTGCTGCAGAAAACCTACGCAACACTGGATAGCTGTTGAAATGTCCTTTGGGTGTAGCACAAACAGGGTCTTGGAAAGGACCTACATTCCTCATCTGGATTAGCAAAGGCAAAGGGAGTTTCCCAGAAACCCAGTTTTAGAGTTAGTTTTCAGAGCTGAGCGATACTGAATGCTGGAGACATGTCTAGACAACTATTTTCCCACAAGATGAAAATCTATTTAAAACAATCTCAGCAGGAGCATTAGTTCCTCCTAACTTTGTTGGTATGAGGTAGTGAGAGAGCTGGAAGGTGACAGTGTCATGAAGAGGGATCCTTAGTTCTGCTAGGACAGGGCAGCTGAAGTAGGTCAGTAGCCTGGCAACTGGCATGAGGCTACTCAGACCTTTGGCAGATCCTAAATTGAAGAGGCTCCCCTGTCCCTTCACTGATGTGGCTGAAAGGTTTTTTCCATTGCACCTCCTGTCACTTGGAACAGCTTTCCTGTAGCCCCTGGCACTCATTAGGCTCAGATTTATGCTGCTGATTTCAGTTCTCTAGCCCATATTGCCTCTTGTTCTATTGAACTGCTAAAAGCTTCCCTGTGGACCTGGCGGAGGAGCCTGGGCAGCTGCTGGCAGCGGGCTGGCAGCTGCAGAGGGACCTGGGGTCCCTCACCACAGCTGCCCCCAGCAGATACCCTCCAGCCTGATCTCAGAGAGACTGCAAAGATGGGCTGGGAGGACGCTGCAACAGTCGGGAGACTTTTACAGCCATAGCATTGTGGTCTCAATGAGCTGGTCTCACAGGTCACAGCGATTTTTCAGGTCTCCCCTAGCACAAAAAAAAAAAAAAAGGCGTGAATGGTATTCATTTACTCTGCTTAACAAAACAAAATATAAAATTACTGCTCATCCTTGAAGATGCACTTAGATTGGAGGGAGCTTGCAAGAACGGGCTCCCAGGCTCCACCTGACTCCTTGGCTCTACCTGGGACCGCTCTGTGGGTCTGACACACCTCTAGGGAAGAGGTTATTATCCAGAGGTTGAAAGTGGCTGGCTGTAACCCAACCTGGACATTTGAAGTTGTTTGAAAAATGGCTGAATAGTTGTCCCAAGAAGTGCACACACTTGCTGCAGTTTTTAGAAAGAACAGTGTGAAAAAAGTTCTTTTGAAGCAAGTGGCATCTGTGGCATGTAATCAGGCTTTTACCACCTTGAAATGGATATTGAGGGCAGCATCTCCAGGAGATGAAGAGGGATTGCTGGTCTACCTTTGTAACAGTCATTAAAATGGATCACTTTCATCTTTGCAGTGGGTGAACGGCAGCAGACACCCATCCAAGCCTGTTTCTGTGCGCTTTTCCACACATGCTCGCTCTGCCCTTTGTCTCTCTCAGCAAATCGACAGCTACAATGAGCACCCTAAGGCAAGATACATGGCACTTCAATCAGAATGCCAATGCCTACAAAAGAGCCTGCTTGTTATTTTCCCCATATAAACTGCTTTCCTAAGCAGTTGTCTTCACTGGAATGTCATGGGAATTTTGCTCTGCTGTGTTTCTAGACCAGAAGTGGTTTTAAAGTCACAGCTGCAAAAAATGTCCTGTTAGCAGTGCTTGGCTATTGAGCAGGTATATTGATGCAGGCTCATTAACAGCTGCTATTGACTTACACATTCTACTAACTAGCTGGATTAACAAGGTCAAATCATACAGCTGTCATGCTTCACTCTGTTTTGATGTGGTAGATACTGTGTGTCTGGTCCTGAGCACTCCTACAGTCCAGGTTGGGGAAGAAAAAGAAATTGCTGCTCAGTTCGTCTTTCCTGGTGATTCCCCATCCTCAGTTTATCACTAACTGTGACCAGTGGAGCACAGAGTGCCATCTGCAGCATCTGTCGCTGGGTTGGGGTGGAGCAGGCTTGCAAATATGGCTCTCTGATTAGGGAGCTGATGGTGTGATAGTCCCTCTTCCAGTCCCGAGTCCCTGGGGCATTGCCCTAAAGTGCATTCCTTGCCTGCAGACAGAAGCCCTGCACTGCCACAAAGAGGTGATGGGCTGCAGTGAGGTCCCCTCCCGTCTTTGCCCCCTTCATGCAAAGGCGTGATGCTGGATGTAGCACAGGGTGCGTGTGACACTTCTGGGCTAGTGAAGGACTTGGTGCAAAGGTCAGGAGATGCCACATTTGGGAGAACAGAAGCCCTTGAGGAGAGGTCCAGCTACACAGTTTGGCTCTGGATTTTGTACAATGTAGGGTCTTTAGACTGAGGGTCACATAACATGGCTTTGCTTGGGAGTCAAGCTTCCTTTCGCAGTTGGAAGGGTTTAGCTTTGGGTGTTTGGGCCAGGGAAATGCACTCAACTTGAGATTTAAGCATGCAGGGGCAAGTTAAAACCAGTGCTTACCTCCAAAGACTATTGTTGTCTAGGGGATAGTAAGCTAAAGAGGTGTGAAACTAGGCAGGAGCACCTGTGAAACCTCAGCTCTTTCCTTTGCACCTTCTTTTGTTTGACTGATAACACCACTTCCCTCCTCTTGCTTATCTGTACCAGAGGCCAGGTATTAGAGGAATATGGCACATTGCCTGGGGGCTACTTGGGAAAATATAGTTGTCTGTGACGCAGAATGAGCTGGAAGACAAACACTTTGAAAATCAGAACCTCGTTTAAGGGTGAAAATGAAAGCTAAGCTCATTTGAAAACGAACACCTATGTCTGTCCCATATGTAGAGAATAATATTGATAGAGCAAGCTCATGGGATAGATGAGATTCCTGACTAAATCAGGTCATCTTGTACGCAGTTTGGGTGTTGGTGCCCTTCAGAGGTTCAAAAAAAGTCTTTTACATGCAACTGGGAATGGTAAAAATGACCCTGCTCAACCCCTTCCAGAGTTGCGCAAATTGTCAGACCCCAGAGCATGTTTTGCTCGAGTGCTTTGTAAAGGAAAAGCCAACTCTGCAGTATGGCAACCTATGGGAATAGACGCTAAATGGATGTAGAGCATATTGTGATCTCAACCGAAGACTGCAGTTTGCTTCTGATATGCTGTGAACACACTGGAAAAATTGCCTGCGCTACAGTTTATGGAGATAAAAAGCACTTGCCAGCTGTGGTAAGCCACGGAGCAGCCATGTCAAAACCCTTGCAATAACAAGGGTTATTGAAGAAGGCCTTTGTTTTTTTTCAGGGCAACATCTCTTCTGCTTTTTATGAAGACAATTATTACCTGGTGTTACAAGAACTGCACTTTTACTTACATGGCCTGAAATTCTCAGGCTCTGGGAATACCAAAGGGAGGGGAGCAGTTTTCAGGAAGGCTGTCCTCATTTTCTCAGATATACGCCAATCTTTTTTCATGCTTTTATTGATTACAGCAGGTATTCTCTTTGCTGATTGTTAACTTCTTCAACCAAACTGGATCCTTGCAGGCCAAGATAATCTAACCCCCTGGATCAGGGCAGGGGGTTGAAATTAAGTGACACAGCCGCAGCAGCGCACAGTGGCTGAAGGACTGTCTTGTTCACAGTTGCAGCCTCTTGAAACTCTTGTCTTCAGAAAAAAAAAGAAACCTCAAATTCCAAAAGAAGGTAGCACAAGAGAGGAGGAGCAGAGTGCACAAGGACTGGCGTGGTGGCTGGTGTTAGTGGTGCAGGTTGGAAGAGCAGGGGGAAGGGTGCTGTGTGCCAGGCTGAGTTGTGAGGCTCTTGGGAATGCATTCCCATCGGGAAACAACCCTTTGCCCTCTGTGAATGCTTTATTTACACCCCTTCTGCAGGGAGCACAGGGGGCAGTAAGCAGGTTCAGTACTATAGATGACGTGGTCGTGTCTAGTTCCCTTTTTTCCCCTCCCAGGGTAATTAGTACCAATGTCTGAATGTCTCCTTGCAAGTAAGACCTTCCCAGCTGGGAAGTACTGCCCATCCTAGAGAGGAGCAGAGCTGATGGAGCCCCCAAGGCCACATTTTGTTACCACAGGGAAGATTTAGTGTCTGCCCTCTTTCTCTCATCCCTCTTACCCTCAGGTGATCCCTGGGGCAGGAGCCAGCTTCCAATATAGGCTGGAACACTGATAGAGGATGGCCACAGCAGGGTCACAAAAGCAGTCAAATCTTCATGCCCTTCAGAGAATGATGGACTGCTTTTTGCTGCGGTGTTGTGAAGATCAAGCAGCTCTTTGGAGGTGACAACTCTTTTAGGTACCGTGGAACAGAATTGTAAAGCAACACGGGCCCAGAGGAAGACGGAAGAGCATTGACGCAAGGTATAATCGCTCACCAGCACAGAAATACATAGAGGTATCCCAGTGGATAGAACTGGGGAGTCAGAGGGGAGAGCCAGACAAGGCTTCGGAGTGAGAAAGGAAGGTTGGAGGCACTCA
Source organism: Numenius arquata (assembly GCF_964106895.1). Lineage (NCBI taxonomy): Eukaryota > Metazoa > Chordata > Aves > Charadriiformes > Scolopacidae > Numenius > Numenius arquata. The sequence goes on from NC_133576.1 coordinate 44,703,458, forward strand.
GTCAGTGGCAAAACAGTGCGTAGCACTAGAAGAGGGTCACTTCTCAGGTAGCTCAGTGAGGCTGCAGAGCATTCCTCTTGGCATGCAGTAGGTGGAGAAAGAACACCAAGCATTGGGCAGTATTACTTAGTGCAAAGTTTTATTTGCTCATCTGCCTGAATGCTCTCTGAAGCCTCCAGAACTGCTCTTTTACTCTACAGCAGCTCATAAAATACATTACTTAAACTTTTATAACTGAAAACATCCTCAGTGGGTCACTGAAAAGCTCCTCTGTGATCTGCAGGTCATTGTGTCACCCTCGTAAATGAGAAATGTTATGTGAAGACTTTTGTGTTTGTATGCTGGGAGTTTACATTTGGGGCCCTGCATTTAAAAATGATTGCTCTAAATTTTCCTCCTATTATTGCACCCACAGCTGCAACTCCCGTCCTCTGCACCGCTCTTCCCAGCTATAACATACAAAATTCCTTTATTTCTTTTACTCAACAGCTGCAGCGGGGATTATTCTGTTTGCATGTTTTCCCTCACTGTATTTGGCTGCCCGGCTATGACCTTTTGACAAAATGCATAAAGCATCTGGGGAGAAAAAAAAAAAAAGAAAGGGAAAAGAGGGGTTGTTTTTGACTGGAGATGCTGTGACAATCTTTATCATTTAACCTTAATTATACACAGCAGAGCCATGACCATTGGTGCTGCATCAACTATCCGAAGTCTCATCCCATCTGCTGTGCCTGAGCGTAACACTTTCCTAGGGGTTAAAGTCTGGGAAATGTGATGCTCTTCAGCTTGATTATCCCTTAGTTTGCGGTCTTCTCCCCAGGAGTGTGCTCCAGTCCCCAGCCTGTGTGCTCTATTTACCTTGCAAGATCATAAGAGACATCAATGGGGGTGGCTGGCTCATACCGACTCCTTCCCCTTCTCCGGTGATGCAAAGCAGCCATAAACCTGCGGTGCGTAACAGCTGAGAGGAGCTGCTGGGAGGGGGCCCTGGCGTCGTTTGTGCGCGCACACGGTGACGCACGCAGAGCGGGTCTCAGCATTTCGTTGGCCCAGCCTATCGTGCTAATCTTTTTGCCGCTAACCTCCACCACCCTCGTACTAATGCTCATCCTCACATGAGTGCACATAAACCCAGCAAGAGGATTTGGGAGCAGCTTAGACAAATGGTTCATTCGGGTCTTTCTCTGCCAAGTGATTTTTTTTTTTTTTTTTTTTTTTGAAGGTTCCCATCACTGAGCTACTGTAAAAATAAATTCTCCAAGTCACCAGACAGCTGCCACCGTAACAGACTCGTCTGGCATCCAGGCGTAAGGGACGGAGGATCGTTATCCCATCGAGTGCTAGCTTTTTTTGCTCTCTGTTAGGCTGCTGGATGAACAGAGTGGATCCCTTTGAGCCAGATGGAAGCTGTGATTATTTTGTGTTTCTCCTCAGCACAGGGAGGTTTGCAGGTCCTATGGCGCTGCACAGGTACTTCTGAACCCAGTGGAGGTTCAGAGAGGTTCACTCGTGTGGTTGCCTGTTAAAGGCTGTGCTCCCTGCAGTAGAATCCAGATGCTGTTTGTATTGTGCAATTGTGGTAGGTTATATAGTTTAACTTTAAATAAACTGATTATGCAGGTAGCCTATGTACACACAGTACCTGGTGGAGAATCTTGTTGGTTTCAGCCTCTATAGTACCAATAGGTCTCTTGATACCTCTCACTCTCTAACCTGAATCAATAATACAACTAGCCTGCCCAAACCCCCTTGCATCAGTGTCCGTTTTAGATCTGATACTGCCTTCTTGCCCTGCCCACCTCCTGTCTCTGTGAGCCGTCTCCACGGTCCGTCTAGCACCAACAAACAGCTCAATTCCCAGTGCCAGTTTACACCTGAGCACTAAACTACTGCAGCATCACCTGTGATTAGGCAATATTTGGAGCATTCCCAGGTGGTTTAACAGTTCATGCAATGACATCTACCTTTGGTGTCTACTGTTTTCCCTTCAAACTCTGCTCAGACAAGGAGAGGCAGACTTAAACCAGGACTGTGTGGTTCACTGCAGGATTACCAAGTGGCTGCAGGGTTTGCAGAACACCCTTTACAGATGTCTTGGACAGACCACCCTCCTTCCATGATATCATCTCTTCTCTTCCAGTGCTCCTTCAGACCTCCTTCTTCTGCCTCTCCTTCCCTACTACATCAGCACCACTTGTTCAATTTCCCTCTTTCCCTGGACCAGCAGATAAAGCCACATTTCTTCCTGGCTAACTCCTCTTGCAGTCTCTTTTCCCCCTCTCCAGACACTGCCTCTAGTCTCGTCTGCTTCCCAAGCCTTCCACATTGCCTATTTGCTGAATGAATATCCACGGTAGAGCATTCCCTGGGATATCCCTGTTCCTCCCTGTACACCATACCTTCCCAGGGCAGAGGTTGGGTTTTGATCCTTTGGAGAAAAAAAATCTATAGGATTGCTCTGACACAGGCTCTGTAGGATGATCTAATCAATGCAGGAATGCTCATTTTGACAATGCAGAAGTAGCTCACATCTAAACTGTCAAGAACACTGGAAGGAAAAAAAAAATTCTATAAAACCAAAGAACCATACAGCAAGTTGTGATTTATTTTTTTTTTTAAAAGAAGAGGTCTCAATCTGAAGATACATCTTTTTTATTTAGTTAGTTAATTAGATGGTAAAGGTTAATACCAAAAAAGAATGGACGTAATTTCTCCTTTCCTATGAAAAATAGTCAAGGTTCTAATTCCTCCTAAACTGTTTTATCCCTTACCGTACTTTTTTGCTTTAGGTGAGTAAACATCATGTCACAAAACAACTCTACACTCTCAAATTCTCTGGGCTGAAAAATGGGTGTAATTTCCAGAGCAAAGGGAATATTTTATACTGCAGGAAGAGTGGCCATGGAGAGCTCACAGAGATGAGATCTGGTTGCAAGGCAGAGGGACTCTCAGCAGCAAGCTCTGTGGAGTTGCGAGAGAGGTGGTTTTATTCACGGAAAAGACTAGGGGGGTGAAAAGGGCTCGAATTGTATCTCTGCCTTTCTGGGTGAGAAGTCGTTTTACTTGTTGTTCCCAGTCACCGTGGTGATACTTACCTCCTCTGGAAAGCGCTCTACAGATGGAGAGAAGCATCATTGCTTAGAAGCTGTAAATTTCCAAACCTGCTCCTGTTCCAGTTCTCCGGCTCTCTGGGCGTGCTGGATGCTCTCTTCACATCTCCCACTCTCTGGATATGCTGCTGCAGACTGGGAAGCAAAGAGCATCTCTCATTCCCTATGTAAATCCATTGATGAAAACATAAAATGCATTGTGCTGCGAAAACTTGCTGAGCTTGTTTGAATAAATGCCAAGGATTAACAGCACGTAAATTCACCATTGATTTGACAACAATGATGTTATGTGCCCTAAACACTGATGGGATTTGTTCAGTGTTTAGGATGTGGGCTCTGAGGTGGAAAAAAGGGATTGCTAGTAATTTTTTAAGCCGCTTTGGCTGCACCAAGGCAGACTGTTGGTATTATATAAATTCTTTAGATAAAATAAATATCAGTCTTTGTATGAGGAGAGTGGATATTTTAACTTTTCCAGCATACAGCGGAATAGTAAATCTGATTGTGGATCACTATAAACCAGGAAATAAAAAATTGCCCCATCCGTCTAAAATAGGGAGGAAGGAGATGTTGGAGAGCAAAAAGAATCCCAAAAACCAGCAATAAAACAGAGCATTGTACCTTAACAACAGTGGGACAAAGATTTCTTTTTAGGTAGAAATGTCACCTCCACAACTTGTCCCCTCTTGTCCCCTCTGTGATCACTCTCTCCCTGGCTCCTGTGATCAGCAGCTTTGCAACCACGATCCCTGTGGGACAAAAACTGTTGCGAGGGAGAACCACCTGGAAGAAAACTTGTGGTACAGGGGTTGACCATTCGTTAAGCAAGAGTTGCAGAGGTGAGGGAAGGAAGACCTATGATGACTTACACCAAGACAGTCTTAGTTCCTGGCTCTTTAAGTCAAGCTGCTGGAGGGCAGGGGGTTGCTCACCTTCTCCCAGTTGGGCAACCGATGGCTCTTTGGGAGGCATGGGAATTTGCAGAGTTCTCTAGGGTCACGCTGATCTCTCTTTAAAAGAAAAGCAAGACAAGGTTTTGATTTTTTTTTTTTTTTAAATACACTTGCCGAAAGTTAGGCTCCTGGATCTATATTTAAACTTCTTAATACATGGCTTGATTTTCAAAGGTGCTCAGCATGCAGCAACCCTCCCACTAACTGCCTTCTTTCTTGCTATGAACTGTCCTCAAAGAGGGGTTTTCAAGTGTTCTCTTTGCTTTTAACAAGAAACACTTATTCATCTAATAAAAAAAGAATATAATATCTACCTTCTCTCTCATGTCAGCCCTCCCATTGCGTTAGCTCTGCAGCCCGAACCACAGTTAAACAAGGTGTGCAAATTGCACTGGTAACATGGCCTCGCCTCCTCCCATCCATTACAAAATTTAGCAAGGTATCAACAGCATTCAAAACTTGGCTGAAATCACTACTTTCGTGCTTTACATGGTATTTGGTGGGGGTTGAGGGCAGAGGAAAATGAGTTTAGCTGCAGTTAGAATCAGTTACTCCTTCCTCCATCAGCATCCTGGGCCAGACATGGTAGAAAGGTTTGGATCTGACCGTGGCACTGCCCAGAGTGGCATGCACTTGTTTGAAGAACAGCAGTCTTCTAAAGAAAGGTCTGTTCCCTTAAAAAGAAAGAAATAAGTGCTCATAACTGTTCATTTCTAGGGTGAGCTTTTAGTAAGTTTTTAGCAGCTTATGAGCCAAAACTGATAATGCTGGCTCCCTTGTGAGCCTGCCCTCTTAGCTTGTTTGCTTGCATACTGACTTCTATGGACTTCTTGCATCCTTTCCACAGCTAGGTCTATGTAAGATTAAGAAAAGCATGGTCATTTTTTCCCACTCACCAGCTCCCTCACACACCTTATGTAGTATTACCCATCACTGGAAGACTGGTAGGAAGAAAACTTGCAGCAAAATCTCATTATTACCTGCCCCAGCTCTGTGTGGCTGCCATGAACTCCTTTTCGTACCTTATAGAAATGTTACTCCAAAGGGAAAACCTAGTCTGATTAGCATGCTGCAACAATTTTATCATTGAATATTGACAGAGATTATTCACTTCCTTATATTGTCACTAAACAGCTTACATCTAAATGCAGAGGACCATCTAAATGAGTACAGTTCTACCTTTTTGGGTTGACAGGTCTATTCAAAAGAAAAAGTACTGGAACTCATTCCCATTTTCTGTAAGAGCTATCTGAAGAGTTGCATCCTCTGCAGAGACCGGTTAACTGGAAAGAACATGCAGATCAGAGCAGAGAGGTTGCCTTTCTTGGCTGCTGCAACACGGCAGCCGGAAAGAGTAATCCAAATTGTATTATCACTTCAGTATCGCATACCAACCCTCCTCAGTTACACCTCGCCAGTCACTGCTCCGCTTAAATACTTGGGGTTTTCTTCACATTGGGCTTGTATAGAGCTTGACATAGGGGTTGGAAACAGCTCTGGACTCACCTGGAAATCGGCAGGTGAGAGTCAGTCCCGGGAACAAATTAATAGCAGCTAAGTACAAGCACTTATATTTAGTGCTTGATCACTGATGTTTGCTTTACTCAGAAACATGATCTAGGATTTCTGCAGCTTGTCCTGGGCAACATCCTTTACTAAATGTCTCATGTGCTGGCAATTATGCATGATAGCTTTCGAAGGGATTCTTTCAAAAGTAAGCTAAACAGCAGATCCTACTGGAAAACCTTTTGAGTTGGACTCGCATTCTAAATTTGCAAGGAGGCTTTGGGAGAACTCACCTTTGGTGCATTGCTTCTGAGTGCGCTCGTGAGCATATGCACTAGTTTTTCTTCCTTTTATAGGAATGCCAGAAAATCTCACTGCTTTTGCTCAGTAAGTGATAATGATGCACAACTGCTGTGCATTCTGTGAGAAGTCCATGGTCCCTTGAACTGGTGCAAAGCGGTCGCTTTCTCCTCTCATACCTAATTCTTTATTTAATCCGGTGCCAGTGGAGTTCATTAGCTGCCATTTCCCTCTTTGCCATTTCCCTCTTGGCATTCCCAGGTACAGTTTCCTTCTGAAAGGAGACACAAATCACACTGAACGGGATTCATCTCACCAGCTCTGCTTGTCCAGAAGGAGGTTAGCATTAGAGTTGTCTCCCTGAAGGCGGCTGTCCAGGCTCCCTGGTTAGTCAGTTGAAATCTAGGCACTGCTGAAAGGTGTCTCATTTCAGCTTTCCTAGCCACCTATATTATCATGTGAGCCATCTGGAGGCATCTGTCTCCACAAACTGGACAGGGAGCCTGGACAACTCATTTGCACTGGACACCGAAGTTTTAAATCAGTTAGATGTGATGAGTTTCAGGAGACTTTTGCCCAGAGGCATGCAGACAGTGTGAAGTCTGTATCAGAAAAAACTTCTGTAAATGAAGTATTTTGCCCATAAAAGACAAAATATCTGCCAAAGGCAAAATGGATATGATTAATTCTAGGGAGAGCCATGAAAATGCTGGTCCAGAATCATAGAATCATCTAGGTTGGAAGGGACCTTTAAGATCATCTAATCCAAACATCAACCTAACTCTAATAAAAAAAAAAACCACCAACCCATCACTAAACCATGTTACTGAGCCCTATGTCAACCTGTCTTTTAACCACCTCCAGGGATGGTGCCTCCACCACTTCCCTGGGTTGCTGAGGGGAGATTTTCTTCTCTCCTGGGGCAAAGACCCAAACCTCATAGAGCTCTTGAAGAAAAATCTTGTTAGTGCTTTATAACTGCTTTCCCTTCGTTTTCTCAAGCAAAATGATAGATTTGGGACAATGGGACTGAATGGGGGCCAGGTCTGTCTGTCGTGTTTTTTTCCTCCATGTCTTGAGGAGGGATTGATCTCATTTTGGCACCTGATTTTAGAAAAGCTTTCATGCCTGAGAGTCATGGCCAGATCACAGGGCCTTTTCTTGCTGGAACTGGGTGAATTTGAACCTAAACTCTTGTCTGTCTTCTTAGTGGTCTCTACTGCCTTTTTGGGTGTTTTTCTGCTCAATTTTTTGCTTTCCATGAAGGGAAGCCTCTATAATGGGATCTTCCGCTTCCCACTTTTCATTGCCTGCCTCCACGCACTGCTTGGGGAGGGATCACGTGTGGGAGTCAAGGACTTTCCAAGACCATGTAGCACCTGTATGCCAGACAATGCTCAACTGAATGCCATTTTGCCTCAACTCTTTTCTGAATTTAGCTCCTCTGGCCCGGATTGATCCCATTTCTCCCAAAGCACTGATGCCAGGATCTTGGCCGTCCTCAGTTTCTTTCGTCCCTGGCAGCAGCAGAGGATGATTCAGCCCCTCAGCTTTGAAGTGCCTTTTGGAGGTGCCTTCTCCTCCCTCTCCCTCACTCCCTGCTGACTGCGAAAGGTGCTGAGACGCACAACAATCCTGATGTAGGTGCTTCTGCTGTCCTGAAGGTCCTTAGGATGCAGCTGACTCCAGTGGAAATGGGGTTTCAGCTGTCGCCACAGCCTCGTGCTGAGCCTTGCTGTGGAGTTGGGCAGCCTCACCGACCATTTGCCACCCAGCTGCCTCCACTCTCTGGCAGAGCTTGCTGCTCCCACAGTGGGCTGTCCATGTGCCTCTTCCCTGGTCCGCCCAGGATGGCAGATGACCCCTTAAAGGCAGCTTTAAGTGAAACAGAAATGGAAAACAGCCGTAACCAGAAATGCATGTTAAGCAGGATCGGTGTCGTGACACTGGGAGATAAATGAATCTCCCACAACATTCCTAAACAAAAATGAAGGCATTCTCAAGAGCAGCTTTGGGACTGCTGTTACAGTCGGTGACCAAAGTTATTTTTCTGTCTTTCTTTTGGCAAAATATTTGCTTGTTAAAAGTTTCTGTTTTGTCAAACTCATGTTCATGCTCTGCATCATGCGTTCGTCCTGCTTCCCTGCCAACCCTGTCAGGATTCCCACGCCAGGGCTGCCAGGCCCCTCTCAGGTGGCGGATACACTTTATAGTGTCACGAAAAAAGTTCCCTTTCTTCAACCCAAATCAAACCCTTTCTTCTTGCTTGGAAAAAAGCTGCCTTATTTATTTGGAAGAGACTTTGTGTCTCCGTTTCAAGGAGGGGCAGAAACAGAAGCAAAGTAACGAAAAGCCAAGGGCGGGTTACAAAGACCCACAGAGGAGACCTAATTCACAAGCATCCTTGAGACGCCCACCTGGGTGTCCCGTTTAGCCTGCTTCATCCCGTAGAGGACCTGCTAGTACCCCTGGGCACGGGCGCCCCGTGTCTCACAGCCTGCTGCCTGGCATCATCCCTCCGGCAGATCTGGCACCGATTCCAACCAGACTGTCGTTTCCAGGTCAGTCCCGCATTTCTGCTGACCACGTTGCCTCCATCATGAGATCATGTCTTTCCAGAGAAATCCCGCTAATGCCTTCATTCTGCAAGACCGGTATATATAGGGGGAGCTTCCCTGGGGCTGCACTGCGCAGTCCAGCCAAGGCATCTCTGTCTCCCCTCGCAGCCACAGGTCGCAGCAGCAGCAAGCATGGACATTACCATCCAGCACCCCTGGTTCAAGCGTGCTCTGGGACCCCTCATTCCAAGCCGTTTGTTCGACCAGTTTTTCGGAGAGGGTCTCTTCGAGTACGATCTCCTGCCTTTGTTCTCTTCCACTATCAGCCCCTACTACAGGCAGTCCCTCTTCCGCAGTGTGCTGGAGTCGGGCATTTCAGAGGTAAGGGCCCTTCAGCTTCTTCTTCTCCTTTTCCTTCTTTTCCTTCTTTATGCCTCCCCTCCACTCTCCTCAACCTGCGGCTAGCCGGTGGGGTTTGGTGGCTGTAGCCCTGTGTTGGGGTATGAAGGGATGAGGAGGACCTCTTGGGCATGGAGGGAAACCCTTGCTGGGCAGAAGGCTTCCCGTCAAGAATCGGAAACTGTTTGGGCTCCTGATGGTTGTTTCCGACATGTAAAAGGCTGCTTTTCCTGCCCTGGCTCCCGCCGGCCATATGGTGAGGGAAGAGCCAGGCTGCTCCCAAAGTAAGTGCCCGCAAGGGCAGCTCAGTGTGGGAGAGGACCCTGGCGAGGGGTAGCTTCTTCCGGCCTCCTTCTCCACCTCAGGAGCCCAGTGGTTTTTGCAAGCCCACACTGGAGGACCCAGGAGCAATTCTTGGAAGGCAGAGTGTTAGAAGGAGCGTGTAGCCATGGGGGGTCTCGTCTGAAGCTCAGGGACCGGTGCTTTTCCTAGCCCTCTCCTACTGGCTTCCTCCCAGAGCTAAGACCACAAGGAAACTATAAATCACTGAACGAACTAAATGTATGCTATCAGAGAACATTACACTAGTTTCCATCCCCTTTTACTGCTGAGCACAAATGCCCGGTGCATCTGCCAGATCGCTGAGTGCAAAGGGGTCCCCAACGCAAGAATAGCGGCGAGAAGTGATGCCTCTCCCTGGAGCAGTAGCAATGGCGCAGATGCCTACTGCAGCCTCCCAGTGTCCCTGGGTCCCTGCAATGGGAAAGGAAGTTCCCCGATGATGCCTGTAGTGACAGGAGGGAATACCGTGCCGTGCCAGACCACTCCTTCTCTGGCTTTTAAGCTGCTGTGACACTGGCACCACCTCCCTGCTTAGAGCTCGGGTCTTACTGTCTAACAATGTTTGTTTCAGGTGAGGTCTGACCGGGACAAGTTTACAATCATGCTGGATGTAAAACACTTCTCTCCCGAAGACCTGAGTGTGAAGATTATCGATGACTTTGTGGAAATCCATGGCAAGCACAGTGAAAGACAGGTAAGTAGAAGTGATGGTGAAGCAACTGGGGGGGTTGAGCTCCATTTTCTTTCTTTCCAACAGTCCTCAGCTGAAGGAAAAAAAAAAATATCAGAAGAAGGAGTTATTTATCAATTGTCATTATTGGCATGGCCTATTCCCTTAAGAGCCCCAACCTGATATCTGACAATAACAAGCTAATCCACTCCTCTTTTGTTTATTTTCAATCAACATCTTCCATAACCATCAGATGATGATGTCCATTGTTCACTAATAACACTGGACCAGACAAAGAACATCATCTGGTGCTACTGAAGCATGGCTGAGTTTTCATAAGCCAGAATTGTTAGTAAAAACAGAGTTTTCGTATGCTGATCTGGGAGAGAAAAGCAAGAGCAAACAGAACAAAAGAAAAACAACCGAGTGCCTCAGGCTTGGAAACTTTTAACACATATGTCATGGAAATATCTGTGGGGGTCGAAAAGTGAATTATACCAGCAGGGGTTTAATTCTTTTCATACACTTTTTTGGCCAGACAAAGCTCTAGCCTGGAAACAGTATGTATTTTTTAATATAGATATTTTTTCCAGAGGAAGACAGCAGCCGTTTTTACAGCTGACTTAAAGAAAAAATTACATTTCTCATTCTTTTGGCCAAAAAAAAAGAGGAGACCAGAACTGTGTACTTTGGCTGACACAGCGTTGCTTCCTAGTAAGGAAATACATGGGCAGACACACACGCATTGCTTTTACCTTCGCAGAACCCCAGGCTTTCTCTCCAAGCATCCTTTGAAATCGGAGGCCACAGCAGAGCCCCCGTCCAGATCAGATCCCAATCTATAATACGGCCAAAATCACACCCTGCTACTCTGCTCCGCTCTTGCAGCTTCAGGGGCATCACGTGGGGACACTTGCCCCAACAAACCTGTTAAATAGGATAAAAAGCAGAGATGTACTCGGTGTTACTGGCAGTACAGCGTCATGATAAGCCAGGGTGAGCATGGACCCACCTCTGACGGAGCCATGGGATGGGATGGAGGGAGGCACGGCATGATGCCAGGGAGTTTCTGATGGGCCTTCCTTTCCCCACTGCCTCTCAGGATGACCACGGCTACATCTCCCGTGAATTTCACCGCCGGTACCGCCTGCCCGCCAACGTGGACCAGGCTGCCATCACCTGCTCCCTGTCCAACGACGGCATGCTGACCTTCTCGGGCCCCAAGGTCCCCACCAACATGGACGCCAGCCACAGCGAGAGGCCCATCCCCGTGTCCCGGGAGGAGAAGCCCACCTCCGCCCCTTCCTCCTAAGCCCGCCTGCCACTGCGGTACACAGGCTGCCACCGTCTGCAGGTCTCATTCCCAGAGCCATTGCAGAGATATCAGTGAATATCTAGAGGGGTTTATTTTGTTGGTTTCCCCCCTACCCTTTCCCTCCCTTTGTTTCTTTTGGTTATTTTTTTTTTTGGTCCCCTTTCCCTTGGATGGGCCGAGGGGCTGGGTGAGCAGCTGGTGGACTTTGAAGAGCTGTGCTGTGGGGGTGGCATGGATGGCACGTGCTGCCACGCTGTTGTACTTGCTGACAGGGTCTTCGTCCGGTGCTGTAGTCCATAACCACCACCAGGTAGGAGGGAGTGCAACGAGTTCACGCTGGCTCCTGGTGCTCCGAGTCTTGAGGCGAGGCTTGGAGCAGGGCAAAAGCCCTGCAGACTTGCTCTACCCCACGCAGAGTTTAAAAAAAAAAATAATAAAAGCAACAGAGCCAAGCCCCACACCGGAGATCCTGCGTACATGCAATGAGCGTGCCACGGGTTCCTCGCAACCGCAGGAGAAATAATAACAACATCTTACCTTCGGGGGTTGCAACCTGTTTTGTTTTTTTTTTTTTTTCCAGCAGCAAAGTGTTTAAGTCTATCTGTTCACACCACTACCCTGTCACTTCCCTTAGGGACAACTGACACGAGGACAAGCACGTCTTTCCACTGTCTTAGTAGGCCCTCAGGGGAGAGAGGGGGTGGCTCGCGGCTGTGCAGAGGCTTCACATCCCCAGCCAGGTCTCCCCAACCCATGTGTAACACCCCGTCTCCCTTCCTCTCGCTGTAATTCTAGGGTAGCTCCACCTCTTCCACTGGTATCTGGCACTCCACCTAAGACGACGGTCAGTGGCGGTCAATAAAGAGATATAGGAAACACGCAATTGGCTTTGGGGGTTTCGTTTGTTCCTTTCTAAGGCTTTTGAAGTCGAAAGGTTAAACGCGGTGCCGAACGCAGCTTGGAGGAAGAGCTTTCCACCGCTGGGAGTACACTTTGCGATGGTGGCTTGCCCTTTGGTTCATGTTCCTGTCATCCTTCATGCAAGCAAAACAAAAGGATCAAACAAAGAACAAAATTCAACAACCATGCCATTTCTTAGGGTTGTTGCGTCAGTAAAGATGGCAACGCAGACCTCATTTGCGTGATATGATGTGAAGGGTTTTATCCGAAATGAATGATTAAAGCTGTTTGATGGCAGAGTGGGTAGGGCGTAGGTACTAGCTCCCCCTGCCATTGCCACACATGAAATCCATGGCTCCCAGGCCTGCAGAGGTGTGAGCGCGCTCAAGACTGAACGTTTAGCACTCATGCTTGACTCAAATAGCTTTCCACACACAGATGGATGTGGGAGGTGTCCCTGCCTAGGGCAGGGGGGTTGGAACTCAATGACCTTTAAGGTCCCTTCCAACTCTAACCATTCTATGATTCTGTGGAGATCCAGGGTGTTTAGGAAAAGCATAGCATCACTGATAACCCCATATCCCCATAATTAATCCCATAGGTAAAATCAGTTCAGACAGTAAGTGTTTTTCCTCTTGGTAAAGATCTTCACATCCAAGACCTGCAACATGAAGTGGAGCTTTTGAGATCCACCTTGGCTCCTAAGGTCACTGCTTCCCCAGGAGCAAACAAGTTTGTCTCAATTGGCATGTTTCTGGGTGCTCTCAGATCACGCCTACAAAACAAGGCAGGGCAACAACAAAACAAGCGCATCCTTTCCAGGAAAGAGCACAGGTCCATGCCCTCATTGGGAGGTGAGGACACCTGGAGAAAGAGTGTTTGCTCTGCCAAAGAGACGAACCCACCAACCTTCTCCCCTTTGCTGCTGGTTAGCTGTGAAAAAGAGAGAAAATATATGCAGGGGTTTTAGTTTTGTTTTTTTTTTCTCATGGCATGGTTTAAATATTAATATGAGCCATAAACAAAGAAGCTCTAGGCCTTTTAAAATTAAAAGGCACTTTCTTCCACCACATCTAGGCCAAACCCCAGAGGGCCAGGAGCAAGTACATCACCCCTTATCTGGGGAAAGTAATGTGCCCTGGGGCTCAGCCCTGACCCCTGCCTGAACCCCCCGAGGCCAAGGGTGCTGGGAGCATTATTGGGACCCATATCACAGCAACGGTGGCAGAGCCCACCAGGAACAGGGTGGCCAGAGGACAGCCAGGAAGAGCGGCACGGCTGCAGGAGGGGGGAAGCACCGCAGAAGCAGGGGCGAGAGGGAAGGGAAGGAGATTACTGTCTGGTAATTAGAAAGCGAGGAATCCCCTCAGCACCTGACACTATTTTAAACCGTTTTTTTTTTTACTGAGATTAATTATGGGGCAATCCCAAAGCTATCTACCAAAAAAAAATGTGCAGCCTGTTGCGTTTTCACCTGCAGGGAAAAGGTGTGAATAAGCGCGTTTGGGGAAATGGCAATTTTGTACCAGGAGGGAGCCATTACTATGGCAGGGAAAGGGCATTTTTACAGCAGCTGCCTCTCACTGCTTTGCCTGATGCTAACAGCCCCTGGCCTCCGCTCCTGTCCCCTCGGAGGCATGTCCCAGGTGGAGCCATGGTGCCTCCCCACTGTGCGCTGACATCTCTCACCTTCCTGACACAAACTCGGCTGTGAGAAAAAAAAAAACCCCAAACCCAGCCCCAAACGTTTAGCCCCCATTCAAACCTCTCAGAGGTGTAAAAATAGGGAAATATATTTTGAGCGTAATCTGTGTGCAGACATTACCTGCAGGTGTTTGAGCAGTGTGTCTGTCTGTCTGTCCCATTAAATGACATTTGAACCATTTTCGGGCCCCTTTTTCTGTCTGGATGGCAGAAAGCGAAAGTGTTGATGATAGGAAATCCAGGCAGGTTTGGGGCAAGCCAGCAGCCGTGCAGGGGGGGCAGCAGCTCTGGTGCTGCAATACAGCGGGTACCAAAGGACCCGTGCAGCCCCTCGCTTTTGGGTCAAATCCTGGGGACACTAGACCTCGACTGTCTTGCTGCTCTGGGAAGGCCTGATTTTAAAGCCCTCTGCAATCCATCAGCTAATTAAAAACATGCACGGCTGCTAAAAGCCTCTGTGCAGGGACGTGCAGGGTGGCTGGTGGTGTTTCTTGTAGGAGGGGGGATGTGTCACTGAAAGCTCCCCTGACTGTCCTCAAGCCCAGAGCTCTTCTGGCTCCAAGGGGTTTGCTGGTCCACAGAAGAGCTTGAGCATGGGCAACAACACCTCCTTGCTCACCAGTGTCTATGTGTCACTCAAAATATTTCACATTTTTCACCCCAAAGTCTTCCCAGACACATCACTCTGGGGTACTCCTCATCCTCCTCTTCTGTGCGCTTGATACTGCAAAAATTAGTTTCCCTTTCCTGAGATTAACTTTCATTTAAAGAAAGTCTTGTCATTCATAACCTATGATCACGGTTTCAAGAGGGAGCTTCATCACAGCTTTCTGCACAAATTCACTTGTTAATAAGGTGTTCCTAATACTCTTCAAGGATTAACAAAATTTCTTGGAAGCTTCTTGGTTAGAAATTCAGTGGATGGTTTTATCAAGGAGGGAAAAGCAGTGGAGAACCCTACCCACAGGGCAACAATGGCGCCTTCCAGTGTCTGGGAAGTTTGGTGTAGGGTGGCTTGTAACCGGGGGTTCTGTTTCCACTCAGAGTGCTAACCTGCCTGCCTACAGCAAAACAGAAACGACTTTAGCTTCCCCTCCAGAGAAATTGTTAAAGGGTCCTGAGGGGGAAGCATCAGACAGTGGTCCAGGGGCATGCATCCCCCTCTGAGCAACTCGCCCTCCTCCCACAGGCCCCAGTGACCCAGTGGTGGTGGCAGCGACGTGGGAGACAGCAGCAGCTCCTGGTGCAGTACCTGCCCTCTCCCCTCCTTGGGCGCTGCTTGGGCAGGGTATGTCACCTCTGCCAGGATCCCATTTTCTCCAAGAAAAAGCTGGGAACAAGGGCTGGCAGGATCCAATCTGAAGGCCTCCAGCCAGGAAGCTGTCCCTGAGCATCTTAGGCCAGAGCTCTCAACCTTGTCACCCCTCTTGGCAGGGTAATAAGGAGGACCCTCCTCATCCTTTGTAGGAGAAGGCACACAGAGTTCCCACAGCCTTCTGTGCAAGGGCTCGCGCAATCAGCAGATTGCTGAGATTTGACTCCCCCCTCTCGCCCCCGCTTTATCTAATTGCTTTGGACTTCTGTCCCCTGGCTTCTGGCAGAAGGACAGCCCGGGAGAGAGGGAGGGGTTTCCCGGCAAAGCCATGTCCCCACAGGGTGGCAGCCTTTCCTGCGCTCTGGCAGGGCTCCCTTTGCCCCGTGTTTCAGCATCTCCCCAGGGAGACAGAAACCCGGGGCACAAGGCTAGCAGGCACATGGACCCAACGGGGGTTGCACAACTCTGGCATTTCTTGGTTTCTGATTAATTTGCAAGTTACGTAAAGCTCAGGAGTAGAATAAAAATATGAAAGTTTACCAGCATTTTTCTTTTTTTTTTTTTTTTTCTCTTTAAAGCAAATTCTGTTGCATGCAGCCATTATAACCTTTCATCTCCTTGGCATCGTCATCAACACTTGGGCTCTGCCACATAGGTCTCTATCATCTGAGGTTAAAAAAGCAGTAACTGTCCCCATTGGCAGCAAAAAAGGGCTCCAAATACACCCCAGAATCCCCCAGTATTCTCTCAAAAGCATGTAAGACTGATACACTGGGCACAGCTCTGCGGTTTATTGCTGCTGTGTCAGGCACGTAAATTTGGGAAACACAGCCAGAAGAGACTGCGATGATGTGGATTCTGCCCCGCCGAACCTGGACTTCGTCCCTCTGGCGTGACCTGTGGTCAGGATTGGCTCGAAAAACCACCAGCTCACGTGAGAAGAGCAGGTAATTACCGAGTCCCTCCTTTCCCAGCTCCCGATCCAGCTGCAGGGCTTTTCCCAGGGGAAGTGCAGTCGGGTTCGTGCACGAGCCCACGCAGCAGGACTGGAGCCAGGTTACGTGGCTGGTGCCTAGCTTGCAATTAACTGGCACTTTAATGGAAAAATGTGAGGTTGGAACATGGCAGAGATGTTCATGGCATTATCTTAGAGTGCAGCACAAGCCGGGTAAAAATGAAATCTCAGTCGGAGATGCTAAGGAAAGATGATGGCGTGCTGTAACTCACCAAAACTCAGGAGACTTGCCCCCAACCCAAAGGCCATCCTCCAGTTGCCTTGTAGAGACCTACCACAAACCATGAAGGCCCTGAACTCTTCAGAAAATCATCCCTCTACTCCAGAAAGGTGGGATCAGCCTGGCCTGGAGGAGCTGCCCTCCCTCACTAGAGGCGCTGACATCTGGGCAGGGGCTCAGCAAAACCCTGCGCTGCTGGGGAAATCCCTGCCAGCCACTACACATCATCATGTGGCTCTGCCTGATATCCTGCCCATCTTGCCCTTTCGCAGCTCAAGTTTGCCCAGGCTGCTGTGGGGACAGGGTGCCAGCAGGTGCTGCCACCACGGCTACTGTGCTGAGCTGTAAATCATGGGGTTGCCACTGTGGGAGGGGGCAGGGTCAGGGGGACACACCACCCACCAGCTCAGGGTGGCTGGGAGAGCTGTCGGCCACTGCCTACAGATGTCTGGCACACCCAGCAGGGCATCTGCCACCTCCAGCATGCTGCAGAGCACACAGCTATAGATGTATCTCCTTGGCCAGGCAAGGAGAGGACGGGGGCTTTAGCACAGGAGCTCTTTGAAATCCTGACACAAAAGAGCAGTGCTTCCTGCTGTGCCCGTTGCCTGCTCTCTAACCACAGCATGCAAAGAGGTGATCTACCCAAACCACAGTGACATTAATTGAGTGGTCCAAGGACCACCAGCCAGTACATGTCAATCGGCTGCTTTGGGGCCGGGTGAGAGACACAGCTGCCCCTGGGGTATAAGCAGAGGCTGATCAGCAAGGCCCTGGGGGACCAGTGCAGGGACTCTCCTCCTTGAAGCGCTCTCTGCTTCCAGAGTGCGCTGCCATAGCTTGCTGGAGCTATTTTGGGATGGTTCCTTGGTCTGTGTGAGGGTCCAGAGGTAGGGAAGCCCTGTGCGGAGTCAGTTCAGCATGAGACCTCTCGAAGACATGGACCTAGACAGCATGCCATTGCGTGGGGTGGACTGGTAGATCCCAGGGAAACCAACAACCCAGCTGGCAGTCAGGTCTCTGTTGAGAAAAAGGGAATTTCCATGCTCTGCTTGCAGTGCTTTCTCTGTGAGCTTTTCATAGTTGGGTGATCATTTCATTAGCCTCCTGTCAGGGGGAAAGGCACACAGCTTATATCAGACTCTCTGCTCTGCCTTTAAAGACGTCGGTGTAGTAAGTTATAGTTACCCGAACACAAGTTATTTCAGCATACACAAACCCATGCACAGCTGGCAGAATATTTGCACCTATTTTATTGCAGAATATTTTATTTCCTTGCCTTAAATGCTGTGCTCAGAGATGCCGTACCAAAGGACTTTTACATACTCAACCAACCATTCCAGCTTTCTTTCAAACAAGCGGCGCTGGCCTTGCATCTCGGTCCTTCCTCGGCGGGCTGATGCTCTCCTTCCTTGCCTGCCCGGTACCAGCGGCTCCGCTCCGGGCAGGTCCCGGCGGGGAGGCCGGTACCCAGCTCCGCTCGGCTCCGCTCAGCGACGGCTGCGGGGTCGCCGGGAGGTGGCAGCAGCCCATCGTCTTTGGGACTGAGTGGCCTCCCCTGCTTGGAAGGAAACACCCAACCGAAAGGTCACGCTTGGTATTTTTCTGAAGCGTCTCCTATATGTTCCTCCAGAGATTGTTTTTTTTTTCTTCTTTTTTTTTCTTTTTCTTTGTTTCCCCCCAGCAGTTCTTTTTTCAGTTTTCTTTTGCCTTTTTTTCTTTGACAATGTGCTCCAAAGGAAGCGGAGCAGCACCATTGTCCGCACTGTCTCGGTTTTCCACCCACTCAGGCTGATGTCAGCCCCTCGCCCCAGGACTTAATGCAGTACTGTCTCCCCTCCAAATTGCTGATTGCAACGTCGGGTGGTTTTTTTTTGTTTTTGTTTTGTTTTTTTTTTTTCCACTGGAGAGGTTGCTTAGAGCCGAAGCCTCTCTCCCACCTTTGACATGCTGAGCTGTGCCAGTGCCCAGAGGATGAGGTGTGCCGGGTCACCCTGCCACTAAGCCACTGGGGTGGAAACAATGGGAAGCTGGGAGGGGAGATGCCCCCCAAACTGTTTTGCTCTCCCCACGTGCAGGCCATTGCCATGCAGGAAGCTCTGGTACAAAGGGGTCTCTTTTTGTCCACCCTTATCCCTTGCATGATCCTGGGGTCTCATACCAGAGCGCCATTTGGCTCCGATGCTGTTTATATTAAGATAACTCACCCAGGAGTCTGTCACCAGAGCTCAGAGGTGAGCTATAAAGAACTTTGAAAGAAGGCTGCTTCATAGTTTTTGGTGCTGACTAAGGAAGGTCTGGGGCTTAATTTCCTGCTTCTTTTGTTGTTGTTTGTTTTTACTTAAGGAGAAATATTTGGGTTGTCTAGCCTTGTCTCCGCTGGTTTTGCTGGAAGGCTCCTTGGACGTTTCAGAGGATTTGTATGTTGAACTGTCTCACACTGTAAACAAAGCGTGTCAAATCCATCCCAAAGATGCTGATTTTCCAAAGCATTCATTAAGAGCCTGACCTTTCTTTTCCAACAATTTATGAACAACTCCCAAACAGTCCACAAAACAGTAATGCAAAATGTCTGACTTATTTATTTGCTTCAGCTGGCCATAGGGGTAAGAAAAGCTATACATAGCTTTGTTTCAATCTCTGGATATGTCATTATTTCCCTTGTAAAGTTCACGACTCCAGAATATATGACCCTGTTCATGGGACTGAAGCCAGGAAGCCCAACAGGCTCATTCTGCCTCTGTAACATTTTAGCTTCTCCTGATGATTTCTGCTTCTCATTGATTTTCAACGTCAGCTCAAAGGCTCACCTGAATTTAATGCAAAACAAATACCCTGTCGCATCTACACAGAGAAAATGGAATACAATGAAGTTAATTAGCAATGGCAGGGTGATGCAACAGAGTCTGGGAAAGGATTTTGTAAAAACAAGTGATTGTTCACCGTTTTTTGCTAGGCAGTAGTTTCTCTAGCAGTACCCACTAGAGGTGACTGGCAGCTTGCTAGGCTGGCTTTTCTCTTCCAGGCGCTACTAATGCCCTAACATTTTAACTTACTAAGAAAGGGAGCATGGAATAAGTGAGATATGGACTGGGATGCATGGAAGATCCAAACAAGAAATCGTGCCGATGGATGAACCCATGAAGTTGGTTATAATGAAGATTTCCATCTTCCTCAGAAAAGGCAGCCCAGCCACACTCCACCTTCTCTCCTGGGGAGCAGACAGATAACTCAGAGACAAAGTCTCCAGCTAAAGTATAGATCAACGTGTTTATGGATCAGTAACACAAACTTAAAAAAAAAAAAAAAATACATGACACAGGCTATATGCATTTTTCATCTGGTTTCTACTTTGATAAGATAAAGTGCAGGAGTCACCTTAGCATCTGAAATACTTGTAAACGCTCTCCAGCAGAGTATAACAGAAATCAACGTGCCATCGTTGTGCAGCTGGACTGTACTGCTCTCCCTCCCTGCAGCTGATGCTCGGAGTCTGCCACTGATGAGGGCTTAACTGTCATTTAAGATTCTCATTCAAATTCGTGCCTGGCAAATCACAGAAGGTAGCCTTGTCCTGTAATGCAATCATTTAAGCGAGAGATTTAAAAAAAAAAAAAAACCCAAACCAAAAAAACAAGACAGCAGAGTCTGACAGCATTTTACCTGTAAATGTAAAAGCCAGCATGAATGGAAGGAAAAAATGTATATCCATAGCATTTGTGGCTTCATATGCGCAGGCCTTTCATCGCCAGCTGTTGCTGGAGGGGTTTGTACACAGGGATGCTTCGGCAAGAGGGAGTCAGTCCGAGGTGAGCAGTCACTATGGTGAAAACCCTTTTCCCTCTGACTCCCACAGTGCTTGGGGCACAGAGGAGCTACTCACTGCGTGTTTGCACCACAGAATGATGTCCCCCAATAAATCAGGCGTGAATTCACGTTTCTCAAGCGTCTGAGATGAAATGCTCTCTTTACCTTGGAAGACAACCAGATGCTGAGGTCTCCAGCATATTTTGCTGTAGCTGCGATGTCTCAGGACACGGCCAGGTCAAAGATTTGTAGACAGAGGGAATATTTTTCATTATATCTGCTAGCAGAGCCGGAAAAATTAGAGGGGGTTTTAAGCACCAAAGCCAGCCTACAAGTCAGTGAGGGCTTTGAGAGATGAGCCTTGACCATGGTTGTTATGGTGGGTTAGACATGACTCCTTTCCAACTGCTGTGCCCTCCAGTCTGCAATGCTTGTCTCTGCAAAGGACAGGGTGGCACACAGGGGGCCAGTGGCAGCAGCAAGATTTGCTACATCAGCTGCCAAAATTTTCCTGTGCAATGCCTACGCTGCAGCCCTTCCAGGGGTCCACAGGCACTGTCAGCACTCAGGTAACACAAGGTGTCTGCCATTAAATGGAAGCAGGATTAGGAGACCGTGCAACAGCAGCAAAAATTTGGTTTAATCTCTAGCTCACTTCTCTGATAGAACTTAAGGAAAGAGAAGATGAAAGTCTGGAGAATACAGAGGGGAAAAGAGATCAGTATGACTTCTGCATTACTTCTTATTATAAGTGTGAAAATTACGTCTAATTTTTTACATTAAAAAGTGTTCTGTAGATATGCAATATACGGGTGCTGGAGAGAAAACTCTTCACGTACATGGGGTTGCCTTAAGCCTGGAAGCGCCGGGTACAGAAACTGCTTCTGCTCAGGTGGCTCCATGCAGAGAGATTACAGGAGCTCAGGCAGCTGCACAAGCCCTGCGTGGGCAGAGTCGAGATGGAGAGAGGTAATTATTGAGCCCCCCAACAGTAGGGACCAAAGCTTAAGCGTGATAAGTTTTAGGAAGCCAGTGGAGACACAGAAGAGGAGTTGCATGAGCAAGCACATGGGCAGGAAGAGGGCTCCTGGCATCTTCTTTTACAGGATGAGTCTGCGAGTTAGCTCTTGCCAAGGGTATCCAGTGCCCAGGAAGATGGGGAACAGCTGTTTGGTTACCAGCACCCAGGAGGATATTAAGGAAAAAGATGAACTGAGCTGAAGTTCCTCCATTAGCTTAATTAGCACCAACGGGGCCCCGACATCAATGCCAGCTGGCGATGCTTGCAGGGGTTTGCAATGCCCTCGTGAGCCAGGCACATCTGTGTCTGGAGGGTGGCTTTCCTAGGATTTTGGACCAGGTGGGTGAGTGCCCCTGGAAAAAGTGTGAGTGTTGTTACTCTCATTATAGTCAGCTTTTTGGTAGCACCTGTTTATACAGGGTGGACAAAATTTCAGACGGGTCCTGGTGGGGAGAAAAAGCTCCTGAGGAAAGTCCCTGTAGCTAGCAATTCAGAGACTCCCTGGGAAGCCCCAAACTATTCCCTGCATGAGGCAGTTGAGAAGAGGCCTCATGGGAGAAGACAAAAGTTGTGCATAGGTGGAAAGCCCCCTAACCACTCCAAGGGAAGGGCCCAGGGCCTGACTTCGGGCTGGGTTTGTAGATGAGGCTACAGCGATGCTACCTAGGGGCATTAGCTGGGCCCCTGCAGAGAACCAAGAGCACCAAGAGAGGGTACAGCCACTATTTTTACTATTACGTTCTACGTGCTCCACAGCAAAGTACCAACTTTCACTGCTCCAGAGAAACTCGGGGGTTTTTTTACTGTGTTCCCTTTGAACTTTCCTTCTGGCCAGTGTCTTCCCCCTAAAGGCCACTGCCTTTTGATCCATCCACCGGTCCCTACTACTGCCCAGCACCCAAATTGGTACAGCCTCACTCCAGCTCTCACTCTGCCTCCGCATCACCTCTCTTCTGCAGCCAGCTTCCAGCTGGCCTCCAGTGGCTTGCTTCTGCTCACCTGGCGGCATTAATTCCTGATGTTGTACCCCTGGGGCAGCTCCTCTGCAGGACGAATTTGGCAGCAGTGCTTTCCAAAGGCTAGAGCCTTTCCTTCTGAGCTGGGAAGGAGAGATGGCAAGCAAGGAACAGATGCATCTGGTGTGCATAATGGAAGGCACTGATCTGTACGTTGTACACATGCAGTGGGAATGCCAAAGAAGTGATAGAGATAGCTTGCATATGCCTACATGTATACACAATGCATTTCCACTCCACTGCATTGGTAGCAACTAGAGTTGCATCTCCAGGGGAAACCCATGGTCTTGCAGCCCCTCTTGCCCATGAAGAACTCAGATTCTCCCCACACATGACCGCTTTGTGCCTATGCAGCAGATCACTCATAAATCGCTGCCAGGTCCAGGAGGCAAGGCTAGCTGTAGCCATGTATCTGCCCTTGTGCAGAGCCCTGGCCAGGCCCAGTCCTTGCCATGTCTCTGCAGGTCCCCAGAGCACTTCTGTCAGACCAAAGCTCACACAAAAAGCCTGACTGCTAGTGCAGCCAAGGCTCCAGCTGCCTGTGAGTGCTCCAAGGGTTCATGGTGTACCCATGGTGGGACCATACCTGCCATACCTGCCAGGACAGGGACACCGCAGTGCAGACTAGGCTGTAGGACACCATACGGAAAGTGGAAAACCTTCCCTCCAGAAACATATGGGGTAGTGGTGTACAGGAGCCATGGAAAATAGGAGGATGGTGAATAGCAACTGGCCTCATGTTAATCCCCACTGAATCAAGGCAAGAAAATAACCCTGGAGACAGTGTGGTTTATTAAAGCCTCTAATATGGAAGAAATACGTTCAGGTTGCAACTGGAAACCGAGAAACACGTCCCCTCTAGGAGGAGGAGAGACTGATCTGGTGATTTTTTAGAGGGCCATTTTGATATGCCTGTCAGACTAAAATTGTACTTGCCATTAACCATACAAGGCATCTGGCTCTTCCTTTTTCTTTCATCTTTGAGACAGTATCTCTCTCTCAAAACAATAAGCAGTTTCCCACACACATCCCCCATTTCTTTCCCCTCACCAAGTCACTGGGCTCAGCCGGTTCTCAGGATGCGTCCCTGCAGACTGCTGAAGAGCGACAAAGCCGTATCGTTTTTCAGCTGAGGAAAGAGCAAAGACTGCGACTTCACCAGTGCCGGACTGCTGACATTAATCAAACTATCACTTTACCCTCGTTCGTGTGGACACAGTGACACCACCGCTCCGGGATGACTGTGGGAACCAGCGGGCACGAACAATTCAACTAAGCCCTGCAAAATGCCAGGGCCTCTATTCAGAGCTTCCCCTTTTCAGCTAAAATCCGCTGCTGAAAATAACCCCTTCCTTCCAAAGGATGGCCCTGTTTGAGTACTTGGTGTGCCCATGGTGCATGACAAGGGGGTTATTTATTGCCACCATGCCGAGAATAGAAATTTATAGGGAAAGGGAGGGTGGCAAAGCCTATTCCTGAGTGAGCCAGGACTTTTTAACACCTGTTACTGAGGTAGCCGTTGTGCACGCACGCACCAGAATGTCTGGAGTCATCAAGGTCTTCTGTAACATTTCCAAGCAATGTCCTTCCCAAGCCCACAAACTTACCGGCTGCCAGTGACACGCTGGCTGGTGTTCAGCGCTCCCCTTGCACCCTGGTTGTACATTTACTCTGCTTGCAGTTTGTTCTTGCTTGGCAACAAAACTCCCCCATGCTTAGAGGAGGCCAGCAGTAACGTGAGATTTCCCTCGCTTGTCCTTTAAGAATCAGAGCCACAGGCAAAAATCAGAAGGTAGTTGCACGTCAGTAGGTAAACTAGAGGCTGCCAAGCTGCTGACCTACCTGTCCTACAGATGCACTTAGTAACATCGGTGGGGAAGTGACCACCTGAGTCTCCCCATCCAGTCCCTTACTGTTACGAGCAACCACACAGAAGGCTGTCCTGCCCACCAGGGTTCACAGAACATTTTCTTCCCATGCCTCAATGCACCCTAGACCACAAAGCACTTCCTGACCATCCTTGAGCCACGTAGATCCATAGGGCAAAAGATCAAAAGCCACAAATTCTACTGCACTACAGGGGGACGGCAGACCAGCTCAAGGGCCTTGCCAGCACCCCAGCAGCTTGGCAGGAGAAGGATGCTTGCGACATGAAAACTCTGGGAGAAGTCTGCAGAAGAAGAATCCTGGGAAACCTGCTTTTGGGTTGCTCACGCTTTTTAGGAAGTTTGTAGGAAGTGTGGGGAAGCTCAAACTGCATGTGCAATGTGCAGCTGAGAAAGGGCTTGGGATTAGGTTGTGAATGGCAAGCCCCACCACCCATGCATTTCCCACCCCCATTGCTTGCTCTTCTCTGGGCTGCAGGGATAGGATTCATCTCACCTAACTTCAGAGGTCTACAGAGTAGACATCTCAGTCTGAGCTCACTGTCCTTTTCTCCCTGGGCAGACAATGGAAAAAAATAGCCACTCCATGGGCACACTCCATCTAACCCATCATCTCGGCCATCTCCATCAGAAAGAGAGGTATTGCTCCCAGAATGGGCTATGTCCATTGGCTAGGGAGCAAGCTCAGAAGAAGGTATTTAATTGCAGGTGTCTACATCTGAGCAGGTGAATCTTTTCCAAAGCACCCACTTTGTGCTCAGGAAGAACTGAGTTTAGAAGACCTGCTGGAGGACTGGGCTGAAGTATACTTAGCTTCTCATCTGAGCCCCTTGAACCCTTCCAGTGATTGAATGAGAGCTGGGTTTTCCCCCTTTGTAGCATCCTGGAGCTCAGCTGAAAGGTGTGCACATGCATGAGGAGCCCATATAGCGGTAGAGAAAGTTTTGCTAGAAATGTGAAGATTGGTATGGAAGGAGAATGAATGGGAAGATTGGTATGCAAAACTCCAAAAGGAGTAACTGGCAGGAGAGGGACAGGAGGGATGGTAGTTGTTGATGGCATCTGGGCTAGCAGGTCTTTGAGAAGTACATCTAGGGGCAGCTTCTCAGAATGCCCAGATCAGGAGACAAAGGACTCAGGAGACAAAAACCTGATGACTCATAGAGAGGTGTGGCAGGATGGAGAGAATTATCATTGTCAGCTCCTGACAAGTAAAAAAGCATATCTGAACCTGGACAGTGTCACTCAGGGGACTCGGTGAGGAATGGCAGCCAGTGTTCCTGGTCTTCTGTGCCAGCATGAGGAATCCTGGCCAGATCAGGAGGATACACATTTCTCAGTGCTTAAGCTTATGTGGGTATGACAGTATGAGGGAGTGACTTCATTTTGTTTTGAAAGAAATCATTCTTCCCCTCTTAACAGATCTGGCATTGAAGAACTTTGTTGCATTTTTACTCATATTGCAGCATTATTTTCTACAGCAAAGAAACAAGTCTGGACTTGGAAATGTGGTTGGACACACTCTTCTGGTCTTGAAAGGGTCTCAAAGCAACTTGATGGATTTGGACTCATAACCCCTCTGTGTTGTTAGTTCTATCAAGAGTCTAAGGTTACCCGGCACTTTCCAAGTGAAAGGTGTTGGCTCAGGTTTGCTTGAGACTTGACCTTGACTGAAAGATCTGTGAACCTCCACAAACCTTCAGTTTTGGCTCACTCGTTTTATAGGCTTATGGTGAAGTACAAGAAATTCACTGCTGCATTGATGTGCATAGTCCCATATGCCAGTGCAACATTTACAAGCGTGGATCTCGAGTGCTTGGGCCATTGTGGAAGTATTCAGCAGCCCCTTTGTCTGTGATTCCCATTCCTATGGAGAGCCTGGGTCTGAGTTTCCAGTTTTTACTTGAATCTTTTTTTCCTTCAAAGCTTAAAGCACAGATTTCCATAGGAAAGCTTTGGACTGAGGCTAGCTCGACATTTTCTAAGTGATGACATGGACACAAACCCACAGTTTCCCAAGGCAGAGAAGAGGGGGGAACTGGGAAAAACTGGATTAGACTGACCACAGTCCTCTTCAAGGAAGCAAACAGCAAATTGGAAACTGAGTGCAAACGCAGCTGAACACACGACTGGGACCCCTTGTCCATGGGGAGTTTTGTCGAAGGGAGAATGGGAAACATTTGTGCTCTTGGAGGGACTTCTGGATCCTGCCACCACAGGATAACTCAAAGTATCTCCTGGTTTTGCAGTCAATGCCAGGGCACAGGAATTAATTGTTCCCTGGGGGTATATTTAACCAGCACGTCCTTGACTAGGAGAGCTTGTTTTTGAAGTCCTGCTGAAGGGCATCCGGCAAAGGTTTCAGATGCTCTTGGCTTCTTGATAGATTGCCCGGGTCTTTGCATGCTGGGATAAACAAGCTAGAGTAATGCATGCTCAGTATGTACGCCACGGCTGAACTTTCTATTTCAGTGGTCTGTCAAAATCCTGCCATATTCAGCTGCACACCTTTGTCAGCAGCAGCGTTGCCACATTCTAAACAACATTCTCCATACGAGGATATGTAGGACCTCCAAGTTTCTGAGTATGCCCCAAGGATTTCTTAATTTTTTAACACACATACACTTCAGAAATGGAGAAAAGTGGCCCCGAGTGATCGAATCTAGACCAGCTGAACCAATTAGACATTCAGTTCAACACAACTTCTTTGTGCAAAGACCAGCCACAAAGATGATTTTGCAAAAATCTTACCAAACACAAACTCAAAGCAGTGAGATTAGTTTGCAGACTGTTCTTGCTTTTTCAGCTCACCTGCCACATGGTGCAAGGATCAAAGACTTTTGACACATCTCAGTCACACTTGGAAGCAGGCTTAAAAGAAGATGAATCCTAGTTCGGTGAAGCCTGAAAACCAGAGGACTGTTTGATCAGGGCTTTATTCACCCAACTGCTGCCAAGATCCAGGAGGCAGGTGGACTCTTTGGCCCACTTGTAGATGTGGTGAGGGACATTGTGGCTTCATGCCTCCCACAGATGCCAGAGAGACCTCCTGAGATGTTGCTTTAATTCCCTCAAATAGCTTTGGCAGACATGGGTCAAATGACTTAAAATGAGGAGCCTCCAAAGAAATGAGGCAGGATGTCACCCCCATGAGGCTGCATTTTAAATGGTGGGCAGACCAAATGTGGTGAAGAATCAGCAGATAAATGGGGAAGAGAAATGTGGGTTAGAGTGTTTGGTTCAGAGGAGACCAGAGGCACAATGTAGGCATAATTGTATTTGTACACATGTGGGAAGAATCTATATCGCTGTTAAAGTAGGAATTGCTGCTCTGTCAAGACATTATCACATTGGCTCTGGAGAAGTGAGGCTGCCAAGCCTACTGTAGTAGGCTTGGGAGATTTATTCCATGGCTTGCAGATGAGGGACTATTGACACAAACCTAGAATTGGTACCTCTTTTAGAAAATTGCCATTATGAGAAGACTCATTAGAGATAATATTCTCATTTCCTTTCTGGCAGCAAATCTGCCAACTAAAATAAACAGTAGGATGCTTTTCTCTGATAGGAAAAAACATATTCCTGTGTTGCAATCTAGAAGGATAAAATATATTCATTTTTTCAAAACGGCACAGGTCATTCATCCACATTGTGCCTTTAGCATAGGCAAGATTTTATTTAGTGTGTTTCCACAGTGTAGCTTTAGGTCTTGATGGGAGTCTTCCAGTGGACAGGCTGAAGATTTCATTTCAGTTTTGAGCCTTTATATAGTAATTCCAAGTTTCAGGTCTCGTTACTATCCTTGGAGTTCCTTAACCTTACCAAAGGTTAAGTAAGCCTGAGGTGAGAATCACATGAGTCTGGGCCAAGTTTAAGAAAACTCTCTGGATCTTAGGAAAGCAATATTACCTTGGGTCAAGCCAGGCTAGAGGTCTATAACTGTTGTTGATGGAGACAAAGTGGAATGCAAGGGATGCGTGCCAAATCCCAGTGCCCATTGCCTGTGTTTTGTACAGCTTTGGTTGCTGCAGCTCGTCTTAAAATGAGGATGTTTACTTCTCAATGGTGTAACTCAGCTTTGCCAGTGGGATTTTGGAGAGACTTTAGAGGACTAAAACTTCTCTCTTGGCCAGCAATCCCTTCTGCCTGGCTTTGGCCCAGGACAACTCTTTTCTTGTCCCAGTTAGAAAATCGCCTTGCCCTAAGGGGAGAGATGTTTTCATTGCTTTCCTCATGCTGTGGTGCCCTGAGAGCACACGTAATGAGATAACATTGTGTTTGCATTAAAAAAAATGCCCCTAATTCCTGGTGCTGCAAATCTGTGACAACTCAACAGCGAGTGCGTGCGTGCTCTTTGGAAAAGAAAAACAGCGCTGACCCTGGCTCTGGAGCACAAACCCAGCTCCTGTCACCAACCACTGAAAGCTGTGAGCAGCAAGTGCTTCTTGAGCCACCCATGGAGGGAGGACCCAGGTCCTTGGGGACATGCCACCAGCTGTTTCTGGCCCTGGTCATCCACGACTGGCACTGCTGAAATCTCCCGACGTGGCCACAGGTGGTCACCTGTTGACACCACCTCCTTCTTGCTTGGGAAGGGCTGTAGTAGGTGGCCACGGGTGAGTGCTGAGCAAACTACGTTGCTGTTGTTTCGTGTTTGGCACGGGTCACTTAATCCAGGTGTTTATGGGCACAAATATCACGTGGGAGAGCCTGGAGATTCCTCTGGCTCAAGGTCACGGGCAAGGTCAGCTCAGTTAAGGTCAGTGAGTTTAACCAGACTAAGAGCAGGGCTTGTTTTTTCTCTGAAGAGGGGCAGAAGTTATGGTGAGATGATTTTTGAAGAAGCAAGGCAGCCCCTGCTCGCCATGCGCTCTCGGTACCGTTGAGCTGGGTGACAGTATGTCTGGCTGCAACAACCAGGCAGAAATATTTCCAGTTTAAAAACACCCCTGGTTAGAAATAGTTAGGCTCCTTATTGCCCACCAAAATCAAAGCAGGCAAAATATATGCATCTGGGGCTTCCCAAGTGAAATGTTGGGAACCTCACCCCGCCCTAAGCGCTTATACAATTGCAAGTGAAGGCTGATGGCTCCCAGTCAATCCCCAGCTCCCAGTATAAAGCCAAGGATGGGCCACCCTCCGCTGTGGGCATCTGCCACGTGGCTCTGGAGTCGCTGTGCAGGCTGGGCACCGGCATACTGCTGGAGCGGGGCCAGAGCCCCAAGCCCCAGGACTCTGCCAGACCTTCTGCCTACCCTATGCTAACGCAAACCTTTCAAGGCATCGTGGGAAAGTTTTGCCCAGATAGAGGCAAAAGTCCTCAGGATTTGGCTTCCTTGAGGGAGAAAGAGATTCCTTTTAATTGTGTCCCTACCCAGAATCCTCTTACTTGTTTGAAGAAGGTATTTGAAACAAATGAGGGTTCCTGCTTTGCTTCAACTAGCTGACACATCTCATCCTCTCTCATCCTCCCCAGGGAACTGTGCTGGCCCTCCTGCAGTGAACCAGGCTGTGGCCGTCTTCCCAGCCGTGCTTTTAACTGGGGCCACAACTAGCTGGAAGCCTTTATAAGGATTCCCATGAAGAATAAATCAAAACAACAGAATCAGACTGAAAATTAATTGCTTTTCCGTCTGTTGAAAATTAAAAAAAACCCCAGCACCCCATTTCATTAATCAGTCTGTTTTCTATCTGCTTTTGACCCTCACCTGGCTTATTTAAAAATAAAATACTGGCAAGTGTTTTGATTATCTATTGTTGAGAAATTATTAATTCAAGGAAATGTTTGCAGTGGAAGGAAATTTAAGTCAAGTAAGATTTAATCTTGGAATAGTGCTGGGAGCAGTGGG
The DNA here is from genome assembly GCF_964106895.1 of Numenius arquata. Classification (NCBI taxonomy): domain Eukaryota; kingdom Metazoa; phylum Chordata; class Aves; order Charadriiformes; family Scolopacidae; genus Numenius; species Numenius arquata. The sequence continues at coordinate 44,733,344 of NC_133576.1, forward strand.
AGCCTCTGCAGGGCTGGCAGTGTGGGACACGAGGGCTGCAGCACCCTCCCTTGCCTCCAGGTTGACCTTCACCCTGATCCAGCACAGCCTGGGAGACGGCCCGAGGGGAAGGAGTTGTCAGTGAAACACCCAGTTATCCCTGCTTGCCATCAAGCCAGAAATCCCATGGAAAAAAGTCCCTTTCTAGGAGATTTGGGGTCATTGCTCTGGTCCAAAAGAGAACAGAGAGACAAGAGTGAGAGTGCCCCACTGCTCCACACCTTTATACAGGATGGGAGCATCTTCCGATGTGCAAAAAGGGTTTGACATGAGCTGTGTTTCCCCAGCAGGTGTCTGAAAGCAACTAATTCCTCAGATTTTCTCTGCTAATGTCTGATATATGGTGCTGGTAGATCCAGACAGCGAACACTGCAGTTCAAGGCAGGATTGCAGTCCAGGGTTTTGATACACCTTATTAGTATTATAATGACAGAGGTCATTTGGGTAACTCAGGCCTGAGTCAGATGCAACCACCGATGTCAATAGACAGGTATATTCAGATCCACACAATGGGACCATCTTCAAAACTCGTTTCCATGTCCTGAGATGGGTTGCTCCATCACAAAACATAGAATCCTAGCTCTGTAGTGCCTGGGGTGACAAAAGGCAGGCAGGAGTTATCCTCAAATGGTTCCTCAACTCATAGCACATAGATGGAAGAAAAAATACTACTAATAATAATAGTTATAGTAATAGTATAAGTAATGTTATAAACGGCAACAACAACAATAATAATGGAGTTGAGGGGGAAAATCAATCCTTTTAACCTAAGAAATGCAGTTTCTGCCTAGAGCACTCTGAAGTTTTGCTTATGGGAAACTTCTGCAAGGTATCTATTAGTTTAAATGCTCCAATGCCAACAGGATCTGAGGGAGAAGCAGAGCAGGAGCTGATGTGACAGCAAAGGCTGAATAGATTTTAATTTACCTAGGCACCCTGACATCCCTGCCTGCCCAAAGGCTGCTGTTACTAATGGGTTGGGTGGCACGCTGCAGCAGCTCCTGAACCCGGGCTCTCAGCCCAGGGAAGCAGCACGTGTGCCTCCCCTGGGATAAATCCCAGGTTGATCCCAGACCATGGGTCATACGTCTGCAGGGCCAAACAGCTCAGTGGGGTGAACAGGAGGGGGAGAATGAGGGGGAGGCACAGAGGGGCCGGGTGCTCCAAGCTGGGGGAAGCTGAAGAACAGTGGTGTGCTGAGGTGACCCAGGAGGGCTGAGCCTGGTTCAACCTCATCACACTGATTCGGCACTCATCCACTGACTGCTGGAGTGGAGCAAGACCTGCTGCTGGCCTCACCACTTTCAAGTTCTAGGAACTCCTGCAAGACCTATGTGGTTAGGGTTTTAACAAGGTAAATAGCAATGTCTGTGGGGGCCAGGAAAAACACAGGTCTACAGGACTGCAGGTGCCAAAACTCGCAGTGGTAGCTTTCCCTGCTCTTCCATCGCTGGCCCTGTTTATCTGCGTGCTCTGCTCAGCAACAAAAGCAGGAGGTAGAAAGAACTCATGCAACCTCCGTTCTCCCTGGAAACACCTCCACTCCTGAGCACAGTCCTGGAGGAGATGTTCAGGCGCAGGCACCGTCTGTTCAAAGGCTCTCAGAAAAACCAAATGCCACGGCCTTCCTACTGGCCCATTTTACTCACTCAGCTTCCCTCCTTCCCCCCTCTCCCAACTATAATTAGTGCTGAGTGCAGACATGCAAAGACTCTCCAAACAAATTCTTGAGCAATCCACAAATCTCTACCTGGGCTGATTGCTCAAGTTGCCTTATTAGCATCACACCTGCTTTAAGCACCCATGCTGCCAAATTAGATGGAAAAACATGTAAATGCCGTGTAGCTTTCTGGCAAATTAGTATGCTTCATGCACAAAAGTGAAGATTACTTGGAGGGGGAGAAGTACTAACATCATTTGGCTAATTATTGAAGCAAGCAAATTAGGAGAAAGGATGAAAAAAAATATGCATAAGTATCAATCCATTTGTGTAGACGAACTGCCATAAAGATGGCCACCAGTATCAGTGAAGAGGCTGCTTACGTCCCAGCTGGCTAACAAGACCATTTTAGTTTCATGCTTTAATAAACAAAAGGGAGGCTTTGGCTGTTCCTGCTGGAAAGGGAGGTGTGATACGCACAAAATGATGTTAAGGCAAAGATGCTAATACGGAATGCTAATAGTGGGACATGCCAAATCTACGCTTGCCTGAATGACCACAAACTTTAGCCCTTTGAACGTGTATCCTAGACATTTAGAGATGGGAAAAAATCATAGGTACTCATAGAAATAAGTCTGTTTCATAAAGTGTGCATAGGAGGAGGCTGTGCAGGCAGCCTACACCCTGCCTGCCTTCAGAGTGTTTGGCTTTGCAATCTAAACAACATTTTTCCATCGTTATTTGATTTAAAATTCCCAAGGTTTCTGTTGCTCTTTTTTCCCCTCAAGGTAAAATTACAGTTTGTTAGAAGGAGTACGAGAAGGAGAAAAGAAACAGCAACTTTTGAGCAGTTTCTGTCTTAGTGAAACCCAACGAGGCCACAGCTGCTCGCTGCGGTGCCTGGGATCTCCTGCCCCTCTTTCCCAAACGAATGGCACACCCAGCCCGGTTGGCTTTCGGGGTGCCCCATGCCTCTGGGACCAGCAGCCTTCAGCTCTCCTGTCTCTGGGTGCCTCTCTGTAGTCCCCAGTGGCAACATGTGCCCCCTAAACTGGATGGGCCCACCTTTGCCACACATGCTACACCTTCAAAGGAGGCTCTCATCTGGAAGTTTTGATACCCTTCTCCTCAGAAAGCCACAGCTGGTTACCTTCTTTAAATAAATGCAGACATGCTGGAGACTGAGCATAGGAGGGTCCTAGCAGTTTCTCCTGTTATCTTTTGGAGGCATCCCTGCAGGTTCTTGCCTGAGGACTGGCTACGCTGCTGTTCCCTGTGCCCTCCCCATAGCTCCTGCCGCACACCTCCTGCTGAGACCACCAGAAATGGGAGAGCGAGCATGCAAGAAGCAACAGGCGTCGTTCCTCGAGGAAGTGCTCCCTGATCTTACTTGGGCCATGAGAAATACATGTGCCTAACGCCTGGGGCCGAACATATGGACCTCCTTCTCTCTTCAAGAAGAATTTTGTCCTATGTGGAAGCGGAGAGCATGGGCCGAAAGAGGTGGCCGATATACTTATTTAGAAATGACAACCCGTCTGCTCCCTTTGTTCAAGGTGAAGTGGTTTGACTTTTATCACTGAGTAATACTGCAGTCAGCTGTCTGAAAAGGCTCCCCTTTCTTTGGGATGGCCTCAATTTTCATGCCTGCTTGCTGGAGCCTTAAAAGCTTGTTTTCAGTTGTGTTTGCTTGCAAAGTGCAATTAGCACTTTGCGCACATTTGATCAGGTGCTAATTTAACTCGGGGGACAATTTGCCTTCCTAAATATGTGCTAATGGTTCTCAAGAAAAAAAGAAGAAAAAAAAAAGGGGGGGAGGGAATGGGGAATAGAGAAAAAGCACCAGACAAATTATTTTTAACTGGATCAAAATGATGACATTCATTTTCCTACTCATCCCTGGCTGAGTCATGCAAATCGTCCCGAATAGGAGGGGGTGCAGCAAGGACAGCAACAAGCAGCTCGGAGAAAGCAGGGCTGGAAGAGCACTTGGGGACCTGCACCATCCTTGGGTGGCTGCCCTCCCCAGGGCAGAGCCCTGCGCCTCCCAAACCCTTCCTGCCCTGTGTCTCGGCCATTGCACGGACTCCTGGGGCAAGTGTCACACTGCATCACCTAAACCCAAAACACAAAATTATCCAAGACACATTTACATATGTTCCTTCTAACTGAGGGCGTCCAATGGACATGCAAACTGTTGCACTGGGGCAATTGAGGGGTCAATAATATTGCCTTGGTCTGGGTGGGCAAGTGGGGCATAACAGTATCTTACACCATCCTTGCCAGGGAGGTGTTGTAACCGGCACTGCAGCCTCATCCTTTTCTCAAATGGCTCTTTGTATTTTTTCCCAAAACCTCTGGTCAAGGTTCAGCAATTAGTTGTTGGACCTTTGGTAGTCAGCATCTAGCACATGGAGTGGTTTGTTTCTCCCAGGTCTGCTCTATTTGGGAGAATACAATCAGGTTTCAGAAAAAAGGGTTTTGGAAGGAAGGTCCCCAAAATCTGAGGAGTGTGAACCTCATTGGTCACTTTTGGAAGCTTTTGCCACTACTGTAACTTACATTGCCTGGTACAGCAGAGCCCCTGCTGAGTTCTGGATTTGTAGAAACTCCACAAAAGAGTCAAGGTCTTTTTTTTTTCCAGCCTCATTTTGTATGACTTGGGCTGTAGCAATTCCATCACTGTCTTGGACAGTTATTCAACAACTGAAAAATTTCCCTGCTAGAGATATTTCCCAATCCAATAACATATTTCACATCACCTTCTGTTTTATGCAGGATTTTATTTTTTTTTTAAAAAAAAGCTTTATGAGCCTGGAGACCAAGCCTAGCAGATCTCCTCCCATTTTCCCCTCTGTGATGCCACCCTTCAGAAACTCTGCTTTATCCTGAGAGCAACCGATCTATTTGGGGGAGCGGAGGGGAGGTAATAAAACCTGCCAGGTTATCACTGTAACGGAGGGCAAAAGGGCAACAGGATCTACATAACTCTGCTCAGAACAGCAAAAATGCTTTCATCCCTGTGGTCTGGGGGCCATGTGGGATGCCAGCAATTACGTGCTCCTGCGCTTAATGTTAATGAACCAAAAGGAGAGCATCACAGCACGGGGATGCTCTCCCTTTGGTTCACTAACATTAAAGTTACTTTAGCCAAGGTTGCCAGTGGCTTCGTATTTCCTCTGGTCTGTGGGATCGGGAGACAGGCTCAAGAGTAGTGGTTTTCAAGGTTTTTTTTTCTTCCTATAATTTTAATTTGGTATAGCTTAAGCATTGGTGTCTTCATAATTTCCTTGAAAATATGGAGTCTCCTGGCAAGGGCAAGGCTATGTGGGGGTACGTGACAGTGGCCATATCCAGCACCATGGAGATCTAAAATGCAGAGTGATACCTGATAGTGTGACATCCTAAGACACCACAGAGAAGGAGATGCTGTGGTGGTGCAGGGAGCATACAGGGATCCATGAGGAATGGTGAGTCCAGCTGGAGAGAGGGAAATGTGGCAAGGCCAGGTCATCTCTTGCTGGGTGACGGCACCCTTTGAAGGCTGTGGGACTCTGCTCAGGTTGGAGTACCACTGCAGGTACTGCCATTTCAGAGGGCAGCAGTGGAAAAGTGAGCATATTTTCCTTTTGCATAACTTCTACCCATCCCACAAATGTATTCATTTACATACTTTATCTAGCTTTCCTGCCCAAAACTATTTCCACATATTTTCCTTACTCCGTTCAAATTGCTTTTACACCGTGTCTAATACCCCACAGGTCCCTTCAATTCACAACTGCTGTTATTTAGTGAAATGTTTTCCCTAGGTCAACAGACTTTCATTTCAGGGTAGATAATCCTCGGTATATCCCCTGCGGGAGGTAGGGCTCTGCTCTGCGACTGAGAGACTCTTTGTCAGGGTAATAAACTGAAAGTAGGATTTAGAAGAAATTACCTGGAAATGGAGTCCTTTGCTATAGCTTTTTATTCCTTCTTCAAGTCATGTGTTTTCCTAAGGGCTCTTCAAAAATAGGGATCAGGAATATGTATTATCTTTGCAGAACGAAACAAAGGCGGCAGACAGATTAGTCTGCTGGGCATGAAGGAGGGTTAGTAGAGAAGAGCACACATGCAAAGGCCACTACAAAGACAAAAAAGGCTCTACCTTTAAGTAAAGGTGAAAGAGTTATGCTTGGAGTTTGTCTTTCACATCAAAATGTGTACTTGAAAGCATTGTTTATTTGCCTGATTTTTAATTTCTACATGGCTTTCCTAGAAAAATAAAGTTCTCTAATATAGCGTCTCCCTGCTAAAATTTGATTCATTACTTTGCTTAGCTTATGACAGCAATGGATTTGAGTTTGAGAGTCTTTCCTAAGAGACCATTCCTGGCTTAGTAGTACTGACCTCTAATTTTCTTGTTGCTCTCTTGTTTAAAAGGCAGGCATTTTAAGCAATGACAAGGTGTCTGATTTCCATCTTCCCCATTTACATGCTCTCTTTAAAAAGTAACGTAGTTTTCCTGGTCTCTCTTTCCCCTCTACACCTTTGTGGCACTTGCCAGTGTCTGGTTGTCTCTTACAAAGAGAGCAAACCCCGTTCTTAGACAAAATATGACCACTGAACAGGGTTGTTTCACTTCATAAAAGTATCTATGAATCAAGGAAGCTCTTCCTTGATAGTCAATCCAGAAATGCTGAGGCCCTGCAAAAATAAATGATCTTTGACTCTTACAGGTTTCGCTGCCTTCTATTGACTGAGCCCAGAGCACAACATCCTTCTGAAAATCTCAGCAGTGCAGAGCTTTTAAGACCTCACATTGTGGGCCCTAAGCAGAATTTATTAATGGATTAACAGAGGTATTTTTACAAGCTCTGAGGGCCATCACCATTTTGCATGTCAGAAGCACATACAAAGCACAGAGGTGAAAGAAACTCCTGGGTCACTGAACTTGGGTCCCTGCTGCGGCAGAGAGCCAAGTCGCGCAAGCTGATACATAAATATACCAGATTGCAGCCTACAGATGCTGGAATGCTGGGGGGGCTGGGGTGGGTGTGTTGCTCTGCCTCTCTCGCACTTTGGAAAATGTTCTAGGACCTCCCCAGCTTTCAAAGCTAACTTCTTGCCTACATGTTTTTCTGATTATCTGAAGTCATTCACTTTAGAAATTAAAGCCGACACAGGGAGAAGATCTCTTCTTCCCTTGTATTCAGTGTGAAGATGTAGGAAAAGGCATGAGTTCGGGTCTTTCAGTCTCTTCCTGTAAGGATGTTGCTGTACAAGTCTGGTGTGTGCCGGTGCCAGAGTCAAGTCACTTCACTGGAAGACCAGCAGAGTGCCCTGTATGTTCCTGTTGACCTCTTAGAAGTGACTGGTACAACAACATTGACTGTTTTGCCTTTCTCTAAGGGAAATGTCATTTTAGGATGGCCCTAAGAGCACTTTAAGTTAATTCTGTGAAAGACAGAGGTTAGCTTGATCCTATAGATGACTTTCAGCTGACCCATGTATCTTCCTCCTTTACTAGCACACTTGTATTTATTTTTTCCTGAAACAATTGCTCTGAGCCCATGTGTGACTGAAATCAGTTTAATGCAGGCGTAATTTCCCTATTCTTGTCCCTGTCTTTACTATACAAGCTATTCTCCTACCATACGATGCTGGTCTTTGATGAAGAGAACTTCTTGCCTGGTGGGTGTCAGTTCTTCTTTGCCAGGGTGCCTATATGTTACTTCGACACAGAGAGGCAAACACAACACTGTGTTCTTGACATGCCATCATCAACACACACACTCACCGGCAGCTGTGTTTTTTTAAAGCTATATATAATTTCCCAGAAGTCAGGCAACACAAGCTGAAATAAGTATTTAACAATATTTACGGTTCATGCCCACCGTCTGATTTGTCTTCCTGTCAGCCTTGCCTCTGCCAACATCATCTGAAGATAATTTTCCATTTCGGTGAGAAGCTAATCTGCGAAAAGGGAGGGAGGAGGAGACCAGGAGAACTGGGGTCTGTTGACAGAAGAGCTGTCTCAGTGAAAACGCAGGCAATGATTCCTTACCTGTTATCATAACGAGAAAATTAAAGTCAATACAAAGCAGGGGAAAGTCAAATGTTGCGAGATTGCCTGTGTGTTCCTCAGTCAATAGCCAAACCTTTCACCTTTGATATTTCACCTGATGCAGTAGCTGTTTGGATGCTGCCTGCCTGTCTGCTCCATGCCTGGCCATGAGTCAGATCTGATGGGTGCCAAGACATGAGTTTGGCAAGGGGGCAGGGGAGGGGGCCACCTCACACTCTACTGAGCCCCCCACTCCCATGAATTATTATATAAAAGGAGTGTTTTCATCTACAAAATAACGAGATTATGTGAGAAAGAGACTGCTACTGAAATAAGATGAATCAAAATCCTTCCTCATCTTGACCAAGAAAAAAGTTCAAGGAAATTCATGGGAAGGTCAAGAAAATTATGGCTAACTAGCCTGAGCACAGACATCTCGCTGCCCTTGGCTGGTTAAAATGGGGAGGGGAGAAACAAAGGGCTTAAAGCCAACTTAAACTTTGTGGTACGTGGTGCAGCCCTCTCCACCCTTGTGCCAACGGTGCCGTGAACCCCAAAAGTAGTAGCTGGAGCTGCATTCAGCTTTTGTGGGGGTCGCTATGCAACCACCTCCCTCATGCAGAGGCATTGCGTGGCCTCCTCCCCAGTTCCCAAAGAGTTCCCGTGAGCAAAGGGCCTCTTGTGGGAGCCCGGAAGGAGCATGGCCTCATCTGGATCAACCCTTCAGGAGTTTCCCTGCTCTGTTTGGGAAGCTGGACAGGCATTGGCTTTCACCACCAGGCCTGGGGTAGATTTAGATGCTGTTTTTTCCCACTGATCAGTGCCTTCTGCACGATTCCTGTGTTCTACTGGCCAAGTTTTTTATCAAAACATGTGTATTTCCATCCACCTTTTTGCACAAACAAGTCTCAGGTGGGAGACCTGTTCCTTACTTCACAGATTCAGTGATCTTCCTAGCTGACCAGGGAACAAGGGGAATGAACAAGACTGTGGTAGTGTCACTGGCAAGTGGGGACAGCCCATGTGGGATGTCACGTCAGAGGTGTGTAAGGAACAGGTATAAACCCTGAGAGGCCTCAGCTGCATCTGATCCATTAAACTTCTTATCCTGGTGGTGCTGATGTCCACGTGTTCTCTGGGAACTGCCTTAGTTCTTGAGTTGACTTGCTTCCGGTTGCTGTCAAGATACCGATTTTTAGAGGGAATTTTTTGTGTTCAACATCTCCACTGGTCAGAGGCCTCTACAAATAAAATCAATGTGGTTCAAAGCACAGTATGTGGCCACCCTGAAAGAAACAAATGGTATGTGGGGAAGCAGAGAGAGAAGTGGTTTCGTCCCTGCTCTCCACTGGGACCTGGTGCTTGTCCTGCTGGGGTCCCTGACAGCAGCCCTCCAGGGGCAGGACACTACTGTGGAGAGAAAGGCTAGAGCTGGTTGGGTGAGGAGATACCATGCACGGATTGGATTTCCTCAGGGTGGCATTTTGTCCTTCCTGCCATACTGCCACCAAGGCCCTAAACATTGGGCTATGGGGTATATCTCTGCCAGGCTACTGCAAAATTGTATGTTGGGGTACATTGAGGATGCAGGTGTTCCCCACCCCGCTCGCCCAGGCCACTCAACTCTCATGTGGTGTTGTGCAGCTCCTCTCTGCCCTACTCCTGCATTTGAGAGAGCAGCTCCCCATGCTTCTCCAGAGGCCACCTGCAGTGCAGTGAAAACAGTCTGCAGGGAAATTTTACTGTTTTAATCTTTTTTTAATGGAACAATTTTTCTGATCCCCACCTTCTGCAAAGCCAGCTGACTTAGTCATTCTGGGCTCCAAATGTGCAGGGCTCACTGAGAGATGGCAGCTGTCATACAAGTGCTATAAAATGAATTATTCTCTACAGCAGCCTCTGACATTTTTGGTCCTCCCAAGGCCAGGAGTGAGTGCCAGGTCCTTATGCTGAGATTTTCCCCTTTCCAGCAGTTCCCAGGTCATAACTGCTGCTACAACATGGGGTAAAGCCATGCTGAAGTCAGTGATAAAATACCCTCAGATCATGGTGCAGAGCTAGATTATGCCCAGGAGTTTCATTTATTCCTACTGTTTATCGATGAGTCTTATCCTTTTGCATATGCATATGCACACATCCAGATATGGACACAAAGAGCATAAAATAGAGTTATTTTAATGCCTGTTTATTTTATAACAAAAGAGGCTGACTCCAGATCAAGAATCCTTTATTTTCAAGTTCCCAGCTAGTTTTGCTGGGGTATGGCATTCCTTACCTTTCACCAGCTGAAATGCTGACACAGGAGTTATCACTAATATTTCTGATAACAGATTACAGGCGGAAACATTTCCTTTACCCCAGTCTGATAAATAAAGAGGGAGAAACTGCGCACCTGCAACCAGAAAATGAATGACTGGACATTTTTGCTTCACTGGGGCATGCAGAAAGCTCATGTCTTCACTTTATTCACCTTGGATGTGGCTCTCAAAAAAATGGAGGTGTGCACATGGGGAGCAGGGTGCCAGCGGCCACAGCTCCCTCATGTTTCTGGGCTGCTGCCTCTGAGACCCCAGCAACTGTAGACAGGCACGAGGCACCCGGTCCCTTGCCTGAATACTCACAAGGATGGAAAGTTTGACCACAGAACTCCTCCTGACCTTCAGCCACAGTGCACAGAGCATACCGAGAGCACACAAACAGCTCCCAAACAGCTGCTTGCAGCCAGCGGTAATGATCCACCGATACCAACAGCCAAGCATCAATCATGTGTGGCTGTCCTTGTGGTGACACAGGACCTGGGGTATTAACACTGCAGCCAAGGCATTTCAATAGACGGTTTTGTACTGGCTTTAAACCCTTTGGCTTATCATCAAAGAAGCAGCTCTGGTTTTGTGCCCGACTGCTGCAAGTCCCCAGAGGATAACGCTGTCCCAGCCAGCCAGGGAAAAGCCTTGCCACGTGCCCAGACCTTGGAGGAAAGCCTAGGTAGACAGCAAGCAAGCGGAGGTCAAGTAAGACCTCCTCTGAAACATCTTTCTTCAAGCCCAGACATTGGAGTAGTGTCTCTTGCTCCTCCGGCCGGCTGTCTGAGGAGCCATCAAGGAGAGACTGCTAGCTCAAGTGGAAGAGGTGGGATGCGAGGCTTGGAAATACTTCTTTTAAATGAGTTTTCTTTTGAGTAATGATATCATGAAATAAATCAGGATGAAGCGTCTCATCCTTGAATCACTGTGGAGCCCACCTGTGACATGACTCATGGCCTTGATGACTTATTTAGGATGACTGAACCTCATGAGGGCCCTATGATTAAGCAAACACCAGCGCTTGTGAAGTGCCCTGACTTGTCAGGGCCCCAAATATAGAAGGTTTCGGTCCGACCGGGGGAAAGTTTTGATGAATAAAGATTTCCACGGGAGCCCACGTTCACCAACAGCAGGAAGAACAGTGATTTTTTTAAAGTGATGCTCCCAGCCCAAATTGGGTGCTAATGTAGCTAAGAAGGAAGATAATCTAAGCACTTCCAGCATGAGTGCTAATGTAAACACCCTTGCCATCTGTTTTATTTGCGCACACACACACACACACGCGCGCTTTATAAAATGCCAGTTCTTCCCTGTTGCTTCTGCAAGCCACACATCCTGCTGCAACAGGTGAAGAAGAACAACCGGACCTAGGACTATCCCAGGCATGGACGTGCCCCTGCAGAGCTGCCCTGCCCCATGCAGCTCTGCAGCAGCAAGTGGCACCCAGTGCTCCCTGCTCACCCTGGGTAAACCACGATTTCGTGAGCTGGGGTGCCAGGTGGTGCCGGCTGTGCATCCCCCATCCCTGCCCCGACCTCCAAGGGGGTTCGCAGCACTTCTCTCTGCCACTGGGATTGACCCAGGGGGAGCCAGTGCAGAGTCGGCAACGGTCCCAGGCGGCTCTGGCTGCTCCTGCAGTGCAGCTGGCACGGCCAGGAGTCACACTGGGATGCCCCAGCCCCAAGCCCTGCTCCGGTGGAGGGAAGGGCTTGGGCTGCCTCTGCCAGCCCACATGCTGGAGGGATTAAGAAGCGCTTCACACATATTTCAGCACGACTGCAGAAAGCGGTGTCCTTTAGCAAATGGTAAATAATTGACGCTTTACTCTGCTGGCAGCCAGCACCCCCACCGGCAGCTGGGTTTGTCATTTTGCATCCCCTCGGTGGCTCTAATTTCAAATTTACAGTAACATATGCCCAGAGAGCTGCCAGCCTTCTCCCAGCATCACGAATGCTCATTCCCTGCTGCCCTGCACTGTGACGGGTGAGGAGTGAGTGACATTTCTGCTTCTGCTGCAGGTCTTCTCCTCACCTCCTGCACTGGGAGAACAGAACCTTTTTGTTCCTTCCCCTCTGTGTTTTGTTGTTTTTAGTTTTTTTTTTTAATTATCATCATCATCATCATCATCATCATCATCATCATCATCATTATTATTTAGACAGGGCAGCTGGGGACCAGGGTATTTCCAGTACACTTATTTAGCTGCATGATTCCCATTAATGTAAATGGCAGTTGCACAGCTAAAACCGTGCAGATCCTGTCGAAGATTTACCCCCGGGGTTACCATTTTACAGAGATTTCCCCCTCCCCCTCACAGAGCCTTTGCCGCAATTGCTGCGTGGAGAGAAAATTGGAAGTCTCTGCACAAGAGGAAAGAGCGGCTCATTTAGGAAAAGGAAATTTGCATCAGGCGAGTGTAATGGAGGGACAGGGGGTGTGGGGAGGGAGGAGCCTGAATTTCCCCCTCCAGTCTCACTGTGCCATCCCTAAGGCTGAGACGCTGCAGATCCTTGTGCTGTGAAGGTATTAGAACAGGATTGGCAGAAGAACTTTTTTTTTTAAACCTCATTTGAAAAAAACAAAATTTGCCTAAAAGATAAGCAGAAAATTTATCACCCCTTTCCTTCTGACAACACACGCTCCTGTTTGCAGCGAGGGCTCTTGGTCACGCAGGTCTCTCCCCCTCCACGGTAACCCCGGAGGAAGATGGGGGCCGTGTCCCCACACTGCTACCCAGCACAGCATCGGTGCCCACCGTGCCTCTGCCACACAGCTGCGCAGGAAGGATGGGGCCACCTGGGCAGCATTTCTGCCATGCTCTCCTTGAGGATGGCCATGCCCCAGGAACACTCTCTCCTCCAGCAGTATCTGCTGGAGGAGTTATTTGTCCCTCTGACACCAGTCATAAATTTCAAGGCCAGAAGGAGCCATTACGGTCAGCAAACATGACCCCTGATATAACACAGAGCATGATTTGTGCGTCAAGCCCAGGACTTTCTTTGGAGATGTAATAAATCTTTGGGAAAGGCAGGCTGTCCTGATTTAAAGGCTGCAAGCCATTGTGCCGTCTCCCTGGCTAAACTGTTGAAGTGGTTAATTATCCTCACGGCGTGAATGCACGCCTTTACTGTGGATCCGAGGTGACCTGCCTGGGTGCTTGGGCACACAGCGGCCACGGCATCGCCTCGTGCCTCTTCCTGCCGGAGCAGCAGATCTGCTGGGGACATGGCTCTTCCTGGTGGGGTTGTCAGCCATGGTCAAGTCACCTCCTGAGTTTCCCTCTGACAAGCCAAACAAATTGAATTTCTTTAGGCTGGTTGATCAGCTCACTTCTGAGGGGCGTAATGCAGCTACACGGGTTTTTTTCTATGCAACGTGTCTCTTGCATCAGAACGTTGTGTGGGTCCAAGTCAAACGTAGAGTGGAAGAGGGACTGGAATTTTTGCCAATCACCCCACGACAGCTCCCGGGCTCTCAGGTGGGTGCCCAAGCCCACCTGCGTGTTGAAGGCACTTCCTACAAATGGAAGAGAAACTTTCTGGCCCAAGCAGGAAGAGCAGAGAGCAGTGGTTCTGAAAATCACAGCTGGGAGGGCAGGGAGTGAACGTGCAAAGGATGACGCTCTGGCAGGTTGCTCTTTCCCAAATCATAGAGAGAATCACAGCATGGTTCAGGTTGGAAAGGACCTTAAAGATCATGGAGTTCCAATCCCCCTGCCATGGGCAGGGGCCTCCCTAATAAATAAATAAAACACATGAAAGAGGTTAAAGCCTCTCCGATGGCTGCATAAGCTAAGTGACCCCCACCCTGGCTGAAGGGATGGGGCTCCTGCCCTGGAGGTGGGGGCTCATGGCCCAAGGAGGGTTGGACCCCTGGTCTGTGCAGATTAACAGTGAAATCTAAGGCCTCCTCCAGGCAACACAGGCTGGGGCACAGGGGACATGGCACATTCCCCTGTCCCTGTCAAGTCTGGAGGGACTCAGGCACATCATCGTGCCATCTTGGGGAGCTGTTTCATGTGCTGATGCCTGATGGCTTTGCAGGAGCATCTGCACAGTCTGTGTTTTGGATGTCAGAGGACTGGATCTCTCACACATCTAGCTCCCCGCTCCTTCTCACTTCACCCTCGCACATCACGCTCCTTCTCACCTCACCCTCCCACCTAGCCAGCCAGAGCTTGCTGGGCTGGGAAGAGGCAGACCCAGAGTCAGCCTCTCCCCTTTGGCAGCTTTGCCTTGCTCAGGACATGGGGGGGACAAAGTTTGTGCCCCTGCTCAGATCCGGGCCCAGATCTAGCTGCCCCGCACACCAGGCACAGGCTCTCAGCAGAGGACCATCAGCCTTTCTGAGAGATGGCCAAGGACTATGCGGACTGAAAAATCCAGTACAGTCAAAATCAGTAAATACCCTTCACCAGAAAGCTGCAGATCTGGTTAGCTGGCATTCGCTGCATGCCATCTTACAATTGCCAGCTTCCCCTGGTGTGAGCAAGAGGCCAGCTCTGAGATGGGCAACCCAGCCACCTCTAGGGAAGCAGAGTAAATTGCTTTACCTCTCCCCAGCTCATCCAGGGCTGACCCTGACCTATTCCCCAAGCCAGCCCGCCCTGTGCTGTGCAAGTCCTTCTGCCATGGGAAGAGAGGAGCTGGCTACTGAGGAAATTATTGCCTCCTCCAGCCAGGTTTAGCGGGGCCACAGCCTGCTAGCACGCAGAGTTTATGCAGAACCACTCTCATTTCCTGAGCGAGGATCAAGGGGGGGTTGATTTTCTTTTGTCTGGTGGAAGACAAACCCCTAAAGTGAGTGTTACTTCAGGCTGCCAGGTTGATCTGCGAGGAGCCGGAGGAATTTGCCTTGCACTGGGGAGAGCAGGAGGTGAACTTAAATGGGGGATTCTCACAGGACCAGTGCTTTAAAAGCAATGTAGAGGCCGGAGTGAATCAGCCACTAGATTTTAAATTGATCCTTCAACTCTTGAGGGAAAAAAAAAAACAACAAAACACTAAAAGGGTCAAAGATAGTGGAATTAGTCCGCATCTTTTCACTGGAGGTCATTGCATCTTCCAAGCTGCCACAGGATGGAGTGCTGTGGGTACTTGGGTTTTCAGCGGCTGATCTTTCACTACCTACATTTTAAGTTTAATGCTAGCTAGAGGGTCTAAGAAGTTCTCCTGCTTCTTGTTCCTGTACTCCAGCCTGCTCTTTCCCCTGCAGTGAGTAAAGAAAGCAAAATGATTTCCAGGGTGGGTACATTTTTCAGTGGTGGGCTGTCATGTCAGTAAGCACTCCTCAAAGCATGAAATATGATAGGAAAGGGAAAGAATCGGTGAGGAATTTAACCAGACACCTGGTCTTGCTCCCATGGATAAAAAAGGCTTGGGAGAGCTAGAGGTCTGCTCTGACAAGTCCCCAATGCCACTTGTCCCCTGAAAAGAGAAACTGGTGGCTTTGTCAGCCTGCACAATGAGGATGTGCCTGCTGCTGCATGTCACTGCAGAGGAGGTGTCAGAGAGGAGGTGGTAGAGAGTCTGAATGCACATCTTTGCTGTCAGGTCATCATGAGACAGGGTACAGGGAGTAACTGCAGCAGGGCTGGGTGGTCTGGGATGTGACGGCATGGAGGACTGGAATCGAGCGGGGGATTATTTGGCTCCTTTTCTGCATTACTTTTGGTCTTGTGCCAAACTCTACAGGTGAAGTACTCAGACCAAAGCTAGTGTGTGCATACAGGGGGCTTGGACGGTCACCCCAACACTGTTGCTGTCAAGACCAGATTTCCACGTGCCTGCAGACAAAAAGAAGTGTAGCCCTTGGTTTGGCTGGAAAGTCACTCTCTGTAGGGGCCTTAGTGTCCGACAGCATTAAGACCCAAGGCGTCCATAGACCCATGATGTGCTTTTATGTCACAAACTCTATCTGCTAATAACTCCAGAGAGTACCTAAGAGAGGGGAGAAAAATGGAGCCCCCAGGCAAAAGGTGATTATCTCTTGCATTTATTTCTTGCAATTACTCTCTGATGGGCCTGTCACTGTCAGAATAAAAAAAAAATAAATCACACATTTGTAGAAGAACAGCTAAGAAGGACAGGTTGCCCAGAGAGGTTAGAGTTTGTAGATGTGCCATTCAAGGTCAGGCTGGACTGGGCTTTGAGCACCTGATCTAGTTGAAGATGTCCCTGCTCACTGCAGGGGTGTTGGACCAGATGACTTTTAAAGGTCCCTTCCAACTCAAACCGTTGTATGATTCTATGGTTCTAAAGCTTTCTGAAAGGCAATCTGCAGCGCATGAGAAATCAACTGCTATTTTCAATGCAATCACAAGTCTTAGAATTTCTCCTCTGCAGGTTCACATCATCCCCTCATGTTTGTCCTCTTGGGTCTACTGTACAGGTCAGCTTAACCATCAGGGCACCCTTGGGGAAGGCAGGGTGCAGGACAGAACTGAAGGAAGAAGGTCACCTCTCAGACTAGACTTTGACAGCAGATACGTTAATGAAAACCTCTCACAAGAGAAAATAGTGCCATGGTTGAACTAGGCAACAGGGGCAGCAGGAGCCTTTGTAAATTAAAATGAACAGAGGAGGTAGCATGTCACAGCCCTAGCAGTGCAGTGACGGTGAAGGGCAGCACCTTTCTTGGCCTAAGCCACCCTTTAAACATAGTCACACACGAGCCTGAAGGTTGGTGCGTCCCCTCTGGGTGAAGAGAACCTGATCAATAACTGAAGGTATCACCAACATGCTCTGGAGTCAGTCCCTACGCTGTGGGCCGGAGACCGTCTACCTTTACATGAACCTTCCTCTGACCCCCTTGGTATATCGACCCCTTTTTCAAGTGGACGTTTTCCTTTTCTGTACACATGCCAGTTAGATGGGTCTGTCACGCCAGAGATGCTGATGGCATCCCACACAGCCTTGGAAATGGCCCTTGTTTCTCTCTGGCTTACCTCGAGCCCAGCATGCCACAAAACTCCAACCATGCCAATAGCAGATATGCACCACAGCACTTGAGACACTCCCCTTGCTATGGACCTACTGGAATCCTCCAGCCACCACTGAGCCTGACAGGTGACCTCCATGCTTGCCTTGACATGTATTGGTTCTCCCAACCCATTCACAGGGCATGCAGTGATGGGTGAAGCTGTCCTTTTGGTCATGACTTTTGGTCATTTTGATTAAAAAGTGTGTGATAGGAACATTTATGGTTTTCAATTGACTCCAGGTAAGCACCATAAAGATTGTCTTTGTGTTGAGGCTAGACCATAGAATAAAGTAGCAATCTGGTAGATTTGTGTTATGGCTTCATTTGTTGTCCACTTTATATGACAAATGAGTTGCATTAAGAGGATGGGCTGGTTTTGGGCTTTTTAGACTGGCAGGCCCGGCAGGAATAGAGGTCCCTTCAAGCCTGTGAGACAGCTGGCACAGGTAAGAGCTGTGTCTGTCCTGATATTGCCTTTTTAGGAGCACAGCAGAGATCTGCACTGCCCTTCAAAGGAGGCATTTCAATGCAGTGGCTTTGCCTATCTTGGCTTCCTTTTCTTGCAGTGCCCTGGAGACTCTAAATTCTCAGGTCATGAGTGGGGCTTTCCAAAGTCTGAAATAAACCATACCTTGTTTATTTGCCCCAAGGTACTGGCCATGATTCATCTGCAGATTTAATACCAGTGCCTAGCTGTATCCCCTGTTGTATTGATTTCTATAGCTCCGCTTACAGATAACAAGTTTAAAATCATGGGACTGGACAGGATCTTCTGGGTTGTTGTGTCACATCTTCTTCTGTCACACATAGTCATGTTATGCAATCCCCTTCATAGGCTTGCAAAGCTTCATCTTAAAATTAGGCAGCACTTTGCTCCTAGGATTTCTGCAGGAAAGCCTTTTCAGAATTTCATTCCTCCAGTGGTCATTAATTCTGCCATTTCTCGTCTAAACATAGTCAGGGATAGTTTAGAGGCATTTGTTCAATGGCCAACATTATCCTCAAGCTTAAATAATTCATCTCCTTTCTTAGTGGACGTGTTGGAAAAAAAAGGGGTTACAGAGGGTGGCCACATCCCCACGCAGCCCCCAAGCTGTAGGGAGATGTGTCGTCTATCAGGGTTCAGGGCAGAAGGCTGAGCTGGCACAAGAGGTGTCCCCAGCAGCTTGGGCATGGTCCCAAGCACTACCGAGGTCTCAGTGGGTCCTCAACCCCTGGCACCGCTCTCCCTAGGCCCTTCTGGAAATATTCCAGCTGATTCCACGTCTGTTTGCATTTGCCTTTTCTTAGCTGTGAGACGCTCGTGGCTCGGAGCCATCTCATGCCTGAGTGATCCATCTCTGCTGCTTTGTGGATAAGCTGCCAGCATATAGCAGATATTCTCGTTTCTAGTGTCCAAGTACATGGCGGCACATTTTTTACTGCTAAATTACATCCCATTTGTCTCAGTCTCATCCTTAAGGGCACCCAGCTCCTCCTACATAATATTCCAACCCTTATCAGTACCAGCAGTGACTCCCAACTTCACGTCATTCCTGCTCTCTCTGCTAGGGTCATTTAAACAAAATACAGATTAAGATAGCATCCAAGACAGCTCCTCAATGAACTCCACCAGGAACTTGCTGCCAAATTTTAATTCCCCTTTCAGCACAGCCTGTTTTCTACCCATTAGCTGGTTCTTGACCCAAACTAAATCTCTTTCACTACACCTCATCTTAATGAGCACGTTCCTGCTAGCAACAAGGAATCAGGCAGACCTGGTCCCCCCCATGTCCTGACTCAAGCAAGCCAGGCACAGGCTACAGCCAGGAAACTTATCCCTTCCTTTGTTCAGTTTATTATGTGCCATCTTGTATTTCCATCCTTCCTGCAGAGTTTGTCCCAACACTTTGCTCCTGTGGAGGCCAGATGAATCAGTGCATGGATACTCCCACTGCCGTCCCCAGTCCCTTCTTCTTCCCTGACCCCAGCTATGACTATGGTTCTTGGCTCTTCTCCTCTCCCCTTCCACAGTTCCCAGCTTAGTGGCTTTGTGAAAAGCCATAGCTATCAGGCTTGCAATTGCAAATGGTGGTATTTTCCACACACCGGGTTGGAGATATCCTTATCACCTTGACCTGGTGTGCTCTTTATTTATCTCTGCTTCTCTCTTAAGTCATAAATCTCAGGCCTTTGCACCATTTCCCTTTGCCCCATGTTATCCCCAGTAGCTGTTGCTGACAAAACGTTCATGTTGGGGTGATGAAGTACTTAGTTCATGTTGGGCCAATGCCTAGAGTACCTGAGCACAGCCATATATTTTTGTGTATTTCCCCCTGCCAGGTTCTTCATTTCTTTACTGGTCTCCCTTTTGCTCTCTGTTGGTCCCCTCCGTGTTTTTAATACTATTGCTGTTAAAGTTTTATAAGCTTGGGCTGGCATTTTATGGGTCTAATATTCTTACAGTTCAAAATGTTTTTGCAATATTATCTTTATTTTTTCCCACACTCAAATCTCCTTCAGATAGTACAATGGAGGGGGCTTTAAAACTTTAGGCAAGGGGAAAAAAAATCTGTCTTCCTTCTCCTTCCTATTTTGGTTGTCTGAAACTTTTTTTATTGACAAGGAGTGCAAAGAAAGTAGGGAAATAGTGAAAAAGCAATAGATGACTAATATTGCTGGGAGATGAATTCTGTCCTACCCATTTTGTCTGTTCTAGCCCTCCTGAACTTGTTTCGGAGTTACTTAGAGCCAGTTGCTCTCTCTTGTTAAACACTGTGGGAAGCTGAGAGACACCAGCTTTTTCAAGCTCCGAGCTGGATACCTCCTGCAGTCACTAAGGTGACTGTCACTTGCTGATTGGGAAAAATCAACCATGACAAGCATGGTGCACAAACTCCACGGCAAAAGAGGTGGGTGCTTGCAGGAGTGGGTGGATGGAGGTCCTAAAGGTTGTGCTTCAAGCTCCATCTGCGCCCATAAAACATTCCCTAGAGATGCAGCTGGGTGGAGCAACAGATCTGCTGTGGTGGGACAGGCACCCAGGCCTTCATCACATTGCCTCCAAGATGACTCTGATTTAAAAAAAAAAGAAACACAGTCGTGATTTTTTTTTTTTTTTTTCTGTAATGGATTATATCTCCTAATATATATTCCCTTAGCAGAGTAGATCATACATCAGTAATCTGGATGCACAAGGCCCTGAGAATGGATGAGAATTTGAGGGCTGCATGGGAACACCCCTGAGGTGCCCAAGGAGTGGCATTAGACACAGTAAACATATGGCAGTTTCTTTCTACCTGTTTTGTAGGAAGCAATTGCAGAACTTTTTCAGTGCAGGGGTAAGTACACCTGTGCTCACTCACCCGACAAATCCTTTCCTCACTGGTGAGCCAGTTCAAATCCTGTGCCCTAAAGGGCCCCCACATCATGAATGTCCATTTTTCTTGTGTTGAACCATTTCCAGCCAGCGTGAGGTGCTCAGCTTTGAAATCATTTCAATAGTGGTGTCTCTCTAGAATGCTAGCACAACTTCTTAAATCACCTTAGTAGTAATTACCAAGTTAGCTTGCAGCACATCTGGGTGATGGGTGGTGATATTCCAGAAAACGAGACACAGTGAGCTACATGACCGGCACAAAGTCATGCAGAAGGACTGTAGCAGAGCAGCACTTCCCCACGCACTAATTCTGAGCCTTCGCCTAGTCAATGTAACAAAATGCCATCAGCCACTGCCTAAACATTTACCTCTGGGCAGATTTTAGTACCTTTAGGATTGGCTGACACTCCTGTGAAGCAGCAGTTCTCCATCTCTTTGTGGTTCTGTGCACTCCTGGCAGCAGGTGGGTAAAAAATGAGTAGAAAAGATCATTCAGTTATAAAGAGGGGAAAGTCAGTTTCTTTGACTTGCAGTTTTCAGTCGTGTCTACTTCAGTTTCACTTGAGGGAGTTATCTCGGCAATTAAACCTTACCTCAGCCACCGCATGGCACCACGACACGTACTTCCCACACTGCCTTCACGTGAATACACCCCCAGTGCCTCTTATAAAACACAGTACAAGCTGGTGGTGTTTGCTACCATGAAATACCAGCAAAGCTACTTTTTAATCGCCATTTTTCTGTGATAAGATATGCATCTAGCTTAGAGGTGTTTGCTGCATGTTTATTAACAGGAGCAAGCTACTGTGTATGGGCAGACAGCAAAAGGCCTCCTGTTGGCCTTAAAGGGGATGCCAACCAGCCTGGTGGTTTGGCACATGTCTGTGTGGTCTCTGAACAGGCAAAACTGGACTGGCACAGATGTGGTGGGATTGAAGGCAGGGCCATAGCTCCATGACCATGTGTCTCCCCACAGCCTTACCTGCTTGTGGACGAGGGATGGTGATGCATTCATGGGATGCTCCTGGTTCCCCTGCGGAGCTCAGATTTACATGGATGCAAGGCAGAGATGCATAGGAGTCTTTGTTTCTCTACAGTCACAGAGCTGATGGGGACAATTTCCTTTTGATCTGGTTCACCTGCAGAGCTCCATGTCTCTCTGCTTGGTGCTTTGACAGCCGGTACCGCTCAGGACATGGAGGGGCCAGGGCTTTCCAGGAGCTGTGCAGCCCTAAGGCTTGTGACAGGCACCTCTAGGCTCCCCAGGGCTCCCTGCAAGCTCATGGCTGTTACTTGAGCTATACTCACTTCCCAGGGCTTTTCTCTCCCTCCCATGGCACCTCTTGATTTGCCCAAGGGAAAAAAGCACATTTCATCGGGAAAAACATTTGATGAGCATCTTCATTCATTTTCAGACAATTAATACTTGTTAAACCAATCATCAGAAAACCAGACATGGATTAACAACCTTATTTAAAGCCTATCTGGGTACATTTACAAATATCATGTTGTGGCTTTGGCTGGGATGGAGTTGACTTTCTTACTAGCAGCTGGTATACTGCTATGCTTTGAGTTTGGGATAGGAATACTGTTGATAGTGCAGTAATATTTTTGGTTGTTGCTAAGTCAAGACCTTTTCTGCTCCTCACCCCACCCCACCAGTGAGTAGGCTGGGGGTGCACAAAAAGTTGGGAGGGGACACAGCTGGGACAGCTGACTCCAGATGACTAAAAGGCTATTCCATACCATATGATGTCATGCTCAGCATATAAAGCTGTAGGAAGAAGGAGGAAGGGGGGACATTCAAAGTGATGGCGTTTGTCTGTGGTGGACAAACAGACCATGTTTGTCCATCTGTGGACAGATATGTGATGGAGCCCTGTGATGGAGCCCTGCTTTCCTGGAGATGACTGAACGCCTGCCTGCCCATGGGAAGCAGTGAATGATTTCCTTGTTTTGCTTTGCTTGCGTGTGTGGCTTTTGCTTTACTTATTAAACTGTCTTTATCTCAACCCATGAGTTTTCTTACTTTTAACATCACAAATGGGGAGAGTGACAAGCCAGTACTCTGTAAATGCAGCTACATCTTCCATACACACGGTGGTATTAACGTAGTTTGTGCACAGGATTTGGTAGAAGGTTACTCGTAGGATTTGGTAGCTCGTTACACTAGCCTGTACTGCAGATACTGTTTGTGCAAAAGCTTTGTGCCTCCTAAATAGCTGGAGGAAAATTTTGAAGCCTTGGAAATGTTTTCAGGCTCCCCTGGGCTGGCTGTCCAGCCTCAGATCTCATTCTGTCCATCTTGCCGGAGATACCCAGCAACTGAATCCTGCTTGCTTGTGCAATTCACACCAGGCAGACGTGATGCTCCAGCTCTGTCAGTGGGGTCCCTTTTAGCAAAAGTATGTCCCACCTCAGATGTCTCTGTGCCCCTTGGTTCTGGCATCCAAATGTCAGGTGCACTGGGCAGCCACTCTCTCCCTACCAGTGACAGCAAGAGCGGCCAGCGTTACCTCTTGCAGCCAGGACAAGCTGGCGTCCTTCTCCTGATTGTGACCAGCTCCAGCTGCACAGATTTGCTGCTTTCCTTATATCCAGCCCGTTGTGCCTTTCCAGAGGAAACCAGGGCAGGAGGCTTCTGCTCTGTGTCTGTAACTCGCTTCCACCTTGGCAGAGGATGAGACATGGTCTGATCTCCTATTTATCTGAGCTCAGATGGGTTTTCTCAGTTGCATGGTGTTGGACAGGAAAGCATGTAGCCCATAAGTCACAGAGTGAAAGGGTCAGGTGTGGGGCTGGGAGTCATGGCATGGGTGCGGACCTTGCCAGCATTGCCCTCTGCGAGGGCCAGGGGACGAGTGGTGCCTCACCTCTGGCTATGGGGTTGGCACAGAGGGGGGACGCTCTTGCTTTGGAGATTGGTGCTGGAGGAGCTCATGGCCAAGGGCTCTCCCTCTCCTTGGCTCCTTCCACCTGCCCTGTGGGAAGCACTGGAGGGCCCTTCTGGCCCACCACCAAGCACAAAGGCCATGGGGCAAAGCTGGAAAACTATCTTTTCCCTCCTCTAGCCCTGAGCAGGTGTAGCCCATCCCATGTAACGTGACTGGGATTGTTCCCGGATTAGACTAAGGGTCAAACCCTGAACCCCTGACCCTGGGTGGGCTCCTGGGGCTTGCCCTGGGGCTTGCCCTGGGGCTTTGCTCTGGCTCTCCTTGCTCTTGAGACCTTGTGGCTTCCAGCCAGGCACTGCTGCACAGCCTCAGGCATCACTCAGCATCCCCGGCAGCACACAGCCAGCTGGAGGAGAGTGACCTGTGGCCGACGGCTCCGGCTCCTTACGCAAGCTCCTGGCTGCAGCGCTTTGCTCCTTTTAAGACTGGGGTGATGCTCTGGAGGACAGCTCTGCTTATCTAAGGCAGGGCTGGAGAGGGACAGCCTGCAATGTGGCCAGGTCTCAGCTGCCCTTGGGAACCCCATGGGGATCCTGCCGGCAGCTGATAAATGCCAACAAAAGGATGTCAAGCGCGAGCGGTTGCTTCCAGGTTTGTTTATTCCTCTGATTTCTACAGAGGCACACAAAGAGTCCACACGCAATCTGCACAGAGCGCTCCTTATAAAAATAAATAAAAAAGGCCCTTGCTGTTCAAAATCAGCTCCCCCCCGGATCTATTTTAGCCCATCGCCTTAGCAGCAGCTCCTTCAGACGCTGGGACTCTGCTGATGAGAGTTAGTCACTTCTGTCCCTCAGCAGGCTTCTCGGTAATTTTCCCCAGCCGGTTGCGTCAGTGAAGCCCTGCACCAGCAGCGCTCCCCAATTATGCAAGCTACGTTCGCAGATACGCTCGGGGTTGGTCTTTTTAACCTTTATTCACCGGCTCATTGTAAGGAGAGCCGCAATAACAGCTTTGCTGATAAAGCCCTGTAAGGTATTGACAAAAGAAAAGCAGGGCATTGGTAATAGATTATATTTGTGGGAAATTGGAAGAAGAAACAAAGAAGCCAATTGCAGCCTATAGGCTGAATCTGTAGCAGTACCATCTCTTGAAAAGAAAGACACGCTTTTCTAGTTCATCCAGGCAAAAGCAGGGACAAAGATTTTATCTGGGTTTCAGTTTATTAGCCAAATGCTTTGCAGGCATGGGTTTTGCAAGACTGAGCTACCTCTCTGCTCCCTGTGAGGCACCCTAGAGCTTGCTCACAGATGGTGCAGGAGCTCCTGAATTACAAGATAGGAGCCTTCCACTCATATTTTTTTTTTTTAACCTCCCCTTTTTTATTTTTTTGCTTGCTACGTTCATTTAATCTTTGTAAAAGGACATTGGAAGGGGGAATACATGAGCACTTTTATTCACCAAGAGCATCTGGAAATGTTTTTATTCACCCAGCTCTAACATCTCCTCAGTAGTACAAGCCTGTTCTTCACGCCCACTGTACCTTTCTGATGTCTGCAGCACTGAAGTGCAGGAGGCATCATGATGCCCTCTCCTTCCTCCTTGCCCCAGCAAACCAAAGGCTGGGGATGAAGCAGGGGATGGATACATTCAAAACTTGTGCGGTGGGAGGTGTTTTGTCATCTAGCCCCACGCCAAGTCCAGTTCAAAATGAATAGGCTTGTAGAGTGTGTTTCTGCTGACCATTCAGTTCTGGGTTGGGCGCTAAATCTGACTATAAAGAGAAATAATTGACCGACTGCTTGGACTTTCTTAGGGCAGTAAGTAACTATAGAAACTCCCTGCCCGTCAGACAAAGGTGTAGCAGAACTGTGTTTGGCTGATTGGAGCCAGATTACGTCAGTCAATGCAGTAAAGTTTGCAATAGGTGCTCAGTGCAAAATGCCACGTGCTAGTGTTTCCCCATGGCTATCAGGATTGCTAAGGTAATGCTAGAAAAAGAAAAAAAAAATCGCTTATTATCTCTAGCTGTGAACATGACAGCAGAGTAAATGTCAATATCCATATAACTGAGCTCTGACCTGAGAGGTTCCTGCTAGATATAGTGTTCTCATTGCTGCGATGGGGAGCTGGGCCCGACAAATAAAACGGGTCCACACATTTTTCAAACAAATATTTTGTAGGTCCTGAAACCCTTCAGTCCTGGGTTAAGAGAAAGTGGCAGTAGGTTTGCGCTCCATTGGGAAAATATTTCTACTCAAAGGAAAATCCAAGCACTTTCTTTTTGACATTTTAAAGAATACTGCTTACTTTTGGGACATTTGAAAATTTCCCCAACATCACCGAAAAGGATAAAGATGAGAAAGAGAAAAATAGAAGCAAAGCATTGGAAAGAATTTGTTGCAGATTGAACTGAATACTTGAAGTCACTCGAAGCTGTCAAGGTTTCTCATTTGCCAAAGAAGAAAGGCAGTCCTTTACATCCATCTGCAATGACATTGTCTTCCCTTTCTTTGGCTCAGCCAGCAAGGTCCAGCAGCGACGCAGCCTGGAGCTGTGCGCCCTGAGGGAAGAACTTGGAAATAGCAGCACTCTGCCAGAATATGCTGGGAAATCTTGAAACTGCAAGATTTTGAATATGATTGAATATGTAATCTGAACCAGTGCACAGGGGGAAAAAACCCACCAAACCAAACAAACTGTGGAGGGAAAGGGTAAGGCATGCTAGAAAGTTTGAGAGTTACGTGTGCATGGTGAAACCAAGGTAAATGCTGGCTGCTGGTCAGAGGGCTGGAAGCTGCTTTGTGCCCCCTGAGAAGCTGTGTAGGTCAAATCCCTCTCATCATCCTTCCTACATGTGCCTGCCTGTGGTCCCATCCCTGTCCCCCCACCAGCCTGCATCTTCCCTCCCAGACAGCAGGGTGGGAGATAAAGCTGGAAGCTTAAACTGTTCATGCCAAGCCAATGATTAGCAGGTGGCATGATGAGGTTTAGAAGGGGGATGAGGACAGCTTACTCTGCAAGCTAACAAGTCACCAAGCCTTGCAGGAGGGATTGGACCAGGGCTAACATGCCACAGACTCTGCAGCATGCTTAGCCCTCGCTCTGGTGAGCTGGTTGGTACTGTACTAGCTCCATCAAATGTCAATCGATCAACCCCATATGGGTCTTGGTGGGAGAGAAGGCTCCAGGAGAGCTCGTTCCCACCTGAGGTCCTGCCAGCACCACTACAGGACGCAAACTCAGGAGTAATTTGGGACTGAGTGAGAGTGTTTGGGGCTCCGATTTGTCTCTTAGATGCTCTTCTCACCTGCACAGTGCCTGTGCCAGGGAGCAGCACCCTCAGGAAGGCTGCCTATGTCCATGTCCCATGCTGTCCCAAGCAATTTTCCTCTTTTGCCACGTGGTCCCATGTTTTGAGCCCTCTCAACTATTCAGTGCCAAAAGCATCAAGCTAAACTGCATTTGAGGTAGCATGTTCCCATGCAACACTGTGAAATATTTAATATTAGGATGCTGTATTTGGGACAGGCAGCATTTTTAACAAATGGGACGTGGTGAAACAGTGCTTTTTTGGCTCACCAAGCAAATTGCCTACAAGGAGGATGAGCAGGTACAAAGCAATGAAAGAGATCTTTATGTCCTTTGAATGAAGAATAAACACCTTGAATCCATAACTAACACTTATATCTGGAAGCAGACCTGGTGTTATTAGGAAGATTAACAGTAGCCAGGCATTTTTCATTGAGTGTGGAGTTGCAAACCGCTCCCGTGGCACAGGCCACATTACAGAGGATGTGTCAATCCATGTGGGGCTGAAGGTAACAGAAATAAAATCTGACAGTATAAGGCAAGCCCACCCAGACCCTGCATGGGCCTTCCTTAGCTCTGGTGCCTGACGTCCACGACATGGCAAGACTGCCTGGCTGCAGACAAAAATGGACTTCTGGGGACTTGCTACATCATGCTGATGTCTCCTATATCGATCCGTGTAGAGATCAATCCTGCTCACCCTGGGCTCTGCAACGTGCCACAACTTGAGTGTTAAATATGAGCATCAATGTAAAATTTCCCCAAATATAGGTTTGGTACTAACTTGGTACTCCCATTTGGTCTCCTTTCTAATAAGGACTTTACCCATGCTTAGTAATGCAATTAGCACACATGCTCGGTGGTTAATAAACCTGCTTACAGAGACATGAGCAGCTGCTCTCAAGTGGGGAAGGTTGGGGGGGACACACATGCACTGCCATCGCCTCTGTGATGACAAGGTCCCTTCTGCTCAGGGCTTTTCAGCTCACTAATGCCATTACCTCCCTTGCCCCTCCTACGCGGAGCATTTCTGATGCAGACGCCACTGCTTTGGCCCTGACGTGTGTCCTTCGCAGAGGAGGAGGAGGAGGGCTGGATCCCGCTCTCATGGCGTTGCAGCCTGTGGGAGGTGTAGGGGCACTTCTCGGCTGTCCCACGTGTGCCGCAGCCACTTGTGTGAAACACGCCGGACCCCGGGCTTCACACGTGGCGGCTCCGCGGCATTGCCAGCCACCCTTCTAATAAGCACTAATTCAATTTTCGGCTTTGCTCCTTGATCCTTTCATGCCGCCTCCTGAGCTGCTTTGCACCGACGCCTGCTGATGTCAGCGGCTGCGGGATGGGGAGGAGAGGGACCGGCTGCCGGGTCGGGGGGGGAGGCTGGGGGGTGGCCTCCACCCCCAGACCGGGGTGCGCAGGCTGCCCGGGAACATCCTGAATGACGAGACGTTAGGTGTTACGAGTGGGTACCAGGCAGCCGGATCCAGGCGTGGGATTAAAATTTTGTGTCAGCGGTATGAGGAGTCATCCGTCATGCTCGGAGGGGAAGATCAGTGAGCTCAAACTCTGCATGAAATTCAGGAAGAAAATCTTATCACACGCCAAACGAAATTTTGCCGCGTGCTCTAATCCTCCTGGAGGGGGCTGAATAACAAACAGCACAGCCTGAAGGGGCCCTGCTTGGCTATCTCAGCCCAGGTCCTGGGTAGCACACCTCTGCAAACCCGACTAATCGCCTCTGTTTCAGCCGTCATTCTGAGTCAGCCACAGACCTGACCAGCGCTTGCTGATCTCCGTGAAAACTTGGGTCCCAGTGGCCAGGGTGCTGGTGACCTGCAGGTGGTGGGCATCCTTTCCCCTTGCTCCCTGCCCTGTCTGAGCTCCCGCAAGGAGAAGCGGGTGGGGGGAAAGCTAGGCAAGTGTGGAGGTGAACGATAAACCCTCAGCAGCCTGGTTTTGAGCGTGCTCAAGACGAAGGCCAAGAACACAGCCCAGTGCTGCCGAACCTTGACATTCGCCTTGCCCTGGCTGGCGTGGCTGCCAGGGCTCGGCTTTGCAGCCAGCCAAACTGCGCGATGCTCCAGCTCTGGGGCTGGCCATCCTCCTCCTCCTCTCTCCCTGCTGCGTGCCCAAAGGGACTCCAGGGACCCACAAATCCTGGAGCAGGACAGGAACATTAAGCCTACCCATATTAATTAATTGATTAATCAATTGATTAATTTGTTCTTTCAGACACAAAATGCGAAAGGCGTGCACCTGGAAACATGCAGCCTTTCTTCTTTTATGTGTGGCACATGGATGCAGAGCCAATGTCGCACACCTCCAGGCCCCAGGCGTCTGGGGTCTCACGTGGCAGTAGACTGAGGGGGTTTCAGTGATTATGGTAGTGCTCTTGGGCTCGTAGTCCCAGCTTTGGTAGCAAAGCCCAGATGCAATTCATCTCCTCTTTCTCTCTCTTAGGGTGCACATTACTTGCAGCTGAACCCAGCCGTACCACTGGCTCATCTCCGCATGCAACACCATCATTGCCCCTGTCGAGACTTGTCTTCTATAAACTGTACTTTCTGTCACAAGTCAGAAGTGGCCAAGTGACAGGGCAACGCAACACGACAGGAGCCGGGAGCCTTCCACTGTGCACCACGTGCACACACAAATGCAGACTCTCAAGTGTCCCTTGCTGGACTGTGCTTCAGGACAGCAGCAGGCTGCCGGTCAGCCCGGAGAACAGATGAGTCATTACTTAATGCCAGGGACAGGCTAAGATCTTCACAAAGCTTCATGGTCCTTGTGACAGACAGAGCAAAGGCAACCGGCATTATAAATGATTAAAAAAAAAAATAGAAAAACTTAAGAAACTAATTGGGCTGGAGCAATTCATAAAGCAAAGAGGTTGTGGGTAACCTCCTCGAAGCCGGGAAAAGGGAAGGACGTATTGCCCTCACCCGTGAGTTCACTCTTCAGCCCTACCACAGTGCTGCCACCAGAGGCAGCATGGTGACATGCCGCTGCAGAAAGGGAACGTGGTCCCAGAGACAGCCCTGCCTTTTTGTGCGGGTACTGGGGTTTGTCCCAGGGGTAGAGATGCCTTCCTCACCTCCAGCGCCTCCCCTGCATGCAGGAGCAGACCACAGATTTTGTATGTCATAGGTAAGAAGCAACTTTGCTTCTGTGCATAATGAGGTATGGTAAAAACATTTTGAATGAAGAGGCGGGAGGTAATGCAAAGAAAAATCTCTGTGAAGGACTCATCACAGGCAAGACAGAAAGAGAGCTTACCAAAAAGCCACGATGCTCTAGCGTGATCCTTTTGAGCTTGCTGTGCACCCGAAGGAGATACATTTACATCATCATTGCCCTAATTATGCAAATTGCTGATTGGTTTGTGCACCAGGACACCAGTATTTTGTTTGCTTTCCTCCCAGCCCCCGGCCCGAGGGCAGGCGCTTTGCTCCCTGGGGCATGCGGTGAGTGGTGGGGGGACAGCAGGGAGCATCGCAGCAGTAGGGCTTCAATTTCAGAGCTCCCCCTCCAACCGCAGGCACATCTGCTTTAATAGCAGGGCTCGTTTCTAAGGCAAACGGAATGGAGCATCTCAGGAAGGTGGTTATGGATAATAATGCGTGTTATAATGATTCCATCTGTCTCCTATGCACTGGGTACCAATGTGAGTGTCCCCCAGCACAACCATCCTCATCAGGATCACAGAGCACGAGGAATGCTCATCCTCTAGCACCTTGTCCATCCTCCTTCAGACTGCCAGCAGTGGAAGACGACACAGAGACACTGACCCCATCACTCGCCCTGTGCCACTGATAGCCTGGGAACGGCCTCGCTGCTTGGTGAGAGCTGTTGTTGCTAGAGGTACGTGTTTTGGTAAATCTGTTGGGAAAGCAGTTTCAGTGGCTGCTCAAGGAAACAAACTTTCCACATCCATGGACGATGCAATGTAGGGGAAAAAAATCCTCATCTCTTTTCAAGATCCATTTGGGATATTAGGAAATTCTACTGAGAAAGTTCAGAGCCAAGAGAAAAATAATCCTAAGAGCTTCCTTCCTGCAAATATATCAAAGGCAGCAATAGCACTAGCCAAATGTTAGATACGTATGGCACCTTAACAGAAAAGATTGGCTTTTCTGTAACATTCTTTCAGGTTTCTTCCCTAATCCTGTTGCTGGAGATATGCAGGGAAGCTTTTAAACCAGGAAGACCCTTGAAGTCTGTCAAAACTGCTTGCAAAACCCCAGTTTCTGCTACAATTCTGTGCCAAATTGTGCCAGTTTCAACAATTTTTCACTGCAACTTAATCTCAGTAGTCTTCTTGGACTGGACCCTGCCTTCATAAATTCAACAGTAATGCTCCTGTTGAACCCAAGGCCCATGGGCTAAGCCTCAGCAATTAATGCTCACTGATTTATTCACATACATATTCACCACAAGGGTACAGAACCCTCCACAGACACTATGCAAATAATGTATAGTAATAAATGCAAATGCCCCACTTGAATTTACGACATCAATATTCATAGTCTGAAAATTAAGACCTTCTTTAATCTATTAGCATATAGTTATTAATAGCCAGTAAAAAGGGCTGCAGCTGTATACAAACAAATATTTCCCTTTGTAGGAAACCAGTAGCAACAATCCCTTGCAACAAACACAAAAAGTGCTGTTTCCTGAGAGAAAGCTGAGCTTTGAAAAACCTGCAGGGAGCATAATTTGTGTGCAAGTACAGAACTTCCGATCTTGAAATATGTAATTATCTGGGAAACCACCTTATTATTATTATTTTTTGGTTTTGCATGTCTGAACTTTTTATTTTTAGACCAACCGTTGGTTTTTTTTTTTTCTTTTTGTGGAAAATTTGGCCTGAAAGCCGATAGGGCTGTATCTCCTTTTAAATCCCAGATCCCATGCTTTCTAGAGTGTCTGAGAGCTGTGGTCTCATGTGTCCACAACCAGGTGAGCACTTGCCCCCAACAAGGTGAGATGCTGCCCTAGATTTTCTGGTGGAGTTGTTATTTCTCATTGCAAGCTCACTGCCTGTTAAGCCTCCTGGCCAAATGAGACAGTGTCACAGCTCCTTAGATGCTGTGAAACTCAAATCCTTTGGAAATGTACATTTATGAGACAGTTATGGATAACCATCATAAAATGGGCCACTGACACCACACTGCCAAACCACCTCATCTGCCACCACCACCAAGGGGAAGGGAAGGAGAGCAACAGTGGTTAGAAATACCATTTTCTCTAGGAGGGAAAAAATTTCCTAAGGGATGAGGTACATCAATACCAGGGCGTGATCAGGCTGATTTATGCCAAGTTTGTTTCCCTTTTCCTCTTTGACATCAAACAAGAAAGCCAAAGGATTTGCCATGATATTTATTTGGTTACTACCATTAAAGGCAGAATACCAGAACACCTCCTGGACCTGACACTTCAGCAGTTCAGCACCAGGACTATGTGGCCTGCTAGCACAGAACGAACTTTTACTAATACCCCAAATTAACTGGGATGAGCCCTGGTGTCTGGGTTCATCTGCTCAATCTCCAGGAAATGGAGGAGCTGACTCCTCTTTCACAGTTTTCTCTGGATTTTTAACCCAGTGAGCAGTCAGGTTGGTCTGTCCTGTTTTACCCTTGGTCAATCTGTGCTGGCTGTTCCCAAACACCTTCTTCTCCTTCCTGTGTCTGGAAACATGCTCCAAGAAGACTCATTCCATGATTTTCCTAGGGACTGGCATGAGCCTGACTGGGCTGCAGTGTCCTGGGTTGTCTGAAGATGGGAACAATGTTTGCCTTTCTCCAGTTGCTGGGGGTCTCCCCAATCTCCACAACCTTTCAAACATGATAGAGAACAGCCTTGCAAGGACAACAGCCATCTCCCTTGGTACCTTTGGATGCAGCCCAATGGGTCCCATGTGTGGGACGTTCTCTCAAGCAAACCATGACTTGATCCTCATTCACTGCTGGTCTTTCTCCTCCCCTTTCAGCCCTTTCTCTAAGCACAGAGGCCTGGGAAACCTTGTTGGTGAAGACTGAGGCAAAGAAGCCAATGAGTGCCTCAGCCTTACCTGTCTCCGCTGTCACTAAATCACCCGCCCCATTCATCAGTGGGCCCTCATTTTCCTTATTCAGTCTTTTGCTACAAATGTATGGGCAGAGGCTCTTCTTGCTGTCCTTGCTGCCTCTTGAAAACATCAATTCCAGGTGAGCTTTGTCTTTCCTAGCACCACCCTACACGCCTGGACAGTGTTTCTAAATCTCTTCATTGTAGTCCACCCTTGCTTACACCTCCTGTTACTGCCTTTTCATATTGGAGGCCAGTGATGAGTTCTCAGTTCATCAGTTATCCATAGTCTTTGCTACACTGTCCACAGGGTGGACCCAACAGCTGCCTGCTAATGGAAGAGAGGGAGAGATGCATAACTTGCATAAATTAGCTTCTAAATTAAATTGTAGCCTTATAAAGTACCACTGCAGCACATAGCTAACTCTTGCAGCCTGGTGGAACCTAGCCAGAAAGCAAACCAAGTGCTGTTTAGAACAGCACATGAAAAGGGCACCGAAGGAGATGCAGCAAGATTTGTCTGCTTTTTTCATTTCTCTGTGCTTGGTGCTGCCCACTGGCTGAAGTCAGAGATGTCTGATATGGAGCACTGTAAGATGAGATGTAAAGGTGCGCTCGCAGCTAATTTACAGTAACAGGAAGAAAGCACATTATATCCAATTCAAAATGCTGACTCTGTTTGCCCAGCAGAGCCTCTTTGGCTATATAATTACACATCAAATATCATGTTAATTCAGATCTTGCTGGATAAATAGCCTACAGCCTCCCTCTGCAACTTCACTTCTACACCTGAGCCTAAAACAAGCTGATCAGTCCTTCTCCTGTGACCTGAAGCATTGAAGGGTCCCAAAGGAGGATCAAAGAAAGGTTGTAACAGCTAGAAGGCAAGAGGATGTCCCGCATCCAGGGATGAAAATCCATTTGTTAAAATGCCCTATTGAAAAACAAAACAAAAGAAAAACCAACAAAGCCAAACCCAAAACACCAAACAAATAGCAAATGACCCTTTCTCCTCGCTCCTGAGCAATGAACTTTCAGATCCTCCAGATGTAGTTTCTCTAGCAGCACACAGGTCATACACAGCACAGCTCTTGTTACAGCAGCGAAAAATCTCCCAGGTGATTTTATAATGTAGAGGAGGCTGAGCTTAGGACGTTTTTCTGTTGCCCTTTCTTCTGCAAGCAGATTACTTGTGGGAATAAAGCTGGCTGAGCGAAGAGAGAGAGACTACCTAGAAAAGTAACTTTGTGTAAATGGCATTCCTGCACTGGCTGGCTGGGGGAAAATTTCAATGCCAAAGTTTTTTGACCTCCAAGTAAAATGATACAGGTTTGAAAAGGAGTTGTTCAACCCGACATGGTTAGCAAGCGAGGTGAGCCCAGGTACGCAGGGAGCGTCACAACCAGTGGGGTTGGAGCAAGGTGGCTAGCTGGTGGAAGCCATGGGGAGAACCACAATGTGCCCTGAAGCCATTATGTCAGGTGAACCCCAACATTTTTAACTGTTCCTGTAAGAGAAATTGAAGCTTTTGCATGTGGGATTCTCAAAACCCCATAAGTGGAGCTGCTCCAGGCATCTAGGAGGAGGCATAGGGCTGAAGGACCCACCTGGAGCCTGTGGGAAAGGCAGCTGGGGAAGAAGCCACTGTGAATTGAAGCAGGTTAAGAGACTTTTCCAGCACAAAACTAACTATGAATTTTGGCTCTAACCCTCCATGGGGGTACATCAGCAGGTTAATGTAGGAGCCGAGTATCCAAGGGTTCCTCCTGGAGATGGTCATGATATAGCAATCAGCCCCAAGGCAGCTGGGCATTGGGCAAGGCTGGCCAAGCTAAGCCCCCATAGCTCGACTTGGTGCACAGACAAGGGAAGGTGTTTTGAGAGGCCCTGCCACTGGCACTGGTCTGATACCACAGTGGCTTTACCACATGATGCATTCAACAAAAAAAACCTGTTAATCCTCAAGCAAACCCTCTCCAGGACACATTCCCATCCCCACACTGTAACACACCATCCCAAACTCATTCCAGAACCATGCTCTACAGAGCCATGCTATGGAGCTCCAGGAAGTCAATACAACTAAAAAAAACAGAATCATGGAATCACAGAATGGTGGGGGTTGGAAGGGACCTTCGGAGATCATCTTCGGAGTCCAACCCCCTGCCATAGCAGGTTTGCCTAGAGCAGGTTGGACAGGAATGCATCCAGGCAGGTTTTGAATATCTCCAGAGAAGGAGAACCCACAACCTCTCTGGGCAGCCTGTTCCAGTGCTCTGTCACCCTCAAAGTAAAGGCGATTTATATCGCCTTATATTCAGACCCCAAAACCAAAACTTGCAAATGAAAGTGCTATCAGTTCTCTGACATGGCCCATGGCACAGCCCAACAGGCGCCGGCGGGATGTCCCCTCACAGAGCAGGAGGGAGCACTGCTGCTCAGGGCCAGAGCAGCGAGTGTGCTCCTGGCGCATATTGCTGCTGAACGCCTTGCCAGAGGGTCTAATTTGGCTGGCTGCTTCTCCATTATAGGTGATAATGCAGGAGATGGAACAATCCCAGATTGCCTGTCGGAGCCCAGGGCAGGTTTGCCAAGCTGGCAGTGAGAGCCAAGCCTCCCCTCCTGCATGTTGCCTTCTCCTCGCTGCAAGCTGAGCAGGTCTGGGAGCCACCAGGGCTTTGGGAGACCTCTCCTGCCACGGTCCCCTCACCGGCAGCACCATTTTTGCCACAGAAAACTGCGTGTTTGCTGTTCATCTTTTACAGCATGCTAGTGCTTTAGAAATATTTTTCTTTTCGTGTACAACTTGCAGAGTAGCATTCCAGCTTGAGGGACGATGCACTGTAGGAACGGGACCCCAGCATCCCTTCGGTGTCTGGGTCTTACTTTCCTTCAAACACTGTCACCCAACCCTGCTCGAAACACGGCTCAGGAGAGATTATGTGACGACGGACGTCATCACTGCTCACAATTGCGCACGCTGCTTTGTGCTTTTTCCCTTCCCTTTTTTTTTTTTTTCTGCCAAGTTATCCTAAGAGAGGCAGTTTCTGACTGGCGATGTGAAATGTTACCTTTATCACTTCTCCACAGCACCAGCGGTATTATAGGCTGTCAGTCTAAAAAAAGCATCATTGTTTGACTGCGCAGAGCAGGCGGTGCAACAGCAGCGCAGGCTCGGCACATCAGGCTCCAGAGGTTGGAAAGGGCCCCATTAGGTGTTGACACGAACGCGGCACGGTTCGCTCCGGACAACTCTTGCAAGGCTGAGCTTGCTCAGACGTTAAATGTATAAATATAGATCCACGCAAAGGCAGCGCGGTTCAGCCAAGACCCACATGCACCAGCCCCCCTCCCTCCTAGGATATGAGCAGAAAAGTGGAGGGAGATTGCTCAGTGCTGAAACATCACCACTGACGCAGATGTCTAAGTGGGTCAGATGGAAAAGTCATGTTAATGAGTTTACATGAGGAGTTTCAAAAGAAAAAAAACAACAAAAAGACCAAACCCAACACCCAATGGTGAAGGTGAAGTGAAGACAAAGCCAGGGGTTTTTAGTATGCTGGGCTGGTGAGCGAGCAACAGGGTATGAGCCTTCCTCCCCTCCCTCCAACGTGGGCTTTTTTATTTCTTCGCTACAGATATGAAACAGATGGGGAGAAAGGGAGGACAGGCCCAGTTAGGGATTGTTTGAAAGCAACAACAACTAAAAAGTTTCCATAATGAAATTTGATTCTTGTGGAGAGCATGGGCGCGCTGGCTTTTTGACTGTCTCAGGGCAATCAGCTGAACGCACGGCATGCCTATCTCCGTGCCAGCTTTCCCTCGGCTGAGATGCCATTGCAGAGAGGCCCACAATTCAAGGAGCACCACAGAAGGCAGTATCTGGATTTATGGCTACCATATTTCAGGGCTGTGTGAGAGGTGCTAGCAGTTTCAAATGACTTCTCTGCAGAATGAAGCAAACAAGGCACTGATGTTAGTACCCCCATCCGTCATCTTAAAAAGACAGAGCTACTGCCCACCCGTCTTCTTTTCAGCAATAGACCACACTGAATATTGTCAAAAGCAATCTTTCCTTAGGGCTACAACATTTCTGTCTGTGAAGAATACAGGAGAGGCTAAAATAAACCATATAACAATAAAGAGTCAAAAAATGGGAACTGTGGAGGTCATCTAGTTTACCCCTGCCCCAAAAGCAGGGATATGATAGCTGACATGAGATCAGCTCAGCCATGGTTACCAGAGTCTTTAAATCTTCAAGGAAACTCTATCTCTTCTGGGCAACTTGTTTGACTAAGTCAGCAGATACAAAAATGGGCCAAACTCTTTGGTTGACCAGAAGGGTGTTTGTTATTCTTTCTGGGTTGAGGCAGAGGTGATGCCATGGCCAGTGAATGTGGTGGGAGATGTCGGGCTCATCATAGAATCATCTAGGTTGGAAGGGACCTTCAAGATCATCTAGTCCAACCATCATAGTTCAACCAACCATCAGGTCTTGTGAGAGTTGTCTCACATGGTTATCCCCAAGGTACAGGGAAGCCTGTGCAGTGGCCCTGCAAGCAGCCTGGTCTCCACTGTAACATCGTGCCTTGGCTGTTCCCCAGCTCCACACCCTGAGCAGCTGGGACTCAGTTCTGCAGAGGTTTCAAGGGTGATGTTTGGGGTCAGAAGGTGTGAGAGAGGCCATGCACTGAGCTGCAAATAAAGAAGCCCTGGCTTTGAGGGAGCAAGAGGTAGGTCAGATGTACAGGTCTTGAGGTTACTGAGTGAGGATTCACAGCTCTGCAGAGGGAGCAACGGGCAGCATCATTTGCGATGGATACCCCTAATATTAAGGGGAAAGGGGCAAAGAGGAGGAGGGCTTGAGGAAATGCTGACTTCAGCCTGACATCAACCCAAAGACCAAGTCCCCCTCCCAGGGAGGAAGCATGTCCCCTTGAGAAGAGAATTTCATCAGAGGAAGCCCGCACCAGAACCTGCATCACTTTGATGCCTGTCGTCCCTGCGCAGGACAGCATGCAAACCGCTGCAAAGTCACAGCTATGTCTTTGCAGACATCAATGTGTGACTGCAGAGTCCCCCTAGGCTGTCCCAGACAACTCCAAAGGTGTTGCTGCTGCACCTTTCCACCTAGACATCCCTCAGCAATTTAGCTTAGCCCCAGCTCATGCATACCCACGAGTTGCTGGGGTCAATATAGATGTAACCCATCTGTAACAGTGCTGCCTGGTGACTTCTGCCATGCTGTGCATATACACTAGCACTTCCTGGAGCTGGGGAAGAGCTGCTCAGGGAGCCTGGAAGATGCCTGCAGTTTTGTGTAAGCCCTGAAATGCCACCTGAAAAGCAAATTAAACCAGCATCTTTCTGAAGGGGAGGGTGCTGACTCACCCAGTGTTTGCTTCCCTGCACTCTACCCCTGCAAACTACCCAACAGCAATTGCTTTCTGCTCTTTTTAAGTGCTCTGGGACTCCTTCACCTCCTTGGCCTGTCTCCAGCTGCAAGGCAACATCCTTCCCCTTTTCACAGCGCTCGCACACAAGCCCTGTGTGCTCATCATGAGTGGGAGCTGGTCCACTTAACTGGTTTCTCTGCACCCAGTTTGATGCCACACAGCAGGGCCTCTCATGCCCATTTCCAGTGCCATCATTGCAGGGGAGCTAGGGGGGACAAGCACCCTTTATGCTAAGCCTGGACCTTTCGACTCTGGTAGACATACAGTCCAAGGTCCCTGCCTAGCTATGGACTGAAACACCATGTGGGACTCTTGAGACAGAGCCGTCTCCAGTGATGTCTCTAGGGATAAAGTCATCAGCTGACTAGGAAAAAAAAAATCACAGTTAAATTTCAAGAGATATTTGGGAGCAGACACTCTTAAGCAGCACTGGTGGCAGGTGCCCCAGTAAGAATCTCATTATGTTCAATAAGTTACTCCCTGAAAAGCTCCCAGAGCTCTTATTATCTCTGGAGTGATAAGCAGAAGTGGTCTGATCTCTTGTAGAGCTTACAGAAGGATTGAGCTCTTTGTTTCAGATTAATTACCTCTCTGAAAAGAAAATTTGTATCAGGAGCCAGGAAAAAAAATAGATGGTAAATAGTCAATGAAATTGGTGTAAAATTAGAGTAAAATCTCATCACACTACTGTTTGCAGTAGGAGGACTCTACCCTTACGCTGACTGAAATCAGAGGAAAATTCTCTATGTCACCTTGCAGGGAAAGACCTCCCTCCAGCAGATACCTCAGCTGGATTAAAATTTTAACTAAGAACATTTCCTGAGGAAGGAGAATAGTAGCTTCATAAATGTATGTACCTTACATCTGAAATCTCATTGGCTTTGAATTAGCCGTGCATTCGCAGGCCCTTTCAGTCTGACACTCTTTTGTGTGAGATTATTTATTTTATTTCTGTTCCTAAGAAGCTTTGTGTAATAAGGTGTTAAGCTCAAGATAGTTTAAACTAATATTTGATTGTGGAAAAGAGTAGTATCACTGACTAAGGTTAAAAGTGGGTGCTTATAGAAATTAAAAATTGTTCCTGCTCTGCTTTGGCAGATTAGACCTGTGAAACTATAATAGGATTTCTCTCTCTGCCTCTCTCTCTCTTTCTACAGGGCTTTAGCTTTTCCCTTGGAGGAGCAGAGACAGGCGACAGACAGCATGCTCAGCCCAATGTCCGAACACTGGAGAAGTGCACGTCAGACTTTGGATCAAAAATCCCTCACGACGGGTTACCGCCTCGACTGTGAAGAGCAAACAAGCGGGAGACCCAGTTAAGCCCATCGACAGCCTTGCAAATTAAAGCAGGAAGGCCTGAGCATTAAGGTAAAGAGCAGGCAGCTGTTTTGAGCGCCGCAGCCTGCCTGAATGTGCCTGGTGAAGCAAATAACCATTTCCAAATGCTGTGGTTGAGCGCGAGCTGCGATGTAAGTGAAAACTTGGATGGGTTATTCAGAGAGACTTCATTTTTGAGACCCAAAGCCCTGGCTGGGAACAGAAGAGTGATTTGTTCCCTCCTGTGCATGGTTACCTGCTCACTTCTCCTCTCCTCCTCGTGACTAGAGGCTGCCCAGCAAGCACCGTTCCAGAAGAGAGATGCTCCTCCCAATTTCTCCTGTGATTGCTGTGGCAAAGATAGAGACCCTGGCCCTTGCTGAGCAGAGGCTGATCCCCTGCACCATGCACAGCTGGCTGTGGACACCCAGAGCCCCATCCCTGGCCATGGCAGGGAGCAGCAGGGATGCAGCAGGGGAGCCCGACAGCTTGAAGCCCACTTTGCATGACAAAGCCAGCACAGGAGGTTGGAGAAGTGACATTCCTGTGTGGGACTGCCTCCAGACTGCATTTTAGTCAGCTCTGCCTGTGAAATTTATTCCATAGTGAAAAAATAAAAAGTCTTTCTTCACCAAAACCAGCCTGACTTCAATGCCAAGGTGGGAGCGGTTGCTCTGGGTGCAAGCAGAGGCACTCTATTGCCCACCCCTCCAGCAGCACCAGTCTATGCACTAGATCAGCATTTTGTCCTACAAAACGAAACCATGTTTGTCTTTTTGGGAACCTGAATGCCCCTGACCTTTGCCTATTGCAGCCATCCTATAGAGCCACATTCTGCAGTAGAGGGTGAAGCCAAACATCAGTGAGATCCAATGTGGTGGAAAGGACACCGACAGCCTGCCTTCACAGCTCACTTCCAACCATCAGAAGCTCCCTCTGGAAGGTGACTCCTCTCGCCATTACTCGTGAGTGCTGTGAGGACTGCTTTCCACATGCAGATGTGTGTGTGAGGCAGTTTAGTGAAACCCATCTTTTATTACTAGAAGATGGGATGGCCTCATCGCCCTGAGGCACAATGGCAGAAAAAAGAGGGTGTCTTCTATCTTAGAGGTAAAAAAGAGTCCCCCTTCCTCTGCAGCAGGTGTGAGGCAGTGCCTGAGCTCTGCCCTCGTTGGCCAGAGCAAAGGAGCAAGAAGACGAAGTGCCTTCACCCAGGAGCAGGGCTGATGATGGTGCCATTTCTTCCAAGCAGCAAGTAGTATGGCCACAGCCTGAGCAGATCATCACTGTTCCTTAGCTTGTTAGTGGTGGGATGCATTTTACAGCATGGGGTAGTAACAACTTAAGTTGGCCAGGCACTAGAGCAGGTTGTGGATGCCCCATGCCTGGAAGCCAGGTTCAGTGCCAGGTTGGATGGGTCTTTGAGCAACCTGATCTAGTGGGAGGTGTCCCTGCCCATGGCAGGGGGGTTAGAACTGAATGATCTTTAAGGTCCCTTCCAACTTGAACCATTCTTTGATTCTATGTCTTGCGGACAGCCCTGCAGCTAGCCCGTGGCAGAGCCAGGTTAGCATGCTGGTCCCCATCGGTGTGGCCAACCCTCAGCACATGCCTCCTGGCATTGTGTCCTTTCCTAGGAGAAACCTGACATGGCAAGGGAGAGATTCGCAGGGCAAGGAGTGGAGGAACTCAGTCCTGCAACCCCAGCCCTGAAGTACTGGAAAAAGACACACACTGGTGAGATCCTTGTTGCCTTGCCAGGCCGTCTGCACCCCACTACCAGCAGCAATGGATTTGCCTGCCTCCACCCCAAAAAAGCAGTCGCCCCACACCTCTGGTGATGCCCTCTGTAAGAGGAGGGGAAAGGGATAAGAGAAATTGAGGAAGTGACAAGATAATATTATCCCTGCACCATATCTAAGCAAAGCAGGCCCTTGTCAGAGAAATGGGCTCAGCTGCGTATTTTGTGAGACAGCAGCATTTAGAGTTCAAACTGAATGGTGCAGAGTCTTGATGGTGTCTTTTTACAGTGTTGCTTGCCTGCTCAGTACTAGTCAGTGGAAATAATCTAAGACTTTTAGTACTGCCCTGACCGTGTTTTTTCCAAAGCGAATTGGTACAGCAAACACAACTCTCTGTTTCAAAAGCGCCTGCAGTGGTCAGTGAGATGGCAGCCAGGCTGTCTGCCTCCCTCCTCTCTAAAATACCTCCCAGTGCCTTGCAGTGTTATTCTCTCTCCAGTGACAGATCCCCAGTAGGGACAGTGGGACAGGAGCATCATGGCATGGAGACCAGGGTGAGGTCCACATGACCGTGGCCAACCACCCCGCTTTCGATGGGCAGAGTAGGCAGCTCAGCCAGTGCTGAGGGTTCAGAGACAGCGTCAGGGAGTAGTGCAGGCAAACGATTTGGCAGTGCAAGCCCCGAGTAGTGAACGCAGCTTGTTTGTATAGCAGATTTTACCGTTATGCAATGCCTTTGAAGTCGCGGCAGCGTAATGGGACAGGTGACGCAATCTCTCATATTAGCAAAGACCAGCATTAAAGTCTCCAGGTAATGCTCTGCTTTCAGCTATCTGATTATTGAGATTCAGTAGAAAGACCTAGAAGTCATTAAAGCGACTGCTGCTCCTGGCCCCTTAGCCTGCTCTAGAGCAGCAGACTCTGTGCCAGGCAGACCAAGGAGTTGGGTATTTAGCTGGATGCTAAGGGGCAGGCAGGGCTACTCGATGGACTCTGGGCATCCCCAGGCATCACCTCAGCTCAGCTTTCAGTACATGCCATCTGTGATGACCAACACCTCCCAAGCCCTGGGAGGCTTGAAAGAAAGTCTGACCCCCAAAATCCTTCCTTCGGAAAGGTGTCACCTACAGTGAATGATGTCAATGGAAAGACATGTAGGCAATGTCAAGTGAAATGTGATATAAAAATTATGATGGCTGAGAAATGTCCAGAACAGGCAAGTGCTGAAGATATTTAAGCAAACAAGAACATTTCAGGCATACAGGAAGCATGAAGCTTGCCACAGGGTTGCTGAACCACAGGTCTATAAATGAGCTGATAGAACAATTTAAAAGGCTAAGGACAATGCAGAGAAAAGGATCTCTTTGTTTTGTTGCAGGGGTTGTTTGGAGAGGTATTTGCATGCCAGATATATGGTTTGCAGGTTAAAAAAGGCCCAGGCTTCATCAGGAACTGAGGTACCAAAAGAAGGGGACTGGCCCAAATCAATATGTTGAATAACAAGTTGAGAGGAGGCAAACTTTTAAAAGCGTCCTCCAGGAACTGGATACCATGTTACAGCTATAAATTGGACCTATGAAAAAATGATACATGGTTAAGTTTTTGCAAAGGGATAAAGAAATGTAATAGCTAAACCGATAACAAAATATGCAATCTCTCTTTAAAGTGTATTATTTTATCAGAGAACCAAAAAGGCAAAAAAAATACGCACTCATCTGTAGAAAGGATTCCAGTGTGATTATACAGCCTAGTGAATCTTACTGCAGGCTCAGGAAAACTGGATGAAAGGGTAATTAAAATATAGTTATTAACAGCATATACTAGTTCAACATAAACGAACTGGCAGAGCTTCAGTAGATCTCAATTCTTTCACCAGATGAACCATGAGTAATTAAAGTATGTGACAATGCCAAGCTGAATTGTAGAAGGCCTCTGACTGAGATCCCAAGGAAAAGACTTTGGTACACCAAGATATTGGCGAGGTGAAAGGTGAAGCAGTAACATGGACCAGAACCGGAGTGGTG
Source organism: Numenius arquata (assembly GCF_964106895.1). Classification (NCBI taxonomy): domain Eukaryota; kingdom Metazoa; phylum Chordata; class Aves; order Charadriiformes; family Scolopacidae; genus Numenius; species Numenius arquata. The sequence goes on from NC_133576.1 coordinate 44,776,539, forward strand.
TGATGGGACGTGTGGCAAAGGCATGAAGTTTAATGGGATCATCAGTATGGAGGGACGTTGACACCTGAGGAAGAGGCAGAGGAAGTCCACTGATTAAGCCAGCCAATAAACTCCATCCCCAACTATTAGGAAAAGAGGTACTTGATATTACCTACCTGGCAGCCAGGCATTCAGACAAGTCTGTGCAAGCAAACAGGGGCCACAAGGCTGGAGAACAGCTGAGGCTGCACATTTCAAAGACGGTGCAGGGGGAGGGAAATTAATCCAGGCAATAATTGACCTGTTAGCTTAACCTCAGGAGTATGACAGGCATTTGACTAATTTTGAAGGGAGGAATAATGAAAGATGTAGAGTGTAATAGCAAACGGTGTAAGACGCAACAAAGAGATTACCAAAAATAGATCTGACCTGACTATTTCAATGTATTTTTTTTATAAAAATAGCAGAGGTTCCAGACAAGAAAATGCTGTGTATCTCACCTATCTGGCCTCCTCTCCAGTAATTAGTGGAGGAGTGGGTTAGTAAGAATTAAGAAGGTAATGAGTAGGCCACGAATAAGATGCCTACAGATTCCACTGACAGCCTTCTCTGTTAGCAATTGTAGCTTTTACACTCAAAACGAAGGCCCAGACACCTTGGTGTGGATGCTCTTGGGGGGAATCAGACATGCTGCTTTACGTCTGGCTGTGTGGCCGCCCATCTCTGGTGGACTCATAGCCTGTCATGTAGCCTGCAGCACTGGGGACCTCCACAGCCATCCTGTCTTTCTTCAGGCAACCTTCAGCATGCAGGAGGTACCAGTTCACAGACAGCACATTATCGCTGGGAAAGAAAATATCCAATGGCTAATTAAAATTTCCTAGCCATGACTAAATCCACAACCACCCCTCTTAAGTTGTTCCAATGGTTACTAATTAATCTCGCTGTTACCATGGCAGGGCTCCGGTCGCTGCCTTTTCACCAGATGCCCACAAAACACAGCCTTTGCTCTGCCACCAAGGGCAAAAGGTGAGCTTTTACCCGCCCGGCAAGCTTGCACCGTGCCACCAGCGTTGGTGTGTGGAGAAGGGCTAGCCAAGGGCTGGCAGCTGGCTGGGCTTGGCAGGCAGACATGGGGCTGAAGCGAGCATTGCCAGCACCCGGGCTGAGAAATTGGGTTGGCACCAAACGGGTCAGCATCTCTCAGTGCCTGGCCAGGCGCTTCCTCTGACGTCCTCTCCGCTCCCCGTCCTCTCCCACAGGTTTCCCTGCGCACACGAGCAGCAGCCACTGCTCCACTCTGCCTTGGGATTGATTATTCCTCTCTCTCTGGCCTCATCCACAAATGACGCACGTCGATTCAAATGCTGTTGCTTTTTGCTTCTCACCCTCTCTCCTCTTCTTTTTTTTTTTTTTTTCCTATTTCCCCTATTTTTATGACGCATGAAGTCAGGGTTGTCATTTTTCCATATTTGCATGGATTAAGCTGCCGTCATCATCTATTAGCTTCCAAATGATAAGAGCCCACATGCAGGCTCCCTTGTTATGTATGCTGCTTCTGCTCGCCGTTCCTGATTACTTCTGGCCCATATTCTAGCTCTAGGAGCCAAACGGCTGTCTCATGCAGAAATGCCTCAAAACCAATTTTTTTTTTTAAGATGTTCTTTACAGAAAAGGAGATGTGTTTTCTTCCACGTTTGTCTGTCTTGGCTGTCTCTTTCTGCGTTACCAAACCATTCAGGCTTCCTCTCAATTTTACACGTTTTCCCTTTTGGCCCAGTGTTATAGTTTTATACATGAGGTGAAATAATCTGGTCTATCTGTTGATCTCATCCTTTCATTTGCATGCCTAACATCTCAGATACCTTAGGGGATGGTGGTTCTCAAGTCTTTTACAGTAATTAATGTCCTGTCTTCCCACTTAAAAATGCTTCCTGTTATTTACTCGGCTTGTTGGTTTAAAATGAGATTAAGAAAGAGAAAAAAAAAAAAACTGTCCCGGAAAAGGAGTTAGAGATATGGAGAAACCCAGGGAAACAGACAGAGGGGATTGATAGAAGAGCTCTTTCTCCCCTTCCCTTAGCTCCTGGAATCCGGTGGATTTGTCTGCATTAGAGAAGCTGCTGTGTGTGAACACGGTTGTATACCCAGTAACCAGCAAACCTGGCAATATCCTTGATGTCTATAACAGCCAAGGTTCGACCAACAAAAAAACCCCAAAACTATCTGATAACTGAGGTGAGAGGATGATCTACCTGAAATAACCTCTTGGCCGTGCTGCAGGGGACACAGCCCATTAGCAGGTTGGTGCCCGTGTGTGCCCAGGGAAGGCAGGAAAGGCTGCAGCCCACCAGGGATGCCCTCAGAGTACATGTTTCTCTTCCACCTCACCACTCTTGAGGTGGAGCTATCTGGCTGGGGGTGGTGTTGCCCGGTGGGCTGGAGCTCCAGCAGGCAGTTTGCAAGAGCTCAGTATCGAGCAGGGGTTGCCGGTGGGTTTTCATCAAATCCCGGTCTGCTATCACTTCCATTTATGGGTATTTTATGCATGCAACTAAATGATGGCTTCGAAGCTGATAATAAAACAGCCTTCCCTGTCCTTTGGTGCACATACAAATCAGTAAACACAATTCCACTGAATTTCATCAGCTGGTCAATGCCATACAGTCCTGGAGGAAAACTGCAAGTGCCAGGCAGCAAAAGGCCAAGGCCAGCCAGAAAAGGGGGTGAAAATATCTCCTTTATGCTCTCTGGACCCGGTGTTTGCACATAACTGTGCCTTTTTCTTCTTCCCTGCTGTGCCCTGGGCTGTCTTGGTCCCCTGGGGCAAAATTCATCCTCAGGGAGGTCTAAGGATCACAAAACAGCCCAAAAAGCCCACAAATGGGGGTGCAACAGCTGTCATCTGGGGAAGTTTGCTATTGATCTCATCGGGGTGTAGGACACGGACTTTATTTGTCAAACTGGGGGTGGGAAGGAGGAGAAAAGCATGTTCACATGTAGAATGAACTAACAATGCATTGTTTTGCTAGACCTGGAGCTGAGGGGAGAGGTGGCTGGAGAGAAGTTCAGGCACAGTGCCATGCCAGCGTGAGGATGGTGTTCTGCCTGGGAGCTGCCATGTATTTTGTTTTTGGAATGAATGGATAGCTCATTGAAAAAAGGCCATTTTAGGTCAGATGAAGCCCTTTTCAAATTTAAACCAAAGAAGTGCCGAGTTTCTCTCCTAAAACAATCCGGTGGAAAAAATCATATTCAAAAACCTCAAAGCATTGTTGGGTACTGTCAGAATTAACTGTCTGACTTCCCATTTTCCAGTCATGTTTTGTTGGTCAAATGTGATTAAATCATGATTTAAAGTTACTAAGACATAAATAAAAAACATAACACAGCTTGTCCAGCCAAAGTCTCTTTCTTTGCTCAAGAAAGCGGGAGAAGGCAGCTCAATTGCCATCACAGCTGTACGTACATATCCTGGTAACTTCAAGTGAGAGCCAAAGAGGTTATCTCTGCGTTTTGGGGTGTCTAAGCACGGATAGGCTCACCTTGCTGGCATCCTGAGCTTTCATCCCTCCGTTTGGGGCTTAGGCGCTGTACTAAAGTTACAGCAGCTTTCCAAGGGGGGCCAGATCGTGGCTGCACTGTCCGTATGGACATCCCTGCTGAGGCTGGAAGAACATGCATCTTCCCCCAGTTCCCACAGCTTCTGTCGTTCGCAAAAATATCTGTACCCCACAGGAATAAAATCCCCTAGGAAAGGGCAGACAGACTCGGCACTCTGGGATAATGAGCTCTGTGTGTCAGGGACAGCAAGATGGAAATGACTTCGGAGCATTTTGAGATCCCTGTGCTGCTGACATTGCAAGACTGAGGGACTGAAAGGGCACCAGGATTGATAGATGGTGAAGAAATAAGGATGGAGGGAAAGTACCCAAGGTTTCAGCTGCAGAAAGCACCAGGGTGTGCAGGATATTTTTCACCATGCTGTCCTCATTACCAAGCAGTTTGTACTCCCTGAAAAACACTTGTCCTTTGAAGCAGCTCCTTGTGTGAGGAGTTCCTTGCAGGCCCCCTCCACCCTATCCCAGGGCCCTGTGCAGTCCTGTCCCTCTCTGCAGGCAGCCAGGGGAAAATCATCGGCTGTCACTTCTAATGACACCTGAGGACCAGCTAATGGAAATCCATTTTGCATGGAGCAAGCAATACAGGACCCGACCTCCGTGTTTGGCACGCTGCAGCAATTACATATATTATCATCTTGTCGTGTTACAAAGGGCTCAGAGCACCACTAAGAGTTTCACTCGTGCAATTCATGACATGAAGTAGCCAAGTCTCTACATTTCTGAGGGAAGGAGCCACATGGGATGGAGAGAACCACTCAGGCACCAGAGAAGGACTGCATAGCTCCCCCTCGATCCTCCTGAGAGCCGGACTCACAACACATAGAAATACTGGAAGCCCAGCCTCCAAAATAACAGTGGGTGGCATCACGCATCCTCCCAGCTCCCGTGTTTTCCTTGTGGGTTTGTGCAGTTCAGGCGGGTGCAAGGGATGCAGCGGACAAGCCCCTGCTTGCAAAGGGAAAGGGGCAGGGCAGCAAGTGAGCCCTATGTTTTGTGGCTCTGCTGCCTGCTCTGGACAAAGCATTTACAAACAGCTTGCAGACGAATTGCAAAGAGTCTGGAGCCTGGACCTGGAGAAGGTGCAAAGCATTGAAGGAAGAAAGGTGGTGCCCAGTATAGGCAGCAGACTGGGAAGGTGCCGCTCTACCAGAAGGGCAAAGCAGTGACCTGCTTCCAGGTGTGGGCTGCCATACCATGGCACGCAGCAATCCTCTCCACAAGTGTTCATGCACGCAGGGGCAGGAGGCAGGCAGGCTCTTCTCTTGGGCTTGTGTGACTTTGGGACACACAGCAGGCAGGCTACAAGAGAAGCCCAGGGATGGGACCTGCCCCATCTGGGAGCAGTACAAGGGCCAGCGCAAGCACTCATGCACTGCAGGTCTCACCTAGGGCACAGGTCCCCATTGCTCTCCTGCTCCTTGCAGAGTAGCAGTGGTGCTGGCTCCCACCACATGTTGCTGCTCTGCGACCATCAGCCAGCGAAGAGTTTTGGGCAGGTGCTCATGTGCATCCCTCTGCATCTGCACATGGTGCTTCCTGCACAGGGAAGCCATTTCCGTGTCCTCTCCTTGCTGCTGGCTGTGGAGTCCTCCACAGCCTTGACATGGTCCCCTCCCACCCCTCCTTCCTATAAATGCAGTGAGCAGGTGTTTCTGTAGTTCTCCCATCCCTTAACTTTGTTGTCCCCACCAGCACTAGAGAAGGACACAAGCTCATTTCATTTTGAGCATTTTTTCAATGTGGCATTTTTTTCCACATCTCCCTGCAAAGCCTCCCTCTCATTTGTTTCTCCACAAGGTGGGGGTGAAAGGGAACATATCTGTGGCTGGAAACACGACTTCAAATCAAAACGGTTTGCCAGATCTCCGCAGCAGTGCAACAGCAGAGAGATGGCTGGAGAGGCTAAAACTGACAAGACTTCATGAGAGATAAAACATACACTCAACTTCAGCATAAAAACTCTTTTAGAAGCTCTAGAAATACAGCCAAAATGCATTGGGCATTTTTTGGGAAACCCTTATTTCCGGAGAGGAGGAAATGCCTGAAAAACATTTACTGAGTGCAAATGCTGATTTGTGTTTTGGGATCTGAAAGTTTCCTAAAAGTGAAAAAAACCCAACAAAACAGATGGCAAATAAATCCAGAATATACTAGCCAGACTCACGTAAGTTTCTTGTATATTGAGTTTGGTGGGACTAAGACTCTTACCTTTGTTGGGCCTAGAAACGGACAGGAAGGTGAAACGCCAGCAGCCTGTGATGCTGCCTCAGCTCCTGCTGGCTGAGCGTGGTCCAGGTGGCGATGGCTGGTGGGACAAAGGGAGGAGGAGAGGAAGGAGAGGGGCTGTGAGAACCTCCTCGCCGTCTCCAATCATCCAGGGTGTGTTTCAACGCCAGGGATTTTCGCAGGGCCACGACGGGTGGTAATGCTTTTGTGCATTGGGTGTCTGCCTGGGTGAAGTGGTGCATTGGTGCTGCACTTCTGCCGAGGACGGTGGGCAATTAGATCATGGCTTATCAGTAGTAAAAGTCAGTTTCCAGATAGGCAGAGTGTAACATGTGGATTAAAGTTGTCAGTTAATTAAAGAGGACGGGGTTTAAGCCGCATATAGGGCTGCGTTTAGTGAAGTAATACTAGAAGAGATAGCGCCATTCTGATGAGCCAGGAGGCAGATAGCGTAGCGCAGGGTGTAGAGATGCTGAGTTAATTACCAAAACTAATTACAAACGCAATGTCTGAGGGCTCCAGGCCAGACTCCCAGCCTGTGTGTTGTAGAGCAGACACTGAGGTGAGGACCTTGGATGAGGGGGCAGATCTTCCCATCAGGCTTGTTGCAAGCAGTGGTGGAGGAACTAACACGGACCTGAGAGCTTGGCACAGCACCTTCTCTAACCCCAGAGAAAGCGATGGCCTGGTGGATTGACAGGCCTTACAAGCGGAGATAACACATTTTATTTGCAACCTAATTGTCCTTTGTCTCTTTTTAATGAGCAGGAAATTTCGGCTCCAACAGGCAGCTCTGGGGCAGACCTGGCAGCACGCCCGGCTGGCGGGAGCAGCAGACCTTCAGGGTGGGCAGCCACATGCACCATCTCCTTAGAGAACAAGAGAGACAGGCAGCGATATTTTATCTGCCTGGGGCAGAAAGGAACCCTTGGGGAGCCCTACTTTGCAGTGGCTGGCAGCCTCAGTTCACACATCAGAGCCGCTCAGCATTTCATTATGGTTTTGCATTCTTTAAACGAGAGGTCTGTGCGAGGCGCACCAAAAAAGGCAGACGCTGCTTTGAAGAGTTCACATTTGAAGCCAGGATCTCCTGACTCATCCACATGCATTGTACCTAGGCGCACTTTGGATCTTGTGGCATTTCTTGCACAAAGGCAGCATCTTCCTCAGTTGTGCCCTATGCTTCCGTGGGCAGGCAGTACAATTCACTTTAAAGTGAATAAATAAAAACAGATTCCTAATTCTCACCGCTCCTAGATGGCAGCGGACAATCCAAAATGAGGTTAAGTTTATTTCCAGTTTAGTCTTACTGTAGGTTTCTCACAGCAGGGCAACAGCTCAGGCAGACAACCATGCACAGCAGTACCCTCCAGGATGAGTCACGCCAGTTCTGGCTCTGAAGGAGGTGTAACTCTGCCCTGGGAATAAAAGAAGAGGTTGTAAACTTCAGAGTGTGAGAGTGGAGGATTTAAATAAGGGTCAAGTCAGATAAAATTCACCTTCCTTTAAATTAGATCGTGAAAGCCTCAAGCACCCTGCCAAGTCTCCCTTGGTTTGCTCCCCTTATTCTTCTCCAGAAGTGAGAGCTCTTCCAAGCCTCCCTACAGCCCATGGATCAAGGCATTACTTCTGAGACTAGCTGATAGGGAAAAGTCAAGGTGGAATAGCTAATGTAAAAAATTGTTTATTTTGAGCTGAGTATCAAAGAATAGTTTAAGTTGGAAGGCGCTTCTGGACGTCACCTGGTCCCACTCCCAGCTCAGAGCAGGGCCAGTTTCTCAGTTAGATCAGGCTGCTCAGGGCCTTGTGCTGTTCACTTGTGATTGTCTTCAAGGGCAGAGACCTCCCAGCCCTTTTGGACAGCCTCTTCCAGTGCCAAACCACTTTTACGTAAAGGGGAAGTTTCCCCTCTTGTGCTTTGTGCATGTTCCTCCCTGCTGCTGTGGACATTCAGAAAGGGCCCTGCTCCATCTTCTGCATGAGCCTACACCAGAGGGACTCATTGCCACCAGGACCCCCAAAGCCTCTCCTGCAAAGCTGTTTTTCTCCCCATGGAGAAAAGACATTTTCTCCATCTTTCCCATTTTCTCCCCCGCTGGCAGCCCCTGCTTGCAGCCCACCCAGGTGGCTCTGAGGAGCAGTCCTGCCCTCCAGTGTCCCACCGGTGTTGTATCGGTCCCATGCCTGTAGAGTTGTACCCTACTCCACTGCCCAGGTAGGTGATGAGGACAAGGACCAGTACAGAGTCCATATTGACCTGGAGGGCATGAAGACCCTCCTGGCATCAGCCCTTCCTGCACTTGTCGGGCGTTCTGCAGGGCATCTCTCCTCCTGGGTAGCTTCCCAGCCATGGCTGCACAGCATGCAGCAAACCAAGCCATCAGCAGGATCCAGCTCACATTTCTCATACATTTGCACTGCAGGGATCTCGGTGCCCGTTATGAGCATTGCAGCAAAAGTGATCTGAGGGTGAAAGCTTCAAGGGATTTCCCACATAGGGCTTCAGGCTGAAACACTCCCGAAGACAGAAAATTAATTCTGTGCCTCCAGAGAGATTTCAAAGGTATTGCCAAGACTGAAGACTAAACCCAGAAACTCCAGTCTTATATCAAATGTATGACAGATACGTGGTACGTAGCTTGATCTATCTGAAAAAAAATAAAAATGCTTATTGATGGAGTAGGAAATGGATGCTAACCTTTTCCAGCTCCACATCTCTGTCATTTAATGTTCTTTGCCTGTTTCCTTTACTGTATGTTTCAATATATCTCTATTGGAAATTGAGACCAGTAACTGCCTGTGAGGGGATTCAAAGGCTAACCAGGGGAACAGAGCAGTAGCAGTGAATTGTAACACTGTGGAGAGATTATAGATTTATGAGGGCCTTTTGAAATATTAATCAACCAGGACAATCTCTCTTCCTCACTCAGGTAGACATTATAATTTTCATTTTACAAAAAGAAGAAGGTAGGAAGTATAGCATTTCTCAAAAATTATTCACTAAGACAAGGGAAGACCTGGCAAAGCTGGGAAGGGAGGGAGTTTGGCCCTCAGCTCCCAGGCATTGCCTGGACCAGTCAGGATCAGTCTTCTCCTGACAGAGCAGAAAAGGGCAGCGTAAGTGGGCATCAACACAGGGGAAAGGTCTGAGAAAACTCTCCCCTGACAGTTAGCAGAGATTTTTCTCCTTTATTATGTCCTGCATACGCTCATTCTTTAAATGGACTGTGTTCATTAATGTTGTGCAATGGCAGATTTAGAAAAACTGTAAGATGAAGTGGGAGAAGGAACAGACGGTATTTACAGAGATTTCAACCTGCCAGGGAAACCATTAAACAACCTAAAGAAGCAACAGTCCACGTAAAGAAAGGTAAAAGATTACCCTGAATGGCTATGGGAGGAGTAGGAAGTGAATAATTATTCTTTAAGTCTGGTTACTACAATAAAGAAGAGGGAAAGGGGAAAGAAATTGAGGTCAAACTGGATTTGGTTTTCCAGTCACATATGAAAAATGAAAAATTTCATTTGGAGTTGTTGCAAAATGCTTCACTGCATCCAAAATAGGACATTTCATTTATTGAATGATGTCACCCTTTTTAACCCTTTAAAAGGTGGCCTATTTTTTGAGCAAAAATAAATGCACAGAAAATTCTTCAAACCTTACTTTTCATCACATCTTTTACATTCTTCCCAAAAAGCATTTTTTAGCTCTGCTCAACCAAGTCCTGGGGAGAGGGGTGAAGACATAATTTTGTGGATATTTAACACAACTAGTTTTTAACATCCTTCATGAAGTGGCCAAAACCCAAGCTGCTGAAGGAAGAGAGAACGTAGTAAATCATACTTCAGAGCCATGAAGTCATGGGGCTCGTTTCCAAGCATGCACTGTGCTCTAGCAGGTCCCTGGAGCACACACCGAGAAACTCGATGTGAACTTAATAATATTGAAGTGATTTAGTTGGAGACAGAATGAGGAGAGGAAATGCCTCTGTCACTGTCCACTTTCAGTACGGATGAGCATGCCAGAGACTCCTTCCAGTCCAAGTTTTATCTTGACAGATGTCTAAAATATGCAAGAGCTAAACTTAGCCTTCCCCACGCACTATGGTAATTTATGGGAGTTCAGGTTTATTGGATTAGTATGCAGCAACAAATAATGCAGCGAAACAGCAAATACCTTGGGGCTGGGGGCCTCAGGGACAGAGGCGGTTAAAAATATGTAAGGCATGAGAAAATAAACTACTTCTAGTCTTGTTTTCTGTGGCAAAGGGGAAAACTATAGCAGGTAGAAATTGTGAGTATCATTGATACGTCAATGAGATCAACAAAGGGGAACCAGCCATGTCACTGGTGCTTGGGTAATCAAGCTGTCCCTTGGAAAAGGAAGGTGGAAGGATGGGAAAAGAGTGAGAGCAGAATTTGTGTGTGCCCGTCTTCAGGTCCATCTCCTGTACCAGTGCCTCTGGAGATGTTGGTCCAGGACAGTCCCCTATCTGCGGCTTGGCGGGGAGTTTGGAAGGGATGTCTTTAATTTTGTTATAACCCTTCCCCTTCTTCCCCAGAGGCTACAGGCTCCGTGTACTACTCTCTATTCTACTTTCTCAGAGTCGTATTTTTTATTATAATTGGATAAACCGTTGCAGTCGCCAAAACCCAGTCAATAACAGATGGGGGGAGGGAACCCAAAACAAGGGGAGAAACTATAGGGGAATATTGTCAAAAAACAACAGACAGAAAGTGCAAATGTATACCCCAACCTGCCACAGCACAGGAGAGACTTCCTGGCACCAGACCCGCCTCCAGCATCCTCGCCATCCCTGTGCACCTTTCTCTGCTCGGTGGCCAGCTGGCTCCCTTGATCTTCCTCTAGCAAGATGCTGAGCCTAAAGCCTGGCTCTCCAGGGTGACATGATTACCCACGCAGTGTCAAGGAGGAGTGTGCAAGCTGTTTGAGAGGATTATGTTACCAGCCTCTGAAGAGCAAAAGCACCGGCAATAGTATTACTGCTGTTCTGGGGTAGGAAGTATCCTGTATTCGCATTCCCATCTTGGCTGTGGCTACTATCCAACACAATACAATGGTCTCCTTTATTTTAGTTTCCAGATCATAATGCGTCTTGGAGTAATAAATGAAGAAAAATGAAAACGCATTAGCAAAAAATGGATGCAGAATGAAAATCCTGAAAAATAGCTTTATCAAGACAAATAGAATCCAGGAGTCCCTCGATATCTTTGAAACTACCCTGCAGCATCATGGTGAAGAAGTGAGTTAGCAGTGCCTGCAGGCACGTTTGCTTCAAATGCTTTTGTGCATTGGTAGCTGCTCATTTGTGAGATGGGCATGTCAACTGAAATGCAACCTCACTACTCTTTCCCTCCAAGGGGTGGAAAAGTGACTGGATGCTTGAAGTCAGGCACAGCTAGTCTAGTTTTACCAGGGTCTCCTTTTTTCCCAGCTCTTTAACCTGACGAACTTGGATTAGGTCGCCTAATATCTCTCCTGTTTTCCTGGTGTGCTTCAGCATGACTGTCAGACTCAGGTGGCACTGGGCACAGGATGGAAACCAAGGGGTTGCAGGGAACCTGCTCCAAGAAGCCAGGCTCTTAGGGGCTTAGTCATAGCAATGAGAGAATCACAGAATCACAGAATGATATAGGGTTGGAAGGGACCTCTGGAGATCATTGAATCCAGCCGCCGTGCCAAAGCAGGCCCACCTAGAGCAGGTTGCACAGGAACTTGTCCAGGTGGGTTTTGAATGTCTCCAGAGGTGGAGACTTCACCAGCCCTCTGGGCAGCCTGCTCCAGGACTCTGCCACTCTCAAAGTAAAGAAGTTCCTCCTTATGTTTAGATGGAATTTCTTATGTTCAAGTTTGTGCCCATTTCTTCTTGTCCTGGAGGACCTGTGAAGGAAAATAAATAAGAGTTTGGGTCCAAAGCTACAGTTTTACCCCAAAGCACGTTCTGGCGGGGTGTGGGCTGCCAGGTAGCATGCGTAGCCAGCCAGCTCCAGGTGCTTGCACCGTGCCTGTTCAGAGAGGGACCATCCCCTGCATCAGGGGCTTGGTTTCTCTGCACACGCCCCTCCAGTGCAAGCCACACAAGGGCTGAGGTTCACCTGGGACTTTCCTCCTCTGGCCCTCCCAAGCACTCAGGGAGAGCCTGGACCACCCCGTGCCCCATCCTGCTGTTTTGTAAACACTAACTCCAGCAGCTGTTTTTCCACTGCTGTTCAAACCAGTGTAGCCTTGGCAGGAAAGAAGACACCGGTGGTCAATCTATCCAGAAATATCCTGGCACTCCACACTTGCTGGTGTGTTTAAAACAGCAGCTGCCACTCCTTCAGAGTTAGACCAGAGTAAAAGTGCTTCCAGCAAGCACTGCTCATTTCTGCGTGGGAAAGAATAACCTACCAGCAGGTAGCAACTTTCTTTATGCCTGTGGTATTTGGATTTTCACTGAGACGGTGACCTCTGCAGAAAGCCCACCTGAACCTGAGGGTAGCGCAGGGCAGCTCCTAACACCAGCTGGAGATAAAAGCAGAGGCTCCATTGACCATTCCCTCTGAAACCATTTTAGCTCATTGACTTCAAAGGCTAATGATAACTCTGGCGAGCTGCACAGTGAGCTTATTAAGGAAAGTCTGCTGGTGTAGCACAGACCTTTGCTCAACCCCATCAGCCACTAGAAGTCATTTGTCCTTCTGTGGTGATGGTGGCACTGCACGCCCCCACTCACAGATCTGGAGAGCGAGAGGGCTGTGGGCAGCCTCTGAGCATCACCGTAGATGAACAAAGTGATGAAGCCTTTGATAGAACTTGGGCTGTGGGTACGTGTAAGCAACTGGTGGGTTTGAGAAAGGTGGGGAATAGCTCCACGGGAAAGGGGAGGGTGGTCCCACTGCAGAGGATGGGTACTTAACAGAGCAGTGAGGTACCAGCTTGTAAAAACTTGTGCCACCATCTGCTGTAACTCCAGCATGCAAAACCTCTGGGGGAAGATCCCACCATGCAGGGAGGGCTCACCTCTGCTCTTTGTCACTAAGAACTGAGAAAACACATGTGTCCTGTGTGGGACGGTGCATAATAGTGATGGTGCCTGGAGAACTACCACCTCTCTGTCAAGGGAGGCTGGCTTGAGGCAGCCACCTCACCTCCCCGCCAGCCCCAGAACAGCACGCAGGAGGATGCGCTCCCAGGCTGGCGGACTTTTCCCTGCAGAGAACCAGGATTTATAAAGTTCCTGATTGACAAATTGCTTTAGGAAGCCGGGCATGGTAATTGGTTGTCGGTGACTAATCGCAGCCTGATTACAGAGTAGTGGTTGCACAGGTATGAATCAGAACCCACAATTGTCAGCCTGCTGCCTGAAACCTCCCCCAAAACAGGGTCTTTTTCTTTTCCGGTTTGATAAAGTTGAGCCATTGTGTACCAGTGACAGTTCGCTCCTTACACTCATCGAAAGAAAATATAATTATGGTGCATTCAGGGGAAGGAGAAAAGGATCAATATACAGAAAAAGAAATAATTACATACAAATGCACAACCCCTGTGAAGAGAGACATTTAGGAAATTTCAGGGAGGAGGAGAAGAACAAGCCATTTCGGTTTCATAAATTTGACGGATTTGGGCATCTACAAATGCATTTCTATCATGAAGCAAAACTGTCTCCAAATGAAGCCCCTTAAAAGAGGATGTCTTTCCCCCTGATCCAGGGATCCTCAAAGCAGCACAAAGCCACTGTGGGCTTCAGAGCATCTTCCTCTCCTCCTTTGCATTCTCAGCGCTTTTCTCCCTCCTTATTCCCAGCACTGTGCTGGAAGGTTGAGGGTACTGATCCAACCTTTCCCCAGTTTCCAGAGCTGAGCTTACAAACTGTGGGCTCTTGCTTCCCACTGGGAAGAGCTTCCTGGGCAGGGGAAGAGCTGCCCCCGGCAGTGACCCCAGAGAGTGACTTGACGACCACCCGGTACCCATCCAGGGAAACCAAGCCCATCGTCGGCCGTGGAGGGCACCGACAGGCAAAGCTCAGTGCCTGCGGTGCCTGCCCAGCGAGGGGGACCTGAAGGGAAGGAGGGACCAGCCCCCCAGGGAACAAAAGCCACCCCCCACCCGGCCAGCTCCTGCCTCTGCTTTGGGACCTGGGGAAGCTGGCACAGGAGGCAAATGGGAGAGGTCATGGCACAGCCTTTTAGGAGATGTCTCCAAAAGTGTGAAAAAGTCACTATTGTCTAATTTCCCACATGGACACAGGGAAAGTGATGTTTCAAGGAGGCCTAAAATGCACCCCATAAGTAGGAAGAGTTGGATATTTGAGTGCTAATTGGGACTTCTTTCAGGACTTCTGTAAATGCACAGAGAAGAGATAGCCAGTGGAGACATTTACTGTAAAATGCATTTGAGGAATGCTTCCCCATTCAGACATTAACTACAAATGATAAAATGAGCATGTTAGTTCTTATTTTTTTTTCTAAATCACACAAATTGTTCTCCACTTGGAAGAAATAAAGCCCTTTGTGCATTCTCACTTGCAGATCTTTGAGCTTGCCATCCTGGAATTGCCATCCAGGAGCTCTGCAAGAGCTAATAAAATTTTAATCCCCTACTACTCAGCGCATATATACATAATGAATGTTTGCACATACATGTAACTTCTTTGTCACCCGCAAGCACTAATATTCATCTCCTACATGCATGTGTACATGTTAGTCAGTCTTATGACTGATTGCTTTGGAGCATTATAGGATGTCCATACTCGAGAACCAAATTGTGTGACTCGTTAATTGACAGACCGGGGCATCAGACAAGTCGGTTCTTTGTCATGCAACCTCCTGTGCCATCAGTGACTGGTGCTTTGTCATGCAGTGCTAATATTCCCACCAAAACCCATAGGTAGTTCCTGTCTCTGAGGGACCAGCCCCATAGCTGGCATTTCAACACTTCCCCTGAAGACAAGGAAGAGGAGAATTTTATAGGTGAATTTAAATAGGTAGGTTTTTTCTTCATGGAAGTTCTTGTTTTATACAAGTTGATTCCTTCTTCCTATACTTAGGGCCTTGACAACATTTTTTTTTTTCATGTGTGGATACCTAAAACTCAGGCTTTAAAGCTACATTTGGTGTCTTAAAATAAGTAATCTGTATTTCATAGTACCTCAGTCCAGGGGAACTTCTATTGAAGCTGTCAGATATATGTCCAAAATTCAGGTCATTTATTAGGCAATGGAGCTAATGAAGGCTGGCTTCCTATGAATTTTGTTATAGAGTTTCACACCTCCTGCCAAAATAATCACAGTTCATCCTTAGCCCTATGTCCCATCTAAATCTCTGTTCTTATCACAGCAGGTAAGGCAGGTGTGTTTTTTTGGAGCAACGTATGCATGGACTGATCAGTGAGATTTGGGTGCCAAATGGCACATACACCAGCATTGCCACCTTTGTTTCTTGTTGCCAGTGGCCCCACTTTAAAGGTCTCCTCTCCACATGGCTACAAACCTTCCTAAAGCATGTAGGAGCTTCATTCCTTTGAGAGATACTTTGCACTTGCCAGGTTTGTTTGAACTTGGTCAATGAGTTTAAAGGGGGGATGGGGACAGCCTGGTCAGTATAATCCCCTTTTTTCTCTGTAAACTAGTCAAAAAAACCCTGGCATTTGCTGATGTAAGCTGGGCTCAGCTGCTGCCATGCAAAAGCACAAAGAAACACCAGAGCCAGCTGTCACCCATCAGCTGGAGTATAACAGATGTCACCTAGTCCCCTTGGTAGTCCAAGAAGGTTACAGGCTTGTTTTTAAAAATTAACATCCAAGCAGGCAAATGTGAACACACTGTTAACGATGGCAGAACTTCTTCTAGCAAACTCCCTGCTGAAACAAGGTGAAC
The DNA here is from genome assembly GCF_964106895.1 of Numenius arquata. NCBI lineage: Eukaryota > Metazoa > Chordata > Aves > Charadriiformes > Scolopacidae > Numenius > Numenius arquata. The sequence continues at coordinate 44,792,245 of NC_133576.1, forward strand.
AATCACCCCAAGCAAACTGCAGGAACCTCTGCTTCTTCACCAACACAGGGTTTGTTCTCTCATGAAGGCCCTGCTATTTAGTCCAGTGTGTGTTTCTCCTGGTCCATCCCCTCTCCCTTGTAAGGCAGGTAGTGATGTCAGAGATCAATGATGAACAGAAATCAGAGATCAGTGGATTTCATCTCATATTTTCACCTCTGAAAACAAATCTGAAGCAAGGCTTCATGGAGCAGTTCCCTGTCCTTATCAGTCTACAGGAACTTCAAAATCTGGGATGGTGCGCATGGTCACACAGGCATAATGAATGGGGAACTTATGCCTTGTTTGCCAGAAGATGTAGAATTGCAGCCTGAAAGAGGTGTGCAACTCTGAAAATGTCCTTAAAACAATAACTTCCAAATCAGGCAGCAATAATAGGTTTTCCCACTCTGGGGCCTCTGAGGAGTTATTAAATACAATTTTCCAGACTCACTCAAATGTCAACTCATTACACCCTGTGCAAATAGGAAGGCAGACCATGGGATTTGTGTTTTTGTTATAAGTATTTTTATATTAAATGTATAACGTGTATAAAGGAGCATTAAGCCCTGTTATTCTCTCTTTTTCCCCTCTCTTTTGCCATAGCTGCCCAACCTCTTTTTGAAAAGGATCATTCAAAAGCAGCCAAATAATAAAGGCTGGATGAGGACATTCCAATCCCTCCTTATCCACTTAAAATTACAATATTTCAAAGGCAATTCTGGAGTGCTTCTTTTGGCGGCTACAACTGAAGCCACAGTAGAAACCTTTCAGTGGGTCAGCCTGATGGATGGCCTCCTTACATCAATGAGCCAGCTGTCCCCATTAGGAGTGGGAATCATCTGAACAGCCTGAGGGGCTTTAAAGAAATATTTATCATATAAAGGAAAAAAGGTATCTTGCACTCGTATGGGTCTTTGCAGCAGTAGATCTCAAAAGGTCTGCAGAGAGGAGATCAGTATTAGGCATGGAGAAGTGGAGACCCTCCCCACCCCCAGACTAAAAGGGCTTCCTGAAAATCCCCCTGTGGTATGAGCAGCAGAGCTGGGACTAAGACACTCAAATCCCAGTTTGAGTCTAGCCCTGTTTCATCATCATCATAATCACCCTCCCCTCCTCATCCTCCTCCTGCCCAGTCCCTGTGGAGTCACAGTACATCACTAAAGACATGAACACACTTGCATTTATTTCTTCCTCTTGCATGGCCACTTTTTTCCCAGCATTTTTGAGTGGTGATTCTGCAGGCTGGCAGCAAATGTCCTTTTGATGAGTCTGTTGGACCGCCAGGGCTGTGGAGACATCCCCAGCATCCTCAGCTCTCCCTCCCTGTTCTTTCTCTTCATGCGCCTGTCTCCACTGAGACATCCAAATGTGCACCACCTCCACCACAGCGGCTACTGTGGGCTTTGCTCTCCCAGACTCTCTAGGGCTACCTCCACTTCTACATATGTCACACACCAGACCACCTCAAGGGCTTATGCAGTCTCCCTGCCTTTATCGAAACTCCAGGCAGCAGCCAGGCAAAGCCCAACATCAGTCTATTTTAGGGGGAATAAGGGTGTGTTCTTTTATTTGTAAGGTTTTGCCAGCTGTCGTGTCCTTGAAAGCAGATAAGCAGATTTCATGTAGAATGGTAAAAACTGAGTTTACTGCTGAGGGATAGCAAGAAACTGGTCTTATTTCAGCTGGAAAGTAAACTACTGATGAAGTCCTAAGCGACGAAAAATGGCCTTGACTGGAAGTAAATGCCTAAGTTCTTGCAAGTCCAAAGGACCTGCAGGAGTCCATGGGGCTTTGAATTCCTCAATTTCTCAGAAGTCCTGGGTTTTTAGAAGAAGTACAGTAGCAGATAAACAGGATTAGGGACTTTAAGAGAAGATTTATAAACCTTTCCAGGGCTACCCAGGCTGTGCCCACTACATGTTTCCTAGAAAATTAGTCTCCCTTAAGATTTCCTGGCTGGGTACAGACTTAAAATTTAATTTTCTTTAATAACAGTCCCACAGAGTAATTGTTTGCGCATGCATGGACATGCTGAGATGGATGTGGTTATTTGGCTCATTTAATTGTCTTTGCGCCAGGGATCTGGCAGGAGGACCCGCTGTGTCAAGCGGTGTCTAATCTCCCATAAAACCTAACACTTCTGGCACAAACATTCTGGCTCGCAAGTTTTAAGCACCCTTCCTCGCCAGTTACACAAGCGGCGTGTGATCTTCCGCGTGCTTGCAAAAAAAAAGGGCTGTGAGGTGTGTGACCAGCTCTGTCCTACCAACACCTGCCCTGCCATCCCACGTGGATCTGGAGCAACGCTGCCAACTTGGCAACTCGGCAATGCAAACGTGGGGCTCCTCGCAGCTGGTGGCTTTCTCCAAACTCCACTTGCTGTTTTGTTTAAGTGGGGATCTCAACTTTCACTGGTTAAAAAAAAAGGGTTGAGAGAGAAGGTCTTTCTGACGCCAGAGAAAAGCTTGAAAATACCAATGCTGTAACATCTGAAGACAAATAAAATCAACTCAGAAATACGTATTTTTAAAAGTTTGTTACTTATAAGTGGCTCTCATGATTCTGGGGGTCAGATTTTTGTTTAAAAGCCCTTTAAGGTTGTTGAAGACTCTGTGCCCAAATAATGCATCCCTCAACCATACTGCTGTCTCTTAGGGTTGTGATCACGCAAGTGGATACAGCCTAGTGCCTATCTTTGTGCTATCACCTCTTCTCTTCCTGACCTTAACAAGAGCTCTCGGGAAGGGAGAGTTTTGCCATCCCTAAAGCACGCAGAAAAAAAGCTAAAAGACATAGTTTCAAGACCAGTTTGAGCTGATTTAAGTCTGAAATGCTGCAGAAAAACGTGGCCTTGCCTTTGGGCACCTGATCTCATTGAAAACCAATGTTTTCTGGGGAGATGAGGACTGGTTTTCCAAAACAGGTTGCTGGACTGGTTTTCTGCCTAGCCTCGCCAAAGGCTGGGGGAGTGATATTGCTGGCACAAGCGAGAGGAAAGGAGCACGTGGCTGGGAAGGTGGACAGAGCTGCTCTTTTTCCAGCAGCGGGGACTGTGATGCTGCAGGGATTGCCAACCAGCCTCAACGGCTGGCCACAATCACGGGCAGAGAAGCTGGCTTTGGTCTCCAGACTCCAAGAATAGCCCCTGAACAATAGGCCATAGCTCCCCTCTCCCTGAGGGACAAGAACAGGTCAGAGGGAAAGCAGCCTTTGCGTCTTCTCTCCTGATTTCTCTAAGTTCCCAGCGAAGTCATTAGAAATAAATAAATGAATGAATGAATATCTAGAGGCTTTTCTGCTCCAGCCACATAATCAACAAAATGCTATATCCTTCCCCACTGATGAGCATTTAAATGTTCTGTCCCATAGTTGCAGCCTGCTAATAGGGATCATGAGGCCTGGCTGTGCTGCCAAGAAGAAAGCTCCAGCACTGCTTTTTTCCAAATCTCCATAGGTGCCTGATCTGTGTGCAAATGCTTTCTGGATTGTTTTTTTAATGTTCCGTTTTGTTAGGTTTTGCACTTCCAGATAATAATCCTACAGACTGGATGGCCACATGTTGGCCATTAAAGGCAGGAGAGTCATCAGCAGGAGATCTGGATGCTCTTCCACCGCCCCCTACCAAATTGGGTTGGGAGGGAGCTAAACAGCCTTCATGATCTAGCTTCATGGATTAGTTTTCTTCTGGTTTTCATTTGTAAACCAGAATGAATTAGCATATTTCTCTCTCCTTTTACGTGGCTGGTGCTAATTATTTTATTAGCTGCAAGAACAAACCAAATCTGTGATTATTAATGTTGGTAGGAATCTCAGTGTGCTCACAGACATACTTGGGAGGTTTTATGCTATTTTTTAAGATAAGAAACAAGTGACTACAGCAGCGATTATGACTATTACTTTAATCTTTCACACAGCTGGAGAGTTCAGTGTCTGTGGCTGCAGTCTCTTTCTCCTCTTTCCCTGCTGAAAGTTCTTCCAGTTCAGTACATTTCAGTTGGAGTCAGGACAATGAGTTCATGTCCCTGCAAAGGTTGCGATGTCCAGTGTTGCTTTTACGTAAACAGTATTGTTACTCTGATTTCACAATCAATCAGACACAAAAATGTTAGGTAGCTTGCCAGGGGAAGAAAGGGGATAGAAAGGAGGATAAGAAACCCAAATAATTCAAAAAATTTAAACCAGGAAATATGGGAAACAAAGGAAAATACACCACTAAACACATTCAGAAGAGCAGAGAATGACCAGTTATTAAATGTTACCTGTAAATCTCATATATGAGTCATATCTAAGCTCTGTCCTCATTTGTAAATGGAGGCAAAAGACATGATCTTTAATTGACACAAATCCTTTCTGCATAGTCAGGACCTGACTCATCCCAGTGAAGGTCTAGCCAGTGGGCAGAGATGCCAGTTTACAAGTCTAAAGGGTGTAGGTTTCTGGTACAACTCACTGAAGCGAGAAGGATGGCCCAGCTCCCGTCTGTGTCCTGTTCCACTGCCCTCACCCGTCTCATCCCAGCTCATGCAAATGGCTTCAAATGAACCTAGAGGAGAAAAGAAGACCCATTTGCTACTGTTTTCATGAGCTGAACTGGTTGTCTAAGGGGTCAAGCCAGTGTAAGAGGCTGTGCAAGAGGCAGAGTCAGGAGAGGGCAGCTGTGGGCAGGGGATGGTTCTGGCAAGGTACTGCCCCTCTGCAGCTGAAGCTGCATCCAACTAATGCATCGGCTGGGCTGCATCACCCGCCCTTTCTCTAGTGTCAGCAACGGAGGAGGTCACAGACACCTCCAGAGGGCACTTCAGCCCACCTCTGTTCCCTCCTGTGAGCACCTATTTTCTCCACTGGTGTTAAGGCAGACCAAGTCACCCCTACCACTAGCACTGACTCTTCAGAGGAGGGCCTGAAGAGAGGCTGGCTGAAGTCAGACCTCAGCCTGTTCACAGCAAGAGTGCCCTCTTGCAGTACAACCTCAGTTGATAGGAGGCACGCTTCAGTAATCTTAAAATCAACCACTTCTTCCACAATGAGAGATTTGCAGTGCAATTAGCCACAGATAAACCATCAGAAGCGATGTAGGCAGTTCAGTGCAACTGCCCTCATATGCATTCTTGAACCGGTTACCTTGTGTCTGTATCAAAGACATTGGTGTAGTGGTTTTCAAGTGGAAAAAGGTTGCAGCAACTCAACAACTCTGTGTCCTAAACTGATATACAGCCTGTGTGCCTAGACAAAACTGAAGGTTTTCCCATGACTTACGCCCGAGCTGGGAGAGAGAACATGCTGCCTGCAAGTTTCTCATTGGCTCAACAGTATGGCAAACAAGGCATGATATGGCAACATATGCTTAGGAGCTGGGACCTCTTAATACTAAATCTTGGTTCATGACCTCCATGAAGTTGTTTCAGGTCCTTCTAACTGAAGCCTGATGCTGGTGTAAGTGCTTCACGTGCATTAGAGATGCCTGTGTGAACATGTCTGGATAACACAGAAACAACCGATGCCAAGAGCTATCCAGTTTCAGATTCCCAGGCTTCCCTACTCATAATTCCAGAGAAAAACAGAGGAAGGAGGAAGAAGAGGTACAGAAAGAGAAGCAGGGCTATTCATTATCGTCATGAAGACTTACTTTCACAATGATTTTATCACAGAACAGAAACCAGTGTGTAGTCGTTGGGTGGCTGTGAGTTAAGACAATATTGTGCTCAACCTTCAGTTAATTAAGCTCTTTGAAAACCACAACTGCAGGAAGGCAGACACTTGTTAAATAGATTGCATTTTTCTTTGCTTATGTATTTTTGAGACCTGTCATCTCCATTTCCACCAGACGCACTCATACCTTTTCTTTCCCATTTCTCAACATATAGACCATCCAGAAACACAATACAGTTCTCACCAGCAAAAAACCCACACCGAGCAGGGTACAATGACCATTAGGACCTTTGTAAATAATCTAATATTTTCCTTCAGGAATGGTATCCTGTTACTTGTATGTGGAAGGTATTTTTCAAAAGCACTGAATCTCTGTTGCTGCTGACCATTCCCTCCGTGTTAAGGAAAATACAGGGCACCTCACACACAAACACCCAGCCATCATGGAGGAAAGCTGGGCTTAGTCCAGAACAGCTCATCCAGGGATTGACCAGCATAGGCTTTTCCTGACCCGCAGCACGATATAGGGCTACAAAGATGATTAGGGGCCTGGAGCATCTCTCTTACAAGGAGAGGCTGAGGGACTTGGGTCTTTTTAGTCTAGAGAAGAGAAGAGTGAGGGGGGATCCGATCAATGCTTATAAATACTTAAAGGGAGGGTGTCAAGAGGAAGGGGCCAGTCTTTTTTCAGTGATGCCCAGGGATAGGACAACAGGAAATGGGCACAAACTGGAATATAAGAAGTTCCATCTAAACATGAGGAGGAACTTCTTTACTTTGAAGGTGGCAGAGCACTGGAACAGGCTGCCCAGAGAGGTGGTGGAGTCTCCGCCTCTGGAGACATTCAAAACCCGCCTGGACACGTTCCTGTGCAACCTGCTCTAGGTGGACCTGCTTTGGCAGGGGGTTTGGACTAGATGATCTCCAGAGGTCCCTTCCAACCCCATATAATTCTGTGATTCTGTGATCTCTCCAGCCTCCATGTCCTGCGGGTGCATGGAGCCCCCATGCTTGTGAAGCGAAGCTCTTGCAAGGTCTGCCAGTGTCCAAGCCAGCAAAGCTTAACTTGGTACTATGGTCCAAGTGGTCCCTTCCCCTTTTGGTAGAGCACATCGGCTGAAGGCCTGACCTGGCACAGCTTAGGACCACAAGCTCAGAGCACCTTCCAAGTGTCTGTGCTCGCTATGGGACACCCACACTGGTCAGCTAAAAGGAAGCATGGCGAAGGCACTTCCAGCACCACTGAAATACACATGCAGCTCTGCACCACCACGAGCAGACAGCTCCTGAAAGCAGAACTATATAGAGCCACCACACGAATATTTTAGTGAGCAGACTCTTGTTACCTGAGCTGGGGGTCTGGTCTAGTGCTTGGGTGGAAAGCCACATGCACTTAACCCCATGACTCTTGCAGGGTGTCTTTTGAGATCTTCATTCATCATTCATTCATTTGAGGAGCTCTGCATTGTAACAGCAGCAGCAGACCACATCTCAAGGGGCTGTTGCCTCTCAAGGTCTATTAACATGCTGCAAAACTCTTTTGCTGCAGCTGGTGTGGTTGAGATGTGTCTAACATTTGATTCCAGTATCTGTTCAGCAGAGTTTCAGAAGACTCATTTTCTCTCCCTAACAGGAAAAAGAAAAGGGTTTCTGTTAGATGTGCTGAGAAAAGCCTTCTCCGGCCAGCTGCACCCTGCAGAGCTCTGTTTGGTACACATAATTATCTGCTTTGCAATGTGTATTTACTGCAAATGCGATGGTGTTCGCTGTTTATAAAATACCTGCAGAAAGCAGCACCCAAGCACACCTGTGTGCGGCCATGCCGGGCGCCTGCCAGGAGGTGACTGCCATATCGTGCCGGCTGTCCCACCACTCCTCTGGGCCCCTGACCTATTTTGGCGGTGATAACCCATCCCTCCATCATCGCTGCCATTTCACAGGCCAATAGCGGATGCTCTCACGCTGGCAGGGCGCTGCAGCAGAGAAGGTTTGCATAATGACGGCGGAAGGCGCACCTACAGAAAGGATAATTGGTGATGGTGAGCAGAGTCAACACACACAACCCGAGCACACGACACCCCCAAAGCTCGCCGGGAATGCGGCAGTGATGGACGTGATGATGGGTATCTGGGCTCCGCGGCGTCTCGTCTTTCGCTGAGTACTGCTCACGGCCAGCACAAGACGTAACGCACATCCACCTGTATGCAAAACTGAGGCTGGGTTTAGGAGAAACAAAGGAGTCAGCTGTGGAGTGCAGGAGGCTACGAAAGTGGTAAAAGCCCAGGTGTTGAGGGGAGAGGGGTCTCATGCATGCACAGGGCACCAGCAAGCAGGGCTGGCAGGCAGGGAGAGGTTGGTGGATTTTGCCTGCCCCTCCAAGAGGCAGTAGGTGCCCTGCACAACGCAGCCCATCGCCTGCATGGGGGCAGGACAACAAGGGCACGCATGAGTTTTTCTTAACCTGAGTTTGAACTCTTTTTGTGTAAAGCATGCTCCCTTCACAGCTTCAGTGCAGCATGCCCAGCCAAAGCTTCCTCAGGAGCTCCGTTCACCTGCATCCTTTTCCTGCGGAGCCAGCTGAGGCAAAGAAAGGGTTAAATTATCAGACAGCTTCTGACATGGAAAACATCCACCCCTTTTCGAGTGTAGTGGGAGGGGGTTTTCCAGGGAGAGAGGCTCTTCGAGGGGCCCCAAGGAGCAGGACTCTGGGTTCAGCAGGGGCTCATAGCACAAGCCATGGGGTGCCTGGGCCTGTCCCCGACAGATGACCCTCTTGCTCACATCCAGACCAACTTTGGGGATGTTTAGATGTAGGACTTGGGTTCGGTCCCATCTCTGTTTCAGCTACGTGTGCCCTGTTGCACAGACATGGCGGCGAGCTGAAGGCTGGGAGCATGTGGCCTTGATTTCCCGATGCGGGGGTGGCTCATGGGGGCTTTTGTACAGGGGCCCCACGTCTGGCATGAAGCCAAATGATGCTGTGTGCTTTACTGACCCCGGCAGACAAAGCAGATGCATCTAAGCATTTCCAAGGTCAAATTTGGGTAACTGTCGACCTCTAAAAAATGCCCTTCTGATACATAACTGCCTCACTGCTTGGCTCTTCGCAATCTGGATGCAGTCCTTAGGCACGCTCCGTGACTCCAGATGCTCTCCAGCCTAGCAGAGGCAGCAATGGCTCAAAATGTTGGCCGAGCCTCTGTGACACGCTCCCTTTTATCTGCTCTGTATGGTACTTTCCTTACGGAAAGGCACAAGAGACCAGGACGTCTTTTCATGCTCCGCGTGGCAGGCGACAGCAGCGATGGGGCCAGATGAGCAAGACCATTTGCATGCAATTTGAGGTAGACTAAGTAAGGCTCATGCAAATAAAGGGTCGCCAGGCTCGGCTGGTCAGGGATAAAGCTGCCAGCCTCTTCGTGAGGCTCTGTCAGCCCAGCCCAGCTCAAACCCACAGCGATAAATGCTGCGGGCTTACGGTATGTTCACAGAGTGTTGTATGAGCTTGATATGTGTGATTTGTATCTTTACGAGTTTGTTAGCAATTGTATTCCTGCCTAGATGGGCAAGATAAAGGAGCACTTTGTGCTGAAATGGCGGGCGGCAAAGGGTAATTAATGCACACCTTCAGCAGCAAAACAACACCAGCAGTAGTTGATGGGAAACTACAGCTCCCTGTCCCCCAAAATGGGCAGAGTCCCATCTCTCTCGGTTAAAGTCCCTATCAAGCAAGAGACCTGAAGCTGTATAGCACTGGGGCCAAGCAAGACCTCTCACCCTGGCAGCGACAGGCACCGTGGTAGCTGCGGCCAGCAGACGGGCTCCGAGAGGGTCTGCACAAGAGCCCTGAGCTACCTGGTCCCTGGGGATGTGACAGCCTGGGAATGGGCTCTGGAAGAAAGATCATCTTTTAAACGCAAGCAGAAGAGGCACAGCACAGTCCCTGTGGGCAAACAATGCCAGGCTCCCCAGATGCCCAGCAATTCTTAAGAATATAGACCCAAAGGGAGGTAGCATATGCAGAATATTTGGAAAACATTCATACTACATTGAAGGGTATAGTATAACAAGTAATTTTTTAAATTGTCGCTTAAAAATTGGATTTCATTTTAAAATCGTATTTCTTCTACAATGAGTAAGCAGGCATGACATACCAGGACAAGTGAGTCCAAACTCCTGTCATTAATGTGTTACAGAAATGGTCAAAGTTTAAAACAAATGACTGAAGTCAAATATATGCATTCATTACTAGTAACACCCCTAAAATGCCATGCATTTTTCTTTTTCTTAAAGGAGAATCGCTGTTTAATCAACTCAATTCTATTTTTCCTTTGAATGCTTTCTCTTTCCAGCAATAACCCATCTTGTTTGGTGGCTTATTAGTATTTTTTCTGAGTGAAAACAATTTTCTAGGATTTCCTTGTATTCATTACAGAATGAGTGTATGTAAGGTAAAAAAACTTTGGTTGTGTAAAATGGTAGAAAAGCACACTCTTAAAAGTAGGCTTTTTACATTATTATTTTAATCAGGGATATTATTTTAAAGGGTGGAAGGTTGTCCATAGGCCTTGGATTATGCTTATTTAGTCATGTCTTAAAAAGAAAACAGCAATCACTACCTTTCTTGATATTTTTTCTCACTTTTTAAAATAATCTGTTTTGAAATATTTGACAATATCTGATTCTGGAGGAACTAATGAATGCATTTAGCATGATAAACAGTATACAGTCACAGCTGTAAGCAAGAAACAGCTATTTACAGATCTTTGCACACATCCGTAATCCATTACACTACATTTCATGCACACAAAAGCCAAGTTAAACAGCAAAAACCTCAAAAAAAACCCAAAAAACAAACCAAAACCAAAACAAAATCAAAAAAACAAAACACATTAATCCAGAGTAGGATTGCAAAGTCTTTAACTAGACCAGGAAAGGACTAACAGTTTATCCGTTGAGTTGTCCAAGCCACAATAGCAACTGCCTTTTCCAAACTTCAGGGTTCAGAAAAGAGGTCCAGACTGAGGAGAGAAAACCAGGATAATGCAACCAGTGCTTTACCAGATTTGACCCATTCTTTCCAGCTCAGCTGTCCCTTTGTGTGAATCACAGGTGCTAAGAAGAGCCAGGGCCACTGCAGGGATGGAGAGCACTTGGCATCCCCCAACCGTCTCGAGGAGAGGAGCACCGACATCTCCTGCTTCCCAGCCCCATTTCACCCCGCTGGACCGTGCTGCTCCCCTAGTAACGTGGGAGCTGTAATCTTCACTTCAGCAGGACACTGACCCCCAGAAAGGACCGGTGTGCCTGGCTATGCAGATGCCACACTAACCTAGCTCTTGGCAGCTGATCTAGGGATACAGAACCACCAGGCAGGACATGCCAACACCTCTTCTGATAGACACCGCAGGGCCAGGCGTGGGAGCTGCATGAAGAAGCAAGCCATTCTTGCCACACCAGAGATAATGAACAAGATGAATGTGGCCTTCACAGGGATCTGCAGAGGCCAGCGCTACAATCCCAGTGATGAAAAGGAAGGTATGAAGCAAGGCAGGAGCCTCAGGAGACACAGACTGCCAACAAAAGGAAGGCTGGAAGATGGACACCTCTGGCAGTGAATGGTCTCTCCCTTGTGGAAGCCAAAAGAGATTGTCATGACCAGGTTGATCTCAGGAGACCCAAGCATGCAGAACTGCTAACCAATGCACAGCCCCACTGGTGGGTCTGAAAGTACCAGAGTGTTCTTGCAAAATGCAGCAGGCCCTTCATACATCAGGAGATGGTGTTCAGCTGCAATCTGGGGAAACCTCACAGTGCTAATTAGCTACATCACAGCACTCCCCCTTCTCACCCTCTCTGCTCCCCCCAAAATGGAGCCAAAACACCTCAAGCAAAGAATATAAAGACACGCAGGACTCTGGGCTGCTCTTTCTGCCTGCATCAGCCCTCCCAGGCCTAGTTTAGTTTTTAAGGAGCTCAGATCCTGACCTGAAGTGGTAAGTTTTGAAATGTTTAGCCTGCTGCTGCTTCCCTTTGGGAGGCATGCAGAGCACAACTCATTAAGCTAGCGCTGGTTTCCATGGACCAGCCATCTGCTGGGGAATCATCATGCCTGTGTCCCATTCCTTCTGCTCAGGGGGAGACGGGCTTCCCTCTGCCTTCATCATTTCACTTGGTTTCAGTCAAGGGGAGTGTCTGCTTTAGACTAGGGCTGATGAGAACAGACGTGATGGCTGGGCCACCTCGGACCAGATGGCAGACACTTCCTAACTCAGTTTCCCTTTCCAAGTTACTTTCGACCATTCTCAGAAATGCAGCAGAGGAGAACAAGCCCCACTGTGGGGCTGCGTGGCGGTGTCCTTTCTGCTGTCAGTCAGTTGGGTAGAAAAAGCATTTATAGCTGATGCTCTCTAGGTACCACCAAAAAGTTCTTCTTGGGATTCAGAAATTCATCTGAGTGTCCTTGTTTCTTCAGCTTCCTGAGAAGGAGGAAGTTGGGTCTTCTTCTTGAGTTAGGCATGGGAGGGACTGGGATTTCTATCTGACCTGTGAACACCTACAGTTCACTCACCCACATCTACGCCAGTCATCCCTTGCAAGAGAGTGGAGTGAAATGTACATTTTTTAAGCTCCATTCACCCAACCTACTTTGATTTTGCTTGAAGGTATGTTGAGCTGCATCAGCATTTCAGCTTGGTTTGCCTGTCGGCTCTCCAAATGTTCCGAATTCTTGATGCTGCCATCAGTGGTTTTACTTGAATGCCTGTTCCTCAAGAAAATATTTGACCAAGGGCTATCTCCCTGACTGAGAAATGTAAAGTATGCAGGGGCATCTGAGCTGGACAAGGCTATTGTGGATATCTTGGGAAGATTTTCTCCCAGCCTGAGCGATGCTGACCTTGGCGATGCACAGCGGTGCACACCTTTGCCCTGCCAGGATCCCTCCAGTGGCACAGGGGAGTGTGGAGGGGGCTGCGAATGCTGCTTACCAGCTGCAGAAAAATCTTACAACATTTTTTTCTGTACAGAGAAACCCATGTGTCTGGGTTTTGGCAGCTCTAATGCAAATGCAGCCTCCTTCAGCAAGGCTTGGGACCTGGTATCTTGGGGACACCAGAGAGCCCAGGTCTGTGCATGGCTCCCCTCTGCCCTGGGGAAGGCAAGGGTGTGTTGAAGCTGAGGAAAGATACCTCTTCCTTTCCCCTACAGTCCCACATGTTTTCCTTGCAGCAAAGAGGGCTGGGTGAATAATCCTCTGATTTCCCACACTGGAGCCATTCATCTCTTGAGTAAAATGGAGGACTGGAGCAGAGTGTGCACTCGGCCTCTCCATTGCCACCAGGGAATTCAACCTTTCTTCTCCTCCTCCCTCTCTGGCCCATACCACCCCATCCACCACAATGAAGGAAACCATCACTACTTACAAACCCTCCATCAGGAAAAGCACCCAGTCCAAGGAAATTCCTTGCCATTTCCCTCACCTTAACGTAGGGAGAGGCCAGGAGCTCAGCGGCAGTGCTCTGCTCCCCCAGCACGGCTCTACCCACACCAAGCAAGGCTGCCAAGGTGCTCGCAGGATGAGGGAGGGCCAGCACCCAGCCATGAGCATTTCTGATCTATCCACCTTGTCCTAGCACTCGGAGCTATTCAAAACCCAAGCTACCAGATACAGAAGACACATTCTCTAGAGAAATGCTGTTTTCAAGCCTCCCCACCTCCCGTCCCGAACGCAGCAATTGACATTAATACAAAAATAAGGTATTGCAAAGGAGGTCCAAGAGGAAAGAAGGGGGGAATATGGAAGCCTGCAATAACTAAAAGTTGAAAACTATGCTAGTTTGCATAAATTAATTGTCTATTTCCAAACTTGAAAATTTTTCTGCGTTGGCTTTCCATCTCATATTGCTGTGGTACGTTCCCCATCTCGTCTCATAGAAAGGCTGAACTCCAATGCCAGGTTAAACTTGCAGCGGTTCGTTGTCTCCCTGTCCTTGTCACCTGAACTTCTGTGTTCAGAATAACTGTGTTATCACAAACACAATCCTGGAAGGAACATACGTCTTTAAACAAAACTTTTATTTTAAAAAAACAAAACCGAAACAAACCCAGAATTTCATTAGTATGGACAGAGTGATGACCTTGTATTAAAGACACAGGATTTAGGGGTTTTCATTTTGTTCGGGGAGTTCTTATGTGACAATGCACAAGACACTCATCTTAAAGCCTCAGACCCTGCAATATGGGACGTGGTTCACCATGGGACATGTAAACACGGGACAGTCCTTTCTGTCTAGCAGGGTGGCTTGTAGGGCAGGACACACCGATACCTTGAATAAGATCAGAGCCCTGCTGAGGATGGATGCTGGGGAAATGCAAAGTTTCTCACTCATGCCTCTTGTTCTGTGTGGTCAGATCTTTGCAGAAGCATACCTGCAGCCTGAATCCACCTGGGGGAGATGGCCAAGCTTACATGGCATGTGCTGAGGCTTGTGACCACTGGGACAGCTATCTACATTAAAACTAGACAGGTGTGTCTTTAGCCTTGTGTCTCAGTGTAGCGCAGACACAACCCAAAGGTCCTGTTCTTAGTGAGAATTCCTTGTACAGGATGCACTGAATAAAGCATGGGAATTAGCTCAGTGTGAGGTGGGAGAGAAAAGAATACCAAACCCTCAATGTATATGTGCATGTGTACGTGTATAATAAAGTGACAATATAACAAGAAGGGGTCACCGTAATATTCTCTCACGCTCTTTGGGAAATAAGTGACCTTTCAGCAGGCAGCTTTATATTAGCTGATTTCTTAGGTATGCAAGTTATCTAAAAACAGTTGCTCCCTAATCTGTTCTCATCAGCTCCAGGTTATGGGAGTTCATAAATCCATGTACGTTTGACGCTAATGGAAAATCTGCATCGTGACTCCCTGGGGTGACCTAAGTGTGTGACAGTAACAAGCGAGCTATGCATTGCTTGGTTTGCCCACAAAAATACAAATTAAGAGGAAGAAAAGAGAGACAAAGGAAAGAGGTCAGTAAGATGGAAGCATCTGTATTTGTTCTGCCTGAAGCAGCCTTCGCTTCCCAGAAGCAGACTCTCCTTTCAAAGTCCCCACCGACACCAACCGCAGTTACTGGGGGACTCTGCTCATTTGTCGCAATGCTCTGGCTGGGCAAGAAAGCGTGATTTCAGACAGCTGGAATTGCAAAGACCTGAGGCGATGTGAATTATTTGCCTTAATACCTCTAATTTATCATCTTCTCTCTGCTGCTGCAAGAGAGGGAGAGAGATACTGCGCAGATCAGTCCAGCAGGGTAACGAAACACGGCAGATGAAGTGGGATGCGATGCAGTTCACTGTTCCCACAGACTGGCACATATGTGGAAACAAGCTGTTTCCAAGAACTCCAGTTTGGAAACTATCTCCAGTCTTTCCTCAAACACTGGCTCCAAATGGTTCAAGAGAAATGGAAGGAAACCAGGGGTGGCGGGGAAAGGAGAGTGCTTTTGGTTTGCTTTGAATTTGCAACTTCTACTGCAGCAGTATGTCGGGAAGCACACAAACAGGGCATCCTTGTGACACCCGAGTTATCTGAAAATGCAATCACCAGCAAGTATTGTCGAGCAAGTGAAGTCTCCTGAGCAGAACCTGTGTGCTGCTTGGCTGCGCTCATGCAGAAAACTGTTATTTCTGGGCAGGAGGAAGAGGAAGCCAGCACAAAGTCCAAAAGGTTGCTGTGTCAGGTTGGTTTGTAAACGGTGGGAGAGGAAGCCAGTCAACAAGTAGGCCAAGGAAAAAAACAAAAACAAACAAACACCACATAAAAAAATCTTTTTACAAAGTATTCATGTTTTTCACCATTATTGACCCTTTCGGAAAAGTGGCTCTAAGGGCTTTACAAACATCAATATCTTTCTGATGGGAATAGTACCTCCCAGGTTATGGGATGGAAAACTGAGGGGTGGGGATGAGTGATCGCTGGGTACGGAGGTACCCGTGTCAGCTGTAATGGGAGTAATAATGCTGTTTCTGGAGTTGAAGTAGCTGCTTTCACACCATACAGTGGCTAAGCCACTAAGCCCCATCTTTCATAGAATCATAGAACGGTTTAGGTTGGAAGGAACCTTAAAGATCATCCAGTTCCAACCCCCCTGCCATGGGCAGGGACACCTCCCACTAGACCAGGTTGCTCAAAGCCCCATCCAGCCTGGCCTTGAACACCTCCAGGGATGGGGCATCCATAGCTTCTCTGGGCAACCTGTTCCAGTGTCTCACCACCCTCATAGCGAAAAATTTCTTCCTAATATCTAATCTAAATCTCCCCTCTCAGCCTGGCTCAGATGGTACACTGCAGAAAGGATGTCTGGACAGTGTCAGACCCCGGGCAGGTTACTCAAGAGGTGTGAGCGCTTCCCAGAGCAGGGTGCCATTAGGTTAGGGACCTTTGCAGCACAGCAAGCAGTCACTGTGGACCTGACCTGTCTGTAGTCCTGGCCATCTATGCTGATTGGGTACAAAGTGATACCAAATCAAGCTGGTGCCACTTTCAGTGACTATTTCTTTGCTAAAGCCTTTCAGACCTCAAAAGATGATGGTGTCTACAGTCTGGCTCAAATCCCCAGCCATCCAGTCCTGTGCCAGGGTGCTGAGGAACAATTTTTTAATGTATAGGGGACACAGATGTTTCTCATCTGCCAACTATGGCATAAAGAACAAGGTCCCCTAGCTGAGGCCATCTGAAATGCTTCTTGCATGCCCCAGAGCCGTGCCCAGCTGCACAGCAGCAACCCCAGCTCAGACTGAGCAAGAGGGTGTGATGGAAACCCTCAACAGGTACCAAGTGTCCCCAGCATGAGACAGCACGCTGAGGGGAAGCAACAAAGGGGTAAGAAAAACAGAAGCAGTGATGCAGGGGTAAGAAAATCAGCACCTGGGGCACTCAGACTTATTTAACGTTTTTTTTTTTTTCTTTTTTTTCACATGGGTGCAAATATTTAAATCTTTTGAACAAGTCAGGTCAGAGCTACTTACAAACACACATACACACACACATCCAGTGCAGAAATCATTCCTCTTAACACCCCAGTGTGTGTTTAGACTAGTATTTTATTAGAACGGAGGAAATGGAGAGACAGGGAGGGAAGCTAATGGCACCCTGGATGGAGAGATCCCATTAAGACCCCCTGCTGTATAGTGTTGAAACTGCATTGGGATGAGGGCTTCCTGAGCCGCTTCTATTAATACAACAGCACTTAAAAGAAAAATAGATGGGGTTTTGGCTCAATGGTCTCAGAGGGCTGGATGGTCTCAAAGCACAGGATTTCAAGCCTGTGCTAACAATAAGGATGGTATATCCTATTGGACTTACTTACTATTCAGCCATGTACTGTATAAATGGCTGCACACCCTCCTCACCCCAGTGTTGAGGCTCAGGAGAAGTTGCTTTGCTTCCTACTGTGGACTGGGGTTGTTGAGTTGCACTTGCCTCGCCCATACTTCTGCTGCTGTCTTTAACATCTCTTTTTAGTCATCTACTTCTGTCTTTTCCTCTGCTTACAACTCCCCTCCATTTCCTTTTCTCCTTTATTACCTTCCCATGCACCCTTCCCCTCCCTTACTTTTCACCTTAACGTTGCCACTGTTGCCATTGTTGCCACTGAATATCCAAACAGAGCCAATATTCATCTAAAAAAAAAAATTAAATAAATTTGGGGTAGTTTGTTGGCTCCCAGCAAAATGCTTACAGTACCAGACAGTCTCTGGGAGACATGAAACCAGGAGAAAGATGGGGCATTTGCTTTGCAACATTTGGGATTTTGCAACAGTTCTCATGAACTGAATGCCAATTTTCTCCTACTGGTTCATGACCCAACCATTGTAACGAAAACAATGGCTGTCACTAGTGCCAGTGTGTGTTCCTGGTCCATAACCTGAATGTCAGAGCAGCAGTTATGGGATAAAAGGCAAAATGGCACAGCTGACCGAAATTTCCTAAAGGGCAGTAGACAAAAAGCATTGGAATAAAGGGAGACTTTCTTCCCCAATTCAGAGAAACTCTGATCAGAACTATTACAGTTTAGAGACTCTCACAGAGAGACAACAGTAAATATTTTCTTTTCCTTCCTTCCTTCCTTCCTTCCTTCCTTCCTTCCTTCCTTCCTTCCTTCCTTCCTTCCTTCCTTCCCTTTTTTTTCCTCTCCCTTCCTTTCTTATCCCCTCATGTACCTTTTGTAATTAGTTTTAATTTCACAAGCTTTTCAGTCAGCCATCTGCTCCCTTTGCACTTCCTTCCTCTGCTCCTTCAGGCTCTGATACATGGCAGTAGTCCTTCCCAAAGGTAAAATTTCCTTCTCAGTGATCATGGTGCGAGCAAAAGAGGAAACTGCGCATTTATGGATGACACCCTGAATTTTTTCTATGTCTCATACTGTTTCTCTAAGCACACGGTATTTGCTGACAAGAGACTAAAAGGGACCTCTCGTCTCCTCTGCCTGGTTGCTCTCCTGTTCTGAGTTGGTTCTTTCCATTCAGGCTCCAGAAGCAGAATCTATCCTGGGAAAAGCCTTCTCATCAGTGAAACTGAGACGGGTAAATTGTGGGGAGAAAACTGCAGGGCATGATACATTTAAGAGTGTCATTATTTTTCATTGCCAGGATATTAATCCTTAATTTACCGATAAACTCAGATTCACAAACAAAATTAGCTTCGCTTCTTGACCTTGGCGTAGCCTGGCCTACCCAGCATCCCAAGAACATGAGATGAACATGTTGAACAGACCCTGTGTTTAAAAAGCTCTCTTTTGTTCTTTAACTCCCAACCACAAAAAGCAGTGTATACAAAACTCACAGAGATGTGAGACAAAAGGAAGAGAGTCTCTTCTGAGCCTGTGGCCTGTTAGCCCACAAAGCCTGGGCATGCATCTCCTCCCTGCAAGGACATCATTTCCACATGGGGTCAGGACCAATTGCTGGGTCAAGGTTAATGACACATTGACTTGCCAGCTTCTCTCTTTGCTGTTCCTTCCAATGTGACAACTGGTTTTAAACAAGCTGCCTTTCTTCTCCTTCCCCCTCATCCCTCACAGACGCCTGTCATCTTCGTAGCCTCATGCCAGAATGGAGGGAGACATTTGCTGTGTCTCTGTAGTTTAGGGAAAGCCCTTCCCACACTAAACTTGGGGCTGAGTCCAGATGCCATATCACAAGCCCGGTCCATGCTCAGCTGCCTCCCGGTCCTTTCCTCCTCACAGCTCACGGCAACTTAGAGGCTCATGTCAGAGAACAGGCAACTGTTCTCTGACATGAAGCACCTTTATCTCTGTACAACACAGATGGGTTCATTGGCAATGATGGAAAAGTGGTAGAAAAGAAATACACTGGTGCTTCTTCAAGATGCCTGGAAACTACTGCAGCCACCAGTTTTACTTCATCACAGTTCCCAGGAGAGTGCACAAAGGAGTGATCTCCAGAAGACGGGCTCGGGGGAGAAGAAGGGTGAGGAGGCTGGTGTGAGGGTTTAGGGAGTGGGGGGAGGGTGTTTCTTGGCTAAGATTCTTCTAAAGATATTAAAGATAATTCTTTATCCTGCAAAATCCTCCCGTAGGTGCTGTTAACCAGAGCCCAGATGCTTTAGTAAGGAAGGCAAGACTGTGTCATGGCTAACAACTCAATTCATTGCCACGGGTATTTTGTAAATCACAAATGTTTAGCTTTTTCTACAAACAATATTAATTGAAAGCATTTTTCCAGGTCTGTGGTGTAGTACTGCAAGCTAATAGAAGTTGTAGTATGGCTATGCTTTAGGATCTGTGGTTTGAGTGCTTTCATAGATTTCTTTAATCTGTCCGAAATTGCAGGTTTCAAGTAACCTTTAGTATTTGAGCCAGACGCCTCCAATTAACTCTGTTCTTTAGCAGAATGTACCAGGGAGGCCCAAGGCATTAAAATGAGTTGCATGAAGAAACTTACCCAGAATAAATATAATTACAACCTAAGCTTATTGTTCACAATGGCCTGACCTCCAGATGGTAACTCACACAATTAAAACGCTTTTATTTTTTTGAGAAAACAGAGAGAGGAAAAAAAAAAAAAAAAAAGAAGAGAAGAAAATGAAAAGCCACACACACAGTGACTCCCTCAGTTTTCCTCCTGGCTCAAGCAACCCGGCACCACCGCTTACTGCCGGGCTGCCCGTCCTCTCCTGGATTCTGCATCTCGTGGCCACTGCGAGACATCCAGGCGTCGGGGAGGTGAGGTGGCATCACCCCAAGTGCTGACCCAGTCAGGTGGCTGCTGGCTGGGGGCTGAAGTCCCTTTGCTCCTCAGGGGAACGCTCCTGCTTGCTACTGTGGGAGCTGGTATTTGAGATAGCGGTCCCCAGCCGGGCTGCAGGCAGCATGGCGTGCCCAGCGCTCGCTCGGGTCAAGGACACACTGTTCTTGCTGCCACCGCTGCCGGGGAGATAAACGCCGCGCCGGCCGGCGGCTTATCGCTTTCTGCAGCCGGGCTGCTCCCTGCCCTCCCAGCAAGGGCAGCTGGATGCTCTGGAAATCGGGACACCGGCATCTGGAGCCATCGCTGCCCAGTCGAGTCCGAGGGGTTTGGAAAGACAAAGGATTTCTGTGGGTGCACAGCAAAGGGTGATATTGGAGGATGGCAGGGAGGGGGAGCCCTAGAAATTGCAGTTTTAGCCCAAATGCATTTCAAAACTAAGCTGGGTTCCTCTGGCTGGTGTTTGTGTGTGCATACGACAGCTATGGACGGCCGGGCTGAGCCAGCCCTCCAGCTCCAAGGTAAAATTTAAAAGGGAAGAGTCGGAAAAACAGAAAACCCAGGCGAGAGGAACTGCAGTAATGAAATGCTTAAGTAAAAACTACCCATTTTGTCGCTTTGTCTCTGTGCTATTGTGTCCTCTCTTTCTGTTAAATTGGGAACTGCTTATCATAGCAATACCCAGTGCTGGCATCACCGCTTGGGATTGGAAGTACAGCTTTTTCATCAGGTTTGTTAGTGAGCTGGTGAAAATGGCAAGAGCTAAAGATTAGTATTTATGCAATTCCCCTTTTCTTCTTTCTCTCAGGTTTTGGACACCTTGGGTCAGTTGGATGACGCTTACAGAACGAGCCTCTTTTCCTTCACACTCTACAGGGAAAAAAACCCCATAGATGCACGCTTCAGTCTTCTATCACTATCTGAACCACCAGCAGTGTCTCATTTTTCTAACTTTAAGCAGAAACGTAGCTTCCAATGAAAGATGCTGAAATTACAGTCCTGCAGATGAAGCTCTTTGTCTACCCACAGAAGAGTTATGTCAGGAGGAAAGCTGCACCCACCAGAGAAGTATTTGCTCTTGCTCTGGACTGACCTGATTTGCAGGCTCTGCCCCCAGCAATGAGGGCCCTTTCTCTGTGCTCATTTATTTGCTGTGACAACTTTCAAGGGTACCACATTCATAATAACAGTTACTTTCTCCCTCCCATTGCAGGCAGATCTCCCATGAGATTCTTGCCAGCAGTACAGACCCAGCAGAAGGAGGAGAAGCCTGGAGAAGACACCTTTTTGGCTGTACATGAACCATGCCTATCATTTACCCCATGGAAGGGGAATTGCCTACTTGCTAGCGCCTTCACTGATCAAAGCCCTGAGGTCAGCACTGTGTGCACGCGAATCTAGACTGGCACAGGCCCAGGGAGGAGAAAATACCTCAAATTCTGTACTCTGCAAGCCCCACATAATTAGCTATAGCTATGCGCCACCCAGGGTTACTAGTAGAAGGAGCCACGTCCTAACCTCACATCGTGTCCGGGGGTGGCCCCGCCACACACAGCTGCAAAGGCAGGAGGGAACAGGCCTTACTGCTGGCTGTTGGATGGCTCAGTAGCTTCTCTCCTGCCCCAGCTCTGTGCAGAACTGGTAACGTTGCCTCCAGGGCTGTGGCAGGGAGATGTGTGCTCAGGGAAGGTGGGCTGAGGCTGAAGCTTCTCTGCCTTCTCCTGCACCATCTCTCTTCACTTTTCCACTCTCATGGGAGGAACTGAAGCATGATGCACAGTCAAGACTGTAGCACCTACACCTGCTTCCCTGCTTCTTGAAACCCTCTCTCCCTCCGTGCCCATCCTCCTCCTCCAGCCCCTCAGTTTCTCAGCCTTTCTCTTCCCAGCACAGTTGCTTGTTTCCAGCAGCAACACTGGAAAGGTTTTGACAGAAACCCTGAAGGGATATCCAGCATGGGCAATTTCAGTTC
The DNA here is from genome assembly GCF_964106895.1 of Numenius arquata. Classification (NCBI taxonomy): domain Eukaryota; kingdom Metazoa; phylum Chordata; class Aves; order Charadriiformes; family Scolopacidae; genus Numenius; species Numenius arquata. The sequence continues at coordinate 44,814,155 of NC_133576.1, forward strand.
AGACTGTTGACTTCTGCTAAAGTTGAGAGGTAGCTGAAATGAGGTCTGTGATGGAAAGAGCCAAGGAAGCAGCCAAAGGCCAAACTCTGCCTGTTATGGGGAGATGGGGTGAACTCTGCCGGGCTGAGACAGACAGGGACAGACCACATATGACATGCACCAGCTGCAGCACGGCAGACCAGACTACAAACAGCAAGCCCCAGAGGTGGAGAGAGAGGAGGGAAGGGATTTCACCTTCTGAGATGCTCTCAGAGCTACTCATGGACCTTACAAACTGACAGGCATGAGCCACTAACTTTCTGAGAGCAAAGGAGAGATCCCAGTGCTCATGATAGCTCTTCCAGGAAAGAATAAATAGATTCAGAGCATGTGGTGGGGCTGTCTCTCTCTCTTGGTCTTCCTCCTTCCCTGCTGCCCTTTTCCCTCCAAGATCAGACACCTGAAATTGTCAGCTTAGGTTGTGCAGGAACAGTTTTGCTGCCTGTGACTGGAGATGGCAAATCCTGATTGCCCAGTACTCCTCAGCTCGGAGAGAGGTGAATAAAAGGACAACCGAGACAGAGAGCAGGGCAAACACTGCCCAGCTCAGGGGATTGCTCTGGTTGGGGAAACTCAGCCCACTTGCACAGCCCTGTTAGCAGAAACATTGCCCATGGAGATGCTTGCAGAGGAGACAGCAAGCTCACAGCTACAGCGATGCTGACAGGGGTAGTGCTGTGAATCCTCCTGGGGAGGTACTCTGCTCCCCAGCTGTCCAGTGTAGCCACCTACAAGAGTTCCATGCACAGACCTGGACCTGAGTTGCAGCAACAATGAACTCATAAGCTCCTTATTAAATAACTCATGGCCTGATTCTGTTGATGTCAATAGATGCGTTTCTCGTGTGACACAGGTTCAAGGCTCAAGCTCTGGTACCTACCATCCTAGGCATACCAGTGCTAAGCAGCATCACTTACCCTAGAAGACAAAAGATACTAATAGCCCAATAATTCCCCTTTTGTGCACAAAACAACCCAAAGGTGCATTTAAAAGTGAAAAGCACACACTTGCATGCAACAGAATTAAGAAAGGACTTATTTCTGGTCACCTCATGTCCTTAAGAGAGATGTCAAGATCAGGGAGGCAACTGTTTCAAAACTGCAGCATAAATTTTCACCAGTCTGAATATTTTTGAAATGTCAGAGGGAAAGAGCAGGCAGATGAAATCCAAAGCCACTTAGGGAAAGTTAAAATGCTTGGTAGGAAGCTGTGGTTGTTGGCTCAGCGGTCCTGTAATGCCACATTATCTTCCCTGAGCCCACTCCTGTTTCAGGCGAGGAGCCTCGCACAGGAGCCTTGGTGCTGACACTGACTCCAGGAGCAGCCGTTTGCTGCCAAGCAGCAGCTTTCCGCTTTCCAAACCCAAAGCTGTCAGTTTGCTTACGGCAAAAAAGTAAAACCCCAGCTCACCAAGGAGCCCGACCATCCACGGGAGGGGAGAACAGCTGAGCTTTGGGCTTCGTCTAGCACCAGGGGAGGCAGCAACTTTGTCCTTGCAAGCCTCTGTCGCTGCATGGAGTTGGGTGAAAAGCCAGCAGAAGCGACAACAAGGGAGAGCTATCTGAGGGAATTAGCTCAGAAAAAAATGGACTAAACTCATGCAGCCAAAGCTCACTGCTCACTGGAGCAAATTTGGCAGGCCCACTTTTGTTTTTTAACATTTTCTAGCGATTGTAAAAATAATCCAGTCATGCTCTGCGAAGGCGATCTCTGAAAGACTAGCAGATGAAGAGCTTAACTTACTGACTCAAAAACTGAGGAGGAGATGTGCTGCTGAACCATACTTTTTGGCTGAGGGAGCACTGATTCATAAAATTGGGAAAAGAAAAAGAAAGGGATGGCTCTGTGGCAAAAGCAATGGGTGCTGAGATGGAGCTGGTATGGGAGGCTGACCTGGGTGGCAGCGGCAGGTCACACAGAGCAGTGCTGTCCTCCCACATCAGTGCAGATTAAAATCTGGGCTTGTCCCTTGCGGTGGTCGTGCACAAGGCCTGATACGACAAAGTCTTGATCTCGCTTGGAGCCTGTGAGCCTTACCATATTGCAAGCACACAGCCACCTTTGGAACCTTCCGAGATGCTGAGCACACTCTGCCTTCTCTGGCACTTCATACCCTGAAGGTGTTCTGACCATGGCTAACAGGTTTGCACCTGTCAGATATATATACATATAGAGGTAGGTAGGTATGCATATATATATGCGTATGTATATGAACGAAGTAATTTTATTCAAACTCCTCAAAATGCATGCCCAGACTTAGCATGGCTTTCCCTGGGCACGACAGCAGCAGCCGGCTCCCTGCAGGGTTCGGATGAGCGGGGCAGCCCTGGGCCACCACGCTGCTCCCCCAGAGATGGACCAGGTTATTTGTGAGGGGCTTTTCAGTGTAAAACCATGGTGGAGTGCCATCTGCTGGGCATGTGCAGGGCTCTTCTGCCATAGGAGAGGAAGAAAGTGAAGAGAAACCCCAGAGAAACACGCTGTGTCTGCGCTAGGACATTAAACTGCCCTGAGACCCTTCCCCAGCCAGCTGGCAAGGAGCAGCCCACGGTCAGGCTGGTTCACTCCACAACTCAGCATGGCCTCTGCAAAATACCTGACAGAAATGGCCACTGGCTCCCACCAACTCCCGAACCACTCGGGAGAATTTCTGGGGAGAATCCCAGTGGATCCAGGCCAAAAGCAGGCCAGGGACCATCTTGATGCTGTGGATGTAACACCAGTAGGGATGTACCAGCAGCAGCCAGTGCCTAGGGATATTCCCTGCTGATAATCAAGCTGTTAGCAAAGATATTGTCTTTGTGTGATGTGCATGTGACGGACCAGGCTAGTGCCAGGGAGGAGGAGAATGAGCAGGTTTCCTGTCTTGCAGCCTCAACTATCTTCCACAGCAGCTTTCAGTCACATCTGGAGGCATCTGCTTCTGTCCATCAGCTACTCAAGGAGCTCGGCCCCCAAAATGTACAGGCACCCCAGCTGACTGCCTGAAGTAGGCTGTGTGAATCCCTCATGCTTAAAATCTCAAAAGGGAAAATCACCTCCTTTTGAGCCATTCCTCCCTGCTGTATCTCCCTCTGATTCATCACAGATGGTGTCAGTTATTGAAACCTGAATCACAGTTGCATGATGTTAACCCACCTCTGATTACAGTGCGAATGTGGAATACAAAAGGAGGAGGGAAAGAAGAGGAGAGCAGGAGGCAAACTGCAAATTAAAGGCAAATCACAAGGTTGGTTTAGGCTATTGTGTAAATGGGATGGCTCAATTTTCTGCTATGCTAGGAAACTGCGGGACATACCATAGTGCCAAAGACCAAGGATCTTCAGGATAACAGCTATTAAGATCCCTGCTTTTTGTCCTATTAGAAATCCAACAGCTTCATGCATTTCTGTACAGCTGCAGCATGTTTCCATCCCACCACTAAGGATCCTGGGAACCACTGGAAAAAAATACGGGGAAAAACTTTGTCAAGGGCTCTCAGAAAATGGTTATAAGAGGACCAAATATAAATCCATCAATGCTTTGCCAGCATGCAGTAACCACTAATTCTAGTTTCCTCCATGAAATACGTCAAAAGTAAGCTTCGCCTCCATCAATCAATCACCTCCCAAAAGTAGGAAAGAGACCTTGACGGGAAGGAATGGTTAAATTGAACAAGCGAAAAGTAACATGTCCTTCAAAACAAGCACATACTTTCCTGACTGTAGGGTTTTATTCATGTCCTTCCAGTCCACTCCAAACACAAACTTATCACCCTCTTTTTTTTGGTGCCAAATCAATAACAGCTTGCACGGGGATTGTGGAATGCTACATCTGAAAGCGTCTCACACACTTTGCTGATGTAAAAGACTGATAATAATTAATAGCTGCCAAGCACATTCAGCCTTGTTGAGTGGTTGTTAGCATGGTTTTCCCCTGGACATAGCTGAGACTAAGCCTTTTCAATTTTCCTGGACAGTGTCTGGAGAGCAGGAGATTTCTCTGCGTTTTTGTGGACTATCACCAGCAGAAGGTGAAGAGAGCATCCCATGAAGCCCTTGGACTGAAAACCTTGCTGATGGACTGGGTCTGTACCTCTTCTAAAATCTCTTCCCATGCAGCAGCACTGTTCAGCTGCACAAGGAAGGCAGAGCTTTCCCATCCGTATGGACATCCAGGCTTTGGGTAGGTGAAGTAGCTCTGGACAGGCTTTTGGGTCACAGGGGAATATCAAAACACTGCGTGCTGGAGACTGAAGGATTTGTTCCAGGTGGTTTCTGCCTCTTGCTCTCATTATTCAACCACTCTGATAGGGTTAGAAACCTTAGGAATTATGCCTGGATCGTAAGCTGCCTTTATTTCGCAGTCATTCTGGAGCTGGTCCTAAAAGTGATGCTTTTGGGAGCAACAAGTCTAATAACATCACTCAACACAGTAGCTAAAGGAAACAAGAGAGCTGATGGGAAACGTTCAGCTCCTGGCTCTGCAGCTGACTTCTGTCAGCTCCTCTCAGACCAGGGGAGGCAAGTTTCTGAAATCTCACCAATTCTTTCTTTTTCTCTTGGGCCAGCTGGAGCCAGGAGAGCCGCAGAGCCAGCAGGCACCGAGCATCTCAAAGGCAGTGGTCTTGCAGAAGAAGGACAAGCCGGCAGGCAGCCAGGAAAATCAATGACCCTAGCCCTGAATGCCTCGCAGGTAAATCTGGGTGCTTTAACGTTTCTCGGCAGGCAGGTGTTTTCACTTCATCACTTCAGCTTCAGTTGCTGCTTCAATTTTTCATCACAAATGCCTGTGACAGCATGGGACACACCTCAGTGGGATGCAGTACAGAGTAACTCTCCAGCATCTGCCATTTTCTTTGTGGTTTTCTCTCTCTAATAAGACACAGGTGCTCGTCTGAAGGTGCCAGTGCTCGTACTTGGGCAGCTGGAGCACAGACCTCCAAACAGGCTGCATGCCTTGATTTTCCCGGCGTTGTGTGGTCATCCCCAGGCTGTAAGATCAAGATATGGGATCAGACCAAGTTCTGGCTAAGTGTGATCAATGAGGAATCTGTAGTGGGAAATACATGCCCAGCAGCCAGACCACGCTGGCAGGCTGCAACAACTCCAGTTGCTGAATGAGTTACTGGGAGAGATAGCTCCTTATGGCAGGGCACAATCTAGTTCGTATTCCCAGCAGTCAGGGAGGCCAAAAATCCAGTCTAAACAAATGCAATTTAGTCCATTAGCAGACATCAGAGAAGCTACCTGCCTCGACAAAACCAAGCTATGTTTCTAATTAAGCAGGGATGGTTCAGAGTCTCTGCTCTAGCCACTGTGGCTACAATCCCAAATTCCCACAACAAATTACCTACACTCCTCACTGTTAACAGAATTACCTATTTATCTAACATCGTCAGCCAAATGCTGGAGTGCATCTTCACACAGAAGCGTTATTGTAGCTGCCACCTGAGATTTGTTTGAGCAGGGCTTGTGGGTTTTGGTCCTTTGACATAAGAGTCTGCTTACAGCCTGAAGGGCAGGAGCTTCTTTTTGGGGGTAAACAAAAAGAGGCCAGTAGGGGCTTAGGCTTCCCTCTCTTTGCTATTCATGGTACCAGCACCTAAAGAGACTTTTTTTTTTTTTGCTTCTAGTCGACTGGCAGAAGTGAAGGAAAGCCATACCCTCTCATGCAAATTGGCCCTCTTGCAAATTGGCTAAGGCAGGTGTTTTATCCCGGGCTGCAAATGAAAGTTGCCTTACCTTAGCTGGATCAGCCTGATTGTTTGTGCTATAACTGAAGCACCGATACATAATACCCAGGCTGGTGTTAAACTGGCTAGTGTGGCTACGAGTCACCGCAGAACCGCAGCAACAGAGACCTCGCTGCCAAGCCTGCTGGAGAGCCAGGTAGTGCTCAAGTGGTTGCTCCTGCTGGGCTTCCTGCTGCCCAGGTCCCACCATGCTGTGCCGTGGACCTGCCCTTGGTTTTCCTCATAAGTGATGAGTATGGAAAAACCAGCCCATTTCTCTCCTGGCTGCTTTTTGAAACCCCTCCCCTAGTTCCCCTCCAGCTGCCTCAGCTGCAGGTGACAGCTCTGGGAAAGAGGTGCCTGGCAGGTCGGACCTTCCCTCTCCTACAGGCAGCGGTGGAGGGCAACTGCTGTGTGAGGGGGAACGGAGGAGGAGTAAAAGGAGAGTAAATCCTGATCTGCTCAGTCTCAGGTGGATAATACCGTGAAATGGCAAATTGACATTCCCAAGGTTCCAAAACACAGCTTGGACCTGGGCAACACCTCATCTGCAAGAGACATGGGGACGTCACTTTTCCTTTCTGCTTAGTTTTAAAAATAAGCATGCTTGCCCACTGCTGCAGCGGCCACCGGTCCAGGGGTCACTTGCTTCCCAGCCATCCAGTTTCACCCTGGCTGGCAGGCAGAGGGATAATCCTGCTGTCATCTGTGCTGCTGGCACCTCACCCCCTGCCACCTTGGAGCTCCCTGCCTGTCCAGCATGCCCTGTGCTGCTGCACCATGGGGAGGAGGGTCCTCAGGGCCACTGTCCCCCTTCCACCAGTGCCCAGAGAGAAGGGGGGCGGGCAAGTGCTTTGCTGGGCCCCCTGACCGATGCAGGGCCCCTGGGCTCCATCTAAAAAGTGTCCTGCTTTGGCTGCAGGGATGGCTGGATCTGAGATGCCTCCTTGTAGGGCTGATTCCTGCACCGCTGCTCCATGGCTCCTTGCAGGGCGCAAGCGGGGAGCGACTGGCTGCTGCCTGCCAGGCCATAGACAGGCACAGGCGGCATGAGCTCACGGTTTGGGAAGAAACTTAGCATGGGTTTGAGCTTGGCTGAGGCTTGGCACACATGCCACCAAGGGAAAGCCACATGCTGCTACAGCAGGTAGTGGAGCTGGCAGCACGGATGATGGCCGTCTTCCTCCAAGTCAGTCATACTGGCAGGTGTCAGTCATTGCAATGACAGGTACACCCGGAGGAATAAGGGTGTTGAAGTCCCGGCTAGAGCACCATGTACCAGCAGACCTGGGTTTCTGCAGCTCTGTGCAACAGGGGAAACGCTCCCCATATTCCCAGCAGCCTCAGGTTGGAAACCCAGAGGCACAAAGGATTGGGAGGTTCTGCAGGACCCGGAGAGGGTCTGAGGAGGAAAGACCAGAGCAGTAGGGGCATGGATCAGCTCTTGGGAAACAAGGCAGAGCAGGCAGGGGTAGCTCCTTGCAGGGACGTGGCCTGGGGTGGGTGGAGGTGCTGGGTGGAGAAGGCTGGGGGCACAGGAAGGAAGGATGTATAAGGAGGGAGGGGATGCTGGGTGAGGAGACAGTGTAAATGGTAAGCAGGGCACAGTGAGGGGCTACAGGCAAGGGCTGGAGAGGGGGATAGCTGGGTGCAGGGAAGAACAAAGACTGGGCAGAATGTGAAAGATGTGCAATGGGGACAAGGGCAAGCACTGGGGAAAATAAGCCTTACCTTTATGAAGAATGTAACTTCATTTTTTTTTTCTGTTAAAGCTCTTTTATTTCAATTGCAGCTATTCTTTTTTTCTCCTAGCTTGCTTTACCCATTCTTTCCTGGTATCCGACCCTCTCCTGGTAATTCCCCTTCAGTGTTTGCTAATTTTCTGTCTCTTGCTCTGCCAGTACAATTGTCGTCACATGCTTTGTGCTATGTCCTCTTATGAAAGGATGTACAGATAGCAAACAGCCTGCACGTACAACACAAAGGCTGCTCTTACCTCTGCTCTAGCAAACAGCTTAGTCTCCCTGCCTGCAATTATCCTTTCGGTTCCTGTCTTCGTCCTCTTCTGTTCCTCAGGTCTTGGTTTTCCCTTGTGTTTCCTGCAGTCTGGCCCCTTGCCAGCTTTGCTTCCCCCCCTCAAGCTGAGTCTGTCCCTATTCCTGCCATTGGTATCACTTGCAGCACTTCTCTCCCTTGCCCAGCCCAGCCTTGCTGAGACAGCTGAAGAGAGCGGTGTAACGGAGAGAACGTGAAGAGCATCTTCTGCAGATCTCTGTGGTCATGGCTAAGGTCAAAGAGCCAAACGTTTACAGTTTGTGCGTGGGCGTTAGGTAAACAACTGCAATTATTCATTGTCAAAACTTCATAACTCAGCCAAAACCCAACCATTTTTGCTGGACTGTTCACAGAGGCTGCTGCTTCTAAAGACTTACTTGCAGACAGACTTTAGCCTTCCTCCTCCAGCTGTAGAATTTTGTTATTACTATTAAAGAAGTCACTGTCACGGTTATAGTGAATTTCCCACCTCACCTTCTCCTGCCACTAGAGGTGTGATCCTGCTGGGTATGGCCCCCAAAAACATATTCTCTTATTTTTGTGAATATGTGAATTTGTGAATTTTTCAGCTTGTTACAAAGCGGGAACAGTGGCCTGAAAGTGCACGAGCAGCAAAGGGCATTGCTTCTGGTCTATTCAGTGCATTTGAAGGATTCCCACTGAAATGAATGGAAGCATCTTCCTGTTAACTCAGCAAGTTTTGGAGCCTCTTGCACTGAGGTGTGTCAGCCTCTATGTACTGCTCACGTTTTTGTTTATGAAATCCTGTGTGGATGGGAAGTTGCATTTTGACTACAAAGGAGGAAGTGGCTAAACTGCTTAAGCTGTTCCAGCAGAGACAGACACTTAGCTTACACAAAGATGGCCTCATTTTCTTATTTTCAACTAGAGATTTGGAAATGGCATTGGCTCTCCAAAAGTCAGTGAAACCTGGCAATAGTTAGGTCAACTGGGTAAGCAGCAGGGTGACAGAAAGCCATCAGGACTTTAACATACATGAGATACCTTCTGATGACCCTTCACCTGCCCTTTCAGATGCCCCAAGTGTAAGGTAGAGGGTGGAGCTTCTTCGTTATACCTAGATCCCCAGGAAAATCCCTTAGTAATCCCCATCCTTACACCCCTTGCAAGAATGCTCCTCCATCCTCCTTCTGCCATCACATGCAGAGTAATCCTCCTTTTCCTGCGTCACCCGTTCAGTGATCCTTCTTACTCTGCAAGATCACATGCATTGCATACAGCGACCTTCTCCTTCTCACACTCACAGGGTGAGAACTGAGCTGGGGAGAAAAAAACCCTCCCTTTCTCCTACATGTTGCAAAGAAATCTTTCCTTTTTCCCCATTCCCCCCACAAGACCCAGACAGTTTAGATCCCCTTTCTTTCACCTTGATGCCACAAGACCACTCTTCTCTGAGTGGTACCAACTGCAAAGATTGACTCTTTCAGCTAGCTTTTGCTATCCATTTCTCTTTGCAGCGATAAACTTTCCCACGCACCCACCTGCTCCTCCAAGGCCATGAGCGCAGGCAACACCACGCTGACGTTTTTGCTTCTGTCATAGCAGTGGGACACACTGAAAGAAGAGACCAGGACTGGGTTACCCTGCCAGCTCTCCCACGTACCCGTGCCCTTGCAGCACACAGAAAGCATTGTATTGCAAACCAGGGTGCTGCTTACTTACACAGGGAAGCCTGTGCTAGCTTGTAGCCTCAGGTAACGAGCTGCATTTTCTCAGTGTGAGAAACAGTGGGTGAAATGAAGAAAAAATACCCTGTGAAGTGGCCTCCCTTGGTATGTGCAATCCCAAAGTGTCAGGGTTTGCAGGACGTCACAAACCCCACTGCAGCCAGCATGCCTCCTGAACACCCACGGAAATAGCTCTGTACATTAACCATACAGCTGACTAGCAGAGAATAAGTGGGTTCAAAAGCTGCTGGTTTCTAGATTATTGTCATCTTGCGATTCCAACGGAGCAGCAAAATTGGGATGAGGATGATAAGATCCAAAAGTGACAGTGACTCACCTGCCTTTCCCTTCCTTTCCCCAAAACCCGTGCAAAAGCATAGTTGTGCTTCTCCCAGGGCAGCCTCTCTCTTATTTGGTGGAGATGACTTAATCCAGAAAGGGTGATGAGAAGGAGAAAGATTTAAATCAAACCCGATTATTGGGGTTTGATAGGCTTCCCTGGCAAGCTGTTCTGGGACTGACCCAAAAGTTGTCAGCTCACTCACTGCCTGCTCCCTTGACAACGCCATTCGGAGGGCTCGGGAGCCTTACAAAATGCAGCCATGCTCTCAAAGCTCTTCTCAGCTCCAAAAATCAGTCTCTCCTTCCCCCCAGCAAAGGGCAGGCGTGTGCTGTGGGTCTTCAGGAGGCTGAGCAGCGTGTAGCTTTTAACTAACCCTTCAGCTATCGGTGGGCAAACAGATGGAGAAACAGTCCTGTGAGTGCTTTGTCCAAGACTCTTGAAACGGCATGCTCTTGCTGTGACTTTGGGAGTAATCCACCTAAGAGATTACTCCGCATGGCTGCGAGATAATCCTACCAAGCATTGCATGTGCTCAGCCACCATCCCCCTGATGCCAGGACTCTGCCTGGGCCTCCCCCAGGCCACGTGAATGGCTCGTGAGGGCCGTGGGGACCTCAGGACAGGCACTGAGCAGGACCAAACCTGCAGCCACTCCTCATCCCGCAGAGCAGAGGGGAATATGCCATCCTAAGGCTGGGAACAGGGAGAAGGTGCCATCACATTGATGGTGGAGGCCATCACAGGCACCAGCCTCCAAAGTTGGCAGGTGCCTCCTGGCAGGGGTGGGAAGCAAATCCCTAACTTTGGACGTCACAAGGTTTATGGGAAGGGTGGTAGGAGACAGTCATGACCATAGCTGAGACCTGAGCTCCGTGGCTGTGGAGATCCCATCCGGTCTCGTGCAGGGAAGGAAGGGAACAGATGACTACATGCAGGATACAAGCGGTAGAGGGATGAGCACAGGGGAGTTGCAGCATGCTGCAGCAGGAGAGCTTGCTGTCCTGGACCAAGCTACAGCAAGGTCAGCTAATGCTGACCAACACCTGAATCCCCAGAGGGATGCAGGCCATTAAAAGTGATGAAATAACATTTCAGAAACGATTCTGAAATGAGCCAAATATACCCATTTTTTTCCCCTCAATTCAGTCATAAATGCAGCTATCAAACCAGATTGGGTTATAAATATGTATTAAAAAAAAAACTGTGCCAAAGCAGCATGAGTGTTTTATTTTTATTAAAAGATGGAGAGTAATAAAGTAAAGCTGTAATAATAATATGAAAACATTGACTAATATCTGTGAAAAACTCGGAGAGCCATAGAGGGAATGAGCTATTGTGTTTTGTGGCGGGTGGGGTGCTGGTGAAGTGTTTGTGGTTAGGACAAAGACACTGAATTTTGCAAGCAGAGTCGATGAGTTTTAGGATTTGCTTTCTGGAGAGTTCCTGCACCAGTGAGTAAATTGCTCATGCTCAAGGAAGCAGAATAGCCAGACTTGCATTGAACTAACCAGAGTCTCTTTTGAGGGTCTTTTTTCTCCTCTTTCTTTCTTTCTCCCCCTTCCACTACTCAGTGCCATTGATAAATACATTTCGATATTGCAGAAAGAAAAGCAGTGACAAAGAGCTGCTTGCTTTCCAGACGTATCAAACCTATTACTGCAAATCCAACAGCACCTGCCATTTTACTGTGCTGAGCTGGCTTTGTGGATGGGAGCTGGTGGGACCTGGCCGAGGAAAGGCTGCGTCTGTGAAAACTGCAGTGAAGTAAAAGTTCAAAGGAGGGGAAGGGAATGGGAGATAAGAGAGCTTCAAATCTTCATTTAAAAAGGAAAGAAAATCTGATTAAGATGTGCTGGCTAACTCAAAACATATGAGCCTGAACATCAAAAGGTTTGTAATTCGTACACGTGCTGTAGATAATTATCAGTTTAACTCGATACTTCCTACAGCGACAGAGCTGACGTCAGACCGCTTCAGCGACCGACTTTCAAACAAGCCTCTGACATTGAGCGAGGGCCCCGCTGCTGACGTGCCATTCCTCCCCCCTGCCCCTAACACCCCTGTGTACATACGCACCCCAAAAACCCTGCTGAGACCCTCTCTCGGATGCCCAAAGCCCGAGGCCTGGGCGAGACAGAGAGAAGATGCAGGTGGCTCCCAGGCAGCTCTGGATGTCTCCTCTGCAGAGGACTTCTTGCAGATCCCCCACCCTGTGGCATGCACTGCAAAGGACAATGATAGAAAACCTAATTTAAACAGGGCTCCTGGGACTCCGTCAAAACATGGCCTAGAAAATAAATGTCAGAGACTGCTTCCTCCAGTCCACTGCAATCTGGGCATGGCCTCAAGCTGGCTCCTCCAGTGCTGCAAAAATTGTTCCTGTGCTGCAAACCAGTGAGGTACTCAAGGCAGCTGGTGGCCCATTCCTGTCACAGCTCTCCGTGCCCTGCTTGGCCAAGGGCTGCCGGCGCTGGGGCAGAGCTTCTGGGACAGGGACAGGTCAAGGGACACTGGGAACCATGTACACAGCCTGTCTGCCTCTTGGCCAACTGCGGTTTCATGACACTGTTTGGCCAGGGGAGCTAATCTTGAAACTGTCTGCGTGTTTCCGAAGCCAGAAGGTTAGGGCAGAAGGCAGGTAATGAATCCCAGACCTTCCAAGAGAGCCGTGTGTAGCATGAACATAAGAATAATGTGACTTCAGGGAATGGCAAAGCAAAGCATTTTCCCTCTGTGTCCGAGAGACTTCTGTTCAACATCAAGCTCTCCCCGAGAGTTGAAATGACCTTCTGTCTGCCTGTTCACAGGAGAGAGAGACAGTACATAGGCAGAGGGGAGGTCATGTTTTTGTTAAAGGGAAAAGTAATCAAAAGCCTGCTGGTGAAATACTCCTAATCCCTACGACTCTTTGTACAGTGGAGCCCAGAATTTTCTCCCTCCTTCTCTCTACCCATGTGTAGCCCCAGGTTTCTTTCATGAAGAGCTCCTTGCACTTCATCCACAACCCCAAGAGCACCTTCTCTACATCCTTTTTTAATTTAAGGATTTTATTGCTTTGAGGGAGGAGGGGAGAAGAGCTAACAATTACAACTAAGTCCCCTGCTGAGTACTCTGTTATTACCCTATCCTTGTGGAATATTTTTTTTTCATGTACTTAATCATTCATTTAATGGATAGTCAACTGCATGTGAAGCTTCCAGGTCTATAAAGAATGAAGCCGAACCTGCAAGACGCTCTGGTAAGTTGAATGTTTACAGTAAGCACAGCGATCCATCAAATGTCCTTCTGAAGGCTCCTGAAGAACAGCTTGAGGCCAATAAAATAGTCCAGATTTTTTTGGGGGTTGGAGAAATATACCTATAAATAATCCTTCCTCTGTGTGCCAAGTCTGGAATGGAGGCATCTGACACCATAGAGAGCAAGCTAGCTCACTTTATAGCAAAGTGGATTCACACTCTGTTGAATATTAGACACACAGCGACTGATTGACCTCCCATGGAAGTTCAGTTCTGTCCCACTCAGCAATCAATTGCACCACTTCAAAGACCATAAAGCGTCATGTGTTTCTTTTAGCAAAAGGAACTCCAGAACTTAAACCTATTCCTACAATGGTGCTTTAATTACCCAAAAAGGCTGACAATAAATTTACATTTTAATTAAGAGCAATGAATTATGCATGATTGTGTAGCACTTTCTGTGTAGCTAGCAGATGAGGACAGAGAAAGGTATGGTACGGGTTGCAGGAATTCATTCCTTGACAGTAAAGGGAAAAGGCCGTTTTGTTTGCAATTGCAAGCTATTTAGGAAAAAGGTCTCTCCAGCTACATAGCAGTATGTGAAAAAGGCTGTACTACAGTTCTGCTCCATGTGGTATGAGAACTGAGTCCAACTCCTTCCCATCACGACAACACAACAACTTGAGGATCACTTCACTAGAAGTTTAGCCTTTCTGAATGCATTAAGACTGCATACGTAGGAAGAGTGATGGCAAAATATCTCCCATCCTCAGCAGGGACACGGAAACACCAACGTGACTGTTGGTGTTGCAGGCTCCCATGATTTTGCCATGTTTTGTCAGCTCATCTGTCACAAGTGTCACTCATCCCCACATAAAACCATAGCATTCATCTGGGGAGGAAGAAAAGGGAGGAAGTTAGCTCTTTTGGATGCATAAAAAAATATGCAAATATGCGTACATGCAGACAGGAATCCTGAAAAACAAAATCACCACAGGATAAACTGGACCTCCAACAGATGCTTGAACTGTGACTTTTGGGATGTTTTACATCAGGAGTTCTTAGCATTAGGAGCGGGCAACAAAGCATCACGCTGAAATTATTTGAGATTTCACTGCCTGTTTTGCCTCTTAGAGCATTGACCTTCAAAACAGCTTATGTTTCCAAGCAAAAAGATGCAAAAGGCAGGAAAAAATTAGAACCACCAAAAAAAAAAAGGAATTGTGTCTGATTGGCACCATCCTGTCCTTAGGTCAAACTCTAATGTGACCCAGTTGCTTGACTTTCATATTTTAGCTGCTTGCTTTGGCATCATAATAGTAATTTCCTTCTTCAACTGCAGCATGGTTAGTGCTCCAGTCCCCCTCTGTGTGTTGGTGGAGACATCAGCCTTTCATACCCTTGTCCAAGGGGAGGTACCACATTGGAGAACAGGGCAGTGGCTCTTGGGCCTCACGGTGAGGAACCACTGTGAATTTGGCATGGGTGAAAATCGGAGGTTTGCAGCAGCCATCAAGGCTCGTGGGGAGCTGGCAGGCATTCAGGGCTGGTCAACGGAGCTGAGCTGAAGCCCACAGTTCTGCAAGGGACAGCGTGGCATGAAGCAGACTGGGGCACAGCTCTCCCATCTGACCACAAAAGCTCTAGGCCAAGGCCTCATGAATCCCAACAGCCTTCAGTATAAGCAAGAGGCAAATTGTTAATGTTAGTGGGAGTCTTGCAGGGACTATTTCTGAGCCCAGTGACGATGTCTGGATCCAGGACTTGCTATACAAGACACTTTATTCCTGCTGGAGCTTTACCCCCTAGCTCCAGATGAAGATGGTCTCTGACCTCATTTCACACAGAGAAGCCAAGGAGACAGCTGTGGTCCTTGTTCATTTCCTTCCCAACCCAGGAGAAGGTACTGAGCACAGAGCCAGCCAGGTACAACCTTCACAGAGACAGTCAATGACTGGGGTTTTCGCACAAACCCTAAGCCAAATTAATGAATTATCTCAGACAATGGCCCACACCATAGAGAAAGGGGGAAATACCTCATATTCAATGTTCACATCATAAGTAAACCACAGAAAAAGATCTTCCCAGGCTGCTCACTTAAAGGTAGGCTTTTAACCTGAAATGAAAAGCTTTATACCCCCATCTCTCTTTTCTCTCCTCTAATGTAACAAGGATAATAAGAAAATTGCAATTACAGCATTATTTCAAAGAGTATTCCTTGTATTTGCATATAGATAACAGGAAACGACCCTACCTTTCTCAGTCCTTTTATAAAATAACTACAGCTTTGAAATATGCTGCTCTCTGCCACATTTCTATCTTCCTAATTGCTTACCCATATAATGCTTGCCTTTCCCTCTCTTGTTCCCAGATGCTAACGTGTTCTGAAAGGCAACTGCAAACACTTGCTTAATATTATTGTTCCACTTAAGTGATCACTCATGTTGCCAAGGGGATATTATCCCTTCCCAAAGGAGAAGAAAGCATATTATAACATTCTCTCTATACAGGCACAGATCTCATGAGGAAAATGTCCGAGAGTCCCCAGGTTTAAATTCTGATCTCCTTGTAGCATTCCAGGCAATAAACAAAGATAACCTATAGCATTTTCCAAAATTCAGCCAGTAAACTCTGTCTCTACTACCTATCGGTGTGTTTTCAGCTCACTAGCAGTGTCTTTAGACTGCAGCTTCTCCAGGATTCAAACAGGATGCCTGGTGTGTACATGGGACAAGGCGTCAGGACTGCATCTACAGCAACAAAGTATAGTGCCATTTTCTTTTATTTCCAGTGTTGCCAAGAGCAAATAATAAAAACATTTCCCCAAACCAAGTACTGACTAATCCTACAAGCCTCTCACTGGTACTCAGGAGGTACCTTTGTTACCAGATATTATTGGTTTAGTTAACAACGGATTTAAGTCACCTTGTTGATGAAAATACATGGTCACAAGAAACTACAAAACAACCTTTTCAGTCTCTTCTTTCACACTCCTTTACAGAAGTGAAAGATTTGATAGGTCTGGTTTTGGTCTTTGCATTGTTGCTGATATTATTGGCGTGTGCAACTTCTATTGCCCAAAGCGGACTGAAAACACACAAACAAAAAGTTTACTGCAGTACAGAAGTTTGGGAAGTACTTTACAATAAGTAAAAATATCAGTGAAAACCAAAACTGAATGCTACTTATGCTTTCCCTTTTAATACAGTGAGCTGAGCAAAAATAGAGCTCATAGGACTTACCTGTGTAAGTCATAGGACTTACCTGTGTTCTGACAGAGTCCTGCACCAGGAGCTCCAGCTTCTCCCCACCTAAAGGTACAAAACATACAGCAGCTGCATCTTTCCAGACAAGGTGTTCTCACTAACTTGTAACAGAGCGAATGGCCAGCATTTGAATGTTGCTGCTATCCTATGGCATATTTGAAGTTAGAGATGTACATGATGGTAGCCATGTTTTACTGGAAAATAAAATCTTTTATTTTGATGTGTGGCAAACATACAAAACATCCTTTGCCAACATCTCTGCCCTAAAACTCCATGACCCAACTCCAACAAAAAGGACAAAAGTTCAGGAGCAAAGAGCTGTGAATGCATCATCACTCAATACATCACCACAAAAAACCTCTGTGAACTTCGTTATTCATTTCCAAGCCCATCAGCTCATCAACAATTTTAGTAGCTTTATTTGGGGATATTTTTTACTAAACATACAGCAGTTATCTAGTTAAATTAAACAGCTACAAGAGTCTATCTGTTAACTTCACATAGGCCACTAAACAGTGACCATTAGAAATTCTTAGCTGTTGCTAACCTTATCCGAAGTCAAACTTGTGACCTTGAAACGCAGCAGTATAATAGTATAATCCCATTACCAGTCCCTGTAAACTATCCAGTTCCCTAGGTGGGACTCGCTGTTTGTTTCTCCTTTTGTCCTTGAATTTCACTTGTATGTGTGTGTATGTGTGTGTGCTCCTTGTGACATTGAAGGGTAATTTTAATTGGTTCAGTCAACAGAAGCTACACCTAATGTCCTTTTTGAACAGTTTCTCTCACTGAGGTTAGCTGTGACAAAAACACATGGCAAGAAACCTTCTGAAGCCTTTGATGATGGAAGTGGTGGGAGGATTCAACATCTCTTTGCTTCTCCATGGACCTCCAGGTGATGTGTTCCTTTTTGATCTCAGCCAGAGTCCTCTGGGCTGTTGCCATGAAGAAAGCAAAAGAACACCCACTTTCAGCTGCTGATGTATTTGCCTTTGTTTTGCTCTTTAGCTGAGCTCTCCAGCACCAGAGGGGGATGCTTGACTCACACTAGCGTGACTTTGCGTTTCACACAGCACGGTCCATTTGGTTGCTGTACCTTTGCTTGAAGCAGGTCACGGGGAAGAATTAAGCTCCTTTCTTCAGAGACATGCAAAAGCCCTCCAGTTCAGACAGGCTTAGCCAAAGGGAGAAGACAGTGTCTATCGCCTTCTGTGCAACCGCAAGAGTAGAGGTAGCCTGCAGGTCTTAATAGGAGGACACTGCTCTACTGACCTTCACAAACCTCTTGGTGCTGAAACACCTAATAAAGATGGCCAGATAAACTGAGTTTTCAACCAAAAAAGACAGCATTTTCCCTCCTCTCAACAGACACACACTCACATACTTTTGGTCCTGGCAAATCACACTCTCTCTGGTTCAGCGGAGGGCCCAGCTGCACCAAGTGCAGATAACTGATAAAGGCAGGCCAAGATGCAGGGTTTGTACAGGACTCACAGCTTGGGTGTATCTACTGTCAGGTGGGTACAGAGCCAAATGGCAGGCTTTCCCCCAAGTTGGACAGGGCATGCTAGCTAGGGCACAGCGCTGCCCACAGAGTGACACTGCTTCTAGGCTGGACGTGCCTTGCACCTGAATGACACAGTATGAGCGAAACAAGTTTGGGTCTGCCCTTACCTGCCCATGAAGACCTGTCCTAAGAAACCCAAAGACACCAAAAGATGATGTGGATGCCCCATCATTGGAAGTATTCAAGGTTAGGTTGGATGGGGCTTTGAGCAATCTGATCTAGAGAAAGATGTCCCTGCCTGCGGCAAGGGGGTTGGACTAGATGATCTTTAAAGGTCCCTTCCAACAGAAATAATTTTGTGATTTTATGATTCTATGAATGATTCACAGTTCCACAACTGGGGAAGGAGTACAAGAATTAGACAAACAGAAAATAAGAGAATCTGGAAGAAGACAGAGATTGTAAATGAACCAGGCAAAAAAAACTAACCAGGATGAGAGGAAAGGCATTTCAAATATCTGTGCTCATTAAGAGCAGGTACTCAGCAGAGAGCATGGCCAGAACAACTGAAGAACTGGAGGATATAACTCCAGCTATAAGGAAACTCTCAACTCAGCAAAACTGGAAGTACCCAAATGTCCGAAACAGTTATACTTATGGCTGAGAGAGACTGAAGAAAATATTTGAGAATTCACCGAAACCGGGGGGTTGTTACAAATGCATTTATTGGCCGGGAAAAAAAACCCACACCTAAATCCTTCATAGAAGATGAAGCATAGCCTAATATGATCTATAATTTTTTAAATGAAGTTGAAGGGAGACACCTGGGGAGACCAAGCTCATACCCATTTTTTGCGTGCTGTGTCTATAGCAAGGTGGGAAGAAGCAACTCTGAGGCATTTGACTTGTCACACATGCCACAGATATCAGATCAAGTCAAAGAAAGGTTATGGTTAAAATAAAAGAAGAAAATGAACCATAGATTTGCTCGCATTCTTACGTTCTCATTTATTCTCATCTCATCTGTGCTTATTCCAGGGTATTGTTTTAACTTCGCAGAGATAGCCCTACAAGCAGCCCAGCACACCTAAAGGCAGTGAGCAGAGCCAGGACAGGGACTGGGGCCCACCATGGTTACCATCTCCTCCACCCTAGGCCCCATGAGCCTGGCATAGCTGGTGCCATGCTTTTTGTTGACCATGTGCCATTCACCCCAACTGCCATTTTATGCATTATTATCACTGCCATTTTATCCCCGGTTGGCTGGTACAGCCGGCTGTCAGCTGGGTGCGACGCTGGAGAGGCAGGTTTCCTCCTGCCGATGGATGAGGTACAAACACGTTAAGCCCGTGGCCAAAACAGCTCCAGCTGGCTTCTCCCTGCTGTGAGCCCAGCAAGCAGATCATTAAATCAGTCTTGGGCAATTTGCCTCTTCCCAGATCAACCTGGGGTTCTTCACCAGGTACCTCCTGCTACACGCTCATGGGATTCTGCTCCCCACCTGCCCCAGACCTGCCATCCCCCATGTCCTTCCATGTTCCCTTATATCCCCTCACATTCCTCCATGTCCTTCCACATCCCTCCAAGCACCTCCACATCTCCCCAAGTGCCTCCATGTCCCTCCACATTTCTAAGTTGTTACGCTCTGGGAAAAAGAGGGAGCATTAAATCAACCATTCTGCTGGGACAGGTGCAAAATGTGCTTCTTTTATCTTTTCCTTTCTGCCAGGATCAGGGAGAAATACCAGGAACAGCCAGTGCCACACAAAGGCAGGCTGTCCCCTTGCCCCTGGAGGTGGGGTACACTCCCTTCCTGAAATCTTTCCTGAGCTCAACCACGTCGGCTCCCCAGCAGGAGGGGTTCCTTACAGATGCTGGCACTGAGACCTGTTCCCGTTCTGGGTCTTTAAGTACTAATAATGGTGTGTACATGTACATGAACCCTGGTAACGACAAGGAGCTGGAAGGCGGAGTGCAGAGCACACTGATGTGAAGTGATAGCAGGCTGCGAAAGAGAGTGCAGGAGAGCATAGGCTTAAACTATAGCATGTCGGCTCACGGGAGACACAGCTTGGTCTGTCAAAATCAGACGTAAAATAACTGATTTGGGAAGACATAACCAAGCAGACAAGTATGCAGTGAGGACAGACTGATTAGGCAGCACAGCTCCACTGCGATGTCCAGGGTCTGAGGAGAGAAATCAGACACAAGAGCTGCACCATGCAGTGTATCCTATGTGGAGTGAGTTAAGTAGTCATCATGGTCCCCCAGCCTCTCTGTGACTGTCCTCTTAAAGCAGTGGACAAACTGGAAGTGATCCAAAAAGGGAGGCAAAAAATGTGTGGAAGAGAAAAAGGGGTGCAGGGGTGGTCACAGAGAGGGCTGAGGAGCCAGGCTGCAAACGAAGCAGTCAGAAAATGGTTGTCCACTGAGGCAGGTGCGGCTGTTCTCTGTCGACAGCCAGTAAAGCTAGTTACAGAAGGGACGGCGGGGATCAAGTGTGCAAGGGAAAAGAAAGGCACTGCATTATTTAACAGGATTACCCTCTGCAGGGAAGGAGTTCCCCAGCTAAACCTTGCTACGAGGCATACGTTGGGGCTTCTGCTTCCTTCTCCTGGTCATAGAATCATAGAATGGCTAGAGTTGGAAAGGACCTTAAAGATCATCTAGTTCCAACCCCCCTGCCATGGGCAGGGACACCTCTCACTAGAGCAGGTTGCTTAAAGCCCCATCCAGCCTGGCCTTGAACACTTCCAGGGATGGGGCATCCACAACTTCCCTGGGCAACCTGTTCCAGTGCCTCACCACCCTCACTGTAAAGAATTTCTTCCTTATATCTAATCTAAATCTCTTCTCTTCCAATTTAAAACCGTTACCCCTTGTCCTGTCACCACTCTTCCTGACAAAGAGTCCCTCTTCAGCTCTTCTGTAGGCTCCCTTCAGGTATTGATAGGCTGTTATAAGGTCTCCCCGGAGCCTTCTCTTCTCCAGGCTGAACAACCCCAGCTCTCTCAGTCTGTCTTCATAGGAGAGGTGCTCCATCCCTCTGATCATCCTCGTGGCCCTCCGCTGGACCCGTTCCAACAGGTCCATGTCCTTTCTGTGTTGAGGACTCCAAAGCTGGACACAGTACTCCAGGAGGGGTCTCACGAGCGCAGAGTAGAGGGGCAGAGGTGGTCACTGCTTCAGTTCCCACCTTGTGCAATTCCACCAGCTTTGCCAGTCCTGCAGTGGCTGGGAAAAAGGCACAGTGGGCCTGGGAACGGCCACAGACATGAGGCAATGTGAAGAGTAAGTGTAGAGACCAAAAGCAGCCACAACATTGCTAAAATCCAGAGCTATTCCCTCGAGGCCTCTTAGGGGTGGCATTTTAATTTTTTTTTTGCTGCAAACTGAAGATGTTGTTTGGCAGCTGAAAGATGATGCTGCCTGAGGACCAAGCTCAGCCAGTACCCCACCTTCCTGTTGGTGCCCAAGGTGGAAACACAGCTCGGACTCTTCAGGTAGTGCTGAAGGCACAGCTGGCTTCAGTGTCACCAACCCAGCTCAGAGAAGGTGTAGGAGTTCTTGACTGGGCTGATATTACAAGGAACAAGGAGCCTTTCTGGTAGCTACCAAGCAGCTGAAGAGATACTGTACTGAACATCTCTCCTTCTTCCTACCTCCCACCCTATTCCCTTCCATTTTTGTACTAGCACTTGCAGGGAAGAAATTACCTTGTGTAACCTAGTTTTGCACTCTGAATAACAAACAGAGCATTTCAAGGAAACACAGGGAGGGAGGAAGAGAGCAGTGAGAGCTCCCAAGATGCTCAGGAATTGGAAAATCAGAAGTGCAGAGTTTCTGGGAGCACCACAGTACAAACAGGACTACCTGAAGAGCTCAGCAGCCACCCGCTGCCTCTAAGAGCTGCCTTGCATGCTGTACATCCATGTAAGGGACTGATAAACATGAGTCTTTTCAACACTGTGGCTCTGCTACTTTCCAGGCGGTGGCTGGGGGAGTCCTCTCAGCCCAGGTGTTAAGTCCATACAAATGCTAAACCCTGATTTCAGACTGGGAGAAGGAGTGCTGCCCCTCACCTGGTCTCCTCAGCCTGTACATCTTCAAAACCAGACTCAAGCCCGGGAAGAAGTGGCAAACATCAACAGTCCTCAGGGGAGGACTCCCAAAGCTCCTTCCTAGGGAGCCTGCTCCTTCATTGTTTCACTGCTCAGCTGGGGCTGCTCAAGTGTCTCCTGTGGGAGAGGATCTCTCCCTGCACCGTTAAAGCCCTCCCTGTGCCAAGTGCATTCAGACTGCAGACCTTATCACAAGGCTTGAGAAGATACCATCAACCCCACAGCTTAAGCACTGCAACAGGGAAGATGGATCCTCCTGTGCCAGGCAGCCTGGGACCTCAGGCACACGGGTGGGAAGAAGACATGCCCCCCTGACCAGAAGCTTGTATCATCCCCAGCCTTTGCACTATCCAGATTATCCTAGCTGCAGTATAGATATCCTTTTAATCATATTGGGGAATTTTTTCACCTCCACGTCATTGTTTTCTGCTAAGGTGTTTGAGATCTCCTGCCTAATCACCAGGGAAGCGCAGAATGAAAGGGGGCAGAAGACAAGAAGACAGGAGGGAAACCTAAACACCCCTCATGTAAAAATACAGGGATAGATAAAGCATCCTGACATTGAGAGGGAAGAGACGGAAAGGAGGAGAGAGAGGAAGCAGTTGAGCATATGAAGCTGCCAGACGAGCAGAAAGCAAGCAGCACGGGGTGTGGGACAGGAGAAGCAGGGAGCAAAAGTGGCTTTGGTGAGGGGAGGTGGCAGGAGCCCCAGGAGCAGAGAGGAGCCGGCAGCTTTGAGGAGTACACAAAGCTTGGGGTGGGGAAGGCATCCCTGGTGTGGGCAGCCGGCTAGGTCTGCAACAAAGCACGATACACAGAGGCTTGTCCAAGACACACAGGCAAATATTAGCCACTCGAGAGGAGCCTCTAGGAGGCGTAGGGAAATCCCTGAAGAGTTTTTGAGAGTTGAGCTCAGGGGAGACAGAGTCAGATCCTCCTTGTATCTTTGCAGGAATTTTCAGCCTTCCTTTTGGCTACAGCCCCTGGTGTGGAGTAGTGGCGGGGCTTTTGCTTGATTCCTTTAAACTAGGAGCAGCTTGTGGCAGCAGAGAAGCTGAGACAGCAGAAATGCAAGGTCTTACACTGAGGGTGGGATTTTGTTGGGACAGGTGGAGGCACTTAGAAGTCCTACAGGAGGTAACCGGTGCATGCTGTTGGGCCGAGACCCGGGGAGGGAAAAGGCCTTGGTGCTGTGCTATATCCTGAAGCAAATAAACAAGAGGATGAGGTGAGGAAAGATCTAGAAATGCCTTCCTCCGGTAAGATGGCAACTCTTAAGCCAGGCCTTTCTGACAGGGTCACGCTGGCCACAAACTGCCCTTGCTCTTCTACACCACTACTGGAAGAAGTATATTGCACAACCTTCTCCCCAGGCCTCGCTCCCCACCCTCCCCGGCCTCCCTAAGCCACCGGTGTGGCACGCTGCCGGAAAGGCTGCTAGCCCAGCCTGTGAGCCCGGTAGCAGGCGGCACGGCACTTTCCAGTCAGACAAGCCCCAACAAGATAGCGAGCTGCTTTCGCTTTGTAAATTACTCGTGGCATTTCCTGTAAACACGATCAACATCACCTACGGGCTGTGGGCAGGGAAAAACAGTGACATTATAAAATGTCTTCTGAAAGGGCAGGCTGCCTCATTTTTTCCATCGTTTCCCAGTTTCCATGCTTGGGAGAGCTAGAAATTGGGGCAGGGAGTGGAGTGTGGGGAAATCCAGTGGTGTCTGAGAGGAGGGCAACCTTAGCAGAACCTCAGCATGGTACTTTACAAAGCTGTCCAAAACCTTGGTGTGGATCAGTTCTTTCCCTAGAAAACCTTGGGTGAGAAAAAAGTGAGGAGTGCTCTGACTGCTTACCAGTTTCCCATCCAACTTCATACTCACTGTGCCCGAGGAAAAAACACTTGTGGTCTAATGTCAGGATAGAGAGCAAGCCTGAGGAGGACATACAGGCAAACAGAGCTACAATCTAAACACAGTATAACCAATCTCACATGCTTAAGAGTTCATGATTCAGGCTTCCCAAAATTGTGACATTGGATTAAAGAGTGACTTAAGCATTGTGCTTTGTAAAGGACATGAAAACAGGCAAACAAAGAAACCTCAGCTTACCTGGAGGTTCTATTTGTATTCTGATATCTTTGTCTTCAGGTTTACCAGGAGGGGCTTAACCATCTCCCTGTGACCATGAGACCTAGAAACAGCACAAAAATTGACGGCTCAGATTCTCATGTGACCACAAACATCCAGGCATACAGAAAGCAACAAATATCACAAGATTCAGGATTCATCACAAGAATGAGGAACCATCACCAAATTTGCCACTAACACAAAGCAAAGCATACTGACAGTGTCACCTTACACTGGCATACAGTAACGAATTGCTGTTAAGAGCCAGCTTCAAGGACTTTTTGAAGTCAAGCTTATTTTTCTCTTGTTTGTCTTATGCTGGCATTTGCCTATACCTCAGGACAAGGGGGGTCACCTTGCCAGGAGCTTTATAAAGACCTAGCTTTTTCCTCAGGGGCTCACAATCCAGTGTGTGATGAGGTGTGGTGAAAGACACTAACAGGACTAAAGCAATGAGCAGAGAAGATCTGTAAGGACTGGACTTAAATAATTGCCTCAGCTTAGACAGAGAAAAAGACAAAATAATAAACCGCCTGATGCACTATCACAAAAATGCAAAAGAAAGTTAAACACACAGAGGCAGCTCATGCAAACTGGCAAGTTCCATGGCTTTACTGGCACTACACCAGAAGGATTGGTGCCATCTGGCCCACACCCATGCCAGAGGCTTCGATTAGATGAGAAGCAGTGATTGATGAATGAGAGCGCATAGATGCAAGCCAGGTGGAAGGTTTGAGAGGAGGGGAGAGAGCGCAAGGCAGAGACAGTCAGGTGGCTGTGTGTTTGGACGTGTGCAACCATTAGAATAAAATCTCAAAGGCTTAATTTTATTGCAAATTTCTGAGCTCAGTTCCACCAAGTTCTGTCCTTTTCTAAGAACAGTCAAAACTCTCTTTCTGCTGCTGACGAGGGCTTCACATCACAAGGGAGTGTGGTCTCTTATGAGAGTCCCAACGTTTTTTTTTTTAGATCAGAGGAATTTGAGACTATCACAGGAAAAAATTCTCATACTCTCTCTGCTTCTGCAGATTAACCTGGAAAAGGGTGAGAGACCTATTTTCTATAGTATTTTCTATAGCAAAACTAGTTAGTCTGTATTTCTAAACCTCCAAGAACCTGAATCTATTTTGACTCAGCGGGATCAAAATAACTGTAACTGGGCAGGTTGGATTTTCAGCCCAAACGTCTCCTTTCCCCTCCAAAATGACCCTGCTCCCACACAGAGTTTTGTGTGGGATGTTTCTTTGCTGCTCTCAGTGTCATCTGAAACCATTACCCAAGTTAGATATTGAACCAAAATGTTATGCCCAGTGAGCAGGAAAACTGGCAAACAGGCAGGCGTTGTGCATGGCCTGCCTGATCCACCTTCTCAGTGTGGTCAGCAACTCTCTCAAACTCTCATGAAGAACTTTGCAAAGGACTGGACCACAGCAAAAGCATAGCATCATCCAGCTAGTACAACAGAGAAGGGTTCCTCTGTCTTCTTCTACTGAAAAAGGTGAGGATGACCCAGCTGTCCTAACCTGCAAGAAAAAGTTTGCTCAGAGGATATCAAGACAAGCAGAGCTCTCCTTGAGGATGGAGTTTCAAAGAGCCATAATAAAACTCAGACTTTTGTGTCACCTCCAATTTCAGTGGAGGATGTCAGGATGCAGAGAGGGCTGGTTGCTTCCTAGGCGCCGGGGAGCTGGGTGCAAAGGTGTCCCCAGCATTGGCCATGTCCTCGATGACAGGCACCACCCTGCAGGATCCAAACATGGTGAATAGATCTGGAGGTCTATTGACAGCCCCCAACAGAGCAAGGAGGTGAGGCAAAGCAAGGGTCCATCCAGGGGGTTCAGTCATAACCTGAAGAAGACAAGGCTGGGGACAGGGCTGGGTACAAGCTTCCTACAGCACAGACCTCAGGGCCATCCAAAAGACAGGACTGGAGATAGACACATCTAAAACATAGCCCAGGCAGGGACTGACAGTCCCAGACCAATCTGAAATAAGGCTCCTGGGCCTATGGCCAGGGTGTGGGGGGAGGCACCAGGTGAGACTGGTCAGAGCCATTAAGGATTGTCAGTGCCCTCAGGGCTCTGACAGATGTAAACACAGTGGAAAGAGGGGTCCATCTTCTTTAAAAACAAGTCCTTTCCCTCTCCTTAGCTTATGTCCTGAAGGGCACCTGATATGAAGCCTTCCTATAGAAGTATCAGCTCTTTAACCAGTGTCTGCAGGCTTGCCTGCATGAGGCATGTCTGGAGGGTGGTCTTTTGTGCAAAGTCTGCCCTCATACCAGAGAAATCTTGCTCATATAGCTGACATATGTTCCTCAGAATCAGTTCCTTACAGCACATAATATATCCCTTAAAAACAACATTAATGGAGGTGCAGAGTCCAAAGTTAGGAAATGCTATGATTAAGGCCACCTGTGCAGCCTTACTTCATCGTCCTTGTGCGTCTGCGTTGGGAAATAATCTCTAATTGCCTGCTCCACAAAGTCTTGCCTCACTTAGAGCATGAGATGGGCAGCATGCTGCTCTTGA
Organism: Numenius arquata; assembly: GCF_964106895.1. Taxonomy (NCBI): domain Eukaryota; kingdom Metazoa; phylum Chordata; class Aves; order Charadriiformes; family Scolopacidae; genus Numenius; species Numenius arquata. The sequence continues at coordinate 44,840,777 of NC_133576.1, forward strand.
GTCTTTGTCCCATTCTGTACCCACTGGCATATGGCTGCAGGCTTTGTGTCAGGGCATTTGCAACATTTCTCCAGCTTCACAAAATCCATTTAAAGGTGGAAAAGTGAGGCAAGAGAGAAAATGTATGAATGTACCAGTTTTGGTACTGAAACAGAGAGTGTGAAACTCTCAGACCCTGAGCCTTCTCAGCACTTAGTATTATACAATGCTCAGTATCTTTAAGGACAGAAGCCACCAAGTTCAGCTGAATCAAAAAAACCCACAGTCTGTCTGCAAGTCAAATCCCAATGCTTCCACTTGTAGCCAAACTGAAGGAACAGCTGATTACTGCTTGGTTTCAGCCACTTTTTTCCCATCATAGCAAGAGCTTTGCAGAATAGGCTGCAGCCGAATTCAGTCAATAAAACATCACCTCGGACAAAAGATGTTTGAGGTTCAGACTGGTTCCTTCAAGGGAAATAATGCACTTAGATGTACTTTAACATACACTGTAAAATACTCTTATATGTATTTTATGCATCCCCAGTACCAATTTATAGATAACCAGAAACATTAAATTAGCCAGCACTTTTCAGGAAGCTACTGTTGGCTGTGTTCAAGAGCGGTATGTTCTCAAGGCAATATGTGCTTTTCTGTATGCTCTCTGCAGGTTTGACATCCCGGAGTTGGGAAGAAGAGTAAGAAGTCAGCAAGTATTTTTGCTCCAGTCCCAGCTTCTTCTTCCTCTTAGCTCCCTGCCTATCCTCTCCTGTGACTTTGCAGCTGAAGCCCCTGCACTTAGTCTCTTTAGCAGCTAAGGTGTAACAAAGCTCAGACAGCTGAGGACTAGCCACTCAATTCACCAGGCATAAAATAATCCCCACTAGGTCCCCTCAGCTGCTCAGCCAGGCACCAGCCTGCTGCCCCATGCCCAAGCTCTGCCTCCATCCAGCTCAGACCTGGTATGTAGCTCCTAGTTCCTGCACCTTATCCCAGTTACTGCCTTCCAGCACAGAGTCCCTAGAATCCTGGTATTTAGGTCCAGTCTCCGATTATGTTCTCCTTTTGACCCTTCAGCTTCTGTTTAGCCTTGTCTCCTCCAGGAGATAGCCAACATTTCTGTAACTAGAGGTCCCTGCCAACCATGTGCCAACTGTTTAACATTTTTATCAACAACATAGAGGGATTGAGAGCACCATCAGCAAGTTTGCAGATGACACCAAGCTGTGTGGTGTTGTCGATACACCAGAGGGACAGGATGTCATCCAGAAGGACCTGGACAGGCTGGAGAGGTGGGCCCAGATGAACCTCATGAGGTTCAACAAAAGCAAGTGCAGGGTCCTGCACCTGGGCTGAAACAATCCTCAGTATAAACACAGACTGGGGGATGAGGTATTAGAAAGCAGCCCTGAGGAAAGGGACTTGGGGGTATTGATGGATGAGAAGCTGGACATGAGCAGACAATGTGACTTGCAGCCCAGAAGGCCAATCACATCCTGGGCTGCATCAAAAGAAGTGTTGCCAGCAGATCCAGAGAGGTGATTCTGCCACTTTGCTCTGGTGAGACCTCACCTGGAGTACTGTGTGCAGGTCTGGAGCCCTCAATATAGAAAGGACATGGACCTGATGGAGCGTGTCCAGAGGAGGGCCACCAAAATGATCAGGGGGCTGGAGCACCTCTCCTATGAGGACAGGCTGAGGGAGCTGGGGTTGTTCAGCCTGGAGAAGAGGAGGCTCTGGGGAGACCTAATAGCGGCCTTCCAGTACCTGAGGGGGGGCCTACAGGAAGGCTGGGGAGAGTCTGTTTACAAAGGCCTGCAGTGACAGGACGAGGGGCGATGGTTTTAAGTTGGAGAAGGGGAGATTTAGATTGGATATTAGGAAAAAGTTCTTTACTCTGAGGGTGGTGGAACACTGGAACAGGTTGCCCGGGGAAGTGGTTGAGGCCCCTTCCCTTGAGATATTCAAGGTGAAGCTCAATGAGGCCCTGGGCAACCTGGTCTAGTTGGGAGTGTCCCTGCTGACTGCGGGGAGGTTGGACTAGATGACCTTTGGAGGTGTCTTCCGGCCTGGACCAATCTATGAATCTATGTGCCATTGAAGATCCTACAACACCAGAGTCAAAAATCCCTGCTTCCTCAGACAACTGTCTCTCTGCACTCTACAGACTTGTAGAGTCCTCACCTCTCCTCAGTCTTTTCTCTCAAAGTCTTGGGGAAAACCTCAGCTCTCTCCCAGTGATCCCATCTCCACCTCTTCGCCTAGACATCTTTTCTTCCACCCTTCCTCTGAGTCAGACCAGCCTTTCTGCCCTCCCTCCACAAACTCTGCTTCCTGATCTCCATAACTTTTCCTGCCTTGTTCATGTTCCCCCATCTAATCTCTCCTGCTTTCTCCCAGGCCTCACTCTACTCTCTTTACAGTTCTCACCATCTTCTTGTCCAGCTTCTCCTCTTCATCCCTCTGGTCTCTTCTTTACGGGTAATTCATGAGAAGGTTCATAATTTTAGTGGGTTTTCCAGAGGAGGATGGAAAAACACACCCCATAGGCCAGATGTACGTTCATTTATGATGTTACATACCACCCAGACAATGACGTGATGTGCTGACGGTGTCTTTGAAATCATTCTCACACATTTCTGAAAAACTGGACACACATACGAGATAAGGCAGCAAAACTCAGCCAAACTGTTTACCACAAACTGAGTGCTCTTCCCTTTACTCAGACATCCTTTTAGCTCAGGAAGTAAATACCACATCTGTATGTGCACAGGACAGGCTACAGACAGGTGTTTTGTGGGTTTTGTTCACAGGAGCAGGTAGATTTGCATTAAGGGCAGACACAAAGGTAAGCTTAGCAGACAGATGAGGTACAATGACATCAGGTGATGCAGAAAGGCCCCTCTTTTTTCCCTAGTTCATTAACATCAACCCATTTAAATGGACATTTGACTGAAAAATATAAAAATATCAGCAGTTCTCCTTTGTCTCGGTGGTATGAAGACAAAGAGTACAACCAGCTCCCACCCTCTCTAAAATGAGGGTGACCAGAGGTGAATGACTGAATAGCTGAAGAAGTTTCTTCACTGATCATTATCAATCAGGCCAACATCATTCGGCACAGCTAATTCCACCCACCACAGGTTTGTTTTGAAAGCAAGATGATGCCATTCCTTGTTGTGGATGCACTGTTTAGGCATGTTACAGTATTGCCCAAGCTCAGCAGGAAAGAGAATAACATTGCTAAGGGCAGGTGATATCATTTCTGACTGAGAGCAAGGACATGCCTTTCCCAGCACCTGTGGGGAGGAGATACACAGGCAGTAAGTCAGGAGTAGGGAAAAGAGGAATCTCAATGTGGTCCTGATTCAACAGAGTTCCCAAGCGTGTACCCAATCTCAAGTTCATGAGTAGCCCTTGATTAAAGGTTAGTTCATGAGTAGCCCCCTTTGGTTAGGGCCAGGCATATGAATGCCTCCCTGAATCATGGCCATAATAATGAGTAAATACAAGATGGAAACCCTGTCTTAAAGCTCATAAGGCTCCCAAACAAGGATCCACCTGTCTGCTATGGAGATGGGGATAGGAAGGAACAGATCAACTGGCAAACAGTAATATCAGTGAATTATTTTTGTACAGTGCCTACAGTGCCCTGGTCTGTAACGGAATATCGTAGAATCATTGATTCTATGATTTAGGTTGGAAGGGACCTTAAAGATCATCCAGTTCCAACCCCCCTGCCATGGGCAGGGACACCTCCCACTAGACCAGGTTGCTCAAAGCCCCATCCAACTTGGGCTTGAACGCTTCCAGGGATAGGGCATCCACAGCTTCTCTGGGCAACCTGTTCCAGTACCTCACCATGCTCATAGTGAAAAATTTCTTCCTGATATCCAATCTAAATCTACCCTCTTCTAGTTTGAAGCCATTTCCCCTCATCCTATCACTACATGCCTTTGTAAAAAGTCCCTCTCCAGCCTTCCTGTAGCCTCTTTTCAGATACTGAAAGGCCACGATAAGGTCTCCCCAGAACCTTCTCTTCTCCAGGCTGAACAGCCCTGACTCTCTCAGCCTGTCTTCATAGGAGAAGTGCTCCAGCCCCATATAAATATAAATAGAGCCCCATATAAATATGCATTCAATGTGTCAAAGAGACAATATTCTTTAAAGCAAGCAACATTTTTTTCCTAGCTGAAACATAGCTATTGCGTCAAGACTTGATCATCTACTTCTGCAAAGAATGCCATGCAACCCAATGGCAACCAGTCACCCTGATTTTGTTTTTTTACCACACCAGGGAGGGGAAGAAGGTGGAGAGTTAGTTCCTGTAAGTATCACAGGGTGGAATTCATCTGATGACCCAGAGCTTTTCCAAAACAACAGTAGATGAAAAGTCATTAAAAAAAAGGAGAGGGGAAAAGGAGGAGGAGGAAATTCCTATTTCCTTTGAAAGCATCTGTGTTTGGGAACAAATAGGAAGCAAACACCTAAAGCGGGCATTTACCTAAAGCTAAGTTAGCTGCTTATGGAAAATGGAGAGAAGTGGCCATTTCTGGGACACAGTTTGTCTCATCCTAATGTAGATGTCTAAAAGAGATCAGATGACTCACACCATGGGAACTTCTGCTTCTCCTCACTGATGATAAAGGGAGCCCAGTGCGACGGGCGCAAACAGAGATGCCTGCAGGCGCTTGCAGCTGGACGAGATACACCCCATCTGCAGTGTCCCCAAATGCCTGGTAAAGACCTTTTGTAAGAGACTGAGTCACATTTGTTTGATTAAAAAGAGATCATACAGACAGAGAGAACTGTCTTCAGGGTTACCTTTTGCTTCATCCAGGCTTTCCTTGGAAAAAATCTGCTGACGGACTTGTGTCTCCTTGCTTTGGGAGGCTGGACAGAGTCACAGGCTCAGCTGGGAAAGGATGGAGAAGCAATGGCGACGGTAACACAAATGCCATCTTTCAGAAAGGAACAGAAAAAAACCTTCACGCTTCAGAATTTGCTAACAGAGACTTCTGGCAGTCATTTAAGGGAATCCCTCCATGCTGCTGAATAACCTTTAAGGCGGAAAGCAATGGCTGGCTGAGCTTTCTGACATGCACCCATACGTCACCAAGAGAAAGCGGCGTGATTCACGAGCGCAGTGAAACCCCAGCACTTCGGGGAACTCCTCTCGCTGCATCCTGTCGCAGAGCTGGGGGAGGGCAGGACAAAGCCAGCGTGAAGGGGAGCCAGCTGCAGAATACAGCCCGTAAGAAAGAGGAGAGGAAACCTTTCACGTCTTAGCGCTTTCAAACATGACCATCTGGGCTCTCCCTCCCCCTGCCCTCATTCCTCGGGACTTCTTTCCCTGAACTGAAATGCGGGCCAGCACCAAGAAGGTAGGAAGAGGGGCACAGCAGCTGGAAGCTCCATGCCCCTTGAAAGGAAACGCGATGGTGCACTTTAGACAGCGACCATCATGCCATTTCCCTCACCTTATGATGTTGGCTCCTTAAGAAGACAGGCGGGTGTGGATGCAGGGCTGGGCTCCAGCTGAGGAGCCCTCTCCCAGGGCCTCGGGAAGCAGTCTTTAGGTGCTCTTGGGAGGACACAAAGGAGGAAGGTCTTGTCTAACTGATCAGACCTGCCTCTACACTAGGCCAGGTGTTGGTTGGATCCATGGAGAGCCTTTCAGGTGTCTAGACTCAACATTTCCCAGAACCTGTATACCCAGGACTTTTCTCCCCTGCTATAATCTACTGTATCTGTCCTTTGTTCATTTGATAATGTTTTTTGTACAGCTTAGCTGAATACATCTAGTGAACAGAATTCTCACTGGCCAGGCAAGCATTGTACCATTCAATCTTGGCAAATTTCAGCCTCCTTTGCAGCACCATTTCATTTTTTTTGGTTTCTTTAATGAAACATGTAGCTGTTATATCAAGGCACATGGTCAGTTGGAGAGCACACCAAGATATTCATATATAGACAAACTATAGAAAATACCAGTCTGAATGCCCCAGTGGTGATATGATTTACTTCAACTCACTGCAGAGAGACTGACAAAAACTAGGGGACCAAACGTTCAAAGGGAGACCAAATCTCAGTTGTATCAGGATTTCCAGAAACTTTCATTCTGTCTCAGCACTGAAAAATAGTAACTGGGTTTTCTAAAGCGTTTTAGTGCTTGCAGAAGTTACCTCTTTGGCCACAGGCACAATACCTTGAAAATCTGCCCTGTCTCTAGACACCTAAGTATGGTTTGAGCTCTACTGAAAGCCTCTGGCTCCTGGGGTGTCTTTGTCTGTGCTTAGGAGAATCCTCAGCATTTTCCAGCTTAAAATACATTTAGCATGGAGGCATGCCTGTATGGACAAGTGGCTGTTGCTTTGACCTACTGCTCCGAGGTACGCAGTCTCCAAGTGAGATCAGTGCAGTGCTGACTGAGCAGCATGCAAAGGCAGCAGGTCCATAGCAAGGGGACACTGCTATTCACGGGCATGGGGCAGCAAGATTTCCTGCCTTTGGGAAGTGTACAAAGTGCTTATGAGCCTTGATCTACAGCAAGGATGGCTTTTAAAAGAAAGATAACCTTTCTAGTTTATCTGGGACTCGTGTTTATGTGTTGCTGCTGTTCTTGTTGCCATAACAAAAAAGAGCTCTTGGTCCTCTAATGTGTGCTGTCCTTGATGAGGCTTTAGCCAGCAAAATCCTCTGAAGTGTGAGCCCCACAAACCTCAAACCTTTCTATTTATTTTAATAGCAAGGAGGTTACAACAATTATTGCCCATATTTCTGTCTCATTTATGAAGTTGCTGTGCCTTCTCTTTAATAGGAGCAAGTATTGCAAAGTCTTTTTTTGAACAAAAGAATCAACATCAAGCACTTTGGAAGTAGCATATTGTATCATCTCTAGGCAGTCTCAAACCCTCCCACCTGTCAGATTTGTTTTCTTATAGGCCTAAGTAACACACAGTGCAACCTTGAGCCAGTACCTCTGCTAGTGACGCAAGTCTGTATGACAGGCCTAAATTATCAGGTGTTTGGCACCAAATATTCAAAGGGTATCCTTGAAAAATAAATTATAAGTTTGCAGAATTTAACTAAAACAGTTTGTAAGCAAAAAAGGTGGGAAAAGGGTGTATAAAGAAAGCTAAAAATTTCACTTATTCATTGATCATTTTCAGTATCTCTGCAGGACTATTTATTCAGTACTTAGAGCACAAAACTTCCTATTTACCTTTTAAATATGTAAATAAGTATTTTTCCCCTTGTCTGATGACCCAGCAAAAAAATTAGAGGAAAGGGTTCAGATCACATTGTGTTTTCAGTTTTCCTGCAACGCGGTAAGCCAGAGGAATTGCTGGATGCTGAACATCACCATTCCATTTGTCCCAGATGAAATATTTTTATTTTGGGACATTGGTAAAACAACCAAAGGAAGTGAAGAACTGGTTTACTGGGACGCTTGAGGAGCAGGCGTGCTCCCTTATCATGCTCCCTGACATGCTCAACAGTCAGATTATTCATCAGGGATGAGGAGATCCGATATTTTCCCTTTCTCCATGCAAAGGAGTCTGACCCCCGCACCTTGTGTCCTTTAGATGACTCTTCTGAATGCATGAGATGACACTCAGGAGCAAAGGGAGCAAGAAGGACAGAGCTCAGTTTCTCCTGCTGACAACGTGTCACTTTGCATGAGCACTTAAAACGTCCACTTGATCAGAGATGAGCACTCTCGTCCATCTACCATGCGCGTATCTCCATCACGGGGCTAGAATTTCATCCCTGCCTCTCCAAAGAGGGAAGTACACCATGCAAAGTGGGAACCACAGTTCAAGTCTGCTCTCTACCCAGCTCAGCCTCCAGATTTTCAGCAGGCAGGAGCTGCAAAGCTATGCGAGTTTTTACTCAAACTGCATGAGCTCAAGTCAGACCTGAGCCATGCAGTTGGGCCTGACTTTGAGGGCGTAAATGTACGGTTTAGTACAGAGGTTTTTGCCCTAATACCACATCGTGTTGACATGGCGATGCCTTTCCCAGACCTGAGGTTCCCCCAGAGACTTCCCACCCAGCACTGCAATATGCTGTGTACGCATACTCCCAACTGCTGCAAAGTTGGCTCCCTAGAGATAGAAATGAGAGCTCTGAAATGTCCACATTTCTTAATAGCTAAGGCTAAAAGGAAAGGCAATTCTCACGCCTTGTTTCCAGTATTAGCCCATCCGCAGGTAAATCAGTTCAGAATAACGAAGAACAAGATCAAACCTAGCCAGTTTTAAGGAGCTTCCATGAGAAGACTGGTCAACTAACTTGAAAAGGGAAAAGTGATTGTGCAGCACCTTTATGCTTCCAGGTCCTGGTGCAGGAGGACATAGCTGTTTCTTCCAGCCTAGCCAGTGAGACCAAGGCACATCTCCCTCTCTTATTGAGTTCTCTAGCCAACACACTAGACTGAAATAGTTTAAGCAAATCATAGGTGTGCACCTAAGTTTGGGATGCTTATGAGAACAAACTGAGAATCTGAACTTTTGAGGCTTCCCATGCACATCCAATGAAACCCAGCACCATAGCCTGTGCTAGTGAATGATGCATCAGTTGTTCTTTGCTTTCAAGCCAATTCCACTGAATGTTTGTATTTTTATGGTAAGTTTGTAAGTATCCATGTAGCTGGTAAGAACATATACTTTGAAAAGCAGCAGAATGCTATCTGGGCTTTTTGGGAAAGCTTTCCAAATGTTACTAGTCTTCACAGAGTCAGAAGAGGCAGAAACTCTGTTTTGTTTCGAAGCCAAATTAGAATGCTGGTTGCTAACAAGCTATCAAATTATCCAGAGTAAGCTTCGTGCTCAACTGTCCTATAATTGCTGTCTTACATGCACTGTGATTTACAACAGATCCTAAGAAACAAGATAAAAGCCACTGGTGAGTCAAAGCCAAATGTCTCACTTCACCATCTGTTCTGCGAACTGAAATTTTTTACCTGGATCGAGAAAACCCCACAAACAGAGAAGAAGATGGAAAAAAATTGCCAGCAGTGTAATCTGAATAAATCTGAAGAGAAAAAAACCCAAACACTGCAAACTCTCAATGAAAATGCAATGGGAGCTGCTATGATCGCTTTGCCCCTTCTGTAGGACTGTGTTAGAGCCGGGGAGCTTTATCGGAGCATCTGAGCCATGGCTGGGAGAAGACAGCCTTCTGTGATGCTGACTCAGACTCAGGTTCAGTAAAATGGAATGACATGACCCTTTCTGTGTTAAAGCTACAGCAAACACAAGGTCAGACGAAGCTGTCAGGACCACACTGGACCATTTAAAGTGGTCTCTGATACACACCTTAAGTATATTACATAGCTGAAAATTTTTGCCCACTTAAGAATTTCAAGTGACCACACCCAGGAATGTCTTAATACTGTTGTAATTAGGGTGGGACAACCGGTTCAGATAAAAAAAAGAACAACTTGAAACTACACCCAAAACTTAAATGATCCTCTCTCATCCTGTTCAGAGTTGTTTCACCTTTAAACTTTATTTTCTCCTCCACATACCTTTCCAGTTTTGAACAATCAGCAGAAATACTTATTATAACATAGGAGGCTTCTCTCATTTCAGTAGCTGAAACCAGCATATATAGCAAATCTTATAAAATGTCAAGACCCTGCATCTTCAGCATGTTTTACACAAATGATCTGTACTTTATAAAATCCCTCTTAGGTACAAATTTCATAGCCTACCTCCAGGTTTCAACCAAAGAAACTTAATTATCATTCACTGATTGTATTTGTGAGCGCCTTATGTTTGCAGGTTAAATGATCACGTGTTTCTGATGACTGGCTACAAAATCCTGGAAAACACCTCTCCTCCCAGGCCCCTTCTATGCCCCACATCTTCACACTGGGCGATAGAGCTTAAGACAAGACATGGGGCAGGAAGACCTGCATCTCTTCATGATTTTGAAAGCCTTTCAGAGTCCTGAAGGGCTACTCTATCTTGCATCTGTGCTCAAAGTTAAATTGGTTCTTAGATGTGGAATAAAGAAAGGATGTCCCCCCTGCCACCCTCCAGTCAGACTGGGCAGAGGACAAGGCTCTTGTCCTTCCTTTTTCTGTAGCATGGAGCATCATCTACCTCCTAGGATCCTTGGGGGACTTGCTCTCTTTTTTCCTACATTTATGGAAGCTCAGAGCATTTTTGGCTCCTGGGCTGAGGTGCATTCATCTGCTAAGAGCATGTGTTTGTGGAGAAGAGATGCTAGGAGTGAAGGGCTGTTTAGTGACTATCTAGTGGTCCCCATGGACAATAACTTCTTATGCATTTGTGTACAAATTATGTCTAATCTTTCCAGGTGACTCCTTGAGGCCTAGACACAAAAAGGAAAAGAAATCATGGCAGAAAAATTAAGAATGTGTTGAGACATGACTAAACAAGTCACATTTTTACAACTTATAAAATAGTCCTGAAAGGTTTTTTTTTCTTTTTGTTTATTAAACATTTGTTTGTTTTACCTTAAAATTATCAGGAAACATAGAATCATAGATTGGGTTGGGTTGGGTTGGGTTGGGTTGGAAGGCACCTTAAAGATCATCCAGTTCCAACCCCACTGCCGTGGTCTGGGACACCTCCCACTAGACCAGGTTGCTCAAAGCCCCATCCAGCCTGGCCTTGAACACTTCCAGGGAAGGGGCACCCACAGCTTCTCTGGGCAACCTGTTCCAGTGTCTCACCATCCTCACAGTAAATAATTTCTTCCTAATATCTAATGTAAATCTCCCCTCTTTCAGTTTAAAACCATTATGCCTTGTCCTATCACTCCACTCCCTGATAAAGAGTTCCTCCCCATCTCTCCTGTAGGCCCCCTTCAGGTACTGGAAGGCCACTGTAAGGTCACCCCAGAGCCTTCTCTTCTCCAGGATGAACAACCCCACTCCCTCAGCCTGTCTTCATAGGAGAGGTCCTCCAGCCCTCTGGTCATCTTCGTGGCCCTCCTTTGACTCATTCCAACAGGTCCATGTCCTTCTTATGTTGGGGACCCCAGAGCTGGACACAGCACTCCAGGTGGGGTTTCACGAGAGCAGAGCAGAGGGGCAGAATCACCTCCCTGGACCTGCTAGTCACACTTCTTTTGATGCAGTCCATGATGCAATTGATTTTCTGGGCTGTGAGCACACATTGCCAGCTCATGTTGAGCTTCCCATCGAGCAACACCCCAAGGTCCTACTCCTCAGGGCTGCTCTCAATCCATTGTCTGTCCAGCCTTTATTTGTGCTTGGGATTGTGTCCGACCCATGTGCAGGACCTTGCACTTGGCCTTGTTGAACTCCATGAGGTTCACACTGGCCCACCTCTCAAGCCTATCAAGGCTTGGCATTCCTTCCCTCCAGTGTGTGGGCTACTCCACACAGCTTGGTGTCGTCGGTAAACTTGCTGAAAGTCCCAATCCCACTGTCCATGTCGCCAATGAAGATGTTAAATGGTACCGGTCCCAGTACCAACCCCTGAGGAACACCACTTGTCACTGGTCCCCACTTGGATATCGAGCCATTGAATGCTGGAAGCTGAATGCCCCAGCTTCCTCTACATCTTGTTAGTGGTCAGCCTCGGAAAAAACCCCTCAAGGGACTTGGCTTGAGACATCTCCCAAGGACTTCAACATCAGCAACAAAGGATCTGAATCCTTACTACATGGTCTGAGGTTAGTTCATCTTTTAGCCCCAGCTCTTATGGTACTTGAGTCACATATGGATATGTCAATTAAAGTATAGTAAACTTCAGTCTGACTAAAAATTACTACCCTTTCAGTTAGGTAGCATCTCTATAACGGCAAGTGTCCTCACCTTTCTATGTTTCTTTCAGGATCTGTACTCTATAAATACATAAATAAAGTCACAACAGCAAAACCCATGCAGGAAGCAAGTTGTTTACTAAGCTTGTAAAACCCCAACATACAGTTTTACAAGTTTCAGTCACTTAGAGTATGGTCTCCTGTGTTATAGGGAGTCAAATGAGGGGGCTGTAAATGGAGGGGGAGCAATAGTATGGTTCATTGACCCCACCTCTGCAGCCACCCCCCGGTTTAGCTCTGGCAAGCACCACCTGACACCCCAATTTTGAATGCAAAGAGTAGCTGGAAAACACAAATGTAGCGACACTGTGTACCTACTTTCATAGCTCTTCCCCACACCACCCTGAAAGCCTTCATCTTCCAAGGTCTGAAAGCACCTGGCTTTCATCAGGGGTAGCCAGGGAGGGCAGGCAGCTAGCCAGGAAACTGCTCACACGTGGTGAACTGACCCATACCATAAGTCTCCGCAGCCTCCATGTGCCCCAGTGGTTTGCTGCAGGGGCACAGGGGGCTGGAGGAGCAGCGAGGAGGGCTCCCAGGCTCACTGGGCACTGAATCAGCTCCTCCAGCAAGTCCTGTGCCACACGCAGTTACCAGGACTTTTTAATTTCCATCTCTTAGTGCACATTCTTTTCCCATTTAATTTTTCTTCCTCTCCCTCAGTCCTCCCCCACACACCATGACCTTGGTGCAAAATGAACATGCTTAATCAAAAAGGAAAGAAAAACAAGCACAGCCTTGTGCCACCACCTGTAAGCTGTCCTGAATATATTACCTGTACGGTGCCAGACAGTGACGTTCCCAGCCACTGTGAGTGAAGTACAAACACTACTTCATGCCAATGGCATGTGCGTAGGAACAAAAAAACAACAACAGAATTCCTGTACATATTACTTCAGTCTTGCAGACTTTATTTTTTTAATGTTATTTTGCCTCAACATGGGCATTAGAGGCACACTCTTGATTTATTTTATTATTTCTTCAAATCTGCATGAAGTTTGTTGGCTGGTTAAGCTGCTTTCTAAAGCTCTTTATACACTTTAAAACAGCTGAACAATACCGCAAAATTATAAGCAAGGCTCCTTGTCAGTTTAAAACCTAGGAAATATTAGATGGCGGCAAACACCAGATCGTCTCCTTGCCTTCCAGTTTCTGAGCTCTTAAGGTGCGTGCTATCAAATTGCTAAGCTTCCCCATCACGGTCACAAGGGCTGGAAACTCGTTTAGCTTTTGTTTTAATCCTGCAGTCCACCCACCTTCTCACCTCAGCAGCTGGGTGGCTCTTGCTCTGTGAAGGAATTGCACGGGAGTTTAAAACATGGATAATTTTTAAAGGATCAACCAAAGTAGTAGTAGTAACACATTTGGCAGTGATGCCAGGTCTCAGGACGATCATTTTCTCACCTTATCTAACCAAACATGTACTTCACTCATGAGGGCAGCTGCTGGTTTTCCGGACATTTAGCAGTAAGATGGCATCAAGAAACAGCTGCTTTCCAGCTCCCCTATCCTCATTTGCCTGCAGAACAGGGACCCCTCTGCAGAAAGTTTCAGCTTTCTGTTATTTAAAAAGCTAGAGCTGCAGCGGGCAAGTTTTCTGGACTGCCTTTAAGCTGTTGATACTGCAGTAGCCGGTGCCAATCCCCGTTGCGAAACAGGCCACCGCGAACAATTGCAGAAAGACTTTGAGTGGCACTAAAGATTGGACAGTCTTTGTGCAGACAGGTCACGGCCGAGCGGTCCATGAAGCACATCTGCTCCGTTCTCAGCATCAGCGAGGGTTGCCAGGGAGGCGGCCAGCATCCCACCGGCAGCTAGCGGGTGGCTCCCACCTATGAAGAGGCCGTGATTTACAGCCTGGACCACCTCAGCCAGGGATTTGGGATTCAGTATGGCATTTCCATTCCTGGGGCATGCAAGGCACCATGCTTGCTACTGTCTAGTCTTGCCTCTTGAGGTTGTCTGGTAGTATCAGGTTCAGAGCGATAATAAATTTAAAGGCAAAAAGGTGCACTTTAATTATAAGACCACCCAATTTTTGCTTCACAGTTCTAGCTTTTTGTTTCTCAACATATCAGTTTTTCAGGGATCACATTTTACCATGTCTCTCTGCTATTTCCCAAGCCGAGGTTTGGTCAATGAAACATTAGATCATAATGAAACCGCAGTGGTTATGTGCTCAGAAATGCAAGAAGCCTTTTTTACTGTGGTTTTGCTCTTATCCAATTTCAAAGATTCACTCGAAGACTTGTGAAACTAACCCACTCAAAGTGTGAATCAAAAGCTTGGTCTGAGCTCATGAGCTGTGCTTGAGAAGGAAATCTGTCTTTCCTCTGTGCTGAGTCAAGCTATTAACCCACCCAACGCATATGTGCAGGGAATTTACAAAGCACCCACTTACTTCTTACCACGTCTCGCCTTGCTCCCGCAAGTCTAACACAGATATTGGCGTCCACCCCCTCTCGTCTCCACCGCCCATTTGTTTTTCTCCAACTCCTCTTCGCGCTCTTGCTCTTGTGCGGACGGGGAAATTCAGCTGCAAAACAGAGGCAGCCCGATGCCCACATACTTCCGACATTTGAGTGCTGTCCTGTTGCACCAACCTCTGTTTCCGCAGCCTCAGAGGCCTCCCAATCTCTCTACATAACCTCTTAATTCAAGTCGCTGCAATCAACCCACTTCTCCCCAGTTCCTGGCAAGGGCAAGCCCACCACTCGATTGCTCTCTCAGCCTGGGACCCTCTACCCTGCCCGAAGCAGAGTCAGTACCTTCCTCTGGGACTCCCTCTTTACAGCTGTTGTCCAAGGCCAGCAGTTCGTAGTAGTGATGGGCTTTATCGTCTGCAAAGCATCAATCAGGTTGCTGTTGCCTCATTAGAAAAAAAAAAAAAAAGGCAGCGATAATTATAACAGGTTAGCGAATCTCCACACTTTTTACAATTAGATGGAAACCCCCACCTTTTTTGGCTGAAATTATCACAATTGTGCAAAAAGGGCTTGTTATCATCAGTGCTTTCCTCAGGGGATGTCTTTCTGTTGGATTGAAAACATCCAAAGCATCAAAAACATACTTTAAAAAAAGTTTTTAATAGGAAAAAAAAATATTTTCTTTCCTTTGCTTCAGATGAATTTCACATAGTGTCACATCACAATAAGGAATTTAAGTCTTGGAGTGAAATTATTTGCTGTAGGTAAGGTGAGGCCAGGCCTCCTATTTTATCTCCTACCAAGGGGCACCAATTCCATGCAGCATTGGGAGTAGACCACCATAGCTGTGGCACCAGCTACTTATGAGGGCTTGAGCAACAAGCAATCAGAGCTGAGCAAAATGGCTTTTTGAACGTGGTAAATAATAAAAGTGGAGATGAGACAGATAAGTATTATTTACATATTTGAACCTTTACTTACATACTTGAATCTGTTTGACAAAACAGATTTAAAAGAACGACTGAGGGGAAAAAAAATCAGGAAAGGCACTAATATTTCAAAAATTAGGCAATGTGTTAATTTTAAAATAGAGCTTTTGTTTCAAAGTGTATACATGTAAAATAGGAAAGGCATAGGAAAAAACCCTTGCCTAGAACATGAAATGCAATCTTTGTTCTGAACTTGACTTTTGCTGACTCAGAACAAAACAGTGTGGAGGGTTCACAATGGAGGAAAATAAAACCACCCCCAAAAAACATTTCACACCAAGGTTTTGTTCTTGCTTTTTCTTTATTGCAGTTCAGTTACCAGATCAAGAATGTATTACTTGCATGTTATTTATACATTTGTAATTAATGGGTAAAAGGATTATTAGTGACCTCTTGCATCATCAGCACCATATGCTTTCATATTTAAAGTGTATCCCAGGACCTGAATAAGTAGGCAAAGTGAACAAGTTGTTTGTTGTAGCAACAGCTCTTTCATTTTTACCGGGAAAACTCCTCATGGCCTCCAGACACTATATAAACTAGAGAAACCGCTTTGGAGAAGTGGAAGATGCTGATTCAGTTTCCCCCCTTAGAGAATGAGAGGGTGAAAATATCCTGTGGTTATATGGCGAAAACACTAAATTAAACATCTTAAACGTCCATTCAATTAGGCTTGAAGGAAGGTAGCTTAGTATTCGAGGATAATGAGACTTATTTATAAGGAATTGTCAGTTATATAAATATTTCTGAGCTGTTACGCAGACCATTCTCCATTAATCACTTGGTGCTCGTTTGGCTAACTGTTGCAACTACCCCGCGCTACGGCTGTAGCCACAGATGCGTACGTTCAGCTACCGACCGCTTAATCCCATAAGTGCACGCTAGCCTCGGCGTTTCCTTATTGCTTTTTCCTGCTGCTCCCATCATCTCATTGCCCGACACACCCTCAGACAGATTTAGCGACGGCTGCCTGTTCCTGCCGCTGCATGGGTATTTCGCCCGTGCTTGCCCTTATGGGGAGAATCCAGCCTCGGCTAAAACACACGAAAGCCTCCAACAATGATGCTGATTTGTTTATACTTCTTTATTACTTAACGCAAAATGTAAAGCAGCTCATCTGCCGCTAAGAGGTTCCAGCTCCCCTTTGCTGTGCCACACGCAAACTTGGCTTTCCGTGCGGCTCCTCGGGCAAGACGGGAGCTGATGCTGGAGATTACCGTGAGAGATTGTGGGTTTGCCCAAGTAAGGAGAAGGAGAGGGTGTGAAAAACCTTCCTTCCTCACCCTAATATATATTTTATACAGAAAGAGCAGGCCTGGGAAGGCAAGAACACCAGCACACAGCGGTTACCCAATTGTCAGACCGGTGGGAAGAGGCAGCCAAAATCCTCATCCAGCAGTGACCCATTTACCTTCAGGCAGAGAGGGAGATCTCATTAGATATCATGGTATATCCTAAGACTTCTTTCTTTTTTTTTTTTTTTTTCCTTTCTCTGAAAAGTGATCACAGCCTTAGTCAACTCGCCTGGCTGTTCAGAAGCCTTCTGTTGTGAAAGCTGTATTCTCACCTGCTTCTCTTGCTGCAGTGGGTTTGCATGTCGCAGTGCTTCCTTCTACCAGAAAAATCAGTAGTTTTGAGGAAATCTGTCACACCAAAGTAGTCTGATAAGCCAGTCAGAAGTTTGAAAGTGCTTGTTAAAGCTTTAAGAAAATAAATTTGCTTCCAACAAATCTAAAAAATAATAATAATTAAAAAGCCTTGGGCAGCAAGTTCACCGGGCTGGCGAACAAGCAGATTTTTGTGAGGCCCTTTATGTAAATATAATTTACCTTCATTTCTTTAAATCTCTAATCCTTTATTCTTTTGTTACCTTGCCAAAGGATTTCTTCTGCTAACAGAGTACTTACTTTCAGGTGAACAAATATGCTGTGAGAATTGTGGCGGGGGAACCAAACTGCCAGCAAAGCTCTGCTTGGGCAAAAAAGGAGGGAGCACAGGGGGAAAATGAGGTAATACACCCACGTTTGGGAAAGGAATCATGGAAACAAGGACGAATTAACCCTTGAGGCTCATTTTAGTATTTAACTAAGGTTTTCCATGGGAGAGAAGAGACCAATTCAGCCAGCAGGCTGAAGGATGAGCAAGGCTGGAGAGGGGGGCTGGTACACAGCCTGGCCGCCCCCAGGGACCGAGTGGCAGCTCCACCATCCCGTCTGTGAGCTGCTCTCTGCAGCCTCCACTCCTAAGGCTGGTTTCCAAGATGTCCCCTGCTCCCTCGACAGCACACCTGGACTCTCTAAACACAAACCTGAAAGTTATGAGGAGAAAAGAGTTTGTGGCAGTACTGATCTGACTGGATCACATCTTTCTTTGGAAGAATACGGTGTTCTTCTGGTGTTAGCACACTCATAGTTAGTTTTTAGTTCCTATTCTTTTATAACCTTAAAAATAAAGGATCTTTTCTACAGAAGACTGTTGCAGCCAACTCATACCAAGGATATCTAGCATCCACCCAACTCCAACAGAGTTCATGAGCTGAGAAATGTCACTATTCAGCTATATAACAATTCATCTGATACCAATAAAGTGCTGCTATGTAGTTTGGGATTTAGAAACCGGGAATTCCACATGCTAGTGTGTGTGTGTAGAGGGAGTCATATTTTCATTGTTTCTTTTCAACTGAAGCCCGTCAGCAGCAGAAGTTGGTTTCTGAGACAGTTTGGGTTGAGCAGCTTTGATGCAGATTGATGCAGATGCACAGAAGAGACTGCTGGCCGCTGAGAAGTTTGAAATGTTGAAAGTTTCATGGTTTTCAATGGAAATACAAAAGTTTCATGAAAAAAGAAATCCAGCTCACTGTATTTGGGGACTTTATCCACCTACCCTAACTATTCAAATTATAAGGAATCTTCAGATAGGGACTTACGTTGGCAGAGCAGTTGCTAATCTGAATTCTGATAAGGCTCCTCAAATCCTTAAAGATGCTTGCTGATCTCCTCCCCATGGGAATTAATGCTATCAGGTGACTATAATCATAAAAATGAAATGGAAAAAACCTAACCCTTGGCTATTTCTTTTTGTTTGCCATACAAAGTCCCCAATGGGTAGATGGATGTTTCTCCTTCAACTTGCATCACAGCTCAACTGACTACTAAAATCCCCCACTGCAGCCCGGCCCAAGCTCTTCTCAGAGTCTGTGTTGATGATAATGGCTTCTTCAGATGACATCTTCTTTCTTAACACTGGCCAGGTGGCCTAAAGAAGAAAGGTTTTCATTTTAGGCTGAGCTAGAAAAGCAGCTAAACACACCTCTATTTTCACTTGTCACCCGAATGGTCTATATAGTACCATAACTTTGGTATCAACAGTCCCTTTTCAGAAAAGAGCTGTTCCATGGAGAACTACAGCATGTTTTCAAGCCACTTCCCCAGCTGGAGGACATTCACTTGGGACTATGTTCATAAAGCATTTAGCTGCCTTTTTATGGTTTTGAATCCAATTCTGAAATTTTCAGAAACACTTCTCCATAGCTCCTTGTCTTTTACATTCCCTCAATATCCTATTGCTAAAGCGCAGTAGATGCCATCATTGGGCAGATATTCATAAGTACAACTACCCAATTTCCCTTGGATCCAAGCAGTTTGATTGCTCGGACCTGGAAACATTCACCAAGTAAGTGTTCTTCCACCTGCTAGATCTGATCTGTCAGGTGTTCCCCAAACAAGCCAAGCAAGCTTGGCCCCACACTGACCACAGCAGGGAGCAGCTTGAGATCCAAGGTCAGGTCCATCCTCTGCCTGACCTAGGACTAGTGGCATAGCAAAGAGGGAGGGAATGGATCTTAGGGAAACAATGAAGGTACTTTCCATAAGGATTATTTTCAGGAACACGCAGATGTTCATTCTTTATGAGCATGCTGACTTCATCACAGGTCATTGCAAAGCCCTGAGAGGTTCCTCTCCCATGTGGGGTCTGAGGATGATCCCAGAGACCACCTTCCAAGAAGTTTCAGATGTCCCTGTTATGGGACAGCTGCTCCAGACCATCAGTTCTCTTCCACAGACTTGCCTGCCACACCGAAGGTAGGTCAGACGTGTTGGAGCAAAGACAGCTTTGCTTCTTTTAAACTGAATTTGGTTTCACAGCCCTTTTCCAGACTTGTAGTGTCCAAACAATTTCCTCCCCCTTTTTAATTTCATTGCCATATTTGTGCTGCAGGACCAAGAGGACTGAGAAAAAACAGCTGGATTTTATTCTGGGCCTTTTATTCAAAATAAGTTTTTCAACACAAAACAAAAACAAACAAAAAAGTCCGCTTGAGTCTTGCTCTGTGTATTATGTTACGGCTCCCACTCCTTCTCCCTCCAGACAGTAAGCTCTTTGAGGCAAAGGCTGGTATGTTCTCTGTGTTTGGGCAGCACATGGCATATCTGAACCTTACCATTTTTAAAACACAAAGAAATCCCGGGCATCTGAGTCAAGCAGCTGCCGTACATGCCCGCACTGCAACTGGCAACTCTGTAGTAAAACCAGCCAGGTTGATTGGAAACTGGCCAGATGGCAGCTCCTGCAAGCTAAAAGGATTAATTATTTGGGGATCATGCCTGGAGAGCAGGCGTGATGAATGTAATATATAATTCCTTGTCACGACTGTGTGTCAGTGCTGGGAAATAAGGAACAGCCAGTACCCTGGGATTCAATCACAGCCATCTTTTCTCTCTCTGGGGAGGTGGCAGTTTCTTTATAAGGCCCAAAAGATTAAAAAGGTCTCCCTTTTAGCCTGACACAGTATATGTGAATGGCTATTGTCTAGCAACCTTCTCTTTCCTGCAATTATATCGGTGTCATATATTCTTATTTATTTTTTAAGTATTTCACAACTGTAGTGTCAATTAACTATTTTATTGGGTCTGCATAGTTAACCATGTTGTGACTCAAATATTCACAAGGCTGCTTTCTTTTTTCCCTTTCAATTTATCACATGAGACCCTGTGGCTGCTTTTTCTGACCAGGCATTTCACTAGATAGATAGCCCCACTGCTCCTGGCCAAAGAAAACTGCCGGCCAACCTCTGAGAGTTCCTAAAATTGTCCAGTCTAATTAAGAGCAGTTTGTCTAAGTGGAAAAGTCCACTTAGGAGTTTGCTGCCAAATGTCCCTCTCAGGGCTCATCTGGGGTTACCACTTCTGCTGTGGTTCCTGTTTGGTGGCCTTCTCCCACCTCAGCCTTGCACACGGCTGAGGCTGGACCTGGTGCGGACACCATCCTCCTGATATGCCAAGTGGGGAAATTCCTCTGTATGGAGCAAAACCACCTCCTCAGCTCAGCTTTTGATCGACGTATCCTCGGTCCGGAGACAAAGGCAAACCTCTGACATGGCCTGTTCCTCCTGCCGGGCAGCGAGGTCCTGGCTGTGCTCCCATTCAAGCGGCACCGGCGACAGCCTGTTTTTGACAGCTATGCATAAGCACAGTTATTTCTAGCACAGTTTCCCTGAGCTGTGCCAGCAGAGAGACTTTTTTTTTTTTTTTTTAATATATTTTCAGGCCCTAGCTAGCCGAAGTGTGCTATATTCTTCACCTAGATGCGAAAAGAGTGTTACAGACCCTGGCCGAAGCTGTGGGGAGGAGGAAGGATGACCTGAGTTCTTGTGAGACACCTTTACCATCATCTCTGGGGCTTTACCTCCAAGACCTGGGCTTAACCACACATCACAAGAGCACAGACAGGGCTCCAGCCACTTTGGCCCTGCTGCCTGCACCCCTCCTCATGCAACGTGCCACTTCGCTCCTCAGGTAGTGGCATGATGGGACCAAAAGTCATGGCAGATGGAGGTGTTTGCCAAGCAGGACTATGCACAAATGCTTGTTGAGCCTGCCCTCCCTCCAACAACCTGCCCTAACTCACAGCAGTGCCTTGATGGGGGTGTGCTAAAAGGAAAGAAATGTATTTGGCCAGCTGGCCGTGCTTGCCTTTTGGGCCTGCTGTCTCAGTCCCCAAAACCTCAGCTGCCATGGCCCAGGGTTCTGGGGCTGTTCCTCTGCCTCTGGGCTCGATAAAGATACCCCCCCACCCTCACACATACACCCTTTGGTGATCTTTGTGCAGGTACATCCCTTGGTGAAATAAAATGTCCTCATTCAATAAAGCCACCTCCTTTTGATTTATCTCATGATTTTTTTCGATCCTTCTTTCAGTGATAAAAGGATACATCACTGTATGTCTATCATTGTGTCACTGCAGGAATTCTGCAATGATAACCCAGATCCAGCTTCAGCCCCTGGATTGAAGGAGTTTCTGACTGGTCCTGTTTCAGTGAGATCTGAGTATGGGAGAAAGGAGCCCAGACTTCCAGGATGCTTTTGCATTGCTGGAAGGAACCCCACAGAGCCCTCCCAATTTATTCATGTGTGACTTCTTTAGCTCTAATATGCCACATTGCTGTTGTGGAGCTGAAGCCAACACGAAAATAAGTCAAATAAAACAGGGAGAGTCCTCTAATGCCCTCTGTCGTGTTGCTCCCCAGAGCCAAACTGGATCTTAGGAGCTCATCTGTGCCCATTTCTGGTTTCTCACCTGAAACCATAATTCTCTCTTTGTGCTTTCAGTCACTTCCATAGCAACCAGTTGTGATGGCTCTGAGGATTATTGCTTCAGGAAGGAAATAAGCAGTGATGGAAGAAAAAAAAGAAGACCTATTTTTTGCTCTGATCCTGCTTTTATGATGGTGGAGCAAATGGGTGCAGATAAAATAAAGAGGGTTCTTAGCCTTCAGCTGATCTCCAGACAGTCCCCAAGCTGAAAGGGGAGAGAGTTGCAAAGTTGGGTTTGTTTCCTCCTTTTCTGTGAGTCATTTTATTCAGGTCTTCTAGCTGAGCCAAAGCCATATGACAAACATGCACACCAAAAGCCTGCTCACCTTGCTTGGCTGACCTGTCCAGTTAAATCAGTTCATACGATCAAATTTACTTTCCTCAGAAAGGACCACTAGCCTGGCACTAATGTACCACAAAATATTTGTGCAAATTCCTTGGTAATAAAAACATCCCAAGAAAAGGAGATGGATAATATATGCTCAGTCATCCCATGGTGAAGCCCAGGAAAATAAACAGAAAGTCCTCCTGAGCTTTTGGCTGGACCGAACTGATAGAAGAGTCCTTTAAGTAACTGTATTAACTCAGGAGAGAGACCTTTAGAGATCACTGGGTATATCTCATTTCTCTTCAGTGCCCCAGTCAGATCAAGCAACCCAAATATCTGAAGGCATAAGAAGCAATACAGAGGATACTGCAGGGAAAAAGATGTAGTGTGAGCCCATAAAGCAAAGTCTGCCAGAAGGGTACAAGCAGTACACCTCCCTCAAAGTGCCACGGGAGGACTAGGGGCAGCTGAAACAGAGTTAATGATGTGAGTTATCAGGTCATAGAATCACAGAATCGCAGGATCATAGAAACATAGAATGATAGATTGGGTTGGGCTGGAAGGGACCTTAAAGATCATCCAGTTCCAACCCCCCTGCCATGGGCAGGGACACCTCCCACTAGACCAGGTTGCTCAAAGCCTCCTCCAGCCTGGCCTTGAACACCTCCAGGGATGGGATATCCACAGCTTCTCTGGGCAACGTGTTCCAGTGTCTCACCACCCCCACAGGTCCTGGACAAACAACACTAGGAAGAGAGACCCTTCCCCGAAGGACAAGGATGAGTAAGGGGAGAGTGAAATGGAAGTCTGTAAGTCACCAGTGGGATGCATTAGTCACTGTTCCTCTTCCCATGTCAGAGCCCCAGAGCTGTTGGTAGGCGTAACGCTACCAGGATCCAGAGTCAAACAGGGCAGAAACCTCCTGCTTCGTGGCCATAGTCCCTCTGCTGCAGCCATAGCCCTGGGGGGTCAGCAGCCTGCCACACATGGGTCTCTGCATTTCTTGTGCCCCCACCCTTGCAAAGCTAGGCACCAACCACCTCCAGGAGATCAGCACGGAGGGGTCTTTGTGCTGCCCTTGTTGTCCTGAAAAGTCTCGGTAATTTTTATCACTGGTTTCCCAGAAGTGACAGTGTGTTCTGAAGAAATGTGCGTTATTTGAGGGGCTCAGTACACTGATTTTTGTCATTGCAGGTGCAGCGACAAATGAAATGGAAAATAAGTTCATTCCTTCAATGGAGTACTATTACTGATAAGCCTGACTAATCAGCCTCTGACCACAGCGGGCAGTCTGCCCGAGGAAGGAGCTCTGAGATAAGAACGGCAGAGCTCGTCTCCTCTCCTGCTGGCTGCCGGAGACCCAGCAGCCCTCGGGGAGCAGTGCCCTGCCTGCTCCAGGGAGAACCTGCTGGGTCTTGGCCGGCCAGGCTCACGAAGAAACCGACTTCTGCACAAGCCTGTGTATTTCATCCCCATTAATGAATGTTTTCTGAAGGGCACAAAACATAGAATCATGGAATCATGGATTCATAGAATGGTTGGAGTTGGAAGCGACCTTAAAGATCATCTAGTTCCAACCCCCGCTGCCCTGGCAGGGACACCTCCCACTAGACCACATCTCCCAGAGAGGAGCCTCACACCAGATCTGTTGTTCTGATTTGGAACAACGCATCATGGAAGTTGTTATGGAAGCAGCTTGATTTTGTTTGCCTTTTCTTGCATGGAGGCAGTTTGTTGCTGGGACTTCCCTCTAGTGCTGGCCCCCTTGGGGCAAGGCTGGTCCCCTCTCCCCCAGCAGCCTGCTTCACTGGGGAAGGGACCCCTCTGCCTGGCGCAGGGCACCTGCACACCACTGCCTTCCCTGGGACCCTGGGGAGCTGGGGGACATGCTGCCAGCTGGTCTGGGATGCCCGGGAATCCCCATCCCGCTTCCTCTCTGCTGCCACACAAAGCTGACAGCAACAGATTAGGAAAAGTGGGGTGGAGGCTTGTGTAGGTGACCTTGCAAAGCTGGTGAGAAAAGCTATTTGCATGTGTACTTTAGTAAATATGTCCAAGGAGCCTGATGAAAGCTCTAATCTCGAACCACCTTCAAGCATGCAGTAATGACAAAGGGAAGCTCAAAACCATGAGCAGGGTAGTGTGCTGAACTCATACATATTCACCACCGCTCACGTGGAGGTTGCATCAATCAGATCCGCTTCATTCTTCATAGCCTGATCCAAGACAGGTCACGCATAATCTTTTTCTTTTCACTCAAGTCTGTGCTGGAGGCCGGTGGTTGCAACTTCTGTTTACCAGGCTGTGCTGCTGAAATTGTTTAGCTGATGACTTTGGTGTGGTGTGTTAGAAAGGATTAGGTTCTTTGTGGGCATGGGGACACGTACATATAAAATGAAAGTTTTTCTTGGTGAAACCTTCTGGGGGAAATCTATGCTAGGATATATTTAGCAGAAAACCCCAAAGGAACATTTTTCAGACTGTTTTTTTTCTCCTTTTTGCTAAACCTTTTTTTTTTTTTTCCCCTAAGATGAAAGGAAAAGGTAAGAAATACAAGGTGAGAGAATAAGATAAAAAAGAGACAACAAAACTTGGCTAGGATTTGTAGGGAGGAAAGCATGCAAACCCAGGACTGCAGAACTACATAAAAAGGAGGCTGGAAGAGAAATAATTAGGTCACACACTCTCAGAAAGTAGGACCAGCTGGATATAAACCTGCTGTATTGCAGGTCTAAAATGGTCCAAACCTGTGGTGAAAACTCCCCCTGCTTCCCAAGCCCCCTTTCCCACAGTAGCTTGCTTTTTCCATTCACCTCGCTCAGGCCCTTCGGTTACAAGATGGCAGAGACCCATGGAGCACAGGTGGAGAAGCACAGAAAGCTTGCAGTGCACGCAGAGAAAAGAAACAAAAGAAAACACACAAAAAGGCCAGTGATGTATTAAGCCAATAACTAAAGCTTTTCACACAAGCTTCTTCCTTAATTACTGTATTTAGCAGCACTGGTGTAATCAAGAACGTAGCACTATGATTGTTCAGTCAGTCGTGACAGACCCAGCACGGTATAACCTCACCCCCATTCCTCACCAAGCGCCCTGAAGCCTTTGTAAAGGCATCCTTCAGTCTCTAACCCTGCAGCCTGAAAACTAAATCAAGCATGGATACTGAACTATATCTTTATGCTCTGTATGCTGAAATGACTAATGTTAATATGCCCACATTATAGCAAATACCTACAAGCCACACAAATCCCCGAAGCTAAAACCGACCTGGCAACCTTAACTCTGGCTGTGTTTCCATATTACAATTCCTTGGGAAGCAGATTTAGCTTAAAAGATGCCCTCCTGCCCTCATCTATGCTGTTATATCTACAGATCTGCCCACACCAGCTGTGTCCATCTCTGTGTTTGACTGGCTCTGCTGTAAGCCAACTTTGTAAAATGACCTGGTTTAAACATGTAAAAAAAAATAGAATTGATATTTTGGGGATTTTTTTTTTTTGCAAGCTAAGTCAATTTAGAGCTCTTGTTTCAAGCATGCTCACCAAAAGCTTTGGGCTGGCGTGCCTGAGGGCTGTGGGAGTTCATTACCTTTGGGCGCAGGAGTTGTGGTGAGCCTCTGGGAAAAAGAGGACATGGACCCCACGGGATGGATGTACCAGCAAAGGGGTTATAGTGTAAATTCCTATTCATCTGTCACTTAGTAAAGTTAAACCTCTACACACTGGGGACATGACTCTTCTCTACAAGAAGGCTTTTTACACCACTTCGACAATGTAAAATGTCCTCGAGGGGACAAGTGACATTCCTGTTCCCTTTAAATCTAATGCCTTGGCTGCAAAGGCATTTGTGCATCTAGTTCTGCACAAACGAGAATCAGATGATAGGTCTCGTAATAACATGAAGTACTTGGGCTGTGGAGTAATGCCAAGTTCATGTTGTTTGGGAAACCCCATTATTATTACACTCCTTTTTAATTTCTGACTTCCTGGTGGCTTGTCTTCCAACCTGAATTTTGCATTCTTTTCCCTCTTTCCCATCACTTGATTATAACTAATGAAAGGGGAAGGTGGTAAATGTTAAAGAAAATTTCAATAGAGCATTGAAATTCCTTACCGATGTTTGTTGTTTTCCGTTTTCCACACATCTTTAACACATGCCAAACCTTAAGGGATTTGTTCAGAATTAAAATGAGGTGGAAAAAATGTATCTATCTGTGCAGCTAAAGCCTCCATTCTGGCTCCCTCCAAAGTATGTAGGCACTTACCAGTTCAAGCTGGACTGCACTCCCAAGAGGAGTGTGAGGTGATAAATACCAGGGGCAACAAGACTAGGCAGGGTCATCAAAAATGGGATAACAGGAATTAGCTGAATACGTGAGAAATGAACGTCCTATTTCTACAGTCCTGTTCCTCATCACTGTTCTGCAGAAAGAGTAAGTAACTAAATTAAGCAGAAGAACTTTTAAGAAGAATATGACGGGAAACGAAATCCTGACAGCAAGGTCTGTTAGGCTCCCAAATGGTCCCTCAAGGGAAGCAGCGGACGCTTGAGTCATTTGAACAATAGACTGGACCAAGTGCTGGAAAATATACAGGAGGGAATAAATCTGCATTAGGAGAGGGACGTCTCAGATGACCTAATAGGTTGTTTCCATCCATAAATCTGTGATTCTGTGACAAGACCTTAGCCAGAAGAGGGCTGCAGCAACATCACAAATGGATACACCCATATTATGTACATTGGAGCTTGGAGTGACCACAGTGACAACTCATATTTTTGGAACATTTTAGTGCATTAGCTGATTTCCATCACACATGGATTCTGGATCTGACTTTGGTGTGCAACTCACCACCCAGTCCATGTCATATTTACAGGGTGGCAGAAGAGAGCTGGGATATCTGTGCCTCCTAGTTGTTCTTCATAGTTAAAATACTCAGTTTAGACCCAGCTCATTGTCTTCAGGTGCCTTCCAGCTTGTCTGTTTTTGTCTTCCAGTGATTAACTTTTGTGGGGACTCCATCAGGGAATTTTTGTGGGAAGAAAGTGCCCACAAGTCTATTGATCTTAATCCAGGAACAACAAAATGTGGGTCTTTCTCCCTGTACCACAAAGAAAAAATCATAGTAGGGAAGTAAATAAACAAACAACAAAGGTTAAATTATTTTAAAACAATGATCATCTTGGTTTATAATAATGTGCACAATCCACCTGCTAGATTTTAATACCCTTAATACCAATGTCATCCCTTAAAATACTTTAATTCTCAAAGAAGCCATCCTCTTCTCCTCATGTGAGTATAATATTAACATGAGGAAGCAGGGACCTGTTCCCCAACATATGGGAGAGTTAGCATTAGACATTCCTTTCCTTATCTCCTTAAAAATAAAGCTCTCTTTCATACCCATGCACATACATAGCTGCACACCACTTCTGATGGATAGAGAAGTCAATCCTCTAAACAAAAATGAGAGTTAAAACCCACAAAATAGATTCCCTGAGCTCCCACCCTGCTCTCCTTCATCTCTGAGAAAAAGGCATCAAGTGCCTCATTTCAGGCCTTTCTCTGCTCTGCATCCTCGAAACTCAGCACCTCTTCTAGCCTCCATCCATCCAAAAGCACCAGGGACCCCTGGGTGCCGACTGCTGCCCATCACGCTCCAGCAAAGGAGTCGGCTTGCCTGCGGTTCCCCCTCCCGTCACTCACCCCTGCAGAGAGGGAAGAGCTCAGCTGTGGAGTCCACAAGGAAAAGTTTCCCTTGCTGTTAGTTACTCCTGAAAAGCCTTATTACCCCCTCATAACCGGGCAGGACTGACAATACGTAATAATCGAGGAACCATTTAGGCAAAGAAAGAGCTCCCGAGAGTGTCATTATTAATTCTGGGAATATAATTTTGTATGGTACTGAGAAATTGCACTGATTCAGGCTCTGAATGCAAGACAGGCAGTTCAAAGCACACCATGTACGTGTGTATTCACGCATACAGGCACGGGTGCGCATGTGCGTTCCCTCTCCTGATGCCTATCAGCCAGGGGAAGGGAGGTGAGCTAGTCTGTACTGCTCCAGTTTGACTGGGCACATCTACAGCCATAATCACGTCTGATCCCTTGCCTTGCCCTGCCAGATGCCAGTGCTGATCAGCATACTGCAGTGGCAGCTCTCCTTTGCCCCTGCTGCAGCCAGCTCCTGCCACCAGAACACAAACACCAGTTTGCCCAGGCATCTCAAAATGGGCCTGAGGAAATAGCTACATTTTCTGCAAGTATTTAAAAAACAGAGACGGACTTTTAGCAAGGTCTGGAGCCCTTTGGTATTGCACCCCTCACCTCCCTGGGTTAATCTGCTCCAAAAATCCCACCTGTCTGCAAATTTCAGAGCTTCAGTCCTTTCAAAAGGTGGTCCCTTCTAGACCAGCTTGGCCCCAGGGGTGAGATGCAGGAAGACAAGGATGGGGAGTTCTCCCAGGCTTCTGCTCCAGCACAGCCCCTGGTGCTGGTGTATGAGGGCAGCAGGAGGAACATGTTTCATCTCTGCAAAGGGAGGGAAGGCTTCTCTTTAACACTCCAGCCAAGTCCTGTTTCGATGATGCAACTGGGTTTGAGCAGGCAGGGGAGTGACTAGGATGGTCTCGACACGCAAGGTCTTCTACAGAGTGCAATTAGGAGCCGCTGTGATTTCCTCATCAACTTTGGTAACGGCTCTTGTGACAGGGGAAAAAACTCGTAATGCTGGAAGCTTTTATTCTTTTAGTGAGATTTTATTCCTCCAACAAACAATACACACCTGAAAGTATGATCTCAGAGATCACAAACCCAGGCGAATGCCAGCTCAGTTCACAGGCAAGGCTTGGCAGTGGTGTTAGAGGCCATGTGCTGGCATATCAACCTCTCTGCAGTGATACCCAAAGCAGCTTGTGCCCCGGCCACTTGTCCTGGACGCCAGGAAAAAGCCAACTACCAACACACAGCAGGGAAAAAAAAATAATCTCTGGTCCGCTGGCGTGGCTGTGGCATGCAGAGCAGGCATCCGTGGCACCCCAGATTCAGCAGCCAGCAAGGGCAGCAGGAGAGGTGCCACTGTGGTGCCTGGCTCCTCCTCACTCTGTTGTGCAGAGAATCGATGTTTAAGGGCACATCCTGCCCCGAGGAGCTGGTTAATCCTGCTCGCTTGAGGGGTGAGTGCAGCCAGTGACTTGATTGCATTTACAGCATTAAGCCAGTTATAGAATCCAATTAGTGACTGTCGGCTGCTTGTGGGGTCCTATGCGCAGAGAAATGGATCCACTCTGGGACCAGGAGGGTGCTTATGGACCTGCAAAACAGAATCTATGCTGAAGAACAGCCAAGCATTTCTGCACGCCACAGCCCTTGTGACTGCTACCTGACAATGGGCTGGAGCTGGGAGAAAGTGGATTTCAGCTCGTGACTAGCCCTGAAATGTGCCCAGTAGTCCCAGGTAATTTCCCCTTGCTCCCAAAGGTCCAGCAGCATGTACCACTTCATAGCTGGGTTGCAGTAACACCTCCATCACAGGACCCACAGTTCCTCCTCCTGCTCCCTGGGACCGTTGCCAGCATCTCCCACCACTTGTGCCATTCATGACAGGCAGCTGGTGGTAGAAGAGACACTGGCATTAAAAACACCAAAACTATCCAGAGAGCTGCTTCCACCAACAAGGGGCACAAGAGGGAGATTGGAATTCCTGT
Source organism: Numenius arquata (assembly GCF_964106895.1). Classification (NCBI taxonomy): domain Eukaryota; kingdom Metazoa; phylum Chordata; class Aves; order Charadriiformes; family Scolopacidae; genus Numenius; species Numenius arquata. Next base: position 44,870,625 of record NC_133576.1, read on the forward strand.
TTCCCCCTTCAGCTCTGATGTTCATCTTTCCAGGCTGAAATGCAGCTTCTCCTCCCTTCCTGCCACACATTGGACTCCTGCTAAACAGGACCTCCTTCCAAGCAGCAGTCAGTGTGCAAAGTGGGCTGAGTGGCCTGAAATCACCTTGTCCCGTCAAATCTCCTGTTCTTCTCTCATGGGAACGGAACCCACTGGGCCACATCGTTTGGATGCCTACGACTCATCGGGTCTGTCGTTCGGTGGTTTATAATAGAGATCTGAGTAACTGAGAATTAAAGCTACATTTCTGTGTCAGAGCCATTATGAAGACATCGCTGTAGCCTTTTAAAACCATCTTACCTCAACTAATCCACAGAGAAGCCTTTCCTCCCTCCAGGACACAGATCTACCCTTTCACTCTTATATTTAATTGAGTTCAAAGAGTCCAGACCTTCTTCTGCAGAGCCTTATTAACCCTCTTACCCCAAAATTAAGGACAGTACCCCGGTTTTTCTCAGACATACCAAAAAAGGGAAAGCAGCGTAGGTCAGATAAATAACTGCCTGATCTGTCCAGCTTTGCAGTTAATTTGGTGTCTCTGTGTCCTTGTTCCTGTTGTGCTCACTTTCCATGAACAGAAAGCAAAAATGTTCATGGAAAATGGATTTCAAAGGCATGTGCATAAGTGTTCCTGGAAATCTAATTTTACGTTTTCAGTAAAAGCATCTGCTACCATACAAGGGTTCAGCAGGAAAAAACAGTAAGACACTTAGCTGACCACTGCATAACTACCTTCACTCACTCCAAAGAACAGAAAGTGTGAATATATCCCAGCAAATGTCAGAGTAATATCATTAAGCAAGCAACACAAAGCAGCTAAAATCAAATTATTTGCTAGTTTGGTTTTTTTTTTTTTTTCATGTGGCATGAACAGACTGGTTTAAAGATCAATTTTTGCAAAATGCTGCTTGCAGGAGGAGATCCGTTTGGAAATCCAGCAGGTGGCTGGGGATAATGGGTGTGAGAGGCCCTAAATACCTAAATCAAGTGGGTAGAAGAGCTCACCAAATGATAATGATGTTACTTTACCAGGAAATGGGAAAGAAATGATCAGCAAGGATAGGGCAAAAAAGCACTTAGCTAGAATTTCTGAAATCCCTTCCAGCTCTTGACTAAGATATTTTTGTTGTCACAGAATAAACCAAGGACTGGTGAAAAAAAAAAACCAACAGTTGCCCAGGGTAGCGGAAAGGGACGTAAAACAGAGGAGAACTAAAAAAGCACCCCAGCATGATACAGGAAAAGCTCCGTCAAAAATAATGAATCTAAATTCACTGCCTCAATGGCTGAAGAAACAAAGGATGAGATTGTCTGGCTCTGGAGGTCAGAACCTTAATGTGCTGTTAATAGCATTTATATCATAAAGCAGTGTTGCTGCATTAGTTTTGATTTAGCAACGCCAGTTTACATCAGCTGAGGAAGTGATCCATAAATTCAACTCTGCATCTCTGTAAATACAGTGAAGGGAAAAAGGCTTGGTCATCTCTGGAGGACATAACAAGGGTTAGCTGCTGGGCTGGCCTGGGCACTCCCCGGTGCCCACCCTGCTGTCACTGCTTCGTCACCTGCCCGTGAGGAGCAAAAAGGGACAGTGTGTGGTCTGCGTGGCTCAGCCGCTGGCTATCCACTCGTTGGTAGTTCTGCTCGATTTCATGCCCCACTGCAGCCCCACTCCAGTGGCTGGCTGCACAGGGAACGAGCCTCGGAAACCCTCCAAAACTCAAGGGTCAGTATAAGAGATTTTAGGATAAAACAATAAAAGCAATATTAGCAGATTGCTGGGACCAGACTGTTTCACTCAAGAGCTCTGAGGGAACTCAGACTTGAAACTGCTGACCTATTCAGTACAATACCACAGCAGCTGTTGAAACGGCGAGGCACCGCAGGAATGAAAGGTGGCAAATGTTAACATTCATTTTTAAAAAGGGCTTTTAGAGGCCATCCAGAGACCCGTGGGCTGGACAGCTGGGCAAGGCAGAATTGACAGAAAGTGTATAATAGCTAGATATGTGATAGAACGGGAAAGAGCAAAGTTTGTAGAGTAATTTGTAGTAGTTTGTAGAGCTCCGGCATCGCAAATCCGTTCACGTCAAGACCTGGGGAACTTGGCATATTTGTAAAAGAACCAACTGCAACAAAGTGGAGAGTGATCTCAGAAAGCTGAAATGACATATCGATGAAATGACATGCAAAACTCTCCGGCAACAAATACAAAGCAAGGAGCATGAGGAACACCAACCCTAACCATACAGAGACCATCAGGGGCTCTAAATTAACATCAGTCAGGAAGAAAACCTCAGAGTCACCGAGTTTTCTGAAAACTCCAGCTCACTGCTTAACAGCTGTCAACGAGGCAAAAAAAAGAGCTTTAGGAATGACTACAGAATGAAGAGAGAAGGAAAAAGTGACCACTTCTAGGGTATCCCTGCATCAAACACAGGGCGCAGCTCTGCGTGCAGCAAGGAGGATGTAGAGGAACCGGTGAAGAGACAGAAAAGATGGCATGGAAACATGCCATGGTTTCCATAGGCGGGCAGCCTAGCTACAGTAGCATTCTTCTGCTCGGTCACCTGAAAAGACAAGGGATGTGAGAGAGGTCCCAACAATTTGTGAGCAGCGCGGAGGTGTGAAGAGGAAAGCATTACACGGCGTGCCTGCTATCACCAAAGAACAGCAGCACAACCCATTCTGTTGGGCTGGAGGTCTAACACAAAGAAAAGGAAGTACTTCTTTCACACGATGCAAAATTGAATTATGGCACTCATTGCCACAGGATGCTGTGAAGACCAGAATTACAAAAGAATTCCAAAAGGGGTTAGCCAAATTCTTGGAGGCTTGACCCATCTGCAGCTGTTAAACACAATGACCCAGATGCCAGTCAAAAATTCCCTTAACCGCAGTCTGCTCTCTACTGAGCTGGTAATACCACAGAGGGATTGTGCAGTGCTTGCCCTGTCCTTATATCCTTTCCCTAAGAGTCTGCTTCTGAAATGAGCTACCAAATTAGTTGGTCTGAGCTGCTATCACTGCATAAGGCATTACATACAAGATGAATATTAAGAAACTAGAATTTATTGCAGGTGATGATCAAGTTTGTTCACCTCGCATGAATGTCTTTCCTTTGGCAGGCGCTAGCGCCTTGGGAGAAAGGCATTTCTGCCCTAAAAATCTGTCTATCGTGCCCCTGACAGTCTGTACGAAAGACCAGTTCTTTCCTGATCTCCCACAGATGCTCTGCTAAATCCATAAACCATGACAGTGGATTACCTTTATCATTGATTTAACTGTCACCACTAAAAGTAGTTAGCCATCATGAAATAAGCCAGCAACCATATTCGAAGCAACGTCCTCCCGAGGCGCATATTTCCTTTTATTAGTTCTTAAATTAATTCTCCTTCATTGCACGAAGCGTGCCTTATTCTCACTTTGCAGGGATGAGTAAAACGGAAGCACTGATCACTTTCTGTCTCATGCACCATAATTTTGTACGCTCAACTGCTCTCCCTTCTGCCGCTCCTCCTTTCCAGCTGACACCGGCCAAGATTACATGACCATGCCTTTCAACACGAAGAAGGCCTTTCCTCACTGAGGTGTGACTGCCGCTCCGGAGACAGCCAAGGAGGAGGTCATGGGTCTGGGGATGAGTTATGCATCGCCTGCTGGAGGGCAGGAGGAGAGGGACAGGTGAGAATCCCTCGCTACTGTGGCTGAACCACACTGGCACCAGAGTGCTCGGCTTGGTGTCTGCGCTGGGCTTGCTCTGTGCAAAAACAGCCTGTGTTTTTCACTGCTTCCAGTCTAGCATTTCCTGCCAGCTCTAAGCATTTCCTTTTTTTTGAAAAAAAAAACAAAAAACAAAAAAAACAAAAAACCAACAAGGTTTGATCATTCACTTTTGGGGCTGTGCTAAACTCGCCAGCATCTGTTCCATCTGAAAGGGCGGGGGGGAAAAACACCAATCCTGGACTGGGAAAGAAAGGAAAAGGAACTAGGTACCAAGTTGTAATGTGAGAAATGAAGCCAAGAAAAACAGCATCTCGAGAGATATTAAAGGCAAAAACAAACGTGGTAAACAGGAGCAGAGACAGATTTCAGAGGAAAGGCAGGAAGACAGTGACTAAAGCACCAGGAGTGAAACAGTGTACACATGGAAACTGAGTCCCAGGGTTTCTTTGTTCTTGTTTTTCCTACCATTTCACAGAAATCACGATGCTGTCAAGATCCATCTATACCCAAGGGTCAGTGATGTCAGTGAAAGTTGGTGGAGCTGCACTGATTTATAGCCATTAAGAAGCAACTTTCTGAGATTTCCCAGAATTACTGGGGTTTAAAATAAGGCCCTGAGAACCCAGATGAAAACAGCAGTTGGGATTATTCTTAAACCATGTCATACTAAAAGCTAGATTAAAAATAATTAAGAATACCTCCATTATTTCTTAATATTTGCGACTATTAAAACCTATCTTTGGATGGTGACATTGAAAACACAACCCTAGAAGAACATGTGTATTACAATTTTCTACCAGTTCGAGCGTCATGGCAAATGCATAGACGTCTACAAATTCCAGCTCAGTGAGCAACTCCTTTAGAAAGCAAAATAAGTAAATATTATCTCTGTTGCCCCGAAGCTTTTGTTTAGTTTTTGGATTTACCTTCCCATCACTCCCCCCTTCTTTCCAAATGTAATAGGTGGATTTGAAAATAAAAAACAGAATGAGAATTTTTTTAAAAAAAACCACACCCATCATTGTTCATCGAGAAGAAAAAAATCCCTTTTTTTTTTTTTCTGAGTGTTTGCCAGGTTAAACTAGAGGGTGCAAATATTTAGGGGGTCTCTGCATGTGAAATCCCTCCTCACCCTCATTCCACCTGCACGCGTGGAGTACAAGGCCTTCTATCGCTCATGCCCTGTGTGCCTGCTGTGCAGACAACAGCCCAGGGCTGTCCACATCTCCCAAAGATGCAAAGGAAACACAGAGCATGTGAAGTAAAACCAGGGAAGGGACCGATGATCTGCTTCCACAGTCTAAGCAGCACGGTCAGGCTGGTCTCTCCTTCTCCCCTGTCTCCCTGGCATCACTCCACAGGTCCCCTTCTCTTTCCAGCCTCCTGCCACCAACTCCCTTCCCCTCCTTTTGGCCATTCTCTCCCCAAGTAACATCTCCACCAGCTTCAGTGGCACTGTCTCAGTGCCACAGGCAGCTGCGTTGGGTGCTCTCCCAACCGCTCTTGCTGGAGCCGAGGTGCATCCCCTCCTGCAGCCAGGGCATTGCCTGGTGGCAGCAGGAACATCAGCTTGTTTAAAGCTGGCCGAGGCATCTCCACAGCACAGGGCAGCCCCCGCTGCACACAGGTCCCCAGGCCAGCAAAGCCTGTGCCTTTCCAGTATTTTTGTTTAATTCTCAAATTGTATTTTAAAGGAGAAAAGCCAGCATCCCTGGAATCTCTCTCTCCCTCCCTCTCTTTTCCCCTTTGCCCTTTTTCCGTCATTGCCTTAATCTGGCTGGGGCCTCTTTCAGATCAAGGTGACACGGATAGAGTGCTCATCTGGTAACAACTAAACCACGCTTGACCATTTTCACTCTGTGGACCCCTCTTACTGTCAGATTTTATAACCCGATTACTACAGACTTGGGTTAGATTCAGACAGATTGCCTACCAGCGAAAGGCTCAATATCCCATTATCAGATTTGTGAGCCTGCCATTCCTCTTCATTTACTATGTAATAGAAAGTGTCAGTAATGTCCTGTGGACTTAGGCTTTAAAAATGAGTCCTAACTATGCAAGTCATATGTATATACCAGGAGAAAATACTCCACAGAATCAGCTGCGGGACAACAATTTTAAAACGTTTTTTATTTAAATATTAAATAAAACACATCAACTAATCATTTCGGTGTACACCTCTCATTTTAACATAAGAAATAAAATGATTGTTCAGTCATGATAAAAAATAAACTGTACATCTCAGTTAAACCAATCACGTAGTGTCTTTAAATACCCTATTGCATTGCAGTCTGCAGAACAGCACTGTCAAAATATCTACAAAAAACCCAAACTTTTAAAATGACCTCTTTCTGCTCCAGCAATAATTCCAAAGAGGTTCTACAGCAATTGGAAAAGAAAAAAAAAAATACTATGAAAGTAAAGTGCTTGTCATTGCTCAGGACAGGAAACAAAACAATCTGTGGCCTTTTGATCCATGGCATTAAACAAAACCAATGCTGAAGAGGAAATTCTGCATTTTAAGTATGTGTGCTACCCCTTACAAAACTGAAGGCAAAGTTGCTGCTTTGTGATGAGCTGGCTTCTTCTTGCCCTCCTCTCCAGCCATCTCCACGCAATCTGGTTTTTTTTGGGTTAGGTTTTTGTTGGTGGTGGTTTTTTGTTGTTGGTTTTTTTTTTTTTTAAACCAAATGAGCATGAGACTTTGGTGTTTTCTCTGCTGCAAGGCACCACTCATTATCAGGAATTCAACTCAGGCAATTTTCTCTCACTTTGAAGCTTCCAGACCATGTAGCAGCAGTAGCAAGCTGGAGATGCACCAATATAGACAACACAGATAAACACACAGATAAAGAGGTCGTTTATGGAGAGCCACATGACATCTTCAACCCTTCCTACTCCCACCAATTAACCTGATCGATCTTTGGCTTTTTTCTTTTTTTTTAAAAAAAAACAAAACAAACAAAAAAACAGGTATCCGTATTATTTGCGAATGCGTAATACTGCAGGTCGCATGAAGCCAAGGTAACTTGAAGGCACCCTGTGTCACACTAGGGAGATGGGTCCTTTAAGCTTTTAGGCAGAATGCAGCTATTTTCTGACATTCGGATGGTAGCTTCCAGCCAAACTGGCTCACTGTTTGCTCACCTGCTTCCAAAGTTTGCACGCCTTCCCCGACTCATTTCTGTAGGAGCACAGTCTGCTCTCCCCTTTATACCTAAGCATAACTTCTGTTGATACCAACAGAAGGCACACTCTGCCTTGGAAGGGGAGTGGGGTTTATACCAGAAACACAACATAAGCCTATTACAAAATATAAAAAATAACTAGTGTTATATAGTTTTCTGCTTCCTATTTATATACATATACAGCATTAAAAACCATACGAAAAAACACCTATCTAATCCAAAACCTCATTTTGCTAATATGCCAAAAACAAACCAACCAAAAACAAACACCCAAAGATTGTGCTGTTTTACTCACTTTTAATACAGTTTTGTTCAGAAATAGCTGTACTCCGTTAGAGCAGAATTCTGTTCTAGCCTATTCCTTTTGTCTTTGTCAGTATATAATTATAACCTCAATATTGCACATTTCCCCAAGAGTCAGTTCTGTTTGGACCCTGATAATGAAATGCATAAAAACAATTAGCAGCGGAAATAACAATGTGCAGCACTAAGAAATACCCCTCAGGCAATTTTGTAGGCAACCTCCAGGAGGGCTTTTTAAAAAGAAAAACCCTTCCCATCACCCCACCGGTACTAATGTTTCCCTCCTCAGTGCTTCTGCAAGAATATGAAAAAACTTAGCGTTTATAAAAAGATTCCTAAAGATTAATCAGACGGACAAAATATATGCATGTGTGCAGGTGTGATGTGTACATACACACACACCACCCCCAAACAAACATCCCTGCAAAAGACCAGACATTATGCAATTTGGATTCCAATATCAAGGGACACATTTCAATAGATCACTTGCTTCTGTACTAACTAGAGGGGCTTTTTAAGCTTTACCAGCTGATGTATCAAGCATGAAATTCACAGTTTTCATTTAAAGTATATGTATCTGGGAGGTCTGAAATGGGGATTATGGTTCCTTTAAATAAAATGAGTGTTAACAGGAGGAAAAAAAAAACCAAAAAATGACAAATGGCAATGCTTCCATTTTTGTCTTCTATGAATGCATAATGCTGCATGCCACTGGTTTTCTGTTTATTTTCTTTTAAAGAGGTAATCATCTTCACAAACCCATAAATGAATATTGTGAAAAAGGGAGGCTCTGGTCCCTTCTTTGAAAAGCCTCTCCCTGCTGTGTCACCATTACTGACAGCTGCTAATCTTGCATAACAGCAGAGCTGTATTGGTCTGACTTGAGTACAGTACCAAAGAGTTCTTCCCCAACCACATCCCTCCCTTCCCCACAAATGCCCCACCCATCCTCCCCATCATTATTTTTCCTTTAAAAAATTCAGTTTCTATTCATATTTGTTCAGTGCAAGAATAGTAGAAGCAAAAAGACATACATATTGCTTGTTTCAGTTCTATAAAGTTGCTAGCTTTCTGAGCCAGACAGCCTCTTCACATACTTCAAAATTTATTGCTTCTGAGAGTCACTCGTCCACGTGACACCAGCCAGCCACGGACCCAACACCCGCCATGGAACAGTGGTGAAAGTTCTTCGCAACAAGAGCAGCGTGAGCTGTAGCAGCCGGGGCTCTCATTTGACCAGGACAAACTTCCCTAGCTGGTTGGAAGTCAGGTCCTCCATCTCACAATCCCCGTGCTGCAGAGCGACAGCGTCATAGCTTGGAGACTGCGCAGAGAAACTCTGCTGCTGAGAGAAGGTGGTGCCAACTGGAGAAACGTTGCTGCTGATGTACAGGCGCGTGTCTAAAAGGTGAGCTGCTGAGGACACCGGCGACACGCTGACACCAAAGAAATGAGGTTGGAGCAGTTGGCTGTTGCCAGCAAAGGCCAGCTCAAATGAGTTCTCTCTTTGTAGCTCTGACAACAGAAGAGAATTGGATGCTTTGCAGGTACCTACACTATCAGAGGAGGGGACGCCATTTGTTGCAGATGTCTGAGAACTCTGGGGACAAGCTGTCTGGAGTAGCTGGTGATGCTGGAACTGGAGCATTCTGAACAAAATCCAAGGGTGGAAGAGGTTAATTTGCACTGCCAGGATAATTTAATGCTTTTCTTCCTCCTTTCTTGCCCCTAACCCTGACTATTACTTTCCCCTTTGTTTCCTTCTCTCTATCAAACCTCTCCTTACCCAGACAGTACAATTAAAGCAAGCTGATCATGCCAGGTCAACAAGTTTTCACTTGGCTTTTCACTTGGCATTTTTGTTGAAGAGGGCAACTACCACCAGAAAGTTAGCTCGTCACCATTTGCCTGCTAATAATAGATGTTCTAGAGACAACATGTGCAGATAAACCGGAAACTCAATTTTCCATCTTGCTTCTATGGGAATGAAGAGGTGCCACCACACATGACATTTGAGGCCACTGGAACTGTGCCTCCTTTGTGGGCTGTAACTTTTCCAAATTACAAGGTCTCACTTCCTTGCCATGGGAAAATTACAGGAGGAGGCAGAGGAGGAAAGAAGTCATTCCCAAAACTAACAAAGAAAAACACAGCTTGCAATAGGGAGAAGTAAAGTTTTCCCCTACAGTACCAAATTGCTTCTCAATTCAGCAACCTCCAAATATTTGGACGTTGAGATTTTTAAGTGGAACTGCACGTCCTGTGTTACATGTGCCAGTGCAGGAAGCCACAAAGGAAGCCAAGCAGTTTATCTGCTGCCACACAGAAAAGATGGAGGATGGGAATCCCCAGTGACCAAACCCCCCAACCTCTTTTGCTGTGTTTACTCCTGCTCACTTGCCCCTAACCAAAGTAAATCCAATGAAAACAGCAAAACTCCTCCCGGTCAGCTTCTCACCTCTGCTGCTGTAGCACCTCCTCCAGGAGGCTTCTCCCCTCTCTGCTGCTCCCACTGCTGCTGTACATGCAGGTGTTCGGCTGGGTGTGTTGGAAAGGGCTCATGGCACTCCTTGCTGCCCGAGATGAAGAGGACTGACACACCTGCCGAGCAAAGCCTTTGATTTTATTCAAGCCGAGAAACCCCTTGGCTCGAGCGTTCTTCCGCAGCTGCTGCCTAAAAGCCTTCAAGCCTGTGGGACATGAGGAGAAGAAATGCACTTTAATCCTCCTTAGCATTTGCCTAGGAGCCTACTTTACAGATCAGCCTTTCTGGGCAGCTGCCTTCATTTGCGTGAGAACTGCGCTAGAAGCAACCGTGACTCTTGAGTTCACGTTCATCCCTCTGCCCCATGGTCAGAGCAAAATTTATGTAACAGAACAGGGTTTGCAACAGCCGCACCCTTCTGTAGATGAACACATGCACAGCAAAGGAGAAACCTGATAGAAATCATGATGCTGTGCACTCCATATTTTAGGAGGAAGGCGGAGTTTGCCATCCCACTCACAGCAGCAGAAATATCTTCACGGGCATGCTGAATCCGTATCTGAGAACCTCTCATCTAGGCACCCTCCTCAGGGCACCCAACTCTCCCTCAGGGACCGTGAACACAAGAGGCAGAATAACCAGGTGGCTGGCCACGGTCTAACACCAACATGGGAAAGACAGTATCCCTGCATGCTACCCTTTTCTAGTGGCAACTGGAAGGGTGCAATCCCTGGGCAATAAAGCAAGGAAGACATTACCTTGAGTTAATGAGGTATCAGATGCTCGCCTTCCCTCTTGGAAGCTGACAGGCAGGAGAGAAGCACCTCCCATGCAGCCCTGGGCTTGTAACACCGGAGCGTCAGACTGGGAAGCTAGGAAGGGCGACGTCATCCTAGCTGTGGCTGGGCTCCCCGTCATTACTTGGCCTGCCAAACAGCTGCTCAGGGCCACTGAGCTGTCATTTGAAGATGAAGTAAGGCAGCTGTCTGAACTAGTTCCCTCTGTGGGACTTGCAGAAGAGGAAATGACTATACCTATGGAGGGGAAGGAAGGAGAGAAAGAACATTCCCAAGATGAGTATAGGAAGGAACAAACATAACATCAGAGCCTTTTGTCCACCTACACTGGCACTAATAGGCACCTGCAAGCTGAAGAGGTGTCCAGCAACTCGTGTTGTCGCAGGGCTTGACTCCAGCAAGGTGTCATCAATGAAAAACCTACGTTTGGGCTCCTGTCCAGCTGGTAGGGCTCTGCCAGCAACACCAGCACCACCAGGCTATGTTGGATCAGGACTACAGCATTTCTTTAGCACAACAGCTCTGATATGGGATTATTGTGAACAGTTTTGCTTGTTTGTTTAGTTCATGGGGTCTGGATGTGTACCAAATACAGTCAGTACTGATGACTTTTTTTTTTTTTTTTTAAATTCAGGCATCCCCACCTCCCTCAGTACAATAGCAAAAGCAAGCAGAGAAGGGTTATGTCCTGGTTGTGAGAATGCTCCCCTCTAAAGTGTTCTAGATGAAATACAACAGTGCAACATCTCTTCCTTAACAGCCATGCTCACTTATGGGGAGACAGAACTGTGGAGGGCAGAGTACAGACCTCTTTTCTGGGCCTTCCTATCCCGGTCAAGGTAAAATCAGCACATACTTCTCAGGCATTTGTCTGCTATGGCACTCCTGCTCTGCCCTTTTCCTCTATCTACAGACACCCTTCATCTCTCTCACACTTACTTACATGGAGGAGCATGCTGATAGAAGTGAGTGGTCACTTCGGCCAGTGTGTGCCTCCTGCTGGTGTTGCTAGGGATGCGGATAGGGTGGTCATACGCTTTAATTTCATCTTCCAGCTCTTTCTCTTGCCTTACTTCTTCACTAATGGTGGTCTCCAGCAGGCTGTTGGGGGAGATGGAGCGGTTCCGGAAGAGCCCGTTGAAGTTGGAATCCACAGGAAAGAACACAGGCTGCAAAACATGCCAGATCACAGACTGAAGGGTGTTTTACTTATTTCTGCACTACCTTTTAATACTCTTCACAGCCCCAAGGCATGTCTTCAGTAGGTGTACTGTCTGAGAGGCTACTATGGCACCATGCCCAAATGCCAAACAAAAGATTGGAGGGAGTCACAACTCCTGTTGTTTTGGATTGGCAAAACAGTGAAAAAAGAAAAGTAACACACAGTTTAGCTGAAAACACCAACCTGTAATGGATTGCTCATGTCACAGTCCATTTCTGCCTGCAAGGATGGCTGAATCAGGCTCTGAGGTTGCTGGTAAAGCAGAGATGATCGCAGGGTTTCACTAGTGAGACTATCCTGAGGCACCTGGAGAGAAAGAGCAATGCAGAAGCCATCATATACTTGCAGTTCCACATGACTTTTCAGATACTGGAGGATCAAGGAATTTCAGAGCCACCTTCCATGCAGGCTTTCTCCACATACTTTCTATGAAAATTAACGAAGTTACACAACACGATGCCAACACAAACACAAAACTCCTTCTCCTAAGTTAGGCAATTTAACTGCAAGTACAATTTGAAAAGGCTCCCAGGGCATACTTTGAAGGGGGTGGAGGTGAGGAAAAGAAAAATATTGTCAGAAAAACATACAAACTGACTCATGGAGTACTTGTGGGGATCCCATGGGGTATGTAACAAAAAAGTGTAAATGTGATCAAAAAAATGTGATCCATGCTTAAGAGGCCAAATTTCTATGTGAACCCTATTCTTCTGGCTCATTATTGACCTGCGCTGGAGGCAGACTATTCTTTGGACCATGACCCACAGTCACTTCTTAGGAAACAGGCCGTTAGTATTCAATCAGCCTCCTGCTGAAGAACAGTGAACTGTGTGTCCTATCAGAGGGCACCAATATCAGCATTGGTTTTGAGAAGCCTGAGAGTCACCACCCTGTATTTTTCTGTAGAAAGGGGCAAGAGAGACAACGGACACAGCTTCCCAGTAAGTAATGCTCTTCCTTACCTCAACATTGCTGATCTCGGAGCTCCTTGGCCTTTGCTGACGGCCAGTTGCTGGACGACTCGACAGCTGGCTGCTTCGATATTCCTTGAGGCGCTCCAAGAGCAGGTAATAAATTGCAGCAAAATGGTTGTAGCTGCTGTTTTGCAGAGACTAGAAGACATTGAAAGGACCCTTAAGTTACAGGTAGCTCAGGATGTAAGCAGCCAAAACTCACTGCTACGGCCTCATAATAGCTACTCAAAACATAAGTAGAAATCCAGAAGGGCAATGAAGATTTTACTACACTGTGACACTGGATCAAGGCTAGTCATTAAATGACATATATATGACTACACTATTGGCATTCTGGTAGTCACTGAAGACGTATCTAAGGAGCTAGCACTTCTCACCTCAACAGTTCTCTGCCTGTCGATGCCAAGTGTTTGCATGATGCCAAGGACCTGTTCATTGTAGTCACCCAGGTTGGAGTTGTAGTTTTGCATGGAGAAGGACAAAGACTGCTGCTGTTGAAGAGACGGGTCAGCTTGCATCCACTTGTGCTGCTTTATTTGGGAAATGGTTATTCGCTTGGTTGGGTCCACAACCAACATCCGTCGGATTAGTGTTTCACAGTCTAGATGACAGAGACAAACTCATGAGCAAGGGGTAAAAATAACAGCCCAGCCCCAGGTCACTGCTAAGAAACATTCCCAGTAAGTGTATGATGTCTATAAAAATGGGAATTAAAGGTTTCTGAGGAGCTGATGCCTGATCTGACTGCCAGATATTCAAAACAGCACAAGAAATGTGCACATAGATTTCACAAAAGCAAGACGTCACTACAGGAAATGAAGCTGTACTGGATACCAGCAGGTTTCAGGTGGCCTTTCACCTTGCAGGAGAGCTGGTTTTGAGCGGATGCGGGTTTAACAGTGTTACATCCACTTAAAATAAGTCAGAGTTTAGTACAGAACCCCATCACATAAAACGTCCTGGTCCATATATACTGCTTATTTGTTTATAACCAGGGAATCAAAGCCATTCATGGCTATAACTGCTAAAGGTCAGACTTCAAAAGATACTCTTCACTTGAAGACAGAGTTACATTCGCTTGTTTTCAAATCCAAATCAGAGAGGTGACAAGATTCTTCAATTCCTTTTTCTAACCAGACTGTTGGAGTGCTTAAGAAACAGTGCTAAGCCCCACTATTTCTGCTCTTCTTGACAGCATAGCCACGCTGAAATATACCCCTTCTGCATAGTTAAAATATCTTAGGAGAACTACACCCATCCCAGCATTGCAGGCTAATCTCATTAAAATCCTGTTTTCTGTCTTTTATGAGTGATTATTTCTCCAGCTAGGGTGTCAAGTATTTTTGTAATCCATAGAGAAACTCTAGGAAAGGAAATGACAGCTTCTTAGATGCACCATAAAGCAGATCCCAGAAAAGAAAACATGTGCAACAGCCCCTCAACGAAAAGCACGGCCCTACAGAAATCACTAGATACGTGAAGACACATTGATTGCCAGCTGCAAAACTAGTCCCACCTGCCACTGCCCCAAGATGGAACAGGACAGCTATTCCTTTATATGTAGCCACTTTTCTAACATTAAGGAACTGAAAAAAGCACCTTCGGACATGAAGTAAGGGATGCGAAACCGCCCCTCCAGCACTCTTTGCCTCAGGGTTGGTAAATTGGGTCCATCGAAAGGCAGAGAACCACAGACAAGGACATACAGCACTACCCCAAGGCTCTGTCAATAGAAAACAGCACAGCATGTGAGTAACTCGGGCAAAAGCAATGATTTTGAAAGCCCTCAGACCCTGATGAAGCATGAAATGTGATTTCTAAGGAATATTAAGCTCACCCATATGTCAAGGTGAGGTCCTTCATATTCTTTGCCTTCAAAAACTTCTGGAGCTGCATAAGGTGGGCTTCCACACCAAGTGGAGAGGGGCTCTCCTGACTTGTAGAAGTTTCCAAAGCCAAAGTCTGAAATGAATATAAAATTCTGGGGTGAGACATCACTCAACCACATACTAATATTTCAGAAGTAGTAGAAAATGGAGAGAAGAGACCAGATGTATTGTTTTGTTCTCTGCCTATTCATTTAAGCTATTCTCTTTTGTCCAGAGGGTATGTTCAGAGAAATACCAGTAACCTTTATTTTATTTTCAGTTACCATAAATACATTTATAGGATCATCCTAGGGAGATTGAATTTCTGAATTTGTCTACATGCCTAATGTTGTTTGTAGAGTAGCTGCGTAGTTCTTATTACCTGCTAATTTGATATTCATGTTAGCATCTAGCAGAAGGTTCTCTGTTTTGAGATCCCTGTGGACTATGTGGTGGCTGTGACAATATTCCACAGCTGAAAGAATCTGCCAGAACTTCTTCCGTGCTTCACTTTCACTTAAGTGACCATTGGAGGTCAGATGATCTGTAAGAC
This sequence comes from Numenius arquata, assembly GCF_964106895.1. Taxonomy (NCBI): domain Eukaryota; kingdom Metazoa; phylum Chordata; class Aves; order Charadriiformes; family Scolopacidae; genus Numenius; species Numenius arquata. Next base: position 44,885,780 of record NC_133576.1, read on the forward strand.
AAAATAAGAGGCACAGGATTTAGAAACACCTGGAGGAAAATTTTCATAATCCTGCAGGTGCTGTACTCGCTGTTTGACAGCTGACGCCAACCTTGGATTTTTAATCAGAATATATATTACTCAGGGATGACAACAATAAAGCCATGATTTCTAAATCTAAGGAACCGTTAGCTCTGGCAGTAAGGACTTACCAAACATTTCTCCATTCTTTGCAAACTCAGTAACAATGTAAAGCATATCCTTTGTCTCCATAACCTGTGAAGACACAAGAGGATATGCTTAAAAAAAAATGCAACCTCTGTGGTTTCATTCATTTTTCTAAGTGTATTCTCAAACTTATCAGTTCAATTATTTATTTGCCGCAGCAGCTGGCAGTAAAGGCATCTAATTTTGCACCACAGTGTTCTTTTCAAGCAAACTGGTAATGAAAAAGATAACAAATCAATGCTTATATGCCTACAATATACAATGGCTTCCTGTGCCATTGTTCTTCTCACCATTACCATGCCACCTAATCTCCATAAGATAACTGATGAGCATTTCAATAATTTCATAGACTTCCCTGAATTCATTTTTTGTTAAAAAATGCATATATAGTTTTACAATTCATCTGATATATTCTGAACATGCAAAGACACAAAGTTTATAGAAAGTCGCCTTTGTTTCAAGGCTAGCAGGTACTCAGATCAGGAGAGATAGCTGCAACTTGAACAAATTAAGAAGTAGTATCAAATACCCCGCTCCCATTTGGTGTTGGTTGGGGACATGTCAAGCCTCCCATGCAAGTGACAATTGGTTGCTGTTTGTGTAACGGCAGTGCTTGATGCACACCAACAACTGTGAATACATCATGCAGTGTTCACCTATCAATCTACTATCAACTTCCTTTGATACTTGTTAATTTCTTCCTTTGGAGGAAAAAAAATAACTAAAAACCAAACAATGAATGAGAAATGCTGAGCATTGCCAAATTCATCCTCAGTTACTGTGGCATATCTTTCAAACATTTCATTTCAGATTTTAAAATACAACATTTCCCTGGAACTGGACTCTCAAGGAGCAGGTATTTTGTTTTGGAAGCAGAGGCTCACAACAGGTTAACAATCAAAAAAGCACCAATACTACTTCAAAGGCTGTAATTTCCAGGCTCCTAACCTGTAACCTTTTTGGAAGACTCTTGTCCTCCCCTCACTGCAAGTACACACAGACACAAAATGCAAATAAACAAACAGGGAGCAAAGGAAGAGAGGTTCCCAGTTTAAAAAACTGAAGGAAAGTGTTCTGGGAAAGTTGCCAGCTGGATGAAATTAAGACGCGGTGCTGAAACTAAAACAATGATGAAATAATACAAGAACACACACCCTACATTGGTATGTCATCTAATTCCATCCCTGCTTCCCAGTCTCCACCAAACAGGTAAAGCATCAGTTACAACAACAAAGAAAAGAAAACTTCACTGAAAAGAAATTATGGTCTTCTACCAACGTCATTTGCTCCATCAAGTGAAGTGGTTCAACTAGATGGAATTTAACCTGCTTTTCTAAAAGCTTCGAAATAATATTTTCACCCACATCATTCCACTGAAATGAAATCAACCGAACTGTTAGAATGTTTCTGTATATCCTACACTGCCCTATGGGCAACCATGACGTCAGATGTTAACACAGAATAATTTTTGTTATGATGGTTAATACTATAAATATCAAGCACTTCATGTGTGTCAAGGTCTTTAAAAATAATGCCTGGCCTAAGCACCTGCCTTACTGGCTCTTCAGCCTTACATGTTAATTAAAACTTTTTTTTTTTTTTTTCTTTTTCAAGCTAACAAACTCAACAGTAAGATTACAGGTGGTAGTAGTGTTTACTACTGCACACGGACTTTCAGACCTACTACTTCATCTCTATCTATTCCTCTCTCCCTTCTGCCCTTCTAGACAGGTCCAGGCAGACTCTGATACCTCATCTCCTTCTTAAATCCACATGGCACTATTTAAGATGATTAAGAAGAACTTACACCAAACCCTAACTAGATCGAATATTTAGAATTTGCTAAGCAGTCCTTATTCACTAGACAGATGTGATCCTGTTTTCTGCACAACGCATTAATTTGTTCTTACTGTTAAAAATACCCATGAGTGCAAAAACTGAACAAATGTAAATCAAAATTCATATCGTGAAACTCTACAAGAGGAAATATATTTAAAGTTCACTTTCAAAACTACACAAACTGGTACAGAATAACCAAACAGATCATCTTTTGACATATTCTAAGATATCAACATTTACTGGCTTTTTATTTTCTGCTTAGATTGAAATTCTAATTCTTAGATTTTCTACTTCAATTGATCTGGTTTAATTTTGTTGATTTTAAATCCCTTCCACTTATGGCAAACTCAACTTTCACGCTTTCTTCTCTGCTACCCTGCATGAGTTCAAGTCTTCCTCTTATCAAAAGCATATAAGAAGTTCTAGTCCTCTAAACTGGAAAAGCAGAGGAGTTAGCAAAGGCAAGTTAATCACAGAAGTTCAGAGAATCAGTTCCTTGATCTGAAACAAACTTCAGCCTGGTCTTAATTGTAAATTTTACAGCACATTTTGTCAAAAAGCTGTCTAATGTACCAGAATCTTGTTCAAAGAATGATGACTGACTTTAAAAAAAAACAAAACAGTTTCAGCATTTTTTCAAAAAGTATTTCAATATGCATTCTCTCTGCAAATATTTAATTTAAAATCATGTGCAAGACAAGAGCACAAGTGTATCTCGTCTGCGTGCAGCACTTCAAAGCTGACTTCTTACCTGATATAACTTGATAATGTGGGGATGATTCAAGAGCTTCATTATTTGAACTTCTCTATAAATCTTCTCCAGATTGCTTGGGTCTAACCTTGTTTTGTCTATTATTTTTATTGCAACCTGCAGATTTAAAAAAAAACAACCCCAGGTATTACAAAATAGGTACTCTTACTGTTAAGATCTCTTAAAAAAAAGACACTCCACACACAGAGAGAAACTCACAAAATCCTAGTAAAGTAGCTTTTAAAGTATGGACTTGACAAAGCTGATTCTGTTTTGCTGAACTGCAGAGAATTCACGACAGAGCATTTTCATTTTTCTTTTCTACGTCAAAGGATTACACATAAGGTAGTGAACAGAACTGCAGAAATTAGCACTGGACAGGATTCGGTAAATCTTTTAATCCATCCCATGCCAGTGAAAAACAGATTCCTCTAACAGACTGTTTTCTACTATAGTGACTGATATGATTTTGACACGCACTAGAAATCTAAATACAGTTCTGTGCCCATTAATAAGTTATTTCTGCAAATAGCACTGCAAGTTCTTTGTTCTTGAAGCATACATACTGAATGAAAAAATTAAGCCCACCTAAAGTCTTCAAAAGATCCTTAATTTGTTGGGCTCTTTAGCAAACTAAGGCAGAACAATTCAATGAAGCTACCGTAGGAGTCAAAAATGTAGTTTTTTATACATTCTTGCTCGCTTTGAATTTTACATGAACTCTGTCGAACACACCGGGAAAACTCGAAGCTCCTACGAACGGCCACCCCAACTACTGGTCTACGCTCAACACGGCGGCTGGCTAAGCCCGCTGGACTTGGCAAAGCTCGCTGCCGCGCTCTTCAGCCCCAGCACCGGTTCGTTTCACCGTGCTGGCAGAGGCAGCCCCACCGGCTGCCAGCCCGGCAAGTAACGGGCTCTCCGCCACCCCCCGTCCCCCTCGGTACCCACCTGCGTTTTGGTCACCCTGTGCCTGGCCAGCTTGACCACCGCGAAGTTGCCTTTTCCCAACGTCCTCTCGATGTCGTAGAAGCCGACTCGCAGAGGCCGCTGCTGGGCTTGTCCGGCAGCGGGCACGGCCGTGTACTCTGACATGATCACCATGATTTAGGCGGGCGGCGGGCAGCGCACCCCGCGCCTAGGAGGGGAGCATCCGCGCTGCCCCGGGGAGGCGGGCGCTGGCACCTGCACGGAGAGGGCACAGCACACCCCCGTCAGCCCCGCCCGCCGACGGGACCCCCCCCACACACACACACACAGCTCGGCACAGCGGCAGGGCTCTGCCCCGGCCCCTCAGAGGAGCCGCGGCCGTCCCGGCTCCGCTCAACCCTTCAGCCGCCGCACCCCGCGCGCGCACCCCAAACGCCGCGGAGCGGCCGTTGCCCGACCGCCGGAGCGGCCGTTGAGCCGCCGTACCTGGCGGGCGGGCGGGCGCTCTCCGCGGCTGCTGGCGCCGGGCTCCGCCGCCGCCGCGGTGGGGTGTGTGCGCGCGAGGGTGTGCGTGACTGCGTATGTGTGTGTGTGTGTGTGTGTGTGTCTGCGCGCGCGCCCGCGCGTGTGTATGTGTGTGCGTGCGCCGGGGGGCAGGCGGGAGCACGCGGGATGTCCCGGCTCCCCCCGCCCCCCCCCCTCCTCCGCGCACACCCCGCCCTCCCTCCCGCCTCTTCTTCCCCCCGCCCACCGCCGAAAGCCGAGACGGGCCCATTGACGTCACTTTGACGCCAGAGAGACGCGCGCCCAGGCGCGAGGCTGAAGGGGAGCGAGACACCGGGCCGTTGCCAAGGAACGGGCGGTGCTGACGCGCGCGCTGATGGAGCCGTAGCCCGGGAGACGGAGGGGCGGTGACGTCAGGGCAGAGGGAGGGAGGGGGTAGCTGGGTCTCCTGCCCCCCCCGCCGCCCGCCTGGGGTGGGGGCTCTCCGCTGTCACGTGACGCGCCCCTGCTCCCGGGGGGCTCGCCCCCTGCCGCCGCGCTCGGCGCCCGCGTCAACGGCCGGCGCGCGGGTCGCCTGCAGCCGTTAACAGGCTCGCGGCCGCGCCCCGCTCCGCCGCACGGGTCTCCCCTCAGCGCCCGAAGCCGCCGGCAGCAAGAAGCCCGCCGCGGGCAGGGTTTGCGGTACCCTTTGCCCAGGGCTCGGCGGAGATGCGGAGACTGCGGACGTCGCGCTAACCCCGTATGAGGTGGGGGTCCGCCTCACCGGTGAGCTCCCGGCCCTGCCGGCTGCGGTGCCAGGCCCAATCCCAGCTACCGACACAGCCCCCGTCCTGTGCCGGAGCCCGCCGGGCTGTGAGGCCAGCGACTGGCAGCAGGGAAAGTGGCTTGCGGCCCTGCGGGGGAAAATTTTTTACTAGTCCCAAAGCACAAGGACGGCTGTAGCCACCCGCCCTTTGCACCAATGCCCGCGGCGGGTTCCTGACCTGCCTTCTTCCGCGGAGGATCGGCTCCCGTTACCGTTGTTTCCAGGGCGTGGTGGAGGGGAGCTGCCGACCATCACTTCTGGCACCCAAGTCTGGGGCCAACCCGGCCTGGGGGCAGCAACCTTCTGGGTCCACCAGCTGGACACAGACAGGAAGAGAAGTAATAATAAAAAGCCCATATATATATATATATATGCAGTCCTGGTATACTTTGGCAACTTGTATGTTCTGGATACACCTGTGGTGCTATTATCTCTGGTCAGTCTGGAAGTGAGGCTTGGGAAGTTCGCCTTTTTGCACACCGAGGCTGAAGGAGGCTGTTTGAGATTGCGCCTCAACATCCCGGACATGCCCAGGAGGTTCCTCTCAAGGTCAAATGTGAAGCAGCAGATGCACTGGGTTCAAACATGTAGGTCTTCAGCCTTCACACAGCAAGTGACCAAAATGTCTGTACATTTGCTCTCAAATTCCAGTTTAGCCTTTCAAGTCTTGAATGCTGCCTGCCGTATCTGTTATTCAACTTTACCTTCTCTGTTGAGAGTCAGCCAAGGCTTTTTTCAGACAAGTAATTCTCCAGTCAGCATTTGGACTCCTGACTGGAAGACTGTCCGTCTTAGTCTGAACCCCTAGCCTGACCCTCATGGCCAGTGGCACATTGGACAGTGACCCTCCTCTTCCACCTGGAGACACCATGCAAATCGGATTTGCCAGACGGCTTGAAGTAAGGCAGTGCCTCGGGTGGAGGAAGCATAGCTCTGCTTCACTCTGAAGATTCCAAAGCAACAGTACAATTGCTTTCACCTGTAGTTGGTGGGTGCGTGAATGACTTCTAAAGGGCTGAAGAGGGACCCGCTATGGGAGGAAAGAAAGCTTTTTGTCAGTTTTTGTAAATTTAAAGATGGGATGAGAAAAATGTGCTCAGTATAAATCAAATTACATGATATATGAGCTGTGTGTCATCAGCACACTTGAGAGAGATCCGTCGGGACATTCTAGTGAAGCAAGCAGGACTTCCTCTGCTTCTCTTCTCTAATGAACTATATTGCTTGTGTTACCTGCCAGAATGTGGGTGCTAGCCCTTTCGGGAGGCCAGTTACGCTGCAGGCTCTTTCTCCTAGAGACATGGAGAAATGATACTTGAAATTAAACCCCAAACTTTGTTTATCTTGACCATTGCACAAAACTTCTGCTGCCCTTATGCTTCTTTACTGTGAGCAGGTAGGTAGGCCGGCAGTCTGCAGGGCTTGAGTGGCACTGGGAGAGGGCAGCGGCTTGCAGAGCTGGTGGCCAGGAGCCAAAGGACAGGAGCTGCTTACATGGAGGCAGCGGTGTCACCCAGGTCATGGGACTGCTATGCCATTCGATGTAAGGGGGGGGTAATAGCATGCAGCCAGCACGGGCTATTGTAACATTCAATTAGTGCTTACACAGTGCCTTGAATAACTCCCATGAAAAGCTGACATTATTATTATTATTGTTATTATTAAGCTAACAGTATATTCTCCATGGAGCTCATGAAGAGGAGGTGACGCACAAACAGCACATACAGTAGCAACTGCATGTGAACAGTGCCCCAGGAGTTATAAAGAAAAAAATTACCTTAATAATGGTTCCTCTGGTGTGGTGGGATTTTCCTCCCTTTAATTATAGTTGCTGTTTTCATTTGAAATTGATTAAGTGTTTTAGGATGGCAAACAGAACCGGTCTTTTTAGAAAGAACACTCAAGACAGCCCGCCCCAGCTAGGAGCGTTAACGTTTTTATTTCTTTTTAAAGGACTCAAAATTTCTTTCTTCCCAAATTGGAAGAAATGGAAGAAGGACTGGAATTGGCACTCTCCCTAAGATCTCATGATTTTTCCATCCTAAGGAGAGGCAGACACCTGTGCCATGGGACTGTCTGTAGACCTCACCAGAGGACTACACTGAGGAGAATCCACCATCCTGATTTTAATTACCTGCATTAAATGGAAAAGGCAAGAAGAACTGGCAAGTGTTGCTACCTGTGGAAGGTACTTACACAGACCTGCAATCTCTGGTCCAGAGGGTGAGGTACATATAGCTTCTGCAGTGGTGGAGGGGGTACACAGTTTTTAAGAGTCGTATTTAAGAGTCGTGTTTTTAAGAGTCATAAAAAATACTATTGTATCATAGAATCATAGAATGGTTAGAGTTGGAAGGGACCTTAAAGATCATCGAGTTCCAACCCCCCTGCCATGGGCAGGGACACCTCCCACTAGACCAGGTTGCTCAAAGCCCCATCCAGCCTGGCCTTAAACACTTCCAGGGATGGGGCACCCACAACTTCCCTGGGCAACCTGTTCCAGTGCCTCACCACCCTCACAGTAAAGAATTTCTTCCTAATATCTAATCTAAATCTCCCCTCTTCCAATTTAAAACTGTTACCCCTTGTCCTGTCACTACACTTCCTGACAAAGAGTCCCTCTCCAGCTCTCCTGTAGGCTCCCTTCAGATAGTGGAAGGCTGCTGTGAGGTGTCCCTGGAGCCTTCTCTTCTCCAAGCTGAACAGGCTGTATGATTTATTGAGAGTTAAATTAAAGATCTCCTGCATCTGTTACTCTCAACAACCTTTTGGTATTTCTCTTCTGTTTTCATACATATGGGTCACAACAGTTTCCAGCAGCGCTGCACAGAAGTAGCCATTGCACAATTTTGGTAGTGTCATAATTACACCGTTTTTCTACCACTTTCACTATGAATTGATACTGCATTACGAACCTCTTACACAATCACGTTTTATCATAAGAGAGGTGCTTCTGTTGGGAACGTCGATGCTTTTGCAATTTCTGCTTTAGCACTTTTGCTGCCCTCTGGTGTTTTGGATATCCTGAATGAGGAATCACCTCGGAGAAACAGCTATGGTCAGGAGAGGTATAATTATGGAGCTGGCTTGTACATAACGAGGGTACAAAGGAGAGGAAAGTGGAGAGGCACTTTCCAAAGCATCTCCACGAGGACATTCCTTTGATTTCTCTAGGAAGAGGGAGAAACTGAGAGGACACAACTGCTAGCTTTTCCATTGCAGCAGTCCTGTGCTCCCTCCCTAAGGGCGGCATGGTCTAAGGATGTGAATATGCATGAAAACTGCTGCCTTCCAGAACTCATCTTGCAGATATTTCCAGCAATTCAATCTTAAGTCATTTCACTCAGCATTTTCTATCAGTTTCAAAACAAACTAACAACAATAGCAACTTTCTTCACTTGGTGAAAAGAAAACTGAGAAACGGAAGCATTCCTTTCTACCCATTTCACCCTCCCCAGCTGAAGTCAACCTGGTTTGCTATGGTAGGTTTGCTGGGGTACTACTTGCCGTATAGCAGTAATTTCCTTTTTTTTTTGTTTCTTCCTAGAAAACACTAGTGTGATTACTTTGAAAATCAGATTTCTTGGGCTATTTTCAGTGTCCCATCATTTACACAATTTAATCGATTAAAACCTCACTGAAGTCAATAGAGTTGTTCCTGGTCACACCAAGTCAGACTCTGGCTAGAAAAAAGTAAAATGGAAGGTGTCACATTCTGAAAAGTATAGTGACATTTAAAGTAAAGAAGATGAGATAATCAACTAAAATACTTGCAGGCTTATTTTAAAGACAAAAGCAGTATCTTGAAAAAAATGGTGTGTGACTATTTCTAATATGACTTCAAAGTTTCTTTGAATTTGAAAAAATCCAGGCTGCCACTGCAATTTTGGCAAAAATACTTTAAAGCTAGCATATCCGTACTGAGGCACCACAATGGTATCCAGAAATATAATTCAGACCACTGGAATGTCTTTGGTCATAATATTGCATCAGAGTTACATAATTATGATCACAACAATGATCTTTTGTCGTTAATGTTTATGGCATTTCATAATTAATGAGGCGATGACATTTCACTGACATAATACATTGAGCTTGTCTTGCAGAATAAAGGTACATACAGCTTCTCTTCAACATTCATCCTTATCTAGATCTATAAAATAGCTTTTTAAAGGGTCACTACTAGGTATGTTAGGATTCTTTACTTTCCTAAATATAATGTGCTACAAAACCTACTGTTAATACCAAGGCTCTGACTGTTTTTGTTTGTATTAAGGGAAGTACAAACACAGAACAAACGAGGTGGTCTATGCCCTTAAGAGCGTCTTTCTTTCATTGTAATCATTTCCCTTACGTGTTTGCCACTGTAATAGTGCTCCACTGTGCTGGGGCATGTGAACCTGACTGACAACTGGCAACAAACATATGAAAAGATTATGTAAAAAGAGAAGTGGGCCAGGTTATTTCCACTGCCCAGGATAAATAAAATGCAGACGCTAAACAACTAGTGTTGAATAATGGCTTTTGAATTGGGGTTTTTTCCAATTGTTTAAGCTTAATGACCAAAGGTGGAGATAGTAGTAAAAGTGAATACACATCTGTAATCTAACCATCCCGATTTAAATTTAGCTGAAAATCATTTTATAGTATGTGGGCTGATTTTCACAGAGAGTGAGCATCTACAGTTTCTGCTCATTTTGATGGAAGCTGCAATCAACATTTCTTAAAACATCCATCTGCAAGGTGTCCTGCAAGGTAAAGCACATATTCTACCGAAGTCTTTGACTAAAGAGGACCCCGCAAGCCTCTGGGGCTGAGTAAATCTATGTTAAGCTACTGTTACTATTAGCATCAGGATTAGCCAGGTAGTCACCTTCCTGGGGCAGAACCACAGGGAATTCAGATGCCTATAGACCAATACTTGGAAATGGCACTTTCCCACCAAGGTTGTATGATCTCCATAGACAAAATGGGCAAGAGATAAGGAAAAGATGTAATTTCCTCCACTTACTATACCTACTTTACTGCTGAGAGGGCAAAAAGACGAAGCGCCTTGCCCTTGGTGGTGATGTGGCAAGTCTGTGGCAGAGCTATGAAATACATTTCTGTGTCCTGAGCCCAGGAAAAGTGCTTTAACTGCAAGGCCATCCTTCACACTGCAATTAAGTGATTAATGTTAATCTCACAGCTGGTATAAATAAAGCTACGTACATACTGGGTTTAGTACAGTTTATACAATCGGCAGCTCTTTTATGTGATTTTTCACATAAGACTGGACTTTCTGTAAGATTAATACTTGAAATTTAATGTTAGCCCCCTACTTCCAGCTGGAGTGTGGAGAGAGAGGCAGGTCAGAGTCAGCTAGCTTCCTGGTACTCCCAAGACTCTGCGACTCTTTGCCACCAGTTTCTGTTGAGAGTGTGTATTACCTCTCACTGTTCCCTGAAACATCCTAGTAGCTCATGTATTGTCTTGCTCTTTGGGGTTATTTTTAAGCCACACCTGACATGGAAGTTTAGCAGTGTAAGATCAGTCAGAAGCTGCCAGCTCCAAAGCAAAAAAGTGGTAAGTAGAGTTCAGGTATGAGAGCAGAGGCGTTGAGGAAGGCATGTCCATGATCCATTTGACAGGGGGCTTTGTTCCTGTGAAATTATCCTTCCCCTTCTTCGGCCCAGCATCCTTCCTGCTCACTGCTGTACATGCACAGCTGTCATTTGAAGCTGTGGGTCTTCCCAGGGCCCCAGACAGAGCTGGAGGCTGAGAAGGCCTTAGAATTCTATGATTCTAAGGAGACAAAAGGTCCAAGACTGAAGAGGCTATGGACAGTGTGAAATGGAAACAACAAGCAGCAGGCAGCAAGCAAGGAAGTAGTGCTGGAAACCCCTTGCAATTGTGAGGGAGGGAAACCCTCTGACACTGAGTCCCAAGCCTGTCATATAGGAGTCAGGACGCTTGGTCACCCTGTCATCCACATCAAGTGACTTCACAGCCCCAGGACACCATTGGTCCCTGGCAGGGCTGTCAGTGGGAGCTCAACAGTGGAGCTTTGAAAGAAAGTCAAAACTCCTGAGGCCAAACTCTCTTGTGCCCCTGTTCCCTTGCCTTGCCCGGGATCTTTTCTCTTTGGGTTCCCTACAAATAGGTGAGGGCAATTCTGCCAGCCTGGTGGAAGCGGTGGGAAAGCAGCCCCCATTCAACAAGTTTGGGCAGGCCAGAAGACTGGGGGGGCCTACCGTGGGCAGGCCAGAAGACTGAAGGCTGTTGCCCTTGGCCTTACGGCTGCTGGGGTAGCCATGAGGTGTTCCCACTTGGGCAAAACCTGCCGGTTATTCTCCAGCCAGTGCAGATGCCCTCACCGGGGACTGGATGAATACCCCTGTGCTGGGCCGGAGGGACAGTCTCTGATGGCTGGAAGGTAATCCAGCCTTGTTCCTTTTGGCCTGACCTTCACCAGTGTCCTATTGCTTTTTACAGGAGTGCCATAGGATGCAGAGGTGCCCCAGCAGCGCAGCTGTGGGCGACGTGGACACGTGCCCAAGAGGAAGTAGTCTGAGACAATGGAATTCATTGCACACGTATGTACTTTGTTGATTGCTGTGCTGGAAACAGTGACCCAAATGTGGCAGTTTTGATGTCCCCTCCAGCCTCCGCTCCCGTCCCCTCACTTGTGAGTGATTCATGCAGAAAGCTACACATCATTCCCCAGGGACAAAATTAATAAGCCCCCCCCCCTCACCTTTCCTCTATATTAATGCATTAGCATCTGACATCCGCCGTGCTCTTGCTGCAGTTTCAAATGGAAAGGCTATGACTTTCCTTGTGTTCCAAGTAATTGCTTCATCTGCTTGTGCCTGCCTGTACCTCTGGCAGGCAAGGGGGTATGCACTGGCTCCTCTGAAGAGGGTATTAACAGCATTTGTCTACTGCATACTGGAAAATCAGGAGCTTCTCCCCTCCCCCTTCTCTACTTTGCTCGCTCTGAAAGAAAACAGAAACAAAATAAAAGTCGCGTTTGCAGCACAGTGCCGGTGGTACAGTTATTCCACAGGGAAAACCTGATATATCCCCCTATTGTCTGAGCCACTACTAAGAGACCTTAGTGAATGAGCAAGTTACGAAAACAGGTATCCTTCCTTAGAGATTAATGTGATATTTGTGTCTGATATTTCCTGCCATACAGCACAGATTGTTTGTGCGGATGGACAAGTGAGAAATATGGCTTTCCAGAGGGGGGAAGGACTGTTGCAACACACCTTTATTGTCCTCCTCTGGAACCGCATATTAAATTCGTTTTCCATCCATCCCTCTAAATACATTTCCTATAATTGCTACTATGTCAGATGCACTGTAATCCATCCCTCCTACGTCAGCTGCATTGTTGTAACCCCCCTCCGATGTCAGGAAAACTGTAATCCTCCTCTTACGTTACATAGGAGCTGCATCTCTGACATTTTCAATTGCATTCACCCAAAGTCAGACAGAGCAGGGACAGAGAACAAAACACCAATTTTCAGACCATGAATGTAATGAGTTCTCTGGCGTTTTGAGTGTGCACGTGGGTGTTTGAAAGTAAGGTCAAACACATTTTACACACTTAGGAGCTGGCTTTCTCCAGTCACAGACCAGACACAGATTGTTATTGGTCCTGAACATGAGAAGCTCAGCAGAATTTTTGCATGGCATTGAATCACGCATCATACATTCTTACATACTGGTTCTGCACGTAAGCTGTGATGCAGGGAAAGACAATAAATGACATTTCAGAGAACAAAGGGTTAGCAAAAGTCTTGCTTCGTAAGCCCAACTGGTGAAATGACTCCCATGAAGAAGGAGTGGGGGAGGTGGGTTGGCTCACAGTTTGTGAGTGGGACACCAAGACAATCTATTTTCAAATATGTACACGCATGTTACGCTTCAGTCCCGGAGCTGAGCAAGAGCCTATGAACAATAACACACACAAAAGCAAATTTCTTACGTGCAATTCTTGGCACAAGCCAACCCTGAGTTTCCAGGGAAGCAGAGTACAGGGCATATGGTATCTAAATATACACAATCATGGATGACAAGAAACATGGAAGAACTTTTTGGATGGAGTTGTTTGTTAACATCCTGAAAATATCTTTCACAAGACAGATACTGACAAGACAACTCAAACCCAGATGGTTCTCCAGTGATTGTTTCAAAAGAGCTTTAACTTTGGGGTGGAGTAAGCAGTTTGTGCTACTGGAGAAGATTGATTTTGACTCCTCAAATAGGAAACCAGACGTTCATACTTCAGCTAAAACTACTCCTCTCATTACACAGCTGTTATAACCAGAGAGCACACAGCTTTGTCCTCATATACAGCAGAATGTTTTATCTTCAGAAAGCCTTCATGTTGCATGTTCTAGATCAGTTTTTGGGTTGGCTCAAACCGGTTCCTTTCTGTCGATAGCCATCACCTCTCAGAAGATCAGTGACAGAGCTTTTATTTCCCAGCTCAATTTATGCTTTTCTGTTTGGCAAATGGTTTCCCAGTCTTGTAGTACAAACCAGGAGAAAACCCTTACAGTTAGATCTGCAACTACTAATCTTGGTGGTTAAGACAGACTGGTGTCTTGCTTTAAAGAGATGTCTATTTAGAAGGTATTATGATTATGTGAGTATAGCAAGATTATAGTCTAAAGATATTTATTTTAGAGTAACACTGCTATATGCATAAAACATAGAGGGTCAGATTAGGAAGAGGCCTAGTTACACAGCAATTCTCACTGCAAGCACGGGTGAGAAAGTCAGGAACTCATCTGAAACTTCTGGTCACCTAGATGCCTGCGTAGGAGCTGAGCCCCGTGACATGGATTCTTCCAGCCAGCATGATCCTACTTTACTAAGTCACTCATGTCAAGCAGGGCTTTTTGAGCTGGAAGCCTCTAAATTCTGTCATTTGTAATGGAAGGAGGAAAAGCATGAAGAACAAAATGGGTATTGTTTTTTCACTGGGTTCCAGTGCAAAACCCCTTCTGGCAGCTCTGTGTAGGGACATGTGTGTGCACTACCTGTGCAGATGGGACATCCCGTCAAGGGTAATGATCTGGGCTGAGAAAACTGGTAGCAATAGAGTGTATAGTCTGGATGGCCTCTGGAGTCATCTTCTTGCTTCACTGCATGTCAATAAAAGCCAAACCTTTCCATAGACTCATTTGTTAATGACAACAAGAGATACTAGTAAGAAAGTCAATATATTTTCATGTTCATCCTTTCGACAGTATGAAATTATTCTGGTGGCTTGTAAGATCAAATGCAGTCTAACCTGGGATTCAAGGCTTTAACCTACTAGCAAAGGACAAAGTACTGGACAGAGCAACACTCACCACCATGAGTAGGATGAAGCTGTGGTGAGAACGTTTATTACTGCATCTTCACAAGACAGAAAGGTATTATGGAGGAGCCTACACCAGGCTCCCCTGTTTTCAGAATATCTTCTCTTTTTTTTTTTTCTGTTTTTCATAAACAGGAGGCTTGTTAAATAACACACAGCAGCCATATGAGAGAATGTACTCATGCAACGACCTTTATGAAAAGGAAATATTGGTTTGGGAATTGGGGGTTAGAAAAAAATGCCAAGACCAAACCCACAGAATGAGCAATGAGTATTAAAGGCATGAACGGCAGTACAGTTCACTGAGCGATCCAGTGCTGCTCACTAAAGCCATTCACCAAGGAATTTCCAGTGATAACGAACTCCCAAGACTCTGCGTCCAGCTTCATAAACAGACAGAAAGACAATTTCTCTTGAACTCATTGTTAATGGCAAACTGTTTGCCCAGCCTTAGAAGAAAGCAAAGTGGGGATATGTGGTTCATCGCCCCTTAAGATCGTGGGACTTGGGGTCTCTGACTGCTCACTACATTTTGAGGAAAGCCTGGGAATGCCTGAAGGTGAATTGAAGGAGGTTATCACTGGAGCCTGGATGGTGGAAATGTAGTGATAGGAAACATCAATACTGGACTGGCACTGCAGACTGGGGGCTGTCACAGGTTCCTGAGCAGAAAGAAACCTGCTAAAATTTGCTGCCTGTCATCAGAGAGATGGTAGTAAGGAGAGGTGCAATTTGCAGCGATGAAGGTGCATCTTGTCCTGACAAATGAGTCAAGGATCCACAAGAACTCAGAGGTCTCTGTAGGACAGGCTACTCCAGCTGGATGCACCACCCTGAATCACCAGCAGCTCTCTGCACCCAGGGCTTCGCTCTCAAGCCTACTGTGGGTGAATAATGTGTGTATGCAGGCACACACCTGCACCCGGAGGAGGAATGCCCTCTAAATCATCTTGCTGCAGAACATGGAGGCAACATGCCCAATGCCTGGTGTTACCTACCCCTAGCAGACTGCTGCAGCCCAGGACAGAGGGTGACCCACCAGGAGACAGGTGCAGGCGCTCTGTCTATGGCGGATTTCCACATTTTGACAGGTCCTATTTCCATTTGGAATGAACACTCAGAGGATATGTCCTTGCCAACTGCGCCAGTGTATCATCATGTCCTGACACAGAGAGACCAGCAGTTCTGTACTGCCCTGGCAAATGTCACTGAAAAGGACAGGGAAACTTTGCAGAAATATCACTCACGTAGGCTGCTGGCCTTTACAGTCTCATCAGTGAATTGTTTTACATAAAAGCCGTTAGTGGACACAGTAAAAACACGAGTCATAAACCAGTCATGCTAATAAACCTAAGGTAAAAAAGGCTTGGTCCCAGCCTGGAGTAATGGCAGCAAATTTTTGTCACTGGAGTAGCATGAGAAAGATGGAGACTCGTGCTGGCTATGCAGCGAGGAATACGCTGGAGCAGCGAGCAGCAGAGCCCTCCTGGGGAGGGAGGACACAGCCAGGCTGTGCTCCACTCCTGAAGCTGTGGGTACCAGTCATCACTCCACCAGGTTGGAAAGACTGAGGAGGGACAGGTGCAGGCACACAAGGATGCTTTGCTGCTCTGCTTCCCGAATACTGGTCTGTGCCCCTCCCACATCTGGCTTACCCAGCCCTGACTGTAGCCCATTCTGGCAGCAGCTCCTGGTGCTCAGTGTGCTAGTGGTTGGTTGTCTTTCTCTGGCCTCTATCTGTCCCAGCCTGTCCTTGTTACCTGTCCAGGTAGGAAACTACACATGTGCATCGCTCCTATCCCACAGGCAGAGGGGAGCTTCATATTCCCCTGAGTTGGGATCATCCCAGGCCTCTCGGGCAGCCGCAACTTTAGAGCAAATGCAATGAGGTCCTCTCTGTGTTTCTGTAACTTGCAGCCCCCCCAAGAAAGATGGGAGGAGATCCTATGTTTGTTTTTTGGAAAGGTCCCTTTATTCTCGCCCTGTCTGGGAGCTGCGTTGGCAGGAGAGCAAGGACACCAAGCACTCACCCAAGCAGTGAAGACCAAGCCATCTCTACTGGAATATCTTGTTTGGATAGGACCTTCACAGCCATAGCTGGTCCACTGGCCATGAGCTTTGCTGTAACTACTGCACCCGTGCAGTACTAGTGTAAGAGATGCTGCACCTGATCAGCTCCTGCATCTGTCCCACTAGTGCTGGCCCACTGCTGGCAGTGCAGCTCAAGGCATCCTTGCCTTAGTGAGAGGACGTTTCCCCTTACTTCTAGTTTGCTCCAACAGTGCATTCCTACCCACAACATGGATGCTTTCTTGGGATGGCAGAATCCCAAAAAAAGGAAGAAAGAAGGGGAAAAAAAAGCTTGAAAGAGCTTTAAAAGAAAGGAAATCATCAGTGACCCCTGCTGGACACAGACACAGGTGTTCCTCTTGGGCTTCCCGCTCACTCAAGTGCCAGTGGCACATGAGGCTGACTGAAGCCCTTGGAGGGGAATAGCAATAGTTAAACTAGAATGATTAAAAAAAAAAAAAAAAGAAGAAAAAAAAGTGAAAGAAAGCAAAAATTGCAACATTTCCCTCTCTTTCTGTGTATGTTTCAGTGCGTTATGGAAGCTCGCATTTTTCCCTCCACCTCAGTTGTAAATTGTTCCTTGTTGCAAGCTTTTCCCCTTCATCGCCTTTCTTCCTCTGCCTTCTTTTCCCCACCTGTAAAGCACATAATGGATCTGACCCTCCTGGCAGGAGCAGCACATCTGTATGGCACAAGGAGTGTGAACATGTGTAAAGCACCACCATGTACTGTTGGCACAGCCCCTTGTTGGGGACGTGAGTGGAAAGGCTCTGTAGCTGCTCAGGTTTGCTCCACACAGCAGTCCTGCAGGCACACTACGACAAAATTGCCTTCTGCCATTTGCCAGCAAGCACTCTCAGCCCAGCAGCAGGGACCCGCTCCAGAGGAGCCCTTTCCTGGCAGCCTTGACCCTTGCCTTACTGCCTGCTGTCTCCGTTTAGCTCCTACCAAGGCCAAGCGCAGGAATCTCTATATACCTTGCCAGCTCCTTCTCTCAGGAAAAGTCCTGATCCCTCCACTGCTGGATCTCCTGACAGTGAAAGTCTTTGCATAGGCATAAAGGGTGCACGCCTGAGCTGGGAAGGAACCCATGCTCACCTTCACACCTTTTAAAGCTGGGTCTGGATGCCCAGGCAGGAGCAAGCCAGGCTGGCTGTGTGTCCCATCCTCCATCCTTCCTGGCCCCGAGGGCAGTCTGAGGGGAAGGGTTGCTCCCCGGGTTCCCAAATGGCTCAGCTTTGTCTCCCAGTGGCTCCCTAGCTAATGCAGTTGGTTATCCTTGAAAGCCCTCGCAGCTGTTGAGTCTTTCATTTGCTCTGGAGCCAGGATAGCTGGTGTGCTCCAGGTCCAAAATAGTTTAAGACAACTGCATCCTGTCCACCTAGAAGTCACCCTGCAGGCTTTCACGGACAGCCCCCAGCAGCTGGTTGGTGTTTACGTGCACTGTTTAACAGCTGTATTTCAGAAAGGGACAAGGGACTTCTGTAAATGTGTACAGTTGTCTCAACTGCCTTGGAAAGAAACAGCATGCTGTCTTTCCTGGCTTGACTGAAAATGCCCTCAGCCAGTGCTAACTGTGCCAAAACCATAATTACCTCGTCTTCCTTGTTCTTCTGGGATAACCGAGAGCTGTTTTTTTTATAGGCGATAATACCAGTGCATCTTTCCCTAACAATCTCATGTGAGCAGCTTCTGACGTCTCCATTTCTGAACCCATAAGCACAAGTGAAAGAAATCCCCTACCTGCTCATTAATTGCATGCTAATTGTCGCAGAGAGAGGCAGTATATCCTGCCTGCTTTGAGACCGATGGGTTTTTGGCTACAGCATCACCTAGTGTTCAGAGGTATTGGAGGAAGGTGCACACCGCCACCAGAAAACAGAATGTGGTGGTGTGGTCTTCAGTTTCCAAAGCTGCAGCCGCCTTTCTGCGTAAGCAACCCCACGCAGTCGGTAGATCAGCGCATCCTCATTATTCACCCTGCGAAAAATATGAAGCATCTGCAAAATTTGGCCGAGTGCGTACAAAGGATTTGGACAAGTTCCGGTAGCGCTCCTGGTACCCCCACAGAGTGGATGTGTTGAGTCTGGCAGGGCTGACTGCCCACCCAGTAGGTTAGATTTTCTGCTCAGTGACCAGCATTAAGTTTTGACTTTAATTAATCTGTGCACAAGAAGAAAAAAAAAAAAACGAAAGCTTTTGCATCATGGGTGCTTTTTTTCTCTCTAACTGCTGTGATCCAGCATTCACCTTCCTCCTATCCCAGCTTCTGGGGAAAGAACCTGTATATCAAACAGCTGGGTCAGCACAAAGATATGTTTGCCAGGTCAGTAAACATCAGTGACACATGAAGCTGCAAAGAGGCTGAACTTCTGTTTTCACAACTAGAGAGTTTGAACAAATGCAGGTAAAGTACAGCCCCTCTGCTTCCACCATCACCCCCAACATCAAAGGCCCTGCTGACTCAAGAGACTGACACAGACGTCTGAGGATAGGAATATCCTTTTTGCCTCTACACCATGAAGGAGACTGATTCATGAAGAAGACTTCCCTGACACATGGGCTTTGCTGAAGGAACAAGCCTCTTGGTCCTAAGTTGTGTGACTGAAAGGGTTATTAAGCATTGGAACAGGCTGCCCAGGGAAGCGGTTGAGTCACCATCCCTGCCAGTATTTAAAAGGCAGGCAAACATAGAGCTTAGCAACATGGTTTAGTGATGGTTTTCCTCAGTGTTAGGTTGATGGCTGGACTAGATGGTCTGAAAGGTCCCGTCCAACCTAAGCAATTCTATGATTCTATGATACTATGAGTGGAGGAGCCCAATGCAGTAATTGAGCCACAGATAGTCACTTACAGGTAACCTGTAATAATAAGTGAAGAAGGGACCTGCTTGTCCACACTGCTTAACTGGTAGCTCACTCTACTGCTCCACTCTGGACTGCTCCAGCTAGCTCTCTCCAACACAGGATTGCTCGGAAGGGCCCTAATCCTGCACAGTGGAAAAGTAAATGAGCAAGTGCTGCACGGGGTCAGTCTGTGGCTTTTCTTTTGAGTACCAGGATGTGAGCGCCACAGGGGCTTAGGTGCTTTCACCAGCTGAAATCAGTGAGCAACTGCCTGGTTTTAAGGATCTGGCCTCTAGGGCCTGATGGACAGCCCGGAGAGCATGCACACCAATTCATCGAGTCCAGGACAAACAATGCTGACTTACCCCCTGCTGCACACAAGGTATTTTTAATGTCTACATTGTGTTAAACAGTGAAAATAAATGTTTCCCTAATAAATACCCTCAGGAAGAAGTAACATTATAGTCAAGGTGTCCTGCAGAAACACTGTGAGTCAGAGGAGAGGTAATTCCAAGACTATCTTGCTGTTAGCTGGGGTCCAAGCTATGAAGATTTTGCGTAGCTCTGAGCAAACAGATCCCAGTAGGACTGTAATTTTGAGTCTATCATCCTTTATTTTCCTTTTTTTCTACAAAGATGTGCCTGCTCTGAACCCCAGGCCAGGCTTATTGCATTGCCTGCGTTCACAGGGGTAGTAGAAGTACCCTTTGGATATGTGGCTTGCATCATTAGTCACAGACTTTGATCCTTCTGCTCACATTTCCTCTATGGCAAGAGCCCAATCTCTTTCCTTCTGACAACATTCTTCAGGGCTCAGTCCTTTTGCCATTGCACTGAACAGCACTGCAATGTTTTCAATAGCTCCTCAGGAATCCAGTGACCCGGCTGGAGATGGAAATGCCCAAAATATTCCAGTACATACGTGTTAATAACATCCAATCACTGTTGAGCAATAAAATGCAGTGGGGCCAGTGCAATACTCCTGGAGGACTGCGGAACCCTATCTGGGGGGGTAGGCACGTGAAACGGCCAGCTATCAATACTGTGCAAGCTTCGCTAATGGCTTGGACATGTCAGACAGATGGACTGGGCACCAAGCCTCACGCATTTAATCTGTCTCTCGGATCAGAAACTTCCTGTGCCAGGGGCTGTATCTCCTAGGCAGAGTTAAGCACACTGTTGGCTCTTTGTAAATACAACATTAACAGCTGGCATTTTCAGTGGCCAGAACTTCAAAAGCACAAACCAAGGAATTGGAGTTCTTTGGGCATCGGGGGAGGGGGTGGTGGAGGTGCACAGGGACAGAAGGAGAGGCAACAGAAATGGGTTGCAAGAGGGAAAGTCTGATTCGGTACTAGAAAAATTTCTTTCCCTGTGAGGGGTGGTCACGCACTGGACCAGGCTGACCAGAGACACTGTATTCTGCAGCCTTGGAGATAATCAGAGCTCAGCTGAATGAGTCCCTGAGTTGCTTGATCTATTTCGGCCATGCTTTGAGCAGGGGCTGGGACCAGATGTCATCCGAGGTCCTGGCTGACCTGCACAAGTTAGTGGTTTTATGACTCAGTGGCCAGTGCTGGCCAAGTCACAATGATTCAACAAGGCACCCTGAAGATGGAGACTGAGCTAAACTCTCCTCTGCTTTATTAACTGTTAAATGAGAAGATGCAAAAATCCTCTTGCTCACCTCAGGGACTGTGGGAAGCTACTCAGCATCAGGGACCCACGAGATTGTATCTGCTATTGCTTGTCTCTAAGCTACAACTTTATTAAGGCAGGATTTTTCTTCTGGCTGATAGCTTATTAGCAAGAAACATGGTTCCAATCAGCAATGGAGCATGCAGTTCCTGTTGAGCAGCTGACATTTCAGGAGGGATCACAAAGCCATTGGGACCCAGCAGCAGCATTTTGTGGTCAGGGCATGGAGCTGAGCTGTGGGAAACCCGTCTGCCTCTTTCAGACGAAGCGGTGGAAGCGGGATGTCCCACCACACAAGGAAGTCTCTTAACTCCCGGGTCATCCTCTCTTTGGCTCCTGGCTATTTAAAGAGCCTGTGGAAAGTGGAACAACTCCAGCAGGAGGGACTGAGAGCAGCACACCCCCAAAGACCCCAGAGACGTGGTCAGGATGCTGCGGAGGAGGCTGGAGACATGGGTTTCCCTCGAGGGGTGAAGCAGTTGGCTCTGTGTTGCCCACATCCTGTGCAAGAGCCCTCATCCAGGGGACATGGAGGCACTGGCACCCCCATGTGTTCTACGCCGTGTCCTGCCACTTCTGCGAGGAGCGCCCGTAGCAGGAGGGGAACGGGAACTGGGGGGTGTTTGCTGAGGATCAGATGAGGGACTCCATCCCATGCAAAACTTACTGCTCTATTTTGCTGCATCAAGGACAAACCAAACGGTCCCCCCAGCAGGAAGGGAGCAAGGGCACGGCGATGCCCGACACACCTTAGCCAGAGAGCAAACAAGAGAGAGGGAGGTGAGCGGGATTTATGACTGTGACCCTTGAAGCTTTCAGCACATCTCACTCTATATAAGGGGTAGTTTTCTTTGAATGAATTGCAACACCATAACAACCTCCTGCACTCAGTAACGGAGGGGGGGGTGTGCCTGTGCATTTCAAAATAAAAATCGAGTATTAAACTGGTGAGAATTATATTTTAAAAAAAAGAAGATGTAGAAGAAAAGTAGTAATTTGAGAACTGAGAACAAGCATTTTCACAGGAACTGCCTGCTCTTTCCCTTTGGGTCAGTGTATTTGCCCAGCACATAAACAACACTGCTCACACAACTCAGAAGGAAATCTGACCGGCAGGGCAGGCTGCCTGGGTGGGGAGATATTTTTGTCCTAAGGCCCAAAAGAGGAACAAACAATATTGAACAGGGAGCATAGGTGAAACACAAGGCGAAGGAAGGCGGCTGTGGGGCAGCAGGGGGAAGATGATGGGTACGGTGCTCGGTGGATGAAAGCAAGATCCCTCACAGTCAGAGGGAGCAGTCTAGAGAGACGGGAAGTGGGAGGCGGGAGTGGGAGCCAGAGATGGGGAGAGTGGAAGAAGAGATGAGCCTGTGGTGCTCCCACAAGGAGGGGAACAGTAGGAGGAAAGTTGAGCTGAGTTGTGGGCAGAGACTGCTCAGCCCAGAGTTTTAAATACCAGGATGAAGAGCTTGACCAAACGTGGAAGGGAAGGGAGAGGAATGGCAGTGGAGGGAAGGGGCAGACCCACAGGTAGGGAGGCACTGCTGGGCGTTGCGGGGGGACTTGCTGTGCCCAGCACAGGGTGAGTGCAGAACAGGAGAGGAGGAGAGGCATCAGTGCAGGGCTCCCAGGGCAGTGGGAGATGTCCTGACATCCTCAAGAGGCGCTGGGTGCTGTGGTGGTGGGAACAAATGGCCCTTTCAGGGACCTCCGCAGTACACAGGAAGGAGGAGATGATGCTCCAGCCAGAGAGGCTGCTTGGTTTCAAGGGAGATTTCCTCCATCTTGGAAAGACAAAGGCATGCTTGCAGCTAAATGGCCAGGCCTGAGGGAAACACAGCCTACGGACGGAGGGGAAAGCCCTCCTGACCCCTTGCAGGCAGGCCAGCATGGGGGAACATCACGGTAGGGTAACGTAGAGGAGTGTGGGTGCAACTCCTTTCCCTAATGACAGCTTCACCCCATTGGTTGTGTTAGCACCTTCTCCATTCTCAGGTCCTATTGCCACAAGACTTCCTGATCTGACCCCCCAAGGAGGAGGACCCCCCTTCAGCATTTTGAGATCGGCTTCACACATCCCAGCCACCAGAGGAGGTTTCCCAGTGATGGGCTCCTCCAGGTAGCTACCACCCAGAGGCAGTGGCTCAGCCTTGCAAGAGGGCAGTGGCTGCTGGCAATGCCACTCACACCTTGGCCTGGCTTCCTCTGCATTCTTGACCCTTGTCCTATCCCATCCTATCCCACTTCACCCTATCCCATTCTCAGGACAAGAGCAGCAGCCGTGGGAAGAAATGGCTATACTGAAGCAGAAACAATGCAAAGGAGATGCAAGAAAATACAAATTGAAGGCCCACCATGAAAGTGTCAGCAGATGGGGGTGCAAATGTCTGGCCCCAGGGAGCACATCTCCATCAGGTCACACCTCTGACCCTGTCTCCTAATGCCTCTGTGTATGGAGCTAGGTGAGGTGTGGTAAACGGTGCCCAGGGAAAAAAAAAAACAGGGAAGCCACACTTTAATGGTTTTGAAGAAGAACTGCCACACATGGGCTTTCTTTGAGCTCTCATCCAGGTTTGTTCTCTGACCCTGACAGCAACGGCTGCTGTCATCGTGTCTTGTTCTTCGCAGCACTGGCAGGGGAGATAGGGCTGCGGGTGCCTTTCTTACTCTGCAATGCAACCTGACCCAGTGAGGGTAGGAGAAGTCCTCCTGAAGCCCTGTCTGCCACACTGCTCTCACCCCTGCTGTCAGCAAGCAGTGATAACAGAGGGGAAGTGATGGTTTTCCAGCACGGATTATTTTCCTAAGGATTCCTATCCCTTGTGAGTCACTGGAGGTTTTTCCGCTGACTGCAAGAAATGAATTCCTAGCACTGAGATATTCAAAAAATGCGTGCAGTGGTCAGGAATGCTGCTTAATTCACTTTTAGGACACCGTTTGGTTATAAGACAACTATGATTAGAGTGAAGATACAGGTAATTACGATTTAAAGGCCACATCTTCAAGTGAAACACATGGGCACAGCTTTCTCTTTCCGAAAGATCTGTACTACTCCAGAACAAAGTGCTAACCTGGTATCTGTTTACCCACTGTGGCTTTAATTAAATCCTTTTGCCCATGAGAAGCATTTAAAGTTGGGCTTCAGTGCTAGATGACCATGATCCCACCATGAGCTTTTGTTCACAGAGGCGTGATTTTGTAGCACAGAGCACCCTTCCTCCCAGCTTCCCCAGATGTCAGAAGTCGAGCACTTCCATCCCACACTGTTGGAATAGCAGGTCAAGATATTCTCAAAAAAAATAGACATCAAGTAAAAGCAAAGTTCAGGGTTTTAAAAACCAGCAGTCTGTGTGCAGCTGAAGAAATTCTCTGGGTGCTTACTGCGTAACTTTAAAATAGCTAGTCTGGGGAAAAGGGCTACATTTACTGACAAATATCTGTTTTCCTGCGAAGAGAATGCTTTTTCGGGCTTTCTTGGAAAGAGCCCTCCAGATGGGATCATCCCAACCATCGCATGGGAAGGATTTTCAAACTACACTTCCATGCAGTGAGATGGAGATTGTAAGTGCTGGTTTAGACCTTCTGGAGAAGGTCAAGACCCTGTTTAACTTCCATTAATGTCACTCCAGTCACTTTTGATAGTGTGAATAGCAAAGGGAAAAGGAGAAAGATAAAAACAATCTTAAAAGCTTTTAAAAAATACCACATTCTTAAAGAAAGCAGCATTTGCTTTAAAGTGGCTTTAAAGGAAAAGAAAGCGTGAAAGAGCAAACATTTCTTCACTGATTCCCAAATTATGGGCTGGGCACGGAGACAACTGAGATGTGATTCAGTACTTGTTGGAGATCGAGACCGACTGAGAGTTGCCCTTAGCACTGCTGGTGTGGCCAAAAGAGATGGTCAGATACCAGTGGGGAGCACAGGGTGGGAAATGTCTCCTGGTCCCCCTGCACTTCGGGAGCAGCACAGAATAAGCAGGATGAAAGTCAGGCTCTGTATTGCATAGCATAGTAAAGAGCTGGAGGGAAAAGCCGTAAGAAATGGTTCCTGTCCAGAAGGAAGAGAAACAGTGGTCGCAAGCTCAGACACCACGACTGCTTTCTGCAATGCATAAGTGTCACACTGCACTTAAAATACTTGATCAGCCTTGTTCAGCCAGCTCAGCTCTGGCAATAAATGCACTGTACTACTTTTTAATCTGTTTCCCTCAAACAATCATCTAGCAACAAGCACTGTGTTCAAAAAAGCTCTGCAGTTGCAGTTCGAGATTTATTTTAACTTTTCAGAACAACAAAACCTCAAAATCAAAACAAAAAGAGCCAGAAGAGACTGTGGGAAACTTTTTCCTAGATAAATGTGAAGTTAGATTGTTTTGCTCTTTCCACCCTAGCAGGGCTGTTGGGATGCCACCCGGAGAGGACAGAGGATGTGTGGTCTAATGATTAACAAGGCCAGAGGAGTCTGAATCCAGACATTGCAAACGTACAGAAGCACCTCGGGCAAACTGCTAATTGCCTGTGACTTATTCCCATTTATCTGAGGGGCAGTGGCTCAGTCCCCAGAATGTGGTGAGTGTTTAATCAATCAGGGCTTGATTGCTGCTTTGAAATCCTGGTTTCCAAAACATGCAGGGTAATTGAAGAAAGTCCTTCATTCTTCCCATCAGCAGGGACCATGCCACGCTTGCACACACACAGAGCAGACCCTTCCCAAGCCTGGCTGGTCCCCCCTACCCGTCGAGGTGACCTGCTAGTGCAATGGTTCATGGCTAGAAGAGATGGCTGCACTGCCCATGACTAGCTAGAGCTTTCTTTGAACCCACCAGACAGAGCTGTGAGAGGGAGACTGCAGGCAAGCTGAGGACAGGCAACCAGAGGACTGTGGGCAATTGTCGCACTGATGAGAGAGGACAGCCAGTTTGCAACCCCAGCCCCGAGGGGTGACACTGAAAGGAAGCAGGGGACGTGGCTGTGTTCCTGGGAGGAAGGAAGGGACTTGCCTTGGAGATGATGGAGATGAGATGGAGATGGAGATGAAAATGGAACAGGCTGTGGTGACTACGATCAATAGAAAAGTCAGTGGCCTTTAACTAAAGCCCCCCCATGCTCTGCAGACTGGTATGGCCAAAGCAGTCAGCTGGATGGTGAGCTGGAGCCAGCAGCAAGCTCTGCACTGCCCCATGTCCCCGGCAGCACCCATCCCCTCAGCTCCCCAACAGGGAAGCAGGACCACTCGCAGGGCCCCCAGCTGTCACCCCAGGCTGCAGAGGGGTGAGCCTGTGCCCCCCACGCAGCGCCCATGACGGGAGACAGTGCAGCTAGCACGCAGCCACAGAGCTGGAATGGGGTCGTCCGTCAGCTGCGTGGAAGGAAGCCAAGTGAAATTTTTTTAGGCGTCTCCGACGAGAAGGTTAACTCTTATTACTAGATAAGGCATTTTCCATCTAAGTAGGATATTTTAAAATGCCCCATTCCCAAATAAGCGTTTCTGAGAAGCCTGAGCAAAAACAAAGCGTCAGAACCCATCAGTTTGAGCTCCTCCTGCCTCTCTTTTGACCCCCTTGGCCTCGCTTCCCCCTTTGCCTTCTTTCAAGGAAGAAAGAAAAAATGTTGAAATTGGAAGGCTGCCAGCAGGACTTAAATTTCATTTTCCAGCAGCCTCGACAGCCACACCAAACCCTGTAGGGCCCTAGTGCTGGGCAAGAGTGTGACCTGTGGGGACAGCCCTGCGGCACCACAGGGCTGGTGGCTGCAGCCACTGCTGGGCTCTGCTGGGGACCCAGGGGCTCCTAGAGGTGGCACCAAGTGGGGTGGCATTTCTATCCACCCACAAATTGGTGGGAATTGTGGGCACTGGGAGTGCTATGGGGGGCAACCTCCTCTTCCTCTGGGGGTTGCTTGCCCTCAAGGGTGTTGGAAGTGAGCTGATGGCTCCAGAGGGGCTTGATCCTTTTTCACCACTAGCTTTGTGCCGTTTGCTATTGAAATCAATGCCCTTGGCTATGGTTTCCCTTCTTCTGTGGGACTGTTGCCCACCTTCAGAGCTAGCACCAAAGTGCCCTATCTGCCTGGGGCAGCCTCATTTTGGAAAGCGTCCAAGGAGGACGACCCCTCTATCTACTGCAAAATGTCCTACGTCACATTTCACAATGGCCCGCCGTGTCCAGATGAGATGGCCGGGGTTCAGAGCCCATGTTGGTGACTCATCGCCCTGCTGCAAAATCACCGAGGCCGAAGTGCTTGCTGCGCTCCGCGTTGAGGTGAGGAGCTGAACTTGTGCTGGAGGTCTCCAGACCCCACGGCATCCACGCTTCACCACGTTTCACTGCTGCCGGCAGTTTTATGGCAGCGACGACTCTCAGGCTGCCAGGCAGCGCCGAAACTGCGCCTGCCTTTGAGACGCCACAAATACCGGGGTCTCCTTCTCCACCTTTGTCGGGCGAGATGCACAAGCGCAACGACTTCCCGTATTGCAGCGCTGCCTTCCTGCCAATCCTCGCTCCTGCTGACGTCTGACGAAAGGCTTGTCAGATAACCTCAGGGGTCAGCCTACGGCCAGGGGAGAAAATGCTGCCAGGTCCAGCGCTCAGTCACTCCATCGCCGCAGCCCTTGAGTGCGGGAGCGGGGAGAAGTTGGTTGAGAAATATGAGGTCTCATGGAAAACTGCAACAGCTCCCCGGGGAGCACGCAGCAGGGAAATGCCATCGATTCATGTTTCCTAATGAATGGCATTGCCACATGACTGAAAAAAGGAGAAGTGGAAGAGTGTAGAGGCTGTGTCATTACCTTCTCCCCATCTCTCCTCTCCCTCTACTCTCTTGAGCTCATCCCGGGTCCTGTCTGTTGGGATTCTCTTATTTCTCCCTCTCACCAGCCTGCGGCTGCCACTATTTCTCATGGTGGAAGAGGCACATTTTAAGATGCCATTTTACTCCCTGTTAGCTGTAGCAATGATTCCCCAAGGTACAGAGGAACTTTCTCTGGTAACACCCTTTTTTCCAGTAGCCGAGCCAGGACCCCTTCACAGCCACGATGAGAGGCAGGACCCATCAGAGGGCATCCCCCTGCTGTGACTACTTTGTGCCATTCCCTTTCCCTCAGCAGACATGTGCCACACTGGAGCCCAGCAACCAGGCCTGGGGATGTCCAGGGTGGGTGGCTGTGCTTTGCTACCCTGGGAGAAGCACAGTTCCTACGTGAGGATGGAGGTAATTGGATTGCCTGGAAAACAGCTGAGGGGTTGAACTTTTTCAAAAAGGCTCTCAGAAGAGCTCCCGGCTGGCTTCAATCACCTGCAGCCTCTCGCGCAGCCCCTATGTGCTCCAAAGCATCTCCAATGCTGCCTGTCAAGGGGGGTGATGCAGCCCAGGCATATTTAACTTGATCCAGTGGGCAAAGGGGAAAAATAGTTCAGTGACAGGCAGTAGTTATTGCTATGAGTACCTGCTAAAATGTCCCTGTGTGACTGCAGTTCTTTGTTTTTCAATCCCTGCCCTCTCTTGCAGCTCTGCGTTAGAAAACCATCCCACCTTTTCTGTTTCCTCCTGAAGGGTTGCTGGCTGCCTCAGTGGAGAGAGGATTTAGGGATTCTTCTTCTGGAAGAATCCTTTCACTTTTAGGGACATACCACAAGCACAAACATATACATGCCATGCGTATGTATAT
The DNA here is from genome assembly GCF_964106895.1 of Numenius arquata. Classification (NCBI taxonomy): domain Eukaryota; kingdom Metazoa; phylum Chordata; class Aves; order Charadriiformes; family Scolopacidae; genus Numenius; species Numenius arquata. The sequence continues at coordinate 44,914,453 of NC_133576.1, forward strand.
AAGATAGTTGTACATGCAGCTACTATTTTCTTTCAGCTGTAAGCTCACTTCTCCCACAGAGTGCCTCCTCCTACAGCTTGCCCCACATCCTTTATCCCAAGTCACTGTCTCCACGGGGATTCCATCATCCCTCGGCCTCAGGCTCAAATGCATAGGAGCTCCCCCCACATCTTCTGTCCCCCTCCATGGTCTGCACAGGCCACTGTGTACAGCATCCCACAGTTTGCCTTCTTGCTTGTGAGCTCTGAGATGTTCACCAGGCTCTGGTGAGACTGAATCGAAATGCCTTTAAAAGCCTTTAAGGGGTATCACTCTACAGCCTGCAGCAGAAACACGGCCTGTGGTGCTAAGGAGCCCAAGTCCTAACTTGTCATCACCCCAAGTAGGTAGCAGACAACAGAGAGTTGAAAAAGTGGTTATGAAGAGCCCCCTCACAAACCCCAAGGCAGTGAACGATGTTATTTTCCATCAGGAAAGGTGCTGCCAGCCCACTAACCAGGGGAGACCTTTACCACCCACAGTAGAAAGAGTGGCTGCCACCCCATGCCAGAGGGGTCCTCTCCCAGCTGGTGCCAAAAATCACGTCCTGCCCTCTCGGATAAGCTGCCTGGGACAGGCCGAGCTCCTCTGTGACCCCACCAGGAGATACTGCGGGGAGGAGCCCGCCGCCCTTGCTGGGAAGAGGCCGTGTTCCCACAGTGCCCAAGTCAGTGCTATAAAGCCGCTCCTCAGGGAAGATTAACAATTTAGGAATAAACTGAAGCCTCTATTGTGTTCTGCGGAGGCTGTCGTATTTACTTATCATGACAATGTCTGAGCCCCTTCCGGTAACGCACGGGGCTATCTGATGAACATTTGGCATGTTTGTTCTCTTTTTCTTTCCCCAAAAAGAGAAACGCCAGCCTGCCCGATTGCTTGGACAGTGGGAGGCACTCGCTCAAGTGCTGGACACCATTTATCGGATAACAAGATAAACCTACTATAGGCATTCAGTGTAGGGTCTAACAACCCAAGTTAGTAATGAAAAAGCACCACTCGTGGTCCACTGAAGGTTTAGAAACCCCTGAAGAAGGGTTGTCAATCAGGTGGTAGCTCTCCCTGCAATCTAGGGTATTTGTTGAACCCACATAGACCACTGGGACCGATTTAGGCTCTTCAGTTTTCCTCAGTGATTCCTGGAACTGTTGTGGGGTAGCTTTTCCTGGACAAGCCTGTCTGCCAGCACCCCTGTCCCAGAGTGCACATGTGACTGACTCAGTTCATCCATTTTGGTTAAGGCACCCAGGAGTCGATACTGTGCTTTAAATTCACAGCTGTCACTAATACCAGATAGGTTTTCTGCGTGGACAGGCTCCTGGTAAAAACCAAGAGCGTCCTGGAAACATTCATGGTCATCTTGTATTGCAGGCAAGCCGGTAATAAGGCACACCACGGCTCAGGAGCAAGACCCAAGCTACAAACCTAAGAGCAGTCAGAAGTTAGAGTGAGACACGCTCACCTTCCTGTTAGCTAAACCAAGGGGCTGCAACTCCTATGGGAAGCGCCTCATGAGAAAGGAAAGAGTAATTGAAATCTGACTTAATCTGCGTTCAGGATATTTCATGACAGCAGCACGTTGGGAGATCCCTTCTGACAAGCCCTGAAAAGGGATGACCCGAAGCCAGCTGGTTTACGGGAATATGCAGCACCCAGCACGGTCTCTCCGTTAGCTGGATGGAGGGAACAGCTTAGTCACCGTTAGGGGAACCGTTCACGGACAGCTGAAACCTTCACCTCCTGTTGCAACAGAGGAGTTGTTGTTTTTTTTTTTTCTTGCCCACCACTTATGTCACCACTTGTGCGTGGCAGACAACTCTCCCCCACTTCCCAGCAAGCTTTCCGTGTCACTGAGTCACACCATTGATGTCCCTGCGGGGAGGTGCCCCAAAATTAATATCTGACAGGGAACATTGCAAATACCTTGGCTGAGCAGCCCCTGCGGTGCAAGGGAGCACATATTCGGGGGGGATGATATTTGGGTAACCCTGCAGTCTCTTACTGAAACTGCAGCTCTTTTGTAAGAAGGAAAGGGTCCTCCAGGGGCTTGACTCAGTGGCCGTGAGGTAAATGCCTTTCATCAGAGGCCAGCCGAAAAGTTCCCTGAGATCAAAGGAGACTCACGCTGACCTCAGTGGGTTTTAACTCAGGGGTTAAGGGTCTGGAGTTAGGTTTGCAGAGGGATTAAGATATTACTTATTGTTCATGAGCTAAGGGTGGGTCGCTCCTGTCAAAAAGTCTTCCTGGCAGCGGTGCCCTTGTATCCAAGGGTCTGAGAATTCAGACCTCTGAGTAAAGGGATTTAAACCCACATTTCCCATCCCATGTGACACTGCATAGCACACCAGGGTCGGAAGAGATGATCTCATTCCCTCCTGCTGAAGCTGTTCTGCTTGACATAGATAAATTAAGTATTGATGCAAGTATTGATTACTGTTGTGCTACGTATTGGAAAACTTATCCTCATCCTTTAGTGGACGTTTTTCCATCTGTCTATAATTAGATGCTCAGGCAGATACTCTTTCCCCCTGAGGAGGCGAAGCTGGATTGTCACAGTGTCAAGACTAGGGCTGGTGGGCAAGGCGGGAGGAGAAGGCACCGTTGCCTTGGGAAGCAGAGGGAGAGCACTGCCCAGGACAAGCAGCGAGAGCAGTGCCACCAGCAGAGCCCACACCTGAGGACCACAGGCGCCAGCTCGTGTTTAGCGGCTGTGTTTGAAAAGCACAGTGAGTGCAAGGGGGAAGAGATTCTCCGAGAGGGCTGCTGTTCATTGGGAATCACCGGTTGGGACTGGGAAGACCCCAAGTAGAATGTTTCTCAGGAAAAGGCTCACCTGGCACTGTGAGTCTGGGTGCGACTTCTCTTTTCAACAGTGTTTATGAAGCCATTATATGAGGCCATGTCTGCAACAGGAGTATTTTACCAGCCTGGGTTCAGGAATACAGGCAAAGCGTCTGTGCTGTGGGCTATCATGGTAGAGCCACATGCATCTCCCTGAGCAAAGCCGAGTGAACTGTTGCAGCAAACTGGTGGTCGCTGTGCTTTTGCTTAGGGAGTTTGCAAACTGTCTTGGTGAGGATCACGCCTCTTTATATCCCAGCTTAACCCAGCAGGTCTGTAGTACCGATGTGGTCTGCATTAATCACACCCTCTACCTGCGTGCAGGCATCTTCCGAAAACACCTTAATGCTTTTACATTTTGGAAGCCCTTCATGTGCAGAATGCAAACAAAGCAGAGTCAAAGAGTCTTACAAATACTAAAACCCTGAAAACAGAGCAGGGCAAAACAGTTCCTCCCACTACATGGTTTGATCTATGTCCTTTTCAGATTTTGCTCTGAACCACAAGGTTAATACAGGTCTTACAGCACAGAGGCATTTTGGGGAGAAACTGAGTAGTTTCAGTTAAAGCGGCACCTAAATACAATGGTTTCATATCTATGAGGCAAAATTAAAAGGAAATGTATTTTTGGTCAAAATAGCTGATGGATCTTTTGATCAGCAGTAGGTTTTCCAATGACACTGCAATTAAGGTACACATACATCGGAGGTGAATCTGCCTGGACCACCCCCAAAGAGTAGCAGCAATCTGCCCTGTGGTTCTGACCTGGTGTCACTGATAATCTCTGGGCTTTCTGAGATGTCATGGGGCTGCCTGCCAACGCCGTTCACTGACACAGGGTGCATTCACTTCAGAAGCAGGAAGCAAACAATAGGCCAGATAAGAACTGTCACATGTTATTCGCAAACAGTGAAAACAAAACTTAAATAGGCCAGGTTTTTGTAACACCATGTAAGCTAAAGCTCCGCTGTCTGTCAATAAAGGCATCCCTGAGTATTTACTGGCACTGAGGGAGACAGCCAAAACATTTTACAGTTTATCATCCTCGCTGTAGGGTGAATATTTGCACATGGTGGAGCTTTTTTTTTTTTCCGCTTCTTTTTTTCTTTCCCGAAATCAACTGAGAAGTGCATGATTTCTCACTGAAAACATCACCGGTTTCTGCAATTCTGCCAGAATCAATAGATTCCAGCAATGCCTTTGATGTGGAGATGTGTTAGTGAAGCAAACTCGGCCGCAGTCTGTTTTTAATGCTTTCGGCGTGTATGCTCTCATTGGAGAGGAGTGGAGAGAGGGAGATGAAACGAAAACACAAAACGCGTTTTACATGACACCTTATCCCACCCAGAAGCAAAGAAGCACTCAAATCTCACAGTTCCTCTCTGAATGGTGCTTCTGTCAACAGTTTAAAGCAACATTGCCTAAAGCGGCATTTATCTTTGGGGCTATCTATCAGATTCCTTTCTAAGTTTGTAATGTGCGTGCTCCTCGCCGTTTACGCCGTACATGGTTAAAAGGAATCTTTGTTGTTTCTCCACAGGTTATGGCAAGGTCAGGACTGAGCACTGTACATCCTTTCCCTTCCTAAATATTGGACACTTAATCCCAAAGGCTCTGTCACAGAGGTGGACATGCACCTACAAGGATACCTTCTCACCAGTCTGCCCGTAAGGTTGCCTCTGCATGCAAAACCCAGCAGCCCCATGGGAAGCCTTCTCTGGAAGCCTGCCCTGAGGTCTGCAGCCTAAGGATGAGTTTAGGTAGGATTTCAGGCAGAAATGAGCCAGTTTCTTCCTGCTTTAGGTTTACGTTTAAAGCTTGGCGAGAAGGGCTTTATCCTTGCGTTGACCTATCCCAGAGACTTCTGAGGGAGTCAAAGCAAACCAGACCATGGAGTGACCTGGGTCCTGGTCCCAGCTCTGGCCAGGGACTGCAAAAGGTGTCCTTGTCAACTCACAGCCCTGCTCCAGTTCTCCAAGGTGTCTCTTTTGCTGGATATTTTGAGAACAACCACACAGTAGTTACACATAATTTGCAGCCCATTAAAACTGGAAGGCAAATCTCAGCTGCTTTTGGCTTATCAGTGGAGGAGTGTTGGTTTACCTAAGGTGGCAGAAGGAGGTGTTAAGATTTAGGCATTCAATAGTTTCTTCACTCTGGCCTGTCTGACAAAAGTTAGGGCCTTGGTAAACAACATCAACCATTTGATAGTGTATTACAGGTGTTTGTGTGCCAAGGAGGCTACACCTCCCTTCCCTCCACTGCCCCCAGGAGGAAGGTCAAAGTGCTATGCGGTGTCACAGCAGTAGCAGTAAGGTGTCTTAGGAGACAAGTCCCCGTCTGCTGTTGCTGTTTGAGAGGGACAGGCTTAGTAAGCAAAGCCCCAGCCAGCCTGGGGAAAGCACTTGGCAAAGATGGAGCAAGCCCACCCTTTGTGCCAGCACACAGAGCTGAGTCTCTGTGGTCAGTTTCTCCTCAGGAAAGCCACCATCCTCTGCCACCGACAGCCAGAAAACCAAAGAACTGATCAGGACAAGCGGCAGCTTCCTTCTTTAATGCCCTGATGGGAATTACTTGCACAGAGAAAAAACATTCAATGTTGAATGCCACCCCAGGCCTCTGAACCATGACACAGAGATGCACGGAGAACCCCTTCTGTATGGATACCTCTGCACATGCCCCACTCACCCTGCAAAAGCTCAGGTTGCAATGAATTGTCAGGATGGAGGAACCGAGTCTAAATTTTGGGGCAAAAGTTATACTTAATGATCCTCCAGTTGAGGAATAACCCATGTCGACAAAAGATCTTGAAGAAACAAATTAAGAGAAAAGGAAAACACCACGTATGGTTGAAAGCCTGCATGTTCCTCAGCTCTCAGAGCTTCTCCACCTCCTTGAGAGACTGTGAGAGCTTGATTGATTCCTGTGACTGCAGGAGAGGAGGCGACCGGGGAATACTATTAATACCTCCGGCTCCAATCAGTGAGCAGTCGTGGTTTGCATCTCATGAATTTCAGTAGGAGTCTGACAGAAACAGAAGGCTCCTTTGCTGTTTATGGCCCATGAACAGCTGTTTGAGAGGAGAAACATCTCTGCAGTGGATGAGTCTGCCATAAAAGTCATGCCAGATTTTGGGGAATTTCTGGCAGTTGAATCCCTTCTATACCACAGCTGTCCGAGCGAGGCTGAGTGCAAACACACACCCCTCCATCTCATCTCAGACAGATGCCTGTAAGTCTGATAGAGAAGGTAAAATTAGCACCAGGCTAACTGAATTAACTTTAATGAAGTTATTTTTTCTGATTTACACCTGTGCACCCAGAATCAAGATCTGTACGTTGAAACTATTTCACCACGTCATGATCTTGTAACACTAGTGAAGATTAACAAATATGCACTAAACCAGGGACAAATGTCTGCAAACAACTTCATGGATAAATGCTTAATTTCTGGGCTGTTTTACAGTGGTGTAAGTCAAGAGAGACAGCATTACCATTGGTGGCACCTCTCCAGCGGAGATCTGCTGGTCTGACACACATTTCGTACTCACACCAAGGTAAGCAGGAGCAAAAAATGGCCAGCATCATTGGCCAAACAGCAAATGAGCTTGGACATCCCTGCTCCATACCCGTTCACAGAGGATAACATTTCCAGCAATTCCATTTATTCACTCCTGTGCAGTAGGCTCCAAAATCTTGCGAGAGCCATTCAAATCTGGCAATGGGCAGTTAACAGGCACCAACAAAATGGGATGACTGCTGTTTTGCACTTAACAATTAGGAGAACTATTAATCCACACGTCACGGGGAGGAACAGCAGTCTTTCTCCTACGTGAACAATCTCATAGGGTTTTTCTCAACACTTTGAAATGTCTATATGCATGCTGATGTGGGTGTGTAATCGTGCCTCCGTGCAGAGTGGGACATAGAGCGAGACACGTCTTCATTGAAGACAGGGTCACTTACGAAGGGGTTGGGTTTTTTTTTTCCAGTCTTTCCCTGACCACAGCAAACATTTAAGGGCTGTGAGAACTTCCTTTGCTACTCATGTGCCTGGTGAGGACACACTTTGGAAATAACAACTGCAAGGGAGAATTGCCCCCTTCCTCCTGCTCCGCTGGGGCAGCCTCTGCTGCAGCACTTCTTGGTAACTGGCTTTTTGCGGCTTCATCCCCCCAGGAAAGCCAAGGCAGCATTTTACTGCACAGCCCTGCGTGTGCCCATGCGTGCACATATGTGTGTGTGTGTGCAGCTGAAGAGGACTTCTTTCTGATGGGAACTCAGAGTACGATGGGTGCAAAAGCTGCACAGTCACGTGCTCAGGGCTTGTAGGAAGGAGAGCGGTGGGAATCAATAAACAGAACAGGAGGATGAATGCACATGTCCACGCTCCCTGGAAATCCCCAGGCTGCCAGTACAGCCTGCCTAGGGAAGAGTTAAAAGCAGAGCTCGGGAAAGTTTGGCCAGATGACTTCCTGATGGAGTTTATACAAGTATAGTGTGCGCAAGGACGTATGTGCCTACGTGCCACTTCTCCCGAAGCAGCCTGAGCCGAGCGGAGGGAGGAAAAAAAAAGAATAAAAACATCACAGATGGGTCCAGGCTGAAAACAAGCATCTGATGAACGTGCAGGGTCATCACACCCCTCTCATTACAAACCCGCCAGACAAATCTGTGCGATGCCTCCTCTGCTATGTAGCCCTCTTGCTGCAGAGCAAGAGCACAAAAGGCAGAGGCAGGGGCGAGGCAGGGCAGGGGAGAGGCAGAAGAGAACATTAGCACAAGGAATTCACAGTATCCCAAACCAGCTGCCAGTTGTTCAGCTCTCAGTATGTCCCCAGCAGTAAGGGAGACAATGGAGTCATCTGCAGTCACTAGGATGCCAGGGTGATGCAGGGGTGATGCAGAGGTGATGGCAGGGAGATGCCAGGGAGGTACCGGGGTGATGTCAGGGCGACGCCTGTAGGTGTAGCCAGAAGTTGTGATGTAAGTACATACTCACACGTTGGTGTCCTAAGACCTAGCCTGGACAAAAGTACCACTGAAACACTAAAACAAGCTTGTTAGCATGGATTGTAAAAACTTGTGCGGGACATTGGCATCCAAACTGTCCCTGCTTCCCTGCTAGCTGTGCATGTAGATGGCACGCCCTCAGGCTTATCTTAATACACTAATATGCATGTCCTACTGCAGAGCTGTGACAGCCAGAGCTGCTAACCTAGAAAGAAATGGGCTTGCATAAGCACAGGAACTCTATTCTCACCACCCTGATTGCTTTGAGGGAAAGATTTGCAGAGACGAATAAGGATGGGTTGGGTCTTCTTGTAGCTACCCTGCACCGCTTTCAGCCTGTGCTGTACCTAGTACTCTCTGTAGCAGCAGGAATTAGATGTTGCGGCCAAGTGGACATTAGTTTGTGCAGTGATTTACAACGGACTTATCTTCTAGCTCCTTACCCCAACTTTGGTTTGAAGTTTAATATTGCAGCTATATGCTAAGATATCTCAGCACGTATATGAATAGGGGAGCACAGAGCTGGCACGGGACCAAGGCAACACTTGGTAACACTTGATAATCTTGTCAGCCTCAACTGCTTTGACACTGAGCCTTAACTGCATGTGCTGAGCAGGAGCCCTCACTGGCCTCCCAAAAGGGAGGAGTGGGGGCAAGTGGTTAGGAACAAACCAAGGACTATATGCAGTGGCCTGACTGATAGACTGGCCTGCTCTAGGCATGTCAGTAAGAACGCAAACTCCTCATTAATCACATTTAGCAGTAGATCAACCTTACTCTTAATTATGTCATTTCTCTAGAACGCATTTGCCTCCTTCTCCTTCAGAGCGGGGTAAGAGGGCACCGTCTATGAAAGGATTAAGCATCAGTCCCTTTAGGGATGCTTAGTCAGTGAACCCGTGCTTCTCATTACATACTTCCAACCTGCTGTCATTTGATAATCTTGTGGAAGGGTTTACAAGTTTGTGCTGTCTCAGAAGTTTCTGCTTGTTCATTGCAGCTGTACTCAGAGGGGATGCTCCGTGCACAATAAGTCTCTCAGTGAGACCATGGCTAATTGCATCAGGAGGTCAAAAGAAAGGTCTTCTAAAGTGCTACCGTTGCAAACCCCGCCTGCATTCCCAGAGTCAAGCCAGGTTGCTTACGGATCCAACATTAGCACCAGTAACTAAAAAGCTGCAGACAGAATTTACACAAGGTGAAGCAAAAATCAAAATAGCTCACAATTCATTTCTTGATAGCTGTGCTGACTTTGGAAAGTAAGACATGTAAATGGTAGAAATTGGTCATCTAATTAAAATGAGTATTTTATTCATTGGTTTCTTTTAGATCAGAGTGCTAACACTGAATCCTATTATTTGACTGCCTGGTTTCCAGAAGTTGTGCTATTTTGTTCAGCTGGCCCCTACTCCATTTTTTTTATCGAGCCCACAAACTTATCTTTAACTGGAGCAATTATAAATCCTAAATTCTTGAGTGGAATCCTCTGGAGGGCAGTTTTGAATTTTTACTTGCTCTGTCCCTTTTCTAGATATTCCCTTTTTCACATTTCTGTCAAAGAAAGATCTCTGTCATTTCCCTTTTGTTTCTCTAATGCCCAAAGCATAAGAAACCTCTCATGTTACAGTCCGAAGTGCAGGTAGGGGAATTCAGAAGAAGACACATTACATTTCACACCGGTAGCAAGAAGTCTGCTGAAGATGAGAAGCCAGGGAGTTGATTTTTGCAGCAGCAGAGTCAGAGCTCATTTTCCACCTCTTTGCATTTCACCCTCTCTACAGACTAGCATAGGCTCAAGCCAGGATGATTAGGATTAGGATGAACTGCGACAGTGGAAAAGAAGTGATTTCATCTTAATGCAAGCATTTCACACTGGATTGTCTCCCGCTTGAGATGATGTGTTTAAAGAACAGAGATGTTTACCTGTGTGCAGTAAACTTGATTTACACTGGGTACACAGCCTGCATTGCGCTGTAACCAGAAGTGTCCCTGCTCCTGGATCGCTGCCTGAAGCACAGTCGGAGAGCACAGAGCATGGTTCAGACTCCCTACCTGAACGACAGACGTCTAATGCCAGCCTCTACAGTGGTTTCCCTGTTTGGGTGGGAAGGACGGGCAGCATCAAACAATGGGTGGATTCATACCAGATTTACTCCGAAACCTAAGAATCAAATCTATCTTCCCTAAGAAACAAGCTCCCTTTTCAAAAAGAAGAGTGATTTAAGGTCAGATACTTTCATCCTAAGCAACATAAAATGAAGAATAGCAAAATTTGGTTGGCATCCTGTGTGGTTTACCAGCGGTCCCTCGGTTCAGGGGAGGAATGCAACGTCCCCGCCTGCACAATGCAAAAAGGCCAGCAAGCCCTGTTGCAACACCGCGTGGCAGCAGAATGACATCAGGTCACATTACATGGGAGCGTGCCACGCAGAAAAGGTCATACCCTGGGCTCCAACCCAGCCTGCCCCACTTGGAAAGCTGGGGTTTTGTACCCGGCGCTGGCTGTCTTGTTCTGGAAAACGCCTGCTCAGGCTCAGCTTGCCGCAGGGCTGCGGGCAGATGCCGCCCGAGCCCCCGCCAGCAGCTGATCCCTGGCAGAGGAGCTCTGAGCCGGCACAGGCGGCAGGCAAAAATAAAGGAGTCCAAAGGGAGGGCTTGTTTCTTAGAAAGAGACGGGGAACAGGTCACTCTGGGTCTGGCCAGCTGCTACAGGGTATTTCACAACCACCGGACCTATATGAACTGAAGCGGCTGCCGAGAGTTGCCCAGAAATGAGCTTGATCCTCTTAGGACAACTGCAGCTGACAGCCTCCCTTGCAGGACAACTTCTCCCTCTCTTTCTTTTTTTTTTGGATATTTCCTGAGCCTCTGCAAGCTAAACTTAGACCCACAGGGGCTGGCAATGTCTGGAAATCCCCCCATGGACATAATGTGTCCTCCCCACCTGACCTGATATGAAGTGCCATGCGTCACCATGTTATAAAGCAGGGAGCTATGCCCTTGCAGGCATCAGCTCTCTGTGAGACGGCTCCATGTCCCTCACTCATCCATTAACCCTTTGCAACAGCAGTGAGGCTGGTTTCTGTCCAGCTTCATGAACCCCTGGAGAATGGTGGGCAATGTGGTCCCCAAAGCATGGCTGCAGGGCACAGGCCACCATTGCCAACCCAGAATGGTCTTGCACAGTCTTGAAGTGAAAACCAACCTTCTCAGGCAGGAACTGTGCTTGATTTTGCATGAGATATCCAGGCACCCTCTGGCACACATGGCAGTGACTGCCGCTTGGAGCTGAGCTGGTGTCCCCTGGTGAGGCCACACTGTGCCTTGCCCTCCTGCCCATCCAACCAGCAGTACCCAGAGGAGTGCGTTTCCAACCTCAGAGGGATTCTGCCCTGCCTAATTTGTTAGTTTTGTGCCACCAGAGTTTTACTAAGGGATTGCATCCAACCTAGGTTCTTGGCTTACCCCCATTTATTAAAATGCCTACCAGTTTGGATGCTTGTAGACCTGATGGTCTCGCTGCTGCAGCAAGTTGGAAAGGGAAGCACATCCTAAATTCCCCTAATTTTTGGGACATAACAGGGCTCATGTGGCTAGCGATGAGGTCTGGTACATCCAAGGAGTGTTGTGGTTCGTTGCTCAAGCTGTAGCGCTCAAAGCCTGGCTTAGGGCAGGTAAAGGAAATGCAACCACTAAACCACTCACGCTGCCCACCTTTAAAAATGCCCTGTGGCTTGCTTCCCCACACAAGGTGCAACACGGTCGTTTGCATCTGTTAGTCACCGAGGCAGAGAGGGAGGGCACTTGAGCTTCTCACAAGGACACTTTTCTCACCCATTTGGCACCCGTGCAAAAGGTGATGTCCTGGCAGAGCAGCAGGCTCAGTGACCAACCATCAAGGAGACACACTGTCAGGTACTGGCACCCTAAAATGAATCACAGAATCACAGAATCGTCATGGGAGACATGACAAAATGAGACATCAGCTCTATATGGGCCACACAATCTCCCCTCTGCTTTCACAAGCACCTTCCACATCCCCTTTCATCCTTCCTCATGCAGCTGCTGTGGCCAGCATAGCACCTGCATCCCAGTGTCCCAAATATATCATCTGCCTTCCCCACACTGGACATTTAGACTAGGATACTTGGCTCAGAGCTTGGGCTGCTTGAGCTGGGCTGCTGATGAAGTCCTGCCTCTACTGAAGTCAATGGCAGTTTTACCTTCAGTTTCAGTGAGGAGTTAATTTTGCCCTATATGGAGACGGCTTGCTGTTTGGCAGGGACCCTGCAGGACATCAGGCAGAGCCCGCATCTGTTCTCATCCCCATCCTGCTCTGACAAGCAACTTTTTAATGCCTCAGTTTCTCCCTCTGTATCTAAAAGGAAGCCCAAGTTGAAAATTCACCTTCCCTTTCCTTATGAAGTTCTTTGATACAGAGATCTGAAATACAACATAAGAGCTAATGTTGACCTTCACTTTCCTTTACCGTGGCCAGACCTATTTAGTGCCTATTTATGGCAATTGGTCATTAGCACTATAAGAACAAATTCAGCACAAAGAAAGCTTTAAACCACTGAAGTGGGGTGTGCCGGGCTATCAGAACTGCTATTGTACAATACTTTCCTCCTTGCCCTATCAAAAGACAAAAGCTTCATTTGATGATTGAAGACACAGAAACCAGAATAGTAACAGGCGCTCCTCCTGCAAAAAAAGGAATTCCGTATTTCCTAAACCCCACATTTCGCCTTTCCTCCAGGCTGCTCAGTCCCCTTGGACCTCTCCACAAGGGGATCAGAGCAGGAGTCTTCCCGCAGCTTCCAGTTCACCTCTTGCAGCCCCTCAAGTCTGTCCTGGGCCAAGCTATTCCAGCAGTGTCAGAAGAGCTTATGATGTGTACATTTTTTTGTCGCTCTGTTTTCAGATAAACAACGGAGCAGGCAGCTGATGTGAGATGTGGACAGTCTCTGTCAGGCAGGGAGCTGCTGCCACTTGCTGGCATCCTGTCATGTACAAGTGAAAAGGTTTTTCCTTCTGCATTTCTTCTCATGGAAGGTTTCAAGGGTGAAAACACATTGAAAGGAGGTGATGCACCTCCTGCTGAGCCTGGAGGAATTTGTCATTTATGGTTTCAGGTTCCCTCATAGCTCTGTTAGCACCCACGGGCCATACTATTGCACATTTCCTTTTATTTTCTCTCTGTCCCTTTTCCTGGAGCAGGGCTTCTCATTTCTAGCTTTAGAGCCAGGGCAAGACCAGATGCCTTTGCCTCACCAAACATAGGGACAATGAGAAGACCTGAGTCAACTAGATCTTTCATGACTCTCCCTCTGAACTAAAATTAGGCTGGAATGGGATATTCATGTTCAGATGTGTACAACAATGAAATTGCTTCAGAGAGAAAAGAACCCAAAGAATCCTGTTGTGAAAACATAATGTCCTGGTGGGTTTAGTTTTAATGAAAACAATTGTGGTAGCAGCTTGATATCCCTTGAAAACACAGGCACAGGCACTCGCTAGATATATATATATATTGTCACTACATCATTTCTTGTCTTTCATTCAATTCCACTTCAAAATGCCTGTCTGGGCCTATGTTGCTGGCAACATAACAAACTAACTCCAGTCTTGATCAGTCCTAGGGATGTACCCACAACTCTGCGTAAACAACACTGTGGAAGACATGGGTTAAGTAATATTTTCCAGTTCGGATATGATGGAAATGGAAATCCATACCACCCTGAAAGAGGCCCTAGGTTGGGCAAATGGATGCAGCAAGGAGTGAAATACAAAAATGCAAAAATAAGACTGGATCTTACAAAACGAGCACTTTACTTCAGGTGTCAGAGCCTGTGGATGCTTGGAGGATGCTGTGCTGCCTGAACAGACCTTCTCTGGCACCCACAGCTCCTGGGAGAAGAGACTTAGAGATACTTAATGGTGTCCCAGTTTGAGGTAAAACAGAACCAATTTTTCTGTTCAGTAATTTTACTTTTCAGTTAAGCCTCTTCTAACTAACCAAACTCTCTGAAATTTTTTCAGACATCATCGGCTTCTAGCAGAGGTAAGGCCTGATGTTTATAACTAATACCAAGGGGTGGTATGCAGAGAGGCTCCTGCCTATACTTATTGCTATAACATCCAAGGTCAGCTAACTTCGTTATATGCACCATTGGAGGGTCAGAAGCAGAAAAGTCTAGAGGGGTCGCACCGCAGGGAGAAGCAGATGGAGGCGACCCAAAACTGACCCATGGGGTATTCCATCCCATCTGCATCACGATTAGTATAAAAGCTGAGGGATCAAAGGGGTCAGCCTCTTTTCTTCAATGGCCAACGTCCAAAGAGGACTCTGTGTTTGTCTGCCTTTGATCCCAATCCATGCATTCCTGACTCCAGATCCAGAATCCAGCTCCCATTCATTGCTGAGTCCAGTTTAGGACTTCACCAGTGGCTGCCAGTGACATCATCCTGGGAACTAAATATGGTTTTGTATATATTGTACATATTTCATTATTTTCTTTTTTGATATTATTATCTTTTCTTTGTATTATTTTATTGTTACTAGTTCATTAAAGTAGTTTAGTTTCTTTTAAACTTATCTCTTTCGCACGCATCCTTCTCTCCCTTCAGGGAGAGGTTGAGGAGAGCATCTGTTGTTCATTTCAGTGGCCAGTCTGGCCCAAACCACAACATATGGTTGACACAAATAAGCTGTAAGGAGGGGATTCATTCCTCCCAGAAAGCGCACCACAAAGTGACTGGGGAACACCTTTCTGCCCAGGTGGTGAAACTACGCTATAGACCATGTAGATGCAAGGAGTACTCATCCTGAGAAAGTCCTGTTTGTTTGTTGACCGTCAGCTTAGCTGGAGACTAGACAAAGCTTAATTAATGCTGTCCAGCCATGCTTTCTAGGTTAAATTCTCCACACACAGATAAAGATTATTAGAGAAAGTCACAGGCTTACTCCAGCAGAAGTCAAGGGAAGAGAGAGCATTTTAACTGCTAACTCAAAGGGGCATTTTTACAAAACAAACATTATTAGAGAGTTGTTATCTGGTCCATGCTCACAGCCTCCTTTGCTTGGCAGACCAAGAATATCACCCTAAGAAAAGCCCCAGAAATAATCTCTTAAGTATGCCCTTTTATGACCCCAAATATCTATTTTCTACATTCATTTGCCAGTATTCTGCAACATGTTGGATTTGGCCTTTTATCATTGGGAGAATATCAATTAATTTTACATGTACGTTCACAGACTCAGAATGACTTTGCAAATGTCTTATCAGGAACCTTCAGGGTCATGGTGACCTATAAGTAAGTATTAACAGCAGCCTCGTTCACTAAAATCTTACCAAAACCTCACTAGCTTCCCAGTGAATTCTGATCAAATTAACACATCCCCAGTGCTTCTTGCCTTTCACCCAATTTACAAACACAATGCCATCTTCTGGGTCAAAGCAAATGATTCCTGTTACACTGATCAACCAAGTTCCCAATGAACCCAGAGTCCAATTTTTTCCCAAGCCTTTTTAGAAGTCAAATTCTTGCCTGGTTATACCACTACAGCCACCCAAAACTTTTGTATGGTTAAGTGGCAGCCAAATGGAAAAGGAATGGGCTGAAACCAGGATGGTGACCAAGTGAGGGAATCATACTAAGCAGTGGGGATGACTGCCTCGAGCTCCCTAAAACAAGACTAACTAACAAAAAAATACCTTTAAGTTTGAAACACCTTGAGATTATGAACCAAAGTTGGCAACATGAGGGAGAGGAACGGAGCTAGGCATAACTAAAGGCAGAAGCAGTTTGTTGAGCCCTTCCCCAGCGAAAGCAAGGCTTTCAACCTAGGGCTGAGGATAGCAAGACAAAACGTAGCAGAAAGAAGAGAGAGGCTGGGGCCAGCTGATGCACAGGGCCCAGAGCTACAGCCACAACATCAGTGGGAACAAGGCCAAAATGACATTAAATCTGCAGAAGCATCGCCAAAATAGCATCCCCCTAGATGAAACACTACGAGTCACAGGGTCAGCTACGGGCCAGCTACTGCAACCGAGTCAGGCAGTTCCCAGGAGGGACATGTTCCAGCACATCCAGGAGAGCTAACGTTGGCTACGCCTCCTGTTACCGTGCCCAGCACTATGTCAAACCATCCGGTGGTGCCCTTCAGTGGGACAAGAGGGTGACTGAAAGAGCACGGCTCGTGCGTCGCGAGCCAGGGGGCATGAGTTAGTACCTGGCGAACTACCCCTGCTCTAACTGCTGCATTTGTAGCTGAGCAGCCAAACACATCCTTCCCAGCACAGCAAGGACACGTCTCCCAAGGAGAAGGAGCACATGAGAAGAGGAAAGCATTCAAAATGACCTGAGGAGGTTGCCCATGCTGTCTGTAAAGCTGGCCAAGGGAGAAGAAAGGGCAAATGGGAGGAAATAACGATCAGTTAAAACGTTTGTACTACACATGTAAGAGAAGAAAATGGAAAGAGGAATAAATTATAACATGCTCAGATGGCAAACAGGAATTTCCATTTCTCCTCTGTAACATGCATACCTTTTTGTCTGTTTTCCTGTGGAAACAAAGTGCTCTCTCCAATCCCCTCCCCCCTGACTTTAATAACTTTTGAACTTGTTGGCCAATTTTGATTAAATTTACTGAGAGGCAATGATATCAAAGATGAGTTTAGTCCCATAAGAGTTGCCCTGACCTGGCAGAAAGGAGAAGAGAATTTATCCTATTTGGCCTTGAGAGATCAGTATAAACCCACCATTTACCAAGCAACAGAGAATCCACGTGTGCACGTATCTCTGCAGGGGTGAGGAAAAAAGAGGCAGAGCGGTGTCCAAACACCAGGAACAGCTCTGGCCAAGCTCATATGGTCTTAGACATTGAGGCCACTCAAGGACTAGACACACTGTCTTGCTGGTAACGTGGCTGGGAGATGTGCTGCCTGCAATGGCCCAAAACAAGCTCTCCTTTTGCTCGCATTTGCATCACAGCTTTCAAATGATCCCCTCAGGTAGGGTTGGTGACCATGCTGAGGTTGGGGAGCACTGCCCCAACCCCTAACCACTCACCTGTGTGCACCTGCTTGCCCTTTCTACCCAGGGGCAGATCCCTTTCATGCCTCTGAAGCACAAGCATGAAGCTCCCACCTACGGGCGAGTGGGAGGCCATTCGGCACAGGTGCTCTCCTCCTGTTTTTTGGCGGTATATAGATAGGCAGTGCTAAAAATCAACCTGCATAAACCACCGGAATAGGAACGGAAAGCATAACAGAATGATCATATGCCTGGTAGCAGGCCAAATGCTGACAGCGAAGAAGCCTATACAGGCTTGTTAACCTACTAAAATAGCATAAGTCTTTCCCCACCAGCATGTTCATAGATGACTTCTGCCATAACAGGTCAGTAAAGATTTATTTACCAGGTCTGCGGCACAAAGGGTAGGAAACGCTAGCTGGACCTGCTGGGAAGCTGGAGAAAAATGCAGTAAACAGTAGCAAAGTGTTGTGCTGGTGGTGAGCATAAGTGCTTCGGTGCTTTTCCTCTTGCTGAAACCTCTAATGGTGGCTATAAATCTTTTGCTGCCGCTTGCTGTGGGTATTTACTAATTAGGGCATCAGCACGTCTTGTACCAGTCCGTGGGTCCTCGGGATAGCCTAGCAAAGGAGCAGAAATAGTTTTGCGAAGAAGGCAGGTTCAAGGAATGAATGTCTCAGCACTGGTCTCTCCACTGCTCTGGCAGCAGCGCTAGGAAACTAAGGATCACAATACAGAGAACAAGGATGTTAATTCTGCCTAAATAACAGACTGCGTTTCCTCTACCCGGCTGTTCTGGGGAGCTAATTACACAGATTCCCAAATCAAAGAAATATAAAACAGTCTGCAAACGATTGCAATGTTGATGTGTTGGCAGTCCAAACCATGACATATGGTCCTTCAGTATGCCATCCCAGAGAACAGGCTCACGAGCAACGCTCATTACGCAAAATAATGTCGTAAATAACAGAAAGAGGCTGATTTTAGAAATGTACTTGAGGTGGCCTCCCTGCTTAGCCACACAAGAAGACAGTGTTTCACAGAGCTGCTGCCAGCCTGGTGATAGGCTCCCAAACGTACCTCCCTTGAGGGGGAAGGAAGGTGAATCATATCCAGACAGGATCCCGCTCAGTCAATACCCACACAAAAACTTTGCTAAAACAGTGCTAAGGTTGCAAAGGTTTTGGCACCAGCGCTCACTGACCACCATGTACGTGTGTGTGCCACCAGCTCTGTTTCAGAAGCACCCTGCGGTGGTGTGCCAGCCCTCAACCTGCTCATCAGTGGGATTCAGACCTTGAAGTTCACCACCCGGACCCCTGGCACGGACCTCCTGGAGTAAGGGATGCCTGCACAGACCATCTGTAGGCCAGGAGGGGAGAGGGGTGAGACACAAGCACCCCAAAGGCTTTCACACACCTTCACCGACAGCAGCCACACGGAGGTTTGGCGATCTGCGGTCCTGGCTGAGAAGGTGAGCATTGCTCCTGGTGGCACTTGGCTTGAAGTGCCATTCCCCAAAAGTGAGACCCTTCCTCCCTCCTCCTCCTTCATGCTGATCTTGCCCGAGCTCTTCCTCTTCCTCCACCCTGGCAGCACCTCACTTCATACCTTTGCAGCCTGACCCACTGCCACCATCCCACCTCAGCCCCTGGTCAGCCCCACTGTTCATCCCCTATTCCCTAAGGGCACCCTGGCCTCCATCAGAAAACCTCAGGACCAGAGCAGCGCTTCTTCCCAGCAAGCTCAGAAGTTAATTTCCCTGTGCAAAAGGTTAAGGACAGAGCTGATTTATTTTCTCCTTACCCTTGGGGCTACAAAGTTCAGCTGCTCGGCAGCACAGAGCAGCATCCCTGTATTGAGCAGCGCGGGGCATTGAGATCAAGATTTTGGCCCAGAAGACAGGTAAGCTGGGTTCCCCTGCCCACATCCTCAACTCACCCTCCTCCTGCCCCATCAATACTGCAGGGCGCTAGGGAAAAGGCAAGGGGGAGCGTGATCCACCACACTGCTCCTCCCTTAAGGTCATCGTTTTGCTGCTTGTAGCCCTGAGCAATGGATTGTTTTTATGTGCCCAACACCTGTTCTGGGAACAAGTAATTCGCTGTGGAGTTTATTATTCCAAGAAAGGCCAAAGGGGCACAGTGCCATTGCACTTGTCTGCCTTACTGCACACTGAAATCCCAAATTCTCGTGTGCTGAGGATCTTGAGGTTGCCTTCCTCTCACCCTGCCTGTGTTTGGCCTTCAAACGGGCAAATATAACTCCAGCGACAGCGTAGAGGAAAGCTCGGAGAGGCCACGGGAGCCTTGTGCCTCTTGGGAAGGAGGCAGCAGATAAACAGGATTAGGGAATTTTGCATAGCTCAACCTGCCAATTTCTGCGAAAAGGAAATGTAGGCAGTGCCTGCAGCCCTGATTCAGAGGAGAAGCCTTTGAAATGCCTGCCAGGCGAAACGTGTTAAAACCGCTTTTCCTCCTTAACAGGGCGCAGTGCAGGGAACAGCCCTCCTCTGCGCAGCCCACCCTGCGCCAGGCACAGCTTGTGGTGCGTAGCTGGACGGTGAGAGCCCCGGGAGACAGGCAAAGGAGGCCCGATCCTGCATCACAGGCTCCAGCTACTGCCAGGATTCAAACAAGAGGTCAGGTTCTGTTACGGACCAAACCAAAAAAAATTTCACTAAGAATTGGTTCCTGGGAAAACCTTGGGGTATTTTCACCTGTTTTGTTTGGGTTTTTTTTTTTTGCTGTTGTTGAAAAGAGCAGACATAAAAACTAAAATATTTGAAATGGTGTAGAAAGGGGTTGGATTTGGGGTTTTCTTTGGAGAAAGTGTTTGGATTTTCAGCTGAAAATGGTTAGTTTTCCATCAGAAAGGCAGCTATTCCATGGGGAAATACCGGTGTGCGCCTGCCAGCTCCGACACCTTGTCTCACAGCAGCAGGCGTATTCTGCAGTGGTTAGGGCTTTGCCCTGTGAGAACATGATATTAGAGGGACCACCGTCTCATATCTCTGCCCTCGGGAGTCTCGCACCCCCAGGAGGAGAGGACACACCTGTAACTCGCCTCTGCTCTGGGACAAGGGCAGCCACCAGTATCTCTCCCCAAAAGAAGAGCCCCCGGCATCCTCTCCCCACTCCTGGTCACAGCACCAGAGGATGAATGCTGATTTTTGAGTGAGCTCTCTGCCAACACACACACAGCAAAGCCTGTGAGGGCTCTGCTCATTAAACCCAAGGGGAGCATAATGGGAGAAAGGGCAGGAGCACTGTAAAAATAAGTTGCTGCTGTGTAATCAACTCTGTGGTGGTCCGGCCCAGCTTGTATGGGGTCACTGGGTTGCCATGTTGGAAGTACTTGGCATTAACACTTTCTGCCCCTCAGGCTTGGCTGAGGGTGGTGCCTTGAAAACACAGAGCCAGGTTTGAGCATTTTAGTGTAGCTGGGGAGAGGTAGGAATCATAGAATCATAGAATTGTCTAGGTTGGAAGGGACCTTTAAGATCATCTAGTCCAACCATCAACCTAACTCTGATAGAAAAACCATCACTAAACCATGTCACCAAGGACTATGTCAACCCATCTTTTGAATACCTCCAGGGATGGTGCCTCAACCGCTTCCCTGGGGAGCCCATTCCAACACTTAATAACCCTTTCAGTGTACAAATTTTTCCTAATATCCAATCTGAACCTTCCCTGGTGCAACTTGAGGCCATTTCCTCTTGTCCTATCACCTGTGAATTCGGGAGAAGAGGCTGATCCCTGCCTCTCTACAACCTCCTTTCAGGTAGTTGTAGAATGCGATAAGGTCCCCCCTCAGCCTCCTTTTCTCCAGGCTGAACCAACCCCAGCTTCCTCAGCCTCTCCTCATAAGACTTATTCTCCAGACCCCTCTTCCAGGAGAAGAAAATCAGAGCAGAAACCACCATAGCCTAAGTATTCCTCCATGGCACACTCATAGGGGTGCTCTGACAGGGACAAGGACCACCCCCCACCACCACCCCTGATACAAGGGTAGCATCCAGCATCCCAGCTGGAGAACAAGCAGCTCTTCCTGCTGCCTCTGCCACGGAGGCAGAAATTGTCAGCGAAGAGCTGGGGTAGGCACGTGGGGACAGAAACTGGCAAGAAACGATGGAGCTGGTCTGGAACATGGCAAAGCCTAAACCAGGGTTTTTGATCTCCTGAGTACCCGGGGTGCCCATGAAGGATTTGGCCAAGTGTCCACAAGTGAGGGGAGCAGGGCAGCCCTCAGGCAGCTGCCGGCGATGGAGCATGGGCCTGGTGTTCCCGAGTGGGGAGCTCCAGGTTGGGTCAGCCGGTCCCGTCTTTGCAAGAAGGCTGTGTCTGCAGGCCTTGCACCTACAGGGGGAAGTCAAACCTCAGCACACATAAACACAAAATAAAGCAAAAAAATATTTTGGGTTTTTTATTTGCAGGTAGTGATTCAGAAAAGCTTTTTTTCAAGGTTGGTCTGGACACCCATTTTGTTAAAACTTATTTTTCTCTTGCACAAGTGGCACCCGCCACTGGTGAGTTATATGAGCAAAGAATTAAGTGAGGAATCATGTCTGGTTTCCCTGCATCTGATCTGAGTTTTCTCTCTTTCGCATTGTATGATATTCTCTCCCTCAGGGTACTCTTGTCCTTGGAAGAGATTTTAGTGTTGCTCTTAAATGCTGTTTGGATGGACTTTCAGCAAGCCTCAGATAGCTGAAAGCTCGGTTGCACAGCATGGGAGATAGGACTATTTGGTACATGGCGCATGGAGCAGACATGGGGAGAAGCTTCCTCTTCAGACAAGGTCTCACATGCGGTGGACAGGTTTCCAAAGCAGCCCACCCCTCCCCTTCTCTCCTGGGCCTGCGAGGCTGCAGGTAACCTGCTTTGTTGGCCCACTCCACAGGGCCCCATGTCCACACTGCCCACCTTCATGGCCCAGCCATTGCAGCGTGTTCAGGCGGGCTCTGACGGCTCTTAAGAGCCAGCAAGCACAATGCCAAATCGGCAGAGGTTGAGGCAATTGCCTCAGCAGAGGCCATGTCCAGCGCTGGGGGGAGGAAGGTGGAAGACCTGGGGGGGAGGAAGGTGGAAGACCTTGGGGGGAGGAAGGAATGGTGGCCCTGACAAAGCGGTTTGATGACATCCCTATGGAGATCCTGGCAGCAGCCATGCTCGCTAGCAGGCCAAGGAATGGCCATGCTGCTCAGCAAGCTGAGCTGTGTCCTGTGCTGTCCCAAGCACTGATGCAGCTGGATGATAGATGTTCATAAACATTGGACTTGAAGCTTTACTCACAATCAAGCCCTGAGAAGAAACTCAGCTCCCTCTCTGAGTCTTTCTCTCTCAGGTTGAAGGTAGATCGAGTTACACCTATGAAGAGATTGCTCAGGACATTAGAAACAGGCAAGAGAAGCTGTAAGTAAAGAAAAATTGTCAAGGAAAAGTTAAAAAAATATAAAATATCCCACTGCAGTCCAAAGTAATAGCTCGGCTGCTATAAAAGGTGAAATTAAACAGGTCAATCTGTAGACCTGTGCCATTTTATGCCAGATATAGGAGCTACCTTCTCATCTGCTAGACTACTTCATCATTTGCTTTTCCAAGAATCCATCTCTCTGCTAGTAATGATGTCAAATAAATCTTCACTAAAATGTAAAAATGTTTATGATTATACTTACTGACCTCTTCCTTTATTAAATGAGGACAATAGGATGATGCCCTGATATTTGCTAATGGGTTACTCCCATCTAACCTTTCCTTGTTCATCCAGATCATCTGTTTTCATTTCATCATACAATAGCTGCCAATAAAATTAAGTCAATTAAATTAAAGGTCTATTATGCTCTTTGAAATCAGGCTGAGACCTTTTTTCTTTCCTCAGTCAGTGCTCTGAGAAGATTTTTGATAGGGCAGCTGGGAAATCTGGAGCAGATTCTCATCTGCTGTAAATTGGTTTAGCTTTTCTGAAATCAATAGAGTACCACCAGCTTACCCCAGCTGAGGGCCTGAGCCCTGATGTATATGAATATGCCTCAAGCCTGTGTTTGTGCCAAGATTGAGATCTGGAATTACTCCCTCACACAATCTCAAATACCTCATCTACTTATCAAAGTGTCAGCCATTACCTATAACGTAAGTTCTGTAGTTAGGTATAGCATTAGCATCCAGGTATACGGCACAGTTACACCATGATTTCTTCCCTATGTAAATAACCCTATTCCAGTATAAAAATTATCTTTTAGATTTAACTTTAAATGTGAGCTATTCCCAAGAGGCATAAGTGAAATCAATAAAAGACTCTAATGTCACATAGTAGCGTCTGCATGAAGCTGCTTGCTTTGCTTTTCTGATATAAAGCATTTTACTGCATTTTTTCCCAGTGTAGACAGGACCTTGATATCTCATTCAGTGAATATTTAAATAAAAAGGCAAACAGGGGAGGAATGTTCTACATCCTAACAAAATGCTAAGCTCTAGCCTTGAAATGCCATTCAAGTATCTTAAGGACTAGTAGTGGATATTACAACTATAAATGGTCTTAATTTTCAGACAACCCATCCACTTTGCAACATGTTTGAAAGTGACTTCTCATTTCTGGGCCAGGCTTCCAGTAAATTTTTGCCAAAATCAGCTGCTCCTTAGAAAACATCATTTAGCTATTTCATCCTTAGTGAAAAGGCTAACAAAGCAGGGTGCCCATAATTTATTCCCCTGCCTTACTGTGGGACGAATGCTTTGTGAAGAGCTGAACATGCCGCTGCCCCGCACAGGATATGTAAGTGAGGGGAACTCAACCACCTCGAATATCCCCAGTGTGACTCACAGCTGGCGTGGTCCCCGGTTCTGTCTCATCTTCTATTCAGCCACTGTGCCTCTGGCATGTCTTATAAAAACACGATGGGGAACAGCCTCTCATGCGGTGGGGCAGAACGGATGCCTCCAGTCAGTCAGTGGGAGATGCCAGGTTGCATCCAGGGGCTCTGACCCACCCAAGGGAGAGCCTTAGGACAAGATGTCTCATAGGAGATATACAAATTTGCTTCGCCTCCTAAGCAGTTGCAACTGGTAGGTAAGCCACTAGTGGCACTGGTGACAAGGCTTGGCAAGGTTTGGGGCCTTCAGTGTGAGGCTGGGCTCTCAACCACCAGGAAACCTTGGACTGCAGCCTCCAGCAGTAGGACGTGTGGCCTGCCTGGTGAAAACCCTGCACTGTAGCAATCACAGCAGGGTGCAGGGATGAGGGAGCTCCTTCTCCAGGCACAGATGAGTGCTAATCACTTGTGCAAAAGGCCACGTGCTGGCACATGGCCAGAGGAGAGAGAAGAAGCTGCCAGAGCAGCTGGGACCACCTCGAGGAGGCTTCTCGAAAGGTGTTGGGCTGCAGTCCCATAGATTTCCTGGTGGAGTGAGGGACACCAACTGGGACCAGCCAAGTGGTTTCCTTCAGTCTCATCTCATAAGGTGGGGGTGAGACATGCCTTTCTGCAGTCCCAAATGTCAGACTTTGGGAAAACAAAAGGTTTCATATCTGTCTTAGAGGCCCAAGATATTGTGACTAACCCTTTAGATGGCATCTAAACCCTTTAGATGGCATCTTTAGATGCTCACATCAATCCAGAATACATTTTCTGTGTTTTAATGTCTTCCCCCTAATAATAAAGAAGGACTAGAGATCTTCTCTGTAAAATTCTTACAGAGCTAGTGAAAATTTCACAAATAAACCTAACCAAGACACCACCATCTAGCTCAAGTCACAGTCTTGAAAGCTTTTTTCAACTTAAAGTGGTGAACCTCCCTTAATACACTGAATGCTCTGTCAGAAGTCATCTGTAAACTCTTAGCTCATCATATCAGTACTGCTATTAAATTTGAATCTCCAGCCCTCTGTTAGCAATCATCCTGAAGAGCTGGTGCAGAAGTAGAAAGTGTTTTAACTGTCTTCTTGCAGACTCGATGGCAAAGTTAGTACAATCCCCATCAATCCTAGGCAAATTCTGCTGTGAAAGGAAGGCAAATAAAGACCTGGAAGAGCTCTTTCATAGAGACTGAGAGCAGAGAAAGTGTTTACCCAAAAACCTTAAAGCAAACTTGGGAATTAACACTGAACAGCTTTGTGTGTATTTCCAAGTGAGAGACTTTGTAAGCAAAGCTTTATTTAACTCTCTGCTGTCAGAAATTCAAACAGTGAAACAGCTCCTAACCCTAATTAACTCAAAGTGTTTGACATCTTAGAAAAGCTTTGAAGTGTAGAAGGGCTCCCTATCAGCCAGACCTACAGTGGAGACCAGAAGTTTCCCTGTTCAAACTTCAGAGCTTTTCAGTTTGCATCAGGCATTGTATAATCTACATGCAACCTCACAAAAGATCCAGCAACATATTTTGCTCCTAGAGTGCTTTTTTTCTAGGATAAAAGCTGGAAAGTGATCTACACATTTCAAACTGTACAATTTAAATTTCAACTTCTTTTCAGACCCAAGGGACATGAAAATGAATACAAGAGATATGGTCACACCATCAAAAGGCAAGGCAGAAAAGCCCCTTGCATGGTGTTGCAAGGGGGCTAGGATAAGAGGTCAGGGTCAGATCTTCCTCTGAGCTGATCTCCTCTCTGCCACTGAGCAAGGGATGGACTGGAGATATCCCAAAGTTTCTTGCCACGGCTGTCCCTGCTCAGGCTAGAGACCAGCTAATGATAGAAAGTTTAACATTCTCTTTCCTCAAAGGATCTTATCATTCATTTATAAGTTTCCAACCCTAAACAGTCTCTGAAATGATGCAAACAAGACTTGGTTGCTCATTGCCTGTTAATGACCCTGGTGCATGCTCTGTGCAGAGCTAATTTTTGCTGAACAATCACAGCTAAACTGCTGGAAACCCATGTCATCAATTTCAAGAACTGTAAAGGTGAGCTTCCTCCCAGGAGATCCACACCTCTCCTGTAATTGTCAAATTAATGGAGTTACGTTGCGGTAAAAGCAATGTAAATGAAGAGAACACTTACTTGGCAATTTATGTGCTATATCAGGAAAACGTTATCACTTCTGACATATCAGGTGGATTCTTTGTTCACTGACACTTTTATAACACAACAGTGATTTTGATGAAATCCTTAGGTAATGATTACACCAGGAGAGGTACATCACTGAAAAGAAAACCCCTATAGTATTTTCCAGCCACGGTGCATGTTAAATATCAGTAATGATGACTTCCACAATGAGAGGTTATCCCTGTGCAGACGT
This sequence comes from Numenius arquata, assembly GCF_964106895.1. NCBI lineage: Eukaryota > Metazoa > Chordata > Aves > Charadriiformes > Scolopacidae > Numenius > Numenius arquata. Next base: position 44,940,622 of record NC_133576.1, read on the forward strand.
GAAGCAGCAGAGCTCAGATGCCTGCATTTTTGTCAAAGCAACACATAACTTTACAGTTAGTTCCAGTAGCTCACGCAGAAAAAGCATCTTGAGGTGCTTTACTACGTTACAGCTTACAAAGGAAAAAGTGGCAGTCACAGTGGTGTCACAGGTAACTACTGCTTCTCATCATGTGAAGCCTGAGAGTCACAGCCTGGAGAGCTTGGTGTCGGTGAGAGAGAAAAGGAAGGGGATTCTTATACCTCATCTGCTCACGGAAGGAACAGGGTTTGACCAACAGAAGCAGCAGTAGGATGACTTCTCCATCTCCAGATATGCATCACGTCTACAATTCACTGATTCACTCACAACGGTGGGTTTTAACAGTAAAAGAATAAAAGTACAAACTTGCTGAACAAAATAATCCGAGTTTGTATGTAGCAACCATTGCAGTCCAGCTACTTTTTCCTTAAAGAAAAATCTTTCCTTACATCTTTACATCAAGGCCTTTAGATCAAGGTGCCCCAATAAGAGTTAATGCTTCCTTTGACCAAAACTGAAGCGTTGCTGAGATAAGGATTAGCCTGGGGGCTGTGGAAAAAAGTGCTCCACGATTAGGGTAGGCCAGGGCGGTGAGCTCGGTCACAGGGCTGCCCCAAGGGTTTGCAAACGAGGGACATCTGGACTGCTAAGTCACACGTGTGGAGAAAGACTCTGCTGCAAGCAATGGCCAGATGGCAAAAGCATACAAGAAAAGCTGTGTCCCATGTGCGTCTCATACAGGATGTGGAATTTGACAGTATAATATAGGAAATCTGTGTTGGAAGGGATGGCCAAGAGGCTTAGCCCTGACTGATGGGTGAGGGGCATCCATTGCTAGAAACAGCAGAGGTCTGTGGTTCCTGTGCAGGATGGGGCATGCAGCAGCGGCTCCTCTGCACCCTAGGGGGGCTTGTCCACCACCTGGGCAGCACCCCACATTTGCTGAGGAAAGATGCTGCAGGGTACCCCGGCCGCTCCGATGGGCTGTCTTCAGGCCAGAGCTGCCAAGGAGATCAGCTGCCTATTCTAAGAGGTCTGCCTTGGCTGGTCTCCTGGCCTGGCTGTTGAAGCTCAGTCTGGGCCCTGCTTCATCTGGCTGCGGACATCTCTGCATGGGGAAGGGAACACTCTCCCTGAAGGCTTTCCCCTGGAAGAGTGGAAAACCACCAGAAGCTCTCGTCAGGAAAGCGTAATTGTTGTAAGAGAAAAGAACAATGAGATAATGCATGGATGGGAGTGGGCGGCAGTGAGAGAGAAGAGCAGTCATTTGATAGTCTGATTTATTGAGCAGGAGTTAGTTATTTACAACAATATCCACAGTGCAGAGATGGAGCTGCAGCTTTTGTGGGTGTGACGTGTCTGGGCCCAGTTCTAACAGCCAGGGAGTTCCTGTGTCCTGGATCCTGGCTTTCCCTTCCCGCCAGGTAGACTGGACATCTGGAGTGCTTTTTTTTCCCTTTGCTAATGGGAAGAGGAATTCCATTGCATTAGTCTGGGAGCAAAAGCTGAGAGAACAAAAAGCAAATGTTGCAAGACTTACAAAATCACAAGAGCTGGCAGCACTGCGTAGATTCATCTGTACGTTACTCATTCTAGAATAATTGGGAGAGACTTAACCAGCCCACTGGCAGAGACAGGGACACATGGTGCCTTGTAAAACTCAGAGTAGAGAACAAAGTGAAAAGGTAGCATAGCCCAACTCCCTGCAGCCACAGAATTGCAGCGTGAGAGTCTTGCAGATCTAAGTCTCTCTCTGTGAACGCCCTTGTTCCCTGCTGCATCCCCAAATCCCTGCAGATTTCAGCACAAACAGGTACTCCTTGAGCCTTTTACCAAACTGCAGGGGAAACAAAGTCCATACGACACGAGCATGAATTAAGAAAAAGGGCTTATTAACTCCAGGCAGTCGCCAAGTTAATGTGTCTAGTCTGCATCCAGTAAATGCTCCCTGTGCCATGTGGGCAGAGCAGCTTTGATTCCCATTGCCTCTGGCATTTCAGCAGCAAGCAGCGTTTTGTGGTGTAAACTTGTCCTTAGTTCACTCACAGTTCTCCGCAGTTTTCTTGGGACTTGTTTGATATAACATGATCTTCTCAATGTCACCACAGTAAGGACTTGTGAGCCACATCCTGTGTTCCTCGTGCATTTGATACTTTCAGGGCTAAGAAATATCCACTCTAAGGCTAACATCTCAAAGAAAAAGTAAAACGCCCTTTCAGAAAAATATCATGTTTGGATGCTTTGAGTCTTGTCTCAGGTCTGGCACTTCAAATCCTGTTCCCTGGATGGAGCCATGGTTCAAAGGAGAGCAATAGTTTGCATTTTGTTTCTAGACAGACATTTATTGAAATTGCCAAGACAAGCAACCTTCCAGGGAATCACACTAGCCCCATTTCTGCCTGCTGAAGGACAGCTGTCTTAACCAGCCACCGGTCAGACTGTTCCCCATGGAAGCACACCAAGCCTAACATTCTGCAGCATCTAGGTCTCCCCTCTTTCACTCCAGTTTGGGCTAGGAAGCATTGAAAGAGGCTTCACTGATATAAAACTGTAGGAAACAAGATATTCTTAGACACAGTGGTTATGGTAATATGGTACCTTTGGAGGACAGAAATAAGACAATTTCTTTTGACAATAACCAGCAGCAACAGCACCAGTGACACTGGCAAAACTGGCCATGGCGGAGTGAGAGCCATCCAACAAAGATAAGTAAATACCCTACAACAACCAAGACAATCCCAACAGTGTCATGGGTAAAGAGAACAGGTTTTTCTCTGTCTATACAAACGCACATCTATATATACACACGCACACATGCAAGCACATATATTCAGGTAGCAGCATTATTCAGAGGTCTAATTTTAAGCTGATGATGCCCATTAGCACAAGGCACAACCAGCAATTTGGAAGCACTTGGAAGCATTTCCTTTTGTGGGTGTAGAGCTGCTAAATTGCATTGTTGAGGCAGCAATGGCTCTCTCTTAGGGAGACTGCTACACAGCCCCAGAAGGCAGGCTGGTGCCTCCGCTTCCCCATGTGCCTTTCATTGCAATTCAGAGCTAGGCTGCAAGTAGGATTTACTGCCTTATCACCTCCTCCTGCCCCTTTCACCGGAGTTTACACCAGCCTGAATCTGGCCTGGCTCATTTAAACAAAGCCATCAAAGAAAATGTCGCTGTGTTTTCCTAAGCACAAATGGATGCAGAGAGCCGAACGTAGCAAATGGCAATGTAAAACTCACTTGCTTTACAAGTACAATCTTGCTGATGTAAACCAAAAGACACATGCCAAGGGAAAGTTTAATAGTCACCTGGAAAAAAAATTGAGTTACATCTATTTTCTAATGGCACATTGTGTATGTAACAAAACACCCACAAATAATTTTGGGACCAGGGATGTTCCCCCTTCTAATTGTTTTCATCATGGGGGCCGCCAGGGCTCTTACGTGCACTTTCGACTGCCGCTGTGAAATATGTGTTCCCTGTTTGTTCTTGTTCTGCCTCTGCAGGAAATCAGAGACTCTGGCTTCCTGTAGGCTGCAGATGCTTTATTCTTTGTATTCCCCAAATAGGAAGTCCTGGGGTCATTCTGCCAAATATATGGAAACTTAATTTCATTTCAACACAGGATTAATCACTAGGAAGTGTCAGGACATCGATGGTCTGATAACAAGACAGTTACAGCAGAAACCTTTTATGGGCACCAGGGCTAAAGCATTTGGCAACAGGCATGAAGCTGTAAGTCTCTGCATCAAATGGGGAACCTGATGGGAATTAATGCCGGCAATTGTAATAGCGGTGGTTTTTTAATGCCCTCTAAACCTTACCAAACTTTTAAGCGTTTTTGTATTTTAAGAGGAAGGTAGATTGTTTTTGATGACTAACCCCTGTTTTTGATGACTAAGCTCTATGTTTTTTCTCTACAAATCATAACAGTCTGCGGTCAACGTCCTCTCAGTTACCACAGCCCGGCAATGGCCCTTCTCTGCTCAGCTGAAGGAAAGGCTTCTGATTTGCACTCTTGGAAGTCACAGATCAGTCCCCTACTGCCACTGCATGTCAGAGGGGGCGCAAATTTCTCAGGCTAATCGATACAATGGGAACACTGGAAAAACCAATTCCTAAATTTGAGTCCACAAGCAATTAAATGGAGTTTCACCAAGTGTGCTCAGACTTTCTGTTTAAAGCACTGTTTAAACACAGCCAACACCACACTATTGGGAGGTTGGCAAAAATTATTCTTCCCGTTCTAAAGGCTGGGAGAAGCGAGGTGCAAAGACTGAGAGCTTGGTCTGTGCCCATAGAGCTGGGGTCTTCATCAGCACTCAGGGATCCACAGCATCAATCTTTATGCAATGTCCAGCTTTTGCTCAGGGCTCAAGACAGCTTGCAGAAGAGTTGCTTTACCTTGTGATCCACTTCTAACTAATCACATCCCAACAGCATGACCTTCATAACAGCTCTGCCTGTACTCCCCTCTGTGTGGGCTAGCTGTTACAGGCCCCATCTCTCGTACTGCACCCTGCTCAGCTCATTAGACATTTTTACACTTTTTCTGAGGTCTAGTTTTAGGGACAGGTACAACACCATTTTATCATGACACTGGGCTGTGTTCATCATCTTTGCTGTAATTGGGACAGAAATGCAGCTCTGTAAGGAATTAGCATGTTTTATGGCAAGTAGGTTAAGGTCAATACAGGGTTGTTTCATGAACGTAATGTCATCCTCTGCCTTAGAGGAAAAGATCTGTCTAAATCATAGGACTTTGTGAAGAACATATAAAAACATATTCAGTTTAACATTTTCCACAAGGAGTAAACAGGGAGGGAGGAATCTCTCCTTTACAAAAAGCAAGAACCCCTTCAGAGAGACGAGCAGACGTGGTGCCCTGCCCAAACTGCTCTTGGGCAGTATACAAACACAGCTGTCACCTCCTCCCTTCTAAAAACACACTGCAGCAACTAGAGTACTTCAATTTTTACCCTTTTTAGTTTGTGTGAAATCTGCTATGGAAAAGTAGTCAAATCAGCCCCCTGTTCTCCGTGTACCTTCTCCATCTCCACTGTCTGAAGCTGGAGATGATACAAACCAGGTGCTCTGCACGCTGCATGGGATCAGCCAGCTGCCATCACCCTTTCCACACAGCAAAGTGAGATGCTCACCAAGGTCTTGAGCAACCCCACAGGACATTTCACCTGGCAAATCCAACACTACAAAAATGTCCCTTGATAAGCAAGACTAAAATACCAACACTGTGCCCTGGGAATAAACTGTTGAATGTACAACTGGTGGAGGGGGGAAGCCTTGGGACAGGAGTGCACCACTCTTCTGTCTGAACCCAACTCAGCAAAGCTCTGTCCTCCTTGTAATTAATCCCCTTCTCATTCAATAGCGTAGTGTGGACATTCACCTAAATCCAATAATAAGCCATGGGATTTGAGCATGAGTTTAATATTAAACTCATGGTTAAACGTTCTGCTGAATAGAAATGAGCCAAAAATTGGCTTATGTGCTTTGCTGAATAGGAGCGGCTTGCTGCAGTTCAGCGTTGGTAGAGAATGGAGACTACTCTGTAAGGATGATTCACTTCACTCAAGCCCAGACAACCCCGAGCTCCACAAGCCAGATCCCACCCTGCTTGTAAAGGAGACTTGAGAACACGAGAGGCTGGAATTGAGCAGTGATGCATGTGATGACTGCCAGAAGACACCCGGGACGTGAGAATAACAAATGCAAAAAGGTTCGCTGCACAGCATCACTCCCTCGGGGGTCTACATGAATCTGCAGAAACGCTGCATGAATAAAGTGGTGACCTTACCTAACTGACGTACGGCAATTGAGTCAAACCACCGGCACTTCAGTCAGCTTCACTTAGGAGCACTTGTCTACACTACAAAGCCTTTACCAGCAGCTAAGCTGTCTGATTTATGTCAGCAGTGTCTCCTAAAGCAGACTAAGCTTATATTTGGAAGGGGGTGATTTGGAAGATTTATCTTAATGTCCTCCCTGAATAGAATAAGCTGTGTTCTTCTGCTGGTCTAAATTCTGCTTACTCAGCGGGTTTTCCTGACCTACCTAACCTGGTTTGGGAAATAATCTCTTTTCCCCAGAAAAACTTCAGAACATTAGCTTGACTGAGGAGACTGATGCAGCAGCAAACACACATAAAGAGGGCAGCCTAGGAGAAATTAAATATAAGGATGACAAGAGGCAGGAAATTTGGGATAAAAAACAGGCAAAGAAAGGCTTCCCCATAGTAAATCATTTTTGTTACTGACAAAACCCAAAGGAAAAAAAGCTAAACAGCTTATCACAGAAAGAGTCATGCTAAAAGCCTGTCACAGAGAGAGTTTACATTAGGGGACAAACAAAAGACATCAAGAAAGGCGTAAAATGTTGCCCTGAAGGACGTGTCCTTTTCAGAAATGGCCAGGCTCCGGACAACAGAGCAATTGGGGATGAGAAGGAAGCAGAGAGGCCTAGATTAAAGGACCCTGCTGAAATTTGTGGAGGTATTTGTTATTCAAAGACTGAACTGGAATAGCCCCCAAGAAAGTGAATAACAACACTTCTTCAATTGAAGGGTTTTACCAGAAGCCCTGTGAAGATTTATGGTGTGCACGTGTGCAGCCCAGGGCACAAGCTGGCTACAGCCCCTGGTGTCAGGTGAGCAGGCTCCAGCCGGCCTCTGTGCCAGCCACTTTCAGCTGTCGCAAGCAGAGATCTCCTGAGCACGGGAGCTGGGACCAGTGAGGTGTCTTCAGGGCCAGACCAAGCCCTTGGGGGAAGCTGTTCTTGCAACGTCACTGACATCTTTCTGCAGCTGTGCACAGCTGGGATCAGGGAAAGGGGCGAGGGGTCCAGCAGGGGATATACCGAGAATAAGATGATCAGTGAGCAAGAATTGCATTTCGCAGAAAAAAAAAAAAACCAACAACAAAAAAGAAGGATTTCAACACTTGTTCCCCACTTCATGCCAGAGCAGGAACTCAATTTTGGATGGCCCCAACACAAGGAGAGGAGGGAGGAGAAGGGAGCCGGGTAAAGGGCGAGGGGAAAAGATGGAGAAAGCCGAAGAGGAGTGCCTCAGCAGCAGACGGCTTGGGCTGGGGTAAAGCCAGCATGCCTGAGGTCAGATGTGAGGAGCACTTAATCCTCAGCATGGCCATTCATTTCCTCACTGTTTAAAAAAATACATGTATTTACAGGACTTCTCAAGGAAGGGAAGTGCTGTGAATCAGTGTCCAACTATTAGCTGCTGACCCAGATGAAGGCATTAGCAACTTGGAGTGCCCCTTTCACATCGGCTCTCCAGGCATCCTGTTAGCTGTGTGCCATTAGAGCTAACCTCACCTGACCTTGCATCACTGTCATGTTGACACAGCACTAGTAATGTCTCTCGTGGACCTGAGCTCACCTCCCACAGCAATTTACAAGGGCTTTGTCTTCCTGCCTTGAAACTCTTCTTTCAAGGTCCTCGGCTTGTTGAAGTGTAAAATCTTTCAGACTCATGATAGGAAATTCTTCAAAAGGAGATACTTTCTCTCTACACCACACTATCCTCGGAGCTTCTTGTGGCAACCAAGTTCCTACCCTAAGATGCCTTTGATCCTACCATTGCTCTGCACAGCACTCCAAAATATATACTGCCACTTTCCAAAGAACTATGGATTGCTGAAGGAAACTTTGAAGCTGCCCACATCCTGCTAGGTATTAAAGATGCACTGTATTCTCCCTGTGAGCTGCCATCAGGCTCCACAGTGCTTCTCCCAGGCTGAAGGGTCACATCTGATTTCAGCCTCTGTCAATGAGGCCTTTCCTGTACACCACAGCCCTGGCCCCTGGCCAGAGAGGGCTGGTGTTCAGGCAGCGCGGCCGCTGCAGCTTCCCTGAGTTCCTCATCCTTGCAATGAGGGAATCCCTCAGAGGAGAAGGGTCATTTGGAGCCCTTGTGAATTAGACAAGTCCTAAATTTTCTTGATGGCGTCTTCCAAAATGCCAGCCAAAGGCATCCCCGGGAGGTGAGGACCAGAAGGGAAGCGTGGCCAGAGGGTAAGGTGATGTTCAAGTCTGCAGAAGTGATGGAGAAACTTCACAATTTGATTAGTTTCTGGTGAGAATTAGGCACCCAAAGACACATTAGTAAAGGCACCCAGCAGGGTTTTCAAAAGATCCCGATCTTCCAATACATTTATTTCAGTGGAAGTTGGCGACCAAGGGACTTCACAAAGCCCCATTGCTCCCCCTGCCACCCAGAGCTCATTGCACACCTGGTCTTTGAGAGCCTCTGGCATCACCCACCAGCAGGATTTCGGCCCTGAAGGCTGTGGCTCCACCGTTGCCCATATCAGCTCTCCATGCTAAGCAGGTCACTTGGCAGGACAAAGCTGAGCCCGAGCAGTCATGCTCACACGGTTGCCTCTTCGTTCAATTAGTGACAACACATGCCCCCACATCTGTGCAGCTTTACTGCATCACCCTGGCCTCATGCCAGCTTCAGGAGGACGTGTAGCACCTGATCTAGCATGAAAGCTGCTGTAATAACATTAACCCCTCCAAAAACACGCTGTCTGGTGAATAAGAAGCAGCAGGAGGATTCAAAATAGCAGCTCGCTGTTTTGTGTTATGCAGTTCCAATGGATTTGGGTCAGCGCTAAGTGCCCTGAAAGTTGATTTACTATCTCATTGAGCCACGGCCTCTGCTACTTGGGAAGTTTGGAATAACATTTCCAGAAGTACCTAAGTGCTCCTGATAAATTTTACTGCCAAAAATTAATTTCCTTCATTTCCTCTTTTTCCTCCCACTTTCTCCTCTTATTCCCATTACAAAGAATTGATGTCAGTGCCACAAACAGCTCTGAATTAATTTGCTTACAGCTTTAGGCAGGGAGATTATTCTTTTTTTTTCATCAGAAGGTTTTATTGCATTTATTCTCTCCTCCTCCTTTCTTGCACCTATGCCTGGCCTCTTCTTCCCTGCACATTTCAAGACTACCCCTCAGCTGCTCTTGTAATGGAGGCATCACTACCAAGTCATCCCTTTGCATCCAGCTCGCTGCTAATCCACTTCTTGCTGTTTCTTTCTCAAGGGCTGTTCAGTCTTCTTCTCCACATCCATCCCCAGTGGTCAGTGGTTTGGGCATTTCCACGCTCAGACACTCCTGTTACCTCCTCTCCAAATTTTCTCTCTCTCCTTTCTCTGGAGTGTGCATTATTGAAGATGGTGCCCACCCCTTTCCCCTACCAGCTCTTTGTTTGAATGTCTTCCTCAGATGTCCTCCCAAGGTTCTAGCCTTCCTTCCCCCGCCCTGCTATGAAAGTAGCTACCTTATCCTCATCTTTACAGTCACTGCGGATGCAGTAGGGACGGGCTTGGCAACCTTTCGTTTTGATAATTTTCCATGGGAAATAGATTCCCCTGTTTTGTTTTAGCTTTTGTTTCTCTGTTCTGGCCACTGAAGTCCTGAGACCTCCTCCTTCTCCTTGTTCTCCTCCTCCTCCTTCAGAGGCAGCTCCAAAAGGAAGGAAGGAGGCCTGGCCGCCCTTGGAGGCTGGAGTTGCAAAGTCAAACCCTCTCCAAAACCCACCACCTCACACCACAGCGTAATCAAAGAATTGTTATTTGCAACATTACACATGCTATTTAGCACATTGAAACAACTCTATGGGCAGGTTTCTTGTACTTAACCAAAACCCTTGTTTTTTCCCACCTCTCCAAGAAAGAGGACATCACAGTCCTTCAGTCCTCTGGGTTCGTTCCCCCTCATCTCCTCTTCCTGCAGCCCTCTGCTGGTGAGCCCAGGCTGCCTCCATTCAGGGTGGGGAGCTCAGAAACATCTGGGGTGAGCATCACAGGAGGAGGGAATCATACCGAGCGTCATTCAGAGAGAAGCTGGGGCTCCTTTGAAGCATTTGAGTCCCCAAATCAGAAGCTGGTTGTTACTGCTGCAGAAGAAACACACTTCAGAGGAGTGGGTTGCACCAGAGACAGTAACTGATAGCCAACAGCTACAATGCAGGAGGCTACATGCTTTTTTACATCAGGGTCAGGAGCTTTCAACCTGTGTCCTCAGGGAAGGGCTGAGACCACCTTCAAGATCAGACTCTTTCTCATCCAAGCAGCAGCTCTGCTCTCCAGCACAGTTAAAGCCTCTGGAGCGGGAGAGACTCCCTGTGCATGAGCATACCCAAACAGGCTGTCACACCACTAAGCGTGCCCATACCAGCCTCTTTGTGGCTGTCGTCATCAAAGTCCAATGTGCAAAATGGAGGTAGAAGATGGATAGGGAACATAACATGCTTCTCTTACAGCTCACCCAAAACCCCTTCCTTCAGAAGTATATGAATACAGTCTGTGTAGCCCAGACATCAGCTGGCAAAACTCAATCACCTAAGTAAAAGGGAAAGATACAGGATGTTTTGCCAACAAAAAAAAAAAAACAAAACAAAAAAAAAAAAAAAGAAAGAACAGGTTAAAGTGGTGACAAATAATTCAACCCGTAACAGCAACAACCTTTCAGCAGCTTTACTGGCTATTCAGTACCTTTTGGTGCCATTTCTATTAGCCATATAGGACAGAGTTTATATGATCCTATCGAGGTAGCACCATTCAACCAGGAAAAGATATTACATCAAAACAGCCTTTTTTGTGGCTTAATTATATGGCCCTTGTCCAAACTCCACTGAAGTCAGTAAGAATCCTTGCCACTGACTTTAACGACTTTGCACAACTGAATACTCCCAGCAGGGCTTTAATAGGGAAAAAGACTGAAGTTTAAGCTGCAAAATACAGGACATAATCTGTACAGCAGGAAAGCTGCCGACATATTTCCATGGCATAGGCAACCATCATTGATGGAAAAAGGGAGATTCTGACCTAATGGAAGAGCTTTAGGATTTGCATCTTCATTTTCTGTTTACAGACTTAAGGAATTGTTTGGGATTTACATTAATAAACCGGTGCCTAACTGTAAAGCATACACTGTCAGAGGGTCAAAATGCATGTCTGTGCATCTGGGAGAGGTAGAATATGTTGACATCCAGGCCTTGTTTTCTTACTGGGCCAAATCTTGGTTATGTTGAAGTGAATGGAAACACTTTGACAGGCTCCAGCAGAACGGTGATTTAGCTCACTCTCTGGAAAGGGCTGGAACTGTGGAAGGAGCACTATTGCACACCCTGGACTGACTGTCGCTTTGCAGAGTCCTTTTTATAGATGCTTCTTGTTTATAAGCAAAAGTACTTACATTAACATTGCGAAAACAAATAGCCTAATGTTGTTACATTTTAAGGGCACATTAACTTGGAAGAACAGCCAAGTTTGTTGACTAAAATGATTTACACAACTCTAAGGCCGCTAAACAAGTATTTCTCAATGTCTCATCAGCAGCTCAAGGGAGCAGAGGCTAAAAATGCCACAGCTCAACAAACAGTTCTGTGTTCCTACTGTTGATAAGTACATCATGTTTCTTTGCAAATAAAAGCCTGTCAGAGGTTGCTTTAAGAAAAAAAAAAACAAACCCACAACACATCAAAACAACAAACCAACAAACAAACCGAAATAAATAAATAACACAAATAATTTCTAAGTACGTACTGTCCTCTTTCCCTCCTTCCATTTCCCTCATATAACTCCATTACAACAGCCCCAACAAATCACGTGCAATACGCCCAGGATTCCCTCAAACAGGCTTCTGGCAGGCCAAGAGGCAACCCCTAGTGTGGCTGTTCCAATGCAAGAGCCCTTTGCTTGGCAGGGACAGGAATATCCAGGTGTCAGTAAACTCCATCTACACAAGTTGATCATCCAGGGTGCCCAGATTGCCTGAGATATGCTGCATGTCCTCCATTTTGATGGGAAGTAATTGTTCAGCATCACACAGACATGGTAAACACCTCACAGGGGCCAGCCATAAGAGCACAAGCGTATGCATGGCCGTGGGGCCTTATGCATAATTCCAGTTTGCAGATGCACCCCCTGATCTGTCAAGGTGCAATGGGAATACGTCCTTGTTGAAGGCTGTCATGGATTAAAAGCTCAGTCAGGATCTCAATTCAGGTCACCAAAGAGAAGTGTCCAGGTGCCTTGCCAAGGAAGCAGTATATAGAGGAGATGGTTCTTTAACAAAGCAGGCAATGGATTGGCAAGACGAGCAGCTGGAAACTGAATTCAGGAAAGAATTATGCTAGCAGATGTCTAATACTGCGAGTAATCAATCAAGACAGTCATCACCAAGGGACACCGTGCAATCCCCATGATTTGATGCCTTTACATCTAGACTGGCAAAACTTTCATAACAGACACTGTTCAACCAAAAGCTGTCGTGCTTGATTTTAAGGACTGGAGGATAAAATTCAAAGTCCTCCATCATACAAAAGTCAAGCAAGGTGATCACAAAGGATTTTAAAACATTGAAGATATCAATTTAAAAGATTTGAAAAGCTTTTGTCTCTGTCAAAATGTAGAAGAAGCAGAATGGGAGAGTGTGCTCTGCAGCTGGACTGCAGGCAGGGAAAATACCAAGAAGCACTACATTGTTCTGTCTGTTTGGGTAATTTCTATGGCCATGGTTGCCAAACAACAGAGATCCTCACTGATGTGTTGTCTCCAGCAGGCCTAATGAAGCATGAACACGGCCAGCTTTCACAGCTACAGAAAGAGATGAGAACCACTGTTTCATGTCATCCAGTCACATAAAACATAAATATGTCCTAATGGAGGCATGCAAAGTACTTGCCTTACTTCGCCTGCTAAGCCAGCTGAGAATGTTTTGCTGTTGCAGTAAAAATGGTCAATCCGCTGAACGTCACATTTGGGGAATACATCTTCCATCATATACAGTCTGTCTTTTCCCTTGGGTTTCCTTCTGTTTTCTGTAGGGTAGCAAGAAAGCTTCACTGTAAGTAGACAGACGTGTTGCAGACTTGACTTTTACTCAGGTCTTATATCGTCACCATGCATATTCATTACACAGACCCACTCTGCTACAAGAGGATGGCTGGTCTTTTGCCTGTGATATGACCATTTGCCAGAAATGATTTTAAATAGAGCAGACAATGAGCCTGTTACTGAGAAATGTTTTCTGATAATTATGTTCTGTCACCCTCAGCCAAAGTGATATAACATCTGTGCTCAAACAGTTTCTACACAGATTCTGTCTGAGACCCATTTTCCCTATGAATATTTGGTGAAAGACAGAGCAGGAAAGCACCACTTTGAGTAACATTTGGCAGTATCTCCACGATGCAGGGAGAAGTCCATGAGTTGAACTCTCTTTACATAAACACCAATAGGGGATAAGTCAGTACTCTTGAAATCGGTATGTCACCTTATTTCAACATCAAAATAAAGCCTGATGTTAAAGTTCAGTCAGAACTGAAGCTGGCTCCACAATTTATAGTGTTTATTTAACTTAGGAGCCAGTATGATAGTAAAATATCTCAGATATCTCTTTAATCTGGATAGTTTATATCCAAGATTACATTTAACTGTTGGAGGATGGGAAGGAGGGAGAGTTACAGTTCAGACCAGGTTTTATTTGGTGCATTGGGAACTGCCTCTTGGATGCCCGTCCTGGGGAAAAAGATCCAGAGAGCGGGGACAAACTCTGGTCTTGGAGGCCAGAGGAGAGGCAGGAGAGGAGCAGGGAGGGAAAAATATGTCCATACAGAAGGGCAAAGGCACTTGGGATTTCCCCCAAAATGTATGCTACAGGGCAGGAGGCTCAAAGGAGAAAGGCTTGGGCCAATCTTGGCACATGAGGCAGCCTGACAAACTGCCCTGCCCTGGGAAGAGATGGGAATGGCTCCACAGGCCTCCACCACTCAGCTTCCTTTCCTGCTCCCTCCCTCCATGCCCAAGGACACCACACATCTCCTCAGCAAGAGATACAGCCCAAAACCTGGGAGCTAAGCTTTGAAAATGTGGGAACATGTCCCCTGCTGCAGGCTGTGAAATGAGGTCCTGCCACTGCAGCTGGCCGGACTGACCCCTGCTTCCAGAGAGGCTGCTGAGAGGCCAGCTGGGCATGGGGAACACTGAACACCCCCAGGTGATCAGCGTCCGGCTACAGAGCCACACACAGCCCCTGATGTAAAGGTTGCTGTTATTTTGGATTCGCTAATGACTGGGCTGAAGCTCCAGTAAGGAATTATACCCATATCATCTTCAGGGCAAGGGGACAGTGAAAAAAATCTCAACAATTTGCAAATTTCCCCTCTGGCACACATAGCTACTCATTTGGATTTTTAAATATCAATTTGCACATTATCTAGAATACAAACATACATTTACACACACGTATACAAATCTCAGGAGACTTTTTAAAAAGACATTTAAGTGAAGTAGCAAGTCGTCCTGCTTCCCTTCAGGCAGGGCCCTGAAATGCCAGATGATATTCCCTGCCTTTCTCTGCAGATGTCTTGAGAAGGCAGGAGAGGTTTTGTGCTTGCTCAAGAGCCAGAGCCCCTCGGGAAGTTTGAGGACTTGTGCTGCCCATCTCATGCAGGCTCAGCAGGGGATGGACCTGTCATGGGTGAAACTGGGTGAGGTGAGGCCAGGTTGACCCCAAGGCAGGAGTGCTGCAGTGTTTTGTACCATAAAAGTGAGGCTGTTATCCAGAGGGCTCTGCAGCTGAGGTACTTGAGTGCAGTATCAGGGTTGGCACGTCTCAAAACCGCCACAGGTCCCAACACAGATCTGCTGCGGGTGGCACAGGCACAACGATACACTTGGACCAAAACCACATCCACCCACAAGTTGAATGGTTAGGTTTGTTGGGATGCTGAAGAGACTTAAGGCCTGAGGGTTTGCTTTATCCATTTGCTTGGTCTTGGTTTGCCAGTGCTGAGAACCCCTCCAGGACACTGTGACAAATTCCTTGTCTAATGGCTTCCCCTGCAAAGCCAGGATTATCTGCCTCCTGAAAACAGTCATCGCTGGATGGTCTAGGAGGCAGGCCCAAGTGATTCAAGCAGTGAGCAAATGCCAGAAAGGGATGATTTCCCTGCATTACTGAACGCACATTTGACAGATAAGCCTAGCAACAGGGACCCTGTCTGCAGGCTGACTCCCAACAATCAGCTCCTGCTACAGCTCCCTGTCATTCGACTGCACTGCTGCAAATACACGAATAAATAAATAATCTCCCATAGCCTTTGTGCAATAAGCAGAATATTAGCATGTAGCTCTCAAGACAACCTTTAGCAAAGGAAGCAGCATTTATAATGGAGAAACTTATCTAAAAATAAATGATTATCACTCATGTATACATAGAAATACCAAGGGCAAGATATGACTTTCTATAATGTGAAATGACTCATTTTCCCCCTGAAGTTTTAGTGAGTGTCAAAGATATGTACTTCTAAGAGTGAATCACTCCAAATGGCCACTGGGTGACTGGCTGAGTTTGAACTAATCTTGGGGAGGAGAGCTGACGTAAGAGCCATGGGACTTGGAATGCATCGGCTATTTGCAGGGCAAGGATGGCAGACATTAGCACTCAGTTGTCACTAGTAAATCTCAAATTGCTTTGACAGGTGGCAGATTGTGAGACATGAATGGCTACGGCTTCCAGGGGAACACTTCTTTTCATGGAAAGTGGGATGAGGCCAAGGGAACAGCCCATATTTCTTCTTTATAGATAAGTGCTCGTGCGTGTGCACACACACACACACAGGCGCGCGTTTATAGTTGTAAAAAATAAAGCACCTCTTTTATGGATCAGTAAACTAACTTGAACCCTCATTTATACTTGCTAGCTCAATCCCAAAGTAAGAGCTCAAGCTTTCTGGAAGCGCATCTGGACTGCCAGCCTCCAGAACA
Organism: Numenius arquata; assembly: GCF_964106895.1. NCBI lineage: Eukaryota > Metazoa > Chordata > Aves > Charadriiformes > Scolopacidae > Numenius > Numenius arquata. The sequence continues at coordinate 44,956,465 of NC_133576.1, forward strand.
AGCCCCAAATATGTTCTGGTGAGTTATCTACAAACTTCGTAAGCATGAGAGAATTCAACAGCTCTGCAGATATTCACGGGGGAGTGTGGAGCCTCCCCTTGCTGGGTTCAAACCACTCCTGGGACAATCAGTGACTACAGTATGATGCCTAAAGTGGGTAATTTTTTTTCAGTTATCCCAGTGGGGTTTGTCTTCTGTGTCATTCCCGGGTGTCCACGTCAGCTCAGGTTCTAATCGGCACCCCAGGAGATGGCACAAGCCTTGGGGAGGGGTGGCACCCCCTGTCTTCCTGGACGCAACCAGTCTGGCCAGCCTATTAATTGTGACAGCACCAGGGGAAAAGCTTTTTTCTGTCTTCCCAGTGACATAGATGGAAATTGAGGGTGCCAGGACCGAGCAGGCACTACCACAGTGTGCTAATTGGGCACACAACAGATTCCCGACTCACTTAGGAGTGCCTCCCCCAGGGCTCAGACATTACATATACATAAATATCAGCTTCATATTGGATACATGTCCTGAGGAGGGAAGTGAAAGAGAAGCAAGCCTTCACTTTACAGACGAGCTCACAGCTTTTTGCTGTCTCCCTTTAAACAGCGATTAGAGCAGCCTGACTGCTGAGGAAAGAAAGATCCCCAGAAAGCTCTGTCTTCCAGAGGCACTTAACAGCCTCCATAAGCAATGTTAAGTATAACTTGGCAATAACAAATGCCAGCCATGCAACATGTCACACAGTTAAAAGCAGCAATGCACCAATGCCTCAGAAATGGCTGCACATACAAATTCACATTCTACGATCTGCTATATGTATAGCTCCTTGCATATGAGCCCGATGCCTGATCTGTGTGGGGGTTCCTTACCCTCAGTGAACTCAGTCAGTGAATGAGGGTCCCACACAGACTTTACACTTTGCTAAGGGACTGGCTGACGCAACTGTGTCTTTTATTTTCCAGTCCTGTGGGAAGCAGCCAACACAGCTTGCCCTGTATTTTGTAGGGATCTTTGTTACATCCCTGGTTACGTACCTAGTTACACTGGGGTACAAGTTTTGCTGTGGGCTATAAGAAAAAATTAAAATGGAGTCAAGCTGATTCAAGGCAAATTTGTTATGAAGAAATGTTTCCTCAGAGGACAGAGCTGTCAAGCAGAAGGTCTTTGAGAAAACAGGAGGAACCTCGATTGACTAACACAGTCTGCCAGAAAGGATGAAATCCTGGAAGGATTTTGAAAATGAGAAGGAAATGTGGATATTTCCAGTACTGCCACAGAAATTTTGTGTGACCCTCGGACAGTGGTTTAACTCCCCACTGAACTGTAACTTCTCCCTTCCTCCAAAGGCAGAGAGATGACAGGAACACCTGCAGTTCCTCCCACTCTATGAGGGCATCAGTAAGTGTAACACACCAAACAGGTAGGGATTTTAAGCAAATTAATTATTTGCTACAAACATTCTTTTCCACTTTCCTCATTATTCACATACCTACTCAGACAGCTATAAATTTGTTCACGATTATTAAACGAGAGAGGGATGCAGCTGTACTTCATCCTGTACGCAAATTCTGCACAACAAGGATGGAGTCAGCCCTTGTCCCAGCAGCCAAAGACAGCTGCTGCCAGGGGAGGGAAAAGGGTTGGGATCTCTTAGCCAGCCTCACCCAGGAATAAAACAGGAGTGCAAACCACTCATTTTTCTGCTGCCATGGAGTTATTCAGTTGCACTTCCCAGTCCCACGGTACGTAATGGCCAAAGCCATTAAGAAATGCCAAACTAACCCTATGAGTCCTTCCAAATATTGACAGATTTTCATTTTACCTTCTCGAGAACAGTCTCAAAAACCACACAAACTCGTCAAGTAAGTGGAGTCCTCAATAGCTAGTAACACATGCGGTTTCTAATGAAATTAAGGTTTCTGTGTCCTTTTGGGAAGAATTTAAACTGCTCTGTTCTTACAGTGATGCAGCTTATCTTGAGGAAAAGACACCATATAAAAACACAGATGAGCTGGTTTCAAATCCCACTGCACCCCAGCTCTCCTCTGAGATTTCAGACAAACTGGATAAGCATTAACTACAGTTTCCATTTTCCACCAGAGGACATTCAAAGGACTATTATACCAATGACTGAGAAGAGCTCATAAACTACACAGACAAGATCTATAACCATTTGCACCGGTGATGCAGGAGACTTCAACATAACATGCTTACTTAAAAGAGCACCAAGTTTCCTCTCTTAAAACAGACAATAGCTGATACCTGAAGAACAGATTCTTGCATGAAGAATTTTGCTAAGTATATTCCATTTTCAGTGGCTGAGATTCTCCTTCAGAGAATAATTAAATAAGCAATATATGGTCTAAAACAGCCAGGAAAGAGATTGAAAATACAGAAAATTGAAAGGAAATTATTTCAAACTAGAGTGCTCTGACTCTGGAAACTAAGTTATAAATGCTTTTGAGAACCTGCATTTATTACTTGCAATAAATAACTTTTCTTCCAAACACGCCTTTGTGTGAGAGACAGATTAGCAGTGCAAGTGGAGCATATTTCTGCTGTGCAGAAGTTACTTATTTTAGAATAATGGACGTCACAAATTGGCCCTGCATAGCAACACTCATTGGAAAAAGATCACAGTTCCACTTAACACAAAAGTGCAATCTTGAAGCCCATTGAAACTGAAGTCTCTTCACAGGGCAAACACTGAAGTAGCTCCTCATTTGCGTAAAGCCGGACAATTGCTCTACTTCCATACACAAAAAATTGCTTAGATATCTGCTATGCATGGGGAAAGGCTCATTAATCACATTACAGCAAGTGAACATCCCAAGGTTAAATCCTGATGCTGTGAAATACATCAGTGTTTTATAAAGTTATCTAAATGGGATTTATATCTGCAAATCTTCATGGTGCAGTGAAGATTTGGAGCTTACCTTTAAACTCGAGGCACTTCTTTTTCCCTGTAAGAAAAGCCCAGTTCTGAAAAACAAATTTAGATACACAGGGTCTGATTCTCCACTACATTAAACCTGTTTTACAGCTGTGTCACTGCAGTGAAAATCAATGGAGTGGCTCTGGCGAAAAAAACCAATGGAGGAGGAGAACTAGCCCAGGCTCTTTAAAAGGCTGTTCATGCAGCCATTCTCTCAGGTTTTCTTCAAGTCCATTTTGCTAGCTGCTCTGTGGCAGGAGGATGTAGGAAAAAAAGGCCATGAGATGGCAAACCTTTCCACCCTTGTTTGCTTGTTTTATGGCATTCCTGTCTTTCTGCCTTTGCATCATAACTCTGCTTTCCTTCAAGGAAAAGAAAACAATGAGACCTAGATTTATCCTCACTAAGAGAGCTGCCTTTCCTTACAGGGTTTTTTTTTTTTTTTCGGCGAGAAGCAATTACACCTGAATTTGTTCCAGTGCTTCTTACCGCCTGGGAGGACGGCTGGGAGCACGGGCTGTAAGCCAGCATAGCTCTAAATGGGATCAAGGGAACGGTGCTGATTTACACCCACCGAGGATCCGTCTCAGGAGGTTTGCTATCAGGCATGTTATTTCACTTCTGGAGTCTCCACTGGCAGACATTAAGTTCCCCCTCAGAAGCCGGCCAAAACTGCTCAAAATTTTGCAGACTGCTTCAAAGTCACCTTGAAATCGCTTGTGAGCAAAAAAAGGGCAGCTCCTCTGCTTGTCACCAGTCACATGCGTCCCTCCCAGTGCCAGGTGCCTCCTACCCAGCCCACATCAGCTCTCACCCACACTCCTCCAGGATGCCCCGCGTGGGATCGGATCCAGCCTCACCACCCTGTCCCAGATAGAGCTTGCTGATAAGGCACGCGTGCTGGGGTTTCTCCTCATTTATCATACCAAAAGCTGCTCTTATGTGGCTGGGGCCCAGACACAGGAAGTCTGAGTTGGTGTTTCAATTTGCTATGGACTCCCTGCATGAGATTAGGGAAGACGGTTGAGCCTGTGTCTCAGTTGCCTGCCTCTGGCACGGCTTGTCCTCTCATCCACCCTCTGTCCTGTGCATCAGCTTTTGGGGACAGACTGGGTTTTTTGTGCCCCCTTTCTGGTAGGACCTGCCCCATCCCACCCACTTCACTACATGAAACTGTTCAGAGCTTAAAAAGCAAAGGTGGGTTGCACACCTGGGCCTGCATTCGCTTTCTCAGAGCAGACACTTTTCCAGAGTTTGGGTAAAATGAGGCCAAGTGGCAGGAGAGCAGGCTGGGTGCTGGGACTCTGCTCAGTGCCAACAAACCAAGTTGCTGGCTGCAGAGGAGGCTGGCACAAGGCAGCTGGCAGCAAGGAATCGTCCGAGTCAGGGGAGCATCTGAGCGAAAGAAGGTGTGTATGAGTACAAACTTGCTTAAAAGAGGGGAGCCACACTTGGGGCCATGGCTCTGGAGCACTGAGAAGGGAAAGGAGACAGGACAACTGAGCATAATCCTGGGGGAGGGTCAAGAGCCATGTAAGCACAGAGCAGCGTAACACACCAGCTTGAATTTTTCACACCTCTCTGATTTAGCCAGGAAATGTTATTCCTCTTAAGCACTTTGTGTCACACGGCTGCGGTGTTCTTTCGCCCAGGACAAAACGCTCTAAACACAGATTTGCCACCTCCTGGACGCATGGCCCCGCAGCTGGGGCTGGGGCCATCCTGGAGACAGCCCTGGGGAACGGGGAGCTGGGATCCCCGTGCAGCAGGGTGGCTCTCTGATCACATCTCCAATAGGCACTGCTGCAGCTGCAATGTATATGTGTGACTGGCAGAGCTAAGTCACCCTTCGTTAGATTAACAACTGATTCAAAGGCCACGCAGCTGTCATATCATCCGTCCCATTCCTGGGGTCAGACTGCTTTAATTTTAGCAGCCCCACATACCTTCGGGGCTACTTACAAGGTTAGAAAAGGGGGGTTTCCAAGTGCAAGCTGTGGGTAGGCAGACCCACCCAGAGCTTCTTCATTCTGTAGATGACGCAGCTAACTGGACATCAGCAACTGGAAGACACAGGCAGCTCCACAAGGTGGCTGTGAGTCATCTGCCTGGGATTTCTGATTTGTTTTTCCTTTGGAGGTAAAAGTGAAGCGCCATGACTCCCAGTAAAATGACAAAGCACAAAGATGAACTGCAGGGATTCAGACAGTGACAAAGTAATGAATGAGGTAGGGAGGAAAGTCTGCCTGGAGGACTCTTCTGTTAATCCGCAGCTGGATGAAATACTCCTCCTAATAACATACACACATTGTCCACTGACAATAGGGTGGGCTTGACATTTTCAGCAATGTCCAACAAAGTACAAGATTCAGCACTAGTTTGTGGGGACGTGGGGCCAGATAAAGGAATGAGGTGAATACGAGACATACCAGGAATAAAACAAGGTAAAAAGTGAGCTTTGTTGGTGGTGTTGCCAGAAGGAAACACAGGTAAACAGAGCTTACCCATTTCTAATTCAGACACTTCCTTCCTTCAATGTATGAGGAAGCAGCCAGGCAACTGAGTTTACCCACCTCCTTCCTTACCAGATCCCACCAAGCTACACTGTATTATATTTAGTTGAACAGCCAGCTCCAGCACTGACCTTTAAAGCACCGTACAATCCTTTGTAACCCCCCTGTAAATAAAAGAGCTTTCCATCCTAAGGACAGGCAGCTGGAGATACCTAGGCTATGTCCATAACAGTGTATCAGACATGCCTAGGTCTGTCCTCTGGCACTAAGGCCAGACAGCACGAGATACTCCACTGCCAGACTATTGAACTTTCTTATCTGCAAAAACAAGGCAGTTTCATCTCAAATGTCTACTGAGAATGGTCTCCAGGCCCTGCTGGCTTCCAAGTCATGCCTGGGAAACATCTGAAGGACCACAGACGTGCATACTTTCGACATCCTAACAATTTAACAGTATAGATGTCTCAGTCTTAATGTCTGGAAATGTGCCCTGGGACCATTTAATTAAGTAGCAGAGACGTAGCTTGAGGTGCTGGAGTACTGTAGCTCCAGCTAAAACCAGGGAATAGTTTCAGGCAGCCACCCTTCACTGGTTTGAGCTGAGCACCAGCATCTGAAGCAACAAGAACAAAGCAGCTTTCTAAAGCCTCTTTGTTGTGATTGACTCACTCGAGTAACAGAAGATGTGTCAACATCACTGCCCCAGAGCACGTCTTGGATGCCTCTCATCTCCTACTAGAGAATGATGTGGGAGTGAAATATCCTTTCCCTCATCCCCACTGCACCCCAGTTCCCACACAAAGGAAACTCGAATGCACAAGCTGAGCTAGGCCCACGCCACAGATTGTAGAAAAGGTAGATGCAGCTGCAGTGATCCAGAAGAGGAACTGGGAAATGTGATTTTAAGAGGTCTACCTCTCCTCATATCCGCCTAAGAGCTCTACCTCTCCTCTGCCTTTTGCCCCAACTTTCTGGATAGTCTTCTTCTGTGGCTAGGTCACAGAATCAACCCTGAGCTTAATTGCACAAATGACAGCATGCAACTCGCTAATTAACGACAGACATGTCAGCCTGCTTGCATGGAGCTGCACACATGCCGTGCATTTTTAACATTGCTTAGTAAACAGTGGTGATGAAACGTGATAAAGAATGCCAAATGTTTAGCACTGATACGATGCCCAGACAGGTTTGAGTGCCTTTGGCAGACAAGGGAGAGGGTGAGCTCCTTTTCTTTGCCATCACAATAACCCAACAGTCTCACTAGAATCGTATCTGCAAGATCTCAGAACTAAGCAGGATGTCCTGTTCATAAATCAAATCCCAGCAGACCTCTCCCTCGACAGGCTTTTCCCTTCCTGGACTGGACTTTCTGGAAACTTAACATTTAAGATTTAATCCTGCAAACATTTGTACAAATGTTTTCCTACCTAGAGGCCCCATTATTGAAGTTAAATCTATGCACGAACGTTGACAGGATGGGCCTGTGCATAGGAAGAGATTTTGTAATGTTCTTTTCGGCAAGTTACCTATTTCTAAACAAGTATCTGTATTTTTCCACATGACCTCATAACTCTGGGGCAAAAAGAGAACCGTATACGCCCACCGAGTTACATTATAATCAGTTGCCTTGGCAGCCTTGCCCTACACCAGATTTGGGATGTGCCCTACGGAGTACCTCAGATATTGCTCAAGTCTGTTGCACTTCCCTCCCTATTATTTAGGCAATAATAGCTGATGGGGAGGGTATTTCCTGAGAGTCATCTGGAGAAAATGAGGTCTCTGCCTTAGGCCCATAATTCAGCAAGGAACGTACCGCCAGGAAGTAAGTCCCACCCTGTCCCCCTACACTGGGCCCATCGCTGTTACAGCAAGCCAGCAAGCGGCTGCTTGGTTTGGGGTTTTCAGGTGTAAAAAAATATGTCAGACCTACATTTGTATTTTCTTCAGTGAGCTATTTCTCAGGTTTCCAGAGCGACTGGTGATTTTGGAGACACAGAAGGCTGCTCCACTTCCACGGGGAAATTGTGCCCCAAAAGGTCAATGAATCGTTTGATGTCAGGCTGCAGAAGGGAAGATATACGATCGACAATATATGCAATATACGACAGACAAGATACACAATCAATATATGATTGCTGTCATGTGTCATGTATTGACTGCTGCAGCCTTCACAGGACACACAGGAAGGCTTCACAAGCAGCAGGGGGCTGCACTCTGCATTTGAAAAATCTCTCTGCTTTATATAGGGACAAATTTACTGATCCAACTACACACTCGGAGCCACTGCTCTGAGCCATAAGATGCCATCCATAAGCTGAGTTTATGGCTATATTGAATTCCCGGAAAGCTGCACAGCAACCACAGCACACAGAGGAATCTGACGCAATTATTTTATACCAGTGTTTCTTTGCCTGATGTGTTCTTTGCTTTTCATAGAATCTTTTCTTGTTTAAAATTGTTACGATAGCAGGACTTACTCTTCTCCGCAATTATATATATGTACATGCATACATAAGCACATACATATATAGGTATAAAATTTCTTTTTTTCCTAATGTAGAAATACAAAAAACCACCACAGGGATTTAAAAAAAGCTTGGATTCAAACCTGGAAAAATGCCAGTAGTGAATATGTTGGAGAGAGTTTTGTTAGCTCTATTAAGGTGAACTGTGAGAAAGAGAAAATATTTTTTCAGATCTGTACCTGTATGACTACAAAGATTATAGTGCAGCTCCGGCAGCCTGCAGGACTCATTGCCACAGGACAGCAACATGCTCACAGGCTGGGTAGGATTGATGTGCAGTATTTGGAACCACAGGATATTCTCTAAAATTGCCTGTTGCTGCTGCAAATTAGCACACTTCTCCTAACTTTAAAAGAGAGCTGTTGCCATCAGCTGAGGCTTTAGCTGAAAAGGTTCCTGTGGACATAGTAACTCCAGGACTAACAGGCTACGGTTCCATAATACAAAGCTATCAGTAGCAACGCTTGCTCAGGCAATTAACATTTCCCTCCCTTCTTGTCCCCTGTGTCATTCCTTCAGACTACCTAGTTCTCTGTGAAGCCAAGTTTTGAACTGGTTTAGGGAACGGATCCAGCAGAAAACTAATTAAAAAAAAAACACAACAAAGAATCCGTGGGTTTTGACCCAGCTCAGGTGTGCCACCTGCTTGACAGCACTGGCCAAAAGCAAGTGGGCAGCACAACAGAGGGCAGGCAAGCCCCAGTGTGACGCAAAGGTGAAGAGCTGAGGGCATCCACTGCTGAAGCCAGCAGTGCTGCCAAAGACACGGCAGTGCAAAAGCACAACCTGGCTGAGCTCCCCTGGCCCTCCATGAACAGGTCAACTGTATATGATGCCTCTCCTGAATTCCCTTCCAGCCTACAACTGCCTGTGTTTCAGGGATTTCCTGAGCCAGCTGCCGTGCCTGTAACCCTTGTGGTGATGCTCAGTGGATTTTCCTCCACAAACCTGTCTAACCTCCTCCTGGATCCACACTAGCTTCCTTAGGATCTACAGTACCCCCGTAAGGGAGAATGCTGCTCCACCACCAGGTCATGGGATGGGATGGGATGGGATGACCCCACAGTGAGATGAAGGAGGGCCCAGGAACGGACCATGTGCCTCCTGGCAGGAATCAACAAGGCCCTGCTGAGGGCAATGCGGCACAGAACGTGGGTCAGGCTGACCCCTTGCATCAGGCAAGATGGCAGGGGCTGTTACGTGGCAGGAGAGGTACCGCAGTGCTTTCTCCTGCCAGAGCACAAGGTAGTGCCAAGGAACGCATGGTGAAGGCCAAGGGGCCAGCTCATGCTTCAGAGTACAGATCAGAGCAAACAAGTCTCCCATCCTCCTCCTCCTAAGAAATGTGTCTATTCCCCAGAGTTTCAGCATTTTCCTTGAGAGCATCTGGTGGTGTTCCCCTCTGGAGACAGGATTCTGGCTTATAGGTTGTTATTTTGCCCGATACAGCTGGCACTGCCTTCACACAGTCCCCACCACAGTGGAAACAACCTGTCTGTTGAAGACGAAGTTCTTGCTGTTTCTTTAGTGCTGATTGACCGCACATTTTGGGTGGGAATGTCTGGATTACAGCTGATGTGGGTTATGGCAGAGCGTCAGGTCGTTAAGCACCCAGAAGGTTTCAACATCTTGCACCTGTCACTTAGACAGCAAATCCTGGCATTTCACATTTCCACCGGACAAAACTTTAAGCCCTTTACGGAAGCCGAATTTTCAAAGGCACCAAATCCTCTAGCATGACAGAACTGGCAGCATTTCTATATTCACTTTAGTTTGTTTCTCTTTATTTGAAATTGCATCTGCACCCTAGCAGAAACTCTGGATGGCTGAAACTCTGGATGTACAAATCAATTGAAACTGAGTCACTGGGCTTGATAAAAGCAAACAGACGTCATCATAACGGGATTGAAGCCCCACTTCAAGCGTCTACCGCCCTGCTGAGTTACAAGATTAATTAAAGGAATGTATAAAACTGTAGTGAATGAAGCAACCATTAAATATGTTGCTAATATTTAAAGAAACCTGGCCAAAAACTAGCTAGCAGACTAACGTTTACATTGTAAAATGTAAATTTACAGTGTTAACTTTCTCCTGAATGAACAAACAAATACTTTAAGCAAGCAAAAAAAAATGCACATACTTTCAGCAAACGCTGACATCTTTTTACGCTGGGGAAATTCTTGTCATGCTTAACCTAAGTGTGACACAATGCCTTGTAATAATTATCCATTACTGAAGCTTATCTGGGCATGCTGATAGCCTGGTGTTCCTGTAGCACATAAAGAAATGTGCATTTCACTCCATTTATCTTGGACAGCAAGTGTATTTAATCCACCCATCGCCTTAGGAGGCCCAACTGCCTGTATACTCGCCATAAACAAAGAAACACTTGGGTGCTTTGAATGACTCACTACAGTCAGTCTTTGAAGAGCTGACAAATCTATCAGCTCAGATGCCTAAAGTAGGACAGGGTGAGTATTTACTAAATATCCATCTCAGGAGCTGAGGTTTTGGTCTCCCACTTTCACCAACGGGAAAGCCACTGTAAGTGACTTTCCACAAATCTTTCAAAAACTATCCAGAAAGAAGTCAAGGTTCCTTTTAAATCTGTGACTCTGTGCTGCCCCACAAGCAGATGCTCTACTACTGCAGGAGAGTATATCCTGTGCTGAGAACACGGGAGAGGAAACGTAGATGGTGACAGAGAGGACAAAGCCTCTTACTTGGGGAATCATAACACAATACCGTGCCCTGCTTTCATGCACTCAGGGAAAAGCAGAAAAGGTCTTAAGACCACCTTCATGGACCATTAAGAGTGTGCCAGTGCCCCCAGCATTCTGTTATGGTGGGGACACCCTGGCTTGTTGGAATGGACCAATATGGGCCACAGGACAAGGTTTTACCAGCAAAATCATGCTGAGCACTGCAACTGTGGTGACACCACTATTCTGACCTTCAGAGATTCTCTTCAGGACAGCTGGAAGACCACCTAAAGGGAAGTCTTTTTCTAGACCAAATTAAAATGTGTCAGTGACCACAAAATACTTGGCCTCAGCAGCCAGGCAGATGCTGATGTTCCAGCAGCGGTTGGGCTGGGTGGCCTCTCCCCATCATACCACATGGCAAACACACACCGTGAGGCAGAGTTGCTGTGGGGACTCAGGAGGGCAGGGGGCTTACGGTCTCCTCGTCCACATTCCTCTTGTTCCCCCAATCTAATCCCTAGAAAAGTGGCTATTTATGTGTCTTTTTACTGATTTTCCCATCCTAATGCCCATTTGTGGCCATGTGTTCAGGTTTGCCTCCACAAGCAAAACGCTGGCAAACTTGGAAGTCAGTTTTAAGTGTAGTTATTGATGGAACAGATAAAGGTTTCACCTGTTTCTGCCTTTTTTTGTTCAGAGAGCATTTATATCAGGTTACATTAGTGGGCCTGTGTCTTTTCTACTGATGTGAAGAAGGGATAACATTTTCCACTCACTCCAATTTCTTTTATTGGGAGTAGCTGCTAAAAATTTTTTTTTTCAGAATCTTAGTGGTTGGAAGGGACCTTTGAGATCATCAAGTCCAACCACATTAAAAAAACAAACAAACAAACAAAAAAAAAAAACCACAGAACAGAGTAGAGAAGATAAACAACCATGTTAATACTCTTCTCACTTCCAACAGATCCACATTTTCAAGCCACAGAATGTAATTTTCATGCTGTCTCTAGACATAAGGATAACTGCTCTTCAGGAGCTACTTTGTGTGTTAAACAAATATGACATTTACAGATTGTTTTCTCTCACTATTTATTTGTTATGTCCTGAGCTAATGACCTTAAAAATTGCTCTCTCTGATGGCATTAGTGTGAGATGATTTCCAAAAAGCATGAAATTGCAATAAACTGTCAAGTTTGCACAGGTGCATTAGAGATTAAGAGATCAGCCACAGAGCCATTAAGATCTATGGCAAAATGCCCAATGGGACCAAGATCAAACCTTCAGAGTGTTTTTAAAAATGTCATCATTAGTAGAGAGGTGCCTTGCCCGGCAATCCCAGGAGTTCATCATAATGCTGGATTTTAACCATACCCTTCTGCAGTACTCCTCTGAGATGGCAGCTACTGGAATTTCCTATTAATCTCAAAATAGATGAAGTAAATATTAATTCTGCTGGAGCAAAGATCAGTGGAACATCCCCACTGAGATGTTGGTATGTCCTACGGAAGCCTTCAAATTCTTGCTAACCTGCAGGAAGAAAGCATCTTACAGGCTCAAGGCATTTGCGCTCATCGGACAGGGACATATTTTTACCTACTATGAAAAACTCTTAAGGAGCCAGTTCTTGTGAAAAATCACACCAGCCATCTGGGTGGTTTTGTGATCAGTAACTCTCTTCTCTGCAGTCACACAATTTTCATTCTTACTCCACTACCTTTCTACACAGGGCAAGTTCCCTGGCCTGGAGAACTTTTGCTAGCTGGTGTGGCCAAGGGCAAAGATTATGTCCTGAACTGCCTGTCTGCACAGAGAAGGTGTGAAAAGAAATCAATCAGTGTTCAAAATCTCCCACTGAGATTTTCTCCTCACTTTCCCTGATCTTTTCCTGGAAGGACAGAAAAGTTTCCTTTTAACTGCCTGGGAAAGAGCGCTAGAGCATCTCCGCCCAAAGAGCCACAAGATACACTCCAGGCCTGCACAGGCAAATGCAGAAACATTGGTACTGCAGGAACGCAGGCGGAGATTTGCTTAGCAGTGTTCACACATGGGGTTGACTCTGCATACATGTCAGGTAAGCAGCTGTGCATTTGTAGTGGTTTAGGAATGCCTTTAGTGCTTCTTATCTGAAAAATGACATCATCAATGCTGAGGTTACATTTTGCTTCCGTTCTCTATTGGCAAACTCCTATTTCTACCCTTTTGTACTGTTGCTTTTGCTCTGTATCGTAAGTCTTACCCCACAAAAGAAAACAAAGAGAGAGAGAATCAAAACTAATCCAACTTTTTTTAAACTTTCCATATTGCTTTTCTCAAGAGAAAACCCGGGATGTTCAGGGAAGCCCATACCCTGTATCATACTGTTGAGCACATACTTTTGGTTAGTTCTTCAAATATTTTTGTAAGATAGGAAAGTCAAGCAGGAGGCGGGAAATGACTAGATCTGAGGGAACACATGCTTAGCAAGCTGAGTCACCCCTGAACCCAGCCAGCTGCCTGCAGACAGCTCCTCTGCTGGCTCAACTGCAAATTAGTTCTGGCCTCGTGCAGAAAAACTGTTAAACAATAGGTACTACTTCTGCAACACTTTATTGTGGCTGATGTTGTCCTTGTCCCCTCCCACCACAGCACTGGAACCTGAAGCCCAGCAGTTGATAGCATTATCTGCATGATACTGAAGGTGCCTTCTGCATGCCCATTCACTCAAGTCCAAATCAGACAAGCATCAGGTCTAGTACTGCTGACAAGAGACAGCTATATTCCAGCCCCTACAGCAACTTTCAGCCTTTTCCAATACAAAGGCCCATATGCATTTTCTAGTGCTTAATGCCCAGGAGAGGAAAGAGGGCAGAACAGAAGAAGGTGCCTATCTTTGTGGAAAGGAGTGAAAAGGGCAAGAAATGGAAAAAGATTCCCATCGTCAGTCACAGACACCTAGGAGACCTTCTGTCCTGTCCTTGTTGTTGCATCCTTGGCCTTGGCTGCTATTCTGCATTCAAGGACAGTGAGATTTTCAAAATAAAAAAACAAAGCATCCCTTGCAGGGCAGAGGAAGGAAGGGAACCACAGCGAGCCCTTGGGAGAGGGTCAGAATAAATAGAAAGTCACGGCACCTACCCGTCTGCCTCCCTCTCTCTACAGGTTGTGGCCATGGAGCAGACAGAAGGCGGCACCCTGCCGAAGATGAGCAGCTCCTGGTGCCTTGGCTCAGTTCCTTAAGACAGGCCAGGTAACTTTTCGCAGCACTCTGGTCACTGCTGCTGCTGTTTTCCCTTCTCAATTCTGCTCTATCCCCTGCAGCAATCCCAGGCTCATTGCTGATGCAGAGAAGCCGAAGTATCAGCCTGCTTGGTTAAGACAGGATTTGCAGCCCCTCGGGGATAGCATCACTGCAGCTACCCTGCTGTCAGCTTATCAGGTACACCGTCCAAAGCTACCAGCAGGCTTAGCAGTATGGGGAGGTTGCTCTAAGACCTTGTGAAATGAAGGAAGGAATTTTTTGAGACCTGACAGGGAGATGAGGGTTGCAGGGGCAGCACTAACACACGCTGTGCTTGGCCGAAGGTCTGGGAGATGTGCTCAACCACGGCCAGGATGATGCCATAGATCCAACCAGCTTCTCCAGGCTCCTGCTACCAGCAGGAACCAAACACACGGGACATTTTCCAGTTTCCAAGACACACTCCCAAGTCTTAGGTTGCCCACTCCCCAACTGTATCTTTGACTTTCCAAGGAAGCTGAGCTCTTCAAGAGTGAACAGATTCAGTACTCAGAAAACATCCTGCCCTGACCCCCCAGGGGAGGGAAGGGAGCCAGGCCTGGCTGTGCTGTGGCATGAACAAGTGCACACACAGGCCTCCTCCAAGCCTGGCTCACGAACAGCAGTGCAGCAGTGCCGCGGGCAATGCAGCCACGGACGGTGGTTTCTGCTTCTGGCAGATGAAACCCTCAGGGAACAGACCTACCTCTCTGCCCTGCCCCAAAGCAGAAGCTTTCACTGGCAAGCTGCTTCTTCCTTCCCCACTTTTTAATTTCCTTTCTCACTTCCTCCCTAAACAGAATCTCCTTCTTTCTAGCCACTGTGCTTAAGGCTTGAATCCTTGGAAGCAAGTTTCTTTTTTCTCTTCCCCTTGGTACCCTTTGTCCTTTTGTCTTCCCTCGAAGTATCCAAAAAGCATTGCTTCATTATCATTTAGGATCTTAGTATCTCATTTAGGATCTTAGGATCCTCATTTAGGATCTTAGCAGTCTCCCATCTGGAGGGGCAGAGGAGCACTGGGCTGGAGTACTTCTCCCTCCCATAACCTATGGTAGTGACAGCAGGAGCACCAGTTTTTGCCTTCCTTGCAATATAGGAGCTGCTTCTCTTGGTACCTGCATCCTGATTTCACAGCCCAAGAGAGCTCATGCTGCCCAAATCTAGGCTGCTGTGTGCAAGCTGGGCTGCAGATAACCAGAAGCAGTGTGCCAAGGGCCTTGTTTTCCACTGAGTTCTCTGTAAGCTGGCAGAAGAAACACCTCCTGGACTGGAAAGGGCTGGTAGAACTTTGCAAAGATGGGTCCTTTTAGCGGTTTGCATGGGTCTCGCTCATTAGCCATGGGTGGACTATCAGGTCGGCAGAGAGGCCATGTCACAGCTACACACCCAACTGAGCCAGGAGCCAGATGGAGGCAAGAAGCAGTAGTCTGGGTATCCTCAAGACCCCAGGTTCCCTCTTCTCCTTCCCCCGGCCACCTATTATTTGGACTGCAGCACTAGACAAGTGAGATGACAGCCCCTTTGTACCTGCCAGACACTTTAAATACTTGTCCCAAAGACTTGTGCAACCCAAATAAAAGTGGTCAGACTAAGGCAGAAAGGAAGGGAGTTACATGAAAAGAGAACCAAAGCAGAAATCTAATTTGGAGGACTGAACCCTCCAGCATACTCCCTCAGGGGTATCAGGAATGCTCAGGAGTGTCTTTCCAAAAGAAGCTCAGCCCCTCAACAAGTTGGGTCCATGTGGCTTAGCTGGGCACACAGGAGGCCTGTGACTGCACAGGGCACCGAGTCCCCATTCCCTGAGTCCCAGATGAGCACCCCAGAAGCTACGCCCTACCTCATCCTGGAGGGCTGCGTCTCAGGCCCCAGCAGGAACGACAGAGACAGTATCTCCTGGCCACCAGCAGAGCACAAGCTGTGCTCCAAAGAAACTTCTTGTGCCCAAAGAAACTAAAATGCAGGTCTAAGAAACTATAATTTAGTAGCAGCAGAGCACTTCAATGGAAATGCTCAGTATGTGTAATAATGTTTGGGGGGATTTTGTGGCATTATAGCAGTGCCTTAGAAATATTTTCCAGTCCTTTCCTCTATGCTCCTCTTGTGACACTCTTATCAGTGAGGTTGCCAGTGGGCCACCCCCTGCTGTAGACAGCCTATACAGTAGAAACTACCTATCACTACAGAGCACTCCATTATAATTAAAAATTAATGGCAAATGCACTTTCTCCCTTTCTCCATCCTGAAAAACGTGTATCATTCCAGGGCCAAAGGCTTGTGGGATACCAAGCCCTTTCCATTACAGGCTTGGTACATCGCTCAAAAGCTGCCTCCTCTGTGACAGCTTCCACATCAGTTTCACTGTGCTCTCATGGTTGTAATCTGCCCTTGAAGCCTCCCCTCTTCCCTCGGCTACTTAAAGCAGCACTATTGTTTTTAGCAGCTCAGCTTTTCAGCTGACTTTAAGATCCCCAGAGGCAGTCTCTTTTTTTCTGACTGTGTTCCAGGTTACTACCGGTGCTCATGAAATGACTCCTGCACCTTCTGGTCCCTTGCCATTTACAGCCAAGAGGGTACCTCCTTTCCCTTGGCTTCCTTACCCGAGATCTGTCTGCTGCTAGATTAGCTGCCTGGGCACTGGAGACACTGGCTATGCCTGACAAGCAATCTCTGAAGGTTTCCGGGGCAGTATTACACACTGTCAGCATTGTTAAAACTGAATAGCTCGGCAACGGATCAGGGCTGCACAGGACATCATTGCTAGAGAGGCTTCCTGAAGGGGCTTCCTTACTGGAATGAGGGTGACTCACTCCTACTCAGCTGCTCTTGTTTCAGGGAGATTAAGCTTCTGCTGCAACAGGGTAGTAATGATGTTCATGAAAATCACTCCGAAGGAATAAACACTTACTGGAATAAAAAGAAGAGAAAGGATACGTCTGGGAAGAACAGCAATCACTGTCAGTAGCTTCTTGCTGCTGAACAATTTCCAAGTGTATGGAGAGCTCTGCACTTCTTTGTGTCAGGCACAGGAGGAAGCATCCACTGCATTTTCCAAAATGCAGCTGCACCCAGCCAAGCTGTGAAATGCAAAAAAACAGTCACAAGAGCAGGCGTATTTCTGTATGTGCATGCTGGGGATCTTGCAAACACTATGGCAAGCCTACACATGCAAAGCAGAGGTAACCACCTGCCCATTTGCCTCACCAGCGGTGTGACTATGGGCCCATTATGCATTACAGATTCCCCCCACAAGTCCCCTGATTTCCCTGTGAGCAGCTCTGCCCTCACACCCCCAGTGCCAGCAAGGTCTGCCAGGGCGGGTGGGGGAACTGCAGGGAGGCCAGCAGGAGAGTCATTGCTCACCAGTGCTTGGGTTTTACAGTGTCTGTCTGCCCTTCAGGTTGGCCACCTTGTCCTTCACCCCAGGTTCCTGACTGGGAAAAGACATCCCACATAATGCTAGCGCCGCTTTCTGGCACAGGCAAAGCCCTGGTGCTTTCAGCCACCCCCTCAAAGTAAGGCAGCTCAGGAAACTCAAAACTCATTCAGGATCGCATGTGCCAGTGCTCCCTGTCTGGACAGAAACTTGCTACTCAGAGAAGAGCCTGGAGCATTGCTCAAATCCCTGGCATACCCACCCCCACCCGGCTCGGCTGCTCTGCCCTGCCCCACTGGTTGCCTCCTCAGAGACTTCGCTCCCTCTTATCACTGAAGCCCAGCCTGCTTTTAAGCAGTGGGGTCCAGCCACTGGCAGGCATGGTGGCAGGGGTGCCAGGCTGCTGACTGCAGGCTTCCCAGAGGCTTTAAGGCTCGTCTTAACCCTCTTTCACAGCCATTCACGCTGTGGAGGCAAGAGATGCTTGGCTTGAAAAGCTTCAGACAGCTCGCCCGTGCACAAAGTGGTCCTTTCACCAGAAAACCTCCCTGATGTTTCCTCTCAGTGCCATCAACAGCAGCGTGGAGAAGCATGGAGGAGCTGCCCTTGGTGCACCAAAGCCAGCTGACACCCGCTCAGCCTGGTCCCGGGGTGCCATTGGCCGTGTTTAAAAGCAGCTAAGGAGGCAGATGGAGATGGAGAGAGGCCCAGTGGGTCCCCAGAGCCAGGTGTGCTACCTCCTGGTCGCCATGTTACAGCTCCCTCCCAGCCTGCTGCGAGGCTGAGGCAGCAGTTCAGCTCTGCCCCCCACCAGCAGGCTGGCTCTGTGGAAACCTCCCTTTCAGCAGAAGCTGACTTCCACCCACCCAAAATCAGTCCCTTCCCCATCTACTGCTCCCCCGTGCCAGGCCAGCAAAGCCCCACTGGGAGCTTGGCGGCCCTGTTGGCAGGAACGGCACCACCTGGCGAGGCCCTGGCCTGCCCTGCCCTCAGCACCTCGGTGCTCTGCTCTCCCCCCTTACACCAGCCTGAAGACCCGTCCCCACGTTGCTCTTTCCTAATCATCTCCATGGCATTACCTCTTAGTTTTTCCACCTCTAATTCAATGTTCTGGCACGTGTCTAGGAGTACTTACACCGATCCAGACTCCCATCACAGTGACTTGGAGGACTTGTTTAGCCCCTAGCAGGAGGCCCTGACTCTCCTTGGCCTTTGAACGCCCATCACTCTCTTCCTCGTGCCAGCAGGTCCCAGAAACCCACAGGCTGAGCAAATGGCAGAAGCCCTCCTGAAGACCTATCCATGTGCTGCACCAAAAGCCCCAACAAGCCCCATGAGAGCTGTAGAAACACCAGGAACTGTAGTAGGAAGTCCTCCAGAGACGCTGCAGTATGCTGGCAAGCAGCAAGGGGCTGGTTGCACTGATCAGCTCTCGCACATGCCATGACTAAGCCAAAGTGCCCTTGAAATTGATTCTGGACACCGCGGATCCTACTCAGGAGGAAGGGGTGCAGACACAAGAACCGGGGTTTTTTTGTCCTACATCCTCCATTTTCTGTTTTGTACTAATACAGGGTGACTCCTGCACTTTATTTGACACTGGTGGTGATACAGCTACAGAAGAAAGGAGGCATTTATCTCTCTGCAGAGAGCTTCGAACAGCTCACTTGACTTCCTACCACTCAATACATTCCTCAGGCCCAGGTGGCACGAAAGCCACTTATGCAGCTCAGTCGGACCTGACCTTCCCCATCCAGCTGGCAGAACCACCCAGGTCGCACACCATCTTGCCCTTTCCCAGCCCCACGCCAGCCTTGCCCTCAGTGATTGCTGCCTCTCATGACTGCAGCCCAACAGCACAGAAAATGAAAAACATACACATTCAAAAAGACTGAGCACCTGGCATCAGAAGTGCTCTAACTGCAGTCGCGCCCACAGTAAAAATTATAGTCCTATAAATTACACGCGGAACTATAATTTGGTCAAAGTCCTTTTAAGGTTTCCGACCGAGCAAGTTATAGGTTGTAAAGGTCATCATAAAGCACTGGAGAAGTTAAAATCTGTATGACCTCGCGAGTTTTCTGATTACTTTTTATCAGCTGTAACTTGTAACGCACATATACGAGAAGCAACTAGCAGTTGCCAAAGTTCCTGCATACAAATCAGGAAAATTACCTACAGAACAAAACAGACATGGCCAGATGCAGCTGCAAATTAGATGCTATGGAGGGAAGGGGCAGCCATGCTCTGCATATCCCTTAACTTGTAGTGCATGCAGTGGGCAGGGATAACAGAGGTTCTTTATTCCCCAGTAAAACTCTTTTCTCGTCACCTCCAGCATCCATGCAGGACTGGAAGCAATAGAGGAGATGAATCATACAACATTTGCAAGACTTGTAAAATCTTATCAATTCTGAAGACCAATTTGTACTAATCAGCCCATATCACAAGTGCAAACGTTAACCCAAAGGAATAGCTAAATGACTGGTGCAACCAGCTGAAATTGAATCATCTCAAAGTTCACTCGTGGCCATATGACCAAATCTCCACACTTTCCCCTTCTTCCTCCAACTTACTTCCCTCTCTTAAACCACCATAACGAGATGATGTGTCTTGAACTGTAGTTCAGCACCTTTCTCATAAGCTCCTGGGAGCAGGCCAGCGTCAGCACACAACCAAACACCAGCTTCCCTCAGGAGCTGGGCAGCTGGTTGCTGTTCTCATCCAAGATCTCACAGTCACCTTCAGAGATGCCGGGCCACTCATGCTGCCATGCCTGCCACTCACCACGGGGCACAGAGCCACTGGGGAAGGTCTGCCCTCAGACTGAGCCTCACTTTCTTCTGCTGAGGTTTTCCGGTTTCTTTTCAGCCAGCTCATAGCCCAGGCCAAACATCAACCTAAGATACTAGTGGGGCAGTACATTACATAGCTAAACGTCTTAAGTTACAGGAAATACCCTCAGGGGATCTTCATTTATTTTTCCTTTGCATCTAATTGATTATCAGCATCAAATATGAAAAGCCAGTATTTCCCAGGAGTATCAGCAAACCAACGTCATTTCAGTGGCTCTGTACGCAGTATATAAAACCGAAAGGAGTAAAGTTCAATTTTAATTGTGCAGTTGATACTGTGAAGTAAACAAGTGCTTTCTTCTAAGGATTTTTAAAACATATTTTTCATCTTTTGAGATGGCTTAGCATGAGAATCAAATTTTGCTTTCAGTTATATGGGTATAAATCTGGAGTAACTCCGATAATCTCAAAGCAACACCAAACTCACATTTTCTTCTTCACTGAAACTCTGAGATTGTGCAACAATGTCAACATCAGAGTAACTCCAGACTTTGAACACGGCTAGTAGAACTAGTGCTTTGACTGTGTGAACTACCTTTTCTTCTGCAAGCTAGTAATGCAATCAATCAATTACTTCACGGAAGAATCCCGAACTTTACAATATGATCCAGAAAAAGCAACAGGTGTTTTCCAAAGCATATGCTGAACTCCTGGTTTTAAACCAGTAAAACTTTCTAATAGCCCACAATTTCAGACTGAAGCAAAACTTCACAGCAAAGTAAAACCAGAGATTTATAATGTGTACATTAACCAGCCTTTTAACTGCAGCAGCACCTTATAGCGTCATATTGTGTTCTTTGTATAACACATTGTCCCACTTTGTAAATAAAGTTTTGACACACTCTAAGATTTTTGAGCGTCACCCGTTATTTAGAGACTTTCTTTTATTCATAAACTCTCAAAAAATATGTGTTTCAGGGGAGAGGGAAACTCAAAGGAGATCCACAGTTACTCACCATCCTGATTTCTGGCACTAGCCACATGAAGACAAATTAAGACTTTAAATGCTCTTCTCCTCCAAACAGGGATTTCTCCAGCTTACCAACAAATTAGGTTCTAAAATGCTGTCTGTGAACAGTAGGGTAACCTGACAACTTGCTCTGCCTCTATTATTGCAAAACAGACAGCAAAGAGTAGGATCCATCTCACCTAATTTTAACCATCTAAACTAAACAGCCGGCATCTTGTCTCAGCAAGTCACTGGACCTTTCTCTAGAGCCAATGGCATGAGACTCCCACCAATTTTAGCATGGAGAAAGGAACAGTAAAAAAGACATTGATGCTGCTGATTGGAGAGTCCAGATCATTAGTTTATGATAGATGCCAAGGTCTGGGAGAATCCCACCATGACATGTCCAACAGTATGCACACGGTATAGCAGACACCTGTATGGAAAACTGCCGGCTTCACTCCCACAGCAAAAAGGTTCCACTAATTGCAACGCAGCTGTAGGCCGGCAGAGGAGCAGGAAGAGGGGGCTGGTCCCTGGCTCCATCAAATGGAGGACCGGGGAATAAAGTAATCTGAAAAACAGCAAAAAGATGTAACAGCTCGTAACACAATCTGCAACTAGTAATGTCCAACTTATTGTAGTAAAATACTTAAGTACGAGAAACCCTAATGATATTTCAAACACTCTGAAATATTAAGGGATCAGGCTTATCCCTGGCTTCTATCCACTTGCCTTACTTCAGCACAATTGGACTCCAGTGAGCTTTTTTTTTTTTCCAAAGCAAAAAGTATTATGTATTTGCTTCCCTGTGATAACAACTTCCCCTCAAATATTTTCTTTTTCTTTTCCATAAATCCAAATGAAAAATTAAAACTGTAGCATTAATTCCAAACACCTAGACAAAGTAAATTTAGGGAAAACATAAAGATTTTCCTAGTTTGTCACAGGTTCTCTCCGATGCTTCTGATATTTTTGCTCTCTGGTATTTTTGAAGATGCACTGTGTTTCATAAGGGGGTGACTTTTTCTTATTTATCAGTCTTGCACAATGAAACACTTAGTACAGAAAAAATACTTTCTCAAGGTCGGTGCATCAGTGATGGCTTGATTTTGAAGAGACAGTCTTGGCGAGCTACGAAAATAAAGTCATCTGGGAGGCATTCAAAGACTTATCATCAGATCTGAGCAGCTTGCTGGGCAAAATCTGTAAGGTCTCGAATCATCTATTTTAGCATGGCTTTTAAGTGCTGACTATGCCAGTGGACACACAATTAAAATGAACAGTCCTGAGTGTTTTGTTTCCTGATTTCATATGGAAACAAGGTGCAATTGCATTGCCAGTCCCTCTCGTAACACTGAATCTGTCAGTCAGCTCCCGGCAAACTTGACAGAGGGAGAAGACTTCTCAAAGATAATCACATTCCCTCAAGCTCTGTGACCACCTAAGGTAATAGCAGAAAGGACCTGAATTAAAACCTTCAGGAGGGCAAAGCTGGCAGAGTGGCATACGCCCTGCTTGGCGGCAGCTAACCAGCCCATCGCCACAGCTTTCTAACCTGGTCAGGAGCACCCATGTCACCCTCAGCTCGTGCACTCCACGTTGCTCCATGGGTAGACTGGTTTCAAGGGGAAGGGCTGGGAAGGACATGGATGTTTTCAAGAACTACCTCAAATCCACAGGACATGAGGCTTAACCAGCTCTTCCACTCACAGAACTACTTTTTTCTTTTTCTGTTATTTACTGGCTTCCAAAAGTTTGCTGAAAGACCTTCATGAGCAGCTACCCATTAAATGGAAAGTGGATGCCCTTTAGTGTTTCTTAAAATTGAACACCTTCATGAGTTGAAATTCCAGGAAATTACCGATTACCATTTTGATCCCTTTAGGATTAAACTCTAGGGGGTTTAACCAGGATAGCAAGATAAGAAAACAAATCCAAAGAAAGCATGTTTTAAAGAAGATTTAAAGCCTTCCAAAAATCTACACTTGGTAAGTTCAATGTAGTGTTGAATCTGACGCAGCAGAACCCCATGCAACCCTTTCATGTATGTGAGATCTGTATCTTAATCTTCATTTTAGACAGTCCCAGATCAGACTGCTACCCTTTGTAGCATGAGGCAATTATTTAAAGTAATTTTAAGCTGATTTATTACATTTTTAACTCTGAACATTCATCATTCTGCAAACACCCTAATGGGAGATGACCTATACCTGACTTACACGTTTTACAATGGTCTTCCTCTAAAACTGTCTGCCAATCACAGTATTTAAATCCTATGAAATTTACTACTTCTTTTCTGTATATTTGGATTAGAAGTCCACATTGTATTTTGTTAATATGTTGGGTTCACGGCTGAGGTACCAGAACTTTCGTATGGAAAAAGTTGCTACTAGAGCATTGCATTTCTCATTTCTATTGCCTTGAATAGCGTCACCTAATTGGCTGTTTTTCTGTAATAACAGAAATGGATGCTATTTTTTTCTAAAAAATGTGTAAATTATACCAATACAAAGCACACACAGGTTTGTATTTACCACTGAGGTAAGCAAGCTGTACACAGAAGCTCTAACAAACACCAGAGTTGTGAGGGAGCGCAGTGATGCTCACAACAGAGAAGCAGTTCATTTTACCCTCTTCAGCACACAACTAGGCATGGACAACAATAATTAATTTCCTTTTTTCAGGGCTTTTCAAAGAACAATGGCTCAGTTTCTAGTACGCCTGGCAGCCACAGACCAGGCCAACTTGCAGTTCAAGTGAATCTGAATGCGAATTTTGAAAGCAGAATCCATTACATGCTGCAGAATTCAAGTTTTCTTTTATTAGAATAGAAAAAGAGAGGTGAGAAGCAACAGCAATAAAACTGGAACTTGGGATGCATTCTGACACAGAAGAGTTACGAAAAGCAACAAAGCTTTCCTCACAGTACAATAATTCTTAAGGATAGACCAACAAGATTATTTACCACTGCAATAAACTATATATTATCAATGAATAATGAGATGACAACTTTACTCCCTATATATGGTAAACAGATAACATAACCTGGATCATTGTGGAAAGCCATTATCAACAAAATCCTATTCAAAGAAATTAAGTCTGCCTCATCTCTACCAGTTCACCTAAGATTATATTTGGGCAGCTAAAACCCAACATGTTTTCCCAAGAATTATTTGAGTTGGGTTACCTAATTTCTGGAAAGGATTTTGTCAGAGGAACTTAAGCAGAGGTTTTTTCAGACAAGCCCATCTCCAACAACTCTTGCAGCATAAAAATACAGGAAAGACATAAGCAGTTGGTGTCATAGAGCTCTTCTACGCTTCATACTCAAGTATTTTAAGATCTTCAAGTAGTTCTTTTGCAAGTGCTTGCAGATCTGCATTGCGGCTCTTTGACAGTGCAATGATATGCTGAAATGGCAAAGTATCACGCATCTCAGAGGCTGACTTGGCTAATACTTCTGGCTCCAGAATCACAGACTGGAGGAGCCGCAGAGCATGAAGACAAACTTCTGTATCCGGGTCTAAAAGTGGGGGAGGAAAAAAACCCAGTGCTTATTAGAAGTGAGTCCAAAAAAGTAGCATTAAAGCTCTACAGTGCCGTTCCTCATGAGCCAAGAGGTATTCAGGGAATAACTCAACTTTCATAATTCACAGCTGCCGTTTGGTGCTGGCTGGCTGGCTCTAAAAGGAACCTGAAAACACCACCTTTGCCCTCCTCAGCAGCGTGTGCTCAGCAGTGTTTGGGAGGGAGAGACAACCAGGAACCCTTCTCTTGTTGAAATGTTGAAAGTGCTGTAAATGAGGGAATTTATCAGCTTGAATTTATCCAGTCAGTAGCCAAGATGTCTGTTGGATGGGAACCAATTTAAGAGCAGAACAAGCTATATCCCATGACTATTCAGTCTTAAAAAACAAACAGACCAACTAATCAAATCTGCAGTAAATCACTAGGCTTTTCTTTAAGTTCTTTTTATGCAAGCCTTCAGATTTCTTCAAAGCTCAATGAAATATTAATCTTTATAAAAGTTTCTGGTAACCATGTATCAACCTTCCAAGTGTTTAATTCAGTTTACACAAAATTGAAATGGGTACTGAAGCTAAGCACTGCTGCTTAGGAATGCGTCAGAGAAATGTAGCAAAGACCTTTGACTGACTTGAGCTAGGAAGACATATAACAACTCTACTGTTAAGAACACAGGATGTATTTTTAATTAATGAAACATTAGGAGCATTACATTTTAATCATTCACAACGGTCCATTTGCATTTAGTTGTTTCTAGCTTTATCAAACGCATCTGGTAGAAGGTCCCGGTTTTGCACTTCTCTATTCTGCATATTCCAAATGAAAATGTATAATATATTTCTATGGCTGAAGTAGTTACTTGTTCCACGTGCCATGCATTTTTTATGTGTTTGTCATTAGCATACCTAGTCTTCAGCAAGCTTTTGGTAAAGCGTTGTGCAGAAATGTTGAGAAAAATTAATTCAGATCACTTTGCACACAAAATCACCAGAGACCAAAATCTCACTGAAGGAGCATAAATGCAGTGCAGTAATAAACCACACTGTACTGAGTTTGAAGAAAGCATTTGGTGGGTTGAACTAAGTTCTTTCCTTTCCTGGCTTACTTAATACCTAACACTGGTGAGCTGAAAAAGGACTACGAAAATTATTCATTAAAGCATAAGGGGAAATGTTGAAAGCATCTAGGGAAGAAAACAGAATGTGATCAACAGTGAAGAAGACTATGGCTTTAAGCATGAAACTGACTGTCAAGATGGGAATTTTTAAATAATTCCCACTAGCACATGGCTGAAGTACAATATTAAACACTGTGACATCTGACCTACACCCAACAAGCCATGCACTATCTCCCTGTTCCTCAATTTTCCATCGTAAATGAGATATGTAGGTCTTTTCTACCGTGCCTTCTTCCCTATTTAAAGTGTAAACCTCTTAAGAAAGGTATTATACTTTTTCCTGGGAAACTAGCAGAGTGGGGTATAATCTGAAGACACAGGAATTGTCCAAAACCAAACAATAACACACATTTTCTGATTTTCTGTGCAATGAGAATCTTAGCTATTGGGTATACTGGACAACTTTAGACATTCAAATCAGCATTTAAAAAAACCCAGTGATTAGTGCTGTACACCCCACAGAAGTGGCCATACCTAGAGCACAGCCACTTATATTGCTGCCACCTAGGCTGGAGGCTCTCAGGAGTCCCTTTCCATCATCACCTCCAGCAGTACCTGCAGGTGCAATTTTCTGAGTGATGAGCATGGAGAAATGCTGCAACTCAGCCTCACAGACAGCAAGACTTTATGTCCAATTTCTTGGGCAGCAACACTTCACTGAATCCTTCTGAAAAAAACTTGGGTGCAAATTTTGGTTTTCAGATTTATTCTGACCTAATCAAAATATGACTAAAAGCCTTGAATTTGTCCTCCCATTCCTTCAATTTTTGTCTTCATGCCTGCCAGAGATTTTTTTTAATTCCTTATTTTTTTCCCAGATATAATGTTCAAACTCTGCACATATCACCTGACTCCTTTCTCTGTACTTAGAATTATTCTACGTTTATTCAGCAGAAATAGCGACTACAAGCCATAGCACAAATACGTACCAAGAAAGTTTTTGGGAGTGAAATCTATGTAATTCATTACAATCTTCCTCCGTGAATAGGAAGATATTTCTCCATGAAATAAAGCCATTAATGCTTTTAATGGCTTGCAGTACTGCTGGGAAGCTTCATATATATATAAGATGTTTTAAATCCCTGGATGAAAAGTGCTTTGTTATTAATACTGTTACAGGCATCTACATTACTATTATCTGCAAGTTTAAAGGCTGTAGAAAGTAAAGAATTGATCAGGGAAGAAACGTTAGCAGGGGAGCTAACAAAATTAGGATCTGTAGATCAGGAAATGACTTCCAGCTTGACGAGCAAGAACGTTTTCCAGTAAGAGCGAAGAGATTCTTGGAAGAATCTCCAACAGCAGCCAGGGAAGCTCAACAGCTTGAGTCACTCAAATGAAGAACAGATTAGGTACTCAGGCGTACAGCAAAGGAAGGAAATGATCCTACACCAGAAGACAACTTAATACGCATTTAACCTCTGATTGCCATTGTTTTGCATGTATTTTGAGACTCTTCGAATTAAATAAATACATATGCCTTAAAATATACTCCCTTAGGATTACATGTGGTTTTGAGAATACAACTTATTACAGACAATCATGTTTTCTAAGAGGATTTTAAAAGAAAATACCCTAGGAGTCTTTCTCTTGTCTCTCCAATATCATTAGGGATTTTTTTCTAAAAACCCCATCTAAAGAATACTCAGAAAAAACATAAGGAACCCTCATTATTCAGCATTATATTTATTTCAATAACTTCCAGATTCAGTAATTTCTACGCTAGCTGAGTAACATTTTGTTTGTACAAGATCAAAAAAATCCTTTAGCTGTAATCGAACCACTGCATCGTATCCTCCCAACAACTAGCACACACATCTCTTCAACTAAAACTTCAAAACTGCCATCATTATTTCTGGGGAACGGGGAACTATCAAACTGCTTGCCTCAGTCAGGGACCACAAGCATAGCGTAAGCCTATCACCATCATAAAACGCTGATGCAATTTTAACAAGATATTGAAACTGCTGGCGTTTGCTGACGTTCTGCTAGCTGCCAGCACTACCGTTTGATGTCACTGGCTTTCAGTCACTGACAAAAGCAACCGATAATGTGGACAGATTTTAGTCACATCTGTCATTAGCACCATGCTCTCAGATGAACTGTTCCCTACAGCAGGGTTCAAGTAATTGCATTACATCAATGCTAAACAGCTTATCTACAATTGGCTCCGAGTTGTGTCAACTCAATTTACACGTGCCCATACCATTCCCTGGGCACCTGAACTCAAGATTTATTACCAGCAAGCTGTTTACGGCTATGTCTATGTACAAAAGCAGTATTTCAAAAGCTCCCCACCGCTGTTGTAAATGTCATTCAATCCAATTACTGTCCGATTCTAGCACAAAGGGGCGACCTGCCACTCCCCCTTTTCCTTTTTATGAACCTGTCAGACTACCTACGTTCACAGCATGTCTAGCAGAGAGAGGCAGGGCCACAGCTTGCCCCATCTAAGATCTCTTTGCATTGCCAGGGCTGGCAGAGCTGAACCAGTATCTGCAGCAGCAAAGAGTTTTCCAGACATTTTCATAACGCTGATAGGTCTGAGGAGACAAGAAGTGTTGCAATGAAGACACCATATGGGGAAGGAGCAGGGAGAACACCACGGCAGAAAAAAAGACTGAGATTTGCTGCTGCAATTCCTACGAATGCAAGTGCACTTTCTCTCGGCAACATATTTGCCCCAGCTCCTGTATAACAGCTCACTTTGCTTCAGTCTCTTCCCTGGCCAGGCGATAGCTCTCACTGTCAGACATGTAGTTCAGCTAACCAGAATTCCCCACTCTCCTACAGGCACACGCTTGTCACGCTTTCATCAGGGAAATCCTTGAGAGAGACTCCCGGGGTCCAAATCGAAGCAGCAATTTGGTCTCAATTTGCTTGACTGCTACTTAGGGGCTGCAAGTGAAAAGGAGCTTGCCCAGACCATCGCTCTGCAGCTGGCAGATTTGTGGATGAGCTGTTAGATACATTCTCCAGCTCCCATCAATCCTAGGTTGCGTTTCTGAGGATTCCCACGATAGCTACGTGAAGGAGAGTAACAATCTAAGAACAAACCAACGCTTCACAGTGACAGATGCATTTACCAGAAGTAAGGTTCCTTACATGTATTTACAAAAGGAGAAACACTGTGCTCCTCAGGAGAAGATCAGTTTGCCTGAGCCTGCTGTTGGGCAGGGCCAGGACCTAGTCAAAAAACCCCTGCTCAGATGGCAAGGACAGCCGCGCCGTGCCCAGCCGGCGCTCCATCTGGGCAAGTGTCATTTTCAGCAGCTGCTTAGGCAAGAGTATGGAAAAGGGCAAGTGTTCAGTGGACTTCCCCTGGCCACTCTTCTAGCCTCTCAGCTAACTGTGGTTCAGGGACTTTCTGCATCAGAGCTGACATCTTTGCATTTAAGAAGATGGATACGGTCTTAAAGGGCAAGGGCAATACTCCTTTGAAGATTAGTTTCACAGTCTGAAGAGAACACAACTGCTGAGCACTTGAAAGAGTGCTAACTGAGGTTTTGATTTATGAACCAAAAATTGTTTTAATACAGGCCTCAGTTTATAAATAGGGGGGTTCTGTTTGTCCAGATGTCTTTTAAATAACATGCTGCCATGCAAATAGCCTGAATTTTCAAACACTCTCACAGCCACAACCAATTCAAACAGAAAAGTAAGGCATTAGAAACCTTAGTCATGAAAAGCAAATATTGAAGGTTGCAGGCGGCATTAGCGAAATGAGAATGTGCTTCATACAGGCATTTATAATAGAGACCGTCATTTGCAAAGAATTTGGATAAACAAGGTTAGATTTCCGTGTGGAACTGTGGTGGAGGAAACTGAATGGCAACATCTAAAATTAGTCATACTTCTCGTGTTGTCTTTTGTTTAATGAAGTACCTGGAACAATTTCCCAGCTATAGATAAGAAATGTTAGTAACATAGTCTCTCTGAATTCTACACTTTCTCATGTATCCAAGGAGAGCAACCTTTTAAATTGCATTCAAAGAAAAGTGGGGGAAACCAAAATAAAGATACAGCATAGGAAAAAAAAAAACACAACCAAAAACCTAGAGAAGAGCCTAGACCCAGAATAGAAGAGCCTATTTTCCTGAGCAGCCACTTGCTGGTAGATGTTTTATATGATCAAAAATTAAAAACATAAATCTAGTCTTTATTATGAATACCTAAGCTGACTGCATCTTCCTGTTCTTCAAAAGATCCTTGGCAGAGAAAAGCCCAGTCTATCTCTTTGGGAATTAGAGAGTGAAAGTCTTATTGCATCTATAGATGTAACGCACCAGAAAAAATATTGACAAAGCTCAGGCAGATTTCTACCCAAAATTACATAACTTCTTTTTCTATTGCTGAGGATGAGGCTTCTTTAAATCTGAAAGTTACGTGAAACCTTTAGCCAAGACATCAACACAGGGTCAGCAGCTGATGGAGGAAAAAATAAAGCTGCCTATTTTCTCCAAGATGGGAACAGCTGCTCCGCAAACAAATGGTGCTCCACAAGATGAGAACTCTACTGATCCCACAAGCTGCTCCACAGCCAGAAACCTGAGTCATCATCCATGTGTTTTATGCTGGCACCAAGCTGGGAAGGTAGAGGTAGGCATAGCTGATACAACAAAATACAACAGCTAGGTCAGCTATCAGGGTATCTTCTTCAGTCATCAGTGTTGCTTATTAAAGGGTGCCTACCTTTTGGACAGTGTTTGAAAAGGCAGGGAAAAAAAAAAAAAAAGAAAAGAAAAGAAGAGCTCAGGTCATAAAGTTCTGAAACTACAGAGATCTGTATTACCTTCAAAAAGTGTGCCAAACGTTTGTTTTCCTCCTATTGTCAGCATAGCCTCCAGCAGAATGAGCTATTAAGAATTCTTGTTAAGAGAGTGTGAAGTTCCAAATTTTCAAAAGACATTATGAACCCAGTTTGCTGTTAACGTTCTTACTCCATTAGAAATGTTTATTAAATTTTCCCTCCTTTCTCTTCCAATCCGTGTATTCAATGTCAAGGCATATCTCTCTCTCTTCAAAAAGCCTGCTAGGCCACCTGAATCAAATCCCTCTTTGCTTCATATACAACAAAGCGGAACAGAGAAAATCAGGTTAACTATTTGCTCTCTTCACTTAAAGGGAAAGACACTCTTCTTCAGGGGACAAGACTGGGCAGTGACTGAACATTCAGAGAAGGAATTTGAGGGATTCATCAGCTGCATACAAGCCAGTGTGAGAAAAATGGCCTTGATGACAGACTGAGGTCACAGACACTTGTAGATTGGTGATGGAAAAGCAAACAGGATGATTTTCTGAAAATAAATTAAAAAAGTCAGGATGATTTCTGGGGCCTCTCTTAGAGGGAATGCTGATAAAAGCTTACAGAACTGTGGAAAGCTGAATCATCTCATAAGCCTTAATCAAAACACTCTTTGAAGAAGCTTCCTGCAGGAAGGCAGCATATACAGGATACCCTGCCAGCAGAGTGTAGTGCTCTATTCTGTTGCATGGAAAAAACTGTTAAGACCTTATGCTGTAGCAGCTCCAGGTGTTTATAA
Organism: Numenius arquata; assembly: GCF_964106895.1. NCBI lineage: Eukaryota > Metazoa > Chordata > Aves > Charadriiformes > Scolopacidae > Numenius > Numenius arquata. The sequence continues at coordinate 44,987,818 of NC_133576.1, forward strand.
GCTGAATCATGGCTAGCAGAAGCTGAAGATGCTAGCCACAGAAACAGGAGAGCAAGAGTGGAAGGAAGCTACTGAGTTTTGCAAGTTGAAACATTTAGAAACAGACTAAATGTAGAGAAAACTACAGAGATCTCATACAAAATGTTGGGAACAAGAACAGGTCTTGGATCTGATCTCTCATCTGATATACAAACTAGTCAGCCCTCTCCCTTGACAGTAAGAATTCCTCTGAAGTCAGAAAACTGAACCAGCAGATATGGTTTATCTCAGAATCTTCCTCCTCTGCTGTAACTGGAGGACTTAACAAAAAGTGAAGGAATTAGCCATGCCTGTCCTTCCTTCTACAACCCAGCCATACACAATTAACACTTTCAAAATGCAAAATGAGAAATTTCCATTTCTTATTTCCATTAGCACCTGCAAATCAATTATAACTGTGCCCCATTTCATCCTCTTATATGACTGAGGAGCCTTCTTCAAACAACAGACTGCATCAAACAATTAGCCTCTTTGTTTTAACACAACATTTAGAAGGGCACATTCGGGAACTCATAGTTAGGGCTTTGAGCATGTTTTGGTATTTTTTAATTTTTTTTTTTTGGCTAGAACAACAGCTCATGTATATATGAGTCAAATATAAAGTAAAAGGAAAGTCTGGACTAACATATGTTAAATTTCGAAGCATGGCAGAACAAAGGACCATGTATTCAGAGTTGTCTGAGAATACAATTTTTCTCAAACTATATCAAAAGAACTACAAAACTGGTGTTTTCCAACAGTCTTACTAGGATTACTTAATTTTCTGGGATCTCAGAAGAGAGAGCCTAAGGCATTGCAAAGCAGGAAATTATTTGGTAAAAAGCATGAGTACCTACATTTTCTGTAAAATAGCTGAGGGAACTATGAGCCATACAAGTAGCTTCCAGTTTCCCAGCCCAAATCAAAGCTTTTCTAAAACTTCACTATAGAATTAATTCCTTGAAAAAAGCAGATGCAACCTCCCTCACTTCAGCTGCTGTTAGCATTTACTAATTGTGTTTTAGCAGGGTTTCGCATAGCAGCACAGAGTGCCGGGATGACTAACCTCTCCAGTCCTATGAACTGCATGCCAAAATCTTCTCAATGACAAGCCACAAAAACTTGAGAAAGCCAAGACAGAGCAACCCTAGGAGCAGTTCACAGGCAGGACAGTTTCACGGCTCTGTCCTTACTGCTGCCCTCACTGTTCCCTACAAGCTGTGCACACAGCTGCCAGCCAAGTCCAACACACACTGGCAACGTCAATCTCTGCTGGCTCCTACGCAGGGATTTGAAGCCTCCAAAAGAGCAGTGCCTTGATGTCACTCGTGTACCTAACAGTGGCAACAAAAGTCCTTGATGTCCTTGAAGTCCTGCACTGGCCCAAAGGCAAAGCTGGGAATAGTACTCAAGCCCTGCAAGCCCAAATCCTATTAGGGCACAAGGCTTCTCTTCAGCTGTAGAAGGGGTCACTTTGGTCATGGGTCAGTGTAGTTACAGAGGTTGGCTTCTTTCCCCAAAATGCGTCAGAACAGTGTTCCATCTTCTTTTGTTAAACAGTAGTTTCCCCTCAGGGTTTATTTTAAAGTTGGCACGTGAAAATACAGGTGGCTCCTTTTAATCCACTTCATGAAAGTTCTCCATTCCCTATTTTTAATTCTACCATCCATAAATTTTATACTAATGGAATATTACATACAGTGCCAAAAATGTTGTGGGAAATGCACATCTCCTCCCTCTAGCTATTTGTCCTTTTTGTTTACTTTCAATCTGACAAAAGCTGTACATACTCAGGTTACAGATATATATTTGCATAATTTGCAACACCTATTGCCAATCTACAATCCCCAAAGTCACAATTTACAAGGTTCTTAGAGCAACTTACCATTCAATAGCCACCAAAGTAAAGGAAAAAACCCTGGATTTTCACTGATGTACTTCAAGCCTTTCAAGTTGATACTCACGTTGTAAAGTGACATTAGCATTAGCCTAGAATTGAAATAAAAAAAGATCACAGAATGGTTTAGGTTGGAAGGCCCCTTAAAGATCACCTTGTTCCAACCCCCCCTGCCATGGGCAGGGACACCTCCCACTAGAGCAGGTTGCTCAAAGCCCCGTCCAGCCTGGCCTTGAACATTTCCAGGGATGGGGCATCCACAGCTTCTCTGGGCAATCTGTTCCAGTGCCTCACCACCCTCACAGGAAATAATTTCTTCCTAATATCTAATCTAAATCTCCCCTCTTTCAGTTTAAAACCATTACCCCTTGTCCTGTCACTCCATTCCCTGACAAGGAGTCCCTCCCCATCTCTCCTGTAGGCCCCCATTAGGTATGGGAAGGCCGCTAATACGGTAGATGATATCATAGAGGATATGATCTCCTTTGATTTCTTTGCATGTTTTAGCACCTTTTGCTATTTATGCCAAGCATGTACTGATACAGAAGCCTATTCTAATAATTCATATTTGGATAAAAGAGACAAGTCTCAAATTATATATAAGCAATGTTGTGCAAAACCTTGTTTCTACTGCTAAATCACGTATTTCAAATATGTGAAATATACCTGAAAAATATCCCATGTGAGAGTAAGAAAGTCTCATCAAACTCCATGAGATTCATTACATGAGATGTGCAAAACCAGGACTTGGCTTTACGTGACCACACAACCCATAAAATCGAGCTTTCATGGTGACAATCCCCCACTGGGCAGACGATCATCTCAACTAAGCTGTTTGCCCTGACAAATAATAGGGCTGCTTGGAAACACAGAAAGCAAGACTTGTATTCCGAGTACTAGACATGCCAAAGGAAGTCTCTGCTCCATCGGTTGTGCAACACCAGACTTTCTGTACAGCTGACCCTCCAGTCAGCTGAAACACAGACACATTGCCTGTGCCATCTTCTTTCGTGTATCCTCCTGTTCCGCCTGCAAACGGGAACACACGCAACATACAGCCAGCGTACAGTAAACACTAATACAGTCTCTCTCCGCTGGCAGGGGAACTTATTACAGAAGCATTTGGAAGAAGGGGACAGGCCTGAAGAAGGGAAAAGGAAAGTATTAGTAGTCCCAGCTCAGCTTACACACTCCCTCTTAAGCTAGACTTGTCCCTTCTGCCGTGGGTGCAAGGCAGAGAACCAGCCTGCTCTGCCTGCTCTCCAGCCCCCCGCAGTCAGGCAGGGCCATGCCACCTGGGCTATCGAGTGAGACCCTGCTGTGGGAAAAAATGACTGCTTGTCTCCTAAAATAACGTCATGGACTTTCCTATTTACTCCGCCTTCAGGAACCCAGATTGATTATGTTCAATGTACATGTGGAATTATTTTTTTTTTTAAGTCAGTAATACTGGAATTCAATTTGGCTGCAATCTGTGCTCTTGTCTTAGCATAGGTCAACACCAGCATCACATAGACCAAATGACAGTCTCACCCACACCTCTTCAAAACTGTTCAAAACAAAATTTGTGCCCACTCAAAGCCATATTTTATTTTATTTTTCCGGAAGTTGATTTCTTTAGGTCTTTTATTATGGTCGTCGATGTTGAAGGAGGACAGAACCTATATCCTGTCTTCCAGGTAACAGAGAGGGTTTATGACCTGGCAGCTAGAAAACACTTCCTTAATTGACATTGAAAAAAAACTAAGGTGACATCTCTGACAAACCAAAACCAAGACTCTCCCTTGCATGTCAGCGTGTAAACAACAAAATAAAATACACATACTAAGTATACGTTCATCTCAGCCACATTTTCAGAAGCTTCCAAACCCAGGATTTCCTCATTTATCGACCTCCTAAAATAAAGTTCATTAGTCATTTTGGGGCTGCATACATCACAGGTTATAAATTAAACCAATGTCTCAACTTTCCTAGAGAGAAAACCAGGTAGGTTGAAGAAGGCTATACATTTGAAAAGGGACTATTCTAGCCTGCCCATCCCAGCAGCTTCTCCCATGGTGGCTCACACTGAAGTCACTGCGAACATGAAAAGCTTCACTATAATCAGTACCTTGCAAAATCTGATTCCCCACCAGGGCAAGTGGGTTTAACTAGAGGTAACTCCTCAGCCTTAGCCATGACAGAGCTGAGGTCATGTTGTAAGGTACGGGAAACGGCAGCTTTTGCCTAGTGCCTGGGTCAAAATTTACTTTTAGCTGCTTTTGACTGTCAGACAAGTATGGTAACTTGGGGCTCAAAACGAGTCTCCCTTCCAAAGCTATCCAGAGCATTTTGTTGGGATTAAATCTTCTGCAGTCTCTGCTGAACCAAGTTCTGCTTTCAAGCATTTGATGTTACACCATCTTCCACGTTGCTGATACAAGTTTTTATGAGTTTAGTGGATAAAACTCTTTTTCAGCTCAGCAGAGTCTCAGTGGGCTTAGCGCAAATTATTTCAATTTCCATCTAACTTGCAGTAGGAATGGGACCTGATGCTCAAAAGCAGAAAACATCCAGAAAAAAAAGCCCCACGGACATTAGCAAGACAAACAAATGCTCTGCCTCTTAGAAAATCAGATCACTGCTGTACTATGAACTTCAACCCAAGAGATCCCTGATGTGCCTGGAAAAAGACCCATACCATACTCCAGAGTCAAAAGTTGTCTTACAAACAAATTCTTTCACCCTTCTAGTAATCTTCTCCTATCCTGGCTTTTATGCAGATCATCTTTACAGCTGTGGAGCAGCTGCAGGGAGAGGGCATCAGTGCACTTTATGATGTGCTGTGATGGATGCTATTACTTTTTATTTTATTTCTTTCCAAAGATGGTAACATGCAAGTCAATTCTCTGGACAACGAAATGGGAAGATGAATGAGCAGGGCTCCTGTAACATTTATGGAACACGTCATCATACCGACTCACAGTAGGGTGCTGGGTTTCATACGAAACAACTACATAGAAACAGGAGCAGGCTGGAATGTTCTCCTCCATTCTGGGGCCAGCTTGGCAACTGCTACCTTGCATGACTGCGATAAACCTGCATGGCACTGCACTGCCACCATTTCCAAACCAAAGGGAAATAATGTTATTCCAAATGGACTTCACACCTCACATCCTATTCTCAAACGAGTTGTCATGGCTTAAGTTGCAGAACTGAAAGTGCAGCTTGTAAAGCCCACACGCTTCTTTTCGTGCAGCCTCTGCAACTCTTACTTGGCTTCCAGAACCCAAGCCCAAAGCCCCAGCATGAAAACTATCAATAAAACAGTATCTTCTAATGGAAAGTGTTAACATTTCTTGACAACGTCTTCCATCCTTAATCTGTTTGACATTTGCAGTTAGAAATAAAGTAATGTAAAAAGATACTGCTATGTTTGTATTTTTATTTCACCTGTTTGCTTTGTGCAGAAAAAAGGGCCTGGTGATGGTAATCCAGGAAAGTGCTGTGGTTTTGGAGTGTCAGAAGAAGATATAACACACCCCACAAGCCAATGTAGTAGAATGTTATTACTAATTAAACACTCTCAGCTGAGTACAACATCAAAGCATTTCCAAGCCCTTTATATCACCTTAACCTCTAGTACTTGCACATTCTAGTAATTTTTTTTGCAATAATTATTGCGGAAATGCTTATTGAAGCAAACCTGACACACACAATTACTTAACAAACAACACTTTCTGGGTTTTTTTAATGTGGAGGGCTTTTTAATTAAGCACTTCATAGTCTTCCTATTTAGGCAAGTCAAATTTAATTAACATCTTATACTACTGTATCTGTCAAGGCTTTCTTTAAAATCTAGAACTAAAAGCACAGCTAAAGCCCCTTCTTGTCTGCTTAATACATGAGATTAGTACATAAAATGTGCTAATATCTACTAAAGTATGTATTTTTACTGGCTACTTTCAACTGCAACATAAGCAAAGTTGAAGATTCCTAACAATTTAATTATAGCTATGAACAATTGTGTAAATGTTTATTGACTGCCTAACAATTACAAATGTTGAACAAACCCTATACCAACAAGAACAAACCCTCAAGTCTTTCACACCACTGCTATTTCAGAAAGGCAGACACCCATGAGATTTCAGTACCAGCACTCACTTAGAATGCCTTGGATATACTTATTACATACTCAGGGACTACAATGGATATTGTAGCAGTGCTGGAATAAATGACAGCTTTTCCCTGTAAAATTTGTATTTATATACCAGTACAAGTAAAACACAGGATTGCTGGAACTAGAAGATGAAAAAGAACTCCTCACTTTATCAGCTTACTTTGTTTGATACCACTGTGTGTAGAATTAGACCCATAGTTTTCCCTGATCTGTCACACAGTAAAGAAAAATATTTTTGAAAATAAAAGCTACAAAAGAATTGTAAAACCTCAAAACTGAGCAAAGGACAAACATATCCTCAAAAATAGTAAGCCAAATTTTTTATTTAGCTGCTTAAATTTTAAGTTGATGATGTCCTTCCATGTAATACCATTGTGATGTTTTGAGAAAAAACACATTTGATTTCCAAAATAAGGTACATTTTCATCCATGAGGTACAGTTTTAAAAATGTGTCTGTATGCATGTATGTAAGTGTGCGTGTAAACGTTATTTACAATGACTCCAGAGTCCGTCTATACATAACTTTGAAATTTCACTACAATTTCTGTTAACTATCATATCCTTATCTCACAATTGTCTTTCATTTTGTACTGCCTTATGTTCCTTACAGTAGGGAGAAAAGGGAGTTCTTCTGATACATCTGCTTATGAAAACATTGATTATTTAAGATTAACAAGCAGCTAAAAAACCTTACACGCAAAGGATAATTTTTTGAAAAACAAACAAACCAACCCACCCCTAAACTCCTCCTTTGCTGGGCTGGGAGAGTGGGAAATCCCCAAAAAGGACAGGAAAGAGATCCAGTGTTAGTAACAGGTTTTAAGAACTGAATAGTGACAAGACACGTAGGGAGCTCATAGATAAAAAGGAAACCCGACCACGGACATGAAAGACAAACACAGGGGAAACATTTTGCACTACAACATTTGAGCAAATTAGGATCCCTCGTTCCATGACAAGGCCATGAAGAAATCTCTGTTCTGGCATTTGCTCTACTGTCATAATACAGCAATTGCTTTATCAAGTGGAAAGTTCAAAATAAGAAAAAAAAAATGTTGGTTCTGTGCAACATCAGAAAACATTATCACTGCACTGAATTCAAGCTATTGTAACATATACTTAACATTTCTCACTTATCAAATACCTTGTGCAACCTCTTTTTTTTAGGCTTCACTCAATTTGTTAGCCTAAGAGGCTGGTCCCTGAATCCCTAGCCACTTCATGGGATTGTTTTATGTATATTTTATCAGTATTGCTGTATGGCAGCCAAGTTTATATCACCATGTGTAATTCTTCTGCAAAGCAGTCAGATTTTCAAATATAAGTAAAAAAAACCACCCAAAACATCAATTCAAAAGAAAGGTCTCAAATCCAATTACACAGTCTAATTACATTAATGCAATCTGACATGATCAAAAAAATAATCTATCTGGACCCATAGACACACATTCGCTTGAAGTTCAGAGTGTGTGTTCAGGAACACTTTCCTCTCCCTCCTTCTCTCAAAATAAAGTGCTCTCTTGTTCTTTTTCTTTTTTTCTGTACAGATTTTTAAACAGTATAGGTCCTCTTTTCCTGTTTGGGGTTGTGGTTTTTTTTTTGTTATATACATGAAGGCAAAAATTATCCTTTCATTCTTAAGCTAAGATTCTCATAAAAATCTTTTAGTTGGGGCTTTACAAAAAAACACCCCACTGTTTGCAAGAGTTAACTACCCTGTTTTTCAGTGCTGACCTTCAACACCAACACTTGGGAAACGCAGTAAATGATTGACATCAAAAGCATCGAACAACTACCAGCAGCACAGGCTACTCAGCTTGCCCCTCGCCACCCAACGGGGAAAGGCAAGCATCTTCAGAGGGCAACTTGCTCCCCCTGACACAGGCTGAGAGCGCAATCATCAGACAGCATCATCTCCTTCCACGGGCTGTGGGAAGGAGCCCAGACAGTTAGCAGATACTTGACATCTTGCTTTCTGATAGCTGAGGTTAGGCGAGATAAAACCTATCCAGAGTTAAGACGGAGCCTGATTTCATGCCTATCACGTACAACCTGCCTAAAAGTGTGCATGGACACAGTTAAGTTATGGTAGCTGACAGGGTTGCTGTTTGTCAGCTGAGCTGTGACAGCCAGCTTGGGTATGAATTCTTTTTGTGTGTGTGTGTGTCCCATTTATGAAAAAAACAAAACAAAAACCCACCGCACTGGTTTAAGCCATTTTCATGAACAAACTAACCAGATGTATGGGGGCAAGTGCCCACAGCTTAGCAGATGAGCAAGTACTCATTAAGCCACAGTAATTTCCTTGGTCAAGGCCATATATCCTCAGCTTGTAACAGCTCTGAGAAAAAGGCAAAGACAATAGTTTATTTAATCTCTTGATCAGCTAGAAAGCACAACTCTTCCAGCATCTGAACTATGTAACATGGCCTTTTCTTTACAATGCCGTATCACAAGGTCCCTTTATAGGCATTACCTTTTACAAATACAAGCACATGGTGCTTCTGGCTACTAAGTAGCATAAACTAATTTAATTTTTGCTCTTAGCTCACTTTCTTCACTAAGCAGACCTAGTATTTTACAGTCTTCATACTGGAAGGGAATAAATAGGAGTCCACATTTCCCACATCCTCTGTTTTAAAACTTGACCTCACACCTTCCTTATCTGACCCTCAACTCACAAGCCCCTCCTAAAGTAGAAGAGTGCATCCCTGCTCATCTCTACAAGTATTATGGTGCTTGAGAGACTTCCAAAGACACAGAACCTGGATAAAGCCAGCCTTGTAGCCAAGCTCAATATATCTGCAAGGAATGCTACTGTGAAATACATTTCCAAAAATTATGTTTCCTCTCCAGAACAGGAAATAATGGGAGAGTGTGAAAACTACTGTCATCACTGTGACCTACATTACAAGACAGTGCATTTCATTTAAAAGGAAAAAAAAAAAAAAAAAGTCATCATACACTTTAAATTTGGTACAGAGTCCTGGCTTCATGTCTCCCAGGAGGTGCATCATTGTGTCCAGTAGTTCACGACTTGAACTAATCAAGAACTCACGGCCACATGCCAGAGCAGCCACATCTGTGAGAGAACACAAAACATCAAAATAAAAATCATGTTTGAAACAAAAGTTTATGCTAATTATCAGGACCACTAAAAAGATATGTCAGCTGTGAAGAATGAATTATGGCATCTATATAAACTTCAAAATATATTCATCTACAGAGCAAATACTGAAGCAGCAAATTATACTGGTCAAACTCCTTCATAATTCTACTTTGGTAATTAAAATGTTTATTCAGTGGCCAGTGTCCTAATATTAACACAGTGAATTACGAAACAAAAGGTTGGATTCATCCACAAATAACGTGGGACTGAAGCAAAGCTGACTATTATAGGTCCCACTTCAAAGAAAAGAGATTGCAGATTGTTTTACAATTACTCAATCCAATATACCTGGCACATTACACAACCAAAACTCTTGCGGACATCTGCTCAAAGGCTCTTTTCCTACCTTTCTGCAAGCACTGCATTACTCATGCACAAACCAAAAGGCAAAGATTTCTAAAGACTGCTGCTCGAAAGCAGACTTTCCTTCAGTATTTTCCCTTATTTATCCTCATGTGCAAGGGGTATCTTCCATCAAACCGAGCTTCTTCATACGCTGCGTCTGGCCAAGCCTCCTCCAAATGCGTGAAGTGCGGTGTATGTAGCTAGTGAGAGAACCTGGTTCCCTGGCCTCCCGTTCAGGGCAAGTTTGGGAATCTGCTGCACAATACAGTTCTTCCACTTCCATGCAGCCTCAGGTTCTCTCTCCTATGCACGTACACCATGATGCCTTTTTTAACCTCAGAATAAGGAGAAGTACTAGCCTGGACACAGCTTATAATTAAAGACTGTTATTGCAGTGTTTGTACACACTGGAATGGGTTAAGACTGCACTGAGAACTACTGTTCTGGTCTTTTCTAACTTCTGAATACTTGGCACTTCATGACCACCTCCACAGTGTTCTTTTAATAACGCTTTCTAGTGGAATACTACTTTACAGCATAACTAGGAGGATTACACTGGTACCTTCTACATCAACCATCTGACTCTAACCTTTATCACATGAGTTTCAGCAACCTCCCAAATTACAGAGACAAAGAGAGAAATCTCGGTAATAGTGACTCCACTCGAAAAATTTGTATCAGTTTCAGTGAAGCAAGATTTTGTTCCATCATCCTGATTCCTCCACAGGCAGAACCCCAACACCCTTCACCCTCCACCTTTAAACATTCTCTTTGTCCAAACTTTCCTTTTGCTATGCTTTTTTCGTTGTTTGTTTTTTTTTTTAAATGAAGCAACTGGAGAACTGGATTCCGCCTTAGTACAGTGGCATAATGCATCACATACTGTTTTGTATTACCGTGTTTAATGGTACCACAACACCTAAAAATCACACATTCAAAAAGGCTGTTAATGCCAAATTCTCTTATTTGTAGGTTTCATCCATTTTGCACCATGTCATTAGCACCATTTTGACAGTTGTACAGTTTCACAAACATGCAAATGACATATCAACCCCATTTCTCACAGCCTTCCAAGCCAGAGGCAGTCATACTAAGCTAGAGCTGTGGCTTTCTACTTATTTTTTGACCCTAATAAGAAACATTTAGTATGGAAGACAGGTTTATTGCCTTTTCTTTCCCTTAGAACTATGGACAGTGCAGGTGGGGTCCATCTGGCAGCAACAACATTCCTAAGCAGTTTAAAAATTCTGAACACACACACACACACACACACCTTAAGATGGGGCTGATCTACTCACATCATCCCTAATTCATACATCTTGAAGATGTTAGCTTTATTGGAAATTCAGAAAGTAAATTGCTTGACATTTACAAACTAAGGTGAGCATACAAGACTAGTAGAATGGTCCTTGTTTTACTTCAGATTGAACACGTTAGGGAATTTCAGAACTCAATGGCTCTCACCTGTCTAATCCTTAACTGGGTCACAGACATCACAAAATCTGCTATAACTTCAGAAGACTAGGAAGTCACCCTAAATATTGACTAGGAAGTCAATATTTAGTCAACATTGACTAAATACCTGACTTTGAAAACCTGTATTTACGCGGCACGTATAAGGCAATATAGAAATTCCCAGTACATGTGGAATGCTATTCTGAGAGATAACATTAACTTACTTGTTACAATCCCTGCCAAAGCTAATACAAACTGGTTTTCATCAGAATCCAAATCCTGCTGTTTCATGTCTTCACTTAATGACTTCACAAAGCTCTCCATGGTCTGTGCAGTGATTGTGAAAAACTTCACTGCTTTACTCTGCAAGCACGGAGGAGAAAAAAAGATTATACACACTACATACAAACTATGATTATTAGATGCTACAGCAAAACTGGACCATCTTCAAAACCACTAAAACATCCAGTTACTTCAAAAAACAACAGAAAATAGCAGGTATGCGCTAAATGACACATTTGATCCCCTAATATTTGAAACCATTACCTCAGAATAAAATGGGAAACTACTCAATGCTACATTCATTTATAAAAATAAACCATTACATATTTATCTCCTAAACCCACAATAATATATATCAAACAGTAGAATTAAAGCTTATTTTCAAAAGTGAGGATATCATCTCTTTGCTTCGCAATAGCTGCACCAGGTGTTTCCCGTTTACCTGGGCTACTACAGCAGCTTTTGTGAAAACCCTACCCAGCTGAAGACTGGAGAGCAGCCTGATGTAGTGACTTGCCATGGATTTCCTAAGAAAATCAATGAAATACCCAGAAAAAAAGCAAAATTCAATTGGATCCTAACAGGATTCATTAATTGCTCAGTACAGGATGAAGAACAATGGGCTAGGTAGAAGCTCTTTAGAAAAGGAAATGGAGGTCTCCCCTGGGTCACGGGTTGAATTTACATCAGCAATGTCACATGAGAAAGGCAATCATCACGCCAGAGCATATAAACAGGAGTACAGCCTGTAATTATGTTATGCAGTCTTCTCCCCTCAGCTGGAATACTCCTCCATTTTAGGGTATCTTGGTTGAGCAAGCAGCCACCTCAAAAGTACACAGCTCAGGGCAGGTCAAAGAGCCTGGTCAGAGGTGTAGAGAGAGCTCACAAAGAAGAATGGAGAGAAACATTTCTGTTTATTAGTAATTCTGACCTGTAAAACATTGCGTGAAATAGCATTCCAACACAGGATGCTGGTTTTCATAACAGAAATAGCCTAGCAGAAAGCCCATAATCCCAGGTTTCCCAGTGCCTTTAATAATTTTGCCAGTTGTTTTATGAAGCAGCTGAAACTTTTAGTCATTCCTGGCAGCGACCCAATGGGACAGCCCAAAAAATGCTAGAACTTTTTTTGCAAAGTGACTGAAAATTTTAGTATTTTGTTTAAACTACTGCTTTCACAATATGTGCAAAGCTACTGCTAATATTTGTGTATTCCTCCACTGCTGCACACTCACCACATCAAAGATGTACAGTTCCTGTCAGGTGACTCCAGCAACCGGAGTATCTTCACAAATGATACCGTGGTCCCAGAATAACAGGAATGAAGGGATCGTGGGGAAAGAGAATGGAAAAACGTGCACTTCTGCACATGCTGGATGTACTTTTTATACTTACACAGACGTCACACCTCCAAGATGGCAATTTTAACTTAAGCAGTGACTATACTTCAAGAAGCAGAGGGCGTGAGAGGAAATTAAGAGAGCCTACTACAGCAGACTAGTATAAGCTATTACGAAAATAGGCATTCACAAGGGAACATAATAGAGTACTAATCGAACCAAGTAGTTGGTATGTTGCACAGAAAACATGCAAAATCTTCTATTTGCCAGTCTCTTGGCGTGCTGCTGGTGTCCCCTCTGCTGAACCTTCTTTCCAAATAGCCATTAATTAATAGCGGTGAGGTCTGAGGAGCTGCAGCAGAGACCAATTGGGTTTATAAATAGCAAACATTACGTACTCAGTGCAGTCTCTTAGCTTGACAGTATTTTCATGGGACTGAAGAATGTCTTACCCACTGACACTGAGATAAGGACAGCTCTGAGAGCAGCCATTAAGGTGCTTGAGCTCAGATGGTGCAATGAACCCTTTGCTGTCCAAGTAACTCCTATGTGAAAACATCAGTTAATGTGCAAAATTGTTGCTATAAAATATAAAGCTGCTTGTCACCATAGCAGATAACTGAAGCAGCAGACCACCTTGTAGGATCCAAAATGTCTCAAGTTGAAGCAAGCCTGGATGCTGTTCAGAAATCAAACCTTCAGTTTGCATTTCCACGCGAGAGCCCTGTCATGTGGATATCTGGCTGAAGTTGTTTGAAAGGCATCTAAAACAATCTGATGGGAATTAATTTACTTCTTTTTTTGGCACATGCAGGTAGGCATCCTTGCAAACTCTCCCTCATGCTGCTTCTCTGGATGTCTCTTCAAGTGCTCTCTAGAAACACTATGCACGGGCAGAAACAGTAGACATCTCTCCCCCATTGCCTTGAAAACTACTTGTGTTACATTTCAAATTTGCTGCTTGAATTTTGACTTTCCCAGCCCATACGGACACAAATTATATTGGTCCCAAACATCATTTCAGTCGATCTGCATTATAGGACTGTATGAAACACCTATTTCCATACCTGTGCAAAGACTGAAAAAAGCTTGAGTGCTGCTCTCTAAGGCATGAAATGATTTTGAATTGATGCCACCCTCCCCATATGCTTAAATATGAGCAAGTTTCAAAGTCCATAACACCTTCTCAGGGGAGGGAGGAAGATGTTGTGTGACTTGTCCAAAAATAACCCAAACCAAAAAACTGCATATGACAAATCTCCTTCATCTTTTAATAACCTGACTCATTGCCAGTTGTAATCTGTGGTTGACGCAATGCCACACAATCCGTTCATGTTTTTCCTAGTAGTCTTGTTGCAAACCCAGGCATCTTTCTTACCATGTTATGTACACCATCACAAGAAAACAATGATCAAAAATGTTGCTATGACCTTCACCAGAAGTATAACAGTTCAATGGGCTCTAATGATTGCTGGGAATGACTACAGAAGAAGTATTCTGGCCTTCTAGTACCTAAAAGGAGCCTACAGGCTCCTGGGGAGGGACTCTTTATCAGGGAGTGGAGTGATAGGACAAGGGATGATGGTTTTAAACTGAAAGAGGGTAGATTTAGATTAGGTATTAGGAAGAAGTTCTTTACTGTGAAGATGGTGAGACACTGGAACAGGCTGCCCAGAAAAGTTGTGGATGCCCCATCCCTGGAGGTGTTCAAGGACAGGTTGGATGGGGCTTTGAGCAACCTGGTCTAGTGGGAGGTGTCCCTGCCCAGCGCAGGGGGATTGAAAGGTTAGAACTAGATGATTTTTAAGGTCCCTTCGAACTCTAACTATTCTACAATTCTATTTTGCATTTCAAACAAACCTAGGAAGAGAAGTATTGCATCTTCACAATTGGGCTATTTACCCTTATAGAAATCATCAGGTAACAGTTTTGGATTTACCTAATTCTACTTAATTTTTATACTTAAGACTGCTTTCAACAAGGCTTCTATTAATTTTACTCTCATCTTATAGAAATAAGGTCATTTCCATCACTGCTAGTGTTTTCTTTGTGGGAAACATACCATTTCAATACCATTTCACAAGTCAAATAACAACGGCTACTCACTAAATATTGTCGAGTCTTACAGCTATAAAATGTTCTGAAAATAGGGAATGTAATTTTATACTAGTTTTGTTGCTATATGGGGGCTCTGTAGTATCCACCTGCCTTTTTTTTTTTTTAAACTGCTTTATACAGTGTTTTTGCGGACTTTTTTTCTTAGTAGTTGTTGCTGCTTGGATCTTGAATCATCAGAAATTATCACCAAAATGTATCACTGTACAGCTTTCTAATATCCAATATAAAATTACAATTGTATTTTGGTGCACCCAAACTGAAAAACCTCTTACAAACACACTAGTTTCCACTTATTATAATAAACTAATCCCATTAACTCAGCTGTTCATCACGCTGCTGAAAAATCAAGTCAGATGAAACTGTGGCATCAGTTCACTCAGATTGAATACAACAATTTTTTCCTCATGTTGGCTGTGACAAGACTGAAAATCATATTTTCATCAGGCCTGCTCCTCTGATCCCTCCTAATTCCATCAGCTGCACTCGGCAGTGAAACTGTGTTAGTTGTAATATTACTATTGTCTTTAACTGTTCCTGTGATGGCTTTTTCAAATAAGCTACCTGCCCACGTTTAACGCTGAAGATTTAGTAAGATTCACTAGACTCAAAGCAGCTAGGCTCTCTAAATTTCCAAGACTCATGCAAGAATTAAGGCAGCACAAAGATTTAAAGAAGTTGAGAACTGATGGATGTCTTCCTTCCATGGAAACAGCTCCTCCAAGCTCTCTACAGGCATGGGAACTGCTCCATGTGCCAAAGAATTATTTTCTTCTTCTGTTACCTTGCAAAGATACTTAAATTCTTCTAGCTGTAGCCTTGCTTCCAGTTTAACTGTGTGTGGTGGAAAACAGACAATCCTTGTTGGTTATCAATTAATCACTGCATTTATTCCCAGACTGGTTCATAACACTTTATAGTTCTAACACTTCTTAAATGAGAATGGATGGTTCCCAAAGAATATACAATTCAGAAAACATTTTCACAGTCCAATTAGTTTTCTGAAATAAATCCTTACATTAAAGTGTTTTACTGATCAAGGTCCTCATTTTAAGGGCCTAACAGCGTTACCACCAATAAGTATTCACCTGCCATACTTACTCCTCCTAGAAGGGTTTTAACAGCTTCCTCATTGCTAGATACACCCCACAACAACGTGCACACCGCTGCACCCATTTCTGTGCAATACTCTGCTTGCTGCAGGAGCTGCTGTTTGGCCTCATTCAGCTGCTGGCGGAGGTCTAGTTTCTCCTGAAATAGCATAAGGAAATTTTGGTTGCACCTCATGTCAGCCAAATCACGTTTCTAGGCTAAGGGACACAACAAGAAACAACATCATGGCCATATATGAAATGGGGAGAAGGGAATAGAGGGGGTGGGGTGGCAAACTCACAGCAGTTGCAGACACATACCTTCCCTCCTGAGCTATATCTAAGTAGTAAGTACATCGTGGAGGCTGACAGTAACCAGAAGCCTGTCCACAAGGTCAGACCAAGTGACCCACTGAGACTGAGCGGCACCTAGAGAAGTCTGATAAGAGACGCTACTCCTCCTAAGCAAATAGCTACACATCTCTTCGAGAGAGAAGGGATTTCAGCATCAGAAGTCAGCCTTTCCAGACACCTTACAAAAGATACTGGAAACATCTTTTAGGAAGGGAGGGTTGTTTTGTTTTCCAAAACAGACTTCTGCCTTAGCCAATGTGGTAGTGTTGCTGGATATCTAAGATAAATACTGTTGTCTCTTCTAACTTTTTTCCATTGGCATATTTTTGACCAGCAGTGGCAAAGTAAGATGGAGTCCCTGGAAAAACACATCTAAGGTTTGAAGTTTGAAGTTCGTACCAAGAAAGCCCATGCACCACCACACATCCATCACCTAAGCAAGCTGCTCAGTGCTCCTTGCCACAAGGCATAAAGAGAGAACAGAGCAGTCCAACACAACCAGGACCCAAGTTCAATTTGGCAGTATTTTTTTCAACTCGCATGGAAAGCTGGCCAGAAGAATACCATGAGATTAGGTATGATACTAGGTCTCACTGGCTTGCTACCAACTGCCACAGAGATAGTGAAGCTGCTGCACTTCTCAGCTATAGAGCTAGTGCGGACAGTGAGATGACGGCAGGGATACCACAGTCTGTGGTCTCTCAGGGTTGATGAGGGCTCCCTGCTAAGTGTGGGGTGGTATTAGACAGCGCTGCAGGGAAAGACACAAGAAAAATGATGCTAACTCAAGTATTAGAAGAGAAAGAGAATCACAGATCACACAGTGTCAAAAGAAGAGAAGGATCTTGCTCTGCCCATTTTGTGGGCATGGGATTTTCAAATTCACCGCAGAAAGCACCCTCCTCAGCCCAACCTCCCCTGCGTCTTCAGCTATCAGGATGAAGTCCAGGGAAATGAGAAGGAATCTTCTACGTCAATTTTGAAAGCAAGTAAACAGAATAGAACTTTCGACCATGTACTCCCATCAAGATTTTAAAATAAGTATCTTGTCATTTTAGGGGCTCACCTCAATGTTTTGTGTTGAGGATTTGGAAGGAACAGAAACATAAACTCATCTGAAAATTTATGTAACATGGTAGTATTATTATGCACTATGAAGCTACTTGTTTGTCATCAATAACCTACCTAGCCTTCTGTATCACACCTGACAGCCTGATTTGCATTGCTTTATCATGCTGCTGATGGAACACACAGGCTAGGATTTGTAAAATTCAAATTAAATTTATCAAGCAGATTTCTGTGCATATTTAGTCTCTGAAGTCTCTTTCACCCTATCGTTTAATATATGCAAAACACTGACACTTGCTACTGATTCCCTAGGCATAGAAGTCTCTTACTACTTAATACTTTGATCATTTTAAAGCACGTTAGCCAAATTTTATCTTTTAAATAACTCACTGCCAGACCTATCAGCTTTTCTGCCACCATGCGTATCAGGCATCTTCCTTGTCTAACACCTGTATTGTCCCTGCTTTTCTTTTCTGCACTGTCCTTGTCTTAGGAAATGTGTCTTTTAATACATTTTATTTGCATTTTGCATTTGGATGCTAATACATAATAGTAAGACATAAAACTCTAATACCAAAGCTAGATTCCCCAGCAAGGATGCAAAGCCAGCACAAGAAATGCCGGAATTTTTAACAGATCAAAAGCAACATCAGAACAAAGGTACGAAGCAAGGAAAACAAAATAGTACATTCAAGAGCCAGGAAAATAAACGGAGCCTGCAAAAGCAAATAACCTAGCTGGAAGCAACACTCCTGAGAGTTCACATCACAAAGCAATCACTACGCTGTGCAACACCACCATCTTCAGGAAAGGGTCAAGGCATGAGAACACAGCAGTGCTTAAGTACATAACTATGAAAAGACAGACAAAGAAGGCATTAGCTAAGAATAATGTGCACTTTAAGTTTTGCTCAGGTTCAGAAAGCATGGCAATTCCCTAATCAGTGAAACAGCACTGCGCAGAAATTTTGAAATGCAAAACATTGACTTATGATCCCCTAAAAGGGCACTGCTCAACCAGAAAACACATTTATTGTGTGTGTATTTCAGTGAATCATTTCCTTTTCCTTCAGAAAATAAGTAAGTAGAAAATAATTTAGAAACTACATGCAAGGATGCCTATAGCAGAACAGCAATCAAATGAAAAACACCACACAAAGTGATTAACAGGAAAAAAAAAAAAATCACACATACACATACCCCATCTTCTTTTATCCCAAAGAGCTAAAGGATTTCACAATGTACATAACCACAATCCACTCAGACAAATACACCTTTGTGGCGTGTAACAGAAGCCATTTAGAAAACCAGTGTATACTGCACAACAGCAAAGATACGAAAAAAAGAGCTTTGAGCAGGAACACCAACAACTACTCTTAGTAAACTATCCATGCTTTAAGTAAAACTTTCATCCAAAAGAAACCACAAACCTAAACCACCTGCCATTTATTTTGTAATATTAATAAGAATAAAGAGTGGGGCCGATTTCGTTAATATCTAACGCAGCACCATTAAATCTTACAGAAATTTCATCCTAGATGTTTGCACAATTAAAGACCTGGGTGCACAGCAAAATTAATGAGTACCTATTGCCAAACTGCAATAGCTATCCCAGAATATACTTATTTTGAAGTAAGGAATATCCAAATAAACAGCTACTCCATAATACTTTACATTCCTATCAAACCCCATTCCAGAATGACTCGTAAACGCAGATATGTCCTAAAACTGTAGCTCTGAACTCTTCATTTATTCCTTTTCAAAAACAAAATAGTTTCTGGGGATTCGCCTGTCTCTGTGCAATCCCAAGGCTGGCAGATGCTAACTCTAGAACCCCAACAAAGTGAGCTTCTGCTCACTACTGAAGATAGCTATCAGCTCCAAGGAAATTAACTTTTGCAGTAAATAATCACAACCAATTCTCACACCTCTGAGAAATTAAGCCACTAGTCTTTATGAGCCTATTTGAACTCCAATGGCTTCACAGAAGACCCACAGTCTGAGAAGTTTAAGGTCTTTGCTAAGAACACCTCAGATTGTTAAGAATCTCTCCTCTCATAATCACTAAATGCAATATTGACAGAGCAAAAGGAGCCCTGTAATTGTTCTTTGACGCACAGCTGTACATGGGAATTGGATCAATAGGTGCACTGAGGAAGACTATTAAAACTAAACAAAGGTACACAGCTTTCAGCAAGCCAAAAGAGAGGCCAGTTTAATTTTGTACATTGCGTTGCTTACATTATCTTCTGTTGTCGTCTTTGAAAATACGTTATAGTTACATTAAATTCAAAGGAACTGATTCCACAAAGGACTTTTTGACGCCAGCCACATCACAATCTTCCTGAATACCCAATGTTTTACTTCAGCACATTAATATAACCAAAATACTAATGGTTTGTTTTTAACTTTACATACACCAAAATGAACCCTGCCAAGAAGCCTGTAACGCAACCCCATACAACTGCTTCTCACACAGTATGGAAGTTAAGAGAGCTATATGCAGTTACACAAGACTTAGGTACGTAAGTGGGAGACTGACTATCAGTTGGTACCTCCATTTGTACACCTTGAATACTTTTTTTGTACTGCATCTTATTATATTTTTTCTAGTTGTAATATCGACCCTTTTGCTCTGGAAATATCAAGGGGAAAACCACATCCATTATGAACTTATAGGTAAGTAATTTACCCATCACCTGACTATATGAACAGAAATGTCAGACTGCTTTTCAGGCTGAGGATGCATTTTGTGACATGAACATGAAAAACTGATCATTACTGCCTTTGTTATTAAAACTCAAGCATACAGATATGAATACTCTGACAGAAAATCTACCTTCTTCTCTCTCATGCAATCTGCCTGGGCTGTATCCAGACGGGCTCTGAAGTGTTCACAATCCATTTTCAGCTGCTCTATTTCCTCCTCCTTTTTCTCCATGCCTGTGACAGAATAAATCAGATAAATGAAGTATTAAGTTATGACCAATGGGCCTGCATTCAAGAAAAAAGAATCCACCAAGGGCAAATATAATGAGGTACTTTAACTATTTGCTTGTATTAGATCACCTCCTAGTGGCTAAACTGGTATGTCGCCAGAATATCGCCACATTTCAACAGCTCTTCTAAGTAACTAAAGGAACATGATGTTTCTGATTTAAAACAGTAAAAGACCAAAAGAATTACATCTAGCTGTTAAATACTGTGTGTCGATAAGATATTATTTTGAAACTGAGCTCCTCAGGGATTTTTAAAAGTTTACTCAATTTCCTACATTTTTTGTTTGTTTGTTTTCATGATGGTTTTCATGCCTGCTATCTTTGAAAGTCAGTGAGTATAGTGAAAATCTAAGAAAAAGAATACCAAGATCAGTCAAAAGTGAGTGTTTCAATATAGAATGGACAAATTATATGAATACTAAGAATGAAATGCAACTACTCCAAACACTTTAAAATAATGCTTATAAAGTATTTTAAGAGTTAACATTATATCAGTGACAAGCAAATTTTAGGAACTCTTCAAAAAATTAAACCCTGATGTTATCAGAAACACATTTCTATTTAGATGCTTTATTTTAGTGAATGGAAATGAAATTAGAAGTATTGTATTGCACAATCATGATGTCTGTTTTTAAAAATTCACTTTGAAGGAAATTTTTAACAATTGTTGTGTATTGTATTTTACTTTAAAAACCACAGTTCTGGATGCTTAGTATTTATACTGAAAAAAAACCCAAAAAAACCAAGAAACACATTTAAGTAATTCCAAAGAGTAATGTCCAAACAACATCTACTGCAATTTTGGTTAGCTTGAAAAAGAAGTTGCACCCCACTTTGAGCACCATACCCTTGATCATAAGAGTATGGTCTACAGCTTAACACGCTTCAGATACTTCCCCTTACACGTGGTCAATAATTTTGAACGTATTTACCAAAAAGCATATCAAATTCAATCAAAAAAAGATAACATCATTGAAAGAAACAGTCCTTATTATCTAAAGAGCTTGGATTCCGGCATTTTATTTAGTAATTCTATATTGTTTGGAAGTAATTTCCTTTCTGTTTTGGTCCTAATTGACAAAAATGTTATCATTTCAAATATATATACATTGCTTTGAGTAGCAGGTATGAAAGAAGATGATGTGGCTACTAACAGCTTTTCTAAAGAGGTGGAAAATATTTCCACTCAGCCCTTGCGTGATTCTAAGCCATCAACACCAAGACTTTTTAACAGAAACCAAAGAGGCCAGTCAAGGGTCCACTCCTAGGAAACAAATACATGCCAGGGCATTCTCTCTGAGCACTCAATTCTTTTTAACCTGCAATCCAAAGGAAAAGAATGGATGAAATGAAAGTGCAGAATGGATTCATTGAGGTTTTTGAGAATAACTCTGGTCAGTGGTAGGAAACTTTCTTTCCTTCCATCAAGTAAAGAAAATTCTGTCCCATGGACCTATTACTACGTAGGTGTTAGACTTAAGTCCTTGACAGAAAGATGTCTTTAGTGAGTCTAGCGCATGCTCTGCTTATCAGTGGGAGACCAAGAACCTGTTTATCTTTGCCAGGTAAGTACATCCAGTGGAACGCAACTCCCAGTGAAAATCTCTCTTGCTGCAAGGAAACAAGCTCTCCTGAATGAGAAGAATCACTTCCAGCCCTTGAGAGGATGGAGCCACTCCAAATCCAGTATCAGCACAGCCAGCAGACACACAAAGATGCCAAATCCTTCCCTGGCAGACTTCAAAGCTCTTGGAAGCAAAACTAAGCCAGGAGAAGGGGGAATAGTATTTACTGAGTGTTAATACGATGCTACCTGTATCTTTTGAAGTTGTCCAGATAAAAGACAGATGTGCCAGCCTCCTGTAAGGTATCACATTTTATGCCAACGGAAACAAACAGGTAATAGTGGAAGCTGATGAAGAGAGATGATCTAGCTGGATCTCATTTCTGGAAACGCTCTCTATTATCCCCAGTCAGCTCTCCCAGCTGTGCACACCCTTGCTCTGAAAGCAAATTCAAGGCTGCATGCACCAGTCCTGACACTGGACAGCCTCCTGAGACAGTGGCAGACATTTTGCTGACACTGAAGACAGCAGCTGTGCCCCTGACTCCCGCACACCATGATCCCACACACCAGAACATAGCGAAGCCCAACAGGTTCTCCCACTGGCTCAAGTTCCAACCCCCAGTAATAAAGTTTCTCACCTCTTGACATTAAAATCTTGAGACTCAGACTGTCTGCCTCCACCAAGTGAAGAAGCAGCTTTTGCTATCAACTTGCATGAGCAAGAAATATGAAATGGCATCCTTACATAAACAGGAAATATATAACTTTACCCCTGGAGTGGTGAACCAGACTCTGGGAAGAGGTGCTATTTGCCCCCAGGAGAGACAGTGACTCAAAAGCAGAACAAGGCAATGAGCACAATGGAAGAAGAGGAGGCCTGCATTTCAGGCGGGCTCATTCTCATCTGTGCCGTAGGTCACACCAGGAGATTTTCTGAAATGGAGACCTAATCTCAAAGCTCTGGGAGGTGGAGAAATTAGTACAATTATGATGAATGCCAACAAGTGATGGAATTCCAATTCTACTGATCCAAATGCTAGATCAATGTTAAATGCAATTTTTAACATTTCCACCATGGAGCGAGTTCCACTAAACGTATGCATAACAGTAGAGAAAATTTGTTGGAGCTATTTTTCTAAGATTCCTGGAGCCAAACACTCTTCCTGAGGAGGATAGTGAGAATAAAATGGACCTTTCTTTTTGAAATGAACCACTACCCTGGCAAAAGCCTTAGTGAAGACCCTGATGCCAGCCCAAAAAGTAGATGTTGGCTGCACTGACCATTGCCAGCTCAGAACTCAGATACCACCTATGGGATGCTCCTATTGCAAATGGGTATCCTATTGACCCAGATATACAAGTGAAACACGCAAAGATCTCACTCAAGGTTTCCCAAAACTATTCAAGATTCCATCAGTCTCACAACAGAATGGGCCAGAAGCATTAAAAGTCTCTGACCACCATCTGCACTTCTTGAGGAGCAGGAGAACCTGCTAACCACTTCATGTTTACAATTCTTAGAAAACTGCAATAGCTGATGAAAGTATAGAGAGATGAACTAGTCACTCATTAGGCTTCTGTAAGAACAACATGAAAAAAAAACATCCCTAGTAACTGCCAGGACTCCTGTAAGCTTCATATGCCAACACCAAGAGACCGCATTTAGTGAACAGCACCAGGAAGCTCACCATTCTGAGACTGAAGGCTGCTTGTGCCCCTGTGATGTCCAATGTTTTGTGAACCATATGCTCCAAAGCCTCCTTTCAGTCTGCCTTATTGCATGCCGCGGAGGTAGGAGCAGATTGGAGTAGCAAAAATCACCACTTGACTTGTCCAGCTGTAGTGGCAAGAGTCTGAGTAAGCGTTCAAATGACCTCATTAAAGGCAAGAGAAGTCTCCATTGCAGGGATATACTCAAGAGAGCTCAAAGGCTTACACAGCTTCAGGTACTCCTCCAAAGGACCCAGAGAATACTGGCCAGCCAGCAGAACATTTGAAGGGAAGTCTTAAAATCCCCACATTGATGTCACAAATCTGCTGCTGGAAGGCCCTGACAGTGTCTCCTTGATGCCTGGCACAAGGAGCTTAAGGAGGATCAGTACAAGAAATCTGGAGACTAAGGATTGATAAAAGTACAAGAATCTGACTAGTTGAGGATCTTGAACATTGAATGCAACTGGAAACAGTCCTTGATAGCATAAAGAGAGCATTTCCAGCTCCCACACATCACTTCTTGTGACACGGATGACACCTCAACTGGCAGCAGTAGAGGTGGTACAGTCTTCTCATCTCTGTTAGGATTTGATGGCATAGAAGAATCTTTCCAAAGAGTGGATCGTTGAGGCAGCTGGAAGCTCTGCCCCGATATATTACTTGGTATTGGAGACAGGCCTTGAGGCTCTATCTTACTCTTAGCTAGCTGTTGCAAATTAATTTTCAATTAATCACTTGATTAATCTAGACATATCTAGAAGAGATACACTCTCTGTAATCTGTCTCAGTGCTTGTTTTTTTTGTCTTTTCAGACAAAGCCAATTCCTAGCAGAACAGGTGAGTGTTACTGTTGCACATAAACTACAGGCTGGGGATGGAGCCGACTCAGATTTGGTCCTGATGGCATTTTGGGAGTGGTGCAATTGGTAAAAAAATAACGCACAGAGAATCCTAACACTGAAAAACTGGACTTTGGAGACAGCAGTAAAAAGACCCTTACAACAGAGAGTCTTCAACTTTTTTCTCGTATCATTATTATTATTATTATGAATAATTATGGCAATAAAAGCATACAAGCTAAAAAAACAAGAGAGGCTAAATACAATGATATTATCTCTTCCTTCAAATTTAACTTTTTATCCACACCTATTTGCCATGGTTTTTGCTGTGCATCTAAAGTGACATTTTGAAAAACAAAACACTTTTGGTTTTTCTCAGAGGAATCACTTTTTTCCTGATACAGCTTCCCTTACTGCCTGAACTAAGTATGTTTTTATCCACAGTAAAATATTTTTAAAGATTCATTTGACGTCTAATTATTTCTAATGCAGTTTGTAATTTTCTTCATTACAAACACATTAATTTATTGAAGCATTCATTGAATGTCAACGTTTAATCTGGAATACCTCCATAAACTCTACAACTATTCGTAGGGGCATGACTGTTTGTTCTAAGTAGTTTGGCAGAAACTGTAAGAGCTTGTAACGTGGTACTACTCACTTGATTCAATAGCATCCAGTTTCTGGAATGTCCCCAGGATATCCCCATGTATTATTTTGGGTAAGAAATCCCGCAACTGCATAACCTCCGTTGTCAGCCTTTCCAAATCCTTCCTTCTCACTTTAACAAATTCTTCTTTGGTCTCAGCCTTCTGAAATAAAAACAAACAAACAAAAAACAAACGAACAACCAACCAAAGACACTGCTACAGCCTTCCAGTGTTTTTCTGTATGAATTCCTCTCTCAGACAAAAATATTCCACAGTATTACATTGTTTCAGAAATTCATAACCTTTTAAAAGAGAACTATCCAGTAATAACTAAACCCAGAAGTCTCCAAGATGGACTCTTTGACTGTAATCTAATTTTTGCCAATCTGGCCTAAAGGAAATCATATGACCTCTCTGCATCTGTTTCTTCACCTGAGATGTGTGCAATGTACCTCAGAACGCTGTAAAAATTAACACTCACATTTTAATAATGAGAGCAGGTATGCATACAACAAGCTATTGTTTCAAGACTGTCGTAAAAGATACAATAACTCACTTTTTTACTTAACGCAAGTATTTGCAAGATCCTCAGTCATCTTGCTAAATTACAACAGCTCTTTTAGAGACATACGTATTTTTCCAAAAGAATTCATCTTTTGTGAGGAGCAAAAAAATATTTGCAACTATTTGCCACCCAATCCCACATAAAAGCAATTTAATCCCAAATTAAGACAAAATTTTTACTAGTTTCCTCTTCTGCCATTAAGCTAATGTTATAAAATAATTCCACAGTCCAAGAGAATGTGCATTAATTTTAAAATTATAGACAAATTTCTGTACCAAAAAACTCCTAAACTCCAATTTCTGCTGTATGTACATGTGCGCACTGCTGCATCTTAAAAAGGCTACTGTATACACACAGACATAAAAAAGGTTTAACGTCCTTTGCATAAAACATTAATCCACTAATATGCTTTCACAAAGCAAAATTCTAACATATCTTAGTACTGTTTTGCACTGCATTGAGAAAGGTGTAGAAAAAATGAGATGAGATCCTTTAGGTACCACATCCTATTTCAGAAGGAAGAGGGTATTACAGAACACAAGAAACTATTTCCTACAGGTACAAAACCTGCCATCCCCACAGTCCCTGGAGTCCAGCTGCACAAGACAAATGGAGGTCATTATCACTGATCCAGACAACGCTACCCTGGAATTTCTATCCTTTCCAACTGTTTCCTACAATTCCTACAATCCTGCTTCAGCAGGGGAGTTGGACTAGATGATCTCTATGGTCCCTTCCATCTCTAAAAAAAATTCAGTGAGATTCAGTGAAATTCTCTTTATGCTTCCCTACTTCCTCAGCTTAAACATTTCCTTTCAGTTTTGCTTCCTACTCTTATTTGCTGTCTTTCAAACCCAGACAGTTGTAAGGACAGAACACGCCAGTTCCAGCCTTCACGGTTCA
This sequence comes from Numenius arquata, assembly GCF_964106895.1. Lineage (NCBI taxonomy): Eukaryota > Metazoa > Chordata > Aves > Charadriiformes > Scolopacidae > Numenius > Numenius arquata. Next base: position 45,014,350 of record NC_133576.1, read on the forward strand.
CAAGCACCAGAGCCGCAATAAGTGGTATAGAAGAAATATTTTAACTTGAACTGTATGCCCTAAGCTACATTTAGGAAGTGCTCGTGCGAAGTTAGTATGGCCAAGTGCCACCACGTTACACGATTCAAGAAAAATACAGCTCATTTAGGTCTTGGGAAAGTATGGAATAAACATATGGCAAAAGGACTCTATAGAAGAATACCATCTGCGTATCAGCAAACAGGAAGGACAGAGAGACAATTCAGTATTGCCCAATCTGTGGAGCACAATTTGGTACAGGCATAAAGATAGCTCTGTTCACTTGGCAGAAGCTGAATTCAAGTAAAATACACTACTGAAGTACTGGGATCGAGATATGAAATATACGGTAAGGAGAAAATTCTCAAGTCGCAGTCCCCACGGCAGACACACATCTCTGCAGTTCCAACAGACAAGTTTTATTTTCTCTGCTTAAGCTGCTACTCAGTATCTCCCCCCACTAAAACAGAATGCTAGAGCAAGTACAGGCAACGGAGAACAAGCCGGAGGGTCCCTCACCCTTGCCCGCAAACTACCGAGCAACGCTGTGGGAAGGAGCCCACCTGAGCCGCCACCACAGCCCCACACAGAGGGGTCGAGGTCCCACCAGCCCCACACAACCCACTATCCCACCACTAGCCCTGCCCGGCACTGCCTGTCACCCCGCAGCACAAGGCCCCGCCATCACCCCCTCAAGGCCCTCAGAGGCCCAGCGAGCAGCGCCGACCACTGCCTCCTCCTTTGCCGCTTCCTATTCCTCCCTCTCCTTTTCTTTTCCTTCCCTTCCTCCTTCTCCTTCCCCTCCTCTTCCTCCCCCGGGGAGCCGATCTCCGCAGCGGGGTCCCCGCACGACTCGACCCCAGGGCGGGCAGGGGCGGCCCGAGGCCCGGGCAGGCCGCGCGCGCTACCTGCGCGTCGCCGGCGAGGCCAGGGCGGCGCCACATGGCGCTAACGGCCTGGCGGGAAGGAGAAAGGGCGGGAAGTGCGCGCCGCCGGCGTCACGTCACGTCGCGTCACTGACCCCGCCCCTCGCGATAGCCCCCTCCTGCTCCCGCGTGTGGGGCGCGGAGCCACCTCCGCGCCGCCGCCGCGGTGCCCGCCCTCTGATGACGGCATAGGCGGGCGACGGGGGCGTTGGTGACGCCAGCGGAGGGCGCCCGGTTCTGCTTTGCGCGGCGCGGCCGGGCCGGGGCCGGGGACGGGCCATGGCTCCCGCCGCCGTGCAGCCGCCCGAGATCCAGTTCGCGCAGCGTCTGGCCGCTAACGAGAAGCGCATCCGCGACCGCGCCCTCAAAAAGCTGCGGGGCTACATCAGCGTCCGGACCCAGCGCCCCGCCGGTAGGGCCCGGCACAGCGGGGCGGCCCGGCCCGGCCCGGCCTAGCATGGCATGGCATGGCATGGCATGGCCCGGCCCGGCGCCGCCAGGGGGCGGTGGGGTTGGCGGGGCTATAGCGGCGGGGACCGAGATCGGACCGGCGGCTGGGGCCGGGGCCGGGGCCGTTAGCGTTGCGGGGGAAGCGGCGGCCGCGGCAGGGTGTGTGTGGGGAGGCACGTGTGGCGGGGAGCCGCGACCCGGGTCCTGTGCCCCGGCCCCGGCCGTTACCGCGGGGCCGCCACCTGCGGGAGCTTTGGGGTTGTTTTATGGTTTGGGGTTGGTTTGGGTTTTGTTTGTTTGTTTTTTTTTTTTCTTTTCTCTTTTTGGTTGCTTTTAATTTTTTACTTTTAGGCATCTATTTCACCACAGGGCGCCAGCAGCCCTTAGCGCAGCGGAGGGCCTTTCGGATCCTCGCCTGTGAAGTTTCCCCGCGGGCAGGCCAGGCCAGGGCACCGGCTGGGCAGGGCACCGGCTCGGGGGGCTGGAGGGAGGATCTGCATGGTCCTGGGGCCGGGGGGGGGAGAGGGTCTTGCTGGCAGCGTTGAGGTTGCCGGGATGGGAGCGGTGTAGCCCATGTGCTCATTCCCAGGAACAGGACGTAAAGGCGCTGAGCCGACCCAGACTGAACCCATGCCAGTATATGGAGCGTTGTCACGGTTTAACCCCAGCCAGCAAGTAGGTCCATGCAGCCGCTCGCTCACTCTTCCCCCCAGTAGGGCAGGGAGAAAAGAAGGGGAAAGGAAAAAAGCCTCGTGGGTTAAGGTAAAGGCAGTTTAATAGAACAGCAACTGAAAAGGAATAATAATATGGGTAAAAGAATATACAAAATAAAGTGATACAACACAAGTCACTCTCACCACCTGATGACCAGTTACCCAGCAATCCCTTCTCCCCTGGCCAACCCCCATGTATATACTGAGCATGATATCTATGGTATGGAATATTCCTTTGGCCAGCATGTCCTGTCTATGCTCCATCTATGGGAAGCTGAAAAAGTCTTGTGGACGTCACTTAGCAACAGCTAAACCAACATTGTTCTCATACTAAATCCAAAACACAGCAGTTTCTAGAAAGAAAATTAACTCTATCCCAGCTGAAAACAGGACAAACATATAATTGTATTTTCTGCTATGCTGTCTGGTGAGGTGGTGGCTGCCTGTTTCCATGACTGATATTCAGGAGCATTGGAGGGAATTGAGGAAAGCTCAGGAGTGTTTCACCACTTGTGCAATTGCAGTCGATTCTCTGTTACTCATTCAGGTTATCTGGGTTACCTGTTACCTCCACATTCATGGTATCAAAAGCTTTTTTCCAACAAGGTTTATTATCCTACTTGGAGCTATATACTGCCACCTTAGAACTAAGAGTCCAGTGAATGGGTACTTAAGTGATGACCCTGGAGGCAACTTGTGTCTAGTAATGCCAGTCTGAAGCTGTCTGCACCTGAAGGTGCCTCCTGCACACCCTCTCCCCACGGATGCAGGTTATGGGAGGTCAGTCATAGCATTGTGTGAATGCACGAATCCAGTTCAGTCAACTTTCCCGTTGGAGTGATAAGAAGCACAGAGTGTCCAAGAGATTCTGTGATGTTTCTGGACTGCTTTTTCCGGCACGCTGTGTTACAAGTTGGACACAACATGGGAGGGAAGGTGGTCATGAGCATTTGCAGAGCACTGTGTCTGACCTAGTAAACCTTCCCGCAGCATTTGGGAAACCTGTACAGAGGTTTATGCATACACACTCCTTTGGCTTTCAGGAAGCCAGCCTACACCTGGCACCCCAAGAGCTAACCTGAAACTGGAATGCTGGTTGAACCTGAGAACTTGAAAAGACACTGAGAGATATATGTTGTTTCTTCCCTTTACCCTCTTCCCGTTCCAAATAGTATTTGATCCTTTAGCCACATTTGACATGGGGAAGAGCGCACAAGAACAGCCTTACAGGGTCAGGCCAGAGAGCCAGATAGCCCATTATCCAATTTCTGACAGTTACCGTAGATCTAGGGGTTGCCTCGGGACTAGTAAGAGCAAGCAAGTGTACATTATATTCTGCTCAAGTACTTTCTGAGCCTTCAGCTATTTTCAGCTCTGGAGACTTCCTAAGCTGGACGTGGTTTCTCTGCATTCAGTAGTGCTCTGTGCGTCTCATTGCAAAGTGCAAAGATTCATTTAAGTTTGTGGAAGTAGTCTGCCAGATGGACAGGAGCACTCTAACTGAGGGAAAAGGCTGCAAGTTGAGCTAATGCCTTAGGATACTAGGAAACCACCACAGGGAAATTGTCAGTTGGTATGTGAACCTTCTGCATGTTAAAGTCAGCCCACCATGAAATGCAAATGAGTAGGAAACAAGGGTGACTAATTTCCAGAGCTCTTAGATTGACTTACTGTTATGTGCTAGTCAACCTAGAAATATTTAAACAAAGATTAACTTCTTTGTACTTGGAGAGAAAGCATTATGTTCAGGAGAGAGATTTTTTAAAGTTATTTATTAATTAGCCATTTTATATCCATCCAGTGTTCTGAGAGAGATGAGGCTCATTCGTTAGAGAACCCAGCTAGATACTCTTAACTTGAACAATTGAGAACATGCTAACTTTTGAAAGAGGTGGTGGACTTCACCTGACACTCACCTCGGTCACATGTTTCATAGGTAGGACAGGATGGCTCAGTGTGGTCTATGCTAAGGCTGAATTCAAAGTCATGCTGGGGAAACTTCTTGGAAAAACTAGAGCTTTTAATTTTCAACAAGAAGTTAAACTCTACAGAAGGCACAGAACTACTGAAGCTCTGAAGTCGTCATTGGTGCAGATGAACTTGGATGAGCACATAATTCCTTGGAAAGGGACCTTCTTTTTCTTACTAACTCAATCTTTTTGAAATCCTTACCTTGAAAGAGAAGAAGAACATGCTGTGCTAGACTTATAATAGGAGGATATATTTATGGTGACAATCAGTAAATGAAGTGGTGAAATAATAGTAAATAAAAGCAACTTTTAGTAAAAGAGGAAAGATTGCAGAATGGTTTCCTATCTGACAGAGCTGCACTTACTTGGGCCCAGATGTATAATGGGTTTATGTCATTTTCAGCGAAATGAGCCCGTGTGGATCTGGTTCTTGGAGATTACCTAGAACAGGAAAAATTGCAACAGTTTTAGTGAGAGCAATGTCAAAACAGCATAACTCCCAAACAGAAATGCCAACAAGGATTGCGTTAAAGTAGCATGTCTTCAGTGAGTGGTTGTAACATTACTAATCCAAGCTGCCGTGCTGTACATAGGGACAGAGTTACAATCCAAGCTGTAAAACCAAAATATTTCTCCAGGTAGCTTTAAGGTAAAGGCCTTCAGTTTTGCACAGTGTGGTTGCTAATACAATAGATTCAGGTTTTAGAATACCTTGCTTGAATTATTATTGTTTGCCAGGTGTGGATGGTGACAGCAGGGCACATACAGTGGAAAACCCAACCTTGAAAGTTCTCTTTGAGTGACTAGCATAAGAAACTAGCTCTAGAACGTTTTGATCAGGGTCCTTTGTCAAATGGACGAGGCCTAGGACACCGGAAAAAGCTCTCTATGTATGAAAAGCAACCCCACGGAAGTCTGTGTTCCCTAGAGAGGGAAGAACTCCTGAGCCAACTTTATAGGTAGGAGATGACATGCCCTGGACGTAGCCTAACGTCTGATCTCTCCGTAGAGGTAGCGCTGCGTGTGAGGTTAAGCCTGCTTCTGACCACTACATATATAGCATATAATTCTGTTAATAAATGTTATTAATTTTAATATCTCAATGAATATTAAATCAGTGAATCAAACTTTCATATTTAATATTACTGGCAAGTCTAAGTTAAATTCATAATTAATGCTGAATATTACTAGACATATTGCTTCCTACGTATCATTTTTGCATATTTCCTTTGCTCAGCTCTACTTCCTTTCTTTTTAACCAAGCAGGTGATTTAATTAACATGTTTACAGTTTTTTGTCTGCGTGGAGAACGGTGCAGTAGTGATAATTGCTTTCAAATTATTTGACCCCTGGAGGAGGTGCTTAATTTAGACCTAGCACTAGGTCCCAGGCTTTTTGATGGGCAGACCCCTGAAAATTTTTCAAAAGTGACAGTGATCTTTTTGGAGAAAATTTGAACTTACTGAAGATGATTACTCTTTTAATGTGATTTTTTTTTAAATTACTTGAGAGTACTTAATAGGCCATAGTTTGAAAATAGCTGTAGGTAGGTTACTGTAGCTACCTTGTAACGGTATGCCATTATAATTCTACTTCCCCGAAATGTGTTTGATGTCATGAGTAATCCAGTTTTTAAAACATTCTTGAACAACTATTATTTATAGTAAAATTTTCTTTTCCGTGTAGTATTCCCTTCTGTAATGTGTGATTTTGACTAGAATGTGAATTTTTGTAGTGTTAATAGAGAAAATACTCTTTGCTGTTAAAATTCAGATGATACTGCGCCTCTAGACTAACTATAAGGAAAGTATTTTCATTACAGTTGCTCAGACTTTTTGATTATGAATTTTAATATCAAAATAAATATGTTGACTGCTAGATGCTTATTCTATCAAAATAAGCCCCTAGTGAGGAAAAAACCTATTGGTAAACCGAGGCTTTATTTAAAAAACAAAACAAAACAAAAACCACCCCAAAATCCTTGTCAGTTATGTTTGCGGATTTGCACATCACCTCTGTTGCAAAATTAGACATGATGCCCTCTTTTAAAATACCTCTCAGACTTGGTGCTAGAAATATGCCAGAGGGATTTATCAGAATTCATCTCATCTGTGATTTCTTTGAAAGCTCAGTTACTGTGATACAAGACAGAAGCTTACTGTCATGGAATTACTGACCTATGCTAAGTTGCCTTCCAATTAGCATGCTTACGGTAGGAACCAAGATGTGCTCAAGAGAATATAACAAAAACAAAGAAAAAAGCAGGGAACAGAGGGAACTGCATGAAAACATTTTGGTAGAAATGTGGGATTTTTTCATTCAGACTTCTTATGTACCGTAGGTGGCTTCAGCCAGGATGAACTGCTAAAAGTATGGAAGGGCCTGTTCTATTGTATGTGGATGCAGGATAAACCTCTGCTACAGGTAGAGTAACTGTTTTTTATATTTGCTTGAGTGAGTCTCTTCTAAAATACACTACAGGGACATATTAATTTGGAATAGTGAAGATGACCTTAGTGAGTTTTGCTCACGCCTTTTTTTTTCCTTCCCTTGCTGCGCATATGTGGCAGGTGCAGGAGAGGTGACTAACTCTGAGCAGAAACACATGAGCAGAAACTTAAACGGTATCATGTTTGGAATCACTCTCCGAGTGGCAGGGATAGCTGTTTACCTTCCAAAAATGGAACTGAAATATATACTATTATGAAGTGTATTGATCTGGTGGAACTAGAGCACTAACAGCTGTCTGCCCTTAACTACAACTCAACATACCTGCAACCATTAGTTAGCCTTGCTTCAAAGTTTCACACTTCCTTTTCTTTCTAGTTCAGTGGCACTTCCACTACCAACTTCGTCTCTACTGCTGACTTCTGTCGACTACTACCAGTTTGTCTCCCTACTTCCAAATCTTACCCTACTCCCTGCTTGTCTGATTGCATGAACAAGCCCTATCTCACACATAGCACAGTGAGCTCCGCCTACAGTTAAGCTATATGAAAACAGTACCCCTAAAGTTTTACATCATTGGTTAATTTAAATAAATGGGATTTTTCTCCTCCTAGTTTAATTTTGTCTGCTGTCAAAAAAATGATTTGTGTAGAGATCTGATGAAGTGAACAGGACTTGATACCCTTGAATCTTCTTCAACTGACCTAATCCCAGTGGAGGGATAAGTGCAGTACTAAAGCAGCTATTAAGAAAATATTTTTCATTTTGAGGGATGTTACATGATATTTATACTACTTGCTGTTTTCTGGTTGCATGTTTAGTGAGAATACCAAGCTCTGAAACATGCTACACTAACTATTTATTTACTTCTAGGAGGAACTTGCAGACAATATCTCACAGCTTATCCATGTCATTCAGAATACAGAGGCTCGTAAGTAATATTTCATTATCTAATTCTTTGTAAGGTACTTTCATCTTTGGTGATTTTTGAGGCCACTATCATAGTGCCAGAATAGAGGAAGCCAGATAGAGCTGCTGCTTTGTTTTTCTTCTTTGATTTTTGTCCAAGTGGTGTGTGTGATTGCATTAAGGGAAGCATGAAATGCAGTTTGGTTTTGGTTGTTGCAGGGGAAGAGTTGTATCTCCAATGTGAAAAAGGTGAGACTTTGCAGGGTGGGTAGCAAAGTAAACCTGTCCCCTCGCTTTGCCATTCTGCACAGAGTTAGTTGTTCTGTGTATTTCCTCCTCAAACCCAACCTTGTTTCATGAGCTGTTAAGCACCTAGCACTTGAAATAGAGTGCTCAGTCAATGCCAAAACTTGCATGGGTAGAAATGAGTGGAGAATGGATATTTTGCTCTAACTTTTGTGTATATAACACGAAATAGATATCTAAGCTGTCCCTGTAATTACACTTGTCTTTAAAAGTAACCATGTGCCTTTTCTTGTGGTGTTCTGAAGTTTAATTGAGTTGGCCTTCTAACTCTTTCTTAAATGTGTCTTCCCATAGCTCTTTCCCTATCACTAGGCGAATCCCTAGGGAAATGCATCCCTTTCTCACATTGATTTCTCACATTGAAGTGATTTCTTGAGATATAGCAAAATAAACCTTTGTGCCAGACATGCAGATATTTTTTCTTATCTCTTACAGGACACCTGTTCATTCAGACATTTTGGCAAACTATGAACCGTGAATGGATTGGGATAGACAATCTGCGTCTTGATAAGTACTATATGGTAATACTAACTCTCTTGTAAGTCTTTTCCGCAAGAAAAGATGTGGTGATGGTGTGCTGGAAGGCAGCTTTGTCTGCACATGCATTTATGTATATTGTAAGAAAAGGCAAGTGACGATCTTCTTGACGCATTGCAAGAGATACTTGTTTTAAAGGCTTTCACTGCAAATCTAAAAGCCATCACCAGCTTATGTCAGGTTGCAAGTGGTTTCTTGTTTGCCTTCTTTTATAATGTAGTGATGTTTCTCATTGATTTCTCTGCGGAATATAAATACTGTCTCAGAGGACACTGCATCAACATCAGTTATTTAGATCAGACTGTTTAAAGACTTTTTTATGACTCTGTATAAAGTAATTGTCACTAGGCCCCCAACTTTCCACCACTAAAGTATCCACTGTAGTGCATTCAGCTATCAGAATTCATTCTACAGGAAACACTACATTAGAACAAATAGTAAAATCAGAGAAAGTAGAATCTTAAAAGACCTGCCTTTTTTACCTTTTGTAAAGAACAAGATCATGCTAATCTTCTTCTTTGAAAGCAGTTAATTGCAGTCACATTCCCTGCTGCTTTTTGTTTCTCAGTGTTAGCAGAAACCAGGTATTTCAGTAAGTGAAGTGTTTTGAGCCAGTTTAATGTAGCCATTTTACATATGGCTGTCTCTTGGTGCAAGTTTCAAGTAAATTAAATTATTGTTATCATATGCCCCATATTGTTGTCTCCAGTTTAAGCTGTGGGGTTTTTCAGACTTGGCAGCACTTAATGAAGATATCAGGGTGATGGAGCAAGAGAAAGCTGTGTAGTAAATGTGGTCATGGATTTCTCTGGGCTTAGGGTGTGAAAATAGTTTATTGTCTTTTGAGCTTCACAGCATCCTTCTGTTGCTTGGCATGATAGACAAGTCTGTCAAAATGTTCATGTGAGGAAGCTTTCCACTTTGTTGTGCTATGAAGAGGTTGACTAAGAAATCTATTCATATTACAGTCACCGTAACTCCTTTATCAGTTTTCATGAACAACATGTATAACAAATTTTGTACTTTGCAGCTCATGCGTAGGATTTTGAGGCAGTCCTTTGAAGTGCTGAAAAGAAATGAATGGGATGAAAGGTAAGCAGATTTCTGAATGTAGTTGCATCATAAAGAAGTTGCCCAATTTACCTGTATCAAACGCATTTTCATTTAATAGATCCTTTTTCTCCATAGATGGCGCTGTTATCTTAACACTAAGGCTTATTTGTTCTCCAGATCACTTACAATATGTAGTTCAGAAGCAAAGTTGGGTGTTACGCCTTAAGTAAAATACCTACTGCAGTCGATTACTCTCACATTCACTGAGGGCATTTAGTGCCTGTTCCACAGAAAGGCATTTGAGAAAGTAATCCATGTATGCTTATGCAAAATCTGAATGTAGCAGCCTGTCGTGTTATTCCAAGCAGTCGTGAAATCTAAGGGCTCCAAATTTTTAATGGGAGTTTGCTAGATCTGACTGATTTAGCCAGGAGACCTATCAATGGAATATCACCTGTGGAGAGATTAGACAGGCAACTTGCATCCCAAAAAATACAGAAAAGGAATTTTTTTGGCAGTTGTGTTTATATTTCTTCCATATTCTATAAAACTGCAAGTAATTGCAGTCATCTTGCTCTGGCTAGAGCTCTTGTGCCACTTCTAAGCTTGCTCTGTGTTTAAACTGATGAAGAGCTTTAGGTCTCTTAATTAAAAGCGCTTGATGACCTAGTGTTAAGGTTATCCTTTCTCTCTCTTGCCTTCTGAAATGTAGAATGCATATAGGCATGTTTTTGTGGAAATAGAAAGGAATGCAAAGCTAAAGTATACCCCATTCCCTCTGTTCTACCTTAATTTTGCATTGGGTAAATAACCACAGGTTGAAGAGATGAAAATGCTCCTTGACAGAACAGAAAGCATGGGAGGAGGTTTGATAAAGCCGAAGCCCTTCTTCCCCACACACATTCCCATGGCAGAGACATGGTCACCCAAACTGATCTCTGACAAGGTTTCTTACAACTTTGGCCTGCCTTTTTCCAGCTTCAGTGGAAGGATGGCCTAGAGGTGCTTCACCACTAGAGGTGGCAGTGTGGGAAAAGATCATAATTCCTTTCTTTGCAGAGTGAGGGAGCTCGGAGTGAGGGAGCCTTTCCCTCCCAGGTGGAGCCTAGAAGCTGCCTAGCATGTCTCCCATTTCTCTTTTCTTTTAAAATGCTTTTGAAGAAAGGAGTTTTAAAGTAAACCAAAATAATCTTTATTGTTTTGGAATGCTTTAAATTCTCTTTGGAACTGGAAACGTTTGTTCTGGGCAAAAATTCAGGACGTCCCACAGAACGCATGGGGAGAAAGCACGGAATATACAAAGCTTCACTTTCCTGAAAGATAGCAAGGATAGGCCTCAGAAAAAAAAAAAAAGAAAAGAAAGTCCCATGTGCTGCTTAGATGAAGCAGTGACAGCATGTCTTTTTGAGCCATGTCACTCCAGCAGTATTTGTTAGTCCTCCAGAAGTCACTAACTGAACAGAGCCACAGTCCTACTTGTACACAGCTCATTCACTTCTGGCTTGAGCTATTGGGATGGTGATTTTTTTATGCCTAGCTTAGCCCTGGATCTGTTCTTCAGTGTAATTGTTTTGCTCCAAGTGAATAACATGCTTTAACAAAAGCAAAGTCTGCACAGTTGAAAGGAGTTTGAGAAGGAGCAGTATTAAGTTTAATCCTTGGGTGTGCACCAACATGAAAATCATCTCATAAAATGGAAGGGTATGAAGTGTTTCCCTCCAGGGGTGGATGAATGCGACAGCTGTATCTTTGGAATGCCCTGCTCAGGTGGCAGAATCCCTCCTCCTACACATCAGTGATATGGCATAATAAAATTCACACCTTAATTTGGACTGAAGTTTAAAACAGTGATTTTCACCGTAGCAAATTGCGTTGAGTGGATTGTCTGATGCTACAAAATCACCTAGACTGTAAGGAGTTCTGATTATGGATGGATTTTTTAAAATTTGTTTAAAGATGTGAAAATTGATCATTTCTTACAAGTGTTGAACAGCCATCTTAAAGAACTGGTAAAACTGTGAATGACTAGTTTGTTTTCAAAGCAAATAGAACATGAGGAATTAAATATGAATATCTTGTGCTCTTTTTTTTCTCTTTTTTTTTTTTTTTTTTCAGTCTAATTGAACTACTGCTGCCACTACTAATGAAGGAAGTTATGGACCCAGAAAGCAATGCTCCCACTGGGATAAAGTTACATTTCATTGATATCTATCTGGATGAATTGGCTAAAGTTGGTGCAAAGGAGGTTAGAAAATATGTTGTCATTTTCTTCCTGGTTAATGTTAACTGTGGCATGCAGCATTTTAGAACAAATAATTTTTAGACTATGTATGTTTAAACAACTTTAAATGTAACATAGCAACATTGAATAAGCATGGAGGAAGTGAGTTATTGCAAGTTTTGCTTTTACTTCATATAGTAGTTTCTGTCAAGTTCCTGAGTACTGGAATACTGCTCCAAATTGAGGTTGGAAATAATGATAGAAAAGTTATACTGTTTTCATTTGTTTCAACAGAAGGGACTTAACATCTTTTCCCTTGTGTAAACGTGTTTGACAGTCTTTGCTTTTGCAAAAACTGTCATAAAGCCTGCTCTTTGCTGATTATGTAATACACCTAAATAGAGGAAGAACGTGAGCTTTCAAAGTTGTCGATTATTTGCCTATTGTTGGCTTCAAACGTTGTTGCTCTTACGTTGAGCAATTTACTCTCTACAACCAGTTCATTTTGTTGGTGACATCTGTGTTTCTCTGCTGTATATTGCTGTTTCAGTTGCCCTTCATTTTGGTGGGCGGTACAGTGATGCAGAGTTTTGCAGCATCTGAAAGTCTGTTACTGCAGCTGGTGCTGCTGAACTTCTTCCAGAGTATTTCTCCTGCTACTCCAGTAGGGCGAGCTGCCTGCTGCCCCACACTTCCTTCCAGGCTCCTGCTAATTTACCTCCTCTTGCTTCTGGCATGTAATACATCTCCTTGCAATGGAGGAAGCTGTTAACAGTCTTCCATTTGTATTCTTTGCAGTCAGTATTGAAAGCAATCCTGCCTGCAGCTTTTGTGGTTCTGGATTGTGGAGTGTGAGTAGTACTGTAGCTGGCAGTCCAGTTAAGAGAAACCCAGATCTTATTCATGTCTGCTACGGACCTTCTTTGTGAAAGTGCACAAAATTATTTAAGTTTTTTCTGCCTTGCATTTCTATATGTAAAATAAGAAGCTTTGTTGTGTATCTATACTCAGTAGATTAAAGCCTGCAAAACAGTCAACATTCTTATAATGATTCTAGGGAATATCTGGAATTTAGTGGTAACAAAAAGTTGCTGGATACTCCTGTCATTTGGAATTAGATAGTATAGTGAAAGACTTTGCCTTAAGTTCTTAAAGAAGATCCCCCTACACAAAATAACCAAGAAATTTGAGTGTACACATACAATATTTACTGTACTCATTTTTTTCTTTCTAATCATACAGCTCACAGCAGACCAGAATCTCAAGTTCATTGAGCCTTTCTGCAAAATTGCTGCCACATCAAAGGAGTAAGTTTTATGAAAGGATAAATAGTTTTTAAGAATTAAGAAATTCTGCATATACCACTCCACATGGTAATAAATGGATTGAAAAAGAGTCATAGTATAACTTCAGAATGTAGAGAAAGAAGGATATTTTACTAACAATATGCACAGTCATTTGAAGATAACTTGTGTTTATCAAAGCTATAGAGAGTCTTCATAGATTTGTAATAATTATATCAACCTCTGTTGGTTGGGTTTGTCTTTTTTTTTTTTTCCAAACATGCATAGAACAGCTGAGCTGGTTAGATTCTTTGTTGTTGCAGTGTAATATAGAGCAGCATATAAACATAGTGAAATTTAAGAGGGTAACATTGGCAGGACACTGAATTAAAGGATTTGTGTTTACGAAGTAGCAGGTTCACTTTCCTCATCTGGAGAGCTAGATACTCATCCGTTTTCTTCTTTCTTACCCATTTCTCCCTGTTCCCCTCAAATTTCTGTTTTTATAATGAGATGGGGAGGGTGTGTATGCTTCTGCCTTTCAGCTCTCATCTGTGCTCTCTTGTAACACAGTCGAGGTACGCTGCATGCTGTAGCCACTGGTATTTTTGAGCTCATTGTGGATCAGTCCCCCTACGCCATCGAGGACCTAATGAAAGAACTGGGTAGCAACAGCGATGAGGATGCGTCTGAAGAAGACAAACAGGAAAATGAAGAGGTGCTTAATACCACAGGTGAGGTGGAAGTTCTAAATGGCCCTGGTAACAGTTGCTAGGATTTAAAAATCTGTTTTTTTTAAAAATACATTTCTGCTCTGAACCAGTCAAACACATGTTCAAGGTATTCCAAGGATAATTGTGTTTTCCTCTCTTCCCTTCAGATGTGCTTAAACAAAGTGACTCCAAAAGAGCGTGTCACAAAAATCAGTGGTCTCTATAAAACCAGGCAGTATCAGCTTTCTGCAACAGTGCTAGATGATAACCCAGTCTGGCTTTGGCTCTTGGAAGTCCATAGCATTTTTGAGGAAGATGAGGTTTTGGCATTCTGTGGGAGTTTTAAGTTAAAAAAAAAAATATTAAAAAAAAGCTGAACAGGAAGGTTTTCAATCCAGATATATTCTGATACAGAGGCAATTTTTTAAAAGGTGCTGATAATGCTGCAGTTGTGTATTGCATAACAGTGACATAAAGTAGTTAAATCAGAGCAGGCTCACAAGATAGTATGAAGAAAAATGCATCTGATCTTCTGTCTATCGGAGTAGTGTGTGCTATCTCAGTTTGCACAAATTAAACATTAATATTCAGTCTTTTTTTTTTATAATAGCAGACAGGTGTTTGTCAAGAAAATCAGCAAAGAGCTCTGAAAAAACAGAGGATGATGACGAAAATGCTGATGACGGTATCGGGACGGTTCTGCAGGTTTGTAGCTTACTTGCTCTTACTGATACTCACCCTCTGTTTTCTTTTTTCCCAACCCTTTCAAGAGGTACAGAAGTAAAGGGTGTTAATGAGATAAACATGTTAGGAAATTTTAATCTCCTTCTCCTCTAATACAAGGTGGTATTTATGTAGTGTGTACTCTGTGAGTAGTTTATAAAAAAATAAATCCCTGTCTGAATTCTTCTTTCCTCTTTCCCATGCCTTCTTTTTTCTGCTCCTCCCTTTCTGTTTTAAGAGTTCAAAAATGTATGGTAAAAGCCAGGTCACTGTGGGTGGTAAAGCAGTCAGCATAAGTTTCATTGACAATAAGAGCAAAAGTAATGGATGATGGGATACATAGGTGAGAGGGAAATGTTGCAATTTAGGTTGTTTTTAGACCCACTTCCAGTGCAGTGTGGTGCCTTCGACAGATCCACCCATCAAACACACATGCACGTAGATACGCTTCACGCATCTGTGGCTTTTAAGCAAGAATTTGGACATGATACACTTTAAATCTGATACTTAGCTAAATATTTGCATGTGTTTTGAAGTTGGTTGGCTTCTCTCTTGAGTAAGAATTAAGAATGTTTGAGAAAGTGATACGGAGTTCAGCAGTTCTGTTAATTGATGTGCTGGAGGTGGGGAATGCCATCCAGAGGGACCTGGACAGGCTTGAGAGGTGGGCCCATGTGAACCTCATGAAGTTCAACTAGGCCAAGTACAAGGTCCTGCACATGGGTTGAGGCAATCTCAAGCACAAACGTAGGCTGAGAGAGAATGGATTGAGAGCAGCCCTGAGGAGAAGGACTTGGGGGTATTGGTGGATGAGAAGCTCAATATGAGCCGGCAATGTGCACTGGCAGCCCAGAAAGTCAACTGCATCCTGGGCTGCATCAAAAGAAGCATGACCAGCAGGTCCAGGGAAGTGATTCTGCCCCTCTACTCCTCTCTTATGAGACCCCATCGGGAGTACTGCGTCCAGCTCTGGGCCCCCCAACATAAGAAGGACATGGACCAGTTAGAGCGAGTCCAGAGGAGGGCCACAAAGATGATCAGAGGGCTGGAGCACCTCTTCTATCAAAACAGGCTGAGGCTGTTGGGGTTGTTCAGCCTGTAGAAGAGGAGGCTCTGGGGACACCTTACAGTGGCCTTCCAATACCTAAAGGGGGCCTACAGGAGAGATGTGGGGGACTCTATGAGGGAGTGGAGTGATAGGGCAAGGGGTAATGGTTTTAAACTGAAAGAGGGTAGATTTAGATTAGATACCAGGAATAAATTTTTCGCTCTGAGGGTGGTGAGGCACTGGAACAGGTTGTCCAAAGAAGCTGTGGGTGCCCCATCCCTGGAGGTGTTCAAGACCAGGCTGGATGGGGCTTTGAGCAACCTGGTCTAGTGGGAGGTGTCCCTGCCCATGGCAGGGAGGTTGGAACTAGATGATCTTTAAGGTCCTTTCCAATGTAAACCATTCTATGATCTGTAAAAGTCAGTATACATGTGTGAAGGGGGTGTATATTTCAACAGAGAAAAAATACTTTGGGTTTAAAGGAAGTGACTGTTTAAAGGATATGTGTGCTACTTGAAGTGTTGATAACAGGAGTCGCATTGGGTTATCTTGCATGAATAAGCTAACTAAGAAAAGCTGTATCATACTTTCCTCCAACAGTTTGATTATAAGGCTGTTGCTGACAAACTCTTTGAATTGGCGAGCAAGAAAAATACTCCTTCCCGTAACAGAAAGCGTCTGTACAAGCTGGTCAAAAAGTGAGTTCTGTTGAAATACACCTTGCATGTGCCTCCTTGTCCTAAACAGCTTTTACTTTGCTTTCTCACCACCTTCACTTGTCCTGGTGACAATGTCACAAGAGGAGGCATGTCTCACAGTCCTGGATAATGTGCATGAGGTGCTTTTGAAGCCTGTGCTACTGTTACTCGTTGGTACTAGACAACTGCAGCTAGCTGAGGTGTATCTGCACTGGGTGGATTTGTACTGCAGGATGTGACATCAGATTTTGTGTGATGCAAGTTACAGAAAACGGAGAAGCGTTAAATTGCTCTCTTCTCAGTACTTTCAGTGATTTGGTTTGATTTTTTGAATTTCTGAGGCAGATCTCTTCCGGAATGAGCTGTTTGTAACTTCCTGTGCAAATTATGTTGCTCTTGTTTTGACAGAACCAAGTACTGTGCTGCTAGTGTTATTATCGGTACTAAACCAGTAATACTGTTTTGTTTTTCCTTCTCTCCCTTCCTCCCCACCTCCAGGTTCCAGGATTTAGCAGAAGGTAAGGACTGAGCAGCATACAGACACAGTAGTTTCTTTCCATTAAAGGATATATAATATTCCCATACAATGTGTACTGGAAATTTTTTTTTTTTTAATGTTTATTTCAAGCATACCGTTTTGTGGCATTTTTTTAAATCTCATTAAGACACATTACATGTTTTTGGTGAAATGGCCAAATCCCCTTCACAATTTGAGCAACCCTGTACTTTGTCCTTAAATGACAGAGGATTATTTTTACTTAACTAGGAATCTCTCATATTATTTTCTTTTGGGTTGAGCGGGGAACAAGGAGTTGATTTTCTTTCTGTGGGAGTTATGCTGTATATGAACAGCATAACTGTTAATAGAACTATTAGTTTTCAGATACCTTATCCTTCCTCCTCAACAGGAATCTTCCCCCAGGATTTTCCCGAAGATGTTTCTACAGATGAAGATGATGATGAATTCAGCAGGGGAAGGCGAAAGAAAAAAGCTGTCAAGCCTTGGGAGAAAAACAAGTTGGAAAAAGTAAAAGGTAAGGCAAGATCAACCTTTGGAAGACGACAATCTGCAGTCACTTGTGTAACTTGGCAAAGTATCAGATACTGTTCTGAAGGCGGCAAACCTGTTGTTCAGGATGTGCTGATTTGTATCATGTTGCGATGAAGGTTAAATGTGAAATTAAGGTCTCTCTGATAGTGGTGGGAATTTTGTTACCAATTTTGAGGCAAGCATCACCTAAAAAATTTCAATCAAAAGCAAAACTGAAAGCAGTTGTTTGCATTGCTCCACTGAGCAGTTCCATCTACTGTAGGAAAACAGTAACATGTCAGTCTTCTTAAAATAGCATGACTGTTAAAATACAGGAATTTAGGGGTGTTTCTGGAAAGGTGTAGAGAGTTACTGAGAACCAGGTGCAAGTATCTCTAGCATCGTGGCTTATATTGACGTGGCACAAACCCAATCATACCCAGAAATATCTCACCTAACTACTGAACCCTTGAGTTGTCATTATTGTGTAATAACAACTTTTTCTAGCAATATTGCTATACAAAACAGGGTTACCACAGGGAATGGCTTAGATGTTAGCTGTGACAAGGCAAGATCAGCAAAATATTAATTAGACCAGGCATCAGAGGAATGCAATGTCCTGACCAGCTGTAATAGTAAAACTGTTGTGCTTGCTGATAGCAGGGAAACAGTACACCTATTTAAAGAAAAAAAAAAAGAAAAAAGGAAAGAAAAAAAGTAGAATATAATTCAGTTGTTGTAAGTACCTTTGTGTTTCACATCTGTGTTTCTATGGCATTCTTTTTGGGGTGGATTTAGAGGATGAACAAGAGATGTCAAGTGCGAAAGAGGCATCAGTTTCCCAGAAGAAGAGGAAAAAAAGGAAGAGGGGCAGCCCAAGTGCTGATTCTGGAACCGCTGATGGAAATTGTGAGGAGGGAATAGCTGAAACATCTGGATCTAATGTTTCTAGCCAGGGAAAGGTGCCAGAAAATAACAAGGAAAGGAAGAAAAAGAGATTGCTAGTAAATGAGGCAAATGAGACCACAAACATAGTAACTGACACCAGAGAAAACCACGGTATCTCTGCGCAGAACAGTCAAACAGACGCAGAACAGGGTAAAAAGAGTCAGTTGAAGAAAATGAATCCAAAAGTGCAAAATGTTCCTGTAAAACCAACGTGTCGGAATGGACCAGCTAATGCCAGTGAGGCAGAGGATGTCAGCCCATCTGTCACAGCGTTAACTCCTAAGGGCATGAGAAAGAAACAGAAAGCAGGGGCTGTCTTAGTGAATGGGGATACCCCTTTGCAGCAAACTGATATGAAATCCAACAAGGGGACCCTGTCAGAAGATGCAGGCTCTGAATCTGCACCCTCCAGAAAGGTCACATTGAAGACAAAGACAAAGCTAGTTGGTTTGGAAGGGATGAAAGTCTCCAGCCAGAAAGCAGCAACCTTGAAAAAGAAGAGAAAAGTAAAAGAGGTGCTAAACTCTGTCGAAGCCAATGGAGTTCTGGAGACTGCATGCAAAAAAAGCAGGAAGGTGGTACGTGTATCTCATTCTTTTTTCTGCCTTCTTCAGAAGAACTGACGGGCTCATTTTCAAATTTATATTTACCTTTCTGAGTGTGAGGTTTTATGGGCAGGCTGTGTGCTGATGTCATCATGCACTGTCACCAAAAAGAACTCACTTCCCCAGAAATCCACACCCATCACCATGGTGTTACACCCTCCTGTGCAACGACATTAAAGCCTGTGCCAGTTACTCAGCTGAAAGAACTAATCTAGCTGAAACTTGGGTTGTTAGGGTATGGGGTAGTCTTTTTTTCTTCTTTTTTTTTCTTTTTATTTGGTCTCTGGGTTAATTATTATTTTGCATTGGATCTCTGGTTGAGCTTCACAAAGGGCGTATTTTGGCAAAAGGATGAGCATAGTAGAACAGGAAGATGGAACATCCCTTTTGCAGCAGCAGCAGCCGCCACACTTAGATAAATAGAAGCTCCTTGTGAATTTGCCCACAGGAATTCCAATAGTGGCTTCTTTTGCTAGCTCACTTCTTTTAAATCTTAAACAAATTGTTAGTGCTGTGTGGGGAAAGTATTTGGGGAAAGAGTGAACAGAGAATATGACGCTGTGACCTCCAATGTCATCAATAGCTGTAAGATCACATTTAAGAATGGTCCAGTTTCTTATAAAGACAATACTGTTTTTTCACTAGGAAGGTCTGATTGTAGTCTTCTTCAAAAATTTATGTCTTGCAGTTTGGGAACAAGCTTTTTTTTTTTCCCTCTACCTCTTACCCCCATTTTCTTTTTGGCAATAAGAAGAATAGGATTAATTTTGCTCAGCAGTTTGAGAGTCAAGAAGCATTTTGCACTATACATTTTTGGTGGCATGGCTAGAAGAGAGAGTGCAGGGGTTCTTCCCTCTCCTGCCACTGATATCCTTTTAACTGCTCATTTCTTGCTTTTTCTTCTGTTGCCTAAATACTGTGTTGCATACCTCTTCCTTCTTTCTCTGTGAAAGTTTAGTTTCTCAGAAAATATGATTATGCCACCCCCATCTCTGTTTGTAAAACTTTGCTGCATCTGACCAACAGGTTCAAAGATGCATGGCAGATTCAAGATGATGTTCCTGCAAGCTTAATGGCAATTAGTTGTTGGCAGAAAATAGCATAACCACTGAGGGAAAGGCAGCAGCATGACGCCAGCATCTGTCTGTTGGCTGGCTGGCCAGTCAGCGCACGGGCTAGCGGGCCACTCTTCCCATGCGTAATTCCAAAGAAACTATAGCATTTGCTGTTTCTTGCCCAGTGCAGGTAGCCGTGTGTGTATGTGTGTGTTGAGTGAGACCAGGGGGGCAGATACAAGGAGAGAAATTTGGAAGTTGAGTCAGGAGGAGAATAAGAGTATAGGTATAAGAAAGAAGAGGGCAGGGTAAAGCTAAAATGCACAAATGTGGAGGAGATTAGGCTTTGCTAATTTTGTTTTCATTGCTTGAGAAATAACATGTTGTTTTATTTCCTGGTTTTAGTTATGTAATACTGGTCTTGTGCCCAGAAATCAGGAGGGGTGTGTTTTGATTCTTGATTCCAAAGACAACACACACCTCCAAAGAATTAGCTTCAAATATCAAGAGGGAGGAGGAGGGGGAGAAGGGGAAAAGTCAGACAAATTCAGCATTATTTCACACTTTTCTCCAGAATTCAGAAAGCTAAAAGACTTGGGCTTTTTTACTTTATGTAAAGCAGAAGTGATTATCAAATTGAAAGAGGCCATATCCCCCATATCCCCTGGACATTTTCCACAGCATGGCTGCGAACTGCTTTTGGAATTTCACATTTGTAGGTTGCTGTGAAGCGCAGCTGAGCTTCCCCTCACAGATATCTGGGGCCCATAGACAACAAGTTGGAAAGCTCTGGAGCGGTGCACCTCATTAGTAGCACTGCCAGTACACATCCTAAGAATTGCCTTGTGCTGGAGAGAAGGATTGATTTAAATGGCAATCCTCAGTATGAATCTGAAGCAGCAAACTAGTAGCAATACACAGTAGCTGGATTTCTGAGAATATAGACAGACTTCACACTCCACTTTCTTTTCTCCAAAGTCTCCGTCTTAGCCTAAAGCTGGATTTGTTCATTAGTTGCGTATCTTATGCATCTAGAGATACCACAGAGGAGATTTTGCTTAAGGGCAACGGAAAAAAAAAAATAAACACGTGCAGGAGAGGTGGGTCAATTGTAAGGCAGCCTCATGCACATGAAGAAAACATCTTTCTTTGCACTCTGACAGGCTGGGCAAATGTATTACATGTTCTTCTTTCTTTGCTTTGCAATGGCCTTCCTAGTTCAGTGCAGAGCCTACTTAAACTTCTTTTTTCAGTCATGCTAACTGCAAAACTAACTCCTGAGAGTTAACCATGATGATTAGCTTATGTGAGTACGAACAAACTGTCTCAGGTGTGCCAATATTTACAGAAGCTGTGTGTGGTAAGCTCTGAGCACTGATCACTGTACTAGGTATAGTTAACTACAGACTTTATGTACTGAGAGCTTTTTCCTTTCCCTTCTTTATAGGAAAGCAGCGCTGCTCTATCACCATTAAAGAAAAAGAAGGGAAAACCAGGAAGTGATTTTGTAAAATTTGAAAAACCAACTGTACCAAAGGGAGTATTCTTCAGGAAAGCCAGAAGCACCATCTCTTCCACCAGGTCATCCATGCAGGTAATGTGATCTCACAGATGGCAAGTCTGGGCGCAGGTCTCATCCCAATCTAACTGCCCTAGCAAAGGACATGACCTGTCTCATGCTGTCTTTTCCAGTCTGCTTTACTCTCCTAACATGGGCAGATAAAACTGAAAATGCTGTTGCATTTCCTTGTAGACAGAGTCACACGTGGCTCCAGAGTTTCAGAAAATGAGTTGTAGGCATCTTTAAAATCTCTTTGTCCCCCCTGCTTTCAAAAATACCTTTTTGTTGAAAGGACACCATTCTGAACCTGCTCGTTTTGCAAGAAAGCAAAAGCATAAACTGCCTTTCAGTCTTGCTAAGGGATGTTGAGCCTCTGTTTCTTGCAGCTTGTGGAGGCAGGCAACAGTACAGGGCTTCAAAAGACTGCCCTCTTTTCTAAACCTTTTTAACATATAATATCTTTTCAAGCCCTTTTTGCACTTTGAGGCCTGAGTGCAGTGTGGCCAGTGTATATAATACACAAATATCTTCCTGTTTATTGAATTATGTAATGAGGTTAACGAGAATATGTGATTTCTCTATAAATGGAATATTGTTTGCTTTTGGCTAGAAAAACAGTGCTGTCTTAGCAGGGGTCACTGATAGAGGATTGGGGAAGTTCTAAATCAAATGAAGGACGCAGGCTGCTTTGCCTTTGTTTTGATGGAATGTAGGTAAAAGAACTTACAGCATTGCCTCAGAAATCTTAGTTTATTTCATGTCTTTATTTTACTTTATAGCTGAACAAGCTGCAGTCGTCCAGCTCCAAAAAAGTCACATTTGGCTTGAATAAAAACATGACTGCTGGTGAGTCTAATGCATCTGTGTGTTTCTACAATCTCTCTTGTAGCTGAGAAAAGGGGAAGCTGTACACACTGATAAACACCTAAACTCTTCAACTCTCTGAAACAGGATAATTCTGATCCCTTTCTTGTCTCAATATTTGCATATAGTTTATAAACCATCCTCAAGTTCCTGTCCAGAGGAGATGATAAAGTTTAGGACGTTCATCCCAACAGCTAGACTTGCCTGATTCCAGGGTGCTGCATTACTGGCTTGCAGAAGGAACCTTATGGATAGAAAATAGTGCAGCAGAGTGATGGGCTCTCCCTTCGGAACTGCCTATTCTGTAGGGCACCTCTAAGGGAAACATATGCATTTCAGAGTCTTCATTACTCACTTCTGTTTCCTAGGACAAAGGTGCTGATATGCTGATGAGCTCGGGCTGTTTAATAGCAGAGTTTCAGTTTCACCTTGGCTGCCTGTGGTTTATTAATGGTAATGAGTAGATAAATGTCAGTTCCCTTCTGGATCCCATTTGTAAGCAGAGAGTGTTTTCCCTGTTAAATAAATGTCTTGCTCCATAGCATAAAAGCTTATTCCATGTATTAATTTTGCATTTTTTTTTAACTCTCTGAGATGTGCTATAGGCCAAGTTCAAATGGAGAATAGTGGGTTTAGATATATATATATATATCTCTGTGTTAATATAACATGGCTGCACAAAGAGAAATAAATGCCTACCTGTCAGCAGAAGGGATAACGATAAGTCTCTAGAGCAGTGCTGTTTAACAGTCAGAGTAGACCCACTTCTTGCCCCTTGTCATCTTTTAAACTGAAGTCTGGTGTTCTTCAGGATAGCTGGAACACTTGTTTCTGAGGAGTAGGCCCAGAGTCTCCAGTGACCTGTGAAACCATGGGGGTTTCACAGCCTCCCTGTGCAACAGACCCCATTCTCAAAGGGACTCTGCTAAGAGTTCCACCACCATATCTCCATTTTTTCTGCAGTCTTAGGCTTCTTAGGTCCTTAGTGATAGACTTAAAGATCTAAGGCAGACTTCCAGGGCTGGGCAATTCCACAGTTGATTGATAGACCCTGTTATTCCAGGAGTTGTATTTCTTTTAACTTGTTTGCTTGTTTTTCAACAGAGTTTAAGAAGACCGACAAAAGTATATTAGTGAGCCCAGAAGGACCCTCCCGTGTGGCTTTCAATCCTGAACAGAAACCCCGCCACGGGGTGCTGAAGTCACCCACAGGTACCCCAGCAGGACAGCCTCAAACAAAGAAACCATTTACTATAGCGGCAAAGAAAAGACCAACTGCTATGGGCTTCTTTTAAACCAACAGATGTGGCCTACTTTTGTACAGGACATTTTGCTACCCTAGAATGTTCTCTGGAGGTATTTTGAACTTCTGTATTTTTTTAAGTTAATACAAATTGTATATACAAAATTCTGATTGTGACCTGGGTCATTGCTATTTTGACACCGCTTCAGCTGTATCTTGAAATACTTGTTTTTTGTATTTACAGAAAAGAAACAAAATCCAATCTCTGCTCAGGTTTGGTCTCCAAAAAGTATGGTCTCTGCCCATGTCATTCCCGAGAGACTTGTTGGTTTAATTAAGGAATGTTCAGGGTTTGATTGTTCCGGTGATGTTTTTTTTTTTCTTGAGCCAGTTTAAGAATACTTGTACTTCATGCTATTAAACTGTCTTTCATTGGGCTTAAAATGGAAAAAGACAATGTAGATTTTAAACCTCCTAGTTCATGTATTTTAAAATTTTACCCCATCATTTTTTGTGTGTCACCCTTGGCATCCTGTTAATTCTTCTTCTGGAAATAACGATTACCTCACATCTCTAATAACAGCTGGACTTGGGTAGCTTTACAGGTAGGAAGCAAGCTTTCCCTGGGATAAGAAATGCCTAGCTGCTCAAGTGGTCACTGTTACAAATAAACCTTCACAGCTGGTTGCCTGCTGAGTTGGGAACAGTCGCCACATTATTTTCAGTAACACAAGTGCCAAAGCTGGCTTACGCTTGTCATATCGTAAGCTGGCTCCTTCTATTTAATGTAAGCGAACTAATGCTCTCACACAGGAGAAACCTTTGATGTTTGCAGGTCTTCTCCCCAGCCCCCACTGCTGTCTTTCCTGAAGGTCTGACAAGACTCCTCGTTTTCTACTTTAGCAGCCAGTGTCACCACATTTTACCAGAACTCGGATCTCATTCAGTGAATGAACCTCGGATTGTCCTAAAGAGAGCTTGATCGGTGTAGTGTGTCTTTGGTTAGGACACACATCTCTCTAAAAGCTTTGGTGCCTCTCAATACACGGTAAAACTGCACAGCCCAGACAGCTTGGTTTTGGTTTTGATGTAGAACCAGAAGAATTCTTTCCGCAGCATTTCCTTGTGTTAAGTTTTTATTTGGATATTTTATTACTACTATGCATGTCTTGTTTTTTCTTTGCTGCTTTGGTAAAGAATGCGGTGTACTGCTGTGAGAGACCATTAATGTATTCTGAGGGGAAACTGTGAGGAAGGGGAGAGCAAATGAAAATAAAAACGTTTTTGATATGGTTGGAAGATTTTAAATCTTTCTTTGAAAGTTTTGCTTACATTAGAGCTCAGCTTCAAAGCACAACCTGGTGCCAAAGCAAAGCTATTCATGAAGCTTCCCACCAGTTACTTCTGTGATCCTATAGAAGAGAGGGTGGGTCTGCTTCATTACCTTGTCTTATGGTAACTGGTAAACATTTGGCTAATTCAGCCAGCAAAAGTACATTTTGTGATATAATATATTTGCATAATTCAATACTACTTTTTTCCAGTCTTGATGCTGACCTCTGCCAGATCACTCCCCATAAGCAACTGGAGTGAAACTGCTCTTTCATGGCTCATCTAGAATTTCTTCAAAATACTTGTGTCCTTGTAGATTGCTGGTTGGTCTCAGTTGCTCAATTCTAATCTGTGCCAGTTCTTGCACTAAGTTTGTGACAGTCCATGGCTTGTGGTACTGCCAGAAAGTCATTTTGCTCATCTTTTCTCATTTAAAATAAAGGACTGCATTTTATTTGGTTTTGTTTTAATTTGTATTTGTTTGGCTGATCAGTAAAGAACTCTGGAGAATACATCTGTTAACTTGCTGTTTGAGCAACTGTTGTTCATTTATATTTCAAAAAAAATCTCATTGTATATTAGCATAATGCATTTTTTTGACAAAATGATGGTAAGTAGGATTTAAGAAAGGCTGTTTGATATGTTGTACTGTTTATCTTGTACTGTGGGTGAGAAGTCTCTTGTGGAATATGCATAAAAGCATTTGTATGTGCATGGTTGTTAATGCATTAGGTTGAAGATGCCATATTCCTCCAGGGATATAGATGCAAACAATCAGTAGGTGGATCTGGTGTGCACAGAAAAATCCAGGATCAGGATGCATTGAGGTTT
This sequence comes from Numenius arquata, assembly GCF_964106895.1. NCBI lineage: Eukaryota > Metazoa > Chordata > Aves > Charadriiformes > Scolopacidae > Numenius > Numenius arquata. Next base: position 45,039,835 of record NC_133576.1, read on the forward strand.
GGTTTTGTTTGGTTTTAATACATATAACCTATTACGGAAATGTATTTAAATGGTTGTCTGGATCTTTTTCTATTGGTTGCGGATCCATTGAACCTGTTGCTTGTCCAAATATATTGTTTGCCCACAGTGCTAAATGGAGAGGGCAAAAATGGCAGTCGTTTTTTTATCAAATAATTTAGTGATGTGATTGCTTGTTGGGATTCACGCATAATCCATCTGTGCCATGAAACCGGTGGAATGTTTTGTAAATATGCATACGGCATGTGTATTGTCTTCAGTGGTGTCTGGAATTTCATTCAGGACTTTACAAACATAAGCCAACCGCTGTCAATGCAGTTTAATCAGCATTGTTGGGTTAAATTGAATACATTACCCAAAATCATAGAATCATAGAATGGTTACAGTTGGAAGGGACCTTAAAGATCATCCAGTTCCAACCCCCTTGCCATGGGCAGGGACACCTCCACTAGAGCAGGTTGCTCAAAGCCCCATCCAGCCTGGCCTTGAACACTTCCAGGGATGGGGCATCCACAACCTCCCTGGGCAACCTGTTCCAGTGCCTCACCACCCTCACAGGAAATAATTTCTTCCTAATATCTAATCTAAATCTCCCCTCTTCCAATTTAAAACCGTTACCCCTTGTCCTGTCACTACATCTCCTGACCCTCTCCAGCTCTCCTGTAGGCTCCCTTCAGATATTGGAAGGCTGCTATGAGGTCTCCCTGGACCCTTCTCTTCTCCAGGCTGAACAACCCCAGCTCTCTCAGCCTGTCTTCATATGAGAGGTGCTCCATCCCTCTGATCGTCTTGGATGATATTTGGATAGTGACAATTCCGATAAATGTTGAAGATAGAAAAAGGAGAAATAAATGTGACATCTGGGATATCCACTGCACAGACACAATGGTACTGTAAGGAGAGATGTATTGATAGGAAAAGAGAAAAGAAAAACTGATCTGACTTGCTTGATATCGCTTCATAGGTTTTTTCATAGTGTTATTCCAGCTCTGCAGCTGCCAGTCATGCTGTGAGTCAAAGTTAATGTGGCATACCTTTTAAAGGACAGTATTTTGTAATCATTGTCTCTACATTTTTGTTATAAATCTGATCAACTTTGTACTTCTCAAGCTCTAATAGTTTATAATTCTTTATAGCTTCAGGAGAATTCAAAAGCACAAAATGAATTCAGCAAGGCAAAAAGTTGAAATTATATTTACATTATTTGGTATACAAGATCTTTTATAGTCTATCAAAGCTATGTGACTTGGAAAGCATCAAATACCCTTTTTGTCATTTATTTCCTGTGCTTAGACTTAATTACAGGCAGAAAAAAAACAACCCATCTGTCATTTTATGTACCTCTGCAACAGCATTGTTAATACAAGTACAGTGTCTAAGCATTACATCATTTAGTCTGGTCCAATAAACCATCTTTTTTTTGTGGACATTGTATTTTGGGAAAATCTGTAAATTTGGGGAGTGGGAGATGGGAGGGTAGCACCTGGGGGAACACTTGAAAGTACAAACTGCTTGCATGTGTGCATGTGCTCTCTCTCCTTTTAATGTATTTTATTTTTATTGTATAAATAGCCAAACCTGATGAAGACTGAGACACCTGTCAGAAATGAGTAGGGTTGTGATAGGATACACCCATTCATACAGCTTGAGCTTCTGACCTTTCTAATTGGGCCACAGAGTAGATACCAGCAGCTGAAAGATTGCTCAGGAGAAACAAGTAGATCACAGGCTGTCATTCCTTGACAATTAAAATTGTTAATTGAAGTGATAACATGGCGAGATGTGTATTTCAAAGGTTGTATCGTTGTGCAGATGCCAAAGTAGGTATGAGGTGGACACTGTGAAAGCTGTTCCCTTATCTGTTAGCAGCAGCACGCCATATGGAGTTCCGTACACACAGGAATCCCACACGGAGTGCTGCGCCTCAGGTACTGACAGGCCCTGTAACTGCGCAGGGTCAACTAAAAAAAATTAATCATGCTCTCTTGACAGGCACAGAATTTTCAGAAATGCAAAACACTTTATTCTGACAAAGGGAAGTGACCTATCCGCAGCAGTGGCACTAGTAAAATTAAAATATAAATCCTCAGGTAAAATGAAAACAGATTTCCTTCAGAACAACGTTCTGTAAAAGTGGCATTCTTCTTACATGTTCAAAATAATTCACACATCTAAGTTTCTAGATGGTAGTATGCATTGACAGTGTTGAAGACCATAGTGGTAGCATATTAAATTAAAGTAAATTAAGTGCTGCCTGTGTTTTTATTATACATGTCAGGTGGAAATCCCCATTTGTAGTTTAGCTGTGGGGCCAAGATATGACTTAACTGCAGTACCTCATGCCACCTTCACACCATGGAGGATCTTAGTGACTCTGGTGGAGTGCTGTACAGCAAAATTTGTGATGCCTGCCCTGAACACACTCCAAGGGGTTGTTGTAAGATTCGGTGCCCCTCGTGGTTCCTCACGGGATCCATGCGAGCAGGTTGGACCTGGACTGGCATTTCAGTGACTCATCCCGGCAGGTTTTACTCCCACCATGTAAATCAAGGAGAAACATAGTGCCTCCTTCAAGATTAATACAGTCTGTTGCAGAACTAGAAGTTGACCCATACAAACAGCCCTTCCTGGGGAAAAACTTCTTTAAAAAAAAGAAAAGGCGTATGGATTTTGTTACTTCAACACAACACTGCAACAGTTGTTATATGATATTTTGGACAGATAGAATTATAAACATGATAATTCTGTTATCTTTAAAATAACTTCAGTGTATTTGACCAGTCTGCTGCAGTCAGGCATCTGTAATGGCAGCATCCCAGATTATACCAATTCTAACTCAAGGAGTTGCAAGAATTTTTTTTCCTCTTATCCATGACAGGGGTGGAGAGAGTATTCTCTGTTGTAGGGCCCAAACAAGCAATTTTTTATGTGTAAGAACACAAACCAGTTTGAGGAGGAAAAACAAATATTTAATCTGCAAAAAGCGTTACAACATGTTGCAAATAATACAGTTAATTACTGTAAATAAAATCCAGAAGACAGACAAAATACTCTTAACACAAATTTGCACAATGGTTTTCTTAAGATAGCCACTTTATTGGCATGTCTTCTTATTAGACACGGAAAAATCTTTGGTTCTTTAGGAAGCCTTCTAAAAGGCGGTTTAAGAAAGCTCCAAAACCTGTTTTTAGAAGCCTGTTTGCATTAATTTCATCTTGGAAGATGAATTATTTTACAGAAATTGACTTTCCAAAAAGATAGGGTTAACTGTGTTCTGTAGAGCTGCTGATGTTCCTTATTTCTGAGAGGTAGGCTCCAGGTTTTAGCGCCTCCACACTGTCTTTCTCGTATTGGCCCCACACCAGAAAAAAATACACAAATGTTAAAGGAGGCATTTGTGAGATTCTTTCCTACGTAAGAAGTCTTTGGAACATTTCTTCTTGGAGAAGAGCTTTAAGGTATAGGCTTAAAATCCTTCCTGTAATCAGCTGTGAGTTGACTCCTCTGGGGGAGTTAAATAGAGAAGAGCACTTATTAGTAACATCATTCCTTCAGGATTTGTATGGCATTCTTTTTGAAATATCACGACATTCTGGATTCAACACCAGCAGATACTAGCCAATTTCAGAGGGGTTTTTTTGGTTTGTTTTTTTTTTTTTAAAAAAAAATCTCCAATGGCTTCAGCACAACAATTTTACAATGCTCCACACAGAACATGTAACCCAGTGCAATTACACAGTTCCTAGGCTAAACCGTTCCTTATTTACATTTCTCTTTCAGATGTTTGTCTTGCATAATCAAAGTAAAGCCCTGGGAGGTTTGAATTCTGCTCGCTGTGTGGTTTTGAGTGTGGGTACAAGTTCTGCAGTCTTGGAAACTATCTCCCGTTTGCATTCCTGCAATGATTGTTGCTGAAAAGCTGCTGTTGCTGTTTCTATGGTCCACCTTCCCTGAAGACTAACAGGGCTAACATGATGGTGAATGTAATACTCAGCACAAAAATATGCATACAAGGTCAGAAAGACAAAGAATTAAAACAGAAGGGAAAAAGAATGAAACTGGAGTTCAAGACCTGAGTAACAGAAAAGCCCGACTTCTCCCTGAAGTCCATTAAGATTTCCGAGTGCACAATTTCTTACAATTTTTCTGCCATTGAAAGCTTTAGTTTAATCAAGGCTTGGTCGGGCTCCAGCCTGGACCATTCTCTGTGATACTGCTCAGAGGATACAATACTAAAATAGTGCTCAGTGAGGAAATTCTTGCTCTTTTGGAACTAGTGGGTATGTGGAGAGCATCCCTGACTAAATCATACGTCTTTGACACAGGTTTGTAAAAAAAGTGGAAGTGCCAAGTTAGGCTCTCCAGGGAAGTGAATTCCACACTCCTGATTTTTTAGGAAGCAGATCTCATTCCAGTCTCGAGACACATTTTCACAGGCTTTGCCACTATGGTAAACATCTGGGAGACATCTGCCATAAAATGAAGGCTGAAACTTTAAATACTTGTATAATCCAATAATGTGTACTTGTTTCTGCTGAGTATTGCCACGGAGTAATTTTGTTTCTGAAAAGAAAGCCCTCGAGTCTTTCCCCATCATTAATCCCTTTGAAAGGAAGAACGGGAATCATTCATGAGATCTGCACTGCCTTCAAACAGACTGACAGAAAGGAGAGAGTGCCTACTGTTTCTTCCTTAGAAATTCACTCGGGAGCCCTTTACAGCGAGAAGGGAAGAAATTGCCTTTTGATGTACACAGGCTGCAGAATTGGCCACTGAGGGCCTGAACTCCCGCAACATATTTGTTTGCCAAGAATAGGAAGTATCGTATTGGATTGTAAAGCCAGGCACAGGAATCTGCAGTTGACCACTGGCACATTTAGGGCTTGCACATGATACAGATGTTTTTGCTGATTATTTCTAACCAGCAGTGGCCAGTGATGTTAACTGGCCAAGGAGCCTACCGTTGCTGCTGATAATGATAGGCGGTTTGTGTATCTGCCAGGACCAGATGGCAACTTTTAGTTTTTGCTCATTTATCTCATGCAATCTTCATATCTTTTCTGTATCGGTTTAGCTTATTTAGATATAGAAATTGTTAGTTGCCCTGGAGAAAAATTTTGCTATCAAACCTACCGCTATCTTGCTGGATGGTTTTCACTATGTTGTTTTGATAATTTATGTAAGAAGTTTTCTCTTCTTCAGTCCCAGGATACCAAATCTGAGAAGAAGTAAGGTCCTTATAAGAAATAAACTTGTGTGAGGCATCTTGCTTTCACGTAGGTGAGAGGCTGAAATGAGCCCAAACCAATGTTGTTTTCTGGCCTTCCCTTTCCAGAAGCCCAAGCCCAGATTCTCTGGCCTGCACACAATTGTGCTGCTCATGTCATGCTAATGTTCTGTAGTCTCAAACTCTCATTTTATCCCTTTTACTTTTGATAGAGTTTTGGGGGACAGCCTTAGAATTGCTGTTGTTCGCTGAGAGGATCTTAAGCTGGGTTCCAGAAAAGAATTGTTCTTTATTCATGTTCCAAGAATGGAAGCTAATGATTAATATTCTCTTCGTTTTTGTAACTTTGGCTATGTGTGTGAATTGCAGTTCTGGAGAAGTGTATGAAGGGCATAGGCTTCTCTTTTTTCTTTTTTTTTTTTCCTTTTTTAGATACCTGTGGGTGCTAACCAACAATGTACTTCACTAGTAAGTGCTGAATCTAGCAAACCTAGGTTCATTCTGATACTCCTGATGAAAGCGTGGTATGAAATCCTGGCCCTACTAATCTCTGCTAATTTTGTCCTACCATTGTATTTTTGTACTAAGAAGAAAAACCAGGAGACTTTCAGAACTACCTAGGTTAGCAGCTGCTGCTATTCACAATGGTCAAAGGTACAGTAGTGCGCAGAATTGTCCCCTAACAGCACAGGCAAAATTAGGAGCAAAGTAAAAAGGAATTTCCAGCCTGGAACAGAACTAACATATCTCAGACTCCTAAAATCTGTCCTCTGTTACTACTATCTTGCTATTTAGTGAAATGACACTAAATGGAAAAATTACATAGTTTATTTCTAAATTTACTGAATTCCATTCAGATTTTTAAAGGTTAATTTAAAGTAAAAAATCTTTTTGTAACCACTGAAGGAAAAGAACAAAATGAAATTACCACTACCCAGGTAACAGGACTAGAAATAGACATGGTATTATTCAACTTAGCATGTACTCCCTGCAGCTTGAACTCAAATGCAAATCTGTTCTGCTTTGAGCACAGCGGTGGCCTGACTTCCCACTGCTTTGTGTGCACATTTCCTCAGGGAATAAGCTGTGTAGCGACGTAGCTTTGCCAAGCCGATATCCCCGAGCAGTGGGAGCTGAAGCAAGTGACTCATGACTGCAAGACGACAGCATGTGATGCAAGACACGCGCAGGACAAACTGCTGAGAGATGCAGTTCATGACTGAGAGGTTTATTCCCGCTGCCAGGAAAGGCCTTGTTCTTTTCCAGCTGTTACCGTGTCTTGAAAAACAAATACACGTAGTGTGGCATTTCGGATCCAGAATCTGTATCAAACAATTCTCATGGTTAAATATTAAAAACTAGGTGCAGATGTGCCTGCAAAATCAAAATATTAAAAGCAATGAAATAGCACCAGTTTCTTCCCTCTTTCCCCCCAAGTACCTTAAAAATTAAGCAAAAGCAAACTGAAAACACCTGTATGCATTTCTCTAAAGCAGTTATCATGGCCACATGCCACACTGTTCTGTATTACACCGTAACTGCTTGCATCTCCTACCTCTTTGCTTGCCAGAGCAGGGGTTTCGTCTGCTGCTAGAAATACCTTGGTTGGTGAAGAGGTACGTGCACTTAATCTGCTACCTCTTTAATGCTAGTGAATGGTTATTCAAGGACAAAAAGGGGTAACTGGGATTAAGCTCCTGATAATAATGAGTTACTTTTCCCCAGTACTAGGTAGGAGATATTAAGTGCCATAGGACTGGATCCTGAGGGCGTAAGCATGAGCGTTCCGGACAAAACTGCACTGTAGCTGCCTTAGCCAACCAAAGGAGGCCTTCTGCTTCCTTTTCATTAACTTCAACCATTTCGTTTAAATGGACTCAGGAACCAAAATGTACAGACACCAGCACCAACTAAACTATTGGTGTCCAGTTACTGGGAATTGTACTCATATAACGGGTGTTTCTGCTTAGAATTTCACAGCAGAGGGGTCTTGCATTGTTTTAAAAAGAGGAGTATTTTTAGGTTTCTGAAGAAGATGAGGATCAAGAATGCCATGCCATACAGCGCTGTTCAACTGTGATAACTTGTGACAGTGATACAGCATTTCAAAAAGAACTTTGTTATCGCTGGCCTGTCTCTCAGCTTGACACCTGGCCCTTTGCGTGTTTTTTATAGGAGCAGTTCCATTTACTTCAATAAAACAATTGACGTGAAGATTGCAAGACCGGGCCTGACATTGAGGCCTGACAGCCTCAACGGAGGCTGACTTGTTGCATGAACTCCACCCTGAGAACCCATTTTGGAAAAATGCTTAGAATATATGGAGCTTTGGCAAGTTACTGACAGAAAACAGGTTTGAGTCAGAGGTATAAGAGAAAAGATAGCCCAGCGTTACTCTTCTGATCATGTAATCTCTTAATATATTAAATTACATATTTTTTTCTAAATGGCTACCACGCCAGGCTACTCTGGAGGGTGGGAAAGATTGTAAAGGCCCTTGTTCTGCAGGTTTCAGAGGCCGTAAGAGAAGGGCGCACCCAGCAGGTTGCATGATTGGATGTGAAGTACAGAATTACAGGTACCACATTTATTATGAGGACTGTTTCCATTCTCTTTAAAGAAGTCAGGGCATTATGCGTACTGTTCTCTGCGCTATAATCGCTAGTGGAGTCAATATGGATTGAAGTCCAACAATTTTTCTGCAGGCTGTTTTTTCACCAAAGCTGACAGCATGTCAACCTTGCTAGTTTGCAGTTCTATTTCATGCTAGGTTTTGGAGAAACAGCACTGGTGGGTGCTCTTTTTGTACTAGAGACAGCAGCCCCACCTGCCTGTCAATGGGTTTAGAATGGCCTTTCTAATTCCCCCATGCAGAACAGCTTTGATGGCAAGTTTCAATAATCTGCTTTCTTTTGCTGAGAAAATGGCTCCTTCTCTGCCATTATTGACAATACCTGACAAAGATAATCATTTTAATACAGGCCAAGTGAAAATTTGGTCTGAAACAAGAATAACGCCCCCCTCCTACATCAAATGCTGCTCATATTTTATTATTACTATTACAATCATAAATCGGTACTTTACAATCTGTCTTAGCAAACATTCAACTGACCAGCAAAAATCAGTATCTTAAAAACAGATGGTCTTCTGATTGGGGAGTGGACAATTATTACTCTCTGCTGGTCCAAATCTGCTGTCTTGAAGAGTTGTTGGGAAAAGGAAAGGTTATTGATACAACTTTTACAAAGATTCATAGATTCATAGATTGGTCCAGGCCGGAAGGGACCTCCAAAGGTCATCTAGTCCGACCTCCCCGCAGTCAGCAGGGACACCCCCAACTAGACCAGGTTGCTCAGGGCCTCGTCAAGCTTCACCTTGAATATCTCAAGGGAAGGGGCCTCAACCACCTCCCTGGGCAACCTGTTCCAGTGTTCCACCACCCTCATGGTAAAGAACTTTTTCCTAATATCCAATCTAAATCTCCCCTTCTCCAACTTAAAACCATCGCCCCTCGTCCTGTCACTGCAGGCCTTTGTAAACAGACCCTCCCCAGCCTTCCTGTAGGCCCCCCTCAGGTACTGGAAGGCCACTATGAGGTCTCCCCGGAGCCTCCTTTTCTCCAAGCTGAACAACCCCAGCTCCCTCAGCCTGTCCTCATAGGAGAGGTGCTCCAGCCCCCTGATCATTTCAGTGGCCCTCCTCTGGACCCGCTCCATCAGGTCCATGTCCTTTCTATATTGAGGGCTCCAGACCTGCACACAGGTCACACATAATCTTGACCTTTTATTTTCTGTCAATGCCTATAATGATTTAGAAAATCCATATACAATGCACAAAATCTGATTTAAGATCCTCTCTCTATGCATCTTGTATCAAGCTGAGTGTGTTGTATTCTTGGCAGCCCCATATCTTTTCTGTTGTGCTCATATAGAAAATCTGGACTTCAGGAGACCTTGGTAGTTAATGCAGTCTGTCTCCTGTTCCAAGACAAACTTAAATATAGCTATCAATATTTATAAAAATATATCTTCCACTAGTTATGAAAAACAAACAAACGGAAGATAAAAGCACATCAATCTTCCAAAGCAATCTCTTCCTGTGCTCTTCATAATCCTTTGCATAATGGAGGTAAGCCCTTCAATATGGACATCAGTTTATTCCCTTCTGCTCCTTCACAGAACTGTTATATATATTTGTAGACTGTTACTAGAATTGAGCTTTCATTAAGCTAAATAAACCATTTCCTCCGAGGTTGTGTGTCCTAAGCCTTGGATCCTTCTTGTGGCCTCTCTTTCATGAAATATTGTTCCAAAAACGTGGCAGTACTCCACCAGAGAACCCTACCAGTGCTGAGTATGCTGAAGGATTGCTTCATATGTCTTGCAGACTATATTGTTGTTTATGCAGTCCAAAAGTCGATTGCCTTTATTGCAATATTGTGACATTGTTGACCCATGTTAAGCTTGTTATTCACTGTAATCTCACAATTTCTTCATGCAGAGCAAGCTGGAATTCCAAAGGGTAACAATACAGACCTAGGAACGCAATGGTCTGTGCAACAAATGGCCTCTAAAGATGTTTGTCCTGTCTGCCCAGAAGCAAAGAAAGTAGGTAAAGATGTGTATCTTCCTGGATTGCTGGCTGGCCAACTGCCATGTGTGTTATTGCCTCAGGTCTGCCACAGGGTGTATTGCTTTTTGGCGCACTGACAGGCTGAGCAGACAACTGGGGGAGATGTGAGAAGGATTTAGGGGAGTTATAGGAGAGAGCATAGGAGGAACAAGGAACATTTGTGGAAGCATTGCCAGTTGTTAATAAAGTGTAGTCTTTCTGACTATCCTCTCTCTTGATCAAATTATGATAATCTTCTACTCAAAATTAATGATTTTTAGAAATATGCTGCTCTGACCAAGGAGAACCGGTTTGACAGGTCAGGTTACTTTAAAAAATAAACCAGAAAGCTCCATGCACCATCCAGTGACAAGGTCAGGAGCTTGAGAAGGTATCATTCCAGTAGTACTCAGCAGCAGCTGTAGTAGGAATCCTAGGACAGCTTCTCTATAGCCTACATGTGATCTAACCTGGCCTGCCTTTTCCTTTTTTTCCTAGTGAAGCTCTTTGTCACACATTGAATGGTTATTTGCTCATTCAATAGGTCTAGTGAACCCCAGATTTGAAGGGGTACCTGGTAGTTAATTTTTTTCAAACAGAACAGGCTTGAGGATAGAATGCATGATGACTATGGAGTTGAACTCTAGCTTCACTTTTTTTCTGGGATGCACACTCTTTTTTCTGAGGATGGGGCCTGATTTCTTAAAGAATAAATAGGGCAAAGTCTGTAAAAAAACACTGCTTAAAAACTGAATGCTCACATTTAGATAAGCTGCTTTCTGGAAGGGAAGGAGAATTGTTTTCTGGTCTTTGTTTTGTTTGTGGCAACTTCTTTAGTGTACAGACAATATAGGTTCTCCTATATATTTGAAAAGTGTTGGGTCTTGATACTGCTGAGTCACCACCCCCTTGCTTACTTCTGGTTGTGTATGCAGGTTCTACTTCCTAATCCATGAAAGAGACTTCCAGTTTTACAGTTTAGAGTATAAAGGGAGGTCTCAGATGTTTCTCTGGGGTAAGCAGAAAGATTGCTAGGAGCACTTGCCTTTGTTGAACCTTTCAGAATATTAGGAAGAAGGTAGCAATCCCGCACAGAATGGCTTTCTTCACTTGGTTGGAGAAACAGCATGTGTTCCCTTGTAACAAATACTCTTCCTCTGCCAGCAGCTGCAGAGGAAGGCAGAGCTCTGCATTTGCACTCTCCCTGCCTTCCTACAAAGGGCCTCAGCATTATCGGTCTCGAAGACCTTATCGCTCTCCACAACTACCTGAAAGGAGGTTGTAAAGAAGTGGGGGTCAGTCTCTTCTCCCAAATAACAAGCAACAGGATGAGAGGAAACGTCCTCAAGTTGTGCCAGGGGAGTTTTAGATTGGATATTAGGAAAAATTTCTTCACTGAAAGGGTTGTCAAGCACTGGAACAGGCTGCCCAGGGAAGTGGCTGAGTCACTATCCCTGGAGGTATTTAAAAGATGTGTAGATGTAGTGCTGAGGGACATGGTTTAGTGGTGGAGTTGGCAGTGATAGCTTAATGGTTGGACTTAATGATCTTAAGGGTCTTTTCCAACCTAAGTGATTCTACGATTGCTATCCATGCTGTAGTTTTCTCGCTCAGGTGTACAAGCAGTCTGGTACCAACTGTGCTCTGCAATGTGAGCTTTCCTGGAGCCTCTTCCTTGCTTTGACTATGTGGTCTACTAGGTGCAGGAGTAGCAGCTGTATAAAACCTAAGGGCAGCCATTAACAAATGTGTTAGGTGTGCTTTCCTTCTTGGGGCAAGAACTTGCTCCAGTGAGAATGTCAGACGTGCCTGGGCAGTTTTTAGAAAGAACGGCTGTAAATGCCAGAACACTTCCTGGCTTCTTCTTTGGACAGTATATCATAGCAGGAAGGGAAAGATACAGCTGGCGTAGGCACTACAGAGACACAACAATTAATGTCATTGCACAACTGTCTAAACTGAGGCCCAGCCTCACCTGACAATGCTGTGGAACCCATGAAATAGATCTTCTTGAGTCAGCCCCAAAAGGAATAGATGCCAGTATATATGCATTATACACTTACAAGGTCAAAGTATAGCATTAAGCCCTATTGCTGGGGAAGGGAGGAAAAGCAGGAAGAAAGGACAACATCTGTATTCCAACAATTGCCCTCCAAGCTAGAGGAAGGCCAAAGGAACTTTCTTCTTCAGCGTATCAAGAGATATGGAAAAACACAGGACAATTGTACTTCAGCATTTGTTGCATTGTGTTTGTGGAGGCTTTAAGAGCAGCAAAATGGAGGCACAGAGGCCTTCTGTTCCAAATAATATGCACTAGCCACTCCCTTGAAAAGCACGGGACACACGCAGCAATTGCTATTAAATGAAAAACAGTGGCTGTACTTCAGGCTGAATGAGCAAGTTGTGAGTAGGTTTTATGTTAACTGCTTGCAGCGTGTATCTTGTACAGGTATGTACTACAGAGCAGGCTGTGTCCTTCAGATGTGCATCACGGGAGCGGCATGTGGATGTGGCATAGGGCTTACTGTGTGTATAAGTTTTTCTTTATAGTGTGTGCAGTTTGTATTCGTTTATTATGACAAGTGACAAATATAAAGAGGACTGGAAACTTCTCTAGGGTTGCCTAGCCTTTTCTATGTGAGACCTTACTTTTTGTTGTTTATAAATTTGCCAGCCCTTGAGTGTTTTCATAGACATTTTCTGTCTCGGGTTCATTTTGGGTAAGAGAAGGAAAGAGTACAGAAGGAAAGAATATAAGCTAGAAAAATTGAGTCACGTCTGGAAATGAGTCCTGCAGAAGATACAGAATATCCCCCACCACATTTTTTGCAACCCTTTTTTTAAAAGATGATGACATCCTAAGCTCTGGAACCCTGGATTTCTTATTTGCGGGAAGACAATGATTTCATGTCAAGAATGTGCATTTTGCTGAACTTACAAAAAGCAGCCCAAAATGCAACCTGGTTCTGCTAGCCTCTGTGAGGGAAAAAAAACCAACCCAGTCATTGTCTGTGCTCTGTTAGGATTTGCTAGTGCTTTAAATTCTTCAAAGTTTTGTCTTCTTTAGATTTGACCTGCAGCTGTCAGTCTGGGCTGTATCCTGTCTGGTCTCAGCACTGCAAATGGAAGCAGGGGAGCCTTGTCTTTTCCTCCTCGGAAGTTCAGAAAATGTCAACCTCAATCAGATTGCCTGATTTGGACCAGAGCAAGACATGCGTTGGTGGGAAGAATGCAAGTGGGAATGGGTCAAGGAGTTTGCAGCAGGAGAGAAACATGAGACAAAATGACACTATGTTAAGAGCGATCACTGGAAACTGGGACTAGATAGTCAAGGACACGGACCTGAGAAATATGAAAAGAAAGAAAAGATGGTGGGGTTACTGGGGATAGGTGGTGGCGTTACTGGAGAAGGAAACAGAATAGCTCAAGTCAGAGGGAAAATAAGAGGGAAGACTGGCACAAAAAGTTAGAGATGCGAGGAATATGAAAGAGGTAACAGCCCTGTCAAGCAGCTTTGGCTCTAAGAATGGTGAGAGGAGGAAAATTAGGACTTGAGACCCTGCAGGCTGGGGCACGTGGCAAGTGACTCAGAGGAGGAAAGCAGGCAAGGAGCCTGCAGGTGGAGAACGGAGACAGATGACCAGAAACCGAGGAAGATCACATTGCAATACATGCCTCTGCACTAATTCTTCTGGCTTACCCTGCCATCCAGACCTGTGTCCCTTTGAGATAACCTCCTTGTGCAAAATGCTGTTTTGTAATGTTTTCCCAGACTGCTGGATCTGGAGCATACATGGTGCAGATCATTCATTGTTCTGACCATATCTATATTCCAAGGAGATGCACCAATTTCTACAATTCAAAAAAATACCTACATTTATAGGTGATGGAGAAACTGTTAGTAGTAAAGCCAGCCTAGGACAAGCCCTAAGTTTTGCAACTGGAATGACAACAGAAAGGAGAACAGTATGTTCCCTCATTTTCCAACAGATTACTTATGGTGAGCAAAATAAGCTTTCATGATGCTGAAAAATAATCATGCTATTTCAAGAGTCAATTTAAAGCTATCCACTAAGAAGAACAAGAGGCATCAGGTGTGATTTCTTCTTGTGAAGGGATCTTTGTCTGAACCTGTGATGGTCAATAATGACAAATGGCCAGGGGAAGATGAAATTCCCAAACGCGTTACAAAGTCCTATCTGAGCAGAGTCTTGATGTATTGTGGCACTTGCCAGCCAACACATCTTCTTTTACTCTTTGGCAGCCCGCTGAAGGGTTTTTTTTGTATGTCAATAACACACAATTGCACTCATTTCAAAACCTGACTGTGAGGGCAGTGCTCTGTCAGGGCACCCGCAGCTCCAGCCTATGTGCCACCGCAGGGCCTCGTGTGGGGCTGCCCTGTGGTGTCCGTGGCTCCACAGGGCTTTCTGGACGCTTGAGGAGGGGAAGCTGTAGCACTGTTGGGATGTGTATGCTGCTCTTGGCTTTCCAGTACATGGAAGGGCAGGTCTGGCTAGCCCCGTGGCGCGGGGCAGCGTGGACAGCAAATGGCAGTTATCACACAGGGTGGGTGGCATGGTACGGGTGGGTGGCATGGAATGGTTGGATGGCCGCCGCTGTGTGTACGGGTCAATGTTTGGACATACCTATGGGCGCTGGAAGTGTGCTTTGAGGTGTTTTCCAGTGAGGGCAAGAGAGAGGTGATGGTGGCAGCTGGTGTGACGTGAGAGTGGGCCAAGGAGGGTCCGTGTGCATGGGTGTTGTGGATGGAGTGACCCACTTCACTTGCAGAGAGAAGTAGCAATACACTTATTGATATAAAACAGAGATTTAACAAAGTTTGATGGTAAATATGACAGTTTTAACAAGATTTGATGGCAAGGCATGGTTGGTTATTTACTGCACAGAGGACAGACAGAACTGTCAGGGAGACCCTCCCGCTGAGTCACGAGGTTCAGAAAGGACGCCCTTCCTTTCTAAACTCCTTCTCAGAGAGGAGTCTAGGTGTGGCTGGATCCAATCCTAGCCCCAGACTTAGTCAATGGTTTTTACATAAAGGATTACAGATATGCAATCGATCCTTTATATCACTTAGCTAAGATTTCAAAGTTTACCATGAATTAGTCACTTACCAAGGATGTGTCGCGGCAAGGAATCTCTGAATCTCGAGAAGTAATCTTGAGCTGCATCCTTTCTCAAGAGGAGATCCTGGTGTGCAGCCTGCTGCCGTGCAGGAGAGTTCAAAGGGCTCTTGGGCTGTTCACTATTTATGGGGGTAAAACAATTGACTTAATAGACATCCTTGCATATTGACCATGCTACCAGCATTGCTCAAGGTAGCTCTGTCTCCCCAAAACCACGCTGAGATGAATGGAGCCATCATGGCCAGATCCACCCATTGTGGCCACCATGGGTGGTTATCCAGGAGGTAAAGGTCAGGTTGGCACCTGGCGGGGAGCACCCCTGTCACAGCGTGCCGCGGGTATGTAGTGTTTCGAAGGGCCTGTGGGACTACCAGCACCTACAAGCTGGCTGCGTGCTGGGGAAGGTCACAGAGGCGACACTGGCCACTGTGGGTGTCAGCCAGCACCTCAGCGGAGGGCCGGCTGGGTGCACCAGCACCGGAGCCGGGGGGGGAGCGGACGGGGGCCACACACACAACACACAGCCTTCCCGTGGGCGAGGGGACGCGGCACGCCGCTGGCCAGAGCGGGCGGAGGCGGAGGCCCGGGGGCTGGAGGAGGGCTTCGCCGTGCAGGCGCGGCCGCCGGGCCCGTACCTCCCTGCGGGATGGCGCCGAGCGCGGCAGGGGCGGCCGTTGAGGCGCGTGACGGAGCGCGCGGGGGGGGGGGGAGGGGGAGTGGGGGGGGTTGCGGAAGCCGCGGCGGGACCTGCGGTGAGGAGCACCGGGGCGGGGAGGGGGGAAAGAGGGAGGCCATTAGGTACCACCGGTGCGGGGCAGCGAGGGGCGGAGGCGGCCATTAAGTGTCCGCCCCGATCGCCTGACCGCCTCGACCGGGGGGGCGGGGGGTGGTGTGTGTGACAGGAGGGGGCGGGCAAGCGCGTGACGCCTGCCGCGCTCCGCCTCCCCCACCCCCCCCCCCCGCCCCCTTCCCTCCCCGCTCCTGCTGCCGGCGCCGCCACCTCGGCCCGGCGCGGAGCAGCTATGGAGCCGGAGCGCGAGTGCCGGGTCCTCTCCATCCAGAGCCACGTCGTCCGCGGCTACGTGGGCAACAAGGCGGCCACCTTCCCCCTGCAGGTGAGCGGGGCGTGGGCCGGCCCTCCGCCACTCGCCCCGCCGCTGTGCCTCCTTGCGGGGCGGCGAGGGGAGCCGGGCAAGGTGGTGTGACGGGCGGTAAGGACTGCCCGGCGGGCTCCGGCCCCCGGGAGGACGGGCGGCTTCTGACAAGCTGGGGGTAAGGTCAAGGGACGGCGGAGAGCGGCCCGCCCGGGGGCTTTCCCCACCCGCTCAGGTGCCAGAGCGCGGGTAGCCGGCGGCAAGGACCGTCCCGGGGCTCCGCGCAGCCCGGCGAGCCGGGGCCGGTGCGGCTGCGCCTCTTGCCGGCTCTGCGCCCGCACGGCCCGGCCCGGCCCGACCCGACCCGCCGCTCCCCCGCTAACATCGTGTCTTCTCCCCGCTAGCTTGAGGCCGTGGTGCGGGCGAGCGGGCTGAAGAGGGCGGGGAGGTGACGGGAGCGCTTCTGTTGGGTTTGCTGGGCTTCACGCTGCGGTGCGCTGGGGGAGCATGTGCCCGTCGCCGAGGCGTGTGCTCCGGATTCTCCTTCAGGGTGCCGCCGCCGTTAACGGGCGCGGGCAGCTTGGGTTTGGGTGTCCCGCGCTGGGGACGGGGAGCTGGTCTTGGTGGGCTGGTGGCCTTGTGGTGGTATGAAGCTAAGTCCCTCTAGTCCTGGTGGGTGGTGGAGCTGGGTAAGCCCCTAGCTCACAGTTTCCGGGGATCTAGGGAAGCTGTAGTAGAGTATAAGGACCACTTAATAATGACTGTGCGAGGCTGGGACAGAGCGAATAGCTTACACGGCCCGGGGCTTGAGGGTATAATTGGATCTTGGCTTCATGGCTGTCATGTGCCAACTTCAGAGTTGCTTGCTAAGGTTTAGCTGAGGGTGGGAATGCATCGGTGTGCATTGGGGCCAGCCTTTGTACGTCTTGCTGTTCCCTCTTCTGAAGTGTCTGTATTGCAAGGGGCTAATTTGCAGCCTTCAACATCAAGAAGTCTTTGTTCCCTGACGCACATGTGGCTGTACAAAGCTTACTGTTTAAGAATCTCATTGCCAGAACACAGTGTGTTGTGACATTGGTTATCTTTGTACATGCTTAACAAACGATGGTGTAATCTCCCTTGACTAGACAGGAGAGGTGCTGTACTCTGACAGATGATGCACTTGAGACCAGCCCTGCGAGAAGCTAACATCGCACCCCCTTATCACCATCCAAGTATAATGTAACCAAGTCTCTTGAAAATTATTATACAGTGAATGATGGATGTACTTATGAAATCCATGTATTGTGGGAAAATCTGTGTATATGGAGACCCATGCCTGAAGGGTTGTCATGATCTGCAGGCCAACTGTCCCTCCTTTCTTAACAGAATGGTCTCTAAATTGTGATTTCCCGCCTTCCCTTCACCACCCCCCCCCCCCCCCCGCATCTCCTCCACTTATTTTTGTGGTAGCAGAAGGGCACATGGTAATACTTGTTCAAGAAATCTCCAGTCTCTTAAAAACTGTTGTCTTCATTTTAATTATTTTAATTGTCAGAGGTTCTATTTACTTATCTGTAACGACCTTTCTGTGGCATATGAGCCTCTGTATGGGTGTCTCGTATGACTTAGTAAATCGGTTCCTTGACTATGACACTATAAAATACTACTGTAGTTAAAAAGTCCTACTGATGTTGTAGCTGGGCTCTATTTAGGAGGCTGTCACACTCACGCTGTGTAATGTTCCTCAGTGTATAGCGTAACAAGAAGTTGCTGGGGTGAGATGAAAAAAGATAGCTAGGGAACAACTGAAATCCTGTCACTACAGGCTGCACTTGAAAATCCTATGTAGGCAACCCTTAATAAAGCTGTGCTTGCCAGAAAGTTATTTAAACCCTGGTTTTGCTAGAACATCAGATGTAGCGAGTTGCCACCAAGTGAAACTTTCCTTTTGTATGTTTCCTTGAAACAAGGAAAGGAAGTACAAACCTGAGTCTTTTTTTAAAATTTTGTTTTATTTAGATAAAAATGAAACTTGACGCTAGTCTTGAGGATGGGCCCAAATCTGGCATGCTTACGTGACTTCCTGTTCTCTCTTTTACTTTCGTCTTCTGAACCAATAATGGTTAAATGAGGCTTCCTTCTGAGCTCATCAGTATTGAGTTTGTAAGGCAATATGTATGTAGATATGCATGTCTGTGTGTGGGCGTGCATGTGAGGTCTGATGAGCTGAAATCCTGACAGAACAGTTCAGGAATCTGCATTTGGACAGCAGCATCCAAATAGAAAACCAGACGGGGTTTCACCTGCTGTTAGCAGACTTCTGCAAAAACATCAGTCATGTTTGAATGATCTTTGGTGTATATCTATGGCATTATTTATTAGAAATAGCCAGTGTAGCACTGTGTGCAGCAGAGAACTCCTTAGTGTCTTCTTTTAACCAGTTGGTTTTGCTTTGTCAGGCTTCCGTTACACTAAAAGCTAAAGTATTTTAAAAGTAGGTGTATGGAAAGACTTTCTCTGTGAAGTATGTGGTCATCCCTTTCTATATAACAAACACAGCAAGAGAGAGTTAAACCCTATATTAGACCAGTTATAACGATGGAAGTGATGTAGCTGAGTGAGAAATGTTAGAACCCTTTACACCACTTCAAATTAAAATACATTTGTTTCAGTTGTTTGAGATTCTAGATTAACTAATAAGTCTTAGAGGAAATGCACACCTGGATTTTCACTGGTAGTAAAATGCTAGGAAGTGAACTGTCGCCAGCTGTGCTTCGAATTCTGCCTTGTCAAGAGTTTAAATAGTTTTTACTTGCATGGTTTTACTGTCTCTCTGAAGGTGGTTCTGAATTATTTTTAAAATAGTCATAAGTTATTTCACAATGATGTAACCTGATCAGCTTCTCGTATCAGGAAACGGTTTAGGATTGTCCAGCACTTAAGAGAGGAAGAGCGGTAGGATGTATGTTAATTTCAGGGATTGCCACTGTCAGTCAGATAAATTGTTTTAAAGCACCAAAGAATGTTTCTCCTACTTGACTAAGAGTTGTCATAGTTTTTATGACATAAAATAAAAATGTATGTTTTCACCATACCATTCAACATTACTTTTATCATATGTGTTTTCTTCCCTAAGGGGATCTCTTACTTGTTAATTTTAAATACCATTTTAACTTACCTTTCCTGCCCCACCTTCTAGATAGGTAGAATGTGGTAAAGGGCGCTGTACTGGCAAGCAGAAAGTTACAGTCCTCCTCAAACCACAGAGTGAATACACAAGGGCAAGCTCATTTCTGTTCTGCAGAGGTATTTAATTCTGACAATCAGGAAAATTTTGCCAGGCAGATGAACTTAAGACTCATATATGATACCCATCATAATATCAGCTCTTGTGAATGAGCATTTTGGTCTGAATGTTCAGTCCTTCGGGCCTGAGTTTCCAAGAAAGAGGTTTGAAAGTGCACAGAAGGAACAGGAGAAAGTCCCAGCCCATTTCACCTGGGCACTGGACATTAGTATTTGTTTGCGCCTGAACTAGATGATACTCTTGTCTACAAGCCAGAGACTATTGATCTTTGCTTGTGTATAGGTACCAGTGAGATCCAGAGAGTTGTGCGCTTTCTGTTCTTACCTTGTTTGACAATGCTAATGGAACATGATTGTGTTTTGGTTTGGTTTTGTCTGCCCTGATAGAATTTGAGAAAATCTTGGCTATTTTGAGTATTTAATTCTTGGCTTCCTTTTATATCTATTCTGAATTGTAGGACACCACCATAAACAGCTTCTACAATACAGGATAAGATGAGCTTTTGAAATCTGTTGAATAATTTTTCTTTTTCCATGTCCTGCTGAATGGAAATAGTTGTCTGCTAAGGTATTAGTAAGGGCAGATGATTCTTATTCTTCAACTATTCCTCAGGAATTCTCTTCTGCAAAAAAAAAGTCAGTCTACATTTTTAGCTCCTTCTTAATTGTAAAAAAGATGGGAAAACAACTTTGGTCAGCAGAGATGGTGATTTCTTTGCTGTTTAAGCATAGTCTTGAACTGCATTGTTTGACCAAGAATATAATTTGCTTTCATATGCTGAGACCAAAACCAGCATCCACCTATCTTTAATGTTTATCTGCTGCCCTAGCAAAAAAGTTTAAGGCTTTTTTTTTTTTTCCTTTCTTTTGTTGAACAATGTGGTCTAACGGATTGTACAGAAAGATAAAGAGCATCTCTTATTTAAGGTGACTGCTTGTTCTGTTTTGCAGAAACCTATTTCTATTGTGTTAATTATATGAGTCAGAAGAAGGATGAGTCAATCAAAAGTCTTTACAAAATAACAGTAAGAGATGTTCCTACTGGCTAGCTCTTATTTTTGTTACAGATCAAAGGCTGAAAAAGCCTAACCCTTAAAAAATAAATACAAAGATAAAAGAATGCATTTGTTCTTTGTAATATCCAAAGATTGTCCTGAACTACATATCTGAAAGAAGAATTGTGGCTCTAGATTCATACTTCAAATGAAGCTTGCGGAAGCATGATTTTCCTCCTTGCCTCTGTTTTTGTTCTTGTAAGAAAAACAAGGGACAGATGAATTTAAAAAATAACTTGCAATCCCTCTGGGAAGGCTTATTCATAGCTATGTTAAACTGCATTTTCTTATTATGTGGATGTCAGTATATGTAGTTGCAAAAGTCTGGTGCATACCTTGTGCAAGATGAGGTTCTGAAAAAAGACTTCTAATCCAAAAGGTCGTAATAAGGTGGTTCCTTGGCAGTCTTGGTTTCTAGGGAAAGGTTTTACCAGAACTTCCCAGAAGTGCTTGTCCAAATTAACCCCCCTATGAAGAAAGGATGGCTTTGGCTCTCTAGGGTGTATTGTGAGAACTTTGAACTTCTGAAGAGATTGTAGGAGGTGGACCTTTGACCTGTATGGTAAGCTGGAAGGGGAGTGGAACAAGACCTGAGAGAGGACAAGAAAGTGGAATGTTCCTCAAAAGACAAAAAAAAAAAAAAAAAAGGGGGATGTGTGTGTTTGTCACTCAGTTCTTAACATTGCTTGAAGACAGTCTAGACTGCAGCAAAGAACTAGGAAAAATACTGGGATCTCACTTTTACTTAACAGTAGAAATGTTTGTGTAGCGCTGTAAATTAAGAGATCCCAAATTTTTTTACAAACTTTTTAGAGAAATCTTCTCAACTACTAATGCAAAATAATCAATTTGAAAAATTAGGGTAATTTCAACCTGCCTAAAAGACATGCAGCTGGGAATGCTGATGTGCTGTGGACTCTAAATGACAGGACTGAGCAGAGTCTTTAATGAACAGAGAGCGTGGCTGATGGAACCGTTATCATCTGAGGTCGAATCTAAGAGTGTGATAGTAATATTCATAACTGTTCCTAGAAGTCACTTAATTGTGACAACTTGATAAATAAGTTTTTGTCATGAAAATACAAAAAATACATTCATGAAAATATAGAAGTGCTGAGGGATGTTCCCACAGGCTGATTGTATATTACAATTGAAAAGCTGAAAAAAGCATTTTAAGATGCATTAAAATTTATTTTGCAGTGTGTGTATGGGGCCAGTTGACTAGTTGGCATTTTAAACTTTTTAAAAAAATTATAAATATGTACAGTGATTATTATTATAATTTGCTGTTTTATAGTACATTGTGAAAATTTGAACTATGCAGATGCATAGACTGATATTTGACATAACAGGTACACTGGAGTGTGTGCTGTAGTGAAGAAATAGTAGCTTTTTTTTTTTTTGACAAACGTAATCTTTTGATCTAACACAACACAGCAAAGTGGAAAGATTAAGGAGGATCCTATTCAGTCTTCAAGTATGTGCAAATATTTGACTTTAGAGCAAACAAAACTGCCTTATCCTGATTTACCCACTTTCTTTGGAAAAAAAAAACAAAACATTGAGTTGTCAAGAAATTGCAAATCTTATTAAAGGACTGAAAAACTTGGCCTAAAGGTGGATTTGCACTATTTGTGTGGAGCATATCATGTACTGAGAGACTCAGTAGCAAGTGTTTACTTGCTTAAGGCATTTTTTCATTAGGAAATGGCCTTATGTTCTATCTTTAAGTCTCAGATGTTTTTTATTTTTTGAATTCTTGCAGTTATGTCTTATTTCTGCTCCAAATGAAACAGTTGAGAGAGTACTTTTTTTCTGAATAAACAAACAAGAAGAGATAACAAAGTCAATAGTGATCAGATTTCTGATGGAAAAAAAATGAGCTTCAAGTAAAAGTTAATTTCGTATATATAAAAAAAATGTACTGAAATGTATTAAAAGTATAATCTGAAATAATAAAAAGAATCTTTAATTGTATGTATGAGGATGGTACAGAGGTGCCCCGGAGAAAAATTGGTGAAATACAAAGCTACTGATACTCTTCTAAAGTCTCCCTTTTAGTAAAGCATTGTCTCTTAATTCTCTTTTTTTTTTTTTTTTTCTATTTATATCCAAAGATGATGGTCACCTTTCCTTGGAGAGCATATTTAGTCATTTTAGGTAGAGGATACAACATTATCCGTGGCTGACTGAACACATGCCAAGCAGGTATTTTTAGCCTCTTTTGGCTGAAAAGATGCAAGTGGAAGTTCCACTTCAGTTGCTGGTGTTGTGTGGAAAACAGGCTTGAGTTGGTGAAGCAAGGTTAATGTGAGGAGTCAGACATTAGTCCTGGTACATAAAATGTCCATTCTTCTGAAATGACTATGTGTGATAGAGTATGCAGCTTTATAGTAATCTATAAAGAGGGGGGGGGAAAAAATGATTGATGAGGATAAAATTTGAAACATGCCAAGCAGATCCATGTTGATAGATATGTGCCCCAACATAAGGCAGACTAATTCATCATTTTGTGGTTTGGCAGCAGTGGGGTAACTTGCTGTAGCAAAAAACTATTACTGCACGGAAATTTGGCTATGGTGAGCTACCCAGATTTTTTCAAGCCTTCTTCCAGTCTCGTATTTGTTGATGCTAATTCATCTGTGACACCTCTGAGCTGCAGTTCCGTTAATACCCCTTAACATCTGGAACAATTACCCATAGAGCAGGAGAGAGAAGTGCAATTCCAAAGCCTCTTATGTGACTCATTAAAAAAACCCAAGCAACCAAAAACAAAACAAAAAAACCACCAAAACAAAAAATCCCCCAAAACCTGAACAAACCTCCTGTCACTTCAGCCTTCCAATATCTGAAGGGAGCCTACAGGAGAGCTGGAGAGGAACTCTTTGTCAGGAGATGTAGTGACAGGACAAGGGGTAATGGTTTTAAATTGGAAGAGGGGAGATTTAGATTAGATATTAGAAGGAAATTCTTTCCTGTGAGGGTGGTGAAGCACTGGAACAGGTTGCCCAGAGAAGTTGTGGATGCCCCATCCCTGGAAGTGTTCAAGGCCAGGCTGGATGGGGCTTTGAGCAACCTGCTCTAGTGGAGGTGTCCCTGCCCATGGCAGGGGGTTGGAACTGGATGATCTTTAAGGTCCCTTCCAACTGTAACCATTCTATGATTCACCTTCTGTCATCCTGTGTAAATTTTAAGCACATGGACTAGTTTGGGCTGAGTAGAAATCCTTCCATGGTGATTTAACTTTGCTCTCTTGGGAATGGAAAGCACCTCTTGCCAGAGGGATTTGTGGGATTGAGGAGGTGCTGGAGCACATACTGAAAAATGCTAAGTCTCTCCCCTGTGGCAAAGCAAAAGCTGGAGAGCTGGTTTCTGATCTGTAGATGTGGCTGTTTCTGAAAACAGAAGTAAATGGTTTTCCTGACCAGCAAAACCTTTCCCGTCTGGTCACAACTGTTCCCCTTCTCCCTACTACGGAGAGATCTGCTGGCCTTGGTAGCAAAGCCAGCTTGAGAAACTCTTGTTCTTTCTTAACCACCACCAGCTGGTTCTTCCACCTGCACTATTTTGCTGTCCGCTTCAGCTCTTCAAGGAAGGTCATTTTGTGAGGTCGTGTGGTAAATTGCTCTGAGAAGCCATCTGGGTTATAAATAACTTGACAAAGAGGAAAAAGAAGAAAATGTTTATTTATCTGGTGAGTCAGTTTCCTGATCCAGCTCCCTGCACAGCCCCACAGACAGCTCTTCTGGCATAACTGAGGTACCAGAGCAGGAGCAAGCCCAAGGCTCCCGCACCTGGCATCAGCTGAAGGAAACATTCCTCAAAGTATGCTCTTATCTAAGACATCTGCTTGCTCTGAAGGAATTGGTGAGACGTTTAACCGTTCTCTAGAAGCTTCATTCTTTCCCTGCTGGGGCCTTGTTGTGATCTTTAGATAACGTAGCACCTCTACCAGGGAGTTGTTTCCTGTTCCACTTTTACAAGCATCTGTTATCTTGCAATTTAACATCTGAAGCCTTTGTAGGAGAGTGGGATCCATTAGTAGCTTACTGAAGAAGGCCAAATAAAGCATATATGATTGACAAAACAAATCTCTTTCTTGTAGGATAACTCCTCCTTAGATGTACAGTGTGGTGCCATGCCTTGCTAATAGGCTGGCGGTTAGAGAGCTAGCTATCCAAAATATGAACAGCAAGATTAAAAATAAAATAAAAAGAGAGTGTGTTGTGATATTTCCCCTATCCCCCATTTCATTCACCAAAATAAATGAGATTAAGTCCATGCCTATTGGACCTATTGCTGCTGTGTGTCTGCCTCTCCTAATCAGTGTTTGTAAACTTCCTTGTGTAGCACTGTGCATGATTCCAGTTGGCAAGAGTTTACAGTGACAAGTATGGTGTTTTTGTCAAATTACGTCCAAGTGTGGAAGGAAACAGCATGAAGATGATGAATCTGAAATTTGCAGTGAACCTGCAGATTTTATAACTCTTCAAATGAACATATGAACTTCTCCATCTGAAATTAGTATGTGAAGTCACTCTTTCCCATCAGTAAACAGTCTCAAGGTTGGGGGGGGAGGCGGAATGTATACCTTGGGTGGAAGGTAGTCAGACACCCAATGTTTGTTTGTCCTTTCATGAGAAGGATGCAAGTTGAAACAGAAGATGTTATTTCCTTGTCTTTCATTACCGTATCCCTTAGAAATCAGTAATCTTGAAGATCTGTCACTTGATCCCTCCTCAGATGGAAGGAATGACCTCCTGCCCATCAGAAGGCTAATAGAGCAGCTATACCACCAGTCTTTTTACTCTGCATTCAGTCAGTCCTGAACTGGTGTAGTGCATGGAGTAATGGCAATAAGCATCTGCGTCTCACGGGCACAAGAGGCTGTTTGTTTGAGGAGCCTGTGAAAAAATGCTGATGATGGATATGACAAGGAATTTCTTAGTGCTGAACAAAACAGTTTGGAGGGAATTCTGATAAAAGCATGTATTTTATGTCATCTTAGTATCTTGCACTGAATAGTTAGCAATGCATACCAGTCAGTCTGTCAGGGTGGAAAGTAAAACTGAGTGATCTGATGGTATTTGCTCTGAAGCATTCTTGTGTCTCTAAGGCTTACTTAGAGGAGCATCTTTAAGACACTATTGTCCTTACCTTGAATTTTGCCTGATTATGTTTCAGATATGTACTTATATTGTGAGCCTTTTCAGAAAAATCAAGAAATAAACTATTTGAGAACAAATTCTCTGCAGTCTCAGGCTGTTCTAGTCTTTTCTGTTCAGATGGTCAAGATGTTACAGCTAGATCAGCCCGTCTGCGAATTCTCAGTAAGTACCAATTTTGCTAGAGCACTTTGACAAAAACTGCAGTCTGCTCTCGCAGAAGAGAGAAGCATTTGGTTTCTGCTCCAGTCTTTAGTATGTCCTCTGGGGTGTCCACTGCTGAAATCAGCTTGTAAATCCTGAAAATTGGTATGCAGTTGATCAGAGGTGAAAAGGGAGTGTCACTCAAACAGGCTACCTGAGGTGATCGTCTTGTCCTGTTTTTTGCTGATGTGAGGCTAGTTGTTGTTGGACCTGAGAACTTGTGGCCATAGAGCAGCAATGAAGCATCAAATAAATGTAGCTGCAGCATATATAAAATATCCCAGACTCCTCCACACCTAGCTTCCTCTCATGTATGTTCTTTTCTAACTGGAAAGCTAAGTTGGAAAGGAAAGAAAGCCGTTTAAGAGATGCATGGAGTCTGATTTGAGAGTACAAGAAGTTGACGTGAAAGGTAGGTTCAGGTAGGGAAAGGCATATGATGGTTTGTGGCTTTTTAGGTTCGTTTTGTTGGTTTTGGTTTTTTTAGTGTGAGGGTGAACAGTTCTAAACAAGTAATTTGTTTGTATATTCTTGATTTATCTTTCTGTGTTTGTATTGTTTGTATAGTCTTCGTATAGTGTATAGTAGGTTTTTTTGGTAGTTTTTTTAAGGAGTGTAAAGTTCTCTCAGTTTTAACAAATGTATCAGATACTATCAAAATACTATTCTTTTATATCTGTTATACCCTTTCCTGCTTGTGTCTTTGTCACTGGTGAAATAACTTTTTTTTCTTTTCCTAAAGGTCATCTGCTGTATTTTTTTACTGTCTGTTTTGTAATTGTCTAATTCTAGCCTCAGAATTTCAAGTGGCCTATTTGGTACCTGACTCCAGATTAATGAATCACCAACAGTATCTCCAGCATCCCTGTTCCAAAGTTTATTTGCCTTTGTATTTCTATCCTGGCACAATATCTCCGATATCTTAATGATTTTTCTTTGCAGCGCTTTGTCAAATGCTGCACTAAAATACAGCTATATTATACGTTACAGAGTTCTCATTATCTACTTGGTATGGTTTATTAAAAGAAAGAGAAAAAAGAGATTGGGTTAGTCAATAGCAGTTTCAGTTCGGTTTATCAACCCACGCCAGCAATTATGCCTGCTTCACTAATTGCCAGGACATGCCTTTTCTTTTTCCCAAGTTCTTTTTCTCAAACTGAATTTGTGTTCTAATTTTCTACACCCAGTACAATATATAGGTGTTTTGTTTTATTCAGTATCAAATGGAAGGAGATGCCATTAAGTGAAAGAGCTAGCACACCGTGAGATGTGCAAGCTGCAACTGTGAAATCCTTTCTCTTTGTCCCCCTCCAAATTAATTTGATTTCAGAAGTTCAGCCTTTTAAAATACATTTCTGTTCCATGTCCAGAGGAATACAGTGGAACAATGATGTTCACTGGAACTACAGTGATGGCTAGATAAGGTAGAATTCCAAACTGTCATACATAAACATCAGCACATAAAAGCAAACCACTTGTAATGCAGTGGATACATAGTGTTTCACGGCCTGGTACAGAGACTTTCTTATTGGAAAGTGTTGATGCTGTTGCTTAGCAAAAAAAAGAAAACCACCCAAACTCAAAAACTCAGATACTTTGCTTGACAGGGTAATTTTAACTGTGGCATTAAAGTTAATTCGGTTAATGACTTTCAATTATGCTAATTTTTAATATATCTTAAAAAAACTTGAAGGGATGGAATGGTTTTGGTTTGTGTTATATGGAGATACAAATACAGGTATTACTGGCTAATTCATTTTGGATTATACACATACTCTGCTAAGAGTCAGCAGTTTGGGGACTTGCCACAAGATTTCTTGAAAACTCTTCATCAATAGTGTCTTTTTAAGTCTCTGTAACCCCCTTTGTATATGTCTTTATGCTATAAAACATTGTCCTTTGTTTGATGCACTATCAGTGTTACATTGCCTCAAGAGTCATTTTCCTGTTGATGTAGGACCTACCATATGTGTGTCCTGTTAACAGCAATAAAGCCAGCTGTGATCTAAATTTGGATGAGGAGGGAGGTCCTCTGGAAGAAAATGATCATATAGTGGGGCTCTTCAAGCTTTTGATTGGTTTTGTGTTGCTGTCATGTACTCTCAGATAAAGGGCCTCTGAAGTTAATCAGTGTGCCTTGTGCAGTCCTGAGCAGGGCAGCTGTTTAGCTTTCAATACAAAACATCATGGTTCTGGTGGGCTACGGTTAATATTTTTGAGATGCTTTCCCCTTGTGTGGGGCACCAGATACACTCTGTTAGCATACCTGTCTGCTTTTAGCTTCTTTTTTTGGCCCGGATCCATTTAGTTGAGTGTCTCATGCCAGCTCACCTCGGTGTTGAATTTCCTTTTGTTAACGGTGTTTGTGGAGGCAGAGAAGTAAGACTGTTAGGCAATTATTAACTATGTTAATTAAAATTCATAGTCACAGTTAAGATGTTTGTGTTGGGATAAACTTCATATGTTCTTAAGCTTAACAAAAATTGTGTGTGTTTATTTGTATTTTGTGTGTATATATTAAAGATACAGGATTTGCTCTTAAATATTAATTTCTGTCTTTTAAAATGCTACTATGTGCTTTAAATGCTATAAATCAAAGCACCTCCCCATTGCTTGGAAGGCTTGACTGGCTCTTGAAACTGAAGACTTTTTTTTTTCCTTTCTGTACAGCCCTTGGGCTTGTCATGTGCTTCCATTAATTTTTGGAAATTAAACACTACATTTTGGTTTGAGTATATTGAAAGGCTTCCATAAAAAGCCATTAATTTGTGGAGAAAAATAGAGGTTTTTTGAGTCTGTTTATAGTTGTTGCAGCAGCAGGTGGCATGGTCTGTGTTCTGAAAAACAACATACAAGACCACACGTATTACACAGTACTGTACAGATCATGGCAGCACACAGATAGAGTACATAATGCAGTGTAATTGATTCTGCACAGCATAAATTCCTGAAGCTGTACTTTGGCACCTGGGGAAGGAGCAGTGTCTTGTTCTTGGCTGTATTCTTACTGTGTGTGTGAGGAACAGGACGTAGGCTTTTACATCCGAGTTCAAGTGGTACTAGTTCAAGCACAGTACTTTGCACAGTAATGGTGTCCTGTCTTTGTCACTGTTTCCTGATAATATGGTTTTACATGAGCATAGCACTTGTCCAGTTCACAGGGCTCTATGAAGACTTCTATTTTTAATGCTTTAAGGAGGCAAATGTGCAGTCATCAAAACAGCATTTATTTTTTACAACTTCTGTCACTGAAATCTGTAGTACTGCTGTGTCTAAGATAGCATGATAGATTGTGTTCTCCAGATGCCTGACTTCTTTAATGACAGCACAATGGTTAGAAAGGGTTTGGAAATACAAAATGATCTGAAGGTCAGGCTGTGATGATCTTGTGCTTTAGAACTTGCATATCTTGGTCAAGAGTGCAGCTAGCTGAGAAACCCTTCAGTAGCACTAACTGCTTGTTTTAACCAAAAGGATGAGTGCATCCACTAAGAGGTATGAGTGTAATATACTCCTTTAGAACTGGTTTAAAACAACATCCTAATATCTGTCATGGTTTCTTGCTTCTCAGGCTCTCTGCAAAGACGTGTTTTCTCTGCAGAGACAATTGCTCTAAACTCAGACAAGAGATCTTAGTGGAGTGTAGGTCAGAGTCTGAACCAGCTTGCAAAAAGACAAGCCTGACCATCACTTCTTAGTGAAAGCAGTGAGATCTACCTGGGTTTCATGATTTCACAGATCATTCCTAGGCATCACAACGTAGTCATCGAGTAGGAAAGCAGCTGAAATTAGTGGTTATTTCTGAAAATATACCTGTGTGTTGATCTTGCCCGGTAAAGGAAAATATGAATCATTAGCACAGTTGAGTTTACATACCTGAACCCTCAACTTGGAATTCTGCGCATAATTCACCATACTGCCTTTTTAGGCTCTTATCTGGATGATTTCGGTTCACTTGCCAAGTCTGTGTTAATCTTCTCACTATTCTTAATGTTCACTGCTACTTTGCTCTAATTCATCAGTCTGTTACCATCCATTGGCACAACGCACAGGACATACCTGGCTTGGATGGTTTGTCATTTGAACATTAATTGAAACAGTGTCATTCTTTTTTCCATATACTTTACCTGTAAAGTGAGTATCTTGCTACAAAGCAGAAGAGTTGGAAGTACAAGGAAGTTAAGTGTTATAATGCAATGCTGCATTTATTTTGGGGAGAACTAGATGCATGAAGGTCAAATCCTCCTTTCAAAAGCAGAGTCTCAAATGTTCTCTTCTCCTGGTTAGCAGAATCTTGTTCCGTCTTTCTTCTTAGTCAGTGCCCTTTTCCTGTCAAGAAACTGCGTTTCCCTCGGAGATAAACTCACTTTTAGACATGTGAACGAACAAATTACATAGATTTTCATCTATGGCACGTTTGTAGCCCAGATCTGAATGTGAAGCTCTAATTGCATTCTTTGCATTCTATGCATATAAGAAATCGGGTGCCTTGTGTTCACAATAAGAGAATTTGTATGAATGATTGGCTGAGCTTGATTTCCAACTTCATCCTCTGGTATTTTCCCTGGATTTGTGGTTTACAGTTTGGTTTGTGGACTCACTTGGGGAAATTGGTTTTGATGTGTTCTGATATGGTAAAGCTAACAGAACTTTGAAGGAACTGAAGAATTTGGATGGAGATCTCAGCATTGTTTTATGAAATATAGATAGCAACCTATGAACATGTATCAAGGGACATAAATACTATGGAAGAAACATATATGCACTTTACAAAGTCTGATTTTATATACTCTCTTGATTTTCTTCCTCACACTGCCTTTTTTATTTTTCCTTACTCTGCCTTTCGCTCATTGTTCCAGATTTTTCCTCTAACATGAGCTGCAGTACTGCTTTGTGGTTTTAGTTTCAAACCTTAGAAGTAAATGCCACCAGGGGCATAAACACAGTGCCCAAAGACGGAAATGTGTACTGACCACACTGCAGAATAGAAAGGTATTTTTAATTGAATTTCATTCTTGCAGAACTAGGTCATTGTTCTCAAAGGTTGTCTAAAATAAGTACAAACTTAAACATTCCAGCTAAATTGGTCCGCTGATCGTTTAACAGCGAAGGATATATTATCTTTACTGACAAAGCTGGCATGGTTAATACTGTAAACACACCATATCACTGTGTTTTATCCTTATAACCGGATATATTTACGATGGGTAGCAAGTGTGTTTTGTGTAATTTTGCACATCGAGTTCTAAAATAGATAAACCTGAGATTTGTGTATATAGCGGTATCATCGAATGACGGAGTGACCCGGGGTGGAAGAGGCCTCCGGAGGTTGCCGGTCCAGCCTCCTGCTCAAAGCTGGGTCAGCACTAAGTTAAGGCCAGGTTGCTCAGGGCTTTGTCCTCTTGGGTCTTGAAAACCTCCAAGGACAGCGATTCCACAGCATCTCTCTCAGCCCCTTCTAAACCTCTCTTTTTCTAAATATGTATATATAAAAACATTGGAAATTATTTTCTTTGTTTCTAATGTTTAGTACTCAGGAAAGCAGTAAAACATAGTTCAGTTCAGAAGTTCGTGTAATTCAAGTGACATTTTTTCTTGTGCGCTTTGGAGATTTAAGATATTTATCTTTGTTTTTTTTTTTAAAAAAAAAACACTTTTTTTTTTCCAAATTGGGTGCAAGTGAGAAAAAAGGATAACTTCTTGAGTACTATAAAGTGTGCGATACATTTGAAAACTTCTTTTTTTCCCTGAAGAAGCATAGCAAAGCTGCAATACAAATTTTAAACAGAAGTAGTTCAGTAACAGCTTCTCACATTTCTCTGAGTAAATAAAATTATTAAATGAGAATTTATGTTAATATTTACTCCGAGGCAGAGCTAATCTTTGAAGTTACAGTTTTCCATCTCAAGTAGTGTTAACAATCAAATACCAAATAGGATTAGGAGATAAAATTGAGTGCTTTTATTTGTCTCTAGACCATTGGTACATAATGTATATTACACAAATATAAACATAAAGCTTAGAAATCATTAAAACTGAATTTGAGATGTTGCAGTTGCTTCAAAATTTTCCTGTGAATTTCTCTGTTGCTAAACGCACAATTTTCCACAATGTGGAATGGTTTTCATTCTCTTGTTGTTTTACAATCCCTCCCTTTACATAACAGACACGTAATTCATGCATTAACACAGTGGCAAGTCCAAAAGGTTGCATTTTTAGAGGTGAACCAGAACTGAGATCTAGTGCTACATAACACCTATATAACCCTAGACGTTTTCTGTCTCTGTAGGTCTTTAGGCTGTTCTACTAGTAAAACAGTTGGTATTGTTTTTAAAATTTGAATCCTGAAGGAGATCCATTTTTTGGCCTCCTGTTTGTGGCTTGATAACTGGATATAAGTTTAAATTACTTTTGTGCTTTTTGGAAAATGAGGCTGTTGGTCCAGGTTTCCAAAAAGACCCAACGCCTTTAGAGGTTGTCTATGTATTTTGAAGTCTCTTCCTCTCTTTTGTGTTGATTTTTTTCCCTTGAGCACTTGCTACTTCAAAGATGTGCATTTTAATAGTTTTATAGACTAGGTTCCTGCATGGGTGATGCACCTTCTCTTTGCAAGGCTGGGATAGCGCATTCTGCACTGTGGGAAGAACTGCATGACATTTGTCTCATTCCTTCAGTTATTTGTGAGGAAGAACTAAGCCCAATTTGATCTCATGCAGAGTGTTGTGTTTCATACTAGCCATTTCTTCAAACGCATTCTGCTCCAGTCTGTGTATTTTGATTTAATCTTCCAAGTGTTTTTCTGAAATGTGTCATTCAGACCTACTAGCCATGCCTCCCAGATACAAAACTCCGTTTTTGATGTTTTGTGATTTATTTTTAGAAATGTAACAGTTCTGCCTCCTTTGCATGAAGAGTCTCAAAAAATATGTTGGAATCACCAATTTTCTTCTGAGACTTCAATTGCAGTAAATGTCACTATATGATGTGATACAGGTAACCTTAGTTTGTTTCTTAAGAACATTGTTTGACATGTGCTTAGACTGGAGGCTGAGAGGTTTAAGATGAACTCAGTTATCTTTTTCCTTTGAAGAGCGCTTAGCATCCTTACCCAAACTGGCTACGGGTTTAGGTTTGCCCAGGATTTGCAGAATGACAGCAGAGGGACAGCGTGGAAATCAGGAATTGTTCTCTACTGGAGGGCCTGTAAAAGACCAGATCATCCAACGCTGGGGATAATGGTAACTAACATAGGAGTTGTGTGGTCTCTGTGAGCTGGAGCACTGGACGCTTGCAGAGCATCTGCTGTAACCTGCATTTCTGAAATCAGAGGCAGGACTATCACCACAGGACCTTTTCTATAGGGGTCAGGGAAAGTAACACCAGGAATAGGCTATTTACAAACTGGTATGGAGAAGCAATAAATAAAGGATTATTGTGCGTTTCTTAGTAAGCTCAGTCGTCGCGCTAATCAGACAGGATCTGAGGGCGTTAGTTCTGACATAGGCAAAATCCAAGTAGAGGGACTTCAGTTTTATTTGCACAGAGGTGCAAGGAAGACGTGTATGCACACACAGAAAAACAACAGTTTTAACATCAAAAGTTAGGTTATTTTGCAAATATCGCAGACTGATATGCAAAGAAATTCAGGAAGCAAAGGGAAAGTGGTCCAAAGGGACTATAAGGTGAAACTGTCAGTATCTCAATAAAGGCATTTGTCACATGGGTGGACCTGGTAAAGTGCTACCTGTGGCTTCTGCGAAGTGTAGAGACAACTGCACGCTTCAGTCAACTATGATAAACCATTACCAGCTTGAATTTGTTCTCTGTTGACTGAAAGCTACAAAACTACTGTATAGATGATCTTTATTTTCTATTTCACGTGCAGTCTTTGCTGAATTACATTTTGGTTACTCATGAAATAAGGAAAGGTGTTGAGGTGAAAAATTGAACTGGCTCATATATATATGTATTTACTTCAGGGACATGAGGAGGTTTGTTTCTGTACGTAGAAAAAACATCAGTAACTGAAGCAGACATATTTTAAATCCATGAATTAAAATAAGTAATTTAAATACATGTCATATTAACAAGCAAGAAACTTGATATAAATAATTGAGTGTAGTCCTGTGTTGAATTTGTACTTTCTAGTAATTTTCCAAAGGGAAGGTTGATTCTTACTGGCTTATAACATTGAAAAAGTTGTTGATATCCAGCCAATTGCATAGTTTCAGGTGACATTTGGTACTTTTGTGTACAAATATGAGACTTACTTTATTTTGTATGATTTATCTGATTCAATAGGTTTGCTCTGATCGCAGTTTTCTATGTCTGTATGAAAAGGATATATTTCTAATTAGGTAGTTAATTTTCATTTAAGATTTATTTAACCTCTGGTTTGGGTAGAAGTTTTTAATTGAATTGGAAAAAAAAACTTCATAATCAGTGCTTTTAGTTAGCTCTGCCCAAGAAATTAAAAATATGGGTATATATATTTAAAAGATCTAACAAGACATCTTTTGAATACAGTTCTCCCTTAGTAAGCAGGGAAGGTATTACCCGTCATTCAGTGTATCAGAAACAGTTACTGATACGTGTGATCCTGTAGATATGCTAGGTTACTGGTACTGGTTTTTAATCATTGGTTGAAGGAGAAAGGTAACATTTTCTTATCCACTTTAAATGATCAAGTTGCCAATTTTGGTTTGTGTAGTTCATTTTAAGACAGGGTTTTCTCTGTAATCATAGAAGAGATGATTGCTGTCAAAAGTTCCTTTTAGCACTTTAGTATACACTGTTTTCAGGTCTTATTCCGGTGACTAAATTCCATGAGACTTTTCAATGCAGTTTGCCTTGGTAGCAAACGTGTATTGGCTGAACTTGACTTCAACGTTTTTTTTTATTATTTTAATACTTTATACTAAGCCTAGACCTCAACATCTGTAGCTCTCATTTCAAAGGTAGTACTAATTACGTTTTCTAACTATGCTTTGTTTTTTAAATGACATTTTATGTCTTTTAATTACTCTGTATTTTGATAAGAATCTTTGTAAAAGAAAATTCTATGACACAGAGGAACCGCGGCTTATTTTGAGGGTTGAATCAGACCTAGAGAATTGTGTAATTAGGTGTATTAGATTACTGTCACGTTTATTCAAAACAAAACTTTAAGGCAAATTAGTGGCTGTGATGGAGTAGACTAACACCGTTAAGTGATCGTTATGGACACCTTTAAAGGCTTTTTAGCCTGTTTCGCCCCAACGAGGAAGGTGAGAATACCAAGCTCCCTTGCTGAATTTGAGCTGTCTGTGCCTTTTCCTCAACTATTCAAAAGCGCTTTCTTTCTCCGTCTCATCCAAGTGTCCTGCTAAGCTAACCTGCCACCTAGCTGTCACCGAGAGAGTTAGCCTCCCTTGTATTTACAGAACAGCTTGTTGGGAAATCAAATGATAGCTAGTGTTGGTGGAGACAGTAAAGAAGGGGTGCTCTTTCTGATGACCATCAGCTGGTACAGTGCTTATTTGTGTTACAAAACAGCCCTCCCTAGAAGCAGTTGTGTGCGCTCTGCTTCCCTAAATTACTAAGTGTAAGCCTGATTAGTTAGTAAGTGTGTCCAAATAGTTGTAGAGACGGGATCTAAATATTGCACAGAAATGGATTAATTCACAATAGTTGCCAAGATACTTGAAGAAAATAAGAACTTCTTAGGTCTGTTCATTGCAGGGAGGGGAATTGAATATGGGATGACAGTCTGGTTAGAGGGATCATTCTCATTTATTTCTTTGAAGAGTGTGTGCTAACATCAAGGTTAAGGTCATAACAGTATTGCCATGTTCTTAGCCCTTTAAATTCCTGGGTCTTCAAAATAAAATCCACCAAGGTGAAATAAGAAACGGGTGAGAGCAGAAGCTGAGGTTAATTTTAACTTGATCAGGCTGAGACAGCTCACCAGTCTGTCGGTCATTAACGTAAGATTACTTTGCTTTCTGGTTAGGAATGAACGGAAACCTTTATATATTGAAAGAGGACACCTGTCCTGTGAAGACCTGTGAGGACTCTGAGCTGTAAAATGACAGAAATGCAGCACCCGCAGGCAGAAAGAACTACCCATTGCAGCACGTACCTCCATCTTGTAACAGCCCAGGGTTTGAGATAAGGGGCTTATCACTTAATGGCTTTCATGTGCGAGAGAAAGTACATGCACAGGGAAAACCTAATGTCTCGCATCATACACCCAGAGATTTTTAATGTATTTGAAGGGGCTGCCTTTGTGATAAAAAGGCAGAGAGAGGCGTGCGTCTGGATGAAAAACGTGACTGGCAAATGCTTCGTTTGTTCACTCCCCCTTTCCCAGCAAATTGCCTGAAAGTGGATCATAAACAGTGATGCATCATTACTATTATCTCCCCGTATGACTCACTGAGCCATATATAGCAGCTCATCTTTTGAGGAGAATTCTTACTCAGAGCAAGTAGGATGTGGAAACAAATATTAAATGTCAGACTGTTATGTCATTCTTGTCTTTTGAATTTCTTTTACGGTAGATAAAAATGTCTAAAAATGGCTTGAGCAGCAATGCCGGTTGGTATTACGCAGGTATTGTCAGGTTAAAAATCCTCATTAGATTTCTCCTGATTCAGTGCTCTTATTTTCATAATATTTATTTCTTTTGGGTAACAGTAATGTGTTTGTTGATTGCACTAGCAAATTCTTGGATATTTCAATATTTGGGTTGCTGGTAATGCAAGGTAGCAGCTGGCTTTTGGAGCATGCTTTAGGCTTTTTTCACTTTGTGCTTTTAAGAGCTCTCTCCCTTTGGTTGTCTAATCATGCCCCAAATTAATGCTCTGTGATTTCTTTCTATTCTCTTTTAGTTGTAAAGAAACTGCATGTGACATTGAAGCATGGCTCATAACGTTGATCCCTTTTAAGAGTCTTCTGTCCTCCTTTTAGAAAGATTGGCTTTCTGGAATATTAACAGCATCCTCCTCCTGTATTTTGCATTAATTTAGTACCTTGAAATTTTGTCCGCTTTTCTTGTCAAAAAAGTCTATCCAAGGCTTTCTTCAGGGCTTCGGTGATTGCTGCTGGACAAGTATCTCCGTCCTTATCCCCAGATGAACTCTAGCCTGAGGATCCAGAGCTGTTTTTCTGGTGTTGTTGCCAGTGTCACTTTTTGTTCCATGTCTGCTGCTGTAGTAAAGTACTGCGTTGTTTGTTTATGTTGCATGTATGTTGACTCAGCTTTCACTTTAAAACAGCGCTCAAGATTTAAAAATATGTACTGGGAAATAAGAATCCTTTCTTGTGTTTTATGATACTGATAATGTTTTAACAAAGCTATGTTTAGTAAAAGAAATATTCCTGTGTTCTGTTACAGGTTTTGGGATTTGAAGTTGATACGGTGAACTCCGTCCAGTTTTCAAATCATACAGGTAAAATTTTACATGTGTCTTCAGATACCACTCCACAGTCACTGAGCTCACCTCGTCACATGACAGTGGGAGATCAGTCTTATGTTTTCACTCACATTTTCAGGATATAGGACAGAAATGTAATATTCGTGTTTTGATTCAAGTCTCACAGAAGTCTGGATTTGGGATTAGGGCATGATATGATGTGATAACGTCCTGCTCTGCTACTTCAGAGTGCGAGTTTCTTTTGTTAGGCAGTAATCTAATTAACCCAGACAGTGAAATAACACAAATACGCCATCTTCACAGGCAGGCCTGTGAACGGGGGGAGTCTTCACTACTGTTTTCTGTGCATTATGGCTCTATGATACTGAGCTGGATGCAATGTTTCGTCTCTTTATGTGCCCACCCAGATGGCTAGCAAGTATCCTAAAATTACATTCTGGAGGGAGGAAGTAGGTGGTGTGTTAATACATTAAGGTGTATTTTTACTTGAGTTCTAAGCCTAAACATGATGCAGTCAATACTTTAAGATTTCCTAACACTCACAGTGCTAGATGACTTTATTCTTCAAAAGAAAACTGAAATTTATGGTTTATTTTAGCAATACCCTTCACCCGTAAAGGAGGTCCAAGTGACTTGCTATTTGAAACAAGAGAGACACATCTACTGTCATGGTGGTGGCAGGTTGTTTGAGGGGATATCTACTGTAGATAAAGAAATTCTAAGGTTGTCTTAAAAAAATAATCCAGGAACAAATTCTGACTTAAATATCTTTTGAAAAGAGAAAAAATTGTTTCTGATAAAGAAAAAAAAAATACTAGAAAAGTATCTCAACATTTGTCTACCTCACAGGTACAGCTCTATTAATAAACTGCAAATTTTTGGAACACAGAGCACACCAGAGAGTCTCTTGTCTTCTCTTACTATGCTGAGCTCCACACAGCTTTCCAAAGGTTCTAAGGTGTTCCTGTCATGGAAGGAATTTAGTGTCACCATGGGAAGAAGAAACGAATGTTTCAAAGGTAGCTAGAAATCCGTTTCTGCTAACTGAGGAAAGGCATGAGAGAGGTAATAATTAAACACGGTGTGAGGGTCTTTCACGGCTGAAGCAAAAAGCTGCTTATTTTGCTTTGTACCCTTTGGCAGAGTACAAAGGTTCTCTTAGTTTTTTTCAGAGATATGTAGTTGTGACTTAACATTTCTTTAATCTATTTAGTTTGGGATTCTCTTGTTTGGTTTTTGATAGCTGGGTAAAACTATTATAATCTTCCAGAAATTAAGCAATTTTTTCACATGAAATAACTCAGTGCTCAGAATGGATGAACACCTGTCGTTTGTTGGCTTTCAGTTTCAAGATTAAATCAGCTTTATAGGGCGTCAAAAGAGCTTAATAGAGGTTTTATTGGACCATAAATTGAATGTGTCTGAAGATAGGAAAATTACATTACCAGTAGGAGGATAGTAGGATGACCAAGTTTGTAGAAAAGAAGGAAGATTTTTTTTGTTTAATAGTATCCCAGCTGGAGAAAGGTTACCAGTGCTTCATTCAAGGTTTGTCAAACAACGAAGATAGTAGAAGAAACAAAAAATTAGTGATTTCCACCCTCCTCCCCTGACAAGGAGACCTAAGTGAACATCCCCAAACCAAGAATGTCTCAAAGACCTTGACTCTTTAAAATACTTGGAACTTTTATTTTGTCTCCTGGTGTTTAGCAGTCACATTATTTATTCCCTTTTATGACAAGTCTGGTTTTCTAACACTGGAGTTTTTCCATTAAATCCTTTCTATCCTTTCTTAAAATGAAGGATAGATTATAAGCCCAGTGACTTTGCACCTCCTCTTTGAGAGTGCCGTGTAGGAACATGTGATGTCCTCATACAAAGACTTTCCGCAGTTTGAAAATTTACACATACCTTCACACAAACTTTTACTAGTACCTGCAAATCAGTGTGTGCTACTGAAGGGATTAATGAACAGAAACTGCCGTGTTGGGCTGTGGCTTGTGTTTGGAGCAGTGCCTCAATACACACAGAAACATAGAATATGTTTTTGGCTTGGAAGGGACCTTAAAGATGATTTAGTTCCACCACCCCCTGCCATGGGCAGTGACACCTCCCACTAGACCAGGTTGTTCAAAGCCCTGTCCAACCTGGCCTTGAATACCATCCACAACTTCTCTGGGTAACCTGTTCCAGTGTCATCTCCATCCTCATAGTGAAAAATTTCTTCCTGATACCCAGTTTAAATCTCGCCTCTTTCAGTTTAAAACCACTACCCCTCGTCCTATCACTACACTCCCTGATAAAGAGTCCCTCCCCATCTCTCCTGTAGGCCCCCTTCAGGTACTGGAAGGCCACTGTAGGGTCTCCCCGGAGCCTTCTCTTCTGCAGACTGAACAGCCCCAACTCTCTCAGTCTGTCTTCATAAGAGCAGTATTCCAGGCCTCTGATCATCTTCATGGACATGCTCCAACAGGTCCATGTCCTTCTTAAGCTGGGGGCTCCAGACCTGGTTGCAGTACTCCAGGTGGGGTCTCACCAGAGCAGAGTACAGAATAACGTCCCTCGACCTGCTGGCCACAGATGAACTGGGGAAGATAACTTGATTTTCCTAAAAGAACAAGATCTTACGAAAACCCTTTCTGTGATGATCATTAAAGCTGAAGGGCAAATTTTTGCTTCAAAATCTGTGAACTCCATTTTCTAAAAGAATGTGATACACCAGAGGGGGCACAGGTAGCAAAGTGGATGAGGTTTCGAACATGGTTTGCTTTCTTTCCCCATCCTTGACTTTAAACCTGGTCTTGTTAGCAAAAGATAAAATGCAGAGAGAATTTATGAATAACAGGCTTTCTTTGGTGAGTCATTATTGCCTTTTTTCCCCCCTGTTTTTAAATCAGTAAGATACGATGGGCCTCTTTCTGCTGACTCCTGCTCAGAAAATTCAGCCTTCTTTAGTCTCTGATAATCCTGAAATTCGGAAAATGTGCTTTAAATCAGTCCCCCTGGGAGAACAGTTTGTCATGTTGCTTCGTGAGGAACTTTTATGATTAGAGTGACTCACCCTTGAATGGCATCATGCTTCATGTACAAATAAAAGAAGCTGTCATGCAACCTACAAAGATTCTGTGCTTTTTATTCTATTTTACTTTATTGTTTGCAGAAGCATCTCATAGTCTGATATGCAAAAAATAAAAATCCGAATTCTTTTTAATGTGTCATTGATATTTTTTTGGGGGGTTGCATTTTTAATTTTTCAGTGATTTCCATTTTTGTTTTTAATTGATAGGTAAATGGTAAGCATATAATGTACTTACTTTGCCATCCAAATCCTACCTTTGAAATGCTCCAGAACAAATAGCCTGTTCTTCTTCTGTTCCTTTTGTTTTTATTTTTAAGCAAAGCACTTTTGGACTTCCACTTACTGGGTGTGTAGTGGGTGGTTAGGTTGGCTGGTAGGCCTAATACATAAGAAATTATAATTATGTCTTGCTGATGTGATTCTTCACAGTCTACCGCCCATATGCAGTCACTCACACCTGTGCACTGTGGGACAAAAAGAAAAGATCTCCGCTCGTGCCTAACGCTGGTAGTATTTTACTCCCACACTGACCAGTGGTAAAAAATCTGATGAAGAATTTGGTACTGTATTTCTGGTTTTGTTGAAGGCCTCCTGGTAGCTGAATATTTAAGTCAGGTGTCTGGGCCGGGCTGTCTGCCAAGAGTTTGCATGTCAATTTTGTGGCACAGCTGAGACCAGATTGTCTGCCCATCATGTGCCTTAAACACTGGATCTTTCTTCCTTTTTCCCATGTGAAATACTTGGTTACTGAAGCCGCTTGGAATAGTTTTTCAGGGAATGCCACAGGAGGAACTCAAACCTCAGAACAGAATGTTCTGGCTTGAAAAACAAAGAAATCTTAGATGCTTTGCTATACTTAAATGGTAGTTTGTTTTTTGGTTTGGGTTTTGTTTTTTTCCTTCTAGTATGCCTGGGATTTTTATTCCTCCCTTTTTTTTTTTCCTTGTTTATGAAAGTAATTAAGAGGCTTATAAATACATTCCAAAGGAGGAAAAAAAAATGCCAGTGGAGGAAGACAAAAAAGAAAAGTATGTAAATTCACCTTGGGTACAGTATTAACTGCCTCTCCTGGTTGTGTTGTTTGTTTTTGTTTTTTTTTTTCATACAGATGAATGAAGACATTTCCTTGGAGGCTAATGAATGTGTTTATCCTTTTAGAAAGACATGTGACAAGAGGCATCATATCTCACCTGTTTTTCATTCCCTTGTCTGCTTAAAAGCAAATATGTAACAATTAATTGCAATTAAAGACCGTAACACAGATAAGCAGAAGGGGTATAAAATGTTTAAATATTTATCTTCTTCTATGTGTTTAAAATTATTACTAATGTGGTACACTAATGCAGCCAGTCTGAGCCAAGTGCAGTTTGGAGAGCTGTGT
Organism: Numenius arquata; assembly: GCF_964106895.1. Taxonomy (NCBI): domain Eukaryota; kingdom Metazoa; phylum Chordata; class Aves; order Charadriiformes; family Scolopacidae; genus Numenius; species Numenius arquata. Next base: position 45,081,521 of record NC_133576.1, read on the forward strand.
ATCATGATTTTCTCTCTTCTCTCTGCTCTCGCAGTCCAGCACTGAGGGGAATTATTTGGGGGTTTTGTAACCAAAACAAAGACAACTCAGCTTTCTTCCTCTGTAGAAAATATAAGCCAAGATCTCGCCTTAATATCGAAGATAAAAGAGTAATAATTTGATCCAGCTGGTATGCCTAAGAAGCTCTGTAGTCTCCAAATGAGATGCCGCTGTCTTGCCAAGTACAAACTTGAAACTCATTCTTTAGTTTTCTTGGCTGTGGTTCTTGTATAATGTGTGCAAATAGCCAGGTACTGGGAGACTTTGAACTTTTGTATTGTTGAGTGCCACAGTGGAAATACTGCTGCGGAGTAGGAGTTACACTAAGTGGGCAGTTAAGCAGAAGATCTTAAATTTCCTCTTGTTGTTTTTCACATACTCATATTTAGTGGTGTAGGCATAGGGATAATGTTTCTAGGAAGCTGACTTTCAAATGGTCTGGTCTTGCAAGGCAGCTCTGGGCCTTCAAATGTGTGCATTGCCAGCTGAGTTCTTAGGTCTAGCCAAGGAAGGCAGCGATTCCTCGTTATCATCCTTAACTGCAACCACTCACGCTTTCCCCTAAAGCCAGTTGGACGTCACATGTTTAAGCTTGCAGTTGGCATTCCATGCTAACTAGCTTTGTATTCGTTTTCCTGACCACACAGTATCTATCTTGATTTTTTGCCTTTCCTCTTTCAAGACAGTCCCTCTCCCTCTTCCTGGGACCCCAAGGTACCCATCGTCCAGTTAGTGAAACCCTTTTTGAATATGAGTAACTGGCTTTTTATTCTGTCCCTCTATAGAAGCTGCTTTTTGGTTGTATATCGCACCAGGAGAGTAGGATAAATGCAGGGTTGTGGGATTTGCCTGTTGTTCATCAGGTTACATGAAGTTACCCTGGGAAAAGGGCTTAGCGTGGTTTCCATCTTGCTGCCAGTTTTGATTTTGTTTCTTCTTACTCAACCACAATTCAGCTCCTAGTGAAGTCACAGTTCTCTGCAGATCCAGTGAAGGCATTGACCTTTTCTTTCACTCTGAATAGCTGGGGCTTCCCTAGGGCTTTTTTTTTTTTTCTCGTGTGATTAGAATTTAGATTGTATTACATGTGTTACCAGGTGGTAGAGTCCTCTAGATGCCCTTGCAAATCATTGCTACGGAGTTCAGATATGGTCCCTGCCTGATGTGGGTAATTTACCGATTCCTGAGCTAAGCTGGGCTGCTACCTAACACTTTGTTTCTGCATTTATTTCCCTCCCGTAGTGGAGGATCAGTGTGACACGGACCCTGTGCATTGGCAGTTTAATACAGCTTGACATAGGAAGGTGAGCTTTCGGTTAAATAGTGAATGTTCAGGATCCCTCTGTAGAAATGGCTCCCAAGAGTATCTAGATTGTCTGGACAATCTATCATAGTTATTTTTATGGCCACGTGTAAGATGAATGACTGCTTTTTTGCCAGCTGACCTTGATTCTGGGTGAAAGCTGCACTCAGTTTCATTGATGGGCACAATGGAATAAAAAGGACTCTGTTGTGCCCCTTTACGGACTGGCTTTGCAGTGCTAGTAGAAGTAGAGATTCAGGAAAGAGGAGAGGGCAGATTATTGCTCTCTGAAGCTGCAACCGTGACAGAGCAAACGTCTGCATGTGTTAAATAAGTTGAATACTTGAGTTAGTTGAACGGAGTCAAGGGTTTCTCACATACTTGGGGCTGGACGTGTACCTAGGTTTTAGGCATTGCCGCTTTGAATATCAGAGTGTTCTGCAATGGAGCTACAGCCCTAACATTCGTGAATCCTTCCTTCACTTTGTCTGTTTCTTCACAGAGACTTTTTAAAAAGCGTTTGCTAGGGAGAAAGTTGTAGTGGCTGATATGAGTCAGTCCCCCAGCCAGCTGGCAGCGAGTCGTGTTTTAGAGGCTAGGCCTTCGTGAGCTGAGGAGAACAAAATGATCCATCTGCTCACCCTACTGTGGGTGTATTTGCATTCATAAGAAGGAAAACTGAAAAATGTGCTTATCCTAGGCTCTAGGCACCTTTTGGCAGTTACTCTAATAACACAGCTTAGAGTGATAATCAAAGCCAACAGCTTTTATCACAGAATTCTCTGAGAACAGAAATTTAAACAAACAGAATACCATTGTCTTCACATGGGGGTGATGTGAAAGAAGATAATTCATTTAACATTTCACTTTTCCTAAATTCAGTTAATAACAAGATAAGCTTTTTAACAAACTCTGAATTTATGGATGTTGGAAGAGTTAAACTGTGGGTGCTTCATCTAGTATCCTGGAGGAAGACCCATTCTTATATACAAGGTGGTGATTGCTGCCATGTAGATGGGCAGGTTTTGATGACAAGGTGCAAGGTGCATTTACGTTTTCAGCAAATGTTTAGGGTCTGTCAAGGAAGGTTTTTCTATTTTTCTTTTTTCCTTGAAATTGACTGCCATGGAGCTTGGTCCATTGCTTGCTGAAATCAGTTCAGTTTCTCCCCAGTAACTTCCTTCCATCTGCTTCTCAGCCAAGAATATTGGCTTGTAATTTTTAGAGGTCATTCAAGGCTAAGAGTGTATGGGTATTATTTGTCTGTTTATAGTGTCTTTCCGATACTCATTTGCTTTCTCCAGGATCCTCAGCTATTTTTGGAAGAAAATCTGTCAGATGGCATTGTATGTTTAAAGAGCAGCCATGAAAACGTTCTGCTGTGGTCACTCTTATTTGTTGCATGCAGGTCCCATAGCTGATGGGTGCAGCAGTGCTGCATATGTGTGTCCAGACAGACCCATAAGCCTGTTTAAGCTTGTCATTTAGCTGTCAATCTTTTTCTTATTTTTTTTTTTTTAATAGTATAAAATAACAAATTATACTGATACCCTCCTCCAGTGGAGTCTAAAACATGTGTTTGTCCCCCTCCACACGGGAAAGGGATAGTTGTATAGGCTCCATGGGAAAACTTGCAGGAGCTTGTGTGTGCTCTGCTCGATTTGCTGATAAATGGACAGTCTCAAACTCCAGTGTAGTCACTGCACTTCCTTTGGGAAACAGAGCTGCTAAGAAGAAGTTGAACACATTAACTGTCCTGCTGACAGCAGCTTTCATTCAGCAACAGTGTTTTACAGAAGAGGAGGTGGAAATGCTTTCTGGTGCTGATACCTGATACGGTCCCTCCAAGTTTAAAATCTGTGTGATCCTAAATAGAAAATCTAGCTCATGAAAAATTATCTGGTATTTACTTTGCAGGTTATGCCCACTGGAAGGGTCAGGTTTTAAATTCAGATGAACTTCATGAACTGTATGAAGGACTTAAGCTGAACATGGTCAACCGGTATGATTATGTACTCACAGGTAAGAAGAGCTTGTTCCTTGGGGTTTCCATGAGATGTAAACAAAAGTAAAGAAATATAAACCATATTCCTTCTTGTTCCAAACCTCCAATACTCTGATTCCTCCTGCAATTTCATCTGTATATTAGAGTCTCAGCTGCCCACACTGTTTGGTTTGAAACAGCAAGTGTTCTCCAGCCCGAAGGCTGTGGTTGGGTGGGTAAATTGATCCCCTTGTATAGCTTACAGACTTGTACAGGTCTGTCATGCATAGGCTTGCTTAATGTTTTGCGAGTGCCTCTACTGAAAAAAAAGCATGAGAAACATCAGAGTATTATTTTTAAATTTACTCTGAAGACATGAGAGTTTAACCCTTTCTCCTAAATTTGCAGTATTAGCACTCTGCAGTATTATAGCATGATTTTATACACAGTTGTCTGTCCTTGTTTGTTTTTTCTGCTTGATCTTTAAGGGATAATGTTTTGGATACAGAGCAAAGCATAAGCAGGGTTGGATTTTGGTTTTGACTCTGTCATATCTCTTGATTCTTTTGGTCTTGTTACTATGTAGGTCCTCTGAGTGGATGCAGTTCTGCAGGACAATGACTGTGCAGTGTTTTCCTTTGCTTGCCACTAGGTGCAAAGTGTTTATAAGTATAGGCAAAGAGAACTTCTTGTAGAATGCTTTATGGAAGGAAGAGATTCTGTGTGCAGTTTTTATTGAAAACTGCCTCTCATCCACTTCCTGCTTCTCAAATGTAGATTACTTACTGGATTTCACCTCAATAAGAACTATGCGTCCGGTTTGGATTACAGTATCAATTTTTTATAGCAGTGAACAGTCACTTTTTAAACGTAAACAGAAATATATGGCCAGATTTGATTGATTTCATGGCTTCCACATCTAGGAAACTGCTTTATACACAAGGAAAAATGGAGACTTTAAGCATATGGATTATAGCCCCAAAGCAGTCATTCTGGCTTGAAGGGTGTGGCATGTCTGAAGAGTTATTGTCAGTTCTTTTTCAGGGATTATCTCCAAAGTAAAGGAGACTAATTAGAAAATAGACTGAACTAACGTTAAGAAATTAATTTCAGCATAAATGGGTTCTTTGTGATTGAGAAATGGACACTTTCTTTCCTTGAAAGAACTCACATAGAGGACATTTCCAGGAAAAGCACACTGTATTATAGGACTTTTCAGGAGATGTTCATATGCACAATTTGTAAATACTGTTTGAGTATTCTTTTAGCTGAAATGTTCCTTTTTTATTTTACTTTCAACTCTTGGAAGAGACTCCAACTCCTTTCCTATCACTGTCTTGTACTGGCAAAATGGATGTAAAAGATTAAAAATGGTAGAAGGGAAAGTAGAAATCTTCAGCAAAAAGAAATTTTGGAGAAAAAAAATTAATATTTATTAACATGCCTTTTAGGATAGGATTTGTGGGTAGATGGGTCAGTGTGGTCATGTTTGTTTAAAAATGTTGTTCAGCATAGCCGTTTTCAGTACGAACAAAAAGAAGGCATGGGTAGAAATGGCACTAATTTATTAAGATCTAATAATACTCTCAGTTTTAGTGTTCAGTTGCGCTGTAGCTGAACTTCAAATTCAGTTGTTTTCAATCAGGACAGATTTTTCTCTTCAAACAGGAACAGCCATTCACTTTAGTGCACAACTGTACTTTGTACCTCCAACAACGTGGATATGATTATTCAAACACTGAAAACAAATTAATTTCTCAGCAGATGGGATTTGACTGTATATCTGATGACTGTAGATATTCATGGCTGAGATAGAAATTATTATCTTTAGGTTGATTATACAAAATAATACTTCGTTAATACATGACAGTTACTTGTAGATCTTCGTATATTTGTTTCATTTACAGTAAAACACTCAAAGTAAGAGAGAAACTCCAGTGTAATTTTTTTGAGACACCCCTGTCAATGTTAATCATACTCTATTTTTTTTTTTTTTTCAATCAGTCCACCATCATAGATCATTTTAGACAAAAATATTTGCTTGGCTTTTTTGACTGATTACCTGCATTTCATAAGCATAAGACAAAACATTTTGGCCAAAAAATCTTGGAAGCTTTTTCCATTTCTCTACAATATCTAAGAATTTATCTATTTTTTGGGTAAAAAAACTATTAAAAATCTCCAAAATGTATTTTAAAATATTTTAGTAGAGTGGGCATTTCCAAGCTGAAAGTTTGAAGAAGTTACCTTGCTAAAAATAGTGCTATTAAATGAACTAAAATAAATGAAAATCAAATTATTAATTAATAAATGTTGTAAATAAAGTTAAAACATAAATATATACATAAGTGTCTGTAAAATAAAGAAATTAATGATTAAATAAGAATATTGTGGTGCTAGCATTGTGATTAGGCCATTCATATAGGCCTTAACTTATTTCCATCTTACTTCAATGCTAAGCCTAAAAATGGGAATTTTATTGGTATATTGACCATTGCTCTACAATATTCAAGATTAATTCTCCATTGCGTTGGTGTGCTGGACTGCATCAGCATTAAGATTAATAATTATAAAAAACCTACTTCAAACCAGAGTGTGAGAAAACTATATGGAATTTAAAATATTTCTTACTTACTACATGATAAACAGTACTGATTTGGACTGCTGTTTTGAAGAAAATGAATGTTTTTTCCCTTCAGCCTGACCTTTTTGTATATTTGTTCAAGTATTTTGAAGTTGTATGAACCTTTCATATATAATCTACTTAGTAAATGGTTTTTTGTTATATTTGTAGTTGTGCAAGCACTGTTTGAATTTGTCTTCCACCTATTATTCCTGAATGAAATACTAAACCACCTTTGTTCTAAAAATGCATTGTTCCAAAGAATGAGAAGTATGCACCATTCCTATCCAAAATCAAAGAAATAAAAAAGTGTTCATGAACATAGACTTCAAAAGTGCCTTTTTTTTCTCCAAAGGATATACAAGAGACACATCGTTTCTTGCAATGGTGGTGGATATTGTCCAGGAGCTGAAGCAACAGAATTCTAACCTAGTATATGGTAAGGATGTGTATTACAGTCCTTTCTGCTTCATCATTGTATATGCCCATAATTTTCATGTTTTAGGATGAAAACTGTTATGATGTTACCCAGCATTTCACAACCATCTTGTGCTCTGGTCAGGCTAGGACCAGCTGAGGCTCCAGTGAATGTTTTGTTTCAGCATTGCTTAAGTGTTGAGGGAGTTGCTTTTTTATCTTTCTGATGCCTTTCAGTATGTTTCTTGCATTATGCTGTCCAAAGGAGAATGCGCCTTGAGGACTGATGGTCTGTATCAAAGAAGGGCTTGTAAAATCCCAGCTGGCTGCTGCTGTTCGTAGTTCAGAGGCACAGGCTGTAAGTGCTGATAGCTGAAGCCGCTCCTTGATTTCCAAGACAGTCAAAAGCGGGATAGACTCTCCCATGTTGCCCTGCCGTGATTCCATGTTACATCCCAGAAAAAGCGTCTTACTGTGCCTTAATAAGCTTCATAATTTAGCTTAAACTCCAAGGCTTTTTTATAACTCTGCCCTCTGCTAAGATTACCTAGGAGCACTCAAAGAGCAACGGACTCTAGCAACTGCTGTCATTGACGTGTCATGTCAGGCTTAAACCTGTAAGAAAAGACTCTCCTCTTTTCCTTCCTGACTCTGTGAGTGTTTCAGGGCTTTTGAACGTAACCAGCGTAGGTCTCAACTGAGCAAAATGTTTAGAGTGACAGGGCAAAGTCAGTGGGGATTTAGTGAGATAAAAAGCTGTGAGTGATGGTTTCAACCTGTCATCTTCAGGTTCAGTAAACTGTGGTCAGGAAACATCTAGAATGGTTTGCAGGATTTGCAACGTGTAATACCGCGGAGTGTGATATCTGACTTAACAAAGCACATTTCTTACTTAGAAAAATGTAGCAGATATATCTTCATGAGCTTGGGTTTTGTTGCTTTTTAGCCTTTATTAACACTGTTGGATTGACAGGTTCTCCAGAGCCTTGTACTAGTCAGTGAAAGCTGAAAACTCTGTTGGAGTATAAGCAGAAAGAAACATCTAGCTGTATAGAACAGGAAGGAAGTGGTCAGATGGTGAGAACACAGCTAGCCTTCCAAGATCCTTTCTATTTAATAAGTATATTAAAATGTAAGGAAAATACTTTTGAAATCTAAACGAAATTACCCTCTTTTTACCCATAGAAACTTCCTTAAATACTGGTTGGACATTGATTTGATACCTTTGGATTTTAATTTCTTTTTTATCTTGCTACAAGCTCTTTTAATACAATGAACAATGTTCCTTTTTGAAGTATAAGGCTAGGCTATGTCCATCCTCACTTTGAAACTGAGGGCATTTGGAATATGTTGTTAATACCACTGATGATTCAGAACCTGTGCCAAATGTGTGTTAATATTATTACACCAAGTATGAGTTTATTTACTTTGGCATGGGATTTTCTTCTTGTTTCGTTACAATACCCATATTTTTTTTATGTGTATACACAGAATTTTAGTGTGCATGTTTGGCACCTAGCTCTTTACCCTAAAGTAAAAATAGGACTCTCTTCACCGCTATTAGGTTCTTATACATTTCTTTCCCACCATACTACTATTGCAGAGTTTTGGGATGGGGAGTAAAGGGTTCTCTGCATTTTCTGTAACAAAAGCCCCTTTACTCCCAGCAGTCAGAGCCTCTTATCCTCATCACCTTCAGACATAACAACACGGAAGCAGGTAGAAGAGGGTGACTTTAACCCTTTGACAATTGTTTAAGACGTATGGCCTATTCTTTCAGCATTGGAGGCACCAGTTAAAAATTTCAGTTTGTGCTGTAAGAGCTGTGAGAGTATATAAGCTATCAGGTGCTCAGTGCTGTCACTTAGCCACTACTGTTACCTGAAACTTTTTCCTCCCACCAGGGTCTCTATAACTGTACCCCATTTCTAAAGCGAGATTTATTCTGTTACAGTATGCGATCCAGTGATGGGTGACAAATGGAATGGAGAAGGCTCTATGGTTAGTACTTATCTGTTTGGATTCTCTGTATAGTGAATATTTGCTATGTAAAGAGGTGTAAAAATTTATTTATTTTTAAATACCAAAACTAAGCTACTTTACTTAAGTGTGGCTTTGGATTCCAGCATCAAGTGAGTTTGTACTTTAATTTCCTGTATTTGAATGAGTTTAGTATCTGGAAAGAATTATGGCCTCATGGCCCCGGAATTATTTCTAGCTCTCTGTTGAGAGAACAGGTGGAATACAGACCCTGTCTGCAGGAAAATATCCCTCTGCTCCCCCTCCTTGTCTCACTGGAGTTCCCTCATCTTCTGTCAAGAGCTTTGTTTTGGCAGGTAGCCTGGCTGGCTTTGTCAGGGGTGGTGTGAATTGACACAGCACTTGAACCTAAATGAAGATGACTTATTTCGTGTGAGATCCAACAGCTGTTAGGCATCGGGCTGTGATCAGTGACAGAAAGGTTCTGTGTGCCAACACCAGACTTCCACACTGACAAAGAAACATTTGGTTTTGATCAAGACTAGCAAATAATTTCAGTAAAAATGCAATGTGGGAAGGCATTAGCAATAATGATATTTCATGTTTTCTTCTGCCTCAGCTAGTCATGCACTATGAATTCCTCTTTGTCCTTGTACCTTTTTACAGTTTACTTCCTCATGAAACATCACACGAAGTAGCACTTAGTAATAAATTTGCCATTGCTTTTGTGTTCTATTCTTTCATTTTATGTTCATTGCAATATTTCTTGTTCTTGGCTTTTTCTAACAAGGCAGCTATCTAGCTGCTGTACAGTCACCTTGCAAAGTGGGAGGCCGAAGTCATAACCATGGGTCTACCTATATTTTATGGCTGGAAGATAAGGTAGATGAAAGAGGAGGAGAATATTTGACACCAACTCATTCCTGCCATAAAAAGTAATAAACCCATTATTTAAAATGTCTTGGTTTAGACGTGACCTAGTCTTGCATTTCTGTCTAAAGGCAGAGTCCCTGTGACATCATCACTTCACCATGGCTGCACAAGTGAGCTCAGTATCAGTATGATGGGTGTTCTGGTAGCACCTAGTCATCAACACTGTGCTGGGGCTGTACCTCTTCCTGATACAATCGGAATGGGAGACAGTAGCACATGGGCACATGTATACATGCACCTTGCCCTGCAGAGTTTATGAGACTAACAGAAAATAAAACACAGACAAAAGTGGGCATTAATCCTGATTTAGCAAATGGATTCTGCCAGGGAATACCAGCTACTAGTAAACAACTTTTATTAAAGGTTTTGTTAAAATGAGTTACAGAATGACTCAGGAAGGTGAGGTGAGGTGACCATCAAGACCAGGCTGGATGGGGCTTTAAGCAACCTGGTCTAGTGGGAGATGTCCCTGCCTATGGCAGGGGGTTGGAACTCAATGATCTTTAAGGTCCCTTCCAACTCTAACCATTCTATGATTGTATGACCCCTGTGCCCATCTAACCTGAACTCCTAGCCGAGCTCCAGTGTGTACCAAAACAGCTGATGCTTTTCAGCTTTGAGTCTGAAGAGCATAGAGGCTGGTGGCTCCTGTTACATCTAAATGTATGTCACCTGCTTAAATAACCAATCTCCCTTTGCTGATGGGCCTTATTTAGCTCATGAAGATGGGATAGAGACAGGCAAGGAACAGACAGGCAGAAGGGGGAGCATTAGCCCTCGTTACTTGAAGAGCTGATTCTGTGGGCAGCGAAATATGCTAGGGTTTTGTTAGGCTTGAGTGCAACACAAGCAGAGTATTCTTTATGTCCTTATTGGAACTGCTCTGTAGATTAAGTTGTACCAAACAAATTACAAATCTGATTCCCGTTCACACATATTGACGTACAGCGCACTCTAGAAATACTGCACTGACAGAAGGAGGCAAAATAAAGCATAGCATGGATGTTACCTGTTCCTAAGCTCCACAATGCAACACAGTCAACGTGGACACTCAGTGCTGCAGCAAAGGGCATCTGTACAGTTGGTACAGCAACAAAGTAGTTTCATTTGGAAGTTAAAACATGAGAAAGGGTTCCCTGTGTTGGGACACTGTATTTCCTCATGCTGTTCTGTCACCTTGGCAAGAGAACCCAAAGAGAACCCTTGGCAAGGGAACCCAAAAGTTCTTCATCCAGGCACTACTTAATTTTAATGCTGCCAGTTCAGGCCTGTCTGCTTAGCAGAGCTTCCATCACCTCCAGTGAAGGCAGGGCTGTTGGTTGTACTGTCACCAGCTGGAGGATGCACTGCCACTTCAGTTACTGCTGCGTAATGGGACACGAGGAGCTGTCAGGTTACTCAGTGACAGCATGAATGGTAGTTGAGGGAAGGAGAGTTGCAGTCCCACATCTCAGATGCTGCTGACAACATTTGATACCGTTTCTTCTCCTGCAGTATGTGCCCAAGGATCTCCTCCCAGTCTACAGGGACAAAGTTGTACCTGTTGCAGATATAATCACTCCCAACCAGTTTGAAGCTGAGTAAGTATTTGCTTCCTTTTGTAGGCAAATAAAGTTTGGGATAAAAGCAGGGTAGACTGATACCCATTCTTTTATTTGCCTCCTGCCCATCCTGTCTACATAGCTGGGACTCTTTGGTCAGGAGATTATCTGTTGTGATACATCACAGGCTGTCCCCCTAAGGGGAGGGAGCAGCTACATGGGAGGTGGAGAGAAGACATTTGTGAGAGAATTTTATGATACAGTGATCTCTACAAGAGGCAGGTTAGGACTGATGTGAGTCAGCTTCAGAAGCACTGTGTATGTGTGCAGATAACTTTTGAAGACAGTGGTCTGGTACAGCAGACCACGTAGCTACAAACCATTTAGGCCAGTCCAAGCTTTCTTCCTTTCAAAGAGTAAACAAAGCAGTCATTGCCTGGAGAAATTCTGCTCTTTTAAGATTTCTTTTTCATTCTCAGGTTACTCACGGGCAGGAAGATTCACACAGAAAAAGAAGCTTTAGAGGTAAGTAGGCGAGGGGTGGGATGTGTAAGGTAGGATGTATTCCTGCCTGCAATGCTGCACTTCGCCATTTGTCTTTAACCTTGAAGTCACTTTGGCCTCTATCCTATCTCTCCATTTATCATTAAAGCTTGTGCCCTCCGGGCACAAAACACTTTCTGCTCTAGTGTAAGGCTTCTGAAGAAACTTCCCGAAAGAACTACAGATAAAGGCATTACAGTAGTAATGAGCAGAACTCTGTGAGCTTGTTTTCCAGCAGTGTAAGAAGTGGAAATGCACTGGTTGGGGTGAAAATCCCCGGGTGACCCTGGGCATTAGAAACCTGCATGCGTGGCTCCCTCTGCTGTCCACATGTGGGTCGTGCAAGGGCAATGCTGAGCGCTGGGACAACCGTTTCTCATTCTCCCATAGAGACTGTTTGCAAGTAGAAGAGCTTCCTAGCAAACTCTTACAAGAATTGATCGAATGCTCTGAATCTCTTCCTGACGGTGTTTGCTGGTGCTCTGTTTCTCTTCCTTAAATTGACTCAAAGAGGAGGAGACCTGGGTTGCAAAAGGATAGATTGCATAGATGAGAAAGCAGCCCTGGGAGTGATGGCCTTCAGGTACTTCCTGGTGAAAGACAGAGAAATCCACACCACTGATAGCAGCTGTCATCACCATACAGAGATGATAGATGGACCACAAATATGCTGCATTGAGGTGTAAGGATTTACTCTTTTACACAAACTGAAGAAAATGAAAAGCTGCAGGGCTTGGTGATGAAGGACAAAATAGGAATATGGTTTTATTGTTGTTTTGGGAAGGGCTGAGCTCTTTGTTTTGGTGCTTAGTCAAGTGCTTTCATAATGGACTGATGTAATTTCTTCCAGTTTGGTTTTGAACTTCAAAGAAACACAAAATCTTTAAACAAACAGCAGCTGCAGTGGCACCCTGGAGAGTAGCTGGGGTCTGTCAGCGCAAATGTTTGTTTTGTTTGGTTTTTTTTTCCTCCACCAGTGTAATGAAATATGGCAGGAAGCAGCTCCAAATATCTCATCTCTTTTAAATTCCCTCCCCGCCCTGAGTTTTACATTACCCCACTGTGCTGGGCGAGGGTGATGAACTGTGCTTCATGCCACTAGTTCCTAACTACAACTCAGTTCTTCTATTCTTATCCTCACCAGCGCAACCACAGTCCTGAGTACAACACTGTTAGCTGAGCAACCAATAGTTTCAGGTTTGCATATTTCAGTTGGAAACACAAGTTGCATAAGCTAAACAATTTTACAAGTTAGTTTTCTGACTGTCTGATTCATGTGATAGCTTTTATTTGTGATGGGCTTTAAAAAAATCTCTTGTACAGAGATGGAATTATACTTAGGAATGGAAACACTTTTAAAATAGTTGCTTGCAGGATATTATATTTTAATGTCTGTCTCCCCAGCTGCATGTCATATATAGGTCTATCCCTCTGAGTAATAATTAGTGCTGGAATTTGTAGGTAGGATTTCTGTCATTGATTTCCATGGTGACATGCTTTCATTCATTTCTTTAGCAAGAGCAGTGACAATAGTATAGTCTTCTAACAAAAAAAATAAATATAACGTAATATTAATGTACAAGGGGTTAAGTCCTACAACTGGAAATACTGGTGATTAGGTTCTTGGTGAATGGTGACTGATAAATGAAATTGAATTTAATGTTACTTCACAGTTTGATTATGCCAGCATATGCTGGTGGATTTTCTGCTTCTTTAAAAGCCAGCCAATGTCTGTGCAAAGAGGTCTGACAGTTGAAGAAACTCGGAGGCTTAGGCAAGAAAGAAAAGCAATAGAGAATTAAAAAATGGCAGAAATAAATCCTTATCATTCAGTTGCTCATGAGTCATAGCTAGCCTGAGAGGATTTTTGGTTAAACTCTTCTGGGAGAATTAATAAGTTATCTGTGTTATATGCTAAACTCATTACTGAAGTCATTCTTTCTTCTGTGAAATCAAAATCACTTCTGTAGCAATCAATTGTGATGTCAGAAGTACAGTATTAATGAGTTTGTGAGGAACACACAGGGTGGAAATACACCTGCAAAGGTACATAATTTACAGGTGTAATTTGGGGTTTGAAACAGAATGAGAAGATTGAGACAGACACACTTGTGCCTCTGATTTAGCTCTTTAACTCTTCATTTTTGCTAACTCTTAAAGTAGTAGTTAAATAAGACTTCATAACCTGGAGTTACTGGCTTTCTATCAAGTGTTTCAAGACACTAGCTCAGGTGCATGTGTCTGTATATTTGTTTTCTTATTCTTCTGATAATATGTTCTGAAAACATGATGCAGACAAAAATTCCGATCACACCTGAAATGGAGTACTCTTTTTCAGAGGAGCATCCAAAGACAGTACAGGGATGCTTGTATATTTTAACGAGTGTGTACATTTAAATTATTATTTAACGAGCGTGTACATTTATATTTATCCCCCTGGACGAGGGGATTGAGTGTACCCTCACTAAGTTCGCAGACGACACTAAGTTGGGTGGCCGTGTCGACCTGCTGGAGGGTAGAAAGACTTTGCAGAGGGATCTGGACAGGTTGGATCGATGGGCTGAGACCAACGGGATGAGGTTCAACAAGGCGAAGTGCCGAGTCCTCCACTTGGGTCACAACAATCCCAGGCAGCGCTACAGGCTTGGGGAAGAGAGGCTGGAGAGCTGCCTGGCAGAAAAGGACCGGGGGGTGTTGATGGACGTGGACAGCCGGCTGAACATGAGCCAGCAGTGTGCCCAGGTGGCCAAGAAGGCCAACAGCATCCTGGCCTGTATCAGGAACAGTGTGGCGAGTAGGACTCAGAAGGTGATTGTCCCCCTGTACTCGGCACTGGTGAGGCCCCACCTCGAGTACTGTGTCCAGTTTTGGGCCCCCTACCACAAAAAAGACATCAAGGTGCTGGAGCGGGTCCAGAGAAGAGCAACAAGGCTGGTGAGGGGTCTGGAGCACAAGTCTTATGAGGAGAGGCTGAGGGAACTAGGGTTATTCAGCCTGGAGAAAAGGAGGCTGAGGGGGGACCTTATCGCTCTCTACAACTACCTGAAAGGAGGTTGTAGAGAGGCGGGGGTCGGTCTCTTCTCCCAAGTCACGGGCGACAGGACTAGAGGAAATGGCCTCAAGTTGCGCCAGGGGAGGTTCAGGCTGGATATTAGGAAAAAATTTTTCACTGAAAGGGTTATCAGACATTGGAATGGGCTGCCCAGGGAGGTGGTTGAGGCACCATCCCTGGAAGTGTTCAAAAGACAGGTTGACATGGTGCTGGGAGACATGGTTTAGTGATGGTGTTGCATTTTGTTGTTCTGTGGGTGTTTGTCAGTTAGGTTGATGGTTGGACAAGATGATCTTGAAGGTCCCTTCCAACCTAGAAGATTCTGTGATTCTGTGATATTTTGATTCCCTTATTTCAGATTAATTCCCCTAATTGAAGTGAATTAGTTGAGTAGAAGCTGTTTTTTCTCTTTACAAGAGATGCCAAAATTAGGTGCTATGAATGATGCAAGGTTTAATCAACACACATTGCAGTCACTGATTCCTGCCTTTTTGCACATGAAAAGGTAATGGATATGCTCCATGCCATGGGACCAGAGACTGTGGTGATCACAAGCTCAGATCTACAGGCACCTCTAGGAAACGACTACCTAATTGCTCTGGGAAGCCACAGAAAAAGTAAGTAACGAACTCTTTTATTAAACTGTGCTTTTTTTTAAATTGGTCTGTGCTTTCAGTTACTTTTTTTAAGAAGTGGTTTCATCAGACCCATCTGTAGTGCATGAAAGGAGCTTAGATGCCTAAGCGAACTTCTCCTACAGTAATGCCAGAGAGCAGTAAGAATGGGGCTGCTCCATGAGGGAAGACAAGCTGGGAGCTGCGTGTGATCATCGCACAGGCAGAGAGCAATGCCCTCACCAACAGGGCACAGGCCCGCAGTATCTGAATAAGATGAGGATGGCAGACAGGTCCCATTGACAGTCCAGTGATCATCGCAGAAGGGTTTGACAAGCCAGGTCCAAGATTCCAGATCTGGAAAATCCAGTCAGTAAGTCAGGACAGCAGGGCTGCACACAGGTGCACCTGCAACATAGCTCAGGCAAGGATGCTTGCGCTCGGGCCTGAGCTTCTGTGCCGCTGCTGGGCAAGTGGGCAGAAGGTGCATGGGTGGCGGATGTCCTCAATGAGGTTGATCAGCGCTATTAAAGCCCCTTGTAGTGGCCCTGACAAGTAGTTGTGGTATAAAACAGGAACTTTGAATGTTTTTATGAATGCTTTTACAAAAAGTTACGCTGTCCTGTTAGCAGATTTTTCCTCCCCTCACAGGTTGTAAAATGTCCATCTGCTGCTTCTTTATATCCCCTTCTATATGGTCACCAAGATTGACTGTGTGTTTGGACTGTTGCAAGATGTTTTCAGCTGAGAAAGGCATAGTTATATGGGATAGTATATGATCTTGTTTCCTTGTTCATTTAGGGGATCTAAATGTGGACATAACATTCTGGACTGCTGAGAGATCAAAACAGTCTTGATACTTAAAAGAGATTCCACTAAGAATCAGTCAGTGGGTCTTAGCACTCAGTACAGGCCAGGTCTGGAATAAGTCTGGTCACTCCAATGGTGGTTACAATATGGCACATGGATCAGATATTCTCTGCTGATGTCTACAGCTGCTCTTGTGCCTCCGTGCAACCCAGAGCTACTCTAGATTATGGTTTGGGATGACCCATCTAAGACTTGGCAGTCTCCATAAATAGGCAATTTCCTGAGCAAGCTGCTGCTGCTGCTGAAAATAGGTGACGTTCAGTCCTTCATGAAAACGAAGGTGCTAGCTACCTGCTCTCTCTTAAGGGAAGTATCTACAGTGTATGTTGTAAATGCTATCCCAACTTGGCAAAGTTTTGAAAGGTTGCACCTTTTAAAAGAGCTGGTACAACATTTACAATACTCCTTAGCATCTTTATGTTCCAGACAGCGAAGGAATTCAAATCTGGTGATCACTTTTAAATTATAGTAAATGCAATTGTATTAATTGCTGGGTCTGTTACTTAACCGTCTGTCTGTGTTGTAGCTAAAGCAGATGGTACCAAGATGACACAAAGAATTCGAGTGGAGTCTCCTAAAGTGGATGCTGTCTTTGTTGGAACAGGAGACTTGTTTGCTGCTATGCTTTTGGCATGGACACATAAGCATCCAAACAATTTGAAGGTATGGGAGAAGTTACTCGTCTCTCTGCAAGTTTAGACTATGTTGGGTTTTTTTGGTTTGGTTTTTTTTTAAAATTATTTTAAATTTATGACATTATTTAAAGACTCTCTTCTTTTTTGGCTTTTTTTTCCTCACCTCAGAGGAAAAAAAGCATAATTTCCCTTTAGCCAAAACATTTTAGCTTGTACAACTTTGGACAGTCACATTTCAGTTACACAGATTTTGTGATTTTGCCAAATAAGGTGTTCTTTTCGAGAGAGAGAAAGAGATGGCGTGCATGTTTGCAATTATATTTTTTTTTTTACCGTCACTTCATAATAAGCACTGAAAATCATTTATCAGATCTATTTTTTTAGTTTTTTTTTCCCTTAAGCAAATAGAGTTCTCAATATGGGTATATGATTTATAATACCTGTTTTGGGAGAATTAAGAGAGTCTAATTTTTTTCCCAAACTCTACATTACATATTTGTCACCCTGTTTGTGTCTTGTCAGTCATGTTTGCCTCTTAATAGCAGTGGTTTTGAAATAATAACATCAAACTAGGCAGCTGAAATGTTACTGAAATCTGAATATATTATGTTAATGCAGGTGGCATGTGAAAAGACTGTGTCAGCCATGCAACATGTTCTGCAAAGGACCATTAAGAGTGCAAAAGGTAATTAATTCAAACCTTGTTCCCTTGTTCTGTCTGGATTTGCGTCAGAAGAAACATTCAAAGAGCTTTTTGTGTTTCCTGACGAAAGGCAGTCCTCAGTGCAGAAGCAGCCAGAGAATTTACAGAATGAGAGCTTGGTAGTCTTGGCAGTGCATGTTCCTTATTGTGTCCTCCAAGCCTATTTTTGACAACACCCGACTGAAGATGTCACTGTTCAGCTTGTAGTGGGACTGCGCTTGATCGCTTTGCAAAACAGTGGTGGAGGAACTTGAGGAAATACTGAGTTTGACGTGCAAGAGAGCTTCTGGTTTAAGCGTAGCTCACTCACTTTCCCTTTGAGTCTGTGTGTTTAGTATTGAGAGGGGTTTATCAACTAATAAACTAACTGCTGTGTTGGCCATATGAGGAGTGATTTCTTTTCAGCTTCTCTCCCATTGGAGTTCCCATGTCTTTCAATTCCTAAGGAGATGCATATGGGATCTGTGGCTTCTCGGAGCACATTTGTGTCAGTTTCTAAATAACAGCAGAACTGTGTCTCCTTCCTGGAGAGAGGTGCAGAACAGGGGTGATGATAAATCACAGCACTGGCCTGGATCTTCCCCCTTGGAAGCCTTTAGCAGGGAGTAGCAAGGGAGATTGGGGAGGGGAGGAGGGTAGAAAAAACAGTGGGGTAACAACAATATAACTTGTTTCTTTTTATACTGCTGTTTTTAATGACATTGTGATGTCATCTTTTTAGCACAAGCTGGAGAAGGAAACAAACCAAACTCAGCCCAGCTGGAACTGAGAATGGTCCAAAGCAAAAAGGACATAGAAAACCCAGAGATCATAGTGAAAGCCACCGTGTTATAAAGGCTGTACGTCTCCAATAACGCACAATGTATCGATGTCCTCATTTCTTTCCTGTAAATTGTAATATTTGCCTTAGATCTGTGACAGAAACCTGACTTTCATGAAATAGTGCCCAGCATAGGCAGATATCCACTCTCAAACATATGTGCTGGCCTTGCTCAGTTTTAAAAACAAAACGGTTAGTGTGCATTGAAGCATATTACCAGGTATCAAAATGGCTGTCAAATTCACTTATCTGTAATTACCCAGGGCAAGAGAGTACAATGTTCCTGCCTTGCCAAAGACTTTAGATGTGAATTTGCTTATGGAATGCTTGACTGACTGGAAAATATATTTCAAGATGGCATCTAGTGCCAATGGAGCTGGCTCCGTGCTCCCTTTTTCTGGAGATATCTGGTTACCTGCTCTGGTATTCAGTATCTCAGCTGCTATGAAACTAAGCAGGGTTAAAACTACACACAAAGTTCTGGTTGTGTGTAGGAGTACTTTGAAGATGTTTGGCATTTAAGTACTCTGAAGTGACCTTGAGGTGTCATTCATGTTACTGATAACTGCTCCTGTTTCTTATCTGTGAAGAGTTGCACCGTTTTGGTTTTTGCAGGTACTGGCTGCTTATTTCTAATGTCTGTGGGTGCCCATGTGATTTTTTTTTTTTTTTTTTTTTTTTCCCAAAAGCTGCTCCAGAAACATCTTCATTAATAAGATACCTTTATTCAGTAGCATTGATTAGAAGTTTGTAGTTCTACCTCTGAGGCCAGGTTTGATTCTTTGTTTAGTTTCTAACTAAGGACAAAAAAGAAACCAGCTCTTACCCTGAAAGCTGGCTACCCTAGTTTGTTCTTCATGGGTGGATGTATCTACAAACTACGCAGGACACTTCCATTTAGCAATAGCGAGCACAGTTGGCAGGCTTATCAATGAAGCAATGTGGTAAAAGTCATATTTTTGGTTTAGTAAGTTACATATGTTTACCCAATGTAGTGAAACACATAAAATTAATTTGTTCATAATTTAAGTGTCTGTAGCCTACGCTGATTAGAGATGACAGGAACACATTATTTGTACTGCATCTTTATTTCAAAATTCTGCTTCATAAGGCTTCAAAATGGGATTCTTAATTTCAGCATCATATACATCACAGCCACATGCTATACCAGTAGGGCAGATATACAGTAGTGCAAGTTGTCAGTACCTGTCAGTATGATTTCTGTATGGGACTGAGATTCTTGCTTCTCCCAAGATGAGATCTAGTGAGTTAAATCCAAATTCAGTTGATAAGCTTTATTTGTCTGAGACTGTATAGGGAGATTAAAATTGCATTTCTGCTTGCAGTGTCATGAAGCAAATTTGCATTAGAGGAAAGGGCTAAATTTTTCTTGATTACCTGACTATGCTCAGGAAACTCACTCTTTGGTATCTCCCAGATACCTTTCCTGCATCTTCCTCATCACACCTGCCTAACTGATCAGGTCACTTGCATAGCTTGGGAGTCCCCAGAAGAGGTGGTTTGGAGATTGCTTTAGCCAATGAAGTCTTCACTTCACAGTCCACCATTTTTGTGGATTTTCTGCTATTGTAAAAGTTAATTGGTTTCACCTAGCAGAAGATTAATTTATCCTTAAAGTGAATTTTTAGCTGAATAGATTTTTTTCATAGAGTAAGATTTCATAATTAATATATTTCTGAAGTCCCTCATTTTCAGTGTCTCTGAAGCAAATGAAATGTAAGAGATGAACAGATTTTGCAATAAATGTAAGAGGCAAACTTCAGGCTTTCACTCTCAACAACTAATAATTTATTTCCTTTTATGCATTTGGCATTAAAAATGAAAAAAAAAAAAGCATATGACTTGAAAACTTCAAGGGGAAACCCCTCCCCAGAAACGACCTAGAAAATGTGACTCTCCTGCCACAGTTTCTAGTAACCACTGCCATGAAATAACTTGCTAGCAATAATAATTTTGGTGATGTGAACATTTGCTAAAATTAGCAGTCAGTAACAGAGATGAGCTCATTGCTGATATCCAACATGTAAAAAGACATGAACTATCTTAACAGTGTCTATAAATACCTGATGCGAAGCAGTGAAGAAGAAGAAACCAGGCTCATCTCAGTGGTGCCTAATGAAGGGATAAAAGACAATGGGTGCAAACTAAAATACAAGAAATTCCATTTAAACATTAAAAATACATAATTCACTGTGAGAGTGATTGAACACTGGCACAGGTTACCCGGAGAGGTGGTGGAGTCTCCATCCTTGGAGATACTCAAAACCTGACCAAACATGGCCCTGAGCAACCTGCTGTACTTGACTCTGCTTGCACAGTGGGGTTGGACTAGATGATCTCCAGAGATCCTTTCCAACCTCAGCCATTCTGTGATGCTGTGAAGTACAACAAATTGCCTTTCTTTGCAGCGCTGTATTTTTAAATTGATGCAAATTTTTTTTTTTTTTTCTTCCTGAGACACAAACTTCTGGATAGGCTAGGAAATAGCTCAATATTAATAATTTGCCCCCTTTTTAGATAAGCTGCTTTTTGCTTGGGCAGTTGTGCCAGGAATACAATTGCCTTCTTTCAGATAGTTGCTTTCAGCAAAGATGTTTAAATACTGTAGCTGGTGATACATTTCAACAGTTGAACACAAAAGGATTTTAACTGTTTCCAGCATTGATTAAAGAATGCATGCCATATTCCAAACATAACTATAAGTTTATCTTTTAAAATTAGACTATTTCACATGGAAGCATATAATCCCTACCATCCCGTCGGGAAGAAGGGATCAACATACTGAACTTCCCTGCCTTTACATGTCATGGTTGACTTTGCAGCATTATGCCTGACACCCTCACCCAGCTGTATCCAGTTTTGCAGCTTCTATGGGTCACATACAAAAATCTTCAGATGGCGAAGCTTGAGACCTCTACCGTGTCCTTCAGATTGCAAAGAATTAGATGAATCCCAGGAGCAGTTCACATGCAGTAAATGGCATTTGATTTCTACAGTCCCACGGTTCCAGCACAGATCTCTGCTGGGTCTGGAAGTGGCTCGTGGTGCACCGTCTCCTATAGCCAGGGCTGTGGATTGTCCAGCACCCTGCACCAGCAGTGGCTTCATTGCCAGTCACGTAACACGGCCTTACAGCCTGGCTGGGGAGCTGTGTGGGGCCAAAGTAAGGGTCATATGGTGGCCGTCCCTGTACTAGTGCAGTGCAAAATTGAGGTGGTTCTTTAGTTCTTCACATCAGGGGATCAACAGGAGAGAGAAGCTCAGAATTGGCCTTTTAATTTTTTTTTTTAAAAGCAGCAATAAATGTGCACCATCAAAATTTGCTGTCGAAGAAACCCTACCTGTTTTAAGCATGTACTGCAGAAAAGCCCTTTTAGTAAGAGTGACAGCACATTTTTTTTTGCCACTAAAAAAAAAAGTAGATTTTTCACAAGGAAATTGAGAGAAAGGCAAGGGCTGTTTTTCTCAGAAATAAAGCAGCTTGGCATTTAGGAAACTTAAAGCTACCTTGCAAACAAGGTTTTATTTGAAAACCATAATGAACTGTGATCTTGCCGTAAAAGAGAAAGTGGTATGTTTATTGGAGCAGCTTATACCCATCAGGTGTCATCTTTTCCCACCGCTTCAAAGAATGGATCAGTTCAGAAATTCACACCTTCCTTAGAGTCTGTAACATATCCATGTTAAAAAAAAAAAAAAAAAAAAAAAAAAGATACTAATGTGCTCAGTTTGCAAAAGTTGGTATTTTGCAGTAGCTGGATTCTGTAGCAATCGGCTGCTTCTGCTTATGTCCCTGGGAGTTGCTCATGTAATACCTGTTTTAAACTCCCACTGACCTGATGTAAATTAGGTCAGGTTTATGTCTTCAGTGAAGAATCGGGCTTAATATCTCTTGCCAGGAACAAACATCAGAAATTATCTGTAAATATATTCTGTAGCTAACGTTTTGTAGTCACAACAGGCTAACAGGCATTTTTAAATGTCAAGGTATGCATACTTAATACTTGGATGCATTTTTATTTGTTCAGAGTTACACAGCGCTTGTTCATAATGTTTGCAGAACAAAATTCAAAGACTCAGCACAGTCTTGTCCAATCTTTTATTCCCTCCTCTCCTCCTGCATATAACATCTGTATCTCTTTTGGAGTTCCTACTGTCTTTCTGGTGCAGCTGGGAAGTATTTCAGTATTAGACAGCTGCCCACTAAATATTTATTTAAGGGCTTGGAGGAGACTGATCAGGGTTATCTGATCCACTTGCAGATCTTTAGGAAAAGAAAAATGGTTAGCCTAAATTAGTTTAGATCCCAATTGATTACAGAAGATCAAGCACTTTAGCCCAGAGAGTGGAGTCGATAACTAATGGACAATCTTCCATGACCATCCTAACAGCATGAAAAGCGTCTGCAACCCTGTCTGGCATCCCCCAGTTAGGGACTGCTGACTTCACTGCTGTGTACCTGTGAAGCTCGCAGCAGAGGATGCTTCTGATGCTGATGTACGTGTACGCATGGGAGCGGTGAATGCTTTGTGTTGTTTGTGTCCAGTCGACTTCCCCACCGTTCTTTTCTTTTCGCTTAGTGGAAGTAATTTGTGTTAGATCCCTGTTTTCTGGAATGAACTTGGAAGTGTATGTGGTCAGCCATTTTGATTACTGCAGGCGCGCTCATTTGCGGAGCCATCGTGCAGGAGACACCAGAAGTTATTTACAAACGATTTACTCTATTCTGGGCCCAGATTAGTCTCTACATGCTTAAAATTCCCAGGTACCTCTTTGGGAGACGTAAAGACATCTTTGCGTAAAGACATTGTGCTAAAATCAATGCAGTTCACACTCAATATACATCATTTAAGAAATCTGCAGTATTAATTGTTAAGGTTAATGTTTGTTTGCTGATTTTTATCATGTGGAAAAATCTATAATCAATGTGTTACCCAAAACAATCGGAGGACCAAGGGTTTCCAGCTACTCATACTGCCTTTTTGAGTATCTTAACTGTGTCTTGATTGGATGGTGTTAATTTGTTGTCTGAGACTGTTACGGTGATTGTATTGATTTATTTTATTTTCAAATATGTGGCAAGGAAGATTGTAATAAAAGTATCTACATTTAATATACCGTGGACACACAGATTGTTAGATCCTATTTTTGAATATGTTAATCATTTCAGAATTAAATAGAACAAGAAGAGTTTGATAGTCTTGCTGAATAAGGTGGATGTAATTAAAGGTTTCCTTAGTTATATCCTAGTAGGGAGAAAGGGTAGTTAATGGAAGAGCACACATTTGTGCAGTCATCATCTCATTGTAAGACAGTAGGCACGTGGAAATGAGTAACATCCTTATTGTCTTATATTTTTATTTAAAGTTTCATGGGAAGACAACTGCTGTCATTCTGCATGAGTGCGCTTGTATGCCTCTTACTTGTATGTGTAGGGCCTCTCTGTGTTGTGCTCTTTATTCCTGCATACATGGTGAGAAGAGGAGCTTGGAATAAGAACCGCAACTCATTTTGAGGTCTATTTCTTGTGCAGCGTTTAGCTGCCCTCCCCTTCACAGAGCAGCTTTTATCTTACTGCGCAGGTTAGAGCATACGAGACTATACAGTAGGAAACTATTGTTCCTGCGTGTCAGAACAAGTGCTGCCGCGAGCGCTCTACGGCATCTCTGCTACAGCAGTGTTTTGCAAGAGAAAGAGAGCAGGCGTACAGTTTAATGAGAGCACTGGTTATTGGAGGAGGTAGTATGTCGTTATGCTCATGCCCACCGGAGAAGTTTGGCTTCTATTTTATACTAATGAAAACCACCTCTCCTGAGTAAAGGTCCCTGCCCGTTTAAAGAGTACTTTTAGAAGCTGAGACGTAAGCGTTACCAATTTTGACCGCTCTGAAACCAAAATATTTCTTCATAAATGAAAACACAACCCCTTCTTTTACATCCCATTGCAGCCTTACTGGTTCATTGACTAGGCATTCAACTCCTGTTAGAATCACAGGATAGGATTATTCAGAGAGCTCTTCTTCGTGAAAGACATTTGCTTCTGGTAAGTGAGAGCCTATTGCTGAAGAGTTTTGTAGCTTTTTAATCACATCCATTACAGACACGCGTCAACCATGGAAACTAAGCTTTGAGATGTTCAATCACAGCCCCAAAAATAGCTCTTCTCTTTTAAAAAAATGAGTAAAACAGCGAGTTTATACATGCATGCAGGAGCAGATCTAAGGTAAATCCATAAAGTTCAATCAGAAACTGAGGGAGTGCGCCCTAAGTGGCCGGCAACAGGTGTTCAATGCAGAATGCAAGGGAGCTGCTATTGTCAGCACACTTTTTCAGGAAAGCCCAAACTAGTTCTCACATTTTCCAGAAGGGAAGAATGTGGTTTTGCTTTCAACAGCCTAGGAAAACTCCCATCTGCGTCCCCAGGAAAACAGTGCCAGGTGACAGCCCCAGCACCACCAGCCACCAGTTTGGTCCTTTTACTGCTCTGGCAGCAATGGCCCTCAAGGCAAGTGGGATGCTCCCAAGTGTGGTCCTAAGTAAGCACGCGTTCCTGACTTAGTGCCTCCACAGTGCAAATAAGAGTAATAAATCCACGATTTGCAGAGCAGTGAATAAGGCAGCACACGATTCAGACAGAGAAAACCAGCAATATGAGAAGGCTGTGCCATATGTTCCCACTGAACTCACATGTACTCCTTACCTATTGCCCTTGTGGTTGCATTGCTGTTTAGGAAAAAAAAAAAAAAAAAAAATCTGTGTGTAGAAGAGTGTAATACGTGTACTCTTGTGTGTGTGTGTGTATGTATGTATGTTGAAGCTTTATTTGCAATGTGGTGGGGGTGGGAAACAGAATTTGGGGGCTGGCTGTGTAGGCCTTCGGGATGTGAGCAGAAGGTCTTAAAGAATTATATTTTTATAGATAGTGCTGAAGCTTTGGGTCCCAGCCACACATTGCCTTTTCTTCCAGAAAAGTCAAATGGTTTGGCAAGAGAGTCAGGTGGCTGTAATATAGTAGGGATAGTACAACCCCACCAGCCCTGGACAAACTGAATAACTTAATAAAAAGATGCCTTTTTAAGTAATATTTTTTTAGTGCTGAATTGTTAAACAAAGAAATATTTATGAGCAAACTTTCTATGTACTTCAAGTTTGTGTGGTGCTTTGTACTGACTAGGTGGACCTGTTATATGTTTACACATCTTAATGATTGTCCTCGAGGCGTATGTAGTAACTCAATGACTTTTATGCCCAAAAAACAATGAAGTTCTGTGTAATAGCAAATTATTTGATTTCTAATGAAATTGTAGGCTTTTGTAGTGTTTGTGTATTTTTCTGGTTGGCAGTTATGAGTTGTATTCTTCCTGCAGTAAAGGCTTGTACGCTTGATTGTAGAGAGAGGCAATAGGATGGTAGATACCATTGTTTAAAAAGAAAACCCTAAATATTGCTACCTTATCCATTATAGAATCAGGTGGGTTGTGGCAGAAGCCTGATATTTAGATTTTTGCATTAGCGTAAAATATCAAATATATCTAGGGCAGGTTAAAACCAGGTGAGGGATTTGTTAACTTAATTAAATAAGACAGAGGGATCTTACAAGTGCTTAATAGCAACACATAAATGGAGAAGCCGAGACGCTGGAACAAAACCAGCTCGTTCACATTTTATGAACCTGGCCGAGCTAACTTCATAGCTTGTGCTGAATGGGTGCAACAGGTAGGTGAGTAGGTTAAATGGGAGAAAGGAAAGGGTTTTTTTTTTCCCCTGTAGTTTGTCAGTTGTAATAACACGAAGAATTTTAGTAGGGTGATCTGAATTTAAATTCATAAATGTATTAGCTTTCGGAAGAGTTGAGTTACCAACAAAATCCCATTCAGTCAGAAGGCAAGCTGTTAGCATGCTTGAAAATCAGAGCATGATTTTTTCGCCTTGTTATACTTACTTGAGTTTTTGTTTCTTATGGCTCAGAGACCGGGGCTAAAGCTCAACCATCCATATTTTTTTTTTTGGTCATCATTTAGGGGCTCTCTAGAAAGTGCAAGGGTCTGCAACATAAATCAGTTTGTGGAGTATGGCCCTCTGCTGAATGTTGCGCTCCTGCCTCAACAGGTGGTGGTCTGGAAAAACTGAGCATAATTTATTATGTCTCTTTTGAGAAGCATGGCAGCATCCTCACCACGCACTCCTGAATAAATCACTACTGCAAGAACCAGAGGAGAATTTATCAGGAGTTTTTCCTCTCAAGGGTTCTTGAGTTCTGGATACGTTAAAAGAGAAGTACTTCTGCTTTGCTGAGTTAGCAAGAAAAATATCAGCGAGATTAATAATGCATTGTCAAGGAGAGAGGCTACAGAAGGGAACAGCTGTGTTTTGCACGCTTCGCTGTGCCTGGCTTCTCCTCCCCTGGGAATCTGTGGGTGCCATACACCCGTGGTGGTGGCAGAGCGACTGTTTTGCCTGCACCCTCCCGTGGGGGAAATGCGGAGGAGTTATTCTGAGCAAGTGGGAGATGAGGGCTGTGTGAAGTTGTTGGGCTGTTCGTTTTGAAGCGCCGTACCAAAGCTCTGGTTTAGCACGACTCCGTGTGCGCTTCAAAGCGCGTGATGAACAGCAGGCTGCTGTTCTGGCTGCGGTGGAAGGCAGCAGGGGATTCATTCTCCTCCCTGCTTTAGGAACCTAATTTAGCCATGTAATTTCCCTAGACTTCATCTGTAGGCCACAGCGAATAAGAGGCTCTAAAAGTGAATTATTCAGATGATTTAGGCTAGGCTCTTGTTCTTTGGAAAAGAAAGGTAGAGAGTGATCAGCTGCTATAATAGATCCAACTTGTCCATCTCAGCTACACCATAAAACTGCGCCCTAAACCTTCCTCTCCCATCACTTGTGCTGGCCCTCTCCATAACGAGTGAAGCGAAGGAGCTAAACCCAGCGGGGAATTTATTCAGCCAAAACCCCTGAGGTTTTCATCTCCTTTAGTTCCCTTAGCCTTCTCATCCTGGGAACAGATGAGCGCCGGTGCCGCTGCTAGGGAGGGGTTGGGAAGATGCAGCTGGACAAAATGGGGGAGAATGGGATTGCCTCTCTCTCTTCCTGGCAGTGAGGTGCTGGGTAAGCAGAACCTGATTGTAAAGCTGCACTGTTAGTGGTAAAGCAGTCTTTGTCAGCTGAGTACTTGAAAGAAGAGCAGATTTAGTAACCCGAGTTTGGTGTTCTCAATCCAGCCCCATCCCCTGTATCGCAAAAACATTATAGTACTGAAAGATTTTGTGTGACTGTCCTCGATGATCTGTGTGATGCTCCTGCCTGACGGAGTAGAAAATAGCGTAGAATAAAGCTGTTCTCTAACTAGGGAACACAGTAGGAAGATCCAGGTGGAGAAAGTTTCCAGTCTGCTTTCACAGCACTTGTATGGTGTCGTAATTGTCCAGGTCTGGCTCTATTCCTTCCTGTCCCCTTTAAGTAAGGAAGAAATCCCATAAAATAGTAAGTAAATAAATAAGGGAAGTTACATGGGAATTTAAGAGGCTTTAGTATTTATTTTTGCCTATAGATTTTTAAATCTTACCACACCAAAGGTCTCTAGCTCACAAGGGATTTTCAGAAGGTGCCTTGCCAAGCCATGCGATGCAGCCTGTCATAGCTGGCTTGGAGCACAGCACGCTTCTTGTGATACATTTGTCGTACGCCTATGACAAATGGCATTGGGATACCCCCCCGGCAGACAGGTACTCCTGTCCGGTGGCCTGCATTTAGCACGTGTATTCACATGCCCAATACGCGCTATATGTGAATACGTGCCTTGGTCGGGAAGAAAACTGTAGGGCTTGTTGCTGGAGATGTGATGAGGGAAAGAAACGCTGGAGAATGTAGCACCATCCAGTGATCTTGTCATTTGCTAGTAGAGACTGTTAGTGCAACGTATCCCTTTCAGTATTTACGTTTTCTTTCTGGAGGATGGGAGGGTGACAGCTTATATGCCGTTTTAATATGCTTTTGGCTGGCTGAATGGGAAATACAAATCAAGATCGTTAAAAATGGAGGGGAGGGATAGCTGTGAATTTGCCCAAGATCCAAGTGAGTAGAGAAAATTTGAGATTTGTCTCCAATTCAGAAATCAATATTGACCAAATGAGTGCCATATCTTCAACGGGGAGTAGCGTCTGGAAGAGGCCAATATTTAGGGTTTTTGCCCAAAGCACATTTAGTCCTGCTCTACTGTTTAGTGAAAACGCCCGGTGCAGATGCCACCAGAGCCTCATCTCGTGGAGTAACGCTGTAATAAAGAATGTGGTTTTCTTGTGAAAGTCTTAACCTCTTCTAATGAAAATAACACACAACTCGGTATTTTCATGGTGTGTAAGTGAAATGTAATTTTTTTTTTTTCAATAAAATACATTTCCTTTCCTAAATGTGTTTGGTTGTAGTTTGTTGGTTTTTTTTTACCTTGGTGATGTTTCTCTTTCCCCAGTCAAGTGGGGGTGTCCAGCTCTACTGGAGATAATAACTGTGGGATTCGCGTGGTGGTATTTGCCCCCCTCTCACAAATGCCTCCGGTGAGTTACCTGGGGCTGAGCCTTGTGCTCATCCTGCTGCCTCTTGCCTCTCCTCTGCTTGCCTTCCACCTCTGGGAGCTGCAGCACGGGGCAGTGGCCGCTACAGCCGGCTGGAGCTTTCCTCCTGGGAATCTCACGGAATCATGGAATTGTCAGAGTTGGAAGGGACCTCTAGAGATCATCTAGTCCAACTCCCCTGCTAAAGCAGGATTGCCCAGAGCACATTACTCAGGACTGCATCCAGGCGGGTCTTGAAGATCTCCAGAGAAGGGGACTCCATTCCCTGAGCAGCCTGTTCCAGTGCTCTGTCACCCTCACCGTAAAGAAATCTTTCCTCGTATTTGAATGGAACTTCCTGTGTTCCAGCTTGTGCCCATATCTCCTACAAGGAAATCTCCCTCCCCGATGCAGTGCCTTCCTATTAACTGCCAACTGCCCCCCATTTCCTGCGGCTCTGGGTAATTTCAAATCATTCTTGTGAAAGAATACCTAAAACTCAGAAGGAAAGTATTTAATCCTGCTTGTACCGGGACATTTCAAAACCTCACCATGAGGAATAAGGTTAGGAAAAAAACATGCTGGATTCCTCTGGGGGTCTGAGGTATTAAATAGCCTCTGTTTGCAGTTATTGAGGTTTCACGGGTTGTAAATTATGTGGTAAGAACTGGCAGTAAATCTCAGGCCAGTGTCAGAAGGGGGACTACGCTGCTGGCTGCAGCTGGGTTAGGTCTCCTGAATGGTCTCCCGAAGGCAGGCCAAGAGGAGAGGTATGACAATAGCTACACACCTTCCTGATCCAATTTTATTTACATGGCTAATCCAGACACTTTGTGAATGCTAATCCCAGACGTAGGTGCGCTCTTGAATGATCAAGGTGTCTCCCTGCTACTGATCTGACTACATCCACTGTCATGGGAGAGAACAAAATATTAGAATAGAACAGAATACTTCAGTTGGAAGGGACCTACAAGGATCATCTAGTCCAACTGCCTGACCAATTCAGGCTGACCAAGTTAAAACGTTATTAAGAGCATTGTCCAAATGCCTCTTGAACACTGATAGGCTTGGTGCATCCACCACCTCTCTAGGAAGCCTGTTCCAGTGTTTGAACATCCTCTCAGTAAAGAAATGCTTCCTAACGTCCAGTCTAAACCTCCCCTGACTGATGCAGCGTCGGACCATTCCCACACGTCCTATAACTGGATACCAGGGAGAAGAGCTCAGCACCTCCATCTCCGCTTCCCCTCCTCAGGAAGCTGTAGAGAGAAATGAGGCGGCCCCTCAGCCCCCTTTTCTCCAAACCAGGCAAGCTCAAAGTCCTCTGCCGCTCCTCACAGGACATGCCTTCCAGCCCTTTCACCACTTTTCTCCTCCTCGGGATGCATTCAAGGACCTTCACATCCCTCTTAAATGGTGGGGCCCAGAACTGCACACAGTACTCTGGGTGAGGCCGCACCAACGCTGAATGCAGCGGGATGGTCACCTCTTTTGGCCAGCTGGTGATGCTGGGTTTGATGCACCCCAGGATGCTGTTTGCCCTCGTGGCTGCCAGGGCTCAGCGCTGGCTCCTGTTGAGCCTGCTGCCCACCACCACCCCCCAGATCCCTTTCTGTAGGGCTGCTCTCCAGCCACTCCTCTCCCCATCCACACTCGTGCCCAGCATTACTGCGTCCCAGGTTCTGGCTCTAGTGCTTGTTATATTTCACGGCACGGCTAATTGCCCAGTGCCCCGATCTATCCAGACCCCTCTTGTCCCTCAAGAGACACAACAGCACGTCCCAGGTCAGTCTCATCACCACCACCACCTGGGTGGCCACCTGGCAGCCTCTGGCATCCACCCACCACCAAACCCTATGTCTGCTGCTGTGATACAAGGGCAAGTGCCTCTGGTCAGGGTCCCTGCAAGGCGCTGGCTGCTCCCTGGCAGCTCCAGTGCAATTAGGGCAAAGCAACCAGAGGAGCTGCTGCCTGGGCTGAGCTGGATACAGCACCATAGAGGGGAAAGAGGCAGGGCAGGAGGTGTCCCAGGGATGGTAGGAGCCTCCTGCCCTCTTCTTTCTCTCCTCATGAACCCCCCTCCCACATAGTGATCCCTGGGCCTGCAGAACTTGGTCTCTTCAGTCCCTGGCCTGTCCTTGAAAAGGTCAAGCAGGCACAGCTGCAGCTGTGAAGGGAGCCGGGACTGTGAGCCGGACCACAGGACTCAGCCAGCATGCTCCCGGGGGGAATGTTTCTCTTTAGAGACAGCAGCAGTATGACCGCCCATAGATATGCTGCCACAACTCTTCTGATTGATAAATGGCTTTCTGCTTTCCTGTCAGGCTGGGCAGTGAGAAGTCCCTGGGTGCAATGCAGGGATACGATTATCCCACACAGGCTGGAGCAGCAGGAGCGTGAGTGCGTGTGCTACGTGCACATGGATGAAAGCAGGAGAAAGAAGAACTTCTCCCCAAAGGCTCCTCGCAGCTGGTGCTGCTGGTGCTGGTGCCGTGGAGGGAGCCGGGAGCCCGACCACGGGGCTCAGCCGGGCGTGGAGCTCCCTGTGCAAGCCAGGGACGCCCTCGTGCCACCCACACTGCTCTTTTGGGGAGGTTTGGGGGCCCTGGGAGCTCTCTCCTGCCGGGGGGCGGGTTGTGCTTTGCCCACTGCAGGGGCTGGAGAGCCAGGGGCAATGGCTGTGGCCGGCTGGCGGGTGTCGCCCGTGACAGCACAGAGGACAAGTCACAGAGGGGTGTCACCAGGGGTGCCAGCCGGCAGTGCTGCTGCTGCAGTTCAGCTCGGAGCAGCGGTGAGTGGGGCAGGCCGGGGGGAGGCTGGGCTGGATGAGGGCCGGGGAAGAAGCGCTGGCCCCCGGGGTATTTCTAAGGCTGGGAGGAGGGCACAGCCGCTGCGGGGAGAGCCTGGGGCAGGGCAGGGGCTGCCCTCCAGGATGGGCGCAGCATAGCCAGCCATGGCTACTGCTCGGGGTGGGGGCCATCTCCCTCCCACCCAGCCCCACTGAACCCCTTCTCTCCCTCCTCCTCCAGGCCATGGCTTTGAGCATCACCTACGTGGTGACCATCCTGAGCATACTGCAGTATGCACTGCAGGTGGGTTACCAGACCAACGCGGCCACCCAAGACCTCCTGCAGCAGCATGAGGAGCAGCAGCGTCGGGAGATGGCTTGGCTGATGAAGGAGGTGGAGGAGATTGAGCAGAGGAGTCAGGAGCCGGGCGGGCTCCCCCTGGGATGCGTGCTCCTCACTGCCTGCCAGCACTGGTGGTTCTGGGCCTCAGCGGAAACCCTGCTCATCCTCTTTGCCATCTACTGGATACCCAGGCAGAGGAGCGCTGATTGGGACAGC
This sequence comes from Numenius arquata, assembly GCF_964106895.1. Taxonomy (NCBI): domain Eukaryota; kingdom Metazoa; phylum Chordata; class Aves; order Charadriiformes; family Scolopacidae; genus Numenius; species Numenius arquata. Next base: position 45,113,495 of record NC_133576.1, read on the forward strand.
AGCAGCCAGCAGGGAAGCTCCAGCAGCGAGGAGGAGGAGGAGGAGGAGGAGGAGGAGTGGGAGGAGGACGGCTGGGAGGACACACCAGACCCTCATGACATCATGGGTCAAGTCAAGGCTCCGGACGAGCTGGGGACCTTATCCAGCCTCTGTGATTGGAAGTTCCGGCCATGGAACACCTTCAAGAGAACATAAAATATGTAGGGCAATAGGATAGTTTTGATAGAGATAGATAAGGTAGATAAGGTAGCCTGGAATTGTTTCTTCCATAGTTTAGGCTTTTCAATAGAAATAGACGTGCAGTAAGGACTGTGGCATTCAGCAACACCAAGGTCCAGCAGAAGATGTGGCGGCCAGGAGGCTGGTAGCTGAGGATTCTGTTACCACCGTGGGAGCCACCGCAAAAATGCCAATAAATTACCTAGTTTGACCAAATTCTGTGTCCGTGTATGTCTGGGCAAGGCTTGGTCGGGGAATGTGGACCCCTCTGAGATGCTGCCAGGCTCGGCTGCCAGGCGAGCATTTTGTGGAGCAGCGGGTTCGGGGCTCTCTGTTTTCACCCACCCTGGAACTCATGTTCCCGCCTGCCCTCACTCCTCCGTCAGGGGGGAAAGCTGGGCAGGAGAGGCCGGCACTGGCATGTCCCGGGAGCTGGCAGTGCTACTCCCTGGGAGGCAGCGTGGGAGCTCACCCGCCTGCCAGGGCTCTGCCGGGCACCGCCGGGAGGGGAAAGCCTCCTCCACCTCAGCTCCCTGCTGCTCCCACCACCCCGCTTCCCCTCCAGCGGCCCTTCCTGCTGCTGAGGGCTGCAGCTCTGGGGGAACAAAGAGCCGCCCACAGGCACACACTCACTTCCCCTCCACGGCTGGGCAAGTGGTGAAACCCTGGACAGGTCTGTCGCAGCTCCATTTCTCCCTGCACCCTTCAAGTAGCCTCCAGTCATCCTATGCGACCACACTCACTCTTCATAGCTCTTCAGGTTCTTTGGGCATTTATACCTTTGTAAATAGCATTAACACCAAAAGAGAAGCACAAAAACTGTGGAAAAGTACCACTGCCACTTTGTTGCCTCAGCCGCATTTTCTCCTGGGAGGCAGACATGCACATGCTGGAATCCCCTCGGAGGTCAGAGAGCAGCTGCGAGTTCACATAGAATCATAGAATGGTTAGAGTTGGAAGGGACCTTAAAGATCATCTAGTTCCAACCCCCCTGCTGTGGGCAGGGACACCTCCCACGGGACCAGGTTGCTCAAAGCCCCATCCAGCCTGGCCTTGAACACTTCCAAGAATGAGGCATCCACAGCTTCTCTGGGCAACCTGTCCCAGTGTCTCACCACCCTCACAGAAAAAAATTCCTCCCTGATATGTGATTTAAATCTTCCCACTTTCAGTTTAAAAGCATTACCCCTTGTCCTGTCACTACACTCCCTGATAAAGAGTCCCTCCCCATCTCTCCTGTAGGCCCCCTTCAGGTACTGGAAGGCTGCTGTAAGGTCTCCCCGGAGCCTTCTCTTCTCCAGGCTGAACAACCCCAGCTCTCTCAGCCTGTCTTCATAGGAGAGGTGCTCCAGCTCTCTGATCATTTTTGTGTCCCTCCGCCAGACCTGCTCTAACAGGTCCACATCTTTCTTCTGTTGGGGGCTTTCTGCTTTCCTGTCAGGCTGGGCAGTGAGAAGTCCCTGGGTGCAATGCAGGGATACGATTATCCCACACAGGCTGGAGCAGCAGGAGCGTGAGTGCGTGTGCTACGTGCACATGGATGAAAGCAGGAGAAAGAAGAACTTCTCCCCAAAGGCTCCTCGCAGCTGGTGCTGCTGGTGCTGGTGCCGTGGAGGGAGCCGGGAGCCCGACCACGGGGCTCAGCCGGGCGTGGAGCTCCCTGTGCAAGCCAGGGACGCCCTCGTGCCACCCACACTGCTCTTTTGGGGAGGTTTGGGGGCCCTGGGAGCTCTCTCCGGGGGGCGGGTTGTGCTTTGCCCACTGCAGGGGCTGGAGAGCCAGGGGCAATGGCTGTGGCCGGCTGGCGGGTGTCGCCTGTGACAGCACAGAGGACAAGTCACAGAGGGGTGTCACCAGGGGTGCCAGCCGGCAGTGCCGCTGCTGCAGTTCAGCTCGGAGCAGCGGTGAGTGGGGCAGGCCGGGGGGAGGCTGGGCTGGATGAGGGCCGGGGAAGAAGCGCTGGCCCCCGGGCTGTTTCTAAGGCTGGGAGGAGGGCACAGCCGCTGCGGGGAGAGCCTGGGGCAGGGCAGGGGCTGCCCTCGGGGCTGGGCACAGGGGGGCCCAGGGCCACCAGCCATGGCCACTGCCCAGGGTGGAGGCTGTAAGAATGTGTCCCCAACCCAAAGGTCTCACTCGCCTTCCCCTTGCTGCTTCTGAGCTCCCTTGCCCCCTCTCCCACTCATCCCTGGATTCCTGCATCTCCTGCCCCATTGCCCCAGCTGCCACCTCCCTCCCACCCAACCCCACTGAGCCCCTTCTCTCCCTCCTCCTCCAGGCCATGGCTTCGAACATCATCTACGTCATGACCCTCCTGAGCATCCTGGAGTATGGACTGAGGGTGGGTGACCAGACCATCGTGGTCACGCAAGAGCTCCTGCAGCAGCATGAGGAGCAGCGGCATCAGGAGATGACTTGGCTGATGGAGCAGATGGGGCAGAGGAGCCAGGAGCCGGGCAGGCTCACCCTGGGATGCGTGCTCCTCACTGCCTGCCAGCACTGGTGGTTCTGGGCCTCAGCCGAAACCCTGCTCATCCTCTTTGCCATCTACTGGATGCCCAGGCAGAGGAGCACTGACTGTGACAGCAGCAGCCAGCAGGGAAGCTCCAGCAGCGAGGAGGAGGAGGAGAGGGAGGAGGACGGCTGGGAGGACACACCAGACCCTCACAACATCATGGGTCAAGTCAAGGCTCCGGACGAGCTGGGGACCTTATCCAGCCTCTGCGATTGGAAGTTCCGGCCGTGGAACACCTTCAAGAGAACATAAAATATGTAGGACAATAGGATAGTTTTGATAGAGATAGATAAGGTAGATAAGGTAGCCTGGAATTGTTTCTTCCATAGTTTAGGCTTTTTAATAGAAATAGATGTGCAGTAACGACTGTGGCATTCAGCAACACCAAGGTCCAGCAGAAGATGTGGCGGCCAGGAGGCTGGTGGCTGAGGATTCTGTTACCACTGTGGGAGCCACCGCAAAGATGCCAATAAATTACCTTGTTTGACCAAATTCTGTGTCCGTGTATGTCTGGGCAAGGCTTGGTTGGGGAATGGGGACCCTTCTGAGATGCTGCCAGGCTCAGCTGCCAATGAGTCGGGCGAGCATTTTGTGGAGCAGCGGGTTCGGGGCTCTCTGTTTTCACCCACTCTGGAACTCAGGTTCGCGCCTGCCCTCCATCAGGGGGGAAAGCTGGGCGGGAGAGGCCGGTCGTAAAACCCCGGACAGTTCTGTCACAGCTCCATTTCCCCCCTCTCTGATGGGACTGTAGGCTTCAAATACTGCCCAACTCCCATTGGAAATGAAAAAACTAGGAAAGCCTTCATCTGGGATGCTTTGGGAAATTGGAGCTAAGGCTGGCAAGGGTCTTTGAGAGCCATTTTCAATGGAAAACAAACCTCCCAGGTGACCTGAGATGGCTGGGGAAGAATACAACGATGGAGTCCCCTGGGGCACCTAGAGGACAATCGGGCTTTTTCAGGCTTCAAAAGATGCTGCTGAAATCAGCAGTCCCATCAGGGAGTCCTGCTGCTTCACCTTGACCTCTGCCTTCTAGGACAGTGGTCCCATGTCCCGTCAGAAAGGAGGGAGGGGAAGTGACTCAGATTCGCAAATCCCCACAAATCTCCAGGTCCGTATAGAAACATTTGTTAGGTTGGTAACCAGGTCTTAAGTTGGTCCATGATAATTGGTCAGGTACGTAACAATCTACGGCAAGCAGTACTTAATAACAGATATACAATGAATTATAGCAAGCGGTACAGAATGCCTTGTGTTGCTTCTTTGAAAGGAAAGAGAAAGAAAGAAGAAAGGCAAAACAAAGAAGGAAAGAAGCAAAGGGGTAGAGAAGGAGAGACCGAAGGAGAGAAAGAGATCGCCGGTCCTGGTTGCAGTGCTACTCTGGTCAGCACGGGTCGTAGAAGGGATCTTCAGGGTCTCTTCAGGGAAAAATCTTCCCAGGTCATAAATTTTCTTAGAATCATAGAATTGTTAGAGTTGGAAGGGACCTTAAAGATCAAGTTCGAAACCCCCTGCCATGGGCAGGAACACCTCCCACTAGAGCAGGTTGCTCAAAGCCCCATCCAGCCTGGCCTTGAACGCTCCCAGGGTTTGGGCATCCACAACTTCTCTGGGCAACCTGTTCCAGTGTCTCAGCACCCTCACTGTGAAAAATTTCTTCCTGATATCTAATCTAAATCTCACCTCTTTCAATTTAAAACCCATGTCCTATAAAGAGTCCCTCCCCATCTCTCCTGTAGGCCCCCTTCAGATACCTCAAGGCCGCAATAAGGCCTCCCTGGAGCCTTCTCTTCTCTTCTTTGCTGAACAGTGGGCTGTTCATTATTCTCATAGCCCCTGTTTTTGCCTTCCGCAACTTGGGCGGTGTGGTTAGAGCCCTTGCCAGTGAAGACCAAGGCGAAAAAGGCATTCAGTAACTCAGCCTTTTCCATATCCTGGGTGACCAGGTCTCCTGCTTACTTCTGGAGAGGGCCCACATCTTCCCTAGTCTTGCCTTATCCCTGACGTATCTATAAAAGTTTTTCTTGTTATCCTTGATGTCCCTGGCCAGATTTAATTCTGTCTGGGCTTTAGCTTGCCTAATCTGGTTCCTGGCCACTCGGACAGTTTCTCTCTATTCCACCCAGTCTGCCCATCCTTGCTTCCACCCTCTATAGGCTTCCTTTTTGTGTTTGACCTTATCCAGGAGCTCCTTGTTTATCCATGCAGGCCTCCTGGCTTTTTTGCCTAACTTCTTTTTTGGGATGCACCTCTCCTGAGCTTCAAGGTGATCCTTGAATACTAACCAGCTTTCTTGGGCCTCTCCCCCCTCCAGTACTTTTTCTCATGTTACCCTGCCAATCAGGTCTCTCAAGAAGCCAAAGTCTGCTCTCCTGAAGTCCAGGGTAGTGAGTTTGCTGCATATCCTCCTTGCCGCCCTAAGGATCTTGAATTCTACCATTTCATGATCACTGCAGCCAAGGCTACCCTTGAGTTTGACATTCCCCACCAGCCTCTCCTTGTTGGTAAGGACGAGGTCCAGCACGGCTCCTTTTCTTGTTGGCTCCTCTACCATTTAAAGAAGAAAGTTGTCATCGACACACTCCTGCATTTCTTGTGCCCTGCTGTATTGTCCTTCCAACAGATATTAGGGTGGTTGAAGTCCCCCACAAGGACCAGGGCCTGTGAACACGATGCTTCTCCTATCTGTCTATAGAGGGCCTCATCCTCCCTGTCACCCTGGTCAGGTGGTCTGTAGCAGACCCCTACTGTAACATCACCTGCCCCTGTGCTCCCTTTAATCTTGACCCATAAGCTCTCTGTTGGGTCTTCATCCATCCCCAGGTGGAGCTCCATGCACTCCAGCTAGTCATTAACACAGAGGGGCAGGCAACACCCCCTCCCCCTCCGCCCAGCCTGTCCTTCCTGAAGAGTCTGTATCCCTCCATTCCAACACTCCAGTCATAAGATCCATCCCACCACGTCTCTGTGATGCCAATAAGATTGTAGCCCTGCAGGTGTGCGCACATCTCTAACTCCTCTTGCTTGCTCCCCATGCTACGTGCAGTTAGTTGTGTAAAGGCACTTCAGCTGGGCACCCGATGGAGCTGACTTTCTGACTGGAGTGGCTGCGTTCCCTTTGTGTTGCTCATCAGGTGGTCTTCAAGGTGTTTCATCTGTGACTCCCCAATTCCTATTGCCTCAGGAGCCCCTCGCTCCTCCCCATAAGACTTCGAGTGTGCTGCAGCATACTCAGCACATCTCAGAGAAACAGGTTGAGGGCCTTTACTAGTGACCCATCCCACAGATCTTGGAGCATCACCTCTTGGCTTGTCAAGGGCTAGCCGGATAATATCCCCCTCCCCCGGCAAGCTTAGTTTAAACCTGGCTCAATGAGCCCCGCTAGCTCGTGAGCTAACATCTTCTTCCCCTTTTGAGAAAGATGAACCCCATCTGACACCAGCAACCCTGGTGCCATGTAGGCCATCCCATTGTCAAAATACCCGAAACTGTGGTGGTGACACCAGCCATGGAGCCATCCTTTGACAGACTGTACATGTCTGTTTCTTTCAGAGTCCCTGCCTATAACTGGGAGAACAGAAGAAAAGATTATCTGCACCCCAGATTATTTATTAACCTTCCCAATGCCCTGGAGTCTCTTTTGATTACTCTTGCCACCTCGTCGCCACCCACGTGAAAGAATGATATGGGGTTGGAAGGGACCTCTGGAGATCATCTAGTCCAACCCCCCTGCCAGAGCAGGTCCACCTAGAGCAGGTTTCACAGGAACTTGTCCAGGCGGGTTTTGAATGTCTCCAGAGGAGACTCCACCACCTCTCTGGGCAGCCTATTCCAGTACTCTGCCACCCTCAAAGTAAAGAAGTTCCTCCTCGTGTTTAGGTGGAACTTCTTATGTTCACGTTTGTGCCCATTTCCTTGTCCTGTCACTGGGCGCCACTGAAAAAAGACTGCTCCCAAAAAGACCAGCCCCAGAGAGCAATAGTGGGTAGCGGTCCGAGGGCAGAATCAGGCTGGGGAGTCTCCTAGCGATGTCTCTGACCTGGTCCCCAGGGAGGCAGCCTACTTCCCTAAGAGGGTCTGCCTGGCATATTGGGCCCGCTGTTCCCCTCAGAAGGGAGTCACCTACAACTATAACCCTTCTTTTCCTCCGTGTGGGTGTGATGTGATTCAGGGGATATGCTTTTTTGACTGTGGAGGTATCTCTGTTGCAGATTGCCCATCATCGATACCCTCACTTGACTGGCCTTCCTCAACCAGACCCTCATCTGTTCTTCAGCGGTAGCAGGGAGGTAGAGGTGGGCAAGGGAGGAGCGTGTCTGCTGCTCCGACCACAAACTGGCCTCCATTCACTCTTTTCATTTAGGTTTCTGCCTGACTGGGGCAGGATACAGGGGCTCCTAGACCCTGGCTGCTTTCCAATAGGTGCTCCTGGTTCTGTTTCAAGGAGGGCAGAGCCTGGCTCCACCAGTCTATTTCTTCTTCGGCCTCCCTAATGCTCCTTAACCTTTCTACTTCCTCTCGCAGCTCTGCCACCAGGCTGAGCAGATCTCTCACCTGTTCACAACGCACATAGCAGGTCTCGTAGCTGCCACCTGTTATCAGGAAAAGGTCCTGGCACTCCCTGCAGCCTGTGACCTGGACAGCCACACGTTCCCGTGGGAGCTCTGTCTGGGTACCCACATCCACTTCGGCTGAGCTTGAGAGCTTGACCTTCCTCCGTGTGGAGACCATGGTTAAGCTCCTTCCCAGGGGGTGATGACCACCAGCAGGACTCACCTGTCAAGCTGACAGGACTTCAGTTCCTTCCTGCATGCTCTTGCCCCGCTCCCTGCACCTTGTGGTGGTGTTCCCAGGTGACACTCTGGGTGACACCCAGCCCCTCTTCGCCCGCTCAGTGCACAGGGACTGGTGGCTTCGCCCCCAAAAGGCCTCTTTTATTGAGGGGGGAGTGGCTCTGCCCAGGCCGCCTCAGCAACGCGCCCGCAAGATGGTGGCTCCGGGCACAGACTGGCCCCTCTGCCCGGCTTCAAAAAGCCCTCAAAAAATGGTCCTTGCCGACCCTTTTTTGCCATGATTCTCTTCCCAAGCGCGGACTTACCTACGCTGGAGCTGGTCTCCCTTTCTTCAGGGAAAGTCTTCCCCCTTTTATGTTTGCCCACTCCCAGGGGCAGTTTAGTCTCAGATTCCCCGCACCCCCCAGGTGATGTGTGGTGTGATTTGGGTGGGGAGACGAGAGCTAAAGTCATATATATTTTGCATGATTGCCATAATCTTCATCAGCATATGCAGGGCTGTGAACTTTAATACTCATTTCACGGATAATGAGGTAAAGGTCGACACTGGGCATAGCGTCTTTTTTGGAGAAACAGCTTGTCCTTCACCGGGTGAAAAACAGGCCTGTTCTGGTTCTCTAAAACTGGTCGTCCAGGCACCAGTGTCTCTCTTTCCCATGAAGGGTGCAAGAGGTGGCCAGGTGTGAGCCTCACCAGTTCCTAGAGCAGAAGGCCTGGTACTTGTGAGTGTTTGAGACACTGACGGTCTCTTCAGTCTGCTTTGTTTAGCAGAAATGAGGAGTGGTCCCTTACACCACCCTGTGGCTCAAACACTCAAAGTTCTTCTTCGACCGTGGTGATCTGAACATAGTGGACAGGTACAGAGGAAAGAGAAGACAGAAAGCGAGAGACCATACATCTTAACTGCTACAAGGCCTAGCATCAGAAACAAAAATCCACACAATATCGTAAGGGCAATATTTATAAGCCATCTTCCCCACCCCGTGAGTCTGAGAGACTTCAATATCAATGCAATTCATGATCCGGGGCTAAGTCCATCAAGCACCTCTGCCGGCTGCATTGCCTGGGAAGGTTCTCTGGTCTGCGCTGCCGCCTCCTTCATCTTTGCCCGTGCTGCTTCTGTAGTGGTGGAGGCATTGTAGATGGTGATGCAGCATTCTCCTCCTTTCAGATTTAATGTTCCACATACCCCATGCCCTTTTAACGGTAGCATACCTAAGACATATTTAACTGGGAATACTATTTACTAGAACTATTGGTTAAGGACTGATAACAAGTTTGGTTTCATAAATTTTCCCAAATAGAATTGTGCAGGAGTTGATACAAAGCCCTTGGGTGTTAAATCCACGTCCTGTTACTTTTCCATGGCTGGCCCTGTAAAAGGGGACTCAGTTACTCCCCACGTGTTGTGTGGTGTTTCCCTCTGTTTGACCAAGGCTACTCAATTCACTTTGCAGTATTTTTGTAACATTTGGACTAATCACTGCAAGTTTGAACCCTTCGGACGCGGAACCAGGGAAGGTGATACATATCCCCTGGTCCGTAAGGTTCCAAATATGCTTAAACCGCAATATGACCGCCCATAGATATGCTGCCACAACTCTTCTGATTGATAAATGGCTTTCTGCTTTCCTGTCAGGCTGGGCAGTGAGAAGTCCCTGGGTGCAATGCAGGGATACGATTATCCCACACAGGCTGGAGCAGCAGGAGCGTGAGTGCGTGTGCTACGTGCACATGGATGAAAGCAGGAGAAAGAAGAACTTCTCCCCAAAGGCTCCTCGCAGCTGGTGCTGCTGGTGCTGGTGCCGTGGAGGGAGCCGGGAGCCCGACCACGGGGCTCAGCCGGGCGTGGAGCTCCCTGTGCAAGCCAGGGACGCCCTCGTGCCACCCACACTGCTCTTTTGGGGAGGTTTGGGGGCCCTGGGAGCTCTCTCCTGCCGGGGGGCGGGTTGTGCTTTGCCCACTGCAGGGGCTGGAGAGCCAGGGGCAATGGCTGTGGCCATGCGGGGTGTCGCCGTGGCGCCCGTGACAGCACAGAGGACAAGTCACAGAGGGGTGTCACCAGGGGTGCCAGCCGGCAGTGCCGCTGCTGCAGTTCAGCTTGGAGCAGCGGTGAGTGGGGCAGGCCGGGGGGAGGCTGGGCTGGATGAGGGCTGGGGAAGAAGCGCTGGCCCCCAGGGTGTTTCTAAGGCTGGGAGGAGGGCACAGCCGCTGCGGGGAGAGCCTGGGGCAGGGCAGGGGCTGCCCTCCGGGATGGGCGCAGCGTAGCCCAAGGCCGCCAGCCATGGCTACTGCTCGGGGTGGGGGCCATCTCCCTCCCACCCAGCCCCACTGAGCCCCTTCTCTCCCTCCTCCTCCAGGCCATGGCTTTGAGCATCACCTACGTGGTGACCATCCTGAGCATACTGCAGTATGCACTGCAGGTGGGTTACCAGACCAACGCGGCCACCCAAGACCTCCTGCAGCAGCATGAGGAGCAGCAGCGTCGGGAGATGGCTTGGCTGATGAAGGAGGTGGAGGAGATTGAGCAGAGGAGTCAGGAGCCGGGCGGGCTCCCCCTGGGATGCGTGCTCCTCACTGCCTGCCAGCACTGGTGGTTCTGGGCCTCAGCTGAAACCCTGCTCATCCTCTTTGCCATCTACTGGATACCCAGGCAGAGGAGCGCTGATTGGGACAGCAGCAGCCAGCAGGGAAGCTCCAGCAGCGAGGAGGAGGAAGAGGAGGAGGAGGAGGACGGCTGGGAGGACAGACCAGACCCTCATGACATCATGGGTCAAATCAAGGCTCCGGACGAGCTGGGGACCTTATCCAGCCTCTGTGATTGGAAGTTCCGGCCGTGGAACACCTTCAAGAGAACATATAATATGTAGGACAATAGGATAGTTTTGATAGAGATAGATAAGGTAGATAAGGTAGCTTGGAATTGTTTCTTCCATAGTTTAGGCTTTTCAATAGAAATAGATGTGCAGTAAGGACTGTGGCATTCAGCAACACCAAGGTCCAGCAGAAGATGTGGCGGCCAGGAGGCTGGTAGCTGAGGATTCTGTTACCACCCTGGGAGCCACCGCAAAGATGCCAATAAATTACCTTGTTTGACCAAATTCTGTGTCCGTGTATGTCTGGGCAAGGCTTGGTTGGGGAATGTGGACCCCTCTGAGATGCTGCCAGGCTTGGCTGCCAATGAGTCAGGCGAGCATTTTGTGGAGCAGCGGGTTCGGGGCTCTCTGTTTTCACCCACTCTGGAACTCAGGTTCCCGCCTGCCCTTGCTGAGTGCAAGAGGTGGCCAGGTGTGAGCCTCACCAGTTCCTAGAGCAGAAGGCCTGGTACTTGTGAGTGTTTGAGACACTGACGGTCTCTTCAGTCTGCTTTGTTTAGCAGAAATGAGGAGTGGTCCCTTACACCACCCTGTGGCTCAAACACTCAAAGTTCTTCTTCGACCGTGGTGATCTGAACATAGTGGACAGGTACAGAGGAAAGAGAAGACAGAAAGCGAGAGGTTGTACATCTAACTGCTAGCATCAGAAACAAAACCCCACACAATATCATATAGGCACAACAACAGGAACAACAGAAGAAGGGCTCAACACAGGAAGGACATGGACCTGTTGGAATGGGTCCAGCGGAGGGCCACGAGGACGATCAGAGGGCTGGAGCACCTCTCGTATGAAGACAGGCTGAGAGAGCTGGGATTGTTCAGCCTGGAGAAGGCTCCGGGGAGACCTTATAACGGCCTTCCAGTACCTGAAGGGGGCCTACAGGAGAGATCAGGGGGGACTCTTGATCAGGGATTGGAGTGATAGGACGAGGGGTAACGGTTTTAAATTGGAAGAGGGGAGATTTAGATTAGATATTAGGAGGAAATTCTTTACTGTGAGGGTGGTGAGACACTGGAAGAAGGTGCCCAGAGAAGTTGTGGATGCCCCATCCCTGGAAGTGTTCAAGACCGGGCTGGATGAGGCTTTGAGCAACCTGCTCTAGTGGGAGGTGTCCCTGCCCATGGCAGGGGGGTTGGAACTCGATGATCTTTAAGGTCCCTTCCAACTCTAACCATTCTATGATTCTATTATAAGTAAAGAAGTAAAAATCTTAGGCACTTGGTGGATTGCAGGTAGTGCAGCAATTCCACCGGACACTCTAATTGAAATAGAGCCATTCCTACCTCAATCTATGAAAGAATTACAACAGCTCATGGGTACTTTATGGTACTGGAAGAAGCATATACCTGGATTTTCTATCATTGCTCACCCACTGTACTTACTTTTGCAAAAGGGAAAACCTTGAAAATGGGACCCAGAACATGAAGAGACAGTGAAAACCTTGATACAGGAATTAAAAACATACGAATCACTGGGGCCAATTCACCTCCATGACCCTATTACAGCAGAATGGGGTTTTGCAGAACATGGTACTTATTGCAATTTATTCCAAACTGTCCCTGACACACAGAAGAGACCTTTGTTATTCAGCTTGGCTACATTTAAAGAGACAGAACAGAGGTACTCCAAATGGGAACGGGGACTTTTGTGTTTAGTCCAAGCAGTTAAACAAGTTGAAAAAATACACCAAGGACAACCTTTTCAGACTAGAGGGCCATTTAATTTGCTAGAAACAGTCCTAAAAGGAACTGCTCCCCAAGAAGGAATTGCATAAAAAGCCACCACCAGGAAATGGTACACCTCCCCCTACCTGGGGGAGTAGCAGATGAAATGCAATTGGCTGAAGGACATCCAAAAATTTCCAAGCTACAAATGCCTATAAACACTGACCCGCTAGCACTCAAACAGCCAGTTGAAACTTCACTGATTCTAGATGCACCTCCTCTCACTGAGAAAACGCCATCTGAGGGCATTTGGTCTACCAAATCCTCGGGGAAGAAGGTAAATGACAGACGGGCAGTGTAAAGCTGCCGCATTAGAAATTACCACCAGCAAACAAGTAATAGAAGAAGGTGAAGAGAATTAAGTAAGAGAATTAAGGGCAGTTGTTCCAGCAGCACAAAATGGAACAAAAGTTATCTATGTCAACTCCTATGTGATATTGGGCAGGTACCACCCAATGACTTTATCAACGAGAAGCCCTAAATGGGGTAGTAAATAGATCCCCAGTTTGAAGAACTGGGGACTGGCAACTACTGAACAAGCCAGAAAAATGCCATTCAAGATGGGATGGGTAAAAACTCACGCTAAGGACAATAAACCAGCCACAAACTGTAACCAACAAGCAAATGAATTAGCCAGAATTAGGGAAATAAAAACAGAAGATATGCCAGATCCCAAATGACACTGACTGGGGGAATGTTTACATCAAAAATTAGGCCATGCAGGCCGAGAAGTGCTTTATTTTGCAGCCCAAAGCCTAGGTTGGCCTCTAAACAGAAAAACATGTGAAGCCGTCCTTACAGAACGCCCCCAATGTAAATTGAAATTGCAAAGAGATCATCCTGCTAAAGCATCACCTCTACGCATCAATGAAAGGAAAGCTTGACGATCTACATGGCAAATTGATCGTACTGGGCCCCTCAAACCCTCTGTGGGATATCAATATATCCTCACAGGAGTGGAAGTAGTCTCTGGCTTGCTTATGGCGACTAAGTGCCAAAAGGCCAATGGATGAAATACAGTATGAGGACTACCATCTTGGTTCTTGAGTCTACCTACTCCTGGTGTCATCCAAAGTGGTAATGGCTTACTTCCTTCATGTTTAGAAGCGCAAGAGTGGGCAAAGCAGGACGAAATTCAATGGGTATTTCATACCCCCTATTACCCATAATCAAATGGGGTGGTAGAAAGATCTAATGGCCTGTTGAAAAAGACCCTTAAGCCACATGAAGCCCAGTGGGACACTTGACTTTCCAAAGTACTTCATCAGTTGAATAATCTGTATGGGCCTACTGGGAGCCCTATGAGTTGAACGTTCTTTGCAAAAACCAAGCTTAGCACTCCACCTTCTGGGAAAAGGGAATATCCAACAGCATTACAGCCAGAACAGCCTGTGATCCACTGGTACTGTGCCCATAACTCTAACTAAACCTCGTGGCCCACTTGTCTGGAAAGCTACCCTGATAGCAGTAGGGCAAATTAGTACATGGTAGATTTTTCCTTCTTTCTAATGGGGTAACCTGTCTGGAAAACCCCACCAAGACCAGTCTGTTTTACCTTTTTGTTTAGCAGCTTCCTCCAGGATCAAAGTAAGATACATCATCCTACTGCTTTTGAAGATTTTAACAATACTTGCTTCTCCAAGAACACCCACCTGTCTCAATTTACTCATCAATCAAAGAATCAGCCACAATTGTCTCAATACAAATAAGCCACCTGTTTTGTTGTTAACAGACAATAATATGACCTGTAAAACACAACCACCTGTTAATGACGGATATATATTATGATTATTTACAGTAACTCTTACATGCCATATAGAAAATGCTATAACATGAGTCACTGCTCAATACATAACATAGTGAAAGGACATGATGATATTATTATATCATATATATGGAACACTCTAGAGGGATGCAACGTAATACTAGGAACAGTATCTCTCGGAATCACTAAACCCATCACAACAACATCAGTACCTACTTTGAATACTCCCCCAGTTTTACTGAGGAGTCTTACTGAGGAGACCCTAGAGTGGCCGTGGTCTCAAGCTCATATTAAGTATACCGGGACCATGAGAACACGCTCTCGTAAGGGAAATCTAAATCTTTCCATCGCGATCATGCATGGAACCGAAGTATTCTTAGAGAATGAGTGGAGCTGGTACAAAGAGAACACTTATGACAAAGTTTCCCTACTTTGGGGAACAGCAGGGGAAGAAATTAAAATAGGGTGCTGGCTGATCAATGAATGGGTCTATCATGGAAAGGCATATGAAATTTCTGTGTACAACACTACATCAAACCCAACAACAGAACGGGGTACAAAACTTTCATAGAATCATAGAATGGCTAGAGTTGGAAGGGACCTTAAAGACCATCTAGTTCCAACCTCCCTACCATGGGCAGGGACACCTCCCACTAGACCAGGTTGCTCAAAGCCCCATCCAGCCTGGCCTTGAAAAAATATTTGAACCATTGATACAATTTTACCTTAGTACAACCTGGGTTTGTAGTTTGCATTTGTGTTCGCCATAGTGTGTAACTATCATGTAGATTTAAAATAGACGTCATTGAGCCTAGCACAACAACATCTACCACTCCTCACTTAACATCCACTGCAATTGTAAAGGACAAGAAAATTCTATCCCCACAAATTTTTGAAATGGGACTGTATATGATCAAAAATACAAGTCAAAACCAGATCTTGTTTAATACGTCATGGTCGCTTAAATGACTAGAACTATCAATGCAGGTTAATATCTCCGCAATTAAACTACCTGCTCACCATTCCTGAATACATCTTACACAGGATGTCTAGCATGGTTGCACTGGTGAACCCTCACCTCTCCAAAACGATCAAGAAGAGATGTGACTGGTACCCTAGGAATAGGATTAGGGGTATTAAACAGTACGGACACTGAAGTTTTGGTAAACAAAATAAGCTCAGCAACAAGTAATTTACACAAATGTCCATTACAATATTCTCTGTTAGCATTGGGAACTAACCAATGGCTTTTATCTGATATATTACCCCAATAGGAAAGAATTAATGAAAAAGGTGAAAACGGTGTTTCCTGGGTTTTGCTTTGATCTGTCAATATGGAACAGTGTTAATGCTGTTCTTCATTCTTGTAATGTTGACATATTTTGAATTTAAATCAGAATGTTTATATTCCTCCTCTCCCGTGCCCAACCTCCTGCTTTACCAAGGTATGTGGGTGTCCCAAAAACACTGTACGACCCAGTGAACTGGGAAGAGACCATGTCCCCTTTCCACAGCTGCTCTCTGAGTCAGAGAAGGTCTGTGAGTTGTCTGAGGTGATGTGGGAAATGCGTATGTTGGGGCAGGGAATTGAAACCCTGACACCGAGCAAGTGCCCTGCTGTGTCTTGCAGTTAGTCCTCCCTGCTGCCTCTGCTTCAGAGGAGTCTGTGACTTCTTTCCTTGTGCCACCACCTTTGCCTGTTTAGGATGCATTTGTTGTCAGCCACTAGTAATTCCCACAAGTATCACTTATGTGTTCCACCACTACTTTCCTGCAGTTTCTGATTTGGTCTTCTCCACATGCTCTGTGTTCAGGTACTCATCACTCTACTTCAAGTGCAGTGCTGTTTACTTGTCCTCCCCCCTTTCCCTGCTTTGCACCCACACTGAAAGCTGAGACAAGCAAAGGCTTTTTGAGCTGCTTTTTTTTTTTCACCCCCCGGTTTTCAATCTGAGTTTAAAAAACATCCATAGGGCAAAGCAATGGCAATTTCTAATTTAGTAATAATTTGCTAAGGAAAGAAATTAGTAATTGGTGCTCTTAAATGTTAAACTTGTTATCTGTTTAATTACTGTTAGCTGGGTTTCTCGACGACCTCATTAACTAAGCATCTGGTTTCATAGATGCAGTTCTTAAGGTCTCAGATGCTTCCTGCAATTATCTAGCCAGAACTTATTAACATATCCAAATAATTAGTTCAAGGCAAGTGAATTTCCTCTGTTCTGTAAAACTGGATAGATGGATCTGGATAAAGGACCACAGGATAGTGGCACTCCCTGCCTGCAGTGGGACAGATGTTGCCATTTTCTTATTCCTTAACATAACGCTGTGCCAACAACTCAGGCAGGCTCCCTGCCTCTTCCAGTGTAACCCAGAGGCTATTTTGCAATGCAAGATTAGCTACTTTCTTCAAATCTTTAAAGATCTAAGCATTTTAATCACCTTTGCTCAGGTGATCATCTTATATGTTTGATCTCAAACATATATGACAGATGAGGGGCTTCTTTTCTGGAGTCTGTACCAACTCATCTCACCCCTCGTACCAGCATGGAGAAGACAGACATTGTGTTGGCTATATTGAGGAGTGAAAGGTCAGTTTTAGTTCCTACATTTCCACTTTCTCTCCTTTGCGCAGCCACGGAGTTCGTGAAACACCCCCTTCACCTAGCTCCCTTGCAAACAACGGGTGCTTTCTCACCCACGTGCCTCAGCGTGCAGAAACCCTCATGTCGCGCTGCCACAGCACCTCAACCCACCTTTGGCACCAAGCCTCACAGATTGCCCCCTGGTCCCTCTTCTGGTTTTATCTCATTCCTCGGGCTGAGCCTGGCACTGAAGCCTCCTGGTCCCTGCTAACCAGTAGCTCTCAGCTGTTCCTCTCCTGTCTCTCTCAAAGTCTCCCTTGCTCTTTCCCCATGGAGCTTTTTCCCATGGGGAAAAGCTCAGCCAAATCAGCACTTATTGGCCACAGGTCAGCACCTCCTTCGAGGCAGCAGTGACCTCGGAAAGGTGCAGTTACAACAACTCTGGTGTGAAGAGCTCACCCTGGGCGATCTGGGGCAGGAGTGGTCCTCTCCTGTTTCCCTGATGGTTTTCACCTCCATAGTGGTGTCTCCCACGCCAACTGTTTCCTAGAGCTTTGAACAACTCCCTGGTACTGCTGTCCACATTTCTTAAACCTACATTATACCTACAGCTAGCATCACATCTGCAGCTTGTCACCGTTTCAAGTCTCTTATTTTGTATTGCTCTTGTCGATCCAAGGGGCTGGTGAGCGCTGCGAGCCCCAGCCAGCCCCTGGGAGCCTTCTGGCACCCTGAACGTTACTCGCAGGCTTTGAAGCAAGAGGCCCGTGGTAACCAGAGCAGAGGCAGCCCAGCTGTCAGTGCTCACACACCTCCTGCACGCTGGTGCGAGTGTGCATGCTGCTCTCCACTGCCTCTTCTTTAGAAGTGGAGCAGCTAATTACCTCCTGCTACTTGTTATCTGATAAATCTTGCTGCCTCTCTCACCTGTTTCTTGGAGGTGTAATTTGGAGGGGGATAGTGACAGATCACTTTGACATCACAGGGACTATTTGACCCTAAATTAATTAAAAGTATTTTCAACTCTACCCCAATTTTAGCAGCTTTCCGATATACTTTAACAACCTCCACCCTCTAATGATCATTTTGTTCAAGATCCAATTTACTAGAGGAACTTCCTTCTGAATACTATTACAGACAGAAAAGAACAGCTTTTAATCAGGGCTGTTCATTAGCAGCAGCAATCAGTCTGGCAGGTAGCATTGGCCACCGCTCTGCCTCTTGATGCGTGTGCTCATTAACAGGGAAGTTCAGAGGAGAGCTTAGACCTTTTGTCTTCAGAGAGTTGTTACAGTTTGAATACCTTGCTGACTCTGTTATCCAGAGTTTACTGGGCAAACTGGTTTTGGCCCACGTGATGGGGCTTAGTTAAGGCAAAAGTTGAGGAATCTAACGCCTTGGGTAGACCCTTTTTAGCTAAATATTATTCGGGGGATAGGATGTGTAAGTATATGCAAATGAGTATGTGAAAAGGAGTTTGATGGAGGTTGAACAAGCTTTTGTGAACCAAAGAACAGGCCTCCTGAGAGGGGCCAGGATGCTGGCTAGAAGGGGTTAGCATATCTAGCAGGAAAACTTGATGATTTCTCCATCAAAGTGGGACTTTGGGTTATTCGTTAACTTTGTGTTAACAAATAGGCTGACATCAAAGTCATGCTGGTCTCTGTTTCTTTTCACAACTGGAATTACCCGAGTGCCTCACTTGGTCAAAAAGGACAGCAGATGAAAAAAGACTGGGGTGCTGGATGCATCCAGAAGCCTAATAGTGGTCTGCTTTACTCAGTGATGAAAGCTCAAACCTTTCCTATAATGTCCGTCAGAGAAATGATGTAGAGGCAATGATATATCCTTCTCATGGGGAAGTGAGAGCATTGAAGTGTTCATGAGGGGTTCTTGAGCCAGCTGAGGATGGGGACTACCACTAACTGATTCAGAGTTCAGCTGGGGGAAAGGCTGCCATTAAAAAAAAATAATAATTTTTTTTCAACGAAAGATTGATTGCCTCCTCCCCCACAAGTCTGCAGGTGATTTTTTTTTCAACCTGCTCTAAACTTTTACTATGAGAGCACGGACTGGGCACAGTGTGCCCGCAGGAGGATAAAGGGAATCCAGGTGTCGCAGGAAATTTTATCACCTTATTAGAAATTAACTGGACCTAAATACCCAGTGGAGCTGCCATAAAATCTGTTTAAACTGAAGCTTTTCTCAGGAGAGCTTGTTTCTTACCCCAGGCACTTTGAGAGGATTAAAGTAAAAGGTTTTGTTGCAGAGTTGTACATAAAATGAAGAGTACTTTCATAACTAGTTTCACGGCACATCAGCTACTTTGGAAGAGCCATGTCAGTTTTCTTTTTTTTTTTTCTTTTTTCTAGTAATAACCCTTGATGACCTCGTCCTGGCTCTGTGAAGAGCGGATGTCTCAGCCTGCTCCCACTGGTGTCCCCTGACAACCGCCTTGGGGAAGCAGCTCTCCCACACCACCGGGCGGCCGGCAGCTCATCTGCAAGCGCAGCCCCCTGTCTCCAGTTGATCCGAAAACAGTCTTCTTTTTATATCCTCTACTTCCACAGTCTTGATAGAGGCCTGCCAACCGCAAGAGTTTTGTTCACCTGCCAGAAACCGCCCGTCGCTGCCAAGTTGCCCACAATGAGCTTCAGAGGCTCCGCTTGCCAGCAGTGCCGTGGTCACAGTCGCAGAGGCAGTGCTGCAAAAACCTGGCAGCTTTTACAACAGGACAGCCTAGGCAGCTTCAAAACGCCTTTTTCTGTGACCTCTGGTCATATTTTAATAAAACGTCTTCTCTTCAATGTGCTCAAACATTTTTTGTTCTTGGTTTATTTTTTCTTTAAAAGCCCAGCCCATGTGTTGGCACTCAGAGCAAAACTCAGAGAAAAAAAAAAAAAGAAGCAGAAATCCACGGATGGCTGCTAACTAGGAAATGTGAAGACCTCATCTAGACTCCTCCTGCCTATGCCCCTGTCCCTTCCCAAGTCCACCCTTCTCCCCTTTCGGTTCCCCGATGGCTACTGAAGCTGCCAAAGCTGCGCTGCCCAATGCCGTGCCTAGTTATGCTATGCATAACTCCAGAAGGACAGTATTTCCAAAAACTCCCCCAGGGAGCCTGCACCACGCTTCACTGGGTTTCACTCTGGTTATGATTAGCTGACTTTGCTTATGCTCCGTCCTTCAGGATAAAATGCACAATTCCCCTCCCTCGCTGCCAAGCCCATACTTTAAATAGCTGCAGAGTTCTACATCTTCACCTGGCCAACAAGATATGTAGTGCTTTCTCTGTTCTTCTTCGGTCCCTCCCTACCCCTCTGATCTTTCTCTGCTTATCCTGTGCTTGTTTCTCTGCGCCCCAATGCTGCAGGAGCCTCGCCAGTGATGGAAATGAGCAGGGTTTAATGGCAGCTCAAGCCCCAGCCTCAGACACAGCCCAGACATTAACAGACTCTGTTCATCACTTTCCCACACGGCATAAATCTGATACGCTGGTATTTGCCTAAGGTTTTTTTGTTCATTTTTTTTAATCTTCTAGGTCCCTAAAAATGTCTGACTGAAAACAGAGGTGGCTTGCTAAAGGCGGAATGGGTTTTATTTTCTGTCTGGAAATGAAATAATGGTCTTACTACAATCTGGCTTGGAAATCTGCCATTGGATTTAGCGAGGCCAGAATGCTGAGCTGTATTTTAATATTGTTGATGTATTTCAAAGTACAAAATTATTTTTCTTTAGGAGGAGAGCTAACTAACTGAAACAAAATTCGCCACCACCAGAAATGCCTTATGACATTTACTGATGGCTCACTACATCCCTGTGACTTTAGGCTGGCTAAGTACAGGTACAAAAATTGTATTATTCTCTATAAAGTTTTGTAAGTTTTAAGTCACTTGTGTAACTGCCTCTCGTATTTCCTAGGATGGTGTCTCTCTGCTGGTCTCTAGATGTTTCTTGACTCTTCCATATTCACCTTAACACTTGTATTCATTTTAATGCATTTATTTTCAGTGGGTGTGCATTTCTATGAAACTTGTAACTCAAAACATTTTATAAGAAATTATATTATTTTCATAAAAAAAATTTTCTGTGGAAAAAAATAAGTTCTAACTGCCAAGCAGAAAGTGGGTCATTATACTTACTGCAAAATACTGTCTACCTAATTTTAGTACTGAACCAGTTACCTTTTGTCAAGTCAAGTTAAAATAAAGCAAAGAATGTTAAAGTTCTATTCAGTGTGCAAAATAATTATGAAACATATACATTACATTTCACACACACTTTAAAACAAAGTGTGCATATCTGGTTCATTTGGACAGCTGATCTTTCAAATGTACTGTAACAGTAAAATCAAATGTTGTATCCTATTCTTATAAATTCAGCTTCAGTCCTGGTAAGTGATAACCAAAACAAAAGGTAACTGTACTTCTAAGATTAAAAAATATGTATTAGAAGAGACTTTTGCAATTCATTTCTTTATTTAAAAAAAAAAAAGTCAAAACTTAAAATGGGAATTCAAATTACCCTTTCAACATTTCAACACCATTTCAACATTTCCAAATTTCTGATGCAATAGCAGCACTTTCTTGTTTTCTGGAGGAGAGACTTTCTCTTGTGACTTGATCACGAAACTCTGACTGAGTGTCCATCACCACAGCTCCAGGCAAAGGCACAGCTTTGGTGGTGTTCCCACATAACTGACTTGTTCCAATAGATGCTGGTCTAAAAAAGGAAAGCTCAAGACTGACCGATCAGGTAAAGAAATCTTTATATAAGTTACTGAGAAAACTCTACAAAATATAACAATGAGCTACTTTCTGGTACTTCTTCCCATTAAACATTTAGCAAGGTGAAGTGGAAGCCACGTGTACTTCAAGCGGCTACCAGAAACTTCCCATGCTGTCACTGGGAAAAAAACCCTAGGGCTGCCCTGACTGCCGAAAGCAAACCCAGGGACTGACTCCCTGGAACAACAGCAAGCTCCAGCAGCTGAGCTTCTTGCATTGGGCCATCAGCAAACAAGGCAGCATGGAAAAAAAACAACACCAAACCCATTTATCAGAGCTGCTGTGCGATTATTCTTTTTAATCTCGGGCAAGAAGTCAAGAAGCGTGTGAGCAGAGGGAAGGAGCCACCCTCATTAGCCCTGGTGGTTCTCGTCCATCTTTGGGGAGGCTCATTGATCTTGCACTGGAAGGAAGGCTACACAGGTACTCCAGTCATGTAAGGGACGTAATTTTTTAGAGCTATTCTTCTGACACCTTTTCCCAGCATTAAAATCAATGCAGTAGCCGCAGATAAAGATGCATGGAGAAATTTAAAAGCAGGAATAAAGAGGAGAGTTACATAATGTGTTTAAAGCTGCTGCTTTTTGTCATGAAACGTTGAGCTCAAGGAAAACAATTATTTGGTTTCAGGGGTTCCCCCACTGCGCTCCTCGGTGGGCAGCATGCAGCAGGAGTAAGGTCAATCTCATCAGCATCCTGCTCAGCAAGTGGGGAACCAAGCATTAAGTTTAAAATAGCCACAAGTTATTTTCTACACATCCTTTCCCCGGCGTTGGACCCACACTGGCTTTCTATAAACGAATGAATTATTCTCTCTGTTCCACGCCAGCACGCCACGGCTGCGCATGGGGAGTCAGGTCACGCACCCCTTTGATTCATCTTTGACTGCCAGGTTTTGGCTGGCTTCCTGAATAGGCTGCCACGGTAAACAGTATCTTGTTATAAGAAGTGGGTAACCTATATGTTTCCTATGACTCCACAACCCTTCCTTACTGTGACTCTTGCGGCTGGTGAGTCAGACACGACTCAAGCCATCCTCGACACTCACAGCCCAGCGGCAACACGTGTCTGGCACACGCTGCCAGCCGATGGCCTTGTGGTGTAGCACACACTCTTTTATTTAAATTACAGAATACTGAATACGATGTTTAAAAATAGAGAGGAAAAACATGCGGGTATTATACTTTTTGTCCTCACAATGCCTACTGATTGATTGCCCCCATGGTGCCCTCCTTCCTATCCAGCTTTTGTAGGCGTTTAGGCAGGGCTCCCACTGCAAAGCACTTAACAAGTGTACTTCTGAAGAGCGACGTGCTTGTCTGCATTTCCCTGTTCTTCCTCAGGTGGTGGTCACTCGTAACTTCTGAATCATTGCTTTTTCTGTCTTTTCCTTCTGTCCTTTCTTCTACCTCCTGCTGCAACCCTAGAAAGGTACAGAGGGCCCAGGACAGAGGACGAGTCACCCCTTGCTGTTCATACCGTGGCTTTGTGACAGTGCATTCGTAATGGACAAGACAGAGGAAAAGGAAAGGAATTTATCCTGTGGGAGAATATAAGGGAATCAGGAAAAAAGCAAGCACAGACTTGGGCCTTGGTTGTCCCAGGCTGTGGGATAACTGGGAATGTCCTTTCAGAGGAAGCAGAGGAAACTGGGTAGGTGTGTGGGAGTGCCGACCTGCAAAAGGATATCATAGTATTCATTTCACGTGATAAACCTTTTATTTTTAGGAATTTTTGGGGGTGTGGAAGGTAGGAGGAGAAAGTTGCTGGTGGTAATCACACAGCCCCTGCAGAGCCTGTTGTGTGTGCTGATAGGATTGTTTTCAATATCTGCACAGTACGATTTTTAACAGACAGTATTATGGTCATGTCATGCAAGCCAGATGGTCAAAACTCAGCCTGCAGTCAGATCTGGTCAACTACTATGATGATAGGGGGCCCAGAGATAATAAAGTCTTGCAAATTTATACTTACTTAGCTAATCTTAAGAAATGTCCTTGTTTCTTTGTTTCAATGAGGGACAAAGAAGTGACCGTCAGTAAAATAACTTCTGGGAGGCTTCTGAAGATTCAGTTTGAAGCCTGTAGTCAGTCTGTGGGACTTCCCCTTGTGGGGCTGGAGAAATAGATGACATTCAAGGCAAGGAGAAGACTCTGAGACACAGGAGGGGCATCAGAAGGACACTGCTGGGTCATCAGCCTGCCTGGATGCAGGGGCTGACCATGAAAGTTTCCTGCTACAGATGCTGGATGTATTTGCTTGTGTTCACTGGAGGGTCAAACAGGTATTCCACAATGCAGTCTCTCAGTGATGGCCCTGAACGGCAGTAACACGTTGCTAAAAATCCCGTGTGTTCAAGTAAAAGGTATTGTCTTGGTTTTTTGTCCTTCTGGGACCTTCTTCTCCCCCTCTCCCCATTTCATTTTATTTTTTTCTAGATGGGTTGATTTGCCATGGCTTTCCTCTGTAACAAAAGGCAGAAGCAAAAGCTGTTAGCTTCAGAGTCAGTTAGCTAGAGAAAAAAATTACTTGTCCCTAGTAAATCTTTAGGAAGTTTGATGAGAATATTCATCTCGGGAAACTGAGTGACAAAGGCATTAAGTGAGTTATCTTGAGGTGATGGGGAAATGGTTTCTCACTTCTTTTTTTAAATTTTTTATTTTATTTAAAAATTGTGCACGGAATACAGACATTCAGAAGGAATGTCTCAGGAAACGAGCTTGGGAAATTTGAGATGAGTGTGAGCACATTCAATAATATCTGTGTGAGATATTCAGTTGCTCTAAAAAGGTGGGCAGAGGGAATGTTTGGCAGAAGGAAATTTTTTGAAACAAAAGAGGGGGAAAATAGCTGGAGAAAATGCTATTTCTCTGATCCACACAATACAGGCATAGCTGCTTAGTTGGGATAATTCAGTCTCTTTTCATTGAGTGCCTGAGAGACGTGTCCCTTTGCATGAGATAAGAAGCTGGCTTTTAGCGCCAAAGATATTAAATGAAGAAGTTAGAGCCATTGTCACACTGTAGCAAGATTAAAACTACAGTAGTTGTTTTTAATTCACTGCCCCTATGTGTCCCCAGTGTTTTCTATGCTTACGGGAATTAACACCAGACTAGAAACTGAAGTCTGGCAAACCCCTGTCTGCAGGCTTAGCTCAGAGCCCAGGGGTAGTCTTATTAGCCACTACAGGGGTGAAGGAAAGAGATGAGGGGCAAAACAGGACATCTCAGGAAACGCAGAAGAGGAAATAATTAAAAATTCATGTATTTACTTATGCTCTTTCTTGGGAATTGTGATAGGAAGGCATCTGTAGGAATACCTGGAATATAGAAAACACCGGTAACTTGTTGAATGAAATTAATGCAGGCGCTGCATAAGAAGGCATTGGCTTTCAAAATTTTATAGTTGAAGTCATTGCTTCATTTCATATGTTTTGTATCCCCTGAGTCACTCTTATTTTTCAAACACACTGAGAAATTAAAAATCCTCCAAATCTGTGCAAAGCCTGCTTCAATCTGGGGAGGATGTAGGAAAGAAGGGGAATGAGAAAGGGAGTAAAAAAGGCCTGGGATAACATCCAGAACTATTCGGCTACAGAATTCTCCATCTGCCAAGAGCAGAAGAATGTCTTTCTAAAATGAATAGCACACAAAATGAGGAATGAAGTGAGCATAAGAAGCTCTATCAAATCAACAATTATTCGGTGAAAGGAATACGATTTTTCTGGGCTGAAGTGAGCTGAAATGCTAAAAAAGTATGTTGCCAAATATTACATCTGGAGAACTGCTGCTGCATATTTTGTGGTGATCTTTACAGGTTTTCATTCTACTAAGGTTCCCTGGGAGAGCTGCCTCCTGGTGTGAAGACTGGGATGCTACCCCCAAAACTGACTTTAAAAAGAAGATGAATTACAATGCTCACAGGCAGGTTTTCAGAGTGCTCTGGGCACTCTAAGTAGGAGAGAAACAGCAGTTGTCCTCACAGTCAAAATACTGTTGTTGTAATCCTTTTTATCCTCCAAGGTGTGCAGGACACGGTGCTGCTGAGCAACTGGTTTTCACAGGTCTGCAGACTGTAGGTGTTCGTGTACACATTTCGCACTCCAGCGAAAGTGAACATTGCCAAAAAAAGTGAATATGCCCTAAATCACACAGTTCTACAGCAAGGCTTGTTGCCTTTGAGTTACAGAAATCAGTTCTAAACATGCAAAAGTCAGAAAAAGTAAAAGTTATGTTTCTTCTTGGAAACTCTTACTGCCCTGAATCAATATCTGCTGCTTTTCTCTGAGGAACAAGGATGTTCATAAAATGAAGCCAAATGCCATGCTTTCATTCATAAAAGTCTGTACTGTTTTCAGTTACATTCCCAAGACACTTTCCAACTCTTGGTCTGGGGATATGGGTAAGAAAGAAATTCCCACCTTTCTCGGAGCTCTCTTTAGTTTTATTTTAACAAAGAAGCTTCAACCACTGTCTCACAGCAGCTGCTCCAGCACCACACGCAATCTCTGGGGCTGCGCCGGAAAGGTTGTGGGAGGAAGTGAAAAGGGAAATGGGGTCGTAAGGAGATTTCTAGAATAGCTGCCTTGGCATGGCTTCCCGTGAACTGTGCTTGGCAGCCTTCAAATGGGCTTAGCTATGGACAGCAAGAGCTGGAGACCAGGGTCTGAGCCAAAACTGAGTGGACAGGTTGTCTTCTCCTTTGCATTGCAGGTTTTGGACAAAGCGTCCTTTATCTCAGAAAAGTACCAGTATGAAATACGCTCGCCACTAATGAGGCCAAGCAGAGCAGAAGATGCAGGATTTGTGATGCTCCCTTTTGGCCAGCTTCCCTTCTCCAGGGCTTCACTGAAATACGAAGGCTGTGGCAGAACCGTTGTAATTGGTTCACTCTTGAAAATGGAGACACTATAAATAACCAAACAGAGCTTGAAGTGGAAGGGACGTCAGAGTTGGTTTTTTTTTTACTGCTACTTGAGGTGAATGGAATACTAATTAGTCTGGGAAAAACGATATTATTTGGTCAGATAGTTCAATAATTGCAGCATGCTTCTTTATTTTTATTTGCCTCCCTCTAAAATTCTCTTTCTTCCTCTTTTTCTGGATTCCAGCTTAGCTGGTATGGATTAGCTGCTTAGGTTTCCAGGTGGAGGAAGGTGTCTATTTTAATTGCCCCAGCTTTGTCTTCTTTGTCCCAAATGGGATGTCCCCTTGCCTTTTCCTTTGTCTGTGTTTTGCACAGAACAAGAGCTGTGTGGTGTTTGGGGAGATTTTAATGAAAAAAAAAATAGAGCTGGGAAATAATTTATAGACTGTGTGCTTTGTGCAGGGTCTGCATGGGAAAGGACTTCACTGAGCAACAGGAGATGGTTATTTTGACATCTCAGAGAGAAAGAAACAGCCCAGTAGCCCACCTTTCCTCAGGCATATGGTGAACATGAGGTTATTTTCTCCCTTGGTGTCAGCAGTATTGATTCACCCAGGTATGAAGAAACTTTTGGTTTACATTCCCTCTACAACCACAGCTATGATGCAAAGCTCTGAGGTTTAAAAACGTATATACTTTTTTTTTATCAGCCTCCTGATTTTTATATCTTTAAAGGGTCATAATATTTTTTCCAGGCTTTCAACATTCATTTCAGTAAAGTGAAGTTTTGGGCAGTCCCTAGCTTCTCTCTTTTCCTCTTTTGTGTTTTGTCCTTTTCCACGCTTCATGGTGTCTCCCCCCTGTCATTGATAGAGTCTCAAAAGCAAATGCTAATAGCCATAAAAGTGCCTCAACCAGCTCCTTTGGTGGCTCTAGAACTGTTTTGTCTTCTTCTAGACTGGCTTCTCTTTCCTCTGCAAGCACATTAATTGTGTTAGCCACTTCATCACAGTTAATCTTTTTACTATAGTATTAGAGTAATACAATAAAAGGGCAAAGAAAAATCAATAAGAAAGTCTTCACAAGCCATCAGTAAATCAGATGAGAGTCTCAGCAAGGCAGCGAGTAAAGCATTTAACAGACTGCAAGCTTTTTGTCTTGAATTAAAAACTAATGAGAAATAATAACTGGAAGACTCTAAATTAGCTGTACTCACGTCCGGCCATAAAAAGGAAAATGCAAAGGAGTCTCTTTACAAGGCACTTGGGAGGAGGGTGGTTTGGGAAGGGAAATTAAATACCTTCCTACCATTAAACAACCCCTCAGCTCCAGACCTGGGACAGCCCCTTTCTGGTGTTGAAGCTTCACCATGGAAGAGAGGGCAGCCCAAAAGCCTGGAGCAAGTGCTGCTTCTCAAGGTGTCCAGAAGGTCCCTTAGCAGATTCCTTCTGTGTTGATGGAAGGGTCCAGCCTGTCCCCCCACACCCAAAATCATGACTGTGCTGTGGGCAACTTGACTCTGGAAGAGCTCTGTGCGGGGATCCTCTTGGGGAGTGGTTTTTCCCTTCACAGAGGTATTTCTAGCGTGGGATGGGTGGGGTGAGAAGACCTCAGCTCAGCTCCTTTATTTCTTCCCCCTCGTCCCTCTTCCTCCCCTGTCTTTTTTTACTCTATAAAAGACAGTAATCTCACAAGCTGTGGAGCTCACACCAGTGTCTGGGCCTGAAGGAGGCATTGCTTCAATCAGTGGAAGGGAAAAAACGTGTTAAGGCACAGGTTCAGCTCTTCTGCTCTCTCCATAGAAAACTGTCTTATTGCCAACGTTTGAGTTTCTTAATGGATTTTTTTTTGAGACATGATACTTGCTGGTAGACTTTATCTAATCTCAGTAGTTTATAAAAAGACATCCTTTCATGTGTTTTCCCCCATACCTCTCCTCACAATAAGGAATTGTTCCCATCAAATACATACAAATCCATTCCATGTTCTGCCAAGTCTCTTTTGCCAAAAATGAACTCGACAACAAGCAGATCATTGGTCTGCGAAGACAACTTTCGTGTTTGCTGACCCCCTCTCATCCTTCCTCTGTGTATGACCATTGAGTGTCACCTGGCCGGAGCGTACGTGTGCGCTCATCTGCAGTGTAACCACACCGAAGGCCAGCTCTGAGCTCGCTGGTGCTGCTCCTCCAGAGCAGAAGAACCACAGCAGCTCTCATGTGGTCCCACCACCCCAAGCCCTTGACTAGTTTCTCAGGGCCTTTTGCATCCCACGCTGAATTTGGTCAAGGTTAGCTAGTGAGTTAGATAGATAATTTAAAGAGCGTTATATGCCTGCAGTACACTGACACGTAAAAATGCCTGCACTCTCCAGAGTTTGCAAACTTTGGGGAGGAGGAGAGAAGGCTGGCATTATAATTTTGTGTTTATACAGCCCCCATCATAGTGGGCTTCTGGTCAGCAGGAGGGTCATCGCTGCTGTTGTTACATGAAAGGTGAATAATGATAACGTGTTAATGATGGCTTGCAGCAGGCTGACACACAGGCGGAGATGCGACAGATGGTGCACAAAACTAGTTCCTGCTGCCCTAGTGAATCTGTTAAAATCTGTAGGTTTTGTCATGTAAGGGTAATTAATATGTTTTTACCCTGGGGCAATGAGACCTGGCAGGATAGCAAGCGTTCTGTAATCATGTCTCTGGTGTGACATGGGGTTTCTTGGAATTTTAGTCCTTTTTATTTTTTGGTGACCCAACTTCTGGGAGATTTTCTGACAGAGCAAGCCCTGAAACTCCATTTTAGGACAACGATCTGTCAAACCATCAGCTCTCCGTCTCTGCTTGTGTCCCTGTCATGCAGCTGCAGGTTTTCTTAGGCTCTGCTGATGGGAGCTCGGACATCGGGGATACATCTATACTTTGCTAGCTGTTTTTTCATTAGTAGTCCATTTTGAGGACGTGGCATGAGCAGTTTAGAAGCTATCCTGCTTGGTTTGCTTCTTGACGTGACTGATTTTGCCCAGTTCTCTGCTACTAATTAATAAATAATAGAACAAAACTGTAACAGCTCACACTGCAGGAGGACTGCAGGACTGGCAGAGTGCTCTCCAGCTTTTTTTAGACATCAGTGAGCAAACATCCTGTAGCTCTGTCGATTCACTTGAAGATCTTTCCTGACCATATACAGTGCTCAATTACATCCCTACTTGGGAAAAATAACAACTGCAACAAAAAAAGATAGGGCTGAAGCTGATTAATTTAATGAGGGAGGCAGCAAGGAGCGGTCATGAATAAAAAAACCCAAACTTTGATCATCAAAGCCAAGAACAATACATATATATGCTGGCTTTCTATAAGAGCTTTAAGTCCAAAACTTAAATGCGTAGAGGCTAAAAATTAAAATGGGTGGACTTTTAAATGGTGATATCGATGCAAAAAAACTCAGACAATAAGCTGAGCTATGGGATAACATAGATGTAGGCTGCGACCAATAAAGGAATTGCAGATTATGTTACGCTATGCTGTGTTTAAAAAGAGCTTGGAGTCAAATCAGGTAAATAAGTCATCTGTGGCATACAGGTAACAGAGAATCCCCATGGATTGAAATACTGTACCTAAAAGGGATCGAACAGAGGGATGCTCTCAGCCACCTGACCAGGCTGGTGACCTTGACTGAGGAATGGGAAAGGTAATGAGAAAGCATGAAATGGCAGGAAACAGAGGAGATTGGAGGTCTCGGTGATGTCCTGCAGCCTGGGTAAATGTTATGAGAAAGTATGAGGCAGAGATTATATTTGTAGATGCCATAAATAACTGCTTGTTGCAGCAGCTAGGCAGAGAACACAACTGAAAAATAACAGCACCTGGTTTTGACCTGAGCCATGAGAAGAGCATTGCTGTAGATGCAAGTATCACCCAAGCATTTTAGCACAGTGACCACAGTGCATCCAAATTCAGAAAGTCCACAGGAACAAAAAAAAAGACCACAGTGTAGAGCTTCAGAAAGGACAAAAATGTACAAATGAGAAAACTTTTTAGAAATTAACAGCACAGTTTAAAAAGTAAAATGCTTGCAGATGTCACGGACACATTTAAAAACATGTTGAAAATTCAGAGTAGGGATATATTATGTGTTGAAAAATGACTTTCAAAGTTGGCACAGGTAAAGAGCAAAGTAGAGGAAACAGAAGAAAAAAGATATCTTGCAGAATAGAGGGGAAGGTACAAATAAGAAAAATAGGATACACGTTCTGGGAAAGGAAACGTAAAGCCATAACAAAGCAATAGGTAATAAAAAGGTTCTTGGTGGCAGCACAGTAAAGGCATGTAGCTAATAATAAGAAAATTTTCAAACATGTCGGAAACAGAAGGTCGCTGGCAGAAACTCAGTATAGCTGATAAATGATCAAAGTGTAAAAGAAAGACAAAGCAATAGCTGGAAAGTCAAATGGATTATTTGCATTGGTGTTTGCTCCAATTTAGTTCAATGGAGTTGCCATGCTGAAAACTTTAATTGGGCAAGTCTGATGAAAGGTCTCAAACTGAAGTGACATTAAAGGCCTTTTTAAAACAAACCAATAAAATGGATAACAACAGATCAACAGGACCAGATGGCACTCACGCAGGAGTTTCAGAGCAGCTCTGATATGAAATTGCCAAACTATTAACTGTGGCGAATAACGCACTGCTTAAATTGGCTTTGCTTAAATTAGCTTCAAGGTTAGAGGAAGTGGGGCATGTGATGCCCACTTCTGAAAAGGTCCCTAGAAGAACCCAAGGAACTACATACTCGTAAGTCTAATTTTCATTTGAGGGGCATTTGTGAGAAGCATTATGAAGAAGAGAATTAGTAGACATATGGAGAAATAGAAAATAATGGAGAAGAGTCAGCACAGCTTGGAAACCATGGATCATAAATCTGTTGTTAGGTTTTTTTGCAAGAATGAGCACGCACGTAGATGAGGCTGATCCAGTAGACACAGTGTACTTGGATTCCTCAAAGCTTCTGGTGAGGTCTCTTCCTTAAATAAACCAAGTTGTCATAAGGGTGAAGGCTGTCTTGTGGATTAGCAAAAAAGACA
The DNA here is from genome assembly GCF_964106895.1 of Numenius arquata. NCBI lineage: Eukaryota > Metazoa > Chordata > Aves > Charadriiformes > Scolopacidae > Numenius > Numenius arquata. Next base: position 45,144,702 of record NC_133576.1, read on the forward strand.
AGAAACTAAGGGCAGGAATACCTGTCAGTCTGCACAACAGGGCAATGTCACCACTCAAGGTCATCCAGGGACGTGTTGTGGCCGCAGGGCAGCTCATGAGTGGCCTGACAATTTGTTTTCATTGGAGGCGACAAAATTTGCCCACAACATTCAGTGACTTGGAGTAATCAAAATCAAACCTGATTGGGAAGAGTTACAGAAAGATCTCACGGTACTGAATAGCTTGAGAATAAAATAGCAGATGACAGTCAGTTATCAAGTGCAGAGTAGTTCACTTAACTTTAGAGCACACAACTTTACATGCACAGTGGTGGGGCCTGAATAATTACAATGAGGAAAACTATCTCGGTGTTAAAACCTAAACCCACAGCAGTTGTCAAAAAGGTAAATGGATAATTAAAAACCAGCAGGAAAGAAATGAGGGAATAAAGTGAGGTATTTTGCCATTCCGTAGACCCACGATGCACCGTCATCTTGAAAGGTTTATGTCGTCTGCTCATGTCATCACAGGAAAGACGTAAGAAGAGCCAGAAAAGACAGAGAAAAAGGTGTGAAGCCGGGGAGAGCTGTGGAGCAACTGCTGTATGAGTAGAAATGAAAAAGACAGGGAAAGTTCAGTCTGATAGAGACAGCTAGAGAGAAAAGATATGAGAGTGGTATGCAACATCAAACACACCACGGAGGAAGTGAATAAGGAGTGATTACTTGCTCTGCCCATATTCAGCAGCTGGCCCTTCAGAGAGACATCAGCTAGTTAGTCAGCCCTTTGCTCCCAACAGGTAGGAGCAGCCATGCATGTCACTGTGCTCAGAGACCATCCCAGCCAAACAGACCTTAAGCCATCAGTCCTAGCAGGGCCACAAAGAAAAAGGACATTTTTTTTTTTTCTCTTGTAATTCAGTGGTGCTTTAGCCAGGACAGTTGAGTTGCACAAAGCCCTGTGACTACCATGAAGTCATGACTCACAGTGTTGGTGATGCTGCAGCTTTCAGCTGCTACCGCTGCTTTGCCTGCATATTTTCAGTGCAGTTTCTGCCCAGTAATGAGAGAACACATTTTCTAAGGGAGAGACTCTAACTGCCCAAAGTATTTCCATTTAAATATTTGCTGATGATTGTCCACAGAATAGGAGATCGTTTTGATTGCTTCTGTTAAGGTTCAGTGGCTTATGACTGTTATTAAGCACGATTGCTAATCTGAAATCGTGGGCAAAGCAGAGTGTCTGAAGGTATTTGTGGTCATTAGATGCTATCTTTTGTAGTCATGAAATTGATGTTTCCTTTTTGGTGGTTTGGGTTTTTTTTTTTCATGCTGCAGGTTTTTTTCCACTTAGTGACATTTTATCTGTGCTGTTTCAGTCTCCTGAAATCAGATGAAGATTTCCATAGTTGGAACAGATGAAGCATTGTCAGAGTTTTTTGAAGAGGTCGAGACGCAGTCCTGCTCAAGACCACACAGTGCGACTGTGGCAGGAACAGCCACTTAATCTGTCTGTACGTCATTTCCCACATCCCTAAATTAGGATTTTTTTATGCAGTACTGAGACTTTTGAAATAAAATAGCGACATACGTGCAAATAGATCAGGAATCCTGAACGACAGTGAGGCTGGACTGACTTGCAAGTTGGATGAGGACAAGAACAGCAATAATCAAGCCCTGTCTCATGCCTTGGCCAGAGGCAAATGTGGTTCTGAATCCTGAATTCAGGGCTTGAGCTCTTCCTCTTGCCACTGAATCTTTATGAAAAATTTTGGGTCTGAACTTACGATTTTGATCCAAAGCTAAACTTTGTGCTTCTCTGACTGTGTGGATACATCTAAATTTGAAACTGGGGAGAAGCAAATGGGTGAGGGGTCATATACTGCAGAGGGAATGATACTGAGCAGGTGGCAAGGATGCTTATTTGCTTTATAAAAACACTTATTCCTAACACTTTTGCTTTATTACATACTTAACAAAAATGTTGCTTTAAGTATTTTGGAGTGGATGTTGCTGATGTTGGGGAATCTGTGTTTGCAAGGTCTGTTCCTCTGCAAGGACTGTGTGTTGTGTGTCGCTTTTCATTGATAGTTCACAGAAAGGGTCAGAGAGAGAAAAAAAAGGAGTAAAAAGAGGTTCAGCTAGTGAATCTTTGCTGCCTGCTGCAGTGTGATCTTGTCATACCTAAACAGCTCATGCTGGAAGACATCTAACACCCTGGAGGCACAGGGCACAGCGCAAGTTAACTTCTCGTGGAAAGCAGGGTATACCAGCCTGTGCAAACCTCTGCGCTGTGAGTGGGCATGTTATCATCCAGTGTAAAAATAGGTTGTATACATCTATACTGCACTGAAAAGTGCAGTGTACATATGTCCACAGGGATGAAAACCTTATTTACTACAGAGAGACTGTGGATCCCAATCACGTAAATTCACTTTGCCATCTGTAAAAAAATGAGCTGAAAATTAACTGACAATCAGGTCCTGTGGCCAGCTTAGTTTTGGGGAAGGCCCCCTTTGGAGGTGCTCAAGAATCATAGAATGGTTAGAGTTGGAAGGGACCTTAAAGATCATCTAGTTCCAACCCCCCTGCCATGGGCAGGGACACCTCCCACTAGAGCAGGTTGCTCAAAGCCCCATCCAGCCTGGCCTTGAACACTTCCAGGGATGGGGCATCCACAACCTCTCTGGGCAACCTGTTCCAGTGTCTCACTACTCTCACAGCAAAGAATTTCTTCCTAATATCTAATCTAAATCTACCCTCTTTCAGTTTAAAACTCTTCCCCCTTGTCCTATCACTCAACTCCCTGATAAAGAAAGAGTCCCTCCCCATTTCTCCTGTAGGCCCCCTTCAGGTACTGGGAGGCTGTTATAAGGTCTCCCTGGAGCCTTCTCTTCTCCAGGCTGAACAACCCCAGCTCTCTCAGCCTGTCTTCAGAGAAGAGGTGCTCCAGCCCTCTGAGCATCTTCGTGGCCCTAAGAAGAGCAAGAATGTTTTATTGTGGTGTCCTGCATCCTGGGTAGCAGAGGATATTGGCTCGAACCCATTGCAGGGGAGTAGTGAATTTCCTTGGCCAGGAAGAAATGTTTCACTAATCTCTCTCCTGGCACAAGGCATTATTCAGTCTGCCTTTCTCGTCCTGTTATTCCAAACCCTCTTTCTGTCTTGCAGGCTCTCCTGATGTACGTCTGATAAAGCTGCATGACCTGTGGCCATTACACACTTCGCTACCTGGCTCTCTCTGCTGGGTTAAGTGTGTTTTGAAGCAAGTCTGGGATTATCACCTGTGTCAGGATGGGACATCCCACCAGAGAGCCAACACTGCCACGTGGACAGCCACACAAGTGAGGCAGGTACCACCCTGTGGTATTAAGTCAGTAGGGGCTCTGCCTTAGTGACTTGCAGGCTTAAAATCTGCTGCTGGGTTTACAAGGTAAACATCAAAACCACCACCTTTCATTTTTCTAGAAAAAAGTCTGGTGGGAGAAAAAAGGATGATTTTTGTTGTTTACATTCACCAAGCACGCTAGCTCAGGGGTTGTCTACTGCAGGAAATCTTATATTTCCATTCAAAAAGAAGTGCCTACAAGGAGAGTGATCTAATTAGGGTATGTGGTTAACTATTTAACTGTATGAAAATCAGTGATGGGAGGGTATCTTCAGTATTGAAATATGAATGATCAAACAGTGCTGGAGGAGAGAGGCCCCTGACATCCATCCCCTCTCTGTCGTCACTTCTCTTAACTCTAAAAAGTGCCTTAGTCGTTCAGTACTCTACTCATTTCAGCATGACTCTGTGGGGAGGGAGACACACTTCAGCTCAAGGAAAGGCAGACTTGAGCCATTCAGTACTGAAAGCATTTAGAAGTCACTCCTGTGTCATGTCCAGGTCCAGACATAATTTTTCAGGCAATTGACTGGTGCTCGTGCTTCCTAACGAGGCTAATCTTGGGCATGCCAGCATGGTGAGAGGAGTAAAGAGCAGCCAGAAACAGATGGGTTCCCAAAGTACACTGCAGGTTATCACCTAAACCAAGTTTGGTTCAAATTCTTAAACTTCAGTTCTGCCTCTTAAGAGCTCTGTAGCTCCAGATGTATCAAGGGTAAAAACTGTGGGATGCCCAGAGACAAATATGTCTGACAAGGAGACTTTCCTCCGGTAACTCTGTGAGCACTTGCAGCCACAGTGATTTCCCCAGAGCAGTCATGGAACTGGTGTAGTTGTACTAATATGGTAAGAAATCAGAAAAGCTTGTATGCAATAAAAACTAGAGGAACTTAAATCTAATATGCAAAACCATAGAGAACTCTGAAAGAAAATTAGTTGTGAAGTGAAGAGAGAAACAGATCAGTTTCAGGTGCTGTTTAGATACAATATTCAGAGCTTTATCTACCCCAGATTTTTATTTTTTTTCCAGCAAATACCAGCACAATTACAACAGTATAGAAAATCTCTTTAGTAAGCTCATGGGCAGCAAGAATCTTTACAGCTTTGCAAAACTCACAGATGGTAAACTCCCTTTTTTCACTACAGTTCATTACAAGAGGACTGCAGACCAAAGGTGGAATTGTTTCTGCTCCTACCTTCCAAATGTAACCTTCCTGTCCCTCTGTTCCACCTTCAGAGGCTGACGAAAAAATGAATCTTGAGCAAGCAGGACTGTTTCCAGTCTCAGTGACCCTCAGAAGATGCACTTGTAGGCCTGGCAAGGGTCTGACCCAAATCTGAAGAAAATCTCCATATGGGAGGCAGGAATTAGGATTGCGTGGAAAATGAACAACTAGGATGGTGTTGTCTACGTAGGTGCTGTGTTACTGCTTTTCAAAGTGAGCACAGGAAGATAATAGATACTCTGCGACAGGACAGAAAGTCCAGAAGCAAGAAATGATGCTATGCATGAAACCAAGTCACCCTAGGGATGCAGGGAAGTGTCAGAATAACTTTTCGGGCTTCACTAGAGAAGACCCAAAGGATAATTATCACCACGTTTAGAGCTGGATGCAGCTAATGGTCTCTCTAATGTCTGGATTAATGCTACGGAGAACTGTTGCTAACCTGCCAGATGCTGGTTACTATAGTAGGATCCAGATATTCTGGGAAGTGAAAATCAACCTATTCCTTCTCACACAGCTACTGAACAAATTAAATGTGTGGATACATTGAAGCAAAATACTACAGAAGAGGAATATTATAATGCACTGGTTTTAGAAATTAACTTTGAATCAAGTGATTTCTTCAAATTAAATTAAAGAAATAACAGGCATATAAACAATGCTTTTGATTTTAAAGGGCCAATCTTTTTGAAATTGACTGTTGTGGTGTGCTAAAAAGCTTAACTGCTGAAAGTTTTTGTGTCTTTGATTTAATGACAATGTGGAGTTTGGATCCAAGTAAGTGGGGAAAGATGGTTGGGAAAAGGCTAAGGTCATCAGAGGAGAATAACAGCCACAGGATAGATATTAAGAGTAAACAGCCAGCCTACAGCAAGACTGATGGCTTGAGATAAACGAAGTGCAGGAAGAAAGTAAAAATTGCCAAGAATCAAGCTGAGATAGATGTTGCGAAGGATATTAATAGAAATAGTAAAAAAAACCCCAACCAAACCAAAGGCAGCAAAAACGGTATAAAAAACTTCAGACATCAGGAAAGTGAAGAAGTGGGGCTGTTAGATGGTGAGGGTAGGATGGGAATAAATACAGCGAGTTTGTTACCAAAATGAAATGAATATTTTTCTTTTGTTTGCAGCAGAAGCAGTGAGGAATACAAATAAGGAAAAAGCACGATGACTAGCAGGAACGGGAGCAGAAGACTATCATTTCTCAGATGAAAGCAAATTAGAAGTTGCTCAGCATGCTTATTTCCAAGAAAAATTGGAAACAGTGGTGTCTGAGGTGGATGAACAAATGGCACACAAACTCTAAACATCCTGCCTCAGGGCAAAGGCAAAACAAAAAGAAAGGATCTACTGATCTGACCTTACAATGCACAAGACCTTAGGTGGTTTGTTTTGTTATGTTTTAATGATAAGTATGATGAGAGATATTACGGTATTATAGCAAAGCCTTCATCACAGTTAAATGATAGCACTCTACCCAGAGAGCTGTCTTGGGAGGACTGCTGTTTCCCCAGCTAAGGGAAATTCTGCAGACCTACCTGGAGTGCCACAGGGTACGATGCTGCATTAGATGGAAAACTGCAGCTTTGGAGCTGAACGAGAGTTGCCAGGAGAGCCAGTGACCAGCTGGGAGGAGGCAATGGGCCTGGCTGAAGGGGGAACCGGGATGCTTTCCTAATTCCTAGTAACTCCTAAGTGTCCATCCTAAGAATTCCTAAAAATCTACCCAGGACAAATCTCGTTGTGACACTGGCACACCCAGAAAGAGAGAAGTGCTGTGCCTTGCAGGTGGGACTGCGGAAGGTAAGTCCTGTGGTCACAGGTGACTCCCACATTTGGGCACCAAAATCCCATTAGTATCTTGTTCACAGGGTTTTGCTCTTGAGCCCTAGCTGAGGGGTTGGCAAAATTCCCATTCAAGGATATTTTAAAACTGTCTTTCTTTCCTTCCCTTCTCTCGCAGAAGTGATTTTAATAGAGTAGAAGGTTTTCTTCTGAGAGCCATAGGTTTTGAGGGCATTGTGCTTCAGGAGAATCCTTTACACGAGACTCTTAAAACATTGCAGAAAAGTTTTACCATTGTTTCACATTTGATTTCTTTTCATCAGCTTTGAAGCAGCTCTGGAGAATAAATAGCTGTCAGAACACGGTGCACAGCACAGAGGCCATCATCAATTCATAAGAGCACTTAAAAAATGGTTTGCATTCACATGTTGGCAAATGTGGTAACACAGTTTTTCTCTTTTTCCAGAAAGGAGGAAAGCAGTCCTGGTGTTTTGCCCACCTGGCTAATAGGACAGCAGAGCAGCTGATCCTGCTGGGTCTGAAAGTTCCTGCCTGGTGTCTCCGTTGCTCGGTGTTATCCAGCTCAGCAGGATCCTAAGCCTGGCAGAAATGGCTCTGGTTTTCCATAATAGGCAGCAATATTCTATATGATTTGCCTCTGGTCTGTTGTTTTGTTTTTTTTTTTAAATCTAAATGATAAGACTAGTCCCTGCCCCATGCCAAAAATGTTCATTTTCTAGGCTTTAATCAATACCTGATGCATTTTAAAGAAGAAAAAATTATCTTTAACGGAGAAAACGCTCTGAGATTATATAATGTTCCTCTCTTAATTTTTCTTACCTGAAACCACACTTATCTTCTCTTCAGAGAATATAATTATGCAAAGAATAATGATTTTTCTGTGGTAAGAGAAGACTGAGGTGCCAGTTCAACTGATCACAAATGAAACCCAGCTGCTCTAAGGGAAAGTTTCCTGTGATGCTGATGAGAGCTGGGGCAGCCAAGTACTTGTTTTCTTCAGAGAAGTGCGAGAGGCTTGCAGAGATTCTTTCTGAGCAATATTCTAGTAGTCTTAATGTCCAAACTGTGAAATGACGAAATTGTACAAGCCAGTGGTTTCCAATCAGACCACTAGTTGGTGTTAAAACATGTTGAGGTGATACAAAAAATAACTGAAAGGGTTGGGTTTATTTTAAGTAAAATAAAACATGCATTCCAGTAAGTGGAATAAAGAAGTGGGGGAAAAGGAAATTGGTGCATTTTAGTTTTGCTGAAAATGAAAGCCCTTGTAGCAATCCTGTCCAGGGGCTTGGGTTGTTTTTTTTCCTTCCAAAAAAAGAGTAAAGAAGCCTTTTAATTAAAAAATACTGAGCAACACCATTATGAGAGAAAACTGATTTGGGTTGCAAAGTTACGTGGGATAGCCTGTTGCTCTTTGCAGCACACGTAGAGGAATGAGACAGAGCTTTTCGTGTTCTGGCTCTTGTGAGTCACTGACCCTCTGCTGTATGGATTCTCTGCAGATCAGCTGTGATCTCTACAACAGCGAAGCTATCAACAACTCAGCTGCAGAAAACGCTCTCTCCAGACCTCTCCCATTTAGCATCCAAATGTTATTCGTCAGTTAAAAAAAAAGAAACAAAACCCAACCCCTCACACGTAGAAGACATGCCTCTCATTGTATTAGCAAGCCTAGATTATGTCTCTGATATTTTGAATAGGCAGCTTCCTCTTGTGTGGGTTTGCTAACACATGGTGCAAAACAGTTGCAAGAAATAATATACCCATCCTGTTATTCTGGAAATGTGAGTGCTAGAAGATGATTCCATCTTTTGTAGCTGAGAGGAGCTGTCACCTTCTGAAAATTATTGGAGAAGTGCAAAGTTATTTTTTTTTCCTTCCATGAATAATACGGGAGGGAAAAAGATCTCTGTTTAGCCAGAAGTACATTAACTACCAGAGTTAGTGGTCCAGAGTGGTAATGTGGATTACGAAAAGTCAGTAGCACTATTGTACAGCTGAACTATTCCAGAATTTATACAGGTTCAGATTAAAGTAGGTAGAACTGCCTTCAGCTTGTGGAGGCATTCGCTTTAATGCCTTGGCCAAGTTAAGCCCTGGCTGTACTCTAATTTAATAATAAGGTTCAACATTTTCTTCTAAAGTCATGTACTATCATGCACACATAACTATTTAAGATGAAATGTGAAAGTTGCCATTCTTTTTGGAAGGCTTATCATTGTTGTGATAGAAATACTCCAGTTTTACTGAGCGGAGACAGTTATTTTCAAAGCCAGAACTTGTTTCTACAAAGCACCTGGCAAGTAAAGCCATAAAATAATTCTTCTCGCTGACTGCTGTGAACCATAAGTTTGCACTTACACAGCCTTTTCCTTAACCAGACTGCTCACACTGCTGCAAGCTCATGCTGGTTGCAACCCAAATATCAGATGTATTATTTGTTTCTTCTTACCAGTAGGTAAAGGCGGGCACTGATGGGTTCAATTATACACAGTCACAAAGCAAGTCTGTAAAAAGGTGGGATCGAAGCAGGAATCTTTTTCCCTGCTCCTACTATTTTATTTACAAGAAGCTGCAGCACAGATATAAAGCTTAAAATCCCCCAGCAGGCATACAAATAAGGATTCACATAGGTGATTTTCTGCCTAGTCTTTGGCTTGGCTTCTTGCTATTGTATTCCACTGGGCAGCAAAGTAAAACCCTTAGCTTAGGTTTACAGGTAAGAGGCCAGGAAACCATGCAGGGTCTCAGGCTGGTCGTGGAGGTCTTCAAGAGGACACAGAGGAAGGGGGAGACGGTGCATGTCTCAATGAGAGGAGAGAGGTGGTTAATTCTGGATCACCCTAAGGTGGGAGGGGAGAGGGGAAGAGCCATGGAGAACCCAGGGAGCTGTGGGTCACCCTGGTGAACAGCTGGGCACAGCACAGTGGGTCCCAGGTGGGGAGATCTCCCACTTTGTCCCAATCAGTTCTGAGCTCTGCTAAATGCCTTCATCTTGCTCCAGCTATGCCATGTCTCTGCTTTAACTGCTTCACGGTAAAAGCCCTTTCACGTCTTGCATTAAAAGGTGGGAAGATGGCAGTTGTTCTCTAATGACCACAAATCTCAAATTCCTGAAGAACAGGGAAGAACCATCAAATCTAGGATTACTCTATACCTATTAAGTGGAGAGAAATGACTGATAACCCAAGAAATAGGGTTCGTGTTTTGTATATAACTACCATGGGATATTGGAGATTATATTAAGCATTAGGAAGACTCCGGTCCCAACAGGGTAGGCACTGAACATAAGAAGGGATTCTGCAGGAAGTGCTTGTTTTGAAAGGCAATTAAAAGAAGATTTCTGAGGGATTTGAAGCCTGATGCTTCAGTTATCTTGATGGAAATCTGGTTTTTTGCAGAAATCTTAGCCAGATTTCACCCTCCACGCTCATACGCCATTACAGTCATGCAATGGGGTATGAGATGCGTGTGTTTGAGTGGTCTGGACAAGGACTGCTTGTGTGTAACGTGGAGAACAAGAGACACAGGCTAGCAGTTCCTCTTCATCGAGGATGGCAATTGGGTTTGGACAGGCCTGTTATATCCGCTAGAAGCCAGGAGTTACGGTATCGCTCTTTTGCCTCAGAATTTCGCTTACTTCATCCTTCGTGAATATTAGCAAAATCTGCTGTGCTTCGTCTGTGTTTCCACATTTGGCGTATCTTAGAGACACGGCCAAGAGGAATGGCCCATGTAACATCCTGTAATTTTGTTGCCTTCCTCCTGTGAGATCTGCTGTTGAGGAACCATCCCAGCTGTGGTTTTATCTGAGCGCAGGCCTTCTGGTCTTGGCATAAACACCTTCATGAGTATATCATTGCTGTCAGTTTGTCCTTGGGAACTGGTAGAGGCTGCTCTTTTAACCCTTGCTTTGCTGTTTTTTTCTGGTGCTTTCACACACACATTTCCATTTATGCTTTGTTTATACCAGATTATTTCTGTTACAAACCTCCACAGAGGAGTAAGTTTTTCTTGGTGGTGGACTTGGCTGTGAACATTTGGTTTCCCTGCCACCCCCCAGCAGATGTTTTAAGAAGTCCCTGGGCTTCTTGCGGGGTTTTTTTTTGTTGGTTCATTGATTGATTTTTGTCACCTGGTTGAGGATAGTCACCTCCATTTTAAGCAGTGATGGCAGTGGCTCTGTAAGCCAAGCTCTCAAGCCTGAAGTGTGTCCATGCAGCCTTTTTGCAGGCTGACATGAGGTGAGTTTGCTCATTCTCTGCACTGCAGCAGTGAGCCTGAGGTCAAGCTCAGCCTCTCAGTTAGGCTTTTTAGCTTGGGTGCATCACAATGCTGGTGAAGGCTCTGCAGCATCTTCTTGTTTGTTTGCCTCTGTGCACAAAACCCTGGGCAGAAATAGCCTTTGAAAACTGGCAGGAATAGAGCTGCTTTTCTTCTCCCCGAAGGGATAGTACAGGGTTTGCATTAGGACAGCTAACAGGCTGAGTTTTCATTTCTTTTCAGTCACTGAGATGTGTTGTTCTTACTTCTTTGCCTTTGCCAGAGAGAGCTTTGCCACCGTTGTGTGTGGAAGGGGCAGAGGAGCTTTGCCAGCTGCTTCTGCACGGGGCTCCTTTGCCCCCTGCCTCTTGCAGCTATGGGATTTGTAGGAGTGTGGGGGCACTTGCAGCTCAGAGAGACCTGCGTTACCGTTTCTTATTTGGAGTAAATGACCAATGCCAGTATGAGGAGGGCTTTTACCCCCCTCACCTCTGAGGATTGGGCCCCTACATTCAGGGCATATTTGACAAATGACTCCTTAGCAGTGGTGCTGGCTTAAGCAATTACTGCCACATACTCTGTTGCTCCTGGGCCACTTGTGCCTACCTCATTTTGCCTTTTTTTTTTTTTTTTTTTTTTTTCCCTTAAGTCAGTTCAGCTGGTCATTTGAGTCAGTCCTGCCTGAGGGGCTGTTATAAGAGGACAGAAGTCACAAGAGGGGGATGAGGGCAACTCTGCTGGGGAGTACTGAGCCAGCTTAAAGCAGTGCTGCTAGTGACGGTGCAACCATGGACTCAGAGGTTTTGATACGGACACTGAAGCTTTAAAGAAGACAGGGAAAAGAAAGCCAGAGACTGGCTAATGTCATGTAGGCTTGGGCCTTGGCATCACCCAGTTGCATAACTGCAAAACCTCTTGTGCTTTTTAGGCGGGCCTCCTAAAACTCATGAGATCATACGGTCTGACGCTTCCCTTCCCACCCCGCCCTCAAAACTGACCAGTTTTATCCAAATCTGAGAGATGAGTTGAAGACACAAAGATACTGAAGCCCCCATATGTGCCCGTCTTTGGGAAAGATTGCAGTCTGCACCAGCAGTCACTGGTTTTGTTTGACCTGCAGAGTGGTCCATCGGCAGATGGATCCTGCCCAAGTGATCAGCCCGTCTGTGGCTTGGGACCGGCCACAACAGAATCTGCCTCTGACTTAGTACGTGGGAAGAGGTTGGAGGCAGGATGTGCACATCCATGGACTGCAGTGATTAGTAGATGTGAAGGGGGCTGCAAAAATAAGAGGCAAAGGGGGAATCACAGGGGACATAAGGAAGGTAGAAGGGGATATTGTGTGAAGAGCAGAGAGCAGAGTTGTAGGATGCAAGCCTGTAGAAAACTAAGCTTCCTCAGCTCTGCTTCTCCCAGAGCAATGTTTATTTTTCCTTAATGCCAGCTCAGGGAGCTGCAGCTACACAGCCTGTACCTCATTAAGGATTATGACTCAGAGGCGCAGAAAAATTGAGATATTTGGTCTCAAACATCGCTGAGTTTTGTCTACGTGTGCAGAGGCACTACTCTAGCTCTTGCAGAGTAATGTTTGTCTTGATTGCAGTAGGATAGCAGGTTTGGAGGGAGATACAAGTTACTGTATCTTCATCTTTCTTAGGAGACTCGCTTCATCAGGAAAAAGAGACTGATTTTCAGGGGCTCGTGCAGAGCAGTGTGCCTATAGGTCTACCACTAACACCTACCACATAAGAAGGCAGTGATGAGATTCTGGCTGCTTTTGAAGAGCACAAATTATATCCATTTTTTTCCTGGTCTATGCACAGTCTTCCCAGCTATTCAGTTCACATTGTCCTTTTTGACTGACAAGTGATCAAAGCACATATACTATAATCTTTTTCCTCAGTGTGAGAGGACAGTTTTTATTCACTTTGGCTCCTCAGAGGAGATGTGACTAGATGCAGTCCAAGCCCTGGTGCCTGTGGACAAGCACTCCTCTGCTTTGCTCTCTGGATACCCCTTTTCTCTGCTGCTCTTCTGTGCTGAAGGCACTTCTACCTTCACCAGGGGCTGTTGAATTGGTGTTGCCAAAATTCTCATTTGCAAACCCCTCCATGATTTAAGCTGCATGCTCTGAGGAGAAACTCCCCGGGGCCCAGTGCCTTCAGGAAAGGCCAAGATAAGGGGGGAGCTGGATTCCTCTGTTTCCTTTGCTTGTGGAGCAGGGACCATCCAGCAATAGCCAGAGAAAGGATGGTTCCCCTTGTTAAAGCTCTGCTGAGATAAAAGAAGATGGTGAAGGTGATATGACCACCTTTATATTCAGAACAGGAGGTAGGCAGCAGGAGAATTTGTCACTCCCCAGATAGCTAATGGTGCTATTTGGGATGACTAATGGTGCTGATGGGCTCTTCTCCAGGGGGTCTGCTGGGCTGCAAGAGCAGGGCTGGGCTTAGAGGGCTATTACCAGCCTCCTGCCCCCTTTCCCTCTACAGACAACTTGCTCTTGGAGCTGGTGGGAAACAGCCACATCTTAGCCATCAGCTACATAAAAGCCATCAGCCTCTATCAAGCCTTGTCCAAGCGATCAGTGTACAGTGTGGTTTCTGAGGGGAGTTTTCCTTTTAGGCTGCTTGCCCAGCTGCCAGTTGGGGTGACAGCCCCGGCATGCTGCTGCTCAGCCCGGTGCCCAACTGCATCTGCACCACTGGCCTGGCTCTGGCTCCTGCCCTGCTCTGCCCCTGCCTCGTCCCCCATCATCCACCTGATGTGGTCCCCTTCATAGCCCTGTGGCTTTGGCTTCTGACCTCTGGCTCCCACTGACTCTGTTTTTATCCACGAGTCATGTAGCGTGCACAGACTCTCAGGATTACTCTGCCTGACTTTTGTTCCGCTTTGTGTCTTGTCAATCTCCTCGACGTCCTGCTCACTGTAAGGTCCTGCCTGGTCTAGTTGCCCCCTTCGTGCTTGGGAAGACTTCTTGAAAGACAATTTTCTAACCACAGTTAATTGTTTACTCTATCCAAGGCTTGGTGAGGTGTGAGGGCTAGTGCATGCGAGGGTGCTGTAAACAAGGTGGGAAGGGAGCGAAGGATGCACAAATGGGAAGTGGAAAGGAATGGTTTGTGTATCTGGTGCTTGTGTGTAAGCACGTGTGTCAATGAGACCAAAGGTCTGTCTGGCCTAATACCCTGTCCCCAGCTCTGGGCAGTAGCAGATACTTAGGGAAAGAGCATAGGAAATGAGGCATTCACATATTTTTAATGTGGTAAACGGGCAGATTCTTTGCAAAGACTGCAAGCATCGCTGTGGGTTGTTATCCAGCCTCCACTCAATCATTTCTACTGTTAATACTTATTCTCTTCTACGAGTTATTTATTCACTATTAGCACCACAAATTAGAATCATAGAATAGAATCATAGAATAGTTTGGGTTGGAAGGGACCTTTAAAGGTCATCTAGTCCAATGCGCCTGCAATAAGCAGGGACATTTTCAACCAGATCAGGTTGCTCAGAGACACGGCCAACCTGATGTTGAATGCTTCCAGGGATGGGACATCTTCTGCCACCCTGGGCACCCTGTTCCAGTGTTTAACCACCTTCGTTGTAAAAAATTTCTTCCTTGTATATAGTCTAAATCTACCTTCTTTTAGCTTAAAGCCATTACCCCTTGTCCTATCACAACAAGTCCTGCTAAAAGGTTTGTTCCCATCTTTCTTATAAGCCCCCTATTTAAGTACTGAAAGGCCACAATAAGATCTCTCTGGAGCCTTCTCTTCTCCAGGCTGAACAACCCCAGCTCTCTCAGCCTGTCCTCATAGGAGAGGTTCTCCAGCCCTCTGACCACCTTCATGGCCCTACACTAGACACAGTACTCCAGGTGGGGTCTCAACAGAGTGGAGCAGAGGGGCAGAATCACCTCCCTCGACCTGCTGGCCACGCTGCTTTTGATGCAGCCCAGGATGCGGTTGGCTTTCTGGGCTGTGAGAAAAATTAATGCTGCAGTTTTGGGGAGGAATGACCTGCTGAGAGTTAGAGTCAAGTTTTCTGTAGTCTTACGTTTCCTGCAGGCAATGGGTTGCAAAGAGAGAAATATTACAAATGTATATAACGTGATACAGTGCCTACACAGACTATCTGGTCTCCAGCTATTGATAAATACTTACATTTCTTATTCCCACTGTTGTGTTTTTAAAACATCCTGCTCAGTTTTTGTAGCCTTACAGCAATCACTGTCACAGCTTTTGAATTGAGGCTAATAGAGGACAACTTGTGGTGGCCTCCACCACGCGTAACTCACAGCAAAATTAAGCTAGACATTTATGGATTTGTCTACTCAGTGCTGTAAATAAGCAGAATTTGGAACATGCATATATAATTTAGCAAGCTGGTTGAACTAACCTATTAGAAAAAGAAAAAAGTAATTAACCTGCCACAGAAATTAATTTAATGCAAAATGACTTTAATGCAAAACAGGTGAAATGTGACTCTTACTGGTTACTGCTGCAGTTCAACATGAATTTCTAGTTTGTAACTCAAATTTGGGAATATCTGCAACACCGTGATAGGTAACCACAGAAAGTTGTCATAATAGGTAACCAAAAGATCAATGTACACAATTCTGACATCCATCAGTTTTACAGTATGGTAACTTTGGTGCCCTCTGGAGTCCTCTGATTTCCACGGCCCTTCAATATCTTGGTACAACGATGACCTATGCTGCCTTCTTGGTTGGTTTTTTTTTTACAGACACAGTGCAAGATCTTTGTTTTTTAATTAACATCATGTATATTTTTAATTCTCAATATCTTACAAAACCTCCTTCTTAACATAGCAGTATGGCAGTAGCAGGAAGGCTCATTTCTTGGACAAGGGAGAAAAGACACCATATGAGCTTGTGTGAAGAGTCCACTGTTTTCAGAAGTAGGTCCACGTTCACATTAAACAAAACTGAGACTTGTGACCTTCAAGTGCAAGAACAAAAGTCAAGCTAAGGTTTGCCTAGATTTTTGCTCAATGTGGGTTGTGCTGAAATAGTGCCTCGGGATAAGAGGATACAGCAACAACATCAGGCCCTCAGATTTCTTTCCCTCCACTTAGCCCCACAAAGTCAGCCCAGAGTTATTGCTGACTGCTGTAAGGGCAAGGTTTCATCTGGGAGCTTTATCCAAATCATAAGGTCTCTGCAGTAACTAATAATGCTTAATAAAAATACACACTCTGTGCCCTTTTTAGCATGTGGTTTTTAAAACTACTTTACAAAGGAGGAAAATAGTGTGTAGCTACTCAAAATGAAAGAAAAAAATACTCCCTCAAGTGATGACAGTGACATTTTTTAGCTATATTTTCTCTTTTCTCTTGTGTCCATATTTAAAAAGCAAAGCAGGAAAGTTCTCTGTAGAGCCTTGAATAATAGCTAATTTTAATGCAGAATCCTCCATAGAGGTCTACTGGGTTGCAGCGGAACCCATATTACCCACAGAGGAAATGTCATAGTAACCCCTTCATAGCTATCTAGCCCTCCCAATTAAGCCCTCTGCAAGACTGTGCATAAGCAACTTTGCACCACGAATGTTAAATGGTAATATGCGACTCTGCAATCTAACAGCACGCTTACATTAATATTATGAAATTATTGTTTACATTGCAGTAATTCCCAGATACTCCAGTCGAGAGCGGAGCCCCTATAGTGCTGCTCAATTGTAGATTAAAGTTCAATTTAGGCCCTGGAGAGCGTGCTTTCTAAAGCGAAAAAGAGAGTTCCTGCTGGTGTACAGAGGGAAGTTTAATTGCCTTCTGCCGGGGTGTGCTCCATTACCCCAGCTGAGACTGCAGCCCAAAGGAGCTGGGACAGAACGGGGGTAAATGCCGAGGGCTTGGGCTGGTTGTACGCACAAGCCGTGTGCGTTTTCCCTTCCCTCTTTATCTCTTTACGTGACACGGCTATGTCATCCCACCTCATCTACCCATTCCTCTGTCCACTTTGAACATCCCTTTTCCGGCTACCCACCACGTGTTCATTGATTCACCTTTCTTTCTCTTTATACACACGCTCAGCTCCCACAGGCATGCTCTCCTACTGAGGCCTCCTCCAAATAAGACCGTCCCTTGCCCACAGTGGGAACCCTCTCCAGCTGACCCCTTTCCCACCAGAGCTCCTTCCAGCATGGATTTTGTGGCGGCTGGGGCAGGGTTCCCATATCCCTAGGGAAGTATTGCTCTGACCCTAATGCCAGCATTACTTCAACGGCTCAGGACCCGTGCTCTGCTCCGAGAGACAGGGTTGGTGCCTGGGGCAAGGTTTTGGGCAGTGGGTGGGAAGGAACTCGCCCTCACCCCCATGGATCGCTGCAAATCATCTATTAATTGTGCTGAATGAAAAGCAAATACCATGATGGTATTGCTCAGTAGGATCTCACCCTGGGAATCACAGCCTTCGTAATTGAGACAGAATAAGGGAAATAAAAGGGGAGTTGGACTTCACATTTTTGTTTTCTTAAATTACGGAGAGCTCAGACACAACTGCTTACACAAGCAGTAACCCCACTGTTTAAATGACAAGTTAAAGCTCCAGGGTTCAGCAGCCATGGCTGCTTAAAAGTACCACAGTGCTTGATTTTGATTAATATGAGCTTTGCAAATGGAGCTGGTAGAAATGTATTATTCCCTGTTCCCTCCTTGGCTGCTGAAGTATAATGCTTTAAGCTGACTGGTTGGTTATATTCCTAGGAGAGGAGAGAAAAAAGATTGGTAAGAAAATATCCCAAAATATATCAGACCGTACTAGAGTAGAAAATGAGCTTCAGTTTCATACAATGGGTGGAAATGTTCCTTCTCAAAATCTGACTGCTATCACATTTTTGTCTGAATTTGTAAAGAGTGCATAATTTTTATCTTCCTAGGTGACACAACATCACCTTCACTACCATCCCAGCAACCTAGCAAAATCCTAGCTACGTTTTTAGCATTGCTGCTTACCTGCTGTGACTCACATGAGCGCTGTTCCACTAGTATTCTTCACAATCAAAGCTAAAAATAATTCCCTCTAAAGAGACAAAGACTCTGTCAGATAGGAAGAGTTTTTATTAAGCAATGGGAGGTTTTTTCGTTTTGTTTTAATTTTAGGAGACTCACTTAGAGAAAGAGCTGCTTCTTTTGTACATGATTTTTCTGGGAGCAAATCAATGCATTTAATTTGATTTTGAACCTTGCTGCACAATCAATAATGCCTCAAGTCTGGAAGCAAATCTCATGGAAAGCGACTTCAATCTGAGATTTCAAATCAGTATGCCTAAAATTCAGATGTGAATTCCCAAAAAACCAAGAGCGGTTTGCTTTTGACTGAATCCATATTAAGAAGAGGGCTATACATGCTAGTTATAAGAAAAGAGGCCAAACTCTGGCACTGTGCTGAAAAGCTGAAAAAATAAGGTGTAGAAATAACCCAAAGAGTGCAGTCCATGTCTTGGTAGTCCTTCAGGGTAGTCTATTTCTATATGTGGACATACGCTTCATATGCCAGTGATGAATGCATGGCCAAACCTTCTGGCTCTAGACTCTATAGCAACCCACTTCTACATGCCTCATATGGGGAGGGAGAACAGGGGCAGAAAACTTCTCATTCTTATTGGATCTCTGCCTTGATCTTTTGCAGATTGAGGCAGATGCCAGACGTGTTCGCACTTTGCATGACTGGGCAGTGCTATTGGCCCATCTTTCTGCGCAACCGCATCACCCACACTACTCGCTGCAGGAGGCTGGAGATGTATTCACTTATACTGGGACTGGGTTAAGCTACTGATCAGTCTCTGCTGAAGCTTTTTTTTCTTTTTCTAAAACACCGGTTATCAAGCTTCTAGCCTTCCCTTCACCCTTTGTCCAATTTCATCTATTCTCTTGTTACTCACATTATGGTCTGATTTAGCCCAGCCTATCTATTTGTGACAGGTAGGAATTTGGGAGCAATTCTTGGTAACTGTAAACTACCAGGTTTACATGCATCGATTCGATGGATGTGACAGGTAATTTCAACTGCAGACCTTCCCCTTTGTCTTTTGAAGCATTTACGTTTCTTTCTGTTTATATATACTTGAGAAAAATCTCTACAGAACATTGTAATTTTACCAGTGATGGTCTACATAGTTCTGGGTCTTTCTCACACACATTTGTGATTTCAAAGGGAGCTATATTTAATAAGGATGGTTAAGTGAGGGGCTGCCAATATTTTGACAAACAGTTCCTACAGAAATTTACCCCTTTAACGTGTGATAGACCCTGCTAAGTACCTTGAAAGGATGAATTTGCACAAAAGAGGGATTTGCAGATTATAAACCACATGGAGTTTTGATTATGTAGGTTGAGCATCTCTACAACACAATCCACCTTCCCAAAAATCTTGACTGAAACATGTTTTTTGGGGGGAAAACCCACTCAAGAACCTCCCCAAACCACAAACAAACAAATCAAAACCACCCAAACACAGCTTTTGTTTTTTCAATTTTAAGATTGTCAGAAGTAAGAAATCCACCATAACCATTGCTACAGCTTTCTAATGGATTGCCAGAAATGGGAAATCCAACATTAGCACAGCTTGGTAATGATTATCTATCCTCACCTTTCAGGCTTTGCATGTTATTTTTAGTTTAAGTTTATAGCTTCAGCTCGTCAATTGTACTTTTTTGTTTGGTAGATGGAAGAGCCCTCTCTCATCAGATTTCTGTTCCCATGTAGACAGATATTTACAGCCTATGATCTAATTATCACTCTCTCCTTATCAAGCTAAACAGTCTGAGCTACTTGAGAAATCTCAAATCTTATTTATTACCCAGTCATCAAGAGCCGATGTACAGGAAACTAAAGACATTCTTCTTGTCATGTCTTTGATGACTTGATTAAATTTGTCTTCAGGCATGATTTTGCGCTAAACCAATGCTTATTTGGTGGTTCTTTCCTGTTAGTTGTTACCACATTGCCCTCCTGAATGATTCGGTCAGGCTTACTTCCTTTGAGGACAGGTCCTGCTTCTGCTGCTTCACCCTGACCTCACAGGTTTTTGTCTACATACAAGCTAGAGCATCAAAACCGAATCTCTCAGTCCACATCCCACAAGTTAGGTGTGCATTGCTTCCTAAGCCATTGGCTGTCTGCACTCTGGTTCCTAATTCAGAGGTTATTTTCATTAGGCAGCCTCTAAATTCCCCCGAAGTCCTAACATTTCTTAAGTGTCATGTGAGGCTGTGATGCTAATGCTGATGTGCACCCTTACAAATGAATGGCCTGTTTGGAGGGCTGTATGACCTGAGTTACACGCTCAGCCCCAGGACAGTAAGATCACTACTTCTGTGGTCTCTGTGTTCATCTTGGGCGAGATGTTGGTTTCCTTTTTTTTAGAGTGAACTTGTCAACAAGTATTGCCTGTCTTTCTCGGGTAGCCGGATTGCTGTTTTGAAAGCAGACTTGACTATTTCAGTTTCTGTTGAGCAATCGTCCACAATTTTATCCCATACCACTCTGCACCGTCTTTGATCAAACTTCTCATCAGTTATTATTTGCTTCCTAATAATGACTTCTGGCTGTGCAGAATTTCCCTGATGCTCTTCCCGCAGCCCGTGGGTCTCTGTTCACCCCCACCACACAAAATGCCCCTTGTCCCCTTGGCTGCCAGGACCACCTCCCTGCCCTCTTTCCATGTTTAGTTCCTTTCTGCCTTGAATTTGAGATGACGGTGATGTTCAGAAAGCATTTCTTGCCTTTCCATTTAATATAAACCTTGTCTTAATTTTAACTAGTGTATGAATTCAGGCAAATGGCAAGGAAAACTGCCATACACTGTGTGTATTTACTGTAAATATTTGTGCATATTTTCTGAGACATTACAGAATATAATGCTACTGTGCAAAGTGCTCAGTATATACAACATGGAGAAGAAAGAAAGGGACAAGTGGATAAGAGAGAAAATGAAGGTATTTCCTTTGGAGAGAGGGAGGAAAAAGAAGGAATTGATTTAGGCACCTCAACAGCACTATGAAAATAGTGACATATAATGACTGCCTAGAGCTTTTAAAAAGAAAAAAATGTTCACTGTAAGGAGCACTAGTTTCTGGTTTCAGAATGATAGCAGGTATGATTTCAAGGGAAAATGTTTAAGGAAATCATATCAACTTCCCCTTCTGTTTCATGCTAGAGCTGTGATACATGGTCCCTTGGAGCTGCCTCCAGCTGTCCCTGTGCTGTGCCATGGCCGTATGCATGGCAGAGATTACAGCTGTCCCTGGTTGGCACAGACGCAAGATCCTGGCCAAATCGGAGCCCTGATTGCATCATTTTCACTTAATTCCATTTCTTGATTTAGGAGAAGAGAAAATGACATGATTATGACATTCTCTTCCTCTTTCTGACAAAACAATTACACTGGATTAATCTTTCTTAAGACCTGTCTTAATTGCTTCCGTTTTTCTGCAGAACATTTGTCTGTGTTCCCGGGTTCAAGTTTTTTTTTTATGAGAGACACTGCCCTTAAACTCCTGACTTAATAATTTCAGACTGCTTTGAACAGCAGGTTTTGTAAAACAGCCGCCATAAAATTTAACGCTGCTAAGGGAACAGTTAGGTATATCTATATACTATGATCATAAATGCATATAATCTTCAGACAGTGAGCCTAAAAAAACCTTTAATTCAAGAATGCAGATATTTCCTCTTATCAGTGACATTTCAAAGCATAACTTAAGCAAAACTCCTCTCTTCTGTGTCATCCCATGCTGACGGACAGAAACTCCGCACACAGGTACAGCACTTGATAGTCCAACGTTGCTGGTGAACCTTTGAAAGCCTATTACCAACCCAAACCCAAGCAGCCCAAGCCTGCTGCACCTCCTCCTCACGGTCAATGCAAAGGTTCCGATTGCTTTAATAGGTGTTGAATCAGGCTCACCAGGAGCAAATTTGAGTAAAAAACACCTCAGTGGAGATACCCACTGTGAGAAGGAGTCTGTGTCCCCCCTCCCCAGTAAGCAAAGGATGTCTACATGGACCAGTGACAGGACCAAGGCTGTGGAGCAGTGCTCGGTGAGACCAGCCGGTTACCACCAGGTAGAAAAGCACCAAGGGAGGGCTAGGTTCGGTACATTGAACGCCCTTGAGTGAATTTAGGATTGCCTTTCTGTTAACTAGTGAGGTTGCCACACTAGAGAGGCTTGAGAGAATTTACTTAAAAGACAGTCAAATGGCACAGAAGGCATTTTTCAGGCACAGCTGTCCCACTGTATTTTACAATAAAATAATACCTACTAAAAACTAGGTAGACCGCTCCAAGCTTAGAGGTAGGTAAACAAACATTGAGATGTTGGTGTGCAGAAGCCAGGAGTCCCGGGCAATGAAACCCAAGGAAAAATTATAGAAAGCAGAGTAGGCTTCTTTTTAAAGTTTCCAAAGAGTAACTGAAAGCAACCCCTTTGTTAAATATGTGTTAAACTTAAAGCAAAGCAAATAATCTATATGAGTAATAGACTACCTTGGGATCTTTTTGCTGTCTTGTTTCTCCCTCTTGGCAGCATTTGAGCTCATCTCATGCCTTTTAATGAGCTGCCTCCCAGTTGGAAATGGCAACTTCTACTGTTTTTCCCAAACCCCCACTGTTTCATCAAACACTCTAATCATCGGTATATGCTCTGTAAACTGCATGGCAGAATCCATTGTAAGGAAGTAGTATGTTGTTGAGCTGAAAATAGAAAATTGGGGTATTAACTTTTACTCTCTACCTTCTTAGTACTTTCAACAGTTAGTCCTAAGACTAGAAAGCTGGTCTGTACACACGTGAAACAAAAGCAGGTTGATACCTGACATTAGGACAATGGTATTTTTGTTGTTGTTGTTGTTTCAGGATCCAAACCAGAAGCATTTATTTCTCCCTTGTGTTTTATTGCCACTCAAATAAGCTGGGAGAAGCTGACGGCATCACAGCACTGCACCTCTAAGATGCCCTTCTAGTGTGCCGGGAGCCATGGCACACAGCTCAGCTTTCAGCCACGGCTTGAAATTGCTCAGCCGGGTGGAAGGCAACAAGAGGTTGCGATCGATGGCCCGTTTTGACTAGTTTCTCTCTCGCTTTGTCACACCTCTTTTCCCCGGACCTGTGATGCAAACCCAAACTGAGTGGGGCAGTCTGGGGCGAGGCCGTGGGGACAGGCGTGTGCAGGCTGTTGTGGCACCCCCGCATCTCAGCCCTGGCTCCCTGGGCTGCGCTTTGTAGCCTGTGAGGTGGGGGATGCGGTTTGCTCATCCCCAGTCTACGTATTTTTTTTTTCTGTCTCGAAGGGTAACTGGGGAGCTGCCAGCCAGGAAAAACGTACCTGCATATATTCAGGTGTGTGTGTGTACATGCCTGCCTAGCATTTCAAAATCTCTGCTGCAAGAAATATTCCCAATGCCAAATTCTGTATGAGGAAAAAAAGCCCTTTTTTATAGCCAAGAGGTTGTTTTTTTATAGATCGGAAACTGTGGTTCTCAATTATTCTAGTTTGAATTCATAGTAACTTCAATCATGATTCAAGGCGTAGTTGGATGTTCACTGATCAATCTTAATCTTTTCTTGTTCTTCATCTTTTTGCCCTTTTCATTTGCAGAAGTTGATTATTATTGCATTACAATTATTAAAATAGGTTATTTTGCAATCATATATAGTTTTATGCTACTTCATACTTCTTTCTTGCAAACAGCATCTGTTTATATACTCACTAAAATAATTACCTACTCTAATGTACATTTATCCAAATACTTAATTTTTGCATTCTTAATGTAATGAGTGATAGAATGTCAGTAAAAAAGAAAACTATTTTGATACTAATTTGTGCCAAGCATTTTTGATAAAGAATGGAACTCATTAAAAAATGTGGGAAGTCAGTATTTCATATTTGTGATTTATTTGCTGTAGAACCTTCACTGGTACCTGTCTGCATTTAAATTAATAAAGAAAAGACCACCCACTCCTTCCCTCGAACTTAAAAACCTCAGAATGTATTTTTCAAATGTTCCAATTTCTCATGTAGTTGGACTTTTTCACATTTTATGAATTTGTCAAGACTTTAATAAAGTCACTAGGTAAGAAAATCTTTCAACACCACTTATTCCAGTACTGAACAACTGCTGATTTTAATATCTTGCCATGTATTCCTTTTTTCTTTTTCTTTTTTTTTTCTGTTTCATGTTTTGAGGATACTGTCAATTTTAACATGGGAAAAACTGTCTATGAAATTTTGTTGAGATGGCAATGCAATAACAGCAGAGCCAGAGCATGCTGCTGCTTTTACTCTTTAAGGGTCATACAGTCAGTGAGACAAGTTTGGAAATTTCAGCTCTTGGCATCACTGAAGGCAGCAAATTCTAAAAGTGCTTTGTTGGAGACATCTATGTTTTCAGGCTTGATTTAGATATGATAACCTTCTATTTGTAGTAGTTTATCAGTAATTAATGTTTTTCTGGTGTCCTCCTCCCATTGGTGGCAAATGTATTTGGTACAAAAATGCTTAAACTTCACATACTTAAAAGAGAAAATTTTAATGCAAATAACAATATTCATTGTTTAAATGCACCATTAACAAATGGCATATTGTCCTCCCTTGACAAGTGCCCACAATGTATACTGCAAGGCACTAATATGATACAAGATGCATAATTCAAGCAACATTGTAATATTTCTTCTCCAAATCTCAACTGAAATTAATTAGTGCTCACACTATGCCACTGTCTTTATCATAAGTCTTTGGGCTGGACCGAACCTGACATCTTGCACAGCTCAGCGCACTTTGGTTTGTTTGCTAAAGCGTCTGCATCCATCAGTTACTGTCCCACCATCTCACCAGCCTGAGTGTGGCTTTGGTTTGTGGTGAGCCTGTCACACAGGGTTCACATTGCCCGCATGTCCCTTGAGGATGCAGCCAGCACTGGCTGGACCCAGAACAGCCGGTCCCATCCCAGGGACTGTCTCCAGTTTCCCACTTCCAAGCACCCCCTCAAGGCATGCTGAGTGCTGGTAGCTGTTGGGTGGTCATAGGGGGATGGAATTAATTGCTGTCTCTTGGCTCTGTCCGCATCCACATTTGGCAGAGGCAAGCGTTGAGCAGCACCCAGTGGCACCAGCCACTGCACGTCGTGCTGTGGCATGGGAACCTCACAGCTTCTGGTGGGAAGTCCCATGATTATCCAAGCCTGCAAAAACTCTGTAATTAGCGGGGCTCCTGACGCTGTGCTGCCTGCAGAAACACTTATGAACTGTGTCTCATCCCAAAAGCCACTCATCAGGGAATATGCATTATTATTATTGCCAGTGAATCTTGCAGAGGACTCTGTTTCAGAAAAAAAAAACACCAAACACAAACCCAACATGAAAGCAGCAGCAGTTTTCCAATACTCCAGTGCAGTACAGTGTTGCGGAATCCAAGGTACCATACAATGCTTCTGTGCCTTTAGTGATGATTGATTTGGTCCCATCACCCTGCAGGACGTGAGAAATAGCACATCTCTGTGTGGCCTCCCGTGATGATTTAGCAAGTTCAGTTTCCCCTCAGTGGTCTTTGGTGAGACTGAAGCAGAAGGATTAATGTGTGGGACAGTGAACTTTGTCATGCAGCTTCTTGCTAGTATCTTTTCCGTTCTTCAAGTGATAATTTGATGAATCCTGACCCATAAATAGAGCTATACAAAAAAGGTCTGTGTTCTTAGACCATGTGCCCTGTGGATGTGTTATGGAAGAGAAATATCCTGTGCTTCTTGCAGTGCCTTTAATGGTCTCTCCTGGCAAATGTCAAATGCCATGCCAAATCTACAACTTCCAGCTTCCCTTCTGGATTGCTAACACGCAGAGATCTTCTGGAAGATCTGCAAATATGCACTCATCCTTTTCATTAGATTCACTCTGTAACATAGAGCTATTTCCTGGGGTGGTTTCTGTTCTCTTCTGACCGTCCTCTTTCTTTCATAGTGATTCACGTGTTGTTACTAGTGAAGTCCACTCTTAGCCATAGTGCTACTCTACTCAAACCCTCTTGCCTGTATGTTGTTTTGGATTTGCTTGGTTTGAGCTCTGAAATGTTATCTTTGTCTTTACCATCAGATTATCTATAGCAAGCATATTAGAAGCAAGTTATCTGGATGTATTTTCTTTTTTAATCTGTCTCAACAGGGCTGTTTAGTAGTTCCCCAAATTCAGTCTCTAGTTTACAATGGGAAGTGCTTCTTCCATGCATCCTTTAATTACTGACTTACAAATATGATTTCATAGAGGTATAGGTCTTACTGTGAAGTCAGTCATAGTTCTTGCACTTGGATTAATGGATATTCTGTTTCTAACCAGAAAATGTTTGCATTAAGGAGTGCTTTCTAATCTAGACTCCAATCAGTCCCACACTTATTTTGCTACAATGATCTCTTCATTCTCAGTGTACATGTGGGAGCAAGCATAATGGTAACAGGCTTTTGCAGCCCCAGTCTCCCTACTGAAACTTGTGATGCACCTGCTGTCCATTTTCTTTGCAGCAGATTTTTTTACTTGGGCATTTGATTACTGCACATTACACTTAACCAGCACTTCATGAAACCCTAGCTCTTTCAAATACGGGGATCTTTTTTCATCTGACAGCAGAGACAGTCTGCAGTCTGCTTCACATGATGATCCACTTGGATCTGCCTCAGAGAATCCCTATCAGTAATTGCTGCTTTTCTTTTCTGACATAAATGCATCCAAACGTTTCTTCCCAACTGCAGATATGCTAAAGCACTGCTGGTGACACCAAATCTGCTGTACCTTGCTCTCATTTCCATTTCTGGCAAATCCAGGCAGTAACATAACTGCAAAACTGGCATTTCTCAGAACTTCTGGTTCGTGAAAATAGATTTTGAAGCAATGATACATCACCAATAGTATTTCTAAGGCTGTGTGAATTATAAACACCTTTCATGCTCTCAAGGGGGGGGGAAGGGGATGTCCAGTGACTCCTTTTTCTTCTGTCCTTAGCTTCAGAAATGTGACAATTACATTGAAATCTGCAATAAAAAATGGTATATGCTCAACAACTCACAGTATTATGTAAACCAGAGCATCAGTAACAGATGTACAGACCAAACAGATACTGTGACATTCAATTTTCATCTCAGTGATGTCTTGGGAAAATTACTCATGTGGAAAGATTACCACATACAAAAAGACTAGAAAACCATACAAATAAGCCTAAGTGAAATGTTGCCACAACTTTGCATACTAGTTCCCACCTGGGTTTGGGGGCTTATCTAATACCCTTAGGCTATGATATTAATTGATGACACAAATAGGTTGTGGTTTTCCTCTGGGGTATGTTATTGTAATGCCATTCTGACTCCACCGGTATCACCAAACCACACCTGAGAAACCAAGGAGTCAGATCTATAGATCAGGGATTGTATACAATGATGACAGATAATATTGGACAATCTTCTCTGGCTTCTTTCATACATTAATAAATCAACAGAGATTATTTTATGATACATAGAGCAGCACCACTAAATCCTTGTCCTTTTAAAACCATGTGTATTGAGTTTCAGGCTGGCAAAGCCACGGATTACTCCAGAAAAGCATTATGAAGTATATGAAAACCGTAGTGGGAAAGCATATCCCCTTTCATGTAACAGCAGCTTACTGAACGGCAAATGCTTCCAAAATCAGGAAAAGGCAACTTCTTCCACACAGAGGTAGGAAATCAAGTTTTCATCTATATTAGGGATCTGGCACATCGCAGTCTTTTATCTTTTTGTGTTTTACATGTTTATACGTAACAGGGCAGGCTGCCAGCAGCTCTGGCCAAAACCAGCTGCAACTGCTTAGCTCCGAGTGGGTAGGTTTTTGTTGGAGCAGTGCATGAAGTAGGTACATTGGTTTGTCAACATTCAATTATAAGTAGAGAGGCACCGCCTACGCTGCTGACCGCCATTAGAAACATAACAAAACTTAATGGTAATGTGAGTGTCGCGAGAGGTAGAAAGCAAGGAACTGCGGTTGATGGAGAAGCTCTCCTAATGCAGTCCTGAAGCTAAGGAATCTCATTTGCATTCATGTTTTGGCCCCCATCCACCATTCTGGCAATGCACAAGAAAATCAATTGACTAAGCTTCCAAAATTGTTTTAAAGACTCAAATAATGTCAAATCTGTTTCCTACGTCTACAGCAATTATCAGAAAATTCAGAACTAAGAAACCCCAGTAAACTCGGCTCTGTCTCCTTGATTCTATGTGTTAAGTGGGGTTTCCATTACCCCACATTACCCCATCCTAATTCTTTGTGTAGATGTGTTCTACAGATCAACTGGACCAGCCTTTTTCACACTTGGTCTGGGAACCACGCATGATTCATAAGCTGTCAGAAGGCGATGGATGGAACAGGCCACCAAAAATCAGTACCAAATGTACATGCATCTTTCCACGCATGCAAGCAAGAAAACAAGCAAGTTGATGAAAGAAAACCTAGTAAGGAGATACCCAAAGCTGAACCTAAGGCTTTCTCTTTGTAAATGAAAACCAGCATGTGTGCATTACCAGAAAGGTTACTAAATTTTATCTGAGGTGGTTACGTAGCCCTTGGACCAGATAAAAGAGCACTGGGCTAAGTGATCTCCAGCGTCCCTTCCAGATTCACGCTTCTGCAGCCACACAACACACCATGTGCTGGATTCATTTCACCCAACACGCAACAGCTGCAGTATATATTCCGAGCTGGGCTCCCTGTCTTACCAGTGGGAAACGGCTTGCCAGGCGAGCAAGCCTTGCTCTGGCTTTTGAGGTTGAAAATATACCTTTAAGAGAGGGGTTAAGTCAAAGTAGTGTCTATCCAACATTTCCTCAGATCTAATTATTTATATGACTGCGATCCTGCCTCCCTTGTCCAGAATAACTCCCACTAACATTAATGGGTATTTTTTCCTTAAGAAGATGCGTAAGATACAGCCCTTAGAATACAGGGGAAAAAAAATGCAATTTCAGTGTAAGTCTAGAGTGCTTGGTTCAGCTCCGAGTGCCTTGTGAGAAGAACAGAACTAAAATTCACCTCAGGGCATCTGAAGATAAGGAATGCAATTTCAAGAGAAAGTATAGGGATCTGTAGTTCAGCAAAATGTGTATTGTGTATTTGTATTGTGCGAGGTTTTGTTCTTTGCTGAGCAGCATGACCTATTTCCCAGCATCATGTGATTTTTCTATTGGAAGACTCTTCTATAAAGAAGCAGAATTAATTTGCCAGTGGAAAAGATACAAATCTCATTTTCCTTAATTCTGCCCAATAAAATAGTATAATCTTGCATTTGTTTTTCTTTACTTATTTATTTAAACTTCATAACCCTTTTGAAAGATATGCATGCATAAAGCATATGCACATACTTGTATGTTGTTGGCAGTATGCAGTTTCATTAAGTTTTTATTCAAAAAGTGTACAAGGCATCGGGAAAAACCAAATTAAATTACATTTGGATTTAGTATGATTTAAAGTCCATATCCCACCACAATGGCAGTTAAGCACTTAGGCATCTAAAGCGCAAAAAGAGAATTTAATCCACCTTCCATGCCTCCTGGCTCACACTGGTGCCTACATTTTCTGGGTAAATTTTGCTTAGCTGCCTGAAGTTTTTTCAACTATGGACATGGAGACGAAAATCAGGGGATGTCACCTCTGGCTAAAATGACCTGGCATTCCCAAAACAGGAATTGCTGTGTCCCAGTCTCATAAGCGACCCTGGCTATCAGACTTTCTCAGATCATTCCTAACAGAGACCAACACTAGAACTGAAAGAAGAAAGAAAAAAATCAAGCTGTAATTGAGACATCTGGAAGGGAACTGTTTATACAAACTCAACAGCTTTTGAAAAGCAGGCCCCTTATAGGCACTCCAAATCAGCACGTATTTTTAGCTTGTGAATTCTTTATTTCTAGTCATATTGCTTCTAACATACTAGAAGTATTCATAACTACAGTAATAGGACTTTTTAAAATGCTTGTATAACTCAAAAGTGACCAAATGAAAGCTGCCTTTTTTTCCCCAAAGGAAAAAAAATGTTTTATGAGTTGAGAAATTTCAGCAGTAACAGTAATTAATTTTCAGGTAATTGTTAGAAAGCTAGGTTTCTGTTCATTTGTCAAAATCAACTGCACAACACTACCGAGAACACAACAAAGCAGAGAACACTGTTGATTATAAAGGCAATGTTGAACATTTGGTAAGCTAAGAGGATATTCAGTTAGGTTGGATTTAAAGTATTAACCTCTTCGGGAGATGAATTCTGGCTTCCTGTAGCTTTTGTATTACATGCATATTAATGCATTGTGTCGGCATGTGTTTTTGGTTAAGACCTCAGATTAATTAGAGCTTAAATTTAGGATCAGATGCGTCAACGCTAGAAAATATCAGCGCTGTTGCTAGGTCGTGCTTTCGCATACGTGACCAGTGCTGTGCATGTGCACTTGCCAGAGCGCCCCAGAATTTTCAATTCCAGATGAGACCCGACTCAGCATCAGCTTTAAGTGTCGACCTTTCAGCAGCCGAGGTACCGCGGCTCGTGCAGTACCCGCTCTACAAAACCACAAATGGTTGCCTGGCTTCTGCTTGCTCCAGAAGTTAATCAGGGCTTCACTGCAGTTGATGGGAAGTAACGAGGAGCTGCCTTTGGACCAAAGTGTTGAACGTGACTCAGACATGGCTCAGTACTGAAAACTAACATGGAAACGTCCTCCAGTGATTTCTAACTAACAGTTTGAGAAAGCAAAACAAGATCTGGGGAGGTGGGGGGCTATATAGCAGGTGTGACGAGTACAAAAGAGATACATTTCAAAAACTATGAGAACTGAACCCCCATTACTGTTGAAAAAAGTCTCCTCAGGTGGAGAGAAAATCTGCTTCTCCTAATTATACTCACACTTTCAGAAAAATCAACAAGTGAAGATCAATATAAGAGACTTTCTTTCCAGCAGACCTGTTGGGGTGATCTGAAATAGCTACTTTCTTGATGCTCTTAAGTAGACTTCAACCACTTTGATATGTTAAGTATTTTTTGCTCAACAGAAAAGGTTAGTAGCGCTCTATTTAAAACCTTGCTTCATGCACATAACTGACATTGTTCCTGTGGAAGGGCTCATTTTAAGCCTGGGGATGATAATGGGTAAATATCAGGATGGTTGCTATCAGTTTCACTCCAGAGGTAATGGTCAGCACTTCACAGAGCTCTTCTACCAGCTGAGAAAGAGAAGATGCTGTTTGCCAGTGAGATGTCAGAACACAGCTGAACAGGAAGGTGGAAATTAATTTCTTTGCAAACTTTGTAGGTGCTACCTTTTGGGATTGTTTTTCATGCAGTGTTCACCATTTTAATTCCCAAATTTTATTTTCTTTCTTTCTCTTCTGAAGCTGTCTCATGCTAAAATACCCCATGAATGCACCATCCTTTCAGATTTTAGTTTTGATCATTTGATTGTTACCTGCGTGACACTCTCAGTGGACACTATAAGCACGTAAGCACTGCAAAGCAGGACTGCCAGTATATTAAAAAAATAGGGAGTTTATACTTTGCTGTAGTTAAAATTCGGGTGGACCAGAAACGGGTCAGGCAAGCTTAACCAACTTCCTGTTAGTCTTCAATCTGAAAAGTCTTCTGACCGAAGAAATTATATCATGCTCTGTTTCTGCAATCAAACCATCTTAAGCTACTTCTATTAGATCATTTCCTTGAATGAGCTGCTACTTATTTGGACGCAGCCTTGTGAGGTATACTAAAAGCTCACACAGAGAAAAAAAATGGAAGCTGTATTCCATGTGCATCCTTGTACAAACCCAGAAGTTGCAGAAAAATAAGCTGCAAATACCTGCGTACTACCAACATGGGAAATGAGCAAAAACAGAAGGCTCAGCACCGGGACCCTTAGAAGAAAGCTCAATTGCCTTTGTCCCATCTCAGTCCTGAGCTTACAGGAGGGACTGAAATCACCTGCAAGCCACGGAGGCTGCTGTAATTTCTGGCAGCCTACTATAAAGCTACACTGGCATTAGGAGACCGGCCAAAGATGTTGTGATTGGCCAAGCCAGCGTGGGCTGAGCAGCATTAGATAAGGCTGATCAGAACTGCCAGTAAGAGGCGGTGCTGGAGGAGACAGAGGTAGAAGAAAAAGCTGAATACGCACCTGATCTAAGGCCAAAATCTCTGCGTCTTACTAGAACTTTTGTACAACTGGAAACCTGAGTTCTGCAATGACAGTAAAAGTGCAGCAATTAAGGGACTTAATGACACTTCAAGTAAACACGAAACATAAATACTTAGTTATTACTTCTGTGTACTTTCCTAAAGTAGCTCGAGTTATGATGTTCTGAATGTCACATACTGTAGGCAAGAGAAAGGAACACTTGGAACCTAAATAACTGTTAAAAACACTTTTTAAAAATTTATTTTAAACAGGTATCTCATAACTGCTGAAGGTAGTGTTTGCTTTGCTGTGATGATCCAGAGAACACTATGACCACTGTCTTTCCATGTTACTGCTTAACACTACTGCCTCCTCAAAATCTGTATTTTAGAACAAAATAAACTGATTTTCAGAGGTAAAGAACACATGCAATCTCAAACAAAAAGTTTTGAGAGTTGCAAGCTCTCATCATCTTGAAAAGTAAAATCAATTATTTAGCAGCACCAGTAAGGTGTTTGAAGGCTAATGCTAGATACTGGTCATTGGGAAATGTTGTTCCAATTTTAAAGATGTTACATAAAAGATCTGTAACTTCCATGCTTTGACACTTCCTCATGCTGCACCCAAGAAAGGGAGAGGAAGACCTCCCTACCCCTACTCATTCTCGCCCACGAAAGCCTCACCAAGTTCAACTTCTCTGGCCAAGACAAATGCAGCTGCTGCAGCCCCCGCCACGCAGTCCTGAAGAGAAGCGGTCAGATTCCAAACGAAAACGTTATCTTTCAAGACTTATTCTGAAAAACGGACCAAACTTGTATTGCCTTTGGTATGTTCTGACCTGCTTCTTTCTACCACGCCAAAGACATTGCCGGTCTACGGCATTACGCTTGTTAGAAATCAAATAACCTAGGCGAGATCCCGCTCCTTCAACGAAGAGCTTCCACCAAGTCCAGTCCTTGGCGGGGCATCCCACGTACTGCGTGCGGAGCAACACCCCCACAGCCCAGAGGCCCACTTCACTGCTTTTTTCTTCATTCCCACCCGGGATCGTACCTTTATTTATTAACAGCGTTACGTAGCGGTTTCCTGCGTTACTGAGAATTTCCGTTATTGACTCCTCACGGTGCCATCTTCGCGTTTCTTCCACACAGATTCCCCCGGCCCCCGTGTACGTACCCGACAGCTCCCCTTACCCCCTCCCCGCTGGCCTTCAGCCCCCTCCCAGCCCCGAAGGGCGCCGGGGCCGGGCTCCGGCGGGGCCAGGCCGGCGGGCGAAGGGAGGGGAGGCCCCCGCACCTCCCCGTAGCGGCGTTGCTGAGAGGCGCTGCCGGGCCGGCGGGAGGGCACGGACCGCTCCTCCTGAGGGCGAAGAGCGGCAAAACGAGCCATGGCGCGGGTGAGCGGCAGCGCCCGGGCGAGGCAGCCCTCCCTCCTCACGGAGGGGCTGGGGGCAGGGCACCGCCGCTCACTGAGGCGGGAGAGCGGGCTTTCACCAGCGGGGAGCGGCGTTTCGGCTCCGGCGGCGGCGCGCTCCCCTCGCCGGGCCGGGCGATCGCCCCACACCCGCCGGGGGAGCGCACCGGCTCCCCTCAGCCCGCCGGCCGCTCAACGGTGGCCGGAGGAGCGGGGCCACCGCGCGGGGCGCCTCGGGCGGGAGCGGCGGCGCCCCCTGGCGGCCGCCCCGCGGCAGGGGCCGCAGCGGGCGGCTGCTGGGCGCGGGGCTCCGCCGCATCGCGTCCCGCCGCGGCGCGGTGCGGTCGGCGGGGGTCCCGCCGCGCTGGCCGGGGCGGGGCCAGGCCGGGAGGAGCGGCGATCGGCGGCGGCCACTGCCTCCCCCGCTATCTGACCCGACCTTCCCCCTCTCCTCCTCCTCCTCCTCCTCCGCCCCCCGCCGCCCGGGAGGAACTGAACCATCGCTGCACAGGAAGTAGCGGCTGCGGGGAGCAGCAGCGGCGGCGACAGCTGGGGGCTGCCGCACTCAATGAGCGAGGCTCCCGCAGCCGCCGCCCGCCCCGCTCGCCCCTTCCCCGCCTCCCGAGGGCAGCGGCGCCGAGCCAGCCCCGCCGCCGCCGGGGGGGGGTACCGCGGACAGCAGCAGGCGGAGGCGGGCACAGGCCGCCCGCCCCGGGGCTGGAGGCTGAGGCGGGCAGAGGCAGCTCCGGCTCTTCCCGAGGAGGAGGCGGTGGCGGCGGCGGGGATTGCAGGTTGGTGCCGCTGCGCCGGCGAGATGCGGGTGCCCGGGGAAGGCGGGCGGCGGATGCTGCCCGCGCCGTGCCGGCCTCTCGGTGGCCGGGGCAGCGCCCCCCGCCTCAGCGCTGCTGCCGGTGGCGGCGGCTCGGCACCGGGCGACCCTCAGGGAAGGCCCCAGCGCGCCCCCCCCCCACCCGCTGCGGCGGCCACAGGAGGGGCCGCGCCGGGGCCCGGCTCGGTCCGGCGGCCGCGGTGCCGGGTACCGCTGGCGGGCGCAGCCCTTTGTGCGGCGGCGGCGGGCGCGGAGGGGGGCGGCCGGGCCGGGCCCGGCGGCGGGGGGCAGCCGGGGCGGGGGGTGTGTGATGGCGGCGGCGCGGGGAAGGGCACAATGGTCCCGCCGGCACGGCCGGGCCCCGGCTGAAATGCGCCCTCCCCTCCCGGGTGAGATGGAAGCCTTCCCCGGGGGGGTGCGGAGTGAAGGAGGTGCGGGCTGGCGGCTGGGTGCCGGGAGGGTGGCAGCTCCGCCGAGCCTGTGGGGAGGGAGAGAGGGAGGAAGGGAGAGAAGGATGGACGAAAAGTGGGAGAGCGGTTTAAAACAAAACAAAACCAAAACAACAACAACAACAACAAAAAAGAGAAGGCAAGCCCGTTTCCGAAGGGGCAGGCTGTACCGGGGTGCGGGGCTTGCGAGTGCAAAATGGAGAAGAGCAAACAAACCCTATCGATCTGAGAGCGGCAACCGAATAGGATGCTGTTGTGCCTGGATTCTGTTCAGATGATGCTGATGGGTTTAGTAAGCTGCTAACCTAATGTGTAGGCACCTAAATCAATAAGCACATTGATTATCCCCTTATTGCTTTTAATACACAGCATTCTAAGGGAACTCCTGCGTTGGGACCGAGTGTTACCTATTTGATGCCTTACTTGTATATTCTTCCCCTCCAATATTTTTCCCTCTGAATCTTCAGCTTGCCTCCTTGATTAGGCAGAGAGCAGGTGTGGAAAGAGAAAGGAAAGCTGCACAGTTAGCAGTAATCTTGCCACTCCTACTTCAAGGCAATAATAATCTCATTAGCTCATCATGTTATCAAACTCATTAATTTCAAGTCCAACGTAAACTTCATGGCCTTTCCCGCCCTAAGAGAAATAGGCTAGAGTCCAAGATCACGTTTGCCATCAGTGAATTGCTGATATGTACAAGCATGTTTGGGAGTAAAGTGGTAAGCTCTCCACTTGTCTTGGCAGTGCTTCTTTCATGGTGACGCTCTTCACTTGAGGCTCTTTGCTTAAACTACAGGTCACTTGGGCAAAGTTCAACATAATCGCAGATAGGTGATGTGATAGGTATGTGTATTTTATTTTATTTTTTTTTTCCAAGCTTGATTCTACAAGCAGTAAAACCCATACAGTTTCCATTCATTTTCTTTCAAGATTTCAACTTTATACAAGATGATTTAAACATAAATGATGTGGTCTTTCCTATAACTTTCACAGGAGCTTTGGCTTTTGGTTCCCCTTTGTGTACTCTACTCTTCTCCCCCTTCATGTCTATTGTTACTGAACCTTTGTGATTAAAATTATGTGCGTTACATTCAATACCTTTTTTTAGCTTTTTTAAAGGGTAATCTTATGTACTCTAAGAAACTCTCATTATCCTGCTCTCTCTTAATCCCCACCTTCACCTCTCCATCCCTATACGCACACTTAATTGGAAAAAGCAGGATAGAGAACAGTTGGTCTCCAAATACAGCTTGAATTCAACAAGCACAGGAAAAACACCTGACCAGATTGTACCTGCTGAGCATGATTAAAATGGCAGGGCCACAAAACTTTGTACTACAGTTTAACAATATGTTACGGATAGCTCAGTCAAGGGCGTGTGAGTTGTACCTAACAAGGGCTGAAATCAGAACGGGCTTTAGTTGAGGTAATGTTGGAGAGAAATAAGGATGGTATTTCCTCTTCCCAGTGTGATTTCTTTTCTCTCTGAAGAGATGCATTAACAAACCAGACAAAATTCCACTTAAAGTTACAGGGAACTCTACTACCTCAAAGTGTACTTTCTTTTCCCAGGCAGAGCTGAAGCTTTCTGCCCTGTGTTAATCTTCTTACAAAATGAAACTATTGCATAGTCCTGTGCTAGCTTTTTTTTTTTTTTTTTTCCTTTCTGCCTCTGTTTGCAGAATGATGCATTGTTTTCAAATCCTAAATGGTGTTTTGTTTACTTACAAAACTATTATGGAATAACTGGATTTGAGGCTTACATTTTGTGGGGAACTGGTGTGAATAAAGTATTGCTGTTGACTGTAATGAGTTCACCTATACTAAACTTATGGTAACCATAAATTATGGTAGGCTGCATCTACGCTTTATGCAAATACAAAAAAAAAAAAAAAAAAGACAACAACAAGAAAGGCTGCATTCAGTCTTGTTTCTTTGGCTTATGAGAACGTAATTCTTGATAGGAATGGCCGAGATACTGATAAAGAAAGATAATTATCAGCTGTAATGGCTAAAAATGTCATGTTCTTTCAATAGTTTTTTGTGTGTGTGTGTGTTAACTGTGTGTTGGTGCATGCATATTAGTCTGTTTGCAGTCAGTGCCTGAACAAAGAACAGGTGACTAGGCAATTGGTACCTCTAGCATTACAAGATAAAGAACAAAAGAAATGACAAAAAGAAGAGGGAACCCAAAATTTTATTGTATCTCAGACTGTTCCGCCATCTTCTGGTGCTGCGCCCCTAGTAATAGGAATTCTCTGTCTATGCTTGCTAATACCAGGGAACTTTTGCTTGTGGGTAGCTCTTCTTAAGTAATTATCCTGGTGTCAGCTGGGATAGAGTTAATTTTCTTTCTAGTGGTTGCTGTGTTTAAAATTTGGTATGAAAGAAATGTCAATAATGCATATTGTTTTAGTTGTTGCTAGGTGATGTTTATACTGTTCAAGGACTTCTTTAAGCTTCCCATAGAAATTGAGAAGGAGCACAGACAGAACAATGGAATGGCCGATGGAATGTTCCCTACCATAGACACCATGCTCAGTATGTAAATGGGGGCTAGCCGTGGGGCAGGAATCCATGATCTCTGCTCAGGACAGGCTGTGCAACCAATTTGCCAGGCAGTGAGAGTGACTTGTGTTGCATTACTTTTATCTTGTATATTCTTTTACCATTATTATTATTGTTATTTTCCTTTTTCTGTTCTATTAAACTGCCTTTATCTCAACCTGTGAGTTTTTTTACCTTTCTTTTCCCCTCTTCTCCCTCCTCTCCCTACCCTTCTGGGGGGATGGGGGAGACCTCTGTGAGTGGCTGCGTGGTCCTAGCTTCTGGGGCTAAACCATGACAGTAATCGATACCATCGTTTAAAGTAAAACTAAAAGGAAGGGAATGGAGAGGCACTGGAAGGTATTATCCAAATTTCTTGTTTACCAGTGATGTTAACCAATATAATGAAAGAAAGAAACACTCATCTCAAGGCCTCTGCTGCGTGCTTG
The DNA here is from genome assembly GCF_964106895.1 of Numenius arquata. Classification (NCBI taxonomy): domain Eukaryota; kingdom Metazoa; phylum Chordata; class Aves; order Charadriiformes; family Scolopacidae; genus Numenius; species Numenius arquata. The sequence goes on from NC_133576.1 coordinate 45,182,233, forward strand.
ATGAAGATACTCTTAAATGTGTTACATGAAAATCAATTTGCCATCTGATGCATGATCGTGTCAGGATTCCAGGAATGAGTCAGCACCTAAGTTGGGGACTGATTATCTCTAGAACATAGGCAGCTATAGGTAAAATCAGGATAATTCTAGGAAGTGTTTAATTTGCTGGTGCACCAAACCAATAATCTCTGTTTCCTCTTTTGGTTTATTAGAATAGAATCATTGAATTGTCTAGGTTGGAAGAGACCTTTAAGATCATCTAGTCCAACCATCAACCTAACTCTGATAAAAAACCATCACTAAACCATGTCACTAAGCACTATGTCAGCCCGTCTTTTGGATACCTCCAGGGATGGTGCCTCAACCACTTCCCTGGGCAGCCCATTCCAATGCTTAATAACCCTTTCAGTGTAAAATTTTTTCCTGATATCCAATCTGAACCTCCCCTGGCGCAACTTGAGGCCGTTTCCTCTTGTCCTATTGCCTGTGACTTGGGAGAAGAGACCGACCCCCGCCTCTCTACAACCTCCTTTCAGGGAGTTGCAGAGAGCAATAAGCTCTCCCCTCAGCCTCCTCTTCTCCAGGCTGAACAACCCCAGCTCCCTCAGCCTCTCCTCATAAAACTTATTCTCCAGAAGGCTCATTTGCAGAAGTCCAAATTTCAGAAGATTAAAAAAGAAAGAAACCCTTGCTTACGTATTTTTTTGAGGCTTCTAAAATCAATGGATACTTATGATTTACTTATAAAATTTCCTTGTGCCTCTAAGTCTGCACACATATAGGAGCGTGCAAGACATGACAGTGATGAGGAGCTGGGTACTTACAGCTGTTACACACGAGTCATAGCAAAAATGAAAGAAATGCCTGTCTCTTTTGTAAAGACCAATCTAGGAGTGCTACCTTTGGATCCAGTCCGTCACAACAGCACCTCCTTCTGCTGTGTCTTTGTCTGTAGCTGTCTGACCTTGCTTACCTGGGATGGACAGCATAACTGTGCAGTTTAGTAGACGGGACGTTTGTCTTGGGAAGGAGGAAGCTTGGGTTCTTGTCCTTGACCAAATGAGTATTCGGTGGTGTAAAAAGGAACCGGGAGCCACAGGGGCTCTTTTTTCTGTCTGTAAACCCATGCAAAACCCAAACAGTTTTAGGAGGAGAATGTGGTGACTGGCTGTGGCAGGATACCCTGGTGCATTACCAAGGAAGTGCTGGGTGGAGGTTATGATAACTTCCAGGGAAAAGGCAAGGAAAGCTGTATCGAAACGATGCACAGCTTAAACTACGCAAGGATGCTGCCCATCAGAGTGATGGGCAAAGGAGCTGATCAGTCTCGCCTTTCTGTTTCCTGCCTGTTTTATGAGAGGTTTGGTATAGTTTTGGCACTGTAACTGAACTTTCTCCTAAAGAAGTTGACATAAACCTTGGGAAGGCTGGCATTGATGGTACATCTCCTCACTGGGTATTGCTAAATCAGCCCAGCAACTCATGTTGTTTTCCCACCCCCGCTTTGCTGTTCTCAGGCATGCAACTTCTTTCATGTGTTTTATAGGGAGGGAAGGCACATAATTTTCGGCTGCTGCTTCCCCGGGAATTGGGGGACTTGGGACCTAGGCTCTGTGATGCTCACTACTGCAATGCTGGGTTTTTTGTGCACCCGTAGGTGCCAGCTCCTTGGTAGAGAGCTAGGATGAAATAAAAGAAGAAACTTTCTCTCACATCTTGGATGTGGAATGGAAGCCAATGTACTGACTAGTCCTAATACTGTTGTTTATCTTGCAGTAGTATCAATAACGTGGTGTTTGCTTTCCAAACTCCCAAAGAGTTTAAAGATCCTTTGAAGCTCTGTGTAGTGCAGACGGTAGTTCTCTTTGCCACGTTGGTCTCTGCCTCAGGTAGAGCCTTATTGCCTAATTGTGATTACTGCTGTGGTTTGAGACTGCTCGGGGAAAAAAATAAATGCTTATCCTTGAAGTGTGTTGAGCTCCCTATGTTTTACGAGAATGAAACGGCGTATAGATTCCTTACACATTTGGAGTAAAATGGTAGAAATTCTCCTTATGGAAGAGGTGGATCCAAGGGTACGGCAGAACGTTTAGAATCCAACACCTCCTGTGTATTTGCATATTAATGGAGAAAAAAAAAGCTATTTAAAACCTTTCCAGTGTTTCTGCATCAGAGTTGAGCTCTTTAATGGTCAGGCAAAAGTGGTATGACATTGGCCTCTTTCTGTGTGTAGCACCTCTTTTCTATTCAGACATTCTCATTTGCTGTAAAGGAAATGGGATTTCAGTGAAACTTTCAGCTGTGCTTTTTTTTTTTTTCCTGTTGTTGTTCTCATGTGTTAGCATTACCTAGGTAATTATAGTGTGTCTGTTAGGAGCCCTGACAGCCTAAACGGAGTTCTTTGTCAAAAATGCAATGTTTCCCTTAATTAAGAAAGACTAGAAACAGCACCTGAATCTATTAATTAAATAGTCAAAGTTGATATCTATTTAGGATATATTAACGAGCAAACCAAAATACACCTTAGTCAGAAATGTTGCCCAGAGTAAATGAGCTTCTCGGAGGCTTTTTTTGTGGAGAAAAGTAATATATTGGTGCTGCAACTGTCACATATGCACCGTCGTCTAAAATTCATGTGGGATCTTTTCAAATTCTATGGTACTCGGAACAATAGCCACTATTTCTTTTTCAAAGCTCTTCAGAGATGTTAAATAATCCTTGTGACAACCCTATGAAGTGAGTATTGTAGTAATTTTTTATGGATGGCAAAACAATTAATCGGCATTGTCTCCAGCTGTACTGCGAAAGTGGGATTTTCAAAGTGCTTGCGGCTTGGCCTGCTGCTGAAACTTGTGATTGTGTGAACAAGGGGTGGGTGAGCACGTCTTTCTGTTTCTTCTTCTAGCTGTACCTGTGGTGATGAAAACATTTTGGAGGTGCAGTGGTTGTCAGCGTGCAGGCGCATACATCAGGCTGGACCCTACACGTCCTCATAAAGGATGAATTTAGTCTTTTCTAAATTATTCTGCCTGTGTTACTGGCATCACTTCTTGAAGGAGAGATGTGCAGAGCTGTTGGCTGCGCTGGTGTCTGTGAAGTTTGTCCATGTGTGAAAGCTGCATTGCTCAGACTGACTTCAGAGGACAAGTTTGCTCATTTGTGGGATGAGGTCCTGGTGGGACCCTTTCCCCTGGGCTCTTGCCAGGCTGGGCTTGCTCGGAGTTACGGGTTGCCTTGAGGCTGGTCTTCTAACTTGCTCTGATCCGAAAAGGCTGCAGATCCAGCTGCTTCCTCCACTACATTAACACCGGTGGTATCTGCAAGCTGAAGGAGGTCTGGGTAACCAGGACGTACATTCCCATTCGGGTCAGACCAGTGTCGCAGCTTTTCTGCACAGCCTGGCTTTGGTTGCTGAGACATGTGTGTCTCTTCTTTTCTTCCACCAGCTCTGCCTGCTGCCCTTCCAGGAGTTATAAATGCCACAGCAGATGGCTTGGGGAGGCAGTGTCTGTAATTACTTTTGCAACATTTGCCTAAGCTTGACTCTGTACAAAGAACGATTTTTTTTTCCCTGGAGATTCAAAATTGTTGGTACTTCAAATGCAGATTTGGTCTTTTCAGGGGAAGGCAATGGTGGAAATGTGTGCATTATGTGCTTGTTCAAAAACAGCCTGTCTTTCCTCTTAACATAATTCATATGATGGTTTAGTGTTACCAGTTTTCAGTCTTCTCCCGCTGGGTCGGCTTTCAGGTTCCTGGTAGAGATATAGGCTAGACTGCTTATTTTCACATACAGATTTTCAGATTTCAGACACAGATTTTCATAATGGCTCATGCACCACTAAGTAACACAGCTATAATCATTTTATTTGATAAAGGTAAATTTTTAAACCCTTTCGCCTGACTGGTAGCGTTCAATCAGGTTTCAGTGAGAAACGTTGTTCCTCCTCCCAGCTGAGCAGAGATGCGCGGCTATACAGATGATGCATGCATCTTTAATGCCTAATGCAAGCGTTTGTCTCCCAGTTGTGATTGATTGATCCAGTGTTACGCTGCACACTGTGTACTTTTCTGTGGGCCCCCTCCAAATACCTTCCTGCAGTCCTGGACTCCCTACCAACATGTTTGAGCTGAATTGCTCCTCTTGCATCCATCTGGTGTCCATGGCCCTTGGGTTATTAGCCACATAGCTAGCCTCCACTTGGAGTTTGAATTGCGAGAGGGGTGAAGCCAAAGGGAAAGAAAGGTCTTCATTTGTTGAGGTCAGTGAAGATGCTGTGACCCAAACCGCCCAGGCCTGTGGAGCAGTGTTGGTTTTCCTCTTGATGGTCACAGCAGAGGGTGATGCCTCTGGTTCCTCAGACAGCTTCCTGGGGTTGCTCGTGGTACAGAGGGTTGGAGCCCTCTCTTCCTAGGGAGTACGAGGCTCTCATCTCTATTTTAAGGATATATTTTTTTAATAAATTCACTTTACCTGTACAGTACACTTGGCTAAAATGATAAGCAGCAGTGGGAATTCGGGCATATTCCAGATCCTTACTGTATTCTGCCGCACACACATCCATTTCCCTCATCACTGGGATTATGGGATTGCGGTGGTTCTTCACATTTTGTGTTTTTGAGGTTTTCATCTTATCTTTGTTTTCCTGGCCAAAGAAATCTTGCCTTCCTGGCCACCACACAGCCAGCTTTCCTTCAGGGGTCAGAGTGCCATGCCTTTTAGCAGTCTCTGTTCACTCTGTTTTGTCCTCTTGAGTTGAATTGGTTTTGAGGGTGGAAACTGAACTGGCTAGCTTAACTCTCCACTTGCATTTTTTTTCCCCAACGTCTTTCTGTGATGGTACGAGACCTATCGCTGCCAAACGCTGCTGGATTCCTTTCAAGCTTTCCTGCCCAAATACTCATCAGAAAGCACTCAACGAGCCCCTTCCCTCTGCCCACTCTGACAGGACTGAGTTTGCATTCATTTTTTAGCAACCGTACAGCAGCGTGTCTTAAGCTGGACTCTGAAGGCAGCGGCACTACTTCTACCTTGAGAAGTGCCTTGGCTGCAAATCGCTAGATGCTGGGAGGTTAGGCAGCAGCAGGGTTGCAATATGCTTGCCCTGGTCCGCTGCTCTTCCCTGGCCATCGTCTGGCCATCGCCAGGGACGTGTTGTGAGACTGGGCGGACCTTGGCTCTGACCTGGTACAGACATGCTTGTTTGCTGCCTGGGTCCTGCTCAGCCCTGGAAAAGGCACTCAGCCTTGCATTTGACATTATAACTTTGGTTAAAAATGGCATTGCTTCAACTTGCTTGTTGCCGCTGTACCCGTGGCTGTGAACTGAGGACCGTAAGTCTATTCATGGGAAAGGTTGGAAGCATAGTCTTAACATGCAGGTGTGTCCATTAAACGTGTGTGTATGCTTATGCTGTGAGACGTGCATTGCTAGCAAGCTGTCCTGGATGCAGCTGTGCCTGTACAGAAGCCCTCTTTATGGTACTTTTAATATATTAGTTGCTAGCCAAAGCCTATCAATAAGGAAGGAAGCTCTGCTGGCCGAAATGCTTCATTTTAGTCTGTGTACTATAGGATTTTTACAGTGGTGGAGTAGTATATTGGCTTTTCAGTAGCAATATTATGCTGGAGAAAGGGAGCTGACTAAAGGGGTGGTGATTGATATTAAAGAGAATTTTAAGTAGTAGCTTGGAAAGTAGGATTTGTAGTTTTCCGGGATCCAAACATATCATTAGCTTTATTGGAAAAAACAAAGTTTTCTTGTTTAGCTGTTTACCTAATGAACTGGCATTCACAGCATTATCTTGGTTATATTTCATAGTAAAAGCCAGATAGATAGTGTTCATCATCACCACTTAAATAACAGGACCCTGGTGTATGCAACCCACTATGAGCCTTAGCTCTTTTGGGTAATGCGCTTGTACCTTTCTCAACAGCAAAAGAAGGTGACACAATCCTTTTCTTTCTTTTTCTCTTGCATTGTTTTATTTTCCTGTAATTTTTTTTAATATCCTAAGCCTTAAACGTGTTCTACAAACGCAGTGATACCGGCATTTGCCAAGAACCCATATGGCAGGTCTGGTTTGAAGGTTGAACCTTTGGTTTTCTTTCAAGGCATTTCAGGTGGAAAGGCAGTACTTCACATCCATCTGCACTAATTCTTCTGACACCAATTCAAAAGCTGTCTTGATGGATCCCAAAGGAAGTGATGAACTACCGGGAAGGGTTATCTGTGGAGAACTTGCTGGGCCTGAGAAAGGCAGAGGATGTGTTTTCATGAGGAAAGCAGGCAGAAGCTTTACTGCACTTGGTGTTGCCTTTGAAATTAGCACTGGTTGCTCTTCACACCTGCTGCTGCTGCAAAGGAAAGCACATCCATTGAGGACATGATCGAGTTCAGAATGGCGGAGTGAAGACTTATTTTTCAATGAAGAAATATCCAAAAAGAATGTGAGTTTCAGATTGGTTTAATGAGCATTTCCTTAGATGATTTATTTTAATAAAACTTTGCCTAGATGGCTTTTTTAATTGAATATTTAAGCAAGTTGAAAGCAGGCGTTTTACTGTCTCTCTTTAATTTGTGCTGATACATGGTTTAGCATAATTATTTTTTAATGTCCTTTTTAAAAGTATGGTGCCCTCATCCTTCTGACCCTCCTCCTTCAAGAAAAACGTGGATTTAATTTGTTCGGAGAGAAATGTCTGCTGTCTCACTGTTCTGTGACAAGGAGGCGTGTGGGAGGGGTGGGCTTGGTGGAAAAAAAAACCTGCTGGCTTTTAAAGTGATGGGTTCAGGCCAAAAAGCTTTAAGAATGGTCTGAAGCGTACTGTGGCATTTGTAAGCTCCCTTTCTGAACCTCATGAATTCAGTTCTAAATATGAACTTGCAGCATTACGCAGATGCTTTGGTTTTACTGGGCGACCTAAAATAACACTCTTACGGCTTTTTTTTTTTTTTTTTTTTTTTCCTCTCCCCCCCATCCTTTCTCATCTCTTCCAGCAGGCCTGTCCTTTTCTTGTTGATCAACCTTAACTTTACTGAGATCTGGATCACTAAAGAGGGAATGGAGCCATATTTGTGTGTGCTCAGGTTCCTGTCTGATCCAGCATGGGCAGTAGTGGAATAGCAGACTACTCCTGGGTTGGGAGCATTTCATGACAGGGCAGATAACTTTGTAGAGTAGGGTAGATGGTTGGACTCAATGATCCCAAGGGTCTTTTCCAACCTAGGTGATTCTGTGATAAAACTGGCTGCATGCCTCCTATCTAGCTGGCTCCTTGCTTCTCCACAGTGCAACGGGAATATCAACACTGAAAAAGGGTTGGCAGCATCTTTTCTAGTGGGATTACAATTTAGCCTGGAAGGGAGGAGTCTGTTTGCTGGTACCCTTAATCCCTTCTCTTTGAATGAGATCAACCACAACAGCCTCAGTTTCGGTGATATCATTGCCTACATTCATTTGTGTCTCTGTACTGACGCTGGAGTCTCTTCTTTAATGGCGTTCATTAACGCAGCTAGGTTGGCAAAACATCTAAGGGAAGAGAAAGCGCCAGGATTGCTTGTATTCCTACCAAATACCTGGTTTGTAGTGCTTCCACTTAGCAGTTTGCAAGCTTGAATGTGAGTCAGTCTTACGTGGCTGCAAAAAAACCCCCAAACCCTCCTCTTCTCTCTGACCCCAAAATAAAAAAGCAAGCACACTAGATGGGATGCATACATGCTTCTGTGAAATGATTCTTCTTGGCATGAGCTGGACTATGGCATGCAAATGAAAGCATTGCCTTTTAATACCTTTTCCCATGGACGAATTTGAGTGAAAAAAAATCCACAGGGATGTCTAGAAAACATTACCAAAAGGAAAGTTTACAGAATGTTGTTCTACACAGAGAACACCTGAAAGCCTGCTGCAGAGAAGGGAATGAACTGCTCTCCGTGCCTGCTGTAGAGAGGACAAGAAGTTATGGATTTAAGATGCAGAAGGGAGAGCTGGAAAGCTTTGGAAAAGGCTTTCTGTTGCCAACCAGGAGTTGTGAAGTCTCTGTTGCTGGAAAGAACTCACAAAGGAAAGATCCTGGCAGATGCCGGTGGGAAGGGTTTGGTGCCCCTGTATTGGGGACTGGAGTGCTGGGTCCCTGGTAGGAAATGCACCCTTATGATGTGTGGGCAAAGGACAGGGAGGAGCCAGAGATTACAAGTTCTGGCCCTTCCTGTGTGTCCCTTATGTCGCTGTTCAAAAAATGGGTGGGAAGGAGGTGGGGGATAAGAAATTAGTGTTGGTGATGAGAAGTTAAAGGTTATGGAGAAACTTAGCTGTTGAAGGGTGGGGACAACTGGGTTAGGTGAGCTCTTGAAATGCCCTTCACACTATAATTTTATTTTGGTAGAGACTCATGCTGCAAGCTTGTTCCTCTCCTGGAGCCTCATGTGCTGCACATTCCAGCACAGGGCAACACTGATCAATCTGTGCATCAGACTGAATGACCCCAGGAAGGGTATTGGTATTTTAGCTTTTCTGACAAGGGGTTCTTTTAATTAGTGGCTACTTCATATCTTCCATTTTAAGTATGTGAAAACAATTCACTTGCAGTCCACGTTTGTTCCATGCAGAAGCTGGAGCAAAGCCTTGAGGATGTTGACCTTACAGATCAGCCTCAGAACTGGAGCTTGAACCAATAAAGACTGCGGTGCTCGTTTCCTTTGGTTTGCTATTTTTCAGCCATTCGTGTCTCAGTGAGTTTCTGTGGCACAGATTTAATTCCCGATGACCAGCCAAAGTACCTTAGAGTCGCTCTGGCCAGAAGCAGTAACTACCAGCAGTGCGTGGAGGGCACTAAACAAAAGCTGAAAGGCTGGGTGAACCTCATTCAGAAGCTAGCTGGTATGTGCCCACAGAATTTCAATGCAAGTGCGAGTTCTCTCTAGAACTGCTTGCCTTTTGGTATTACAGCCATTGCGTGAAGCTGGTGGGTGCTGAAGTAGTTTTGCAGAATGATAAGCAGTGAATTAAAATCTGAGTCAAGTTCCTGGCTCCCTATACTGGCAAATGTTTCACTAACAAGCACTAGAGACGAAGTACAAGAAAATTTATGGGCTGTGATGGTCTGTCACTCTCTACGAACAGAAAAGAAATACCATGCAGCTTCCTGAAATGCTTTCTTTTGTACATGGTATGCCTAAAATTGTTTGGCAGGACATATGGTCTTTGTGTGTTGGTAAAACAGAGGCGACCTAGAATGCTCCACACAAGCAACTTGTTCTTTGAGTTCTTTCCCCAGCAATGGCCAGTGCCTAACCTCAGCAGCACTGAGTTTTCATAAACTGTGTCTGAAAAACTCATCAAAAATGTGTATATCTCTAATATAAATGAGACACAGCTTGCCTCTTTATGACCACGAGGAACTTCAATCTTCCTGCCACTGACTATGGAGCTTGTGCCTAGGTAGGAGGGACAGAAGTAAGATAAATCAAGCCTCTATTGAATGACTCAATAGCTGTTGGGGGAATTTGTAATGTGCTGCTTTTTAAAATGCCATATGCTCTTATGAGAGGGGGGCCCTGCTGTGTTTCTGCCTTAATTCCAGAACAAAGTTAAAATGGGATTCTGTACGTTGGAAACATTTTGGATGTTACTGTTTGGTAAATGGACTTGGTGTCTTGGAAGGCTGTGTCTTTTGCAGATAATGTAGTATTTGGAGTTCACAAATCTGGTGTAATCTGGTAGAATTACACCTATGAGAGAGGGTGTAAACAGCCGAAAGCCAGGACCTGCACTTTGAAATACGTTTGCTATAGCTTAGCCAGTGAGTCCTCACTAGATAGGTGCTTCTAGCCCTGGGACTAATTGTTAGACAAATTAAAAACCTCACTGCACTGATACAGGCCCTCTCTGCAGGGGTGGATGTCTGATGGCAGCTGTGTTTAACAGGTTCTAGCAGTGCCAAGTACATACAACTTGGTTACAAAGCGGGGATTTTTTCCCCCACTGAGTTTTTTGCTTGAAACTTTAGCTTGCAGATCTTCTCTTGAAGTGGATGGATCTCAGACAGGTGAATTTGTCTCTTGATGTAATTTTCTCTTGTTCGCCTCCTCTTCTTCTTCTTCCTCGTTTCATCCCACTTACTGTGGGTTTTGTCAGGGCTCTTTTTTAAGCATTTGGTTCAGTTGCCCAATTACAGTAACGAGCAGGTAAGTTTAATGCTGTGTTGCATGATAGATGAAGTAATTGTACTAGCAACACTTAATCTTTGTGTATTTCATTTTTTTGTACTTCCAGTATAATTAGATCCGGTTTTCTTTATTGTACCTCTAACCATTTTTCTTCTATACCAGAGGCACGCGGGGGAGGGCGAGCAAGGAGCATAAAGGGAATGAAGGGCCTTTAACTATTCCTGGGTTTTCTTGGATTTATGTTTACTTACGTGTGCCTGCCTCAGTGGGGGCTGTCATTCTTCTCTCTTGAGTCCCTCATGTACACAGCCAGCAGACCTGAATGTAACAGTAACCTGAAATCCATGTTTGGATAGATGCTGCCATTATTTCAGCTATGAATTAAGCCAGCAGGTTTTTGGAAGGGGTCTTGGCTGAAACAGAGAAGGGTGTGGGGGAAGATGCTGGGAGGAGGTTAGCAGGTTCATCAGTTCAACCTGTGGCTTTTTGAGACTCTCTGTTGCCTGCCTTGTTCCAAATTTCTACAGCACATCCCTCCTGGCCTCACTTACTGCTTCCCTGGATCTGTCTTTCACATCTTGAATTTGCTGTTTGTCAAACTTATTTATTTCTTCCACCATGAACCTGTAGGGTTGTTTCAGCTTCTTCCTCCCTCCTCTACCCAGCCAAGGCACTTTCTGCTGCTTTGTCAGAGGATGAGAAGCCAGAGCTGCTCTCTCGAGGGCTCACACGGGCATCGAAGAGCTGCTGCCCATTTTTTAGGATGGCAATATCTCTTCTTGGGAGTCCTAGTTTCCTGCTTCAGGTCTGGATGCAATCCTAATGTATGTAGAGATCCTATGTTAAGGCTTGTTCAGATGTTAACTTAGCAGAGACAGCTTTGCAGTTCCTGTGATGGAAGTGGTAGTTTCTGTGTGTGGAGGGAGCTGCGTAAGCTTGCTAAAGACCCTGGATATATTGGCCAGTTCTCAACCACAGCCTTTTTAGTTGTTTGATGAGAGGTTATTTTTGGGAAGAAGAATGTAATCGGGTCAAAAATCAAACTTCAGCAAGTCTGATTTATTTTGTATGGGTATATTTTGGTTGCCGGGCATTGCTCACAATAGACGTTGGAAGAATTTTAGTGTTTGAACTAATTTTTACTTGTGGTCTTTCCTGTTGGCAGTGATTGGCTTTCCTGACGTGGTTTCACTTCAGATTCCTCAACACTAATTTCTGTTTTGTATTAAATGTATTTTTTGACTGTCTAACAGAAATGCTTTGGTGAAAGTAATAAAGCCCAAAGGGGAACAAAAACATTTCCTTTTTGCTTAGTGTTTTTTCTGCAGATCAGCTGTGGCTATGTTTTGATTTGACCTATTTCATTCCTAGTATGAATTTGAAATTTAAAGCCCTGCCAGTGAGCAGAGTAAACTTAGTAAAACAGCTGGGTAAGATAAGGCAGAGTACTTGGAGTCTTAACCCATGCTAATGCCACCTTTGTTCATGGTATCATGGTGATTCCCATCAGTAATTGCAGTGGTCTTGAAGAACAGGAGCAGCTCTGTGCAGGTAGAAAAAGTTTTCCAAAAGTGTGTGTATCAAGTAGTTAATGTCTATAGTTAACGTCTTTGATAGCTAAAAACTGGTTTGTTGGTTTTTTTTGGTTTATAATGTATGCTCTTCCACATTGGAGCCTGATTCTTGTTTTCTTTTTTTTTTTTAATAAAAAGAGAAACTGCCATCATCTTTCACAAAGTGATAGTGGGAAACAGTGTTGTAAATCCCTTGATGTGTTGTGAAAGCCTAGTCTTTTCATGCTGCTATCCTCTATCTGCCTTCTGCGCAGCTCAGTTTTTAGTATGTGCACTTCCTTTGCAGTCACTGTTCTTAAAAGTTTCTTCAGTTATTTGTCAAACTGATTCCATGCAAAGTATTCCAAACACTGAGAAAGCAGAAGCAGCCTTTTCTGCACGCTGAAATTACGTAGCCATCCACCAAATGAACTGACTGGAAGGGGATAGGATGGAGGGACCAGGATGGTTGTAAACCTGGTTGTAATCTTCTCTGCTTTAATTAAATGCTGTAGAGACTAGTGGGACGACTTGGGTATCTGTCACTGTAGGCACTCTAGGGTATTTCTCCTGGCCTGAAGCCACCACTCTCAAAGAGTATAGGTTTCCCAGTGGTCTGGTGTTGCATCTGCTGGTCCCGTGTGGATGTATCTTGGAAACATCTAAAAATGACGCTTGGCGCCTGTGTTTAGAAACCTAGATCTCTTCCATGAGTGTTTGTAAGAATTTCAAGGAACAATTTTTCTCTGCCTGTTAACGTAGAAGCCTTTATAACAGATAGACTTTTCCTCAAACCTCAGTTGTCTTTTCACCTCCCTGCCTCAGTGTTTGGCTTTGAGTACCAACATGCAAAATACACCCATAGGTTAAAACCTTTAAGTGCCAATACGCAAATACACCCATAGGTCAGTGTATGAATTCAGTTTGAGATTGACTCTCAAAGGCGTAATTTCATTGCTATAAGACTCTTTAGAATTGCTCTGAAATGAAGATCTCAGAGTAATCTATAATAAAGGAATGTTCTGTGGATTCAACTGCAAAAGTGCAGGTGTGTAAGTGTATGTCTTCAAAGATAGATACTTATGGGACTGCAAGTGCTGTAAACCTTAATATTTTCGTTGTTGGCAGGATCAAGATTTTTATTATGCATTAAATAGTTTCTAGGCAGCTGAGCAAAATAGTGTCTAATTGTTTGCTTTCTTCCCCATTCCTGCCCCACAGTGTCCTACCCATTTTAATGAAATAGCATGCCTCTGCTATGATGAACACCAATGAGTAAGGTAATAACTGCTATGGTGAGATTTTTTTTTTTCCCCTTGTCTCCCACTGTCCTTTAGCACAGTACTTCCAAACTAATAAATACATTGGAACACTATGTGATAGCTTTGTAATAAAGCTGATGTTCTAAAGAAATGAAAGAAAACATCTCCAGAGGTTTCCAGCTTTGGAAAAATATTTGTCATGTGAAGAGCAAAGTCATTCCCTAGCAAAAATTACTTGAATCTCTACACTTTCTAATCCTCTGTTATTCACTAAAACACTCAGGTATATGTTTAAGTCCTCTTTATTTCAAGATTCCCATGTGTTCTGAATGAAGCTGTTTTACTATTGTTATTACTGTTATTCATAAGGAATATTTGGACTTCAATAAAGGGGCCATAGTAGCAAAACCACCTTTCAGTAGGAAATAGGACAACCATCTTGAGCTGTGGAAAGAAAAATTAGTGGGCATATTAAGAGAAAATCCAGCCTCTGAAAAGCAGTCACATCAATGGTGCACATTTGGGTAAGATTCAAGGAATCTTTGAATGTTGTTCTTGGTGTCTGAATGCCTGTCAGAAATTAAGATGATGCAAGTTACTTGGTCACTGAACATTCAGTTTTTAAGACTGCTTGTATGTAGATCCATATAGAGGTTCTATATAGTTTCAGTTGTTTAGTATTTTGAGTAGGCATTTCGTGTTTTAAATACCTTTCCAGGAGGGGAAGGCATAGAGTGGAAGGAGAGAAGAGGTTTTTTCTAAGTATATATTCCTTTTCTCTTAAATTTTTTTTCATTCCCAAGAGAAAGACAGGAGCACAGTTGGCTGTTTTTAAGAATCAAGCAATAGGCAGAGCTTTAAGCCAAGAAATAAATAATTAGAAACCTTCCCTCCAGCTCAGTAACTCATGCCCATCTCTGTAGTAACCAGCACTTCAGATGATGTTTAATCCAGGTTCTTGCACTGCTGAAAAGCAAAACTCCTTTCCTTTGGAGTGCATCAAATGCTTGTTGTAGTTAATGTTTCTGCTTTCAGAAGATGTTAACTCTGTGCTTATTTCTACCTATTTTTCTCTGTCTAAAAATCAGCCAGTACTTTGTATATGAGTCAAAATATATTCCGTTCACCAGAAGACGTTGAAAAGCCAGAAGTGTTACTTATAATGGCATGGTATAACATTATAATGAAATGTGTAAATAATACTATAGTTTGTGACAAACCCCTGGCCGAGTATGTTTCCAGGGGGTGGATGTAGCTTGGGTAGGAGGTGGCAGCTGAGCCTGCAGCGCTGTGGTTGGGGCTGGGCAGCGGGGCAGGACACCAGATCGAAAAGCCAAGTCTGGCACCAGCTGAAATGCAGTCATGAGAAATCATAATCGTTCTCTGCGACCATAAAAAGCACTCAAAAAGAGAAATCTGCTCATACTGACTCGTGCTGGTCAGTAAAACCTGCTGAAGTCTATGATAGTATTTCTCGAATTCGCCCGCTTGCATATGAACAGCGCTAGGGTTGGCCTCAGAGATACAGAGGGCACTTGCATGTTTGCTTTACCTCTGCACTTTACCCTGATTATGTGACTTTTCCAAATGGTATTTATATTTTAAGCAACATGAGATTGCGGCTGGATCTTTGAAGGATGTGAGTGGTGGTGTGCACGTAAGGGTCAGTTCATACTTGCTGTTCCTCTCCAAATGGCACCTGCCATTTTAGTAATGTCTTCCTAATTTTTTGACGTAGCAGCACCGCATGCAGCTGGACACATCTGGTGGTAGTAGGGTGTGCAAACATGCAAGCATCTGACCAGCTGTCTCTTCTGCCGGTGATACCGTGGGGCACTTCGTCTGCAAAAGAGCCCTGGTTTAAGGAGAATGCATGAATGTGGAGTGGGCCATCCCTGGTGAGGTGAAGCCTGGTGAGCGTGTGAGGTGCAGATGTAGGTGAAGTCAGGGAGGCTGTTCCTGGAGGCCCTGGCCCTGTCGGGACAGTATGTGGTTCCTCTGCTCCTGGAGCAGCAGTCCCTGCAGTGGGTCAGCCAGCAGCGTGTCTCATGGACCTCTCTGTAGGACCAAGCCCGCCTGCTTAGCAGCTGCAGGTCTTTGGATTACCTGTTACCTAGCAAGAGTGGTGCAACCTTATTTCTCAGTTTGCTACAAGTGGATTGGGATTTGATGTTTAAGGTGGTGATTGGGCTTGGGGGTAAGGTGAAGCTGGGAGCTTGTGAAAGAGCTGTAACACCCCCCTACATGTCCCCTCTGAAGTGTGTATAGGTCTTAATCCAGTTTCCACTGGATGCACTATACTTAGGATGCTCTGTCAATGTGGAATTTTATTTTCCATGTGCCAGTAAATATTTTAAACTTGAATTATTCATATTGTTTTATTGTTTTATAGGTTCTATATTTCTGAAACATCAATCCTTTTTTAAATCTCTCATCCGCTTAGGGAAAGTTGTCTTTGCATATGAATTTCTGTTTCCGATGAGGATAATAAGGAGACAGTTTTTACCTTCCATGATATGTGAAAATAGATAGATGTGATGAATGTAGAGAGGCATCTCACTTTTTTTCATTTTTTTATTAATCTTTTAGTTTCTTAGTAAGGTAGGAAATGGCTCCATGGCATGGTAATGGAAATGGTTCCATTTTAACCTTTTGTGGCACCTGGGAAATGAGAATGAGAGGAAACCTAACGCTATGCTTAGGCTGAAAATGAGTTTTGAAAACAGACTTCTGACATGTAGATGCCATTGACTCTCTTTCACAGAGCTTGAAGGCAGACAGTTCTACTGCAGGACCCAGATCTGTCAAATTGAAATAAAGAGAAAAGTCTGATTTCTTAGCATTTGGCTGTTCATTTCTCTTTTTCCTTTGCCGTTCCTTGTGTTTAGAAATTTTATACAGAGAAACAAAAGAAATAATAATTAAAAACTGAATTATTTGGAAAATGTTTGCTTCTTACAGTCAAATGTTGTCTTTTCTTTTTTTTTTCTCTTTGATTTTAAAATTTTAAAAGCCATGCTGTGAAATTAATCTGAAAAGCAGTAGGTAGATTATTACTTTAAACGTAAGTAATGGAGCTCCCAGGGGCAGAGCGACTGGAAGAGGGCTAAGCGTGCACACGAGAAGGAACAGATCTCTTTATGACTATGCTGTTTAACGCTTAAAAGCCTTTTTGCATGGGGCGTGAGTAAGCTGCCAGCTGTCTTTGGCATTCAGGAAGAATTACTCCCCTTTCCTTGAGTCATTCAAGTACATCTGTACATTAGCAAGTTTTTTTTCTGTCTCTCCTCCTAGTACCTCCAGAGTGAACACTGCTTGGGACCACTTCATGCAGCGTGGGGATCACTGAGCTGGTCCAGAGTAGTGTTACACAAATTGTAAGGAGACTATTTGGGATTGATGGGGGGAGGGGGAATGTGAAACATGTCTTTGAACGTCTATGGTTCTGTGGAGTTTTTTCTTTGGTTTTGTGGTTTGTTTTTTAAATCTCGAGTGGAAGAAGCTGTATGGGTGAAACATAAATGTAGGTGAAAGCAAAAGGGGATGTACCGAAGTCCCCTGTTTTTACTTTCCTAAGGCTTTTAGGAGGCTTATTTTCCATTAGTTTGAGTTTTGCCCATGACTTCTTGAGTATATGTATGCTGTTTGTATTTTCTGCCTATGATAGTGCTTAGTTGCAGAAAGTGTAAGCTTTAATGCAGTGTTTATCCACTTGGAAGTTTCTGTTTGTGTGTGTTTTGCTGGATGTGATTATTTATTATTTCTTTTTTTTAGAGCAGAGATAGGAGTAAACTCAGATCTGATGGTGGAATTGATCTCTCTGTCTGCCTTCCTCAGCATGTTACCATCCCATGCCTAGCAGAGGTGAGAGAAACCTGCTGTGCTGCCCTACATAAACTTTCTTGCGGTGTTCAGAGAGGCTGATTGCTTTCATTGATAGAGCTGTAAGCGAGACAAACCAGCCTGCTTTAAAGCCTCTGTGGCTAATGAATCAGTCAGTACGTTTTGATCTGTCCTATATAGTTTACCACCTCAACTTGACTATAAAGATCTGATCTTACACCATTATGTGGCAAACCCTTTTAATTTGGTTATTGCTACTTGATCCTGTAATTGTTGCTTGAAGAAGCCAACAGAAAGAGCCCAGCTAGGTAGTCCCTTGCTTCCTGTGCTTTTGTATATCTATACCTGGTCTCCTGGTGTCTCCTTTCCATTCGCATAGATCACAACGCCCGCACACATCCGATCCCCCATAGAGCTGGTGTCCAGGTGTAGTTTGTCACAGAGCTCGAAACAACGAAGTAAATAAACAATGGCTGTATTGATCAAGGTGGGATGCAAAGGAATACAGTGACTTTAAAGGAGCATCTGCTTCCATGTTTCACTTGGATAGGGGGTCACTAAGAGTAAGGATTTGTCACGTGGAAGAGTGAGGCTGTGTATCAGTGTGACTGGGGGCATGTTTTAGGTTTAGCATTTTTCTGGCTTATTGTCACGTGGCATTGTGTACTGCCTACAAAACACAAGGCCGGTCGGAACACTGTATGGCAACCTGGACCTGGGTTCTCTGGTATGGGGAGTTTTGCGCTAGGAAGACTCACCCTTGAAATATTCAGTGATCTGAGTAAACAAACAAACAAACAAAAGTTGTTTTCTTTTCCCTTATGTTGCCTGCTTGACCCCTCTCCAGCCCCGGTCTCCTGCACAGAATTGGTTTCTCTATTCTGTTTCTTTTCTTCCTCCCATGCATCCTCAACTAAAAGAAATAAAATTATTATGTACATCCTTTTGCTTTCTCTTTTCAGGCTGCTTTTACTCATTGTACTTCATTATCAGATTCCTTTCTTTGTTTCCCCTCTATATTTTTTTCTGTACTTTCTCTTACTTTCTTTTCCTGATGCTTTTTCATTCCGCAGACCCTTTGCATACCCACCCATTGGGTTCTTGGGTCACAAGCCAAAGGTAGAAGGTGGAGGAATTATCCCAGGGTTAACCCTATTTCTCATAATTCTGTACTCAAACTATAACTTGCCTCCAAGGAAAACTTCCAGACTTGATTTAAAAAATGGCTAGTCATGAAGAGTATCCTGGCCCTTGATAAGTCGTTTCAGTGGCTGGTGATCTTTGCTGAAGTACATGGCTGGTGACCTGATTTTTTTCAGTTTCATCCAGAAGCTGATGGCTCTTGTTTATCAAGCTTTAGCTCTAGCAGCTGAGGTTTAATCTGCTGTAAAACTTTTTACCAAGTTTGTGATCAAGTTTGTAGGTTGTTCGGTTTTTTTTTCCCTTAAACTTGAAACAGCTGTCCTTGTTCCATCTCCTGCTGAAGGCTTATTTTCTGGTGGTTGAAATTGTTTGTGAAGCTCTTCTATGCACGTTTTTCAGTCTGTGAACATAATCCTTGAACTACTGAAGACAGAACTGGATATGGTGATGTGGATGCATGACAACCCTGTCTCCTGTTTGTATCAGTCCCTCGCTACAGCAAGGACCTGTTTCTTTCCGTGCCTCCTGACCACCACCCTGCATCTTCAACATCTTTGTTCACCTTGTTTCTTCTCCTTCCTCTCCTATGGAATTTCCATTAGCTGCTCTGCTTCCCCTTGCTCAAGGACTGTCCCAGCTTCTGATGGTGTGCATATTTTCCTCTTCACCATTTCCCCAGGACCTAATCTTTATACCTTTTGGGTAGAGGGACTGACTGGTTTGAAAGCCATGGAACCAAATATGGGAAGACTGTTGGTATGGTTCTACTCTTCACGCTGGCTTTGGAGGATGCAATGATCCCAAGTGATGGGACTCACCAGGCTCAGGAATGAGCTATGTACATAGTGCCCTCCCTTTGTTTTCAGTGGCTCAGTGTTTAGAATTAAAAAAACCTACCTCTTTGTTTTTCCAGGTGCCTGTCAAGGCTTTAGTGGGGAAAGTAGTCCTTTTGGTCACCTGGAAGAAAAACAGTGGAAAAAAAACCCAACAGGGCTCATACGCAAAACTGTGCATTATTAAAATCTTGATAGACAGAGTGTAATAGTTTTATTTGTACTACAACTAAGGCCCCATCTGCCTTAAGCCTTATAATTTGTGCCAAGACTTGAAATAAGTCTTGGAGGCTGTTGATTTCTCAATTCACAAAGGTAGCACTGGAAGATATTTGAGGAGAGCGAGTGCTTTTTTTCCACCCTTCAATTTGACAGTCAGACCAAGTCTGTTCTGGGGAAAACTGTTGCTTGCCTTGGAAAGGTCATTTACGTATTCAAATAACAGCATGCAAGAACAGAAAACTCTTTCAGAGCAGGTGTCCAGAGATGCAATAGAAGATATCTGCTTGTCTCTTATTATACCTGTCATCACGGAAATCTGGTGAATGAGTCTCCAGTTGCCAGCAGGAGAAAGAAGTTACAGTGAACAATAAATAAGAGGCCCACAGGGAGCACCTGAGGCATCATCTTTCACGCAGACTGAAAGCTCTTTTCTGCTGTACAGAAAAAGAGCAAATAAGTAAAACATTAGTATGCCACTGATGGGACACATGTGAAGCATTAGGAAAAATTAAAAGGTCGGGTTACTTGCAGTTCTTGCTGAAGTTAGATCCTTATTTCTATGCTGACAGAATCGAGAGCAGGTTTTATTTACTTTTCAAAGAAAGGAGAGGATCTGCCAGTCTGGCATAGGAATACGAACCCACTTTTGTTCCTCAAAGTCTAAAATGGCTTGGTGAAATAGATTATATTATGTGAAAAGCCCTTGGAGCATATGTACATTGATGGTTATAATTTTTCACTACATGGCTCTTTGCCTTTGCATGATGTGTACATCAGTCCTGAAGGTGGGATTTTATCAGTCACTGAAAATGTTGTAGGTGGGAAAACTGTAGTAGTCCTGCAGTAAACTAGTGTTCATTTGAACAAAAATGTGAAACGCAGTTTTGTTCCATAAGATTTCTCTGTTCCATTAAGGCAGCTTGGAAATAAAGACCATCGAAGCTTAAGTTGGTTTGTATCTTCTATTATGGGTCTAATGCAACTGATCTGTGAGCTGGCTGGAAGGGCAGGAGGACGCTGATCAAATCTTTGTATCCAAAAAAAGCCAGTTAAGAGAACAGTGCTTATTTATTAAACTTCCTCTTACAGGCAGAAGCACCTGGGAGCTTTATCTTGTGTGAGGAGTAAAGAATTCAGCTTGTGCAGGTTTTTTTTTTTTTTTAATAGTAGTGGTAGATTTTCATATGAAGTACTGATAATGTATTTTAGATAAGGGTTTGTTCCATGTAAATACTCCTGTGCAGGCATGTATTTGCATAGAACTTGTCATCAAAATAATCCAGAACATGTCCACCTGATGGCTTTGACCTCCCTCTCTTTGAATCAACACACGTGCATAGCAGCTTGGTTTTGCAAGATTAGCAAGCTGCGAGCTCTTGGCTTACCTGCTGTTTGGTCTCTGTGCTCTGGGATTCACTTTCCAGGTTGTTGTAGGAAGCTTTTCTAAGGATGCCAGATTTTTGCAAGTGTGAGCTCAAGTACCAGTTCCCGCGATTCTTCTCATCTTTCCATTCCTGTTTTTGGGTTGCTGTCAGACAGCTAGGTGGAACCATTGCTCGGTGACGTGATCCTGAGAATCATTGAGATATTTAAGCTGCAGCATGTGTGTGTGATTGCGCAGCCTGGTTGCTCAGGCTGTTAGCTGCTGTGGCTGCTCGGCTGGTACAGGTGGAGGAAGAAATTGAACTGCTGCTTCTGGATGCCCTTACCTGCAGCAGCCTCTCCTGGAGACGTTTTTGCATATGGAAATGAGCATGGCCTGATCAGGAGAGATAGCTGCACAGGACAAGGGCAACTGCTGGTGGAATTGCAGCCTCTACCTGCTGAAGGTCAGCTTGGGAGCGCTGGTCCTGGTCCGGGGAAGCTCTGCGTGGGAGCACATGGATGTGATAGTTCCCCTCTGCCTGGCTCTCTGTGCCGCCATCGCTGCCTGGGAGATTGCTGCGTATCACTGCTCCTGATCCGTTGCTTCCCAGTACAGTGTCTACATTTGATGTAAAGAGCTGCTTGGCAGTATGCTGAGGGCACTAGTGCTGCAGTGGCTCCAAAAGTGTCTTGGAGTGTCTCCATTAGCCTTGAGCCTTCCCTTTCCCAGCTAGGCTTCCTGGTATGTCAGTAGAGAATTGGCCTTAATCTTTTTGGAAATCTGCTAACTAGCAGAGGCATGTGATGTCAGGATCCTTAAACTCACTCTTGCATCTTTGTCAGTGAGAACTACTTCTGTAGAAAGACATTTTTCCTGTGGTTGCTCTGGGCAATGGCTTCTTGCCATTCCCCTGACTTCATTGCTTCCCAGCCAGTGTTTTTCTAAGGCAGATGGCGGCCTGCTGGATTGTAGGGAGAGCGTTCATGGCAAGGCTTAGCGCTGCACTCTTGAGGGCTGCTTTACAGGTGCTTGAGCTTGTCTGTGAGGGGAATGGGAAAGAGGAAAGGTGGAAGCCTCGTTTAGCATAAGAGGTGCAGGAACCTGTGCAACACACGGAAGAGGCAGGAAGACTGCTTCTGCAAATCGCAGCAAGTCCATTGGACTGTACAGTGGTCTTACCTGGGGCTTTGCACTCCTGTTTTAGTCTGAGGGCTTTTTAAGGTTTTTTTAGAAAATAATTTTACAGAAAACACTTGAAGTTCATTTTGCATTTGACTTTAGGAAAGGTTACTGAGTGAGCTGCAGACCTTAAGCCAGTCAACCTCAAGTTGCTACAAAAGCTATCCTTGAACTAAAACAGGTTTCATGAAATACAGATGCATATATTTCACAAGCTCATAGATTTTGGATGCACAACTGATACCATCCTTGAGAGAAGTGCATCGATGTGGGTTTCCTTTGGTCTTTGCCATGAGACAGAGAATGTTTTCTGTCTTGCTGTTACTTGCATGTACAGTAGCAAAAGCTTTGGGTTTTGCTGTTCCAGCATTTTGGAGTTGTCAATCCTGTGGATTTCCTAAGGGAATGTGCCTTGTTCCTTATGTGCTGTAGGATGTGCTTAGCTGGGATGATGATTTTGGCCAAGAACACTGCACCAAAATGTTTTCCACACGATGGGCTGCTCCTGCATCAAATGCAGCAGCTGTTTCCTCATATTGCTATCTTCTGCAGCACTGTCCTCTGCCAGTTCTCTCTTGTCTCCCTAAGGAGAAAGCACACTGGTGAGCTGATTCATCAGCCCAGTGATTAGCTGTGCTCAAATTAGTCCTTTCCCCATGCTTCAGAGTATTGTCCAAACATGAACAGGAGTGGATGGTCCTAAGGTATTAGTGTACAGCTATGGGCAGGATTTATCCTCAGTATTTCTGAGGGCCCTGTTATCCCATTGGAGGTGGAGCCATTTCTGCCCCCTTTTGCAGGCAGCTGCCAGATCTGCTTAGTCTGTTCCCTATATTGAGCTTTTAGGTTTGTTTTGGCTATTCCCTGTTGCTTGCTACTCGAACCCCTAGAAGCAAAGTGAGCTGCCTGATAAAGAGATCGTTTCCTTTTGTTCTGCAGCTGTTTCTTCCCTCTTTGGGGAGCAAGCACTGAGGTCCACCAGAGGATTTACATCTAGGTGGTGATAATGTGAGTGCGTGAGAGATCTGGTTCTTAGATTTCAGTGGCTGATAAATCCTCTTGGTTGGGAGGACAGGTCAGCATGCAGGAGCTGGGAAAGCACAGAAATAGAACAAAAAATAACTGAAAAATATTCCAGTCTCTAGAAACAATGATAAAGATCTGGGGTTTTTCCTCCCCTCAATTAAAATATTGGTCCTTACCTCCCCCAGTTTTGCAGAGCCCTTATAATCTCCTCATGTCAAAAGTGAGCCTGGATGGGAGGAGACATCCCCTCCATGCCTTGCTATCTGCTTTATATAGGATCTAGGTACCTGTCCAGAATTATGTAGGGACCGGAAGGGCCCTGGCAGTAGATGTCCTATGTGCATGTCTCTAGAGGAGTCCTTGTGTGGGAGGCTGGTAATGGTTTGTAGGAAGGCAGAAAGGGGCCCCATTTGGGAAGCAGTGGGTTGATCAGCAAAGCACTTGGTGTTACTTGTTGGAGTTCTGACTGCTGTGGGATCCAAGAGAATACTTCAGTAGAAGAGGTCCAAAAAAAGATCATAAAGGCTGAAGCCCTTGTCATCCACCTTGCCTAGCCGTTGGCTTGCCACCACCTGACTTGTTTTGGACCAGGCTTGGCCTTCTGGCCTTCAGCAGCATCAGTCTAACTGTAGAGTAGTGCCTCGAGGAGCAATAGCTGCATTGCCTGGCAGGGTGTGTGTCAAAATGGAGTCCTAGCCTTGACGCTCTTCATGTGGCTTGGGAATCAGCACCAAGTCCACTGAAGAAGAGATAAGCTTCTACAGCAATTTGCCCTGAGCCCGTGGGATTTGGATCCTGAGAAGCTGATTAATAGTAGCTCTGTGTTTGATAGCCTCTGGATTTTCAAATGTCATGTTTGGGGGAGGAAAGGGGGAAAATAGACCTATGTGAAATGTTCAGACTCAGGATGTTGCTCAAACTGGAAATCAAAGGACTATATGGTATGCTCTTCTGTCCTTAACAGTTGTTCCAATAAACGTGGTAGTCCCTGTTTTTTCTAGCAGTTGTGATGATTATAACCACAATAACAAAGGTTCATATTGGAGGGAAGATTGAAAAGGCACCTGTCCATCAGATATTTGAAGCAAAAGTTTATTAAGACAAACCAAAACCCCAAGGAACAGAACTGTACTGCAGTATGGCATGTAATACTCATAATACTTTTTAGCAGAAGTCATCCTTCCCTTCAGTGCCAACACTGGGCTTTGGC
Source organism: Numenius arquata (assembly GCF_964106895.1). Classification (NCBI taxonomy): domain Eukaryota; kingdom Metazoa; phylum Chordata; class Aves; order Charadriiformes; family Scolopacidae; genus Numenius; species Numenius arquata. The sequence continues at coordinate 45,206,038 of NC_133576.1, forward strand.
TGGGATTTTGGAGCTACTCTCTGTGGATTCTTTTCTATGGGGTAGAGAATCTCTTTGCCAGGGGAGTTGTGGCTGGCCATGTCTGTGTTAAATGACATGTGCGGTGCAGCAGGAGCAGGCCAGGAGATCATATTTCAGTTTTACGTGCTTTGTCTACTTAATGTTCTTTGAATTTGAGTTGGCCTACTCCCTAGACTGACTGTCCTTCCGGTCTGTGTGCTGCAGAGCTCTCTGAAGGAAAGCTGTCCTACTAACCTCTGCTCTTTAGAGTGTTGCTTCAGGAAGAGTCGAATTGTCCTCTTCCCTGTTTCGCAGGGATGATGCTAGCATACCATTGTCCTGTCAGTAGTGTCTGTGTAAGCCTCTAGTGGGAGCAGACTTTCTTTTCCTGCTCTCTTGAGTGACCTATTCAACCTGCTGGATGGATCTCCTCTTGACTCTTGAGATCAGTGATGTCAAGGGAGATGGGTGTTTTTTCACCATCAACTGCTCCAGGAGCACACCCAAAAGAACACACTCTCACTTTGCTGGATGTCCTGTTGTTTGGGGAAGTAAGGCAGAAGTAAGAGCTTTCTCTGAAGTTTTGCAGCTGCTTTTTCTCTGGCCCTGGTGGAGAAGCTTGGTCTGGTAGGATGCCATTGCTCAAGACATTAAACGACCAGCAGTGGGGCACAGAGACTTTGTGTGTGAAGAGGTACACTCAAGGCCTTCTGCCATCAGGTGGTACAGCATCTCTGCTGTCACCAAATGAAATTTTAGCAGCCCAGACCCTTGCGCAAAGGAGTGACTGTCATCTGTGAAGTCTCGTGACCCTCAGTTCCTACTACTAGTGGTGAGTTGATGTGGGGTGAGCAATTCTGGTCTGGGTGTAGTTTTGATCAAGGTTTCCAAGGCTATGTTCCAAACCTTTTACCTCCACGTAGTGGGAGTTATCAACAAGATAACCTGGGCCTTTGCCCTCTGTAGATCCCCAGTCAGTGTGAGCAGTATTGATTCCAGCCTGGTGCCTGGCCCAGGACTGCTGTTTGGTAAACAGTGGGGGCAGCCCTTTGGCAGTCCTGCCAGCTTTGGATCATGGAAAGGTATTTCCGGGCCATGGCCTCATATCTTGCATTACTGAGGTGGAACGTGCTACCTGGTTCTGCCTGCACAAAAGGCGAGACATGAATATTTCCAGTGCCCTCTGAATCACAGGTGGCTGCTGTGGACAGTGAGGATGTGGGTGAACCTTTTCTGAGGCTGTAATTTCAACCTCCCACATCAGCTTCAAAAAGTTGGAGCACCCAGCATGAGACTCATCTAGGACACTTAGCACAGAGGAAAACTACCGTGATCAGTGGCTGGGAGCAGACAAAGTAGAATGGGGGAACAAAACTATGTGCTATAACTTATTAGTGTGTGAACATGCCTGTGCTGAATAAAAAGCAAGAGATTCCTGATCCTATTCTGGATCTGCTTAACCTGCCCTCCCCATGTTTGCATGCCTGTGCATGCACACGTGTGTGCACCCTGTTCCCGGTGGCACTGAAATCAATCATTCCTTTTTGTCCCTTTTGATGAGTCTTGCTAGCATTTTTGCTGGGCCTCCAACCCTTTGGGGCTTCCTCGTGTCCAGGTTTGTGCTTGTGACTGCTGTCATACTCCTTTGAGGAGACCTCATCTGACTGAGTGATCTGGCACTCAGAGGAAGAGGAGTGGGCTTGAGGGGCAGCGTCTCTATGCTTTGCTGGGATGAGGAAGGGAAGGCAAGTTTGGTAAGATCAGTATTAGCTGCTGCCACCTCAAGGGAAGAGGTTGGTGAGGGAAGGCAGTGGTGCCTAGAGTTTCCAGGATGAGGGTAGTCAAGGAATATGACAAACTATACAGGTGTCCCATATCCCAAGTGTGCCTTTGGAGGACTAGGCCAGGATTATTTTTATTAACATTAATCGGAAGGGCAGAGACCTCTTCATTAATTGTGATAACAGAAATCTTGTCAGCCATCACTGTATGGAGCTTGTTGTTATGCTGCGTCTTCTTGGCCCAACTTAAATACTTGGGTAGAAGGTCTGTAGATTGAGGGGTATGTGTCAGCTGTCACTGGGGCTGACAGCCTTCCCCTCGCTTCTGCCCTGCTGTGCCTGCTGGTGTCTGTCATTATGAGATGAGATGGAGATGAAGGACTTTGCAGGAGCTGCCACCTCACCTGGCTCTCTGCCCATCTGGCACTGAGCTGAACCAAAACCCTTTGTTGGGCCTGCTGTGAGTCCTTGTGCCAGCCCAGGGTCTCCCTCCGCTATTTTCTCCTCCTCCCAAGTGCCCCCTCAGACTAGAGATGCTACAGTGGCTTGGCCTGCCACTGCCTGGGTTTGATGAGTAGGGGCTGTCTTTGCCTCTCAGACCTCCTCTACATCAGAGGACCTTGTGGAGGAGAGAAAACCAAACTGTTTGGTCCTTGCTGTATTGATATAATGCAGGGCTCTGTGCCACACGGCAACCCACCTGGGTCAAGGGGTGACCTAGGCTTGTCTGCTTTGGGTTTGTGCCACTATGCTGGAGAAGGAGGGGGCCATAGTCAGGGCCTTTGTGGTCTGTGTTAGCAGCATATGCTGGGGAGGTGGGAGGTGTGCTTGGTCAGCAGGACTGAGCAAGAGCTGTTGTACAGGGCAAAGAGTGGAGAGATGGTTTCTAGTTTAGCTGCTTGCCATGCTATGAGTGACAGCAATCGTCTGCCCTTGTGGCATTGCTTTTAAAGGCATGACAGCCTTCCCACTCAGACTGCTGGTGGTGTTTGACTCTCTGCAGACCCAAGATCAGCACGCTGTAATTCAGCTTGAAGGCTCATATGCACACATCCTTCTTTCCTAGCGATGGGTACAGAAAAGCAGTGTGCTTACCTGGGTTGGAATCAGAGGTGTTAATGTTGCTAGTGTTGGCCATGGGGGGAGGATGGACAAAGGGAAGCGTCCATTCCCCGAACATCAGTGTTTGCTCATAGGAGTTCTGCGCAGCATCTGGGAACGAGAAGTATAGAGACTGTGCTGTCCTACAGTATCTCCTGTAGGATGACGCTGGCCCCAGCTTGTGTCACCAGCTGGGTTTAGAGTCACAGGCTAGGTGGACCTTCTGATTTGGTTTCGTCCAAAAGGAATCTGGCTTGTGGTCCAAAACCATTCTGTGGCCCAAGTTGCAGAAGCAATAGGGTGTTCCCTTCAAAAGCAGGACGGTGCTGTGGATTAATGTGTAGATCAGTTGGGTCTGCAGCTTCCCTGGTGCTTTTGATGCTGGCTGTGGGTAAGGCTCAGTGGTGTTCTTGCTGAACTTCCCTTGTTGCTTTTTCCAGCAAACAGGGGCAGGTGCTGGAGGTCTTGTTGCAGTCTTAATTCCTCTGGAAGAAGCTATTTTTGTAGCTCATGTGTTCTTAATTGCAGCATGGCTGTCCTGGGAGTGACTCCCCAAGTTGTTTGATTGGATATGTCCTTGTGAGTCTTGTGTTTGCGGCTCATGTTAAGGAACCAGCTCGTATCTGCAGGATGTCTGCATCTGAGAAGCACATCAGACAGCTCTAGTGCTGAGAAGGGTATGTGACCACCTCTGTGTCTGTAGTTACAAATGGGTTATACCTAGCTGCATAGTGTCCTTTACGTGCACAGGTTATATGTGATCAGTTCTACACCTGAGTACTAACAAAAGCCACAAAACAGCTTGATTTGAGCATTAAATAATATAGCAGAAGGGAAGATTGCCAGAGGCACAGCCCAATTCATTCATAATGCGTATTTCTGGACAAACTTTTCTTGACATGCTTATTCTGGAATTTAATCCATTTTGAAAAAGGGATTATCCAATTCACAAAAGGTAGACAAATTGTCTAAAAAAAAAAAACAACATTGGATATAGTGTTCCTTCTCTCACAGATGTACTTCTCTTAAGCAAACCCTAACTTTGTTTTGGTTAAAGTATGTATTTTTTTGTTTGTTTTTAATAAACAGAGAGGATATGCAGAATTTGATTTCTCTTTCTAAGGTTTTGGATGTTACTGTTTCCTTGCTATGGGGCACTTTACAAATTCTAAAGTACTTTTTGGTAGTAGGGGAGGAGCTGGTAACAGTGAGAGAATTAGAGAATTTCCTTTTTTTTTTTTTTCTTCCTGAATTTTGTGTGGCTATGAGGAGACGATTCTTGAATTCAAGCTAGCTATTTCATTATCTTCAGTTTTCTACAGCAGGCTCAAATCAACCCACAACTGGATGGGAAATGTTTTAATCCATAGAAAAACAGTTTAAAACTGTGTAGGACAGCTAGGTGGGTTTGCCCAGTTGAAAGCCTTCAGAGCTGCTTGTTTTAAAATTGCGTAAAATTAACCTGAAGTCTTCCTGCCTCCCATAGTGCAATAGTGATGCAGTGCAAGGTCTTCAAAAACAAATATACAAGGGTCGGTCTGAGATTATTGAGGCACATATATTTTTAACTTGGAAAGCCTATAATTATTTGAAATTTCTTCCTTTTACCTTGTGCCAAGTTTTGCCCTGTATGAAGGTGGTAAGAACCTGCTGCTGACCAAACTTACTCATTTGGTGTCAGTGCGTGCACTGAAATGTTTCTGGTGTAGTTTTGTGCTCTGGAGCCCCTCAACTGTCTGTTGTTTGCCCTGGGATCAGAGAGCTGACAAAAGTGTAGGTAATACCAGTTGGAAAAATACTTGGGGGGGTATGGCTGAGTGATGAGACGTGTCTGTCTTGTAGGTAGGGAGTATCTGCAAGGAAGACGGAGTCCTTCAAGGTCAGAGGAAACAGTTTCAAGTTTTTATACAGAGGTAAGTATTTTACCAGTATCTTCCCACACACTCCGCCTTTTGCTGTTTTGATGACTGTGTTAGGAGGTCTAGCATAACTCAAAAACCTAAAATAACTGTGGGTACGTAACGGCTATCTTTCTAGATAAGGAAATTAAAATACTGTTACCTTCAAATACAAGTTATCTTCCAGACTTTGTGGATGTAAGACCCTGTCTTAAACTACTTTATTTTCTCTTTCTTTTTTTAATGAAAGTTTACTCCAGCCAGGAGAAGCTTACTTGACACAGTTCTGCTTTTCCTATGTATCTGACGTTTCTCTTCCCACACAAATAACCCTTTGATAATCTGTATCCTGTCCTTGAAAATAAATCTTCAGGTAATTTGCATAAGATCAGAGCTACAAGGTTATTAAGGTAAACACATTGGAGGTAACAGGGCAGGAGTTTCCAGGTCAAGAAGGTAGCAGCTATAAGGAAGTAAAATAAGGAAGATATAAGTAGTCTTTTATTGCCTGAATATTTGTATGACCTGAGCTGCTGCTGTTGCTGCTGATTTGAGGTTTTGTTGAAGTATAGTGTGTCCTGGAGTTGGGGGTGGTGGATTTGTTTTGGTTTTTAGCAGGTAACCCACAAAGTGTCTGGAGTTTTTTTGAGGGTTAGACAACGAGAAATACTTCAAGGTGGCAGGTTTTAAGCATGAGGCTGAAGCATTGCATCTAAGCAGAATGACAAAAAAGATTATGCTGGGGAGTTTGCTTTTGGGGTTGGTTTATTTGTTTGGGTTTTTAAGCACCTCTTTGAAACTGAGGAAGCGCTATTCTGTGTACGCTGCTAACCCTTAGACTTGTATGGTTGGTTGAATGGGTGGCGTGATGTACTTGTTGCAGTGCTCATGTAGCTAAGATTCATAAAGCAGACTTTGCAGTAGAATATATTTTCCGGTAACGCTTCATCAGAGATCACGCTTTTTTTTAGATAGACATAAAGGAATAAATATAGAACAACTCAGGTGCTAAAAATACCCACATGCATTGACATCTATTTTTTTTTTTTCCCTTTATAGGAGACCTTTTGGATATTTAGCAAGATGCTTCATATCTGTTCAGGGTTGTTTTGGCTGCAATGATTTCGAGGGAGAGACGAGTCAGCGGATCTTAGAAAATAGCTTATCTTGGTTTGATTTAAGAGTGCAGTGTGGGAATAGAGCAGATGCTGAGGAAGAGACTTGATGTGGGTAATGGCATGAGAAGTTGGTTTAATTACTGCAGCTGTAGAAGCTGGGCATTTGCAATCTTAGAGATTAGAAGACTGCTCAGCTCTTGCATTTATGGAAAAAAAAAAAGGTACTAAATACCTCAATCAAATCCTGATATATATAATGGATCTCACTGAAAAGATGGTCCCTCGTTAGGAAAGCTGCTTGCACTGAACGGCTTCAGTTACAGTCCAGGATATAGTAATTCTGGCACCCTTTTAAGTGTGAGATGAGGGAATGGATAATCTTCCAAAAGATCTTAGAAGCTGAGATTTTTTTGTAGCAGGAGGATGATTTACCTGAAATAGATTTTGAAGTAATTATCAATTTGCAGATGATCTGCTGTGGACATGACTCCTTGCACGTAATTGGCCACTTGATTACGTTCTGAATAGTCCTTTGAGATCAGTGTTGCAAGAATGAATTGGTGAATCAGTTAAGACATTTAAATCAGTTTAAGATTTGACTCTTACTTCAGCACCCCGTCCTGTAGGACTTCAAAATATAATAATTTTGTGCCACATTCCTTTATTTACAAACTGTGCACGCATTTTGGTACCTAGAAACATTGAGATGAGCCCAAGCCAGCATGTGCTACCCACAGTCTGGTGCTGTCAGAAGTGGGTTGTGTGATGCATGGAATGGAAGGGGTCAGGGCTTTTTGGCATCTCACAAGTTGTGCAGCAGCAGGCAGAGCAGACCATTCCTGCAGCCCACCGGGCATTTCTGGGCCATGATCATGTGCCCCCCCCCCCCCCCCCCCCGCCAGCCGTAGCCTCCTCTTCTTCACGGATGAGCCAGGAGCACATCACTTTGCCTTCCTGGTGGTGTTCCTGCGACTGCTTCTCCCTTTGAACTTAATAAGGGGTCAGATGTAAATAGCAGTTTGGACATAAAAATAGCTGGCACCTGCTTCACTCAGGCTGGCTGGGGTGAGCTGGGGCCTTGCTGCTGCCTGTGCCAGCCCCGGGGCTGGCCCGAGCGAGAGCGGTCTGGTGAGGTTTTCTCCGCCTGTTACAGGTGGAGCAGCCCCAGCTGTGGGGAGGAGTGTGGACAACCCCTTGGCAGGGTTGTTGGCTGGACTCCTGCAAGATTAATGAAACACCCATGCTGTATCACCCTTTGATCACAAGTATCTTCTGTCTCCTCACCTGTGTGCTCTTCTATTTGACTGGGGTTTTTTCCTCCTGCTTTTAACCTCTAACATAGCAATTTACTCTCTTGCTGTGTTTGACCAAGACCAAGCTAGGACAATGTAAAGATATGCATCCTCTTAGAAATTGCGTTGTTATTTTGGATTACAGTTAGCTCAAGCTTCATCAGGCTTCTGGAAATCTATTATTTATGTATATTTCTGATTAAATAAAAATGCTATTAAGATGGTATTAAGAAACTTCCCTTGTGTAAACAAGGGAAAAAAGACATTAGTACAAAGGTCCAGTGCACAGGTTCCCCTGGAGAAGATAAGCTACGCTTTCTCTGCCTCGGCCATTACCTCTGTTTGGGGTTTGTTTCTTTTTTTTTATTTATTTTATTATTTTATTGTTAGACAATGTTCCTGGGAAGGAGGATGCATATCTATAGTAAGAGTATGCATATCTATAATTTTTTAGAGATCCTGAAGAGCTAATGCATCCAAAATTATCACCTCATTCACTGTGAAATGACTTCACCCGTTACAAAGAAGAATAGTTTTTTCTTGGGATATGGTTGTATTTAACTGTTCTGTGGTTGTTTGTGCTATTGCATGAGATATGATAGCGAATGCGGCTAGTTTCACTGTTGCCTGTTCAGATCTTACCTGCAGCGATTCAGAATTTTAAAGGTTTCTTTAAAAGGCTTTTACTTTCTTAATGCAGAATGCTAAGGGTTTTGAGCAGGGAGTAAACTTAATTAGTTCAAGTGATTTATAATAGACTATTTCTAAAATGCTATTCATGTTCATTAAAGTTCTTAACCAGATTGCTGTTCTAGATCCTTTTAATTTCACTTGTATTTGAGTTATGAATAGTGAATAAACAGAGGTTTGTGTACTTAGTTTAGTCTGACCAGGGGGACTAAAATAACTACTGAGGAGGAGGATCCCCCAGCCACAAATACCTGCCACGCCGGTTTGTGCCCAGTGCTAGGATGTGGCTGTCTCCTGGGGCTTGCTGGTGCTAGCTCTGGTAGCACTAGGTGCTTTGTGAACAACTTGGAAGCTTGAAGGACATCCAGCATCAAGGCAGAGGATGAGGTGGACAACAGTGAGGCAGATGAGGGACAGCGCTGGAGAATATTTTTAGCCAAGCGTGCTTGACTCATGACCCCTCTGGCAGCCTCTTGCTAAAAGGGACTCAATGTGGACAGGGAAGGGGTGTGTGTGGGTGAGCTCAAGGAGGTGACGTGAGTCTGGTGTGCTGGGCAGGTACAGGTTGCTGGGAGCTTTAATGCTGATGTGACTAACACTTCAGCTACAAGTTTTTGTTTTGGGATCTTACAGATTCGAGGCTGGTAAAGGAAAAGTATTTCTGCCAAAAGACTTGCTGCAGTTCTCAGGTCCCACGAGGTAACTCCTTCCTGTTAACTTTATCTGTGAATTCCTAAGAAAATTATTAGTTTGGAGTACCTGGAAAGTCTGCTTGTGGAAGATCGGAGCATGAAAGTTAATGATCAATTGCTTCTTGCTAGTGGGTAACTATGAAGAATTGTATTTTGGGATTTTATTTTTTTTCCTGACTGAAGGCTGTTTAAACACCTACAGCTCTAAAAGCTGTCTATAAATCTATTGCACACCAAAGAAAGCATCAGAGCAATGGGAGAAAAGCTTGTGCAGCCCCAGCTGCGTGATGGAGGCTTACCCTACAGTGCAGTGCGGGGACCCTTAGCCCCACGGTTTGGGGCAGGACACAAACATAAAGGTGGTGGAGGACCACCGTAGTGAAAGGAACATGTCATTATGGAGGTCAGCCAGAGGAAATCAGTGGAGAGTGTTTGCAACTCTTTTGGGTTGGTTTTTTTTTTAAGACTTGAAAAGTGAAAGGAGTGAAATTAGGAAATGAAGCTTATCCCTTACCTGCAGGTCATTTCCATGTATATTTTCCACACTCACTCCACAGTAGGTGTCTCTAGTATTTAGGTGCTGAATAGATGCCTGAGCCTACTCAAATTCCCCTCTTACTCTTTTATGCTGCTTTTATTTAGGCCTTTAATCAGGGGTAAGTCAACAAAACCTCAAAGGTAACTAGTCTCTAAGAAATTGCAGATAAATTAGTAGGTTTCTTGCGGGTAATCCTGTCTGGACTGCAACTGGGTTAACACTTCCTAGGACAGGGCAGACTTAACTTGGTTCAAAGATGTTTTGCCCTAGTTGTTTAGGGCAGCTGTGGCTTTCCCAGCTTACGTCATTTCATATGGCCAGGGTTTTCTTTCCTGTATGTCACATTTGAAGCTAGGAGTGAGATGAAAGCTTTCCAACTAAGCTACACAGACATCTGAGGGCTATACACACATCCGAGTTAGCTTGCTGAGGACTTACCCTGTTTCTGGTCTCAAGTATCAGAAGAATTATAGCCTCTTTAACCAAGAATAATTCAACCTCTCCAACTTGGATGAGGACTGCCTAGCAAATCTTGCTGCAATGATCTTGGACATTGCTTGCTCCTCCAGACGTTACCAGCCATTGGCACTGCAGAAAGCACCATGTGCAGGTGCTTCAGCCCCAGCAGTTCACAGTTGGAAAATTCTGGTGAAGTTTGCTGCCTTTTTCCAAAAAAAACCCAAAAACAACACCACCCAACCCCTCCATCAGGGGTTTAAACTAACACATTGAGTTGTGAAGGTTCCAGCTATGAAGCAGTTAGCCCTAGCAGAAGGCTGGGATGGACAAGAGGGGGCAGTAGTGTTTTAGGCTGCCACAGCTGAACCTGCTGGAGGATTTTTATCCATCAGAGCCCTGGCTCCACGGAAGGCTATGGACAGGGTTAGGTGTAACTGGTCTTCTGAAGATGCTCAAGCTCTCTCTCAATGAGTGAACAGAAAACGTTGTGGAGTTATGTGGCCACAGATAAATTCATCCACTTCATTCTTGCTTAACTGTTCCCCATCTTACGGAGAGAAGCTCAAAACTGAAGGGTTTGGTTGCAAGCTGCAATGGAAAATTAAATGCTGTGTTTGCTGCAGAAGTCTAATTTTGATCTTGAAAAGGGAGAGAGTCTGTCATTGGTCCATCTAGGCCAGTAGTCTGGCTTATAGTGGATGCCTTATGAAAGGATTTACAGTAACCAGAATGGTATGTGCTCTGTTATATACTCCTAATTTCCATGCAGTTAATAATTCCAGTCCCTCTCTTTTCAGTCTACTTACACCACCTCTGACAACCATGGCAAGAAGGTTCACAGTTCATTTATGCTTTGGGGAGAGGCAAACTTCTTATTGTTTTAAACCCTTCATAATTTATTGACATTGTCCCTAGTTTTTCCTACAGACTTCTTTTTCTGAAAGCACTTTCAGAATCAATAATTTCCATTATTAGGGAAGCATTTAATTTTTAGGGACGCCCTCTTTCTAAGACATGATGGTCACAGTAGCAGGATGGTGGCAGGAAGTAATTTCCCGAAGCCATTCTGTTAATATCTGTATGATTCCATAAGACATTGAGAGAGATCTGCCATGAAACCAGTTTTACCATCTAGGGAGAAAGTTAACTTGTGAACTTGAGCTTAAAAACACGTCAACAAGGTGCTTTTTTCTTTCTCCTCCCTTTGTGCCTCCCCCTCCCCCCAACTGCTGTTCCTCCATCAGCATTGGGATATTATCATATAGAAGACGGTCTTTAAGGAATGGACCGAGCTGTGGGTCAAGCAAATAATCACAAGATTCAAAGATATCGATACTTCCTGTAGTGAGGAAGAAAACTGAACAGAAAATGGTTTCAGTAGTCTTAATAAATTATTTAAAAAAAAAAAAAAAAGAGGGGGGGGGGGAAATTGAGAAAAAGGAATTAAATGTTCCCCTTGTGAGATGATGCTAAAGACAGAGTTGTATGTGTCCACTTTTGAGTCTTGTATGTCCTAAATGTTGGAGCACTGAGAATATTTTCAAAGCTGTAGTATCAAAGTAGCTAATGGAAACATGGTTTTAGAGGTTATCATATTGAATTCAATGCAAGGTACCATGCAGGAGAGAAATTGCATAAGTGTTTAAGTGCGTGCACATGCATTTATATTTAATTGGGGAACATTTTTTGAAATGGAAAAATACATGTGTACTTAAATGTGACTCTTTTATCCTCAATGTACTGCCTAAATGTGTTTGTTCAATCTTAGAAGACATCAGAAAAGCAATTTGATACAACTTGCAGTTTCCAGGGTTTTTTGTTTTATTTTTTTGAAGTGGGGAAGATGAGGATCCTAAATGGGAAGAGCTTCTCTCTTTTTTGGGTTCATGTACCTCATATGCAGGCACCAGTAAAATAAACAGCATCAGACCAAAAGTTACTTTCAAATCCTGTTGTCTTGCATAACACTGCTGTACTTCAATATCGAACCGGAAATTATTCTCCTACCAGTTGCAGTGTTTCATTCTGGGAACTTTGACCTCAGTTTTGTCAGTTTTAGTAAAAATGTCTGCATGAGAGATGCTATACACAGACAGTGAAAAGGCAAAGATCCCTTTGATAGGCCATGAAAGCAGTGTTCAAGAATGGCTTCAAGACCAGAGAACGTGCTTGCTCCAAGGAGCAGCTTGGCTTGAGCAGTACAGTTTGTTGAACTCTGGCATGCTCTGCTGCATCGGTTCTACAGATCGCTTTCTTGTGGGGTATTGGGAAGTCGGATGAGATACTGTTCATGGTTTGCTGAGCTTTTTTAAATGCACGCTTTTTTATTGCCATAGTTGCATGTGAGGATTTTAATGTAAACAAAAAGACTAACATTATTATTTTAAATTATGGGACATTTGTTTGCCTTTTAGATATGCAGGAAGATAACCATAACTATTTACAGTTTCCCCTATAAATCAGCTTTTTATTTTATTTCCCCCTGTAACTTAACGTGCCATGTACCACCTTCCCTCACTAGCACTGAGAATTGAAACAGCTGCTTTTGGTAATAGTTTTATAGACCCTTCAATGAACGTTTAGATGAGACAGCTACAAAAATGGTTGGAGCTATAGAGAGCAAAGCAGATAGTGTGTCATGACATCCTTCTCGTAACAAGGGCCTCCTTAAGCACGTAGGTTTATTGTCACCAAAAGCTTCTCCCAGAGCTTTGCTGTTCTGTTAGGCTCCAGCCCAAACCTACTCCTGGCCAGTTGATACCTGTTTGTTCTGGTATCAGCAGTGTTTTTTGGCTCAAATGGTTTATTTCTCTTCCTAGTGGTTATCTTTACTGTCTTAGAGGGAGCAATTGCATCCCCCATAAATCCCCCTGGATCCCTGTGCTGTGCATGCTGGTCTCTGTGCTTGCTGTCAGTGCTGGAAATCCTCCTTCAGCCTCCTGTATTTCCTATGCCTCCTTTTTGAACATGGGCAGCCTCTCTTGTGTGGTATTCCAGATGGGATTTTAGTAGTGCCTCTTACGTACTTCCCCGAACTTCTTATCTATGTTGGAAATGTTGCTCTGGACACATCCCAGGATTGCATGTGTGTTTTTCACAGCTGTATCTCAGCAGTGACTCACAGGCATTTTGTGCTAGGATGGGCGAGTGCATCCAGGCCCTTCTGCTCCAGGCACTGATCATCCTCCAGTGTCTACCTGTGGCTTGTTTAGTTTATATACGTGATTGTGCATTGTATATTAGTGACTTTCATCCCATTCTTATGGCTCCAGTCTTTAAGGCCATGGTGCCTGTTGTATAACAACTCAATATGCCTTCATGTTCAAATTGCTTCCCAACTTTGTCACCAGCTGCCATAATTACTTTTTTGGTATGCAAGCCATTAATCAGTTAAAAATGAAGCAGAAGACTTTTGGGGTTTGTTTAGTGTTTTCATTAGTAACTTACAAGGTGTCTGTATCTCTTTCTTCCAGTGCGATCTGTCACTGTCCGTTTTGGTCAAATTCTTTCCTGCTGTCACAGTTCCTCTACTGGTCTCCAACTTTGCGTGTTTAATGTGATACTGCATGGAAAAGTACTAAGTAATCTTTGTTGAAAATCCAGATAGCTGAGACTTACTTATATTTATTTTGAGTCAACTCCCTACAGCAAACCTGTTGTGTCCTGATCTCTTTGTATCTTCACATCCTTATTCCTCTTTGTCAGTCTTTGCTGAAATCTTACCTGCTGTTCATGAGTTCTGTAGCCAGCCTTCTATGCAGCAAGTCAAACTGGATCATGAAAATACTGGCACTAGAGTCTTGAAATGAATCTACCTCTTCCACATTTATAGAGGTAGTTCTCTATTGGTTTGAATATAGTAGACTTTTAATTGAGCTTTGAGCGATTGCGTGTGTTGTTTTTGTTGGACAATTTTGAAGACAAAGAGTTGCAGAGAGTGGTGTATGTTTTTAAAATGCTTGCCTGGTCATCTGTTTTCCTTCTCTCTAATGGCAGTGCTGGAAGATGATACCCTTTGTTCCAAAAACCAGCAAATGTGTTTTGACATAAAACTGGTCTTGGGCAGTGTGCCAGCCCAGATGGACTGACAGCTAGTAATGCCATTAACTTTGTGTAAACCTAAAGCTGAGCTAGATGGGTAGTAGCTAGCTTAATGGCTAACTGACATTTCCTGGTATGGTTTGGTTTCAACAACATGTTTACACAAATTTGTCTGAAGTAGGTTGGAATTGAACAGTTTTCAAATGGTATTATATCCAGGGTAAATATATACGGTATGAACCCACATGCCTGGTCTTTATTTCTGCTCCTCCGGTAACACCATCGCAGAAATCTTTAAGTGTCTGAACAATTCAGTACTGGTTACATCCTGTGGCCAGATACTTGCTTGGCATCCTAATAGACACATACATTTTCCTGTAGACCTTACATCCTCGTTAAAATAAGTTGTAAATGAAGTGATTTGTGTGAGAAGAGTATTTTTTGTTTTTATGGCTTTAAACTTTGCTAAAGGTAGTGGTGGGTTAAAGAAATGCTTTGTATTAGCTTTGTGACTTGTTGGTCAGGTGTCTGAAGAATATTGCTGTCTTCAGTTTTTTATTTTTAAGGAAAACTAGGTTTGTAGTCTGGTAAATCTTAGTTTCTTTGGGGGTTATCTTTTTTTGAAGTTTGAGTTGCAGATTTCTGCACAAAACTTTCATGGCGTAAGGCTTGTGAAATTAAATTAGATAACATGCTTTAAAAAAGCCACCTCTGGGTAAAGTACATCTCTAATTACTGAGACTAAATTATGTGGAAAGTGAGCTAGTGTCTGAAGTAAATCTCCAGTTCAGTAATCTAAAATTAAATAATGATTAACTTAATTGCTTCAGGATCATAAAAACCGCTCTTAATAAAATATAGGGATTAAGTGTGTGTTTTGAGAGTGCATAATTGGTTCTGCTTCATTTTCAATGACTTCTATCAAGATAGGGTTTGTAGGTAAAAGAAATACCTTTTGTTATGCTGATTAGTAAAGCTAGGAAGACTAGGCTAGTTCTTGAGTATACAAGCCCTTTCTCTGTTCTGAATAGAAGCTGCAATTTCACTACTAAATATAAGTTGAAAACACTTGCTTTCAATTTCGTAGATATGTTCCAGTTAGTTCCCTCTGAAAGTAGTTGGTACCTGAGGAGCAGAGCGTAGTATTAGTACATGGAAGAAGGCTTTAGTAGGTTTTTTTCCCCAAAGAAAAGAGAAGGATGGGTAATTTTAATAAGAAGAGTTTGACTTAAAGAATTTGTGGACTGGGTTAGCAGCTGCATGTTGTTTGCATTGTATTTTGTTTCTAAACAAACTATTTTTACCTCCATTCATTGAAGAATGTCTTTTTTGCTTATAGGCAAATGAGAAAGCAAATCTCTTGAAACATAAACAGTGGTACTTCCCTGGAGGGAGGAGATGGGGATTCTCCTGTTGCTCTGAGTGTTGCCAGGTGCCAGAAGTGGTCCCCAGTGGTGGTGGTAAGAAAGAAATCTTCCCCCACATTTCTGTATTTGCGTTTTGTCTGTAGCAATAAGATGCTTTTAGAAAAAAATGGGGGTGCAAATCCTGTTCTTTTCATAGAGCTGTATGAATTGCTGGGAGAGGTGTCGGAAGTCTCCCACTCTAAGAATTTTAATTTAGGGACAAAACGCTTCAGTTTGTTGCTTCTGTAATGTTTGCTCCTGCTCTCTTGTGTGTGCTATATCTGTTGGCAATCATTGCAGCAAAGACTTAACCACAAATAAACCTCCAGAGGACTCTAGAAATACTTAACTGTTGCCTCCCCCCCTTAAATGTAGATGGGGAACTGTGGCCTTACAATGCTTTAAGGACCTCCTTTATAGAGTTCTTAAAAGTCTCTTGAATACTGACTCTGGAGTCATCTTAATCCAAACATCCTTAAATTTTGTGCAGTATCCAGATATAGAAATGTTAAGTTACAGCAGAAAACTTCCTTCTTTTTGCCCTTTTTTTTGTAGTCTCTCCTACAAACGGTGACAGCCAAAGTGGAAAGCTGATGAGACCCCGGTGACACAACAGCAGTAGGAAAGGGTTTTTCCAGGACAGGATCTTAAAACCTCAGAGTGGTTAGTGTCAGATGTTGACATTTTAATGATGATCTCTGATAGCCTATGAAGGGCAGGGTATTAGTAGCTTTTATTTTTTATAGGAAAGTAATTTAATCTTGGTGATTTTGCCAAGACCTAGAGCATTCCTTTTGTATTCTATAACCTTTCAAGGTCTATTATAGGACAAGTAGCGTCTCAAGAAGCTTTCATTTCTGTGAGATATTTCTCAAAGCTCTGATTCACAGGGCAGTACATACTGGATCAGCCACAGTCTATGTTCAGGGAATGTATTCTGACCCCATGCAAAGTTACGTACCTTCTAAAGATGAACATTTTCCTGCTATAGAGGAAGCTAAAGCATTTATCCCAGATCATATTAGATGGGCAAATAACCACCGTCTGTGAGCTCCAAATGTTCTTGGATCAAAATTTTACCCCAAAAAAGAGTTATTGCAGCTGAATCTGGTAAATACTGACCAACAGCTTTGATGGGTGGAAGGGAACACAGCAGGTCAGTTCATGAAGGTAGCCTTGTTACAGTGTCATGGTGACCAGCTACTTTCAAAACTGTTTTTGCAAAATGCTTTTTGCCCAGGCTCATTGCCATTGGTGTAAGAGCAATGCCCCAGAAATACATGGAAGTCTGTTTTTATGCATTTACTGTTTTGTAGCATATTTTTCAGCTTACACGACTGCAATTTTTGCCTTTTTTCTTTGTGTAAGGCCTGAAAAGGCCATCAGTGTGAGTGTTACTGAGAAGCTAAAATATGCTTGGCGGGGCAGGATTTTATGAACTGTGCACAGCTCTTGAATTTTCAAGCTCTGCTTCTGTTTGGAAAAGAGAGAACTGGGGCTTCTCTTACCCAGCCCTGCAGGCTGCCAAGCCTGGTGCCTGTGCCCTTCGTGTAGTGCGTGCCTGGGTGTCTTATCTTGGGTCACTAGAACCTGCAAGGAAGAATAATCTGGAAATGAAATGTTCTGAATGAAGTGGATGGCCGTGCTGGAAGCTGCATGGGTTGAATAATCCCATGAATAATTCCTTCAGCCTTCACCTTCTCGATTGTTAAGATAAATCCTGAGCGGGTCGGCAGATATTAATATGGATTAGAGAAATTGTACTGAGAGCTTTTCAGTGTCCCAGTGGATGCTTCTTCTGCAGAACAAATCTCCATTTCATGAATCAAAGCACAACTGGTGCCAACAAGCACACAGTCAAGGAGGTGAGGGACTGAATTATGGGAAGGCCAAATTATGATGGTATTTGCCATAGCAGCCGTCCTCTCCTGTTGGGGTTTATACATAAGCAGAGGCACTATAGGTATCATCTGCTGCTATTGTCCTTATTGTATGTCTTCATGAGGGGATTTCTCTCTCTGACTTGCCAGTGTTACAATTTGTAACAATTGCTGGAAGATGCAGTTTTCGTATAAACTTAGTTGGGGGGCCACAGAGAGAGAAAAAAAAAAAAAGTCTTCGCAAAGTACTTGTGGACATAAAGATCAGCAGGCTAGACCAAAACGAAGCTCACAAAAGCAGTCATGGCAGTCACAATTTCAAGAGTTTTCTGTCATTCAGGCAAGGAGAAATGTAAAGTACATGGGGAAAACCAGTTACATTCTCTGCTTTGATATTTAATTTACCAATGTGGAGGCTGTGGTAATGGACTATTTCAAAACCCTTAAGACAGAGGCCTCTTCCCTGGCAGACTGATGTTTTGAAAAGCTGCTACTAGAAATATGATGCCTGCCATTAGTTTGGTGTGGTGTGGTTTTTAAGCTAAGAGTTAATTTTGTACAACATGCAGAAGTGATATTCTCTCCTATCAGTTTTTAATAGATAGCACACTGACTTGGAACTCTATGAAAATAGAGGACTAATTTTTCTTGGTAGTCTAGAAACACTCAAGAAGGTCTGGTTGTGTTAGGTGCATTACAGGATGGAGCACTCTTCTGCAAGGTGGAAAGTGTTGCTCTGAACTCTCTCAGGACAGGGCGAATATTGTTTCCATGTTTTTGACTTGCTTCAGTACGTCTCCTCTAACTACTCAGCCTGCATATAAGAGGCGAGCACCAGAAGATCAGCTCTCCTTGCTGGGATTTTTATTTGGAAGAAGCGAGCTTGACAACTGTGTTGTGAAGCATTGGTCCTCTTGATCTTTGAAAACACTCAAACTGCACCCCACTAAGCTTTGCACCTCAGAAAGCTTAGGGAAAGAGCAGCCTTGTCGGATGATGCTGGCTATGTTTGACCCCAGGACCCAGCCCTGGTCAGCCCTGCCGGCGTGGTCACTGCTTTGGGCCAGCACAGGGACCACTTCTAGCCAGGGGGGATCAGCTGCTGCAAGTCAAGGACCAAGGACCTACAAACTTGATTTCCTAGGGATGTTTATTTTGAGAAGAAAAAATAAAACCAAAGTAAAAGTGCTTCATAAGAAGCTATAATGGCATTTACTCTTACTCTTTTTTATAATTGTTTTGAAAATGTCAATGTTTCCATGGGAGCGATTACTTTTACATGCTTTTTAAGTTGTGAAAGCCACACATTCAGGACCTTTGACAGAATTTTCCAAAGCAGCAGAAAGTACAGATGGGAATATGAATGCTGTCACAGCATGTGATTCAGGATGATATTATTATGCCTTACCAGCAAGGCCAGTTTTGTATAAAGGGTTCATTTGCCCAATCTCGGCACCTGTGCCTCCCTTTCTAACTTAGAATCATAGAATTGTCTAGGTTGGAAGGGACCTTTCAGACCGTCGAGTCCAGCCATCGACCTATTGAGGTGTTCAAGTTTAATGGGACAAGTAGCCTGATGCACGAGTGGCTTGGCCTGAGACGGAGGAGATCACACAACCAGATACATTTGTGATTGAAAACAGCTGGCAAACAAAGGACACCCCCCCCCTAAAACGAGAACAAGCCTTGTTCCTGCCATGATGTAAGGAGAACAAGAGCAAGAAGGAAGCTCAGTGTGGTGTGAGCGGGTGATGCAACTGCTGGGGTGGTTGTGGCAACTGCTGGTGCTGTACTTCAGTGGAGAGCAGGTGTACATGTTGGAGCTGGATGGGTGAACATCAGCTGGCCACAAGTGTGAGCTGCTCACCCCGCACCGCAGGGCCTGGCTGCAGCAGCTTGTTTTGCAGGACCGTTCTGGATGGCTGTCAGGGCAGATACTCCTTACCTTGGCTTTTGCCTTGTTTGTTCAGAAATCATCTGGGTATGTTGGATCTGTATTGCAAGATGGGAGCAAAAGCCCTAAGCGCCTCCTCATGTAGTTCTTTTTCCTGTACTGAAGGTGTACCAATGCCTCTTGTTATGCTGTGCCCCAAGAAGAAAAACATCTTCACTGATCATGACTGTGGGCCAGTGAAGTGCCGGGATTTTTGGTAACGTAAATTTACAGCCCAGTTGCAGGTGCTACTGTGTTAAGGCTGTTTGTCCCTCTGTGCCTACCACTACCAGTTTCTCAGCTTTACTAGGTTAACTGTTCCCTAAGCGAGTCTATGGAAATTATCTATTTGCTAAAAAATTCTAAACAGATATTACAATAAAAAAACACAACACAACAGTTTAGCTTAAGATCTATCTTGTTGGTACAGACCTGGGATGAGTAATAACTGTAAAAGCAGTTATACAAGCAAACCCCAGGACATGCCGACCTTAAGCATGAGTTAAAAGTGAGCCTTTAGCAGTGCCTGGGAGTAGGGACTTGGGAGCAGTGAGTCAAACAAGGCCTGGGATAAGCTCCCGGTGGCCTGGAAGTAATGAACTTAGTTACAGAAAAATACTTCTTATTAATGCAGTGAAGTTTCAATTATTATAGGTATTTCCAAAATCTGACTTATTATAGTTAAGGTAAAAGAAATTTAAATTGAATGAATCAAAAGAAGTAATTCATGTTTAATAGGGTTGAAGGTGAACAGCACGGACCGCAGACTCAAGAAGCAATTATACATTGCTGAGTAAATAGCATGAAGGTTCTTGTTATATGTCTTGATTGGAGAAATACTGTTTCTTTTAGATTAGTTCTGGTAATTAGACCAGTCTGGTTGTTTGTTTATTTTAAATTAAGCTGGCCTGGTTTGCTAGATGCATTGTCCATAAATGTTTTCTATATTAACACATTGCATTGAACTGCAGGCAGTCTTGAATATCCTTGAATATCTGATTTTTTTGGCATATAATTGCAGATGATCTGAGGGTTATTCTGGCAGATAAAAATGAATAATAAGAGTGTAAGTGCTGCTTCTCAAACCATTTCTCTGCCTGACTGAGGGGCTTTTGAAGACCAGTGCCAAGCTAGCAACAGTGACATTCAGAATTCAAATATGGCACACAGTCTCTTTTGAATATGAGGCTTTGCTACAATAAACACCTCTGTTTACTAATTAGCTTCTAATTTTTCAAATGATGGGGAGCAATTTTTGTCTTGGCAGTCCAACTATTCTGAAACGCTGTGAGCTCCAAGAGAAATGGGTGCCCACTTTTATACTATAATTTCACATTTCTTTCAGTGTTTTATAACTCTGCCAGGTAACAGAAAACAATCTCTGCTCCGGTGATCTTCTGTGACAGAAGTGGAAATGATGCAGTGGAATGTACAGAGATGTAGAAATTTCCACGCAGGCAGCTGCCCACCTGGCTCGGGTTAGGTCGCTGAGAAATCTCCCGTGGTCAGATTAGTATCAGTCCCGTGGCATCCTGTAGGTCTGAGAAGGTACTCACGAGGTCAGAATTATTTTAATGTTCTTTTGTCTAGGTCCAGCCAGAGCTAGTTTCCATGAGATGATGATAAAAAGAGCAGAAAGTGTTTGAAAACTCCTGTGCTTTTGCTGTCAGTTGTGGAGCAGCCCTTATGCAAAGTAGCTGTCTGAATTTTGCTGGTGCAAGGCAGGCATGCATTTCTAGTGGGCCAGTCGTTTCCAGGATCCCTACAGCCTTCACTAAAAGCATATTTAGGTCACCTCCCTCTCAAACATTGTGTTAAAAGGCTACTGTTCAGAAGCAGCTGAACAAGTGAAACTGAATCGTGACAACGCGAGCCAGTCCTGGATTTCTGATCTTTGTTGGCATCATCTTTCAAAGATTGCGCAGGTTACCATACAAGGGTCCCCGGCACTGCGGAATTCAAAATGGTTTGAATTAACTATATATACTCAAGAGGCTTATTTAGCAATAGAATGCCAAGCTACAAGGCAATGGAAGATCTTAAGAACTGGGGAGAGCTGTAGATCTTTCTTTCCAGGTCTGTCTCTCACACAGAATTGAAAATAGATGGGCTGTCTGTAGAGTGGCTGCCCTTCCGTTTCCCGGCTGAATGGCCAGCAAAAGCCTGAACTGTTAGAGTGTGCAGGCTTCCCTCTTCCAAGTTAATTTTTTGAATGAGTGGGATACTGTATTATAAAGTGTTCTGGTTGTAATTTATAAAGATTTCACTATGTGCAAAAGCACACATTCATGCGCATGGGGTTCAGCCTTATCTTTTAAAATGTGGTCTTCAAATTTGTGTAGTAGAGAAGGGCTTTTTCATTTTGTGGTCATCTGATTTGTGTTTTTTTTTTTTCTCCTGTTGTTTGGAGTGGAGTTTTTCTTCCATTTACACTGAAAAGATTGTGTGGTGTGTGGCTGCTGTCAGTATTGGTATTCAAACCAGAAGGAGCTGGTATAATCTTGTCTGAAAACACAGAACAAAAAGCTTTGTCTGGCATGTATTTGTTTTTGCTATCAGTCTGCCTGATAGTCTGCCCTGTCTTTTTAGAAAGATACCTGCTTTTGTGGATATGCAAAAAGAGATCTGACCACAAGGATAATTATGAGTTCAGATTGATAACGGCCTTGTGAAATATTTGTCAGTGAAATAACCCAAAAGAAGTATAGTCATTGTGTTTGGGTAGGAACATGCTGCTGATAGCAGCCGAGGTGACAGGAAAGAGGATAAAAGTTGGATCCTGTACAAGGAAGAAGGGAGGTGATGTGGGCCCCTGCCCTGCTATACTGCTGTACCTCTCTTGCTTTCTTACCCTTTGGGTTGTGAACAGCAGACTGCACGCAGCTCTGTACAAGGCAGCATTGCACTGAACATCCTCTTCCTCCTCCTCCTCCTCCTCCTCTGCAAGATCAAAGTCTCCAGTGCTATTCAGGCTGCCAGTTTGGCTCATGTGAACCGACTGAGGAACTGTCTGGGTTGTGTACCTGTTGGTTTTCCAAGTCACACTTTTCACCTGTTATTCCTTCCTGAATGCAAAACAATGGGGTTTCATCTTAAGGTGTCTCGGTGATTGTCAGTCACCCAGCAGAACACCTACCGCTTCTGATTTTAGTATTTTTACTTCTCTCTCTGTTTTCCCTGTGACAGAGATCTTCCAAACCCAGATACTTCAGAACAGTGGCTTTTGTCTTCTTTCCCCCTTCTTACAGCCCCCACTTCCCTCTCAGGTTGAACCCTGGAAGATTTGCTGGTGGAAGCGTAGACTTCCGATAAAGAAGTGTCTAGAGGAGGTTTCATTGTCCATGTGACAAATGTCAGCCTGGTGACAGTAGGCTGGTTGGTCTTTCTCACTTGTCACAGATCCGTCAAGAAAGCTGGGGACCATGAAGTTAAAATTGAGTGGCATATATTCTGCTTCTTGGCTATCCTTTAGAGCAGCCTTTCTCCATTGCTAGTAAGCTGTGAGCAGTTCGCAGACTGGAGGTACATTTGTAGGGTGAAATAACATGAATGCTCTTCTGCAGAATTTCTGCATTTAGTGTAGCAGAGCACTTGCAGGAGGAAAAATTTCCTGCTGTCTCCTTGGTTTTGCAGCTGTGATTCTTACAGTGTGTGGATAGCTCTGGTGTCATCTGGGGCCTTTGCTTTATGTATTATTCATTTACTTATTTATTTAATAAGACTAAATAATTGTATTTATTTAAGCTTTTCCATCCTGGCAGTTCAGATTGTGGTAACAAACGCTGGAGCAGAAGCACGAGGCATAAGCAAGTGAAGCCAATGTGCCGAGTCTTGCTTCTCCTTGCCTGCTCTCGGGAGGAGGCAGGAGAGGCATGGCAGGTTTGCTACTGGACAGCCCCGAGAGCCTGCCTGCTTGCACCGGTGATTATATATTACCGTGGATGCAATCACAGAATAAATCATATTGCTCCTCTTTTGCAGAAGGTAGTGTTTTATACCGAAAGCTTAAAGCAGCTCAGCAATTCTCAAAAGACAGACTTTCATTTTCTTCCCAATTAGTATGCAGTACTTCAGAGAAAAGCTTTGAACTTGGGTAGGGGCTTGTGGGCACGCATACGGTGTTTGCTGAGACTTCATTTAGCAGCAGTCAGAAGCTTCTCCTCGTTCAGCCACAGCACATTTGCATGTTGACAGATATCTCCTGTTGGCTCCCTTTGTTTCTCATCTTTGAGGGTTGATTTTTTTTTTTTTTTGCATAATTTTCCATCCAGAAAGCAAAGTACATCATTCTTCTTATAACACTTATCTCAGATGATCGCAGATGAGACTTTCTTGTTTATCCTTTATTTTGCATCCCTCTTTTAACAAGTAAGAAAACTGTGCCAGAAGGCATTTTCCAGATTCACACAATGTATCTAGAAGGAGATGGGTCCTTAGGTTTCACAGGTTGGTGTGTAGATGCCCTTACACTCCTGAAATCTGTTGTAGTTTATTTTTATCTGAATACAAAGGATGAATTCCCACTTGCCTTGAAAAATCAACTACTTGGAGTGAAGAGGAGCATTTTGTGTCGTCTTAGAGATGAGTAGACATTACTGAGGTTTTTCTTAATCATCAGAGACTAAGATTGGCAACATTGTATAATTACATAACATTGATCTATTTTATACAATACAAGAGGCCTATTACTCAAATAATTTTGTACTAATAAGGCTTCTGTTAGATAACTCCTTTTCTGTGTGTTATGTAAGGGCTGGTATTATGGAATCACTGTTTGAATACCAGCACTATAATTTTAGAATTCCTTTTATAATAGAAATACCAAGTAAGCCTTGCTCCAAATATAGGCAATTATTGCAATATCCTAATTATTATTTTTTTTTCCGAATGAGGCCTTTTGATAATTGCAACTTTGGTTTTGGTTTTTATTTACAAAATCCTGAGGCTGTCCTGTGCCCAGTCATATTCTTTTATATGCATTTTCTGTAATGAATATTGTGCATTGGAAAAGTATTGATCAGCAGTCCCGGAAGCTGGTAATTGAACTTCACCTACAAAAACATTGCAAGTGCCAGTTTACAGACTCTGCATGTGTGGAACCCTCCTGTCATCTTTGAACTAGATGTGTGTTCGTGTCCTTGGGGCTTGGGGTTTATTTTAATATAAGTTAATATAATTTTATTTCTGTAATTGAGAACAGAAACAGCGTGAGCAGTCTCAAAATGAGATTGGGGAACACAATCAGTAAAAGTTCCTTTGGACCCCACAGAAACTGATTATTCCCAAGCAATGAATTCAGTTGCAAGCTATCTCCTTCACTGACAAAGATGTAGATAGTAGTAAGACTTTTATCTGCATAGTCACTTGAGAATTGTGGTTGAGCTGTAGGAAAAGGTTTTACAATAAACCTGGACTTTGCACAGTGTATAAGAGGGCAGGAGGACCTATTGTCTTGGTGCACAGAGAGCACACAAATTTTTCCTTTAATTCATGATTGCTGTGGTGCTTCTGTCCTGGTTGAGAAGTTGGCTTCCACTGTACCCTATTCACCAGTTTCTGGAGTACGTTGTGTTTATTTTGTGTGTGCTTTTAAACTCAGAGAC